>NC_059148.1:25482500-26732500 GCF_020740605.2 Lemur catta
CCTCGAACTCCTGGCCTCAATTGATCCTCCTACTTTGGCCTCCCGAAGTGCTGGGATTATAGGAGTGAGCCACTGTGCCAGGCCCCCATCTTGATTCTTTGTTATTCTTTAATATTATCTGTATAATACATGGTATAGTATAGCCTCATAATATAATAATTCAATTAAATGAGTATACAATGAAGAGAAAATCGTCCCCTCTAACCCTCAGTCCCACTTCCCCAGGAAGTCTGGACTTGTATGCAACAAAGAAAATGTTTACACGTATTTTCTTTATTTAAAAAAATTTTTCTTCTTAGCCTGTCCTTTGGAAACCACTAGAACTGCACATTTTTAATGCTACTCTATGTTGGAACCCTTTTACTACCTCTTAATTTCTGCTTGTATTCATGAAGGCCTATATCAGCTGTCACTTCTAAAGCCAGGGCCATTGAGCAGAGCACGAACTTTGCTTTTAATTGTATTTTAGCAGCCACTGCATTAGATTCTGAAAGATTTGCCTCATGTTTGTTAACTACCCTTCCACAGCCAGAAGCTCCTTCAGGAAAAGGTGGGGATTGTCTTTGGCAAATATGAATCCCTACCTCATCTAGACTCATGACCAGCACATTGTAGATACTTAGTAAATACTAAAAATGATTAAATGGTCTTAGTTGCCAGGTTGGCACCTGCTATAACCAATAATCTATAGTGTATAGATTGGTCCATATGTAACTGATGATGTATGAGAAGCTATTTTAAAAAGTTATTGAAAAAATGCCACATTAGTGATAGTTGATTGAAACAATATTGAAGTAAGATTTTTATTTATCCTAGAATGTGAATGAGAAAAAGCAGATTTAATTGAGATTAAATGGGTAGCTGAGGGATTTTTATGAAGACTTTTCTGTAAGCACATTTGAGGTTTTCTGATGTTAAGGCTCAATGTTAGTGATTATTTCACCCAGTTTTTTTGCTCATTTTATGGTTTTTATAAATTTTAAGTTTATATTTATTTAACGCTGGCATTTTATTTGGCCCTTTAAAAAATTCTCAGACAAGTTTGAATGATGTTTCAGAGACACAATTGACTAGGATGTAAAACAGGGAAAGGCTGCGCTGAATATATACGCTATTTCTTTGGTAATGGGGTTAAGGGAGACGCCTAGGAAAGGTGACACATTGCTTCAGACGTTTCTTTCTGACCACCACCAGGTGGCACCACTGGCCCAGGAGGACTATTAATAGATTTCCGCCCAGAATTAAAAAGGGAAGGTGTTGAAAGCCCGCCTGCTGGGAGGGTAGCATAGAGGTGTAGAGGTGTGGTGAGGGAGGGGGAGATAACCTTGTACCTTTTTTATTTTTAATATTCTAAAGGCTTTTGTAAATTGAAGCACATGAAGAACTAAATCTTTATCATCTCATCTGATGATTTTTATTGTTTTTCCTTTTTTCCTTCTATGCCTATAGTTCCTTCAGAAACAGGTAACGCTTTTCTAATGGTCACTTTGTATTCTTGCATCTTGCTCTTGTAATGCTTTTGTTTCTTACCATAGAGGATAATGGAAAATTAATATATTTTGATTTTTGGCATTGGTAAAATGCATGCAAATTCCCACAGTTGTGTGTAGATTATAGCCAGTTGATTTTTCTAAGCTTTGCAGAAATCCTGGTTATGACATTGTACTATTTAATACCAACAGTGGATTTTTAAAAATCCAAATTTGGCTGTTAAAAAAAAAGTCTAGCATTTTATTTTACAATTGTAAAACAAACCAAAATTTACAAGAGTGGGATACTGACTGGTAACAGTGCAGAATGGATACCCAGATCTGCCTTCTAGCTAATGATGTAATGTTGGTCTGAGATACAGTATTACTTATGGCCAGAGTTTTCCCATCATCCTGCCACTGTAACCTCATTTTGTGCTGAGTCTCCAGTTCTGTACATCTTTCCCTAAACCATTTACTCACCTTTAAAAAGATTCACTTTTCAGGAAATGTTTTAATCAGTGAATATCATTCTTTATAGAATCACACTTTTGTGTTTTCCCTTTCCTCATTTCTGCCTTGGAAGAAAACCATACTCCTAAGTAACAACATGTGTATAGTTAATTCCTTTATAAGATTGGTATTGTAAACAGAAGATTTATGATAAAAATGTAGCATTGGCCGGGTGCAGTGGCTCACGCCTGTAATCCTAGCACTGTGGGAGGCCAAGGCCAGAGGATTGCATGAGGTAGGAGTTCGAGACCAGCCTGACCAAGAGTGAGACCCCATCTCTACTAAAAATAGAAAAAATTAGCCGGGCGACTAAAAATAGAAACAAAAAATTAACTGGTGTGGTGGCAAGTGCCTGTAGTCCCAGCTACTTGGGAGGCTGAGGCAGGAAGATCGCTTGAGCCCCAGGAGTTTGAGGTTGCTGTGAGCTAGGCTGATGCCATAGTACCCTAGCCTGGGCAACAAAGCAAGACTGTCTGAAAAAAAAAATTGCATTGAAAAAAAATAGATTACTTAATGGCCTCAACCTAAATCACTGTCAGTGAAGTTTTAGATGCTTGCTTTTTCAGATTGGCTCATGATTGGGAGTCCTTTTTTAATTTTGTTTAGAATAATACCATAAAAACATACTTAAGCTATATTTTTGTGTGCATTTTGATCTTTCGATTTCAGGACAGCTTGGGTCAGTCTCTAGTCTTTTCTAGATATTTTCACATACACACATGCACACAAACACACACACTCTGCAATGAGAAAAATTCCATTTATGTGTTTCTGTAAAAGCCTGTAGCTGCTTTGAGCTTTAATTTTTTGAATAAAAAGACTGTTTTCTCTAATGCTGGGTTTCAGTCTAAAATGCTTTGTTTACTTAAATGTGTGCTTTTTAAAAACTGATGTGATTAAAACATTAATAGGATCTTACATATAAATTAACAATCCTGTTGCTTCTTGCAGAAGATGACTGGTTTGGAATTTTCCTATAGTCTAGTTTTCTGTTTCTAGTTTTGTGAGAATTAGAGGAATTTCAGGATCCTAATGTAAGTTGTTATTTGATGTTTTCTTGGAACATTTTATATTCTTGGAAATACACATGAGTGAATTAATTTTTACCAAAAATTCACATAACTGATATAGAGTAGGACTTGATTCAGGTTAGTATCAAATAAAGCCAGGTTTTTAAGGGCCATCAGTGGCTTCTAGCTGAAGATGGGTGTTGGGAAGACAGCATTAGTCTCTTAGAACCTCTTACAGAGCTTTCCCAAAATGCAGTCATCTCCCACCCTAACTAAGGCCTGCTCCTCTGGGGACCTTCCTTGGCAGGCTCTTGGCTCTTAGAACTTCTAGCAGTAGGAGCAGTGCCACTGGTGTAGCTGGCAGCTAAGCTTGGAGAAGCAATGATCCTTTTATTCCCTAGTGTGCATGCATACACACACACCCCCTAGTTTGGGATGAGAAAAGGGTAGATAGAGTTAGATAGGCTTGAAGTTCCATGTCTAAATTTGCTGGCTCAAATTTCCTATTTTGGAATCACCTTGCCCATTGGGGAAGACAGTGAAGGTTACAGAAGCAATGCCAAATCAATAATTCCTCTGGAATTATCTCTTTTGAAGAATTATGTTTAGCCTTTGATTCTTCCCTTTCTCTTCTTGTTGGCAACTTGCAGTAAGGGTGAGGGCACGGTGGCTATGGGAGCCTCTACTCTACAGCAGAGCCAGATTGGCAGAAGTATTACTCCATAGCTGGTGGTAGGGGCTAACCTGTGGGTCCGGCCATTTAACACATTGGCTGCCACACTAGAAAAAAATTTTTCTTTGGGGCTGCGGTGTTTTATTGCAAAAATAGGATAAAAACTTAAAAACAAAACAGTCCTTTCTAATTTAATGAAAAAATTATTTTTTATTGTTTTCTGTGCGTGCGTTATATGCAGCTTGAAAAATAGTTCTCGTGGCTCCCAAGGTAAAGAGACGTGTGAGTTATATGTGCTTCTCAAGGCCCCAGGCTCAAAACTAGCATGAGTTAGATGCAACTCATACGGCAGTTAATGTCTTAAATGCAAGCCTATATCTAAAAAGCATTTCCTAATGCTGTCATTGCCCAAGTAGACCTTTATTATTTAGCTGGGTCCTAACTCCCAACTAGATTCCTTTGCCAGACAGCAGTATGGTCAGCTGAACATGTCAATGCCGTGTTTGCTCTCACAAGCCAGTGCTGTTTAGTAACATAAATAGAGAAGAGGACACAAATAGGTGGGAATATGTTCATGGACATTCCAGGTGGGCCTGCCACCTGAGCTTTCTCGGTACAGGTAAATACTCTAGGGCCTGAACTTTGTAGCAGGGTGGTTATAGGGAAAAGTGGGTTCTTTGAAGGGGTGAGCTAGCATGGCTTTACTTCCTAATGGCAAGAATATGTTAGGATACTGACCCCTGCTTATAGACATGGGTTTGGAAAGTTAAAAAAAAAATACACATATATGTCTGTATCTTATTAGTGGATCCATTAAACAAAAGAAGATCTTGTTTTGGATGGATTGATAGAAAATTTCTGAGTCACTTCTGAAATACACAGTAATTATCTGTAATGCAATTTAATGAATTGTATGAGTACATTAAAATGTTTCATGTGGCTTAAAAATTAGAAGAAAATGCCTTTATCCATAATCATTTGTGTTGCCATTTACTAAATTAAATTTGAAAGTATACTGATATGAATGTAGTTCTTTCTATATCAGTTTAGATAGCAATTTATCTTCACATACGTAACTTTTAGGTTTGCTTTTATTTCAGTGCATGTCATTGATTTTCATTAAATTATGTGAATAAATGTTTTTGTTAGATTTTAAGTTAATTATGTAAAATTCACTTCTCATAACTTTTTTAAAGCATACATCTTTGTTGATAATTCATGTGTGTGTTAGTGTAGCCAGTTGTCCAGTTGTATGAACATTCAACCAAAGCAATCCTTTGCAGATGCTTTTACTGACTCTGCTATCAGTGCTAAAGTGAATGGTGAACACAAAGAGAAGGACCTGGAGCCCTGGGATGCGGGGGAACTCACAACCAATGAGGAACTGGAGGCTTTGGAAAATGACGTGGTAAGAAAAATCTTTGTGATTTGTTTCATACTCTGTGGTCAGTGTGGTATGCATGTGACATCCCGTCACTTGGTTTTAATTGTGTTTTTGTTGTAGTGAATATGTTTAGAGCAGCAATTTTGTTGTGTAAATGCAGACTTTCTCCCAGGCAATAAATAAAGAAAAATGGGCTGGGCGTGGTGGCTCACGCCTGTAATCCTAGCCCTCTGGGAGGCCAAGGTGGGTGGATTGCTTGAGGTCAGGAGTTCGAGACCAGCCTGAGCGAGACCCCGTCTCTACTAAAAATAGAAATAAAAATTATCTGGACAACTAACAATATATATAGAAAAAAATTAGCCGGGCATGGTGGCGCATGCCTGTAGTCCCAGCTACTCAGGAGGCTGAGGCAGTAGGATTGCTTAAGCCCAGAAGTTTGAGGTTGCTGTGAGCTAGGCTGACGCCATGGCACTCACTCTAGCCCGGGCAAAAAAGTGAGACTCTGTCTCAAAAAAAAAAAAAAAAGAAAGAAAAAAGAAAAATGGTGGGGTATGTTTTTGTTGTTGTTGTTTTTTCGTTATAAGGGTTAACCAGGAGTGCTGTCTGTTTTTGTGGAGGCTCATGAATTATTTCTTTGAGATTGAAATAAATTATAATAATCAACTTATAAATTTAAATTGGAAACTATAGGAAATGCCAGTGTGTTTTGCTCTAATGCCCTGTGGGATAAGGCAGCTTTAAGGAAAGGTGGTGTCTTAATTGTCTGTTGACTTTAGAGTTGAGGTTGAAGTCAGACATTTTAGGCTTCTTGTCTGGGGAAGACAAGGTACTCATTATTAAGATAATTAGGTTACATTAGAATTAAATCATTATGTAAATTTCTTGGTCTTAATTGAGACCATTCTCCTCAAAACCCCGCTATCTCTAAAATACTTCTTGTCTCATATTTTTGCTTTTCTCTTAACACATCATGTATATATGAAATACTTCGATGGGCGCAGTGGCACACGCCTGTAATCCCACCCAGGTACTCAGGAGGCTGAAGGTGGGAGGATTGCTTGCGCCCAGGAGTTTGAGGTTACAGTGAGCTATGACTGCGCCACTACATTCCAGCCTGGGTGATAGAGTGAGATTCTTTAAAAAAAAAAAAAAAAAAAAAGGTGTTCCAATATGGAAAGATACTTAAAATTTATTAAAAGCTAGTTTCAGAACAAGAAGATCCTGTTTGAATTTTTTTTTTTAAAGAGTTGATCATATTCTTATGTACGCATAGAGGGTGTCTGGCATTCTGCCCAAGAAACTGTTAATAGTAGTTATTTATGCACAGTGGGATTGGAAGATGTTTACTTTTTATTAGATGTCTTTTTTTATGTGCCATGTGAAATTTTTACATAGAGCATTTCACATAGAGCATTGCTTAAGTAATTTTAAAGCCTCCGTAGGCAACTGTGATCTCCTGCTTCTGTGTTAGATCAAAGGAATTGCTTTAGTGGCAAAATTACATTATTATAACCTACTGGAGTAGCACAGGAGCACCCAAGATTTACAGGTGAACTTTGAGGCAAGTCTTAGTGTTGAGATTGCCACCATCGTTGCTTGGATGATGCTGTCTGTGTCTGTTCTTCTGGAGTGGACTTTGTGCTGGATTTCACTCCTTTTCGCAAATGAGGCTTTAACACATTCACTGCCACTCTAGAAAAAAAATTTTTTTCCTTGGGACCATGGTGTTTTATTACAAAAATAGAATAAAAACTTGAAAAACAAAACGATCCTTTCTACTTTAATTAAAAAATTGATGTTTCTTTTGTTTTTTCTGTGTGTGAGTTATATATGCAACTTGAAAAATAGTTCACACGGCTCTCAAGATAAGGAGATGTGAGTTACTTATGCTTCACGAGTCCCTGAGTCAAAGCTAGTGTGAGTTAAATACAACTAAAGTGACAGTTAATATGTTGAAAGATGAGTCGAAAACATTAGAGAGAGAAGTGATTAACCAGACATTAATATTCACCAAGGAAGATTCTTCCAGCTTTTGCCTTATTGGTTGATTCTTGTAGAGTTTAAAGAGTGCAGCCTGGCTTTTGAGAGTGGTAATTTTCTGTAGTTTCCCATAGAATTATAGAGATATCTACATTGAAGTTTAGGGCATTGAGATCCAGAATTGATGTTGCTAAGTACCTACAACTGCTTATGGCAAAACCAGGTCTGAAACCCAGCTCTTGTGACTTTGTTCAGTGACTGCCTATTCATTGTTTCACGCTGCCTTCCCTTTGAGCACACCCAGGAGGAAGGAGAGATGGCAGAGACCTAGTACTATGGTTCCCCCTTGAAATAGTGGTGCGGTAGGGAAAGCTTTGGCTTCTCTCTTCCTTCCCCAAACACTGGAAGTATTTTTGGCTGTTGAAAAGCACCCCCTGTCCTTCGCAGACCTGATGATCAGTGATCTCAAGAAGGTTTCAGGTAAATACAGGTGTCTCTGCCCTACAGAAAGGCGGCTGGTAAGGGCTAGAGGAAGGAGAGAACCCTAATCTGAAGGCTCATATTTTATAAAATGTTCTAAACTTTCTTAACCTCTCAAATAATTGTGTTGTGTATTTATTTACCAACAAGAGGGGCTGATATAGAAGAAAAGGTTTTCCTTAAAACATTTTGAGAGGAAATTTTTGCCTATTTTCTAATTTGCTAGATTTTGCTAGAGTGCTTTGTTAGGTTTTGTTAGTATAGATATTAATTATAACTGAATTAAAGAAGACAAATAAATACTTTGTCATTTTGAAAAATGGCCTTCGTTTTCTTCTAGTCTAATGGATGGGATCCCAATGATATGTTTCGATATAATGAAGAAAATTATGGTGTAGTGTCTACATATGATAGCAGTTTATCTTCATATACGTAAGTTTAAAAAGTTTACTTTTAGTGCATTTGTTAATTGATTTTCAGCAACTTAAATTATGTCGAATAAATGTTTCTGTTAGATTTTAAGTTAAATGATTATGTGAAAGAATTTTTCTATTATTACCAAGGCTGATAAATGCCCATTAAAAGAGGGAATAGGCCAGACACAGTGGTTCATGCCTATAGTCCCAGCACTTTGGGAGACTGAGGCGAGTGGATCGCTTGAGCCCAGGAGTTTGAGACCAGCCTGGGCAACATAGAAAGAACCTGTCTTTACAAAAAAATAGAACAATTAGCCATGCATAGTGGTGTGTGCCTCTAGTCCTAGCTTCTTAGGAAGTTGAGCCAGGAGGATCACTTGAGTCTAGGCATTTGAGGCTATAGTGTGCTATGATTGTGCCAATGCTCTCTAGCCTGGGTGACAGTGTGAGACCCTGTCTCAAAAAGGGAGCGCAGAGGGGAATACCTATAGCCTATTTTTATGCTCCCAGTAAATTTTATTTTTATTTTGTTTTTTAAGCTGTAAAAAAAACCCTAAATCTGAAAGGATAGAGATTACAGTGGACAGTCAGTGTAACCAGTTTTTGAGATAAATTCCTCTATGGAAAAGGTGACAGCAAAAAATTCAAATTGTGATTTATAAATTAGCAGATCACCGTAACTCTTCCAGTTTTATCAGTATTGTAAACTTTCTTAACAGTTGATTGTGACAGATATATAAACTATGACTTTAAAATATTCACTTTGCTTTTCTTTTCCTCACGTTTCAGGGTGCCCTTAGAAAGGGATAACTCAGAAGAATTTTTAAAACGGGAAGCAAGGGCAAACCAGTTAGCAGAAGAAATCGAATCAAGTGCCCAGTACAAAGCTCGGGTGGCCCTGGAAAATGATGATAGGAGCGAGGAAGAAAAATACACAGCAGTTCAGAGAAATTCCAGTGAACGTGAGGGGCACAGCATAAACACTAGGTATTTAAAGGAAATCATGATGCAGTATTTTGGATACACAACTCAAGGTCTGTGTGAGAAGGTGTATTATCATTATTATTATCATTTCCTCTTCCTTTAATGTAGCTTAGGTAGAGAATGCAAATGGAATTGGTTTAAAGTTCTATTAGAGAAAAGATTATGCTAATCTTGGAAAATATTTTTTGAGAGTCAGCTCTGGAGGCAAATGTTGGATATACAACAAGGAGCAATCGAAGGTCTCGCTGAGCTCATTAAAGAATCATGATCAGGTGGGGGGACATGTGTACTATAATAACAGTACAATATAATTTGCTCAACTAAAGTTGTGTTCAAAGTGTGGAAACACCCAGAGGGAACTAGCATAACCTGTGAAATCAGAGAAAGCCTCTCTGAGAAGGTGATGTTTTGTGATAACATATTAGAGTCTGTCTGGCACTCTGAGAGGAGTACAGGAGAAGAATTTCTCACCTGGTGAAAGGCCATGTGCAGTAGCATGGCTGTGGGAGAGAACTTGGCCAGCTCTGGAAAGGGCTGGTTGTTTCATGTGTGTGGAACACGGCATCTGAGTTGGGTGCAGTGGTGGTGGTTGGTGATAGGAGCTGAGGTAGTTGAAGGACTGTGTGTGTCATGTCATGCTTAAGAGTACCTTGTGGGCAGGGGATGGGGTGAATAAACCCTGGGACATTGAGGACTGGCTGAATCACAGAGACCAGTTAGGGTATTGAAATCGTTCACCTGTGGGAGCTTGATAACGACCCAGACCAAACCTAGTGATAGAAAGGTTAGAAAAACCAGGGGTGACCATGAGGTTTATTTGATAACTAAGTAAATTAATGATTGTACTGATAATGGAGATAGGAAACACAGAGCAAGTTTGAGGGGAGAAACGATGCCTCTGTGCAGTTTATGGCATTTGAGAGGCTTGTAGGGTCTTTCACTTATTCATAAACGTGTTGAGAAAAACCTGCTATATGTCCAGTAGAATATGAGATACACCCTAACTTGAAGGCACTGAGTGCTTAGAGTCTGGTGGTTTGAACTGACATGTCCAGTGAGAGACGTTGAGACTATGGGATTCGTCAGCATTGCTGATACTGCAGCCATAAAAAACCAAAGAACAGCCAGCAAGAGAAGAAATCTCAGAGAAAATAAAGTTGAGAAAGCCAAGGACAAAAAAATTTCAAGAAGATAGACCATGATTGATAGAGTTAGCCATAGAAAGGTCAAGTAGGATGAGGATGAACACATATCTGTTAAACTTTGGGTTAGGAAGAGAATCTGAGGGAAGGGAAAGGCCAGAGGCTAGAACACAGGGAAAGCGGAGGAATGGGGTATGCGGGCGTGAGGCAGTTTGGTTTAGTGTTGATGCTTTTTATAACAAGCATTCCTTTCTACCTAAATTACTTTAGATATTTTCATTGGCCTGGTACATTTAAGGATAAAATGATTTAGAGGATCTCTCATTTTCAGGGAAAATAAATATATTCCTCCTGGACAAAGAAATAGAGAAGTCATATCCTGGGGAAGTGGGAGACAGAATTCACCGCGTATGGGCCAGCCTGGATCGGGCTCCATGCCATCAAGATCCGCTTCTCACACTTCAGATTTCAACCTGAATTCTGGTTCAGACCAAAGAGTAGTTAATGGAGGCAAGTATTTTTAACCAAATTTGTCCATGTCATTGATGAAATATATAGTTTTCTAAATACTTAAAACAGTTTACATAATTGATAAGAACGTATGATTTTTGTGGAGTAGTTTTCACTTCAGCGTTACTTAAAATTTGCTTTTGTGGATATCACATTAGGGAAACATTGTATAAGTTATGGGCATATGTGGTATTTAGCATGACAAAATATTTATGAAGTAAAATAAAGTGATAAATTTAACCCAAAGACATTCACCTGGCCAAAAAAACACTCCGCATATAAAGAAATTGGAAACTTGGATAGGTTCTCAATTTTAAAAACACTGGATAATAAAATTACTTAGACATAATTTATGTGGAAAATTCTAATCCATATGAAACACTCAGTAGTTAGTATAGATTCTTTTTCATTAACTGTTTATGTATTCTGCTTACTTCAAGAAATGATTTGAGGTAACTTACAATACAAGATATGACCAAGAGTCATGTGAAGAAAGTGACGAGAGAAAGGGGCATCCAAAACAACAAAAATGGCTGGGTGCTGTGGCTCACGCCCATAGTCCTAGCACTTTGGGAGGCTAAGGTGGGAGGATTGCTTGAGGCCTGGAGTTCAAGACCAGCCATGGGACCCCCATTTCTACAAAAAAAAAAAAAAAAAAAAAAAAAAGGGCAAAATTAGCTGGGCGTGGTGACACACGCCTGTAGTCCCAGCTACTAGGGAGGCTGAGGCAGGAGGATCACTTGAGCCCAGGAGTTTGTGGTTACAGTGAGCTATGATGATGCCAGCGCATTCTAGGCCGGGTGACAGAGTGATACCCTGTCTCAAAAACAACTACTCTTGGTCTAAAAGTGGGTGTTTTAGTTAAACAACTTAAGTAAAAGAAACTTGAGTCTTAGTAGGAAGACACTCTACTTCTAAATCTAGGTTGATTATCAATCATAGGTTATGAGTTTTTTATATAAGTCAGGGATACTGAAGAGAAGTAGTATGGATGATATGGAAATATGGTAATTAATGATAGCAATAGTATGTTACTAAGAGGAAAGAGTGGACATTCAATTTTAGGTATTTAAGTTTGGAAAATTAGATGAAAATAGAGAACACTTAAGTTTCCAATTTCACTTGTGTTTTTTGAGTCTTTTCTCCAGAATTCCTCTCCAAATGAACACTCTTGAGTATTTTCTGTACTTAGTATTGGGGGTGAAATTTCTTTGCTCGCTGAGTAAAGATTTTTAGTTGTTCATAAACAGAATTTTCAAAGTAAAAATCCTGAAGGGGGCTGGGAAATGTATGATACTCAAGTGTGTGGAACCCTGTGGAGAGGAGACCTGGACTGTTTGCTAAGATTCAGGTAAGTGACTCATAATATTAAATGTTAGCTATATTTTGACCTGTGCATATCCACCAGTATCAGTTTATTTGGTGATGACTGCTTTGTAGTTACATTGTTTATTAAGCAGTCTCTTAGATAAGTGTTTAACTGCATAAATTATTTAGAAGGTCCCCCCTTTTCTAATTTAATGAGATTGGGTTTTTTTGAAAGAGCAAGGAATATTAACTTCTGTTACTCCTGTGACTCTAAAATAAATGATAGAAGTAATGTTTATTTCTACTTAAATGGGACTTGCTTAATGAGATTTCCAACTGAACCTTAGGTTCAAATATAAACCTGATGAAAATCATAGATGATTGTAAGGAACCAGCACTTCTAATTGGATATAGTAGTTGCTGCTTTTATTTTCATAATGTTTCAAAGCTAAAATTAATATAGTAAATAATCTTATTCCTGAGTAGGAATTATTGTGATTTATTGTGTGAAATTATCTAGTGTATGTTGTTCCTTTTGACAATTGATTACTGAGAAACATTTATAGAAGCAGGATTGATAGGCAAAGTCCTAACTGTCTTCTTCAGTAGTATGTGTAGATCCTAATTAACCCTTTGGGAACGTGTATTCATTTAAACTGACTTAATTTTAAGGAGGTTAAAGTAAAATGTGAATTTATGTCAGTTAAGTTATGCTAAAACTTATCACAAATCAAATGACTGTCCTCAAAGGGTTAAAATGTACAAGAAATCATTTTTGTCATTTTACTTTTTTTTCTGTTTACTTTTTTCCCTCATTTTTTTCTTTAGTTTTTATACTTTCCTTCATATCATTTGTTCTGTCAGGTGTTCCCTGGCCATCGCCTTGCCCATCTCCTTCCTCTCGCCCACCTTCTCGCTACCAGTCAGGTCCCAACTCTCTTCCACCTCGGGCAGCCACCCCTACACGGCCGCCCTCCAGGCCCCCCTCGCGGCCATCCAGACCCCCGTCTCACCCCTCTGCTCATGGTTCTCCAGCTCCTGTCTCTACTATGCCTAAACGCATGTCTTCAGAAGGTACAATACCACAATTTGTTCATGTTTTTGTTTGTCTTTGTTTAACTCCTATGTGAGTTTATAATTACAAAATAGTTTCCTCTTCATTATTTAATAACCTATAATTTCCGTGTTTTAACTTTAGTTTATTAAAACTATTTCTATTAACCTTTTGGTCATTAGAGAAAAAATTGATAAATGCTATGTGAAGCTATGAACTATCCTGAATTGTAATAAAGGGAGTTTATCTCTGCCTGCTAATGATGCTCCTTTATAGCCATGGAAAACCTGGAAAGGTCTGCCGCATGGCCTTCTCCCTCCTGGTTCACACTGTATACAGTGGTTAATGGTAAACACATGCACCTTCTTCACCCAGTCTTGGATTTTTGTAGAACCCATTGTTTTACAGCTCCTTGGCCAAGGTCTTAGTGAACCTTCCTCTTGGCCACAGGCAGTAATGGTGTTTTAAGGGCTTTTTGAGGGTAGCATCTCATGTAGCTGCCTTTGCATGTCTGCCCTTAGATTTCAATACAGTTTATTTGTTAGCATGCCTAAAGGATTCTAAATTTAATTGAGTAATTTTTAAAAGTCAGCTTTGTAATATTACATGATGAAACACTGCTTTAATCTGGGAGAAGTGCTTGATCTAAGATAAAATTATGGATAAAAACTAGGTATGAATTTCAGTATTTAGGTATTTAATTTCCCTTGTCCAAAACAAGAATAAAATTCTGTAATTCTTATTTAATATTTGATGCTCAGTCTGTCATTACTACATATCAAACACACATGTTGTAGAAATGTAACATCCTAATTTAAATGCCATGCATAAATTAAAGGTGTGTTTTCTAAATGATAATGTCTTTTGATATTTGTTTAGAATATTTGTATTAAAATTTTTATCTGGTTTGTTCATTAAGATCACAGTTGATATAACTTAAATCAGGACCAATAAAGCTTTCTGCATAAAATGCTTACCTGGCTACTTTTAAATAAATTGTTGCCATGTAGGCAGGCAGGTCATGACCTTGACTAAAGTGTCAAACTTTGAACAGCAAGTTTCACTGATTTTCAGGGTGACTTCTTTACTCAAAAGTGCCTCTAATATTGGCCACTAAATGCAAAATTAAGTTCTGTTGAAATATTTCTTACAGTCTATCATTTGAATAAGTGGTATTTATATGAGGATGGTATTAGAATGTAATTAGTAATATTGAACATCTTTACTACATTAAGATGTAAGAACTGCCCATGGACTATTGACAGAAATAAACTCTGCGTTACTTGGGAATGTTGGATTATCTCCGGTTGAAAATTATAAGCTTATAATACTTGCATTCTTTTAAATACTACGTCTGTGAATTAAATTCCTATTGGAAACACGTGTTAATTTGGAGTTCTAAAGAGTTTGGCAGCAGAGTGGGGGTGAGGTGCCTTACTTAGCTTTGCTGTTGAGAATGTTTTTGCTTAGTGTTAGCAGCATCAGACTTCTGTAGTGAGAACTGTTCTATCCACTGTTTTCACTTGATGGTTTGGTCTAATGCACAGTCCACTGCTTTAGGAACAGAAATCACTAATGGGGCAGCAGAATCAGTGATGTAGAATTTTGGCACTTCATTCACGTAGTGCAAATTTCTTTCCCAGATGTTACGTTGGTCTTACAAGTCATGCATTAATAGAATGTTCAGTTCACAGCCTGTTAAATCTAAGAAACTGCTTACTAGTTGAGGACTGTTTTGAAGAGGTAGATAAACGAAGAGTTTGGAGACATTTAAGAAGGGTATATGTACATACATTTCAGTAATGCCAGGGATGTATAGTATAGGGATTAATAGTCTTTGGTGTAAAAATTTATTTTTTCTAATTATAGAGGTGTAATATATTCTGGACAATTTGGAGGGGGAAATGGTAAAGTAAAAATTATTTCATCATGTAGCTACAACTTCTGTTAATACTTATTATATTTCTTTACTTTTATATGCCTACAAATAATATAGATGAAACAGATTGCTACAATTCTTTCAATAGCTGTGACATCTTATTGTTTGCTTTCTTACCACCAGTTTCATCCCTCACTTTCTTTAAAAATAAAGGGAAAGAAAATTTATTTATAAAACTTGGTGGCATTCCACAATATAATTCTGAAAGAGTTAATATGCCCCCCCAAATATATATGGCTTTTTCTTCTTTAAAACCAAGGAGAAACTGTAGAGTGAGTGCGAGAAAGAGAATGTGTGTGTGTGTGTGTGTGTGTGTGTATGTGTGTGTTTAGCAGAAAAAGTAGTACTGATGGACACAGTGGCATTTATGTGATGTGCACTGTTCCTTTCTTAGGACCTCCAAGGATGTCCCCAAAGGCCCAGCGACACCCTCGAAATCACAGAGTTTCTGCTGGGAGGGGTTCCATTTCCAGTGGCCTAGAGTTTGTATCCCACAACCCACCAAGTGAAGCAGCTACTCCTCCAGTGGCAAGGACCAGTCCCTCGGGGGGAACATGGTCATCAGTGGTCAGTGGGGGTAGGTAATGCTTGGACATAATGACAGTGTGCCTTTTTGTAATTATTACTAGATGTAAAAAAAGCTGAGCTCTGTTCTGTTTGAGGAAGTATAAGTGTATGTATATTAAAAACAGTGGAATAACCAGAAATTGGGAAACCTACATTTTTATTCTGGGCTCCACCATTTATTCATCATATATTAAAGCAAATAATGCAGTCATCCTGAATTTCAGTTTTCTCAATGAGTAAAGTAATTCTTGCCTAGTCTTCTTTATGGGCTTTTGATGAGATTCCTATAAGGTTCATAAATATGAATATACTTTGTAGTTTTATAAAGTACCACTGTAAGGCAAATACAGTATGTAACACTATTTGGAAGGACTGTATTTCCTGTCTTTTTAAAAAACTTCATTCATTCCATAAATATTTATTTTGGGCTTACAGTGTAGTATGTTTCTGTTACATCTGTATATGGTACTAATTCCTGACTATATTTCCCTTATAAGGAATATCAAACACAAATGAGGGGCCCAGGTTTTATCTGTGATTAGCCTGAGGAATATGCTGTCAGTAGGTATAAAAGTATGAAAATTATACTTCTACAAGATTTTATGATTAGGCTAAGACTGTTTTTGCTACTTTGTCAATCAATACTTAATGCTTTGCTCCCGTAATAGAGAGCTAGAACATCCAATTAATATTTTTTTATTGGTCCACAGAACCTATAAAATAAACAAGGTCTTAAAGCTTAAACAAAAAATTACCCAGTTCTGTTACGTCTATTTTTAGTTGATATATGCTGTCTGCTCAGCTTCATGTAATGTACATTCATGTAATTGTACTATAAATTCCTTTGCATTTTGTGTTTTCTTCCTAAGTCTTCAATTATTTTAAGTCTAACAAAAAATTAGAAATTAAAAAAAAATCTTCAGCTGTTCCATTGATCTTTTGACATTACTCAAATGTTCTGGATACGACTTTTGAGAGTAACAACATGATTAGAAGTAAAAGAGTGAAAACAAAGTTGTTAGAGATACACCCAGAAGAGTGTCACAGGTTTGCTCTTTATACTAGTTCGAAAAATGAAAATTGTTGTATAACAGCTTTCTTCTGTGACCATTGTGGCTTATGAAAAAACAAAATGTTAAAATGAAGTATACTGAACTATTTTTTTTAAACCTTTAAATTTGAGCTCTGCAGATAGGTTTATATAATAGTATATGAAACCTGTTAGGTACTTATTTAGGAATATCAACCCGTTTGTATTCTCCTTTTGGTTAAATTGGGTCCCTATTTCCTTACTTAGTACAGGGGATCTTGATGTTGCAAGAAAGAGCCCACAGGGGATGGGCTACAAGGTGCCAAAAGATGTTTTAGTGTATTCTTTGAATGAGGAAGGGATAAGCATACTTCTTAGGGATCTCCTCCTGCCAGCGTTTTAAGAGAAACCATCGGTTTAATCAGTTCAACTTTTTAGTACAGAATGTGTTTATTTTAAAAAGTGGCATGTATCCTGCCTTAGGGAAACTGTTTTCCAACTTTATTCAAAATTCTACCTTTTAGGAAGAACACATGTAGTTAGGAGGAAAAACCATAGTTGTACTTAAGTATTGATATTGTTCTTCAGATACTTGTATTCCTGATTACCACTAATCCTAAGACTTTGGAAAAGAAAACAGGATGATGGGGCCAGGCGCAGTGGCTCACACCTATAATCCCAGCAGTTTGGGAGGCTGAGGCAGGAGGACCACTTAAGCCCAGGAGATTGAGGTTGCAGTGAGCTATGATGACGCCACTGCACTCTAGCCTGGGCAACAGAGTGAGACTTTGTCTTAGAGAAAGAGAGGGAGAGGTAGAGAGGGAGAGGGGGGGAGAGGGAGAGAGGGAGAGGAGAGGGAGAGAGGGAGAAAACAGGATAATGGATAAAGGGGTAGGGGGGCTGGAGAGGCTTTTGTTTTGTTTTGTTTTGTTTTTTTGGAAACAATCTGTTTTGCTTTGGCTGGAGAGCGGTGACACGATCACAGCTCACTGCAACCTTAAACTCCTAGGCTCAAGCAATTCTCCCACCTCGGCCTCCCAAAGTGCTGGGATTACAGGCATGAACCACTATGCCTGGTCATATTTTATCTAGATCTTCAGAGAAGCCTCTTTGAGGAAGTGACATTTGAGCTGAGAATGTAATAAATAAATTCTCCCTTTTTTCTAGTTCCAAGATTGTCCCCTAAAACTCACAGACCCAGGTCACCCAGACAAAACAGTATTGGAAATACTCCCAGTGGGCCAGTTCTTGCTTCTCCCCAAGCTGGAATTATTCCAACTGAAGCTGTTGCCATGCCTGTTCCAGCTGCATCTCCTACACCTGCTAGTCCTGCATCTAACAGAGCTGTTACCCCTTCTGTTGAGGGTATGTAAGAAAGGGCTTCTAGATCCATCGTGTCATTTGTGAAGTTGAGAATTAGAGGTTGACGTTATATTAAAAATTTTTATGTTGTTTTTATTCATAGATAGGTATTTTGAATGCACATTTAAAATTCTATGTGAATGAGTTATTATTTAAGTAATACCACTAATTTAATATATATTATGTCACCTGTTATGAAGATTAACATTCCTGGGTGTCAGATACCTATATAAATAAAATTATTTGTATTTCATGTGATGTCTGCAAAGGAAAAAGACCTCTGTTTAAATGAAAGTATTCCTTTCCAGAAACATAGGAAATCAAAATTATTATTCAGTGTTTGCCCATTTTGCTTTTCTAACCTCTAACTGAATTTTTTAAAAAAACTTTTCTAGCTAAAGATTCCAGGCTTCAAGATCAGAGGCAGAACTCTCCTGCAGGGAATAAAGAAAATATTAAGCCCAGTGAAACATCACCTAGCTTCTCAAAAGCTGAAAATAAAGGTTAGCGCTTTAAAAAGTCTTTAGGTGTAACTGTGGAAATAGGAAAGAGTATGGCTAATTTCATGTCCATTACAGAATATTTTTGTTCAACACTTTTTCTTAGTATTGTGTATATATAAATGCATAGTTTGACAAATGCCAAAATCCAAAATTAGTATTTGAAATTGTTATTCTCTTGATAGTACATTTTATTATCATTTCTAATATCCCATATTAAAAGAATCTTAAGTTTAGAAATACATCTTTATCTAACAGTTCTTAATTTTACAGGTGTATCGCCAATTATTTCTGAACATAGAAAACAGATTGATGATTTAAAGAAATTTAAGAATGATTTTAGGGTAAGTATTGTATGGACTAATGAATTAAGATTTAAAAAAATAATAAACATTACTAAGGATTTTCATATCATCAGTTTACAAAAGTGCACTATACATACACACTCAAACATTGAATCATGTGTAGAAAGCTAACCTTTCTTAAAGTTGTCTTTGCCTGTCCTTTAAGTCGAATAACTGAAATCAGGAGATTTGGTAACAACAGTGTTGGTATCAAATGAAAGAGAGTATAATCCTCATATTTGAAGCTATCATAACATTGTTTATTATTTGATGTTCATTTGATTACTTTGTTCAGTGAAGCTAGATTTTAGTAGAGCAAGACCAAGTCATTAATTATCTGGTGTGGTGAGTGGAAAATGTACTAGACTGGTGTTCGGAGGTAGTTGCAGATTTAGACTTTGTGCACAAATGTATTGTGGTACAAATCTTTTTTTTTTTTTTTTTTTTGAGACAGAGTGTCACTTTGTTGCCCTGGCTAGAGTGAGTGCCATGGCATCAGCCTAGCTCACAGCAACCTCAAACTCCTGGGCTTAAGCAATCCTACTGCCTCAGCCTCCCCAGTAGCTGGGACTACAGGCATGCGCCACCATGCCCGGCTAATTTTTTCTATATATATATTTTAGTTGGCCAGCTAATTTCTTTCTATTTTTAGTAGAGACGGGGTCTCACTTTTGCTGAGGCTGGTCTCGAACTCCTGACCTCGAGCAATCCACCCGCCTCGGCCTCCCAGAGGGCTAGGATTACAGGCGTGAGCCACCACGCCCGGCCTGAACATCTCTTCTTGATGACTGTTTCATTCTTTTGCTTGTATTTACTATAATACAATGTTGATATCAAAGTTGACTTTGAGACTGACTCAAATCTTCCAAAAACTTAGTTTCTTACAGGTGAAAAATCTGATTATCAGCTTTTTTTCCCCAAAATAGATGAATTAAAAGATGAGTGAATAAAAGGCAAAAGGCAGGCCAGGCATGGCAGCATGTGTCAGTAATGCCAACTACCGGGAAGGTGAGGTGGGAGGATCACTTGAGCCTAGGAATTGAAGGTCACAGTGAGATATGATTGTGCCACTGTACTCGAGCCTGGGTGACCGAATGAGACCTTGTCTTAATAAACAAACAAACAAGCAAAAGACATCTTTTTCCCAGCCAGTGTTTTAACTTTCTAAAATTTAATAATTTCTTTGCTAATAGCTTCGTTCTTGACTTATTGGCAGCATTCAAAATATTACATATTATTTAATACTTTTGCACATATATGTGTTCAGCTTCAATGCTATTGTTACTTTAAATTTTAATTTTTTAGCAATAGTTAGCACATATAAATGATACACATAATGATGAATGATCATTGTGCCCACTCCCCTGCTGAATAAGTCAAGCATTCTAGCATAATTAACCTCCTCTTGTGTGCTTACCCCACCTCAGCTGCTTCCTCCTCTTCCTTTTCAGAAGGAAGAGTTTCTTTCCTGTTCAATTCTTTATTCTTACACTGCCTATGAATAGATCCCTAAGCAATAGATAGATTTTTGCATAATATTAAGTATGCTGTAAATGATGTCATGCTGTAGGTATTCTTGCCCACTTGGTTTTTTTCCCCTCAGCATTCCTTGTTTTTTTTTTTAAACATTCAGTCCCTCTTAGAATACACTGACATTGAATTTATTATATAATAGAGGAAAGAAGTATTTTTACTTTGAAACATATGTGTTAGCACAGTTTTGTAACAGCTTTATTTGAGATGAATACACTGACATTGAATTTATTATATAATAGAGGAAAGAAATATTTTTACTTTGAAACATATGTGTTAGCACAGTTTTGTAACAGCTTTATTGAGATGTAATTTACATATATACTTCTACCATTTAAAGTGTACAATTCAGTGGTTTAGTATATTCACAGCATTGTGCAAACATCACCACAATTGATTTTAAAACATTTTCCTCACCCCAAAAGAATGCATTCTCCATTTGCCTCCAACCCTTTCCCGCTGCCCCTGCCCCTAAGCAACCACTAATCTACGGATTAGTCTCTATGGATTTGCCTATTCTGGACACTTCATATGGATAGAATAATACAGTATGTGGCCTTTTATGACTGGCTTCTTTCACTTAGCATAATGTTTTCAACGTTCATCCATGTTGGAGCATACATCAGTACTTCATTTCTTTTCTTGGCTGAATAGATTCAGTTATATGGATAACAACACATTTTGTTTATCCATCAGTTGGTGGCTGTTTGGGTTGTTCCCACCTTTTAACTATTATGAGTAATGAATGCTACTATGAACAGTCATGTACAGTATTTCTGTGGTCATGTGTTTTCATTTCTCTTGTGTACCTTTCTGGGAGTAGCCCAGGCAATGGAGCAAGACCTTGTCTCAGAAGAAAACAAAAAAAGATATTTGTGAACAAATGCAAGTTTAAGCAATAAGTTCCTGTAGTGTGACTTAAACTGTCACTGGGCCCAAATAAATGCCCCACTCAGCGTTTTCCCTCAGCAACTTGAAGGCATAGCTGTGTTGGTGGTGCAGTGAAGCACAAGACGCCCCCGAGTTGCATAATGTTGTTTGCTAGGACACCAGAAGCTTAGGTAGTGAATTGAAACCTTTGAAATTGGGTTGCCGGTGCTGAAGCGATCTTCTCTCTCTCCAACCTTGAAGCCCTTCTTGCTGTGCAGGTTTTTCTTTAGTTTATTCTCCCAACCTGGGGCTGTTGCTTGTGTCCATTCTCATTTCCACTTTTGCCGATCTCCTTGCTGCCCTTTTCCTTCTCTTTTTCTTCCACTGTCTGTTTTCTTTCTTTTGTGGAGGATGGCATCTTCAGCCAGTGGTAGCATTGATTTCTTCCAGTCTACAATCATAAAAACCTTTTCACTTATTTCACCACATATGTTTGTCTTCTGCTCATCTTGATGGTTCTTGTTTTGCAGTTTCCTTCTTTACTTACAGGTATAGATCTAACTGACCCACATGTCTAGTCGGGTTTCCCTCTGAATCCATCTACTTCTGACCTTCCAACCTACCACTCTCAAGCCCACTAGGCCCAGGGCTTAGTCCAGCCTCCCTAGTGGTCTCTGCACATCCTCACTTGCTCTCCCTCCAGTTCATTTCCCCCAAAGCTGCTGTGCTCATCTTTGTGAACTGTAAATCTGCTCAGTACTCTACCCTGCATGAAATTCCTCAGTGATTTCCCATAACCCTAAGAATTAAAAGCCAGAGTCTTAACATGGCTGGTAAGTTCCTTTATCATCGCGTTCCTCTTCGGTGAGTTTCTCATATCTTGACTTACTCGTGCACATGTGCCCCACCCTTGCTGCAGCCACTAGTGCTTTTCTGTTTTGTGATGTAGCCATCTTCTCCCTTGCCTTTGGATTTTACAACATGCTGTTCCTTTTACTTAGACTCATCTCCTTTCCAAACACCTCTCCTAAACTTTTTTCACAGTTTAAACTAGATGACACTCCCATTGAGAAGCCTTCCTTTTGTATAGGTTGCTTTTTTTGTAGGATTTCATAGCTTTACTGCATTTTGTTGTTAATCATCTGATCTCATTCAGATGGCAGGTGTAGGAGGATAGGAACTATTTCATATTTTCTATACCAGCAGGTGCAATTTCTGACATGTGGTAGGTGCTTAGTAAATACTGAGTTTCTGAGGCCTAAGACATTTGAGTGCTTTGATAACTATGGTTGTGCTGTTACTGTTGCCTTACAATAAAAACCTTGCTCTTAAATTATGAAGAAAGCCTTATTCAAAACATTTCATACCTACAGATGATATTACTTTACTTGTGCTCATGGCAAAAATTACTAGAGTATTTAAAAATATTTTAAGTGTAATTCTGATTGTTTCTTTTATTTAGTTACAGCCAAGTTCTACTTCTGAATCTATGGATCAACTATTAAACAAAAATAGAGAGGGAGAAAAATCAAGAGAGTTGATCAAAGACAAAATTGAATCAAGTGTTAAGGATTCTTTCATTGACAATAGCAGCAGCAACTGTACCAGTGGCAGCAGCAAGGCGAATAGCCCCAGCGTTTCCCCTTCAATACTTAGTAACACAGAGCACAAGAGGGGACCTGAGGTCACATCCCAAGGAGTTCAGACTTCCAGTCCAGCATGTAAGCAAGAGAAAGATGATAAAGAAGAGAAGAAAGATGCAGCTGAGTGAGTAAACCTGGAACTTAGCACATCCTGTTACTTTTTTTTTTTTTTAAGTGGTCAGGTCCTTCAATCTCAATCTTCCTGAACTCTTACATTGCCTTGTAAGTAACCCTTAATTTACAAACAACAGGTCTAAACAAATAGCATCTTAAGTACATTAGGTTACTATACTCTGCGCCGCTCTTCCCCCCACCCCAGTCTTGTACCCCAGGGCAAGAAAATTAGGCATAAATTAAGAAATATTTTTCTATAAATGTATTGAAGTTGAAAAATTACCAATGTTTGGGACCTGGCTCCCCTAGACTCCAGTCAGTAGTCACCCCACTCCAGTAGTCACCTGAGCTGCTGGACTCAGAACTGCTACTTCCAAGAAGAGAGAGAAGTACCTGTGCTCTTACTTGGAATTCAAAGTGTTTTCCCTCAGAAACATGTTTTAGTTAATGTTTAGATTTTTAAAATAGACTTAATTCTGCACAGCCAATATGTTATCAATTAAATGGGCCTTTGTGGGCCAACCTCAGAATTTAACCTCCATTGATTTGTGTGTTCTGGGTACCAAACAACCCAGTTACAGCTGAACTTTTCGAACGCAGCCTACTGATAAATTGGGGACTGCTAATTCTCAATTTGAGACAAACATTTTTATTAGAGCCATGAATTTTTCCCCAGGTGTGTCATGTGGAGAATACCTTGTCACATAAAAATTACTGCATGCTAGAGAATTGGTATATTAAGGTTTGTTGTTAAGGGTATTTTGTAAGGAGCTGCTGTCTTTTCAAGTATTTGCTGATTGCCTTTGAGAGAAGCAATTGTGTATTACTCAAACTTTTTTTAAGAAATTGTCCTTTTATGGCAGTTTCTTTATGAGATTAAGGAATGGGCAATATAAATGTGTGTGTTTTAATAAACAGTATTATTAATGATCTTCTAGTGAGAATAGTTTAAATATAGTATATGTTCAGCAGTTTTTAAAAAATTGTCAGCTATGGAAGATTTAAGAGAAATGTTAAAAGTACTATGCAGATTTCACTGGCCTTTGTATTTTTTTCTGGTTTAGGCAAGTTAGGAAATCAACATTGAATCCCAATGCAAAGGAGTTCAACCCACGTTCCTTTTCTCAGGTAAGTTAATTACTGTCTTTGAGGTAACCTAGTCTCTGTAAAAAAAACATTTATTGGTAACGTTCCTTCTTCCATACCTGTCATCTAAATTCAGTTGTATGATAGAAAGAACTTTATTTTTCTTGTATGGTCGTTAATGAATATTTTCTAGCCATAAAAAAGATCCTTGTTTTGTTATCAGTTAGATTTGATCTTGGGGGGAAATATTTGATTTTTTTTTTTTTTTTTTTTTTTTTTTTGAGACGTCTCACTCTGTTGCCTGGGCTAGAGTGCCATGGTGTCAGCCTAGCTCACAGCAACCTCAAACTCCTGGGCTCAGGCGATCCTCCTGCCTCAACCTCCCGAGTAGCTGGGACTGCAGGCATGCACCACCATGCCCAGCTAATTTTTTCTATGTATTTTTAGTTGTCCAGCTAATTTCTTTCTATTTTTTTAGTAGAGACGGGTCTCGTTCTTGCTCAGGCTGATCTGGAACTCCTGAGCTCAAACAATCCACCCGCCTCGGCCTCCCAGAGCGCTAGGATTACAGGCATGAGCCACCGCGCCTGGCCAAATCTTTGAATTTTTTCAACTGAGAAAGTGAAGATGTTTGGCAAGCTAGGCTGTGAGGTTTATAGATATGCCCTCTGCATCTGAGGGTTTTGCATCCTTGGATTCAACCAGCCATACACTGAAAATGTAATTAGGGCCAGGTGAGGTGGCCTCTGCCTGTAATCATAGCACTTTGGGAGGCCAAGGCAGGAGGCAAGGTGGGAGGATTGCTGGAGGCCAGGAGTTCAAGACCAGCTTGAGCAAGAGCGAAACCCCATCTCTACAAAAAGAAAAAAAAAATAGAAAAATTACCTGGGCGTGGTGGTGCGTCCCCACTCGGGACACCGAGGTAGGAAGATCGCTTGAGCCCAGGAGTTGGAGGTTGCAGTAAGCTATAATGATGCCACTGCACTGTAGCCTGGGTGACAGTGAGATTCTGTCTCTAAATAAAAAATAAAGAAAATGTAGTTAGGCCTATGAGCCTGTGACAATTGTGTCTGTACTGAACATGTACAGACTTTTTTCCCTGTCATCATTTCACAACAATACAGTATAACAACTGTTTATATAGCATTTACTTTGTGTTAGTATTGTGTGTAATTTAGAGATGATTTAAAAGTATACGGGATGATGTACGTAGGTTAAAAACACTTTTCTCCTGTTCCTTAAACATCACTGCCACTATTCTAAATAACATTTTTAAGTTGGCAAATTTTGCTTTGTTTCTGGAAAAGCATTTTTGCTTTTATTCAAAACATGAAAATTTATTTTCTATGTTTTTTTCAATAAAAAGGACTAGTTAAAAGTGAGTAAAACTTAGCCTGGGAAAATCAGTCTTCAAATTGCAGTAATAGTTAACTTGTTAACTAGAAATAGTTGAGTTTTATTTTTGTTTTTGTAGCCAAAGCCTTCTACCACCCCAACTTCTCCTCGGCCTCAAGCACAACCTAGCCCATCTATGGTGGGTCATCAACAGCCGACTCCAGTTTATACTCAGCCTGTTTGTTTTGCACCAAATATGATGTATCCAGTCCCAGTGAGCCCAGGCGTGCAAGTAAGTCATAGAATTTGATGTTTACTTAGCTTCCCGAGTTGTTTATATTTGATACAAGCACTTTTCTGCTTGCAGTGACTTGAGGGTGTGATGATATACAGAAATATTTGAGAGAGGGAGGCATGCAGTGTTTTTGTGTGTTGTTGATATAAGGATCTAAATCTGAGAATATTTTCTGGTGAGAAAGATGATTTAGATTTACTGTAGTTTGGGTTTGTCCTTTTAGCTGTTTGGTATGATTTTGTTTTTTAGTGATTCATAGAGAATCAGGAAACCTTCTCATAGCTAGCTCTCTAGCAATATAAGCAATATTAAACTAAGATAGTGATAGAATACCTCTTATCATAAGAGCCTAATGTTAATATGTATATTTTTAATTCCTTCCAGCCTTTATACCCAATACCCATGACGCCCATGCCTGTGAATCAAGCCAAGACATATAGAGCAGGTAAAGGTGAGAATAATACTGCCTGTATGTTTGCTCGTAGCCTGCATGCTGTATGGATTAAGTAACTCAGTTTATAATGAATAAATAGGCCAGGTGCAGTGTAATCCCAGCACTTGGGGAGGCTGCGGTGGGAAGACTGCTTGAGGCCAGGAATTGAAGACCAGCCTGGGCAACATAGTGAGACCTCTGTCTCTCCAAAAAAAAAAAAAACAATAGGAAGCATTGAATTCTGAAGTTTTCAGTCTAAAATCTGAATTTAAACTTGGGGTTAAACTTTTTAAAAAAAGCTTTGCTAAATTAATTTTACTAGATTGTTGACATTGCTTTACTCTAACCTATAGTTATTTCCCCAATGCCAGAATTTCTTTTGAAACAAAGGGGCAGCTCACTTCAGAAACCAATGTCAAAATTTTATTAGAGGGATATTTCCATATCTTTAAAATGAGGGAGTTGTATAATCTAGTGGTATAAACTAGATTATACCTGTGTGGTTAAAGAGAATTCATAGATGAAAACACATTTATCTTCAAATGAAATCTTTTAATGTGGGAAAATGCCAAAGTATTCCCTTTTTGCCAGTCAATTTAGAGCAATTAATTACTATCATTTTATTGAGAAACAATAGGAAGTAGAATAATTTATATAGAAAAGACATTTCTCAGTGTCCAATAATTATCCATTTGAAATAAAAATTTTACTTTAATTAATAAGATTTCCTCATTTTTTGAAGTAATTGTGATTTTGTGGATGCCAACTAAAACTCTTAGTGTTTTATGTTCCCCATTCTAGAATTGTCTGTTTTATTCTTGTGATGCTATTGATTATATTCGGGTTCAACTTTGTGGGGTGGCAGTAAACAGATACTGGATGGTTCTGTGTGCTGTGTGTTGTATCACACAGGAGGCGCACAGTATATGTCCTACTTCTAGTTACAGTAAGATTGGTTAAGGGCTCAAGTGGTGTTACCACAATTCCCCATTCTGCCTCCCGCATTATAAAGTTTTCTATTAATCATTTATCTAATTCATTGTTAATTTAATGTGTAACATCATTTTTTTAATTAGGGCTGGTTCTCAAATTTTAGTGTGTGTCAGAGTTGCTTAGGAAGAGTTTAAAAACATAAGATTGTTTGACACCATCTCCAGAGTTTCTCATTCAGTAGATTTGGGGCATACTCTGAGAATTTGCATTTCTAGCGTAATTTATAAACCCAGTTTCCAAGTCACGCTGCTGGTCCAGGACCATACTTTGAAAACCTCTATAATTAGCAGTTTGAAAATGGTGATTTCTGAGTTCCTAGCATTTGTTTTTTCTTCTCCATTTATTAGATAGAATCATTTTGTAAGGGATTGTTCTTTTCAGCTAGGGCATTTGGTTATCCTGAAATCATTTGTATAGGGTAGGCAGGATACATTCTGAATTCATTCCAGTTTTTAGAGTGAGACGTTGGTGCCCTTGTCCCCTCCTAGTAGTGCCAGTGAAGTTTTGTTTTCTTAAAGAGTGTGTCTTTCTCTCTCTTTCTCTCTCTCTCTCATTCCTATCATTTATTTATTCTTGTTTTTAAAAATACTACTCTTAAAAAAAAAAAAACCAACCTCGTCAAAAAGAAGCCACAGATTGGGAGAAAACATTCATATCTATATCGGATAAAGGACTTATAACCAGAATATATAAATGTTAAAATTCATTAAAAGAGAAGAAATTGAAAAATTAATATACAACTTCTTTAAAAACCCATAGGAGAAAATCTTTGCAACCTCAGAGTATGCAGACATAGGAAATAAAAGCACCACCATACCAAAAACCCTGATAAAATGGACTCCAAAATTTAAAACTTCTGCTCTTTCAAAGACACTTTATCTTTTTTTTTTTTTAAAGAGCTAAGGGTCTTGCTGTTGCCCAGGCTGAATTTGAACTCCTGTGCTCAAGGGATCCTCCCAAAGAGCTGGGGTTATAGGTGTGTGTCACTGCACCCAAAGACAGTTTAAAAAATGAAAACAGAAGCCACAAGTTGTGAGAACATACAATGGAAGACATAAATCTGACAAAGAACTTATAATGAGGAAAATCTCTGCACTGTGATAATGTAGAATTTCTAGGGCATACGATGTTAAAAAAGAAAAAAGTCAAGTTTTTGACTTAAGGTTGTTTTTTTGTATCATAATAAGAATACTTTACCTACCTCTGGTTATGAATATTTTTATGTTTTCTTCTAGAAGTTGAATAGTTTTAGCCTTTATAATTAGGTGTATGATTAATTTCAAGTTAATTGGATCTGTTTTGGTTTTTTATGGTGCTTCTGTTTTTCTCAAAATGAATCCAGTGCCCTTCTCTAGCAAGTGCCATAATTTGGTATATAAAACAGGCGCAGCACCTCCCCTCTTTTCTTGTGGCAGAGATAAAAAGTAAACAGGGATTATCTCAGAAGTGGTGTGAAGGGAAAGTCATTTTGTAGTGCTATGAGAGTTTATTTCAAGGATTTGATCAAGTCTGAGGGTCATAGAGGAAGAATTAGAGGTATTTATGTAAATAATAGCTTTTGCCTGGTTAAATGGTGTCTTCATTCTCTGAGCTAAAGAACTTGTGTGTGTGTTGGGGTAGGGAGAGCTGTATTTGTACTAAGAAGTAAACTCTAATTATTAAAGAATTAAAATGATAAAAATATTTTTTAAAAAAAGTCTGAGGGTCATCATAGAGGGCCTCTCTGAGGAAGTTGCTTTCAAGCTGACACCTGAAGAAAGAGTCAGAATTATCCCAGCTGGGAGTTGAGGACTGTGTTTGAGGCTGAGGACTAGCGTGTGCGATAGGAAAACATCCCCGAGTGGTGGGAGTGGTATGAGATAGCGTCGAAGGAGCAGGCAGGAGGATCAATTCATGCAGAGCCTCATAGAGCATTCAATGTGTGTATTACGCTAAGGAGATACTGTTTTATAATAATAAGTCATCTTTTCTCTGTAGTACCAAATATGCCCCAACAGCGGCAAGACCAGCATCACCAGAGCACCATGATGCATCCAGCCTCCGCAGCAGGCCCACCGATTGTAGCCACCCCACCAGCTTACTCCACGCAATACGTTGCCTATAGTCCTCAGCAGTTTCCAAATCAGCCACTTGTTCAGCATGTGCCACATTATCAGTCTCAGGTAAGACTGATGCGGCGTCTTAATACTTTGTTCCATTTAAAAAATCTTAAGTTTTAGTAAAGTAAATGGATTTTCCTTTATATTTTTTTGCGTTGTATTTTGATGGGGCAGATAGCTAAGGACTTGGGGGCCCTTTTAAGTATATATTCAAAGTTTACCGATCAACAAGAGTTTCAAAGGAAGCAGCCAAGAGAGGTTTTTCAATTTTCTATTGTCTATCTGCTTGGCTCTATTTGATATTTTAATGTTTTTTTCTTTACTTTTTGTTTGAAAACAGCATCCTCACGTCTACAGTCCTGTCATACAGGGTAACGCTAGGATGATGGCACCACCAGCACATGCCCAGCCTGGTTTAGTGTCTTCATCAGCAGCTCAGTACGGAGCTCATGAGCAGACACATGCCATGTATGGTAGGAAGCACTTCGTTTGTCTTTTTCAGTGTGTGTGACAATTCTTAATTTGTTTTAGAGCTCTGAAAAGATACTTGTTCTAAGAATAATCTGTACTTTTATGACATTGAGAGTAAAGAATCTAAAGGAAAAGATGAACCCATATCTCTCCCTGAGCTATGCTGTATAAATCTTGGCAAATAATTTCTACCTCTGTACCTGGAATTCCTGTCTTCACATCTGTCCTGCTGTAACTAAAATGTGATGATGTACATAATGGCACAGCATCTTTTGTGGAGAAAGGTACCTTTCTCCTCTTCCTCATTAGTATTATCATTTGAGATAGCCTGCCTAAGACATGGCAAGAAAATTTTACCACAGTAAAAGCATAAAAGCATTCTCCAGCATGAAAAACATTCTGCTTCACTCCTTGCTCTGGGGGTTACTGGCATTACATATTTTTGTTGCTATTTGTTATAATGATACTGTGTTTCTACATCGTGCTGTATTTTAAGTGGTTGAAATTGTATAATATTAGATCTGTTTTAGACATGATTCAGACTCTATAAATCAATGTAAACAGAATGGTAAAATGAAAAGTTATTTGTATAAAATTAAACGGTATTTATAAGAATAATAAGGAAAGAAAATCTTAGTTTTGTGATTAGAGAATTTTATGTAGGTCAACTTAGCTGTCTAAAACACTAAAATACGTAATTTAAAATAAATTGAAAATAGAATTTTAAATAAAATTTTCACTTGCTTATCTTACAGATCACCTCATGTTTTTTCAAAATACACCTTTAGTGAATGCCAATTTTATTTTTATTTTTATTTTTTTTTTTAGTGTCATGACCCAGAGATAAAATACCAGTTTCATTAAGGTGTTAGATTTGTTCTACACATTTCTCAGAACTCCTGTATCATCATTTAGTTTTCCCATTGATATTTCAGTTTTTTTGGAGGAGATAAATTTAGATTTATTCATACATTGGAAAATGTACCACTATGAAAATGAAATTACAACTACATGGACATTTCATTTTTTTAAACCTCTTTAAACTTTTTGAATGACTAAGAATGTAAAGCTTTTCATTCTTTGTTTAATTTAGATACCTTGCATGAACAAATCTAGGCAAAATTGAGTTGTTTAATAATTTACGGATTTCTGGCAAACCTCTAGTTTGAGATATTACTGCTCTTCAAGCTTTCTGTATTCTCCTTTTAAAAACAAGTAAGTTGTAACATTATGTTAATAAGAATAGGACTTAAGCAGCAACAGGCATCCTCCTATCACCTGTAACCTACAATTTATGCTTTCTTCCTGGAGGCTTGCTCCTGTCACAAAGGTTCACGAATGATAGGAGGGCGTACACAGTTAAAGGGATTTATTTTTATAAAATACATAAGTCTGGTTTTAATTTTCCACATTATTACTTTAAGCTTTTTGTGGATTATATGTTTTAAATAAAAAATGGTGTAATTGCTATGTTTTGGAAAACATTTTTTTTAAGAAGTTCATCTGTAATTTAATTGGAAAAGATACTGACAGACTGATTTATGATTTTGGTTATGACCTGTCATTTGGCTTGTCTAGTTATCTTAACTAGGACTGACTATGCATGAAAAAGCACCATTGATTCATCATGCTGGCTTTTATGCAACTTGTGTACATTCCAGCAATTTTTCAGTTTGTTAAAGGCTTAGGTGAAAGGTTCATTATGATTGTTTGTATATTTCTGGTGAATACATCATGATTTAACACATGGAAAAAAACATTACATTTATTCCATTTTCTGGCATACTCTCCTTGGAATAAGATCTGAAACTTTTGAGTTAAAATTTCCATTGGTTTTAGAGAATAGCTATTTGTGTACCCATGCTTTTGAGACGTAGTACTGTGATGTTGAGCAGACTCTTTCTCCCCAATGTGTTCACTCACTGCTAACGTCTGGCTTCATCATTTGGATGGATGTTCATTGGTTTGAAATAGCCTGTTGTATGGCAAATACTGTATTTGAAGAACTAGTGGATTTTCTAATTACCTTACCAGAACATTTCTATTTGAAAAGCAGTTGGCCTTGGACCCCAGGCCAATTCAAGTGTGGGTAGATAGTAAATATTGCAAACAGAGCAAAACACTAGATCTGATGTCCAGTGAAATCTGGAATGAACGAGTTAGTCATCAAAGCCAGTTCTTTTATGCCAGGAGAAAGTTACTCAACCAAATCTGAACTAATCTCCTGCAGTTTGCACGGGCTGTATTTAATTGATGTCTGGTGATGGGCATGGACTAGGGGCAATTCTGGAGACCTGATGTTGTTCCTGGCTAATCAGGTTCTCTTTTGGGTACTTCAGACCCTAAAAAAGGCACTTTCTAGAAAATAAATTGTTTTTTCCTTTGCCATCACAAGCCGTAATTTAATCTGCTAAAGCCAATTCTTTATTAAATCACTAATAATTTATTTGAATTATTTTAGATCTTTCAAAGCCTTGTTACACCAAATATAAACAAAATTTTAAGTACATTCTTTTAAAATACAATAAGACTGTTGGCATAGAAATGCTAATTTTATACTTATCTCCCCTAAACAATTTGTTTTATATTCTCAAAGGAACCTAATACTTTTGAGTATGAATTATGTTTATTTTTAAGCTATATCCTATCTCAATTTTTACAACGCTGTATGCAAATAGAAGAATATGCACCCAGATGTTGCTGACAATTTTGTCAGTTTGTTGTCATTCATTAATTGTTATGGCCATAGCAAAAGGCTTTGAGAATATAGAGGACCACTAATGACTACAAAATGAAATCCTGATTATTGTTTTTAAATTTTTGGTATATTTAGACCAGGCGCAGTGGCTCACACCTGTAATCCCAGCACTTTGGGAGGTCAAGGCAGGAGGATCGCTTGACCCCAGGAGTTTGAGACCAGCCTGAGCAACATAGCAAGATCCCATCTCTACAAAAAATTTAAACATTGGCTGGGTGCAATGGTGTGCACCTGTCATCCTAACTACATGGGAGGCTGAGGCAGGAGGATTGTTTGAGCCCAGGAGTTTGAAGCTCCAGTGATCTATGATTGGGCCACTGAACTCTAGCCTGGGCAAAATAGTAATTGGTATATTTAGTGTAAATATGCTAACAGATTACTGAACAGGTAAATTGTGATTATCGAGATGTATACATTCTAAATAATTGGTGACCTTGTACTCTTTCTAGCTATCTTTTAAAAATGATTTTTGTCACCAGCCTCATCTCTTTGACCTCAACCTAACTTTCATCATTGCCCCTTCTAAGAAATTACTTTTAATTTTCATTTCTCTCACATCTAGTCCTCTAATTCATCTAATTTTGTTTTATGGTGGTGCTTTTACCTTGTAGAAATAGCAATAATACAATTTTTGTGCTCAGTAGAGCTATCAGAAGAATTAGATCCAGAATCCTTTTTTTCATTTGTTTTTGATAGTTTATGCAGATAAGTTGGAAAATACAGGAAATAAAAAAATAAAAAGCACCCATTATCCCTCCACCGACAACCACCTGCTAGCATTTTGGTGTGTCTACTTCCATATGCCCCTTCATGTAGACATATTTTAGTAAGAAATGATAACATACTCACGTTTATATGATTATGTTTCTAAACTTTTGGATCCACTACCAGATGCCTAATAAACATCTTTCAGGATGACATTTCTGTTAATAATCTTTTGCAAAATTGTATGTCTGTTGAAGTAAACTTGGTAAATATTGTTTTATTTTGTTACATTATTTATATCAAGGTTTGTTCAGTGGAATGCCACATTGGTTTTTTTTTTTTTTTTATTTAGATAATGGTTTTATTCCTTTCATTTAAGCAAGTCAGCGTGCGGAACTTGACACCTCAGTACAGAAGAACAGTGTCTTCGATTCAATCCTATTTTTTAAAATTCTGTAACAATGTTTAAAGTGCTTGTCATCTCTTATAAAATAAAAATGAACTATGCATGAATAGAAGAAGAAATTACTAATATGTCAACCTTTCCAGAAAATTGGGAAAATGCACACCTCAAAAGGCTAATTTACCTTTCTATTTCCCAAATTCAGCATGTCCCAAATTACCATACAACAAGGAGACAAGCCCTTCTTTCTACTTTGCCAGTGAGTTGGGTTTTTTATACTAATTATAATTGTACAGTAAAACACTTTTTAAAGAATACATGTTAAGGGAGTAGACTTGTTGAACAGCATTTTCTTTGTGCCAGACAAAATCATTAAAAGCACGTCTATCTGTAATTCAGCTTTGAAAAAGGAACCGTGATCCAGCTTAAAAAACCTGGAGTTAATGAAAAATGGAGTTGTTTCAGAAATTAATTTTTGTATACCAAGCAAACATGTGACCGTTTGGGAAATGACTAATATTTTCCTTGTTCAGAGAAACTTTCCCTAAACAGCTAAATTTTTTTTCATACCAAGCCACAAGCTTGGTATATAAAACTTAAAAACATTAGTTTTTTAATATCCTGGTAAGAATAACTATATCCTTACCAGGATTTTTACTTGAATAGAGTTGATAAAACACTAAGTGAGAAACATTTCTGTCCTTTGAATGACTAAAGTTTTAAAATATTCAGGTAGCAGATACCTCAGGATTACTTGAGCTTAAGCAGGAGAGCATGACCTACCAGAGACTGTCTTGGGCAGGACAGGTCCCTCTCATCAGTGGAAAGGCAGACAGTCGCTCCTACATGGAGAAAGTCTGGGCGGCAGGGCTGTCTTTTGGAAATGAACTTGTAAGATGTGTTTTTCCTTTTTCGTAGGACAATTTTTAATATAAGGCTAGTTGTGGACTTTGATATTTGAATAAGAAGGGTACTAATTTGTAGAAGTCCTTTAGAAATTTATGCCATTAATATGTGTCACCTTGTGTGAAATACTGTTTTCTCTAGGCTATTTTAGAGGATAAGGATTAAAATGTTACGTTGGGGACTAAAGTTTGAATTCTTTTAGAATGACTCAATGTCTGACTCTGCTAGATGCCAGACTTAGCACTTAGAAAGCATTTTGACCCTAAATTTTCATTAATTGTGCCATGACTTGGTATCCAAAAATAAGTTAATAAAATAAGTGTATATATATTATTTATTTGGTGCTAGGAAATGTTAACAAATTTAATCCTTTAATAGATACTCTTTAAAAAGGAGTCTTGCTGTATGCATATACTATTAAAGGGAAACTATGTCTGTGGTGATAGTGTGTAAAAAGATAGTGTCAGTAATTAAATCACATACTCAGTTTGAGGTCTCAAATGTAGTTATCCTCACCATCTTACTGTCTCTGTTAGTAGTTTTGGAGTCATTTTCCTGGTAAGTAGCTAAAAGGTTTTTAATCATCAAACCTAAGCATTAATTGCCTTAGCACAACTTCCCCTAAAAGGGAGTATCAGTACCTTTTTAAAAGAAACTAACAATTGGGCTGCTGTTTGCAATTTAATTTGCTGCTTCATTTTTCCCTGTTCTAAACCATTTTGTCATGGTTTGGCCAGGTTGCCTTTTATTCCTTATTTAGTGTTCTCAACATTTCTTTACTTCCTCTTTTCTGAATTTAACATCAACTTTAAAAGTTGGAAGATTTTGTTTTGTTTTATTTTTAAAGTTTTGCAGTGCTGGTGATCTCTCATGACTGTGCATCCAAGGTCAAAATGACAGAACCTAGTTACAGATTAAACACAAAGCCTTATGGACTGAATTTGCTTCAGTACGATCATGGCTTAGGAAACTATTTTTGGAATGTGGTTAGTGTTATAAGGATTTGACCAGTCACCCATTTAGAATTTTAGAAATATTTATGTCCAGGAACATGTTGAATGGGAAGCTTCTGAACCAGATCTGGCCCAAAGAAGCAATACTTCTTTGATTATCTTGACCTAATCTAGAAGATTTTATGAAGGCTACTAAAGTTTTATAAGTAGAAGTTTAAACTGATGAATAGTAAATCAGAATTTTAAAGAAAGTTCACTTTATTTTTAACCTCTCGAGAGTCTTTAACATGAGCATGTGTAACAAAGCAGTTAAACTTAGCTAAGAATTTCCTGCCCTTCACACGCCACTTCTCCCTTTCCCCGATTCGGCTATATTTTTTCCTTGTTTACCATATCTTGGTGCCTTTCTCTTGGCACTGTCTTCGTTTCCAACCTTTCTTCCCCCTTGGCTTTTTAATTTTCTACTCTACTTTGTATCGCTCTTAATTGGCTTTTCAAGTAACCAAGCTATATTTTTGCTATTACTATTGAATTAAAGGGTAAGTTGCACATTTTTCCCAATTGGTTACTCACTTTCATATTCAAGGAGGAAAGTGTTTCTGGATAAGGTACTTGGTTTCTGATCTTTTGAGCTAGAAGATGAATGAAGGAAAAATATTTCTAATTCAGTCTCCTTAAATTTTATTTGCAGCTTATGAGTATATATTACATTTGTTTGATTTTTTTTTTGAATAATGATTTACAGTTTACTGGTGTTTAGATAGGGCAGGGATGGGTTTTTTTTTTTTAAAACAAAGCCTATATAGATTCACTCAGCATGGGTTCCTTAAAGTATTTGTGTAATGCATGCAAATTAGCTATAGATTAGAACACTATTTTGTAGCCTTTTAAAAATATATATGTATTTTTTTCGAGGATTGGGCAGCGTCCTGAACGAAAACAGATTCAGAGAGACTCCCATTATATAACCTTTGAATACTGGTAAACTTATATCACAGAGATGCCTTTTAAAAATGTATAGTTGGCCAGGTGTGGTAGCTAACACCTGTAATCCTAGCACTCTGGGAGGATCGCTTGAGTCCAGGAGTTCGAAACCAGCCTGGGCAATATAGCGAGACCTACAGAAAATTTTTTTAATTAGCCATTATTGTAAGGAAAAAGGTCACCGGCAAAATGAATAAATAAATAAACAGATTAGCCAGGCATGGTGATGTGCACCTATCGTCCCAGCTACTTGGAAGGCTGAGGCAGGAAGATCTCTTTAGGCCAGGATTTTGAGGTTGCAGTGAGCTATGATGATGCCACTGGACTCCAGCCAGGGCAACAGAGTGAGACCCTCTCTCAAAAAAAAGTATAGTAAAAATATTTCATCTTTAATTGTCTTTTCAAATAATTTTAAGATATTTTTACATTTTTCCAGTTGATGAATAATAATTATGAGACTTCATGTGTGTAAATCATTCTCTATTGTTACTTTTTTATATTAATACTTAGAAGGTAATTAAAAGTAAAATTTTAAACTTTTCAGGACAAAACTTCTTGAATAAATACAGTTTAAAAAAAATTAAAAACTCTGAGATTCTATACTTAGTGAAACTCCACAAATAGAATTTGGAATTTGGCAATTGCTTTCCCTCAGATTTAGCATTTGTAGCTAAAGGTGTGGGAGGTATTTAGAGAGACAAGGTCTCGCTCTGTTGTCCAGGCAGGAGTGCAGTGGAGTCATCATAGTTCACTGTAACCTTGAATTCCTAGGCTCAAGAGATCCTCCTGCCTCACCCTTCCGAATAACTGGGCAAAAGGTGCATGCTGCCGCACACGGTTAATTTTTCTTTTATACAGACCAGCATCTCAGTACGTTGCACAGTCTGATCTCAAACTCTTGGCCTCAAGCCATCCTCTGGCCTCAGCCTCCCAAAGTTCTGGGATGACAGGGGTGAGCCACCACACCTGGCCCTGGTTGGGGAGGGGAATTTTAATGCTAATGGTTTAAAAATAAGGGACCATGAATTACTGTAGACATCACTATCCAATAGAACTGTGTGTGATAGAAATGTGCTACAAAACTGCACGAATACAGTAGCCACTGGCTATGTGTGGCTATTTTAATTATTCACAAAATTTTTAAATGAGTGTAAGATTTTTACAAGAACAAGAAAGTTTCAAAATTTTTGTCAAGTCTTTTAAGACAAGTCACTACCTACACAGTCTGGGGCACTGGAAGTAAACTTAGCATGAGGGCGAGGGCCAGCCTGTTAATGAGCCAGGGAGGTAGGCGAAGAGCCTGCTTTCATAGCCTCGTGGGGCTGTGATGCTCAAGAAGGCAGTTAGCACATCATCTGTTCCAGATCCCAGAAAACATCCACTACCCTCAAAAACATTCAGTGAATATGTTGCCATTTTTTTTTTGGTTAAAAGATTTTTGTGTATGTTAATTCTTACGGCCTAGAAAATTTTTCCACTGTAAAAATTTGTTCAGTCTAAACTGGGTATTAAGAATATTAATGCCAGCTGTGGTGTTGGCAGTGGATGCACAGGTGATCCTAGCACTGGCTCTTTGCCCCTGCCTTTTCCTCTCCTAAGAGACATGTGTAGTTTGAAATGTAACTGGGCTGGAGTGCTGGTGGCCCTTAGCCCTAAAATGTCAAGCATTAGAACCGCTCCATGTGCCTAACCCTCTGCATACCATTTACGTGGGACATACCCAGAGTCATCTATGCCGGTGACTCCTGGCAGCTTGTGCCTATCAGACTGCTGGAGTTAGGGTCGCTGATACCAAACCTGGGCTTCCTTCTCCACTGTCAGTCTCCCCTGTGTCTGTGTTTGCTAACATGGTCTATGAAGAATGTGAGGAGCTATTTTGGAATTGTTTTTGAGTACAAGCTTAGCTTCTAAGGGATTTTCAGGGTTGATTTCTTGAGAGAGGGCTGAAAGTCATGCCTTGCCAGAGCTGTCTGGAAAACACTCTGTTCTCAGTTCATTGCCATATCCATGATCACTAGAAGCAGTGAAGACATCCCCCTTTGCTTCTGATTCGCAACTTGCTGTTTTTGAAAAGACATAAACAAATGAATTTATACCTATCTCCCTGCTTTGTACCAAAGTATAATCCATGCTGAGATTCGCAAAGAATTGGCTTTGAGTTCTTATCTTTATTTTAACTTAAACTGGCCCATCACATTTCCTTTGAAACTACTCTAGCTAGTAAGATTCTTCCTAAACTGCTGGGACACTTTGACGGGAGTTCATTTTTCTGCATAGTTTAGGTAATTTCATCTACTGGATTTTATAAAGCAAAGGTAGGAGATCCTTGAGTATGGCCTGGGGGAACAAAAGGAGTAGCCGAGTGGCTCCTATGATTGGCTGAAATTGTGGTCATTTGGCCCTGATGATAGAGCCCTGACCTTGTCACGTAGCTTACACAGCCCCTCCCCCAGCTAGTCTGTGCCCACAGGACATTGCTCCAGGGCAGTAGCATGGTGAGGTTAGCCAGATGATGGCCTTGAGCTAAAGAGTGTGTGTGTGTCTGCTCGTGTGGGATTGAGTTGTTTCTGCCTATGCTTTTAAGTTGCCTTTTCAGGAAACCTTAGTGACTATTTTAAGAATAAATTCAAACTAGTTTTTAATGTATACAGCTATATTATAATATGAATCAAATGCTAGCCTGATTGTTAAGTAATAACTTTATACTTATTTTTCAAAAACAGTGGATGGCTTAAATGGAGTCCACTGTAGAGATTGGGTGCAGCATGAGTTAGGCATTGTAACCATCAAGAAAGCTCAGTTGGTGAGGCAGAGAGGAGCGAGGGAGGTCGTCACACATGGCAGTTGTACATGCTCCTTTTTCTTTCACTTTAGTTTCCACGGGCTCCCTTGCTCAGCAGTATGCGCACCCTAACGCTACCCTGCACCCACATACTCCACATCCTCAGCCTTCAGCCACCCCCACTGGACAGCAACAAAGCCAACATGGTGGAAGTCATCCTGCACCCAGTCCTGTTCAGGTAAGGAGAAACCCATAGATCCACATACAGTTGCTTCCTGGTTCTCGTCACTCAGTGCTTTCTTCAGACACCAGGTACCATGTGATCAGCACACATGGCACGTCCACCCTCATGTAGTCAGGTACAGCTGTACCCCTGGGGCGGGGGTTTCTTTTTTAATCACATTAAGATACATGTTGATAATGTGATTGGATAAGCTCTGGAAACGATTATTAATGAAAAATCTAACACAAAGTTCATAGTTTAACATAAAGCAAGTTCCTGTTTGCTTGGGACTTTTTAATTTCATTCGTAAAGTTCATGTGATGAGAATTTTTTTCCTGCTAGCTTCTTTAATCATACTTGTTAATGGAGGCAGGTAAGGATCTCTCTGACATCTGTCAGTTCTCTGGGACAGGAGTGTTGTTTGACCTCTGCTTGGTTGGAGGCTTCAAACTGCCAGGCTGAGAATCGGGTTTCTGCACCCCAGAAAAGAATGTCTCTGGATAGGAGGCACCCCGTCCCTGCTCTTACCTCCTCATACGTTCTCCTGTACTCCCCAGTGCCACCCATCTTAGGCCCACATGTGCAAATCTCAGCTCTGTGTGTAACCTTCAGCCGCCTTTCACTAAAGATGTTTTCTCTCCATTCTTCCCCATCGCACCGTCTCTGCGGTTCTGTGCAGCACCATCAGCACCAGGCTGCCCAGGCTCTCCATCTGGCCAGTCCGCAGCAGCAGTCCGCCATCTACCACGCAGGGCTCGCGCCAACCCCACCTTCCATGACACCTGCCTCTAATACGCAGTCGCCACAGAATAGCTTCCCCACAGCACAACAGACCGTCTTTACGATCCATCCTTCTCACGTCCAGCCGGCATATACCAACCCACCCCACATGGCCCACGTACCTCAGGTAAACCAGCTTTAGCCAACTTTCTGTGAAGACGGAGTAGAGTGTGAAGGTTATCAGATAAGCAGCTAAGAGCCAGATGCCGTCCCAGCTAGGAAACCCTGTGTGTGATGCCATTTGCCTGTCTCCCTTTCCCTGCCCAAATACACGTGATCTGGCCCTCAGTGAATGTTTGTGTGGTTTTGTAATGGGATCAGTGAAGTCGCTGATTGGTCAGTCCTTTAACGTTTCCCAACTAGACCTTAAAAACATCTTTGACTCTGGAATGCAACCCAGCCCTTCTTTCCTTTCTGTGTCTGCTTTGCTATGTCTATATAGCTTCATTACTATATATATGTGTACATATATATACACCTTTCACACGTACACATGGAAGCCTGGCAGGGATGATGGGCCTTCACAGTTTCTCAGCTCTCCGAGGTGACTAGCCTGGGCCTGTCAGCTTGAATGGTAGTCACACGAGTTCCAGAGAAAATCTGTCCAATTGTTTTCCCTGGTTATTCATACATCTGCTTTGACCTTATGTTGTACTTACTGAGAGGGCTTGGCCTTTTGTACATTGGTGCAGTGTCACTAGAAGCTGGAAGCACTCAGGTGTTCCCATTTTCCTTAAAGAGCAGCCCTAGAAGCACTTGGGAGCTCACCTCCAGTGTACCCTTCTAAGGGTGGAAAAGTGGGGTTGCCATCCCAGTGGTTGCTGTCTGCATCAGCTGCTGACAGAGGTCCAATGCAATCCAGGGCCAAGTTGGACTGTCTTAATGAGGAGAAGGAGCGGCACTGAAGTTGGGCTCTAATGCTGTCCTTGAGGCCCTCCCTGGGGCTGCTAAGGGTGAATTGGCTGTATTAGATGTCTTTTTCTGCTACTTGCATAACAGAACTCTCTTAGGCGGGTCTAAATGAGACCTGCCACTCTGAGTTCCATTTCCTGTCAAATTGTGTGCCAGTGAGGCTCTGGCAAGGTGTGGGCTAGAGATGCAGCTCAGTTGGATCTCTCTCTGAAGGCTACCTTGTAATTAGGGTTCCACAGCTCCGGGAAGTTTGGGCATCCTCACCCTGCAAAGATTAAGTTCTGTGGTGTAGTGCACTGCAGTTGACTTGCTTCTGATAGTGGGGAGGGGAGCTGGTTTGGTCAGCGTGGGTCAGCGTGGTTTGGTGGAATCAGTCATAAGAGCTGGGGTCCTGTAGATGTCTAGCAGAGGCTGGTGGCTAAGTAGGTATTGAACTTACATGTAAGTGGGGGTCCCTAAAACCTCACTGTGTTTTTGTGCTGAAAGAGAGAAAAGGTTAACACAGGGAGCTCAGATGTGCCATGGGCCCACTTGATTATGTAAGAGTAAAAACAGCATGTCATTCAAGGCTTATCATGGTCTAGAAGAGTGCACAGTATGGGAGGCAGGAAACAAGAGCTCTTCCTGGCCTTGGCAAACCCCTGCAGAGCTGGGATCCAACTGTTTGGACTGACTATAAAATCACCTTTCCAACTTGACAGTGAGACCAGGTTGAACTTGCTATCACTTGGTATAGGGACACCGGGCTGGCCCAGGTGATTTCTGATTACTCCTTCCCATCTCACTGGAGCCATTAACTACAACCTCCTCCTCCTCCTGCTCCATCAGCGTATTTTTTTAGAGAGTCAAAAGTCTCTTCTTCCTGCTTGGTGAACAGACCAGAAGCAGAGGGAGAGGGGGCAATGAGGAGAGGTCTAAGTAACCCATACAATGGAATATGACAGTCCCTGCTTATAATGTAGTAATCTGCTTTCCTATTTGAAAGAGATGTTATCTGCAAAAATACCTCAGGTCCCACATGGAAGCCAGATTCTGAAGCATCATCGCATCTTGTGTCATTATTAAGTTGAGAAAGGTGTCCTTGGATCAGGGGTCTGGTCTTTGTGAAGCCCTTGTTCCACACATAGAATATAATGATCAGAAAGTTTATGTCCAGGACATTCCAGCCCTAACTTTCACCCAGGCTCACTTGGTGCCTGCTCCCCTAACCTTGCAGGATGTGCCAAAAGGTGAAACATGTCTGTAGATCAGTTGATGATGTACTAGGGACTGTCCCCAGAGAAGAGAACTGGGCCCTGAGGCCCTTGCCCTGTCTTGAGAGTCCCAGCCCAGTGAAAGGAACACAGTTGACATGTTGTTTAAGCCGGAGATGTTGCCTGTATGCGTAAAAGAGCTCTCTGTTTCAGGCTCATGTACAGTCAGGAATGGTTCCTTCTCATCCAACTGCCCATGCGCCAATGATGCTAATGACGACACAGCCACCCGGCGGTCCCCAGGCCGCCCTCGCTCAAAGTGCACTACAGCCCATTCCAGTCTCGACAACAGCGCATTTCCCCTATATGACGCACCCTTCAGGTGAGGCGTGTGTGTGCAGGGGCCGCCGGGGCACCCCAAAGCATTCTGCTCGCACAGGTCAAATGGCAGGCAGGGTCAGCGCTTCCAGCCCCGAATTGGAGAACTTAGCAAGACCCATCCACAAGTGCGGTACAGGAGGGACTGTGACGATCAGTTCAGAGTCAGGGCCTGAGGCTTCCAGGAGCCGAGTCTGTGCGTGTTCTGATGGTATACAGGATTTGGCTTGATGAGAAGCAGCAGCATTTGTGTAGCCGATGCATGCCTAGGACTCAGTTGGCCTTCCTTGTTATGATAGGCTGGACAGGGCAGTGTTTTCCTTCCTGAGTCCCAGCAGTCTGACACGTGGGGGGTTATGACCACGGCAGTGATTGTAGCTCTGGAGAAGACGACTGCTGAGCAAGTGCTGTGTACGGATTGGCTTTGAGTGAAGCGTCAGCTCCAGCCTATGCCCTGCCAGGGAGAGAGCGCCCATGAGTGTGCTCGACCACTTGATGGCTGCCATGGCGGTATTTCATAGTCCGACCTGTTCCTCTGAAAGCAATACTGGTGCTTGGCTAACATTTGGGGGGGGGGGTATGTTAAGGCCTTTTTCCTACCCCATGAGCAACAAGTCTTCTGGGAGTTTTATCTGAAGTGGTTTTATGTCTGACTGGTTTGTTTCTTCCCACCCACTCACCCACCCACCCCTCCCCCTCTTGGTGCAGATGGGAACCGGGGAAAGTGAACTAAATTTTGAGTCTCGTTCAGGTAGCACAAGGATAGTTTACAGTCGTGTGCTGCAGAGGCACTAGGCTCATGTGTGGTGTTGCCAGTTTTCTGTTTAAATATTCACTTTTCTTTTTTACAGTACAAGCCCACCACCAACAGCAGTTGTAAGGCTGCCCTGGAGGAACCGAAAGGCCAAATTCCCTCCTCCCTTCTACTGCTTCTACCAACTGGAAGCACAGAAAACTAGAATTTCATTTATTTTGTTTTTAAAAAATATGTTGATTTCTTGTAACATCCAATAGGAATGTTAACAGTTCACTTGCAGTGGAAGACATTTGGACCGAGTAGAGGCATTTAGGAACTTGTGGGCTATTCCATAATTCCATACGCTGTTTCAAAGTCCCGCAAGTACCCCAGCTCTGCTTGCCGAAACTGGAAGTTATTTATTTTTTAATGACCCTTGAAAGTCATGAACACATCAGCTAGCAACAGAAGTAACAAGAGTGATTCTTGCTGCTATTACCGCAAAAAAAAAAAAAAAAAAAATCAAGACTCGGAACGCCCTTTTACTAAACTTGACAAAGGTTCGGTAAATTCTTACCGTCAAACTGACGGATTATTATTTATAAATCAAGTTTGATGAGGTGATCACTGTCTACAGTGGTCAACTTTTAAGTTAAGGGAAAAACTTTTACTTTGTAGATAATATAAAATAAAAACTTAAAAAAAATTAAAAAATAAAAAAAGTTTTAAAAACTGATAAAGTTAGTGTGTGTTTGTGTAAGCTACTTGTATTTTAGGATACTTAGTATCACGGCAGGTGGGTGGAATGTGCTTTTTTAATATCCTGGAAGGTATTTGTCAAATTATTTTTCTTCTTCACCTTTAGTTCTGGTTCAAGGTATCTCTAGAAAAAGACAAGACTGAGATGTTCTTTGGTGGAGTAGAGGTCTGCTTCAGGAGGAGGAAGGTTGGCCAAGGTTGGGCAGCACTGAAATCCCACGTCCTCAGGCTGACGCGGAATCTGTAAGCTTCCTTCTTAATATCTCCTGAACCAAAGTGCTTGTCATTAGTCGTCCCAATTCAGGCATCTGTTTTACCAGTAGGGGGCAGGAGACACTTTGTTTTAAAAAATACTGCAATAAATCCAAAGGGCAGAAAGGCTGTAGGGAGATTACAAAGCAGCTTACTGACACAGACTCACAGGTGCTCGCTCATGTTCCCACACTGTGGGAGGGCAACAAGGGGAAAGCAAGTGCTTCAGCAGGGTAAGGATTTTGTAGAGACCATAGTCTTAAATAGAGCCTTTAAATATGGTGGCAAAAAAAATCAAGATTCTGAAAACTTTTAATTCACATATAGCAATTTGTACATTATAGCAAAATTTGCCTTATTTAAGAATAAGTTACTTGTACAGTACATAAACAATACATAAAAATTTGCCAAATACCTTCTGCCTCTAATGATACAAGATGAATCCACTTTGTTATCACAATGTGCTGCGTATTCCAACTAAACACTGGATGTCAGATGTGTCCTTGTTAAGACGCAGTAGATAAGATACTACTAAGTTCCTCTAGCCTGTGGGAGATGTTAGAGCTAACGTGACATTTGCAGTAAGAGATTTAGCCCTGAATAAAAAGCATGAAGGAATCTCAGGCAACCCTCAGGGAAGAGTTCAAGGCCTTGATTTTAGGTTAAGAAACTGTTATGTAAAAATAGTGTTCTCTGGCCCAAGATTTTAATGATCACTATTCCTTTTTCCTACACGGTCCAGAAATGATCAAAGGCAGAAGATTTATACCAGATAAAGCCATATGGATTGCTGGTCTAAAATTCAAGGCAGGTTAGTTGACTTAATTCTTTGGTGCTGGTGACTTGTTAGTTTGTAAAAGTGTAATAAAGTCAGATGAAGGAAGTGATGGTGCCGGGAGCCGTCAAGCTATCCTTGTCTGTAATTAGAGCTAACTGGAGGGATCGTGGTGCACCCTGCCCGGTCTGGCACTGAGGCTTGGTCCTCAGTGGAAGTTGCTGGCTTGGCCCCGTCAGGACTGGGAGGAGAGTGGTGGAATGTGCTGGGCCTGTGGTGGGCTAGCTGCAACCAGAGGGGTCCTGGCCCACGCTGCTGCCACCCTTTCATCGGCTGGTCCTGCTCTAGCACAAAGAAAAGGCATTGGCATAGTGTCACTTCTTCCCAGGGCCATGAGGGAGCTTTTTGTCAGAATGTATTTGCCCTGTCCTGGTAACCTGGACGTGTTTAGAAAGGAAGCTGTCTGGAGGTGAGTGGCTTCCAATTCTCTGCCACAGAATCTGAGCTGGTACTTTGCCATGGGTCACAGCTGCTAAATCTGCTGTACCTGGTGTGCCTCCTGGCACTACCTGAGAGAGAGATGAGAGGCTGCTAAGAAATGAGTGCCCCTGGCTTGAAGATGTCATAACCCAGATATTTAAACTTCTGGCTGAAGGAAGGGAATTTAATTGGTTCATTATCTACCCAGCCCCTTTCCTGTGCAGACAGGAGGAAAATCTGGATCGGTGACTCACCAGCATTTTCTGTGATGAGCTTTCCCTTTTAAAAAAGACATCTAGAATATTGCTTACGTCTTTGGTTCACACTTCTTAGCATTCTTTTGCTTCAAAGAAAATAAAGATGGGGGGGGTCTTAAAAATGGACCACGAATCCGGATCGATGTTGCATCTGCTTCATGGTTCATGAAAGTGGTGTGGAGGTGGCTACTTTGCCACCTCCCTGAGAAACCCCCAGAAAATTATAGAAGCAAAAGCCTTACCTCTTCAAGTGCAGAGAACAGCTAGAGGGAGCAGACCAAACCCTCCCCCAGATAAGGCAGTCAGTACTGTGACCTTTAGGCCCATGTTTCCTTTTGGCCTGTGATGTATCGGTATGTATTAAGCTGTGCTAAACTCCAGGTTTCCTAGAAGCCAGTGCAGTGAGCCTGGTGGCTGTACTGAATGGCTCTGCTGGCACCCCGGAGCAGCTGATTCCACTCCGTCACTGACCCCTTGTTTCTGAGCCTCTTCATGAAGGTTCTGGGAGGAGCCAGCCCCCCTATGAATTGTATCACTGTGAAAGGCAAGTATAGATGGAGATTTGACTTCAGGACCTCCCTGGGTGGTGGAGATTGTGTGTGGCCGTGTGTGCATGGACACACATTCTTCATCAGATGAAGCAGTAACCAGCTGGAACAGAACACTGATTGTGGGCATTAAAGGAGTTTCTCATTAGCTATGGCACCAGATTCCTGGCTTCCATTTTGGCTCAAAAATGAGCCTAAAACCCACTTGTGGGATAATTTAATAAGCCATTAGATGCTTGGAGGGCTCTGAGCCAGCACTGTTGCTGAAGGATTTACTAGAAAGGGCCCGGGAGCCCTTCTTCCCTTTTTACTTGTCCCTCCCCCACCCCCCAGTTAATTTAACTCTCACTGTAAAGCTGCTATAAACCACAATCCAGGTTTTTATTCATAAGGCACCAGGGTAGGACTGTTCCTTACCACCCTCCTATTTCAGTAGTAGCCTGAATTTCCCTGAAAGGGTGGCACACTTTACTTCTCTACATTGAGGAAGGACAGTGGCTACTCAGCAGCAGGTGACTGTCCCCGAGGATGCAACAGACAAGGAAGCCAGGCATCCCGGCTCGGACCGTGAACTAGTCCAGTAGGGTTTTGCATAGCTGTCTGACTACAAAAATCGCATGGGTATCAGTTGAAACAGTGCAATGAAATAAGCAATGGTTTAGTTTTGAAACCTGAATCCTTTAAAAAAAATTAATCTGAGGTAAATGTTTAAAATCATTTTTGACCTTTAGCTTTTGTCCCTCTTGTCCTAAAGCTGAGAGTAGAAGCAGGATTAGGTGTGGTCATCTGTGGCAAGGATACAGCGGCCCTGCCACATGGACTGAAGCTACAATGGGTACACTGTGTGAGAATCCAGGGCTGTTAGTGTTTCGGGCTTCCTGGTGACCCCCCCCCCCTTCCCGTAGAAAGTCTGTCATCGGCTGTGACAGTGTCAGTGAAAAAGAGAACAAGTTTCCACTGCCAGGTCCGGCCCTCACCCCACCCCCTCCTCTGAGAGTGATGGGGACTGGTCTTAGGGACCTGGGGCAGGAGCTAGCGGCTAACAAGAACTACATCTGTAAACAATGAGGAGAAAGCCAGGTGCTGGATGAAACTTACAGAAGGCCCTTCAACAGGCCTAATAGAAGGGTCACATCCAAACTGGAACGAGCAGTTAACAGTGTCCCTTAAATCTCTCTCTGGAAGGAAGGAAAGATCGTTACATTCACAAGTTCACATCTCTGCTTGTGCTCCTCGGGGGCATCTGTTGAGGCCTGGGACTCCTCCCTGGTCAGAGAGGGGTGTACTGATTGTCGATGGCCCGCAGGTGGCTCCGGGAGGACGAGTCCATTTCATAGTCTGAGTCCCGGGCTCGTGGTCCAGGCTCCGGCTCCAGGTGCCGCAGGCTGTTGGCCAGTTCCTCAGGTGAAGGCACCAGGTGGAAGATCTGCTCCGGCGGTGAGGATCGGCCTGGGAGACCCTCCGGGCTGAGCCCCTGGGGACAGCCAGAAGAGCCAAGGTGGGGAAGGCCCAGCTCTGAATCCCAGCGAGGGAGGGAGAGAGGGAACAAGACAGTGTTGCAGGAACCTGGGACAAGTGACCAAGAGAGACCACCACGCTGTCAGTCTTGACGAAGCTCTCCATACCCCCTGGTCTGCAGCAAGGTTTTACCCTCCACCCACCTTCCCTGTGCCAGCCACCCCCTTTAGGGAAGGGCACTAGGGTCACACCTGGTGGCTGGGAGACAACTACCACGTAGCTGGAAAGCCGGACGTCACAGGCAGCGCCACACTCGAGCGGGATGGGTGAGCGCTGGAAGTGGTGGAGCATGTCCACGACCGAGGGAAAGTGGAGGTGCTGCACTCGGCACTGACCCCGCTCGGTCAGGGACAGGCGCAGGTGCTGCAGGAGGAGATGATGGTAGGCTCAAACTGTCCCCCAGAGGCCCTGGACTCTAGTAGGGACGGGTGGCACAGCCCTCCATGCCCTGCCCCGTACCTTGGCTATGCCCTGGAAGTTGAACGTGAGCACATACTCCCCACGCCGTGTCTCGCTCTGCCGCACCAGAAACACTCCGTGAGCGTCCGGGCCCTGCAGCTGAACCAGCTGGGCTGCCTTCACTCTGGAGATGGGGCCGTGGAACCAGGGGTAGCAGGACAGGAAGTGATCCGTTTTCTGGCAGGCTGGGTCCAGCAACCCCCCAGAAGAAGCACCTGGTAGAGAAGATGGGTGACAGTGACCCCATCTGGGTGCCTTATAGCCTAGGCTGGGTTCCAGGGCACCCAAAGGACAATGACCTGGCCACTCACCTTGATTCAGGGAATCTGTGCTGCCCCCTGGGGAGCTGGACGTGCCAGGGTCCAGGGCCGAAGGAGTGTGCATCTCCGCGTCTGTGCTCTCCAGCCTGCTGGAGAAGAGGCTGCGGTTAAGGATCTGGGCAGGGCAGGGGTAGCCGTACGGGCGCTGCTGGGGGTGAGGGTCGCACCCTCGGCCGGTGCACTCCCGGAGCTCAGCCATCCACGAGTTCAGCTGCTGCTCGTCTCCCACCTCGAAGATGATGTCAGTCCGGTCCTTCACCTGGCAGAGACGGAAGGGAACAGCCGTGTGGGTCTGAGGGGCGTGTGTGCGTGTCAGCCCAGGCTGTGAAAGCCCTGCCACTCACCTTCAGCACAAAGGTATAGAGGTTGTCGGGCATCTCCAGCTGTGTGCACCGCCGGACCTCCTGGATACTGGAGCACGCCGCTTGCAGCTTGGCCTTTGAACTCTACGAGACCGAGAGGGGCGCTCAACTCAAGGCTGCTCCCTGACGTTCTTCTCCCACCCAGGCCTCTGAGCTTGTCTCCAGTCTCCCCAAGTCCCCCCTGCAGAGTAAGTGTTCACAGTGCTGCTGAGTAGACCCTCTGAGCCTGCGGTGAGGCCCCAGAATGCCCTTCACCTGCGACCTCTTCTGCACCACCCACAGTGATCCCAACAAACTGCACCTGTGGACATGCCAGCTGTGACATGAACTTGCCTGTTGACATCCCTTTCTCTTCCCACTGGTGGAGAAAGGCGATCCCCGCCCAGCCAGGTGACACCCGCATTGCCCAAAGGGCAAAGCCTAGTGCGGCTGGCCCAAGTTACTGCCAGCCCCAGAATCTCCCAAGACATCCAACACAGGGCTGCAGACTGCCGAGTTAGCCTCTGACCTCCCAGCCAGCAGAAGCACGTCTTGGGGTCCTGGTTGAACCTGGCGGGGGAGGGGGGACCGGCTGCAGATGCTTCCTGCTGCGGGGCACCGTGTAGCCCAGGAGCCAGCTGCTTCTGGGCAGGAATTTTCTCAGAAGGGGGGGGCTGTCCGCCCTCCTGTCCTCTACTTCCTCTTGTGATAAGACTGATAAGATTGTTTCTCCAGGGTCACAAGGTGACTGATGGCTGCTTCCAGCAAAGGCAAGATAAGAAGGGGAAGGAGCCAAAGATAGGTGAAGAATGGACAGAGATGGCCCAACTGGGCCTCTCCTCCAGGGGCTCCTGGAAAATACCACAGTCCCCACCAGCCCAGGCGAGAAAGGGATGGAAACCAGAGGCAGGCCCAAAGGCATGCTCCCTTCCCGGCACTGGTGGCTTCAAGTGATCCAGACCTCCACCTCTAGCCCCAAAAAGGCACCTCTTGCACAGGGGCTACCTTTTCAAAAGATGGTACCCCAAACCACAAGCTTAACTTTGCTGTGACCACAGAGGTACCAGACACTCTGACAGAAGGCTAGAGCCTACCCCCAGCAGGTCTCCTGGGAGTGCCCAGTCCTGCCCTGCTGGTGGACACAGCAGGTTGGCAGAGACTAGCTGTAGGGGCTACTGACGTTTACTGTGGCTCACAACGTCACCTCACTGCTGGTAGGCAGGAGGGAAGGAGGCGGCTGGAGGCTGTGTGACCAGCACCCGCCGGGGCCGGGGCGAGTGGAGCCGCTGCTCTTGTGCCCCTTTTCACAGTCATCCAGCCCCGCAGAGCCTGTTTTCCAGCTGCAAAACGGGAAGGCGCAAATAGCTACTTCCTTCTCCTGCTTTTCCAGTGGGCTTGAGGATCACTGGGAGGAAGTAGGCCAGGGCCCGGAGGGGAACAGGCCTGGTCTCCCTTTCGGTTCCGCTCAGGGCCCAGTCCCCAAAGTGAGTGCTGAGATTAACCAGCAACGCCACCGGTTTCACTCTGACTGGGGGCCGCCGTGCCAGCTCCACCCCCAGCAGCTGAGGAACTGCTGAGCAGGCAGGCAGTGGTGAAAGAGGATTCCCCCTCCTCGCCCACAGCCAGTCCTGGCTGCCACCTGCCTGCTGGCTGAGCAAGAGTCGGGTTCTTCCCTGGCTCCCCGCGGCACCTCTGCGTGTGAGTCACCCCAGCCTGCCAACTCTCAGAGCCAACCTCTGTGCTGCCCGTGGGCCTCTCTGCCCAGGTTGGTGGGGCATATGAGGGGGAGTTTCTTACCCTCTAGGTTTTAGGGTTCATCTATGGGGGGAGGCCAATGCCAGCTCTGGCTGCAGCCCCAGCGTGGAGGGCCGAGTGCTGGCCAGTGTGAAGGACCAGAAGGTGCCTGTTGAGCTGTGTGGTGGGAGATGTCATGGGGAGCCAAGCCCAACCCTTGGGGCTGTGTCGGCAGCTATAGAACATTTGTGGCCTTCAGGTTTCCCCTCCCACATGCCCACTATTCCACCTGCTTCTAAGGCAAGCCAGACCGGCAAGCAGCTGCTCCCCAGATCCACTGGGGTTGGCTGATTAAATGGCCCAACTGTTTCAAGTATCTGTGGTATAAGCCAGTGTAATGCCACCCCCCACATCCTGCAGCATCCACTTTTGGGGAACAGATCTCAGCTCTCGGCAAACAGCTGGTTTCTGTTTGTTATGGCCACTCTGACTCCAGTGAGAATTCATTTCTTTCTTTGCTCTGGCTGCCAGGAAGCTCAAAAATGCACACTAGCTTTGACACTGTCAGCGGTAGGGCTTGCATTTCTACAGCTCACTTTGTCCCAGACTTTATAGTTTTCTTACCCACTTGGTTACTTTGTCCCAGACTTTATAGTTTTCTTACCCACTTGGTTTTAGGGTTCAGCCCTGACCCTGCTACTTCCTGTACAAGCCTAGACTAGGGGCTCAGCACTCCTCCCTGTCTTTGTTTTGTCATCTGTAAGGCAGAACTCACTTTTCACAGGGTTGGTACTGTAATTTGGTCCACTGGTGCAAGAGAAAGACTTGACTAATAAACAGCTGTCGCTACATTCCCAGGCTAGTGAGTAAAGCCCGAGTCCACCACAGTATGAACAGTACAACAGCACTAGGGTCCCCTCAGAGTAGCCTGAGTACTAGGCAGACGCCCACTCTGAGCCTTACAGACCCACTGTCCTTTTGTAACATGCTCCGTGACCATCCTGTGATGAAATCACACACAGTATCACCCCTGTACTTACCCTGCCCTACCCGCGCAATAAAAGGAAAACAAACATAATTGACACTAAAATAAAACGCATTCCAGTGTGACTGCAGACAGCACAATGATCTACGCGGCGCTTCTGGGTTTGCTACGAAAAGATCAAGAACGTGAGGAAACCAAAGGGCAGGGTGAGCTCTGCAAGGGTTTTGTGGTGAAAACCGGGCAGAAAGTTCCATGTGCTTCTGCATAAGACAGCAGAATTCTGGCTCTGGGTTTGTGTCTCTTGTCCCTTTGGAGAGACAGGTGAAAGGAGGGCGGTACATACAGCTACGCCGGAACCCAGCAGTGCCAGTGTGTACGGTCCTGCCCCCGGCGCATATGAGCCCACCTGGAGGGAAGGACCTTCTTCACTCACTAGGCCTCACTTTCCCTCAGGCTGTCACCTGGAAACTCCATCTTGCAACCTGCTGCCACTTCTGTGTGCTAGGGGCCTGGGGACCTGCCTTGGCACAGATGTGCTCAGGCCAGGGCGTGTTACCATTCCAATCCTCCTGCGCCAGGCACAGGGGCCGGCCACGCCCTCACGGAGCTTCCACTCTAGCAAGGGCAGACACAGGTGGGCTGGGCTGGGCTGGGGGCAGCAGCGAGAAGCCACAGAGCCCTGCCGCTGCTCTCCAGGCACGGGGATGGCCTGCCAAGGCCCTGAGGGGGGCAGCACGCCAGCGCGTCCCAGGCACGGCCTCCACCGGAGGACGCCGGGAGGGAGGCACACAGCAAGGTGGCACAGTCTGCCCCAGAACTGGCCACAGGGCCTCGAGGCTGTGGGAGCAGCTTGGACTTACTGTAGGGTGGACGGGAGGACGTGCCCACCTGGAGCTCGCACCTCGGGCAGAAGCAAGTCTGCCAGCTGGGCCTCCTCCACAGGAAGCCAGCGGGAAGGGGACCACGCTTTAGGGCAGGGCAGGGCAGGGCCTCGCAATGGCCTTATTCCACACCGGCCTCCTGGCAGTCTTACCTCCCCCAGGGCTTTTGAGCCCAGAACGCATCTCCTCAAACAACAGCAGTGGGACAGGAAGTGGGACCTGGCCCCACAGTCAGCCCTCCAGCCACACCTCAGCCACACCTCTGCCGCATCCATGCCCTCAGGGAGGCGGCCTGGAGCCTTGCTCTGCAGGTGGCTAGAGCAGCCCCGGCTCTGTGGGCGCTCACTGGAGCCTGTCTCCTTTCCTTAACCTGGAGAGAGCCTCACGCCTGTAGTCCTAGCACTCTGCGGGGACCCCTTGAGCCCGGGAGCCTGAGGCTGCAGCGAGCTCCTGACACCACGGCACTCCAGCCGGGGCAACAGAGCAAGACTCTGCCTCAAAAAAAAAAAAAAAAACGGAGAGAGTAAGCAGGTCAGCTAGGAGTAGAGGAGGGATAGGGGTGGTCTGAAAAGGCTTATAGCAAATTCCAGATCCCTGTCAGGGACGGCTGAGTCCCCCACCCAGCCCAGAGCATAGAATTAATGATGGTGCCTGGATAAATGGATAAACATGTTACGGAAAATACTTAATCCAGTGTTACTGGTTGGTATCAAAAAGCCAACCTTAAAAAAAAAAAAAAAAAAAGAAAATGCCCTGCCTTGTCCCAAAAGAACATTTTAGTCAGGTTATAGAAATATCCAGAAAGAGCTGGGCAGGAGACAACTGCTTAAACACAGACCAGAGTCCTACTTGTCACAAATTTGCCTGGCAGCCAGTGCAAAGAGGGATTCTCCAAGACAGGACAGCGGTGCACGGAGAGTCACAGCAACCAGCGGTCCACGACAGGCTCTGGGGAGTCCTACAGCGGAGACGCGCACGGAACCACGGAGTCCCCCGAGTTTGGCCTTTCACAGACAGTACTACCGTCCCACGGTCACACAGGGTTGAGGTAAGGAAGGCCCTCGTCTTAAAAACTCTTCCTAAACGTGGTTCCTCTCGGCCATTCTCTGGGTGGGCAGCATCGAGGTGGAGGTGGAGGCGGGAGGTGGCAGCCGCCCCGTCTCCTGCCCGCACACCCCTCAGGTCTGCATAACCCCCATGCAGCAGCCGCGGGACTCTTGTCCCGGGCTTGAGTCCTAACCCTCCTCTTCCTCGGACGAAAGACTCGCCTCTCCCGACCCCAGTCTCCACTTCTGTGAAGTGGGAAAACAGTGCCCCAACCCTCCCCCGAGGACGTGGCGATCCCGAGTGCAGAGGAGCCCCCAGGAGGGTGGAAAGATCGTAGGGGAGTGGCAGGGGAGTGGCACCGGGAGGCGGGGACCCAACCCCCTCCTTTCCTAAGCTGCCACTCCCCAAGGAGGCCTCATCCTCCTCCTCTTTCATCTTTGGGTCTTGGCCAGGCCCAGAGTAAGTGGCTCTTATGTGTTTGCTGAAAACTCTCCAAAGTGGAGGAGGAGGGAAAGGCATTGGAGGCTAAGGGAACAGCAAGCGCCAAACCCAGAGGCCACAAAGCACAGATGGATCCAGAAGACAGCAGGAGGTTGGTTGTGGCTAGAAGTGACACCAGCAGATGCCCTCCCAGCACCCTTCAGTGAGCATCGACCGCGTGCCAGGCACTGGAGCCTGGGCTGCCCACCAGGGGCTCCTGGATCACAGAATTCCCAGGCCAGCAACATTTCAAGTTTTCCAGGAGGAAGTCACATCATATCACTGAGGAAAGGACGCAGCACCCAGTAGGAAGGCTGTCATTCCAGAATCAAGGACAGTACCTGGCATCAAGTACGGTTAGATTTATGAGGGAGAAAAATCCCTCACCACCCTGCTCTGTGCCCCCTCCGTGTGAGGAGTGCTGTGTGCAAGTCTCGCCTTGCGAGACCCTCCGACGGCCCGGGCCTGGTGTCTCGGCCCCACCTCGTGAATGCGCAGCCACGCGGGGACTGACCACAGCACAGGGAGCCTGTCGCGACCCGCTGGCGTGGAGGCCCTGGAAGTGAGCCGGGTCTGCACTCCAGCAGGGGCTGGCTGGGTCTGAAACCCACTGGCATCTGAGCTGGCTGGTGGCAGGGAGGCTGGGCCACGGAGGCCTCTGTCTTCCATCCTCCCCCGGGTACCGGAGCCGCAGAAGACTTAGAGAAGGGGAGGGCACAGAATAGTGGCTGTGGGCATGGGCCCGGCAGCCTGGATTCCAGTCCCAGGTGGCTGCTTGCAGGGAACCCCCACTGTGAGGTGGAGTCAGGCCAGAAAAGGGAGGGATGCCTGAACTTCCTGAGAGGTGGGCAGCCTCAAAATGATCAGTCCTGACATACTACTTACTCCCAAATGAATCAGAATTAGCTCCCACCCCCCACGACACTGCCCAGGTTCAGCCTCCTCCCCTGCGGCACACGCCCGTAGTCCCAGCGACTCAGGAGGCTGGGACGGGAGGGTCACTTGAGTCCACCACCTGGCCCTGTGTATGGGATGCCCTGCCTGTTCCAGACTGCACATCCCAGCAGAGGAAACCTCCCCTCCTCCACGGAGCCTTCCCTGACTACTAAGTCAAGTCACAGTGAGTGTGATTCAGCTTATCGGGCTGGCCATAATTTCCTGACGGTGCAGCTGCCACCTCCACCATCTGACTGGGAGAGGTCCTCTGGGGTTGGGGCACCCTTGCCCCCAGCTGGGGCCCAGAGGAGGTACCCGGAGAGTTTGCCGGGTGGACGAGTATCTGGGTGGGTGCCTGGGACACCCAGCCCGCAGGTATCTGTGGGCGTGGCGGGTGATCTCAGCCCTTTTGGTACCTGGCTCCTCTGGGGGCAAATGGCGCAGTGAGCCACTCCCAGATGCTGAACAGATGTTGGCGTTACGGCCACAGGTTGCTTCCCTGCTCTGCCCCCCGCGAGGACCCCCAAGGCCAGCTCCCTCCCCACTCTGTGCTTTAGTCCCCATCTATAAAACGGGAAGAGAACAGAGCCTGCTTTAGGGCTGCTGCAGGTGAACCTGAGGCCACAGCGGGCCTCCCAGACTCAGCAGGGTCACCGTTGGCCACATCTACCCCTTGGTCTGTGCCCTGTTGCCTCCCTCATGCCCCTCCCCACAGGGGAGCAGGAAAGAGCCCTGGGTCAAATCAGCTTCCCCCTTTCCCGGCAAGAGCCCCCCGCCCCCGTGCCGGAACAGGGACCTCCCCAGCCGGGCAGAGACAGGCACGGTGCGTGCGTGAGACGCCCCCAAATGCAGCTGTGCTCAGCGACCCAGTCCCTGTGAGACCCCTCCCTCCTCCAGGCAGGTGGCACCCCAGGTCGCAGCCTGAGGGACTGGGGGTCTCGGGGCAATAGGGCGCATGCTAGCCTGCCTTTCCCCTTCCCCGGGGACACCCTGTGGGGGGTGGGGTCGCTGGCAGAGCTGCTGGGACCAGGGCATGGGGACAGCACAGATGGGCTGGGGGCCTGTCTACAGCCCCACCCACAGAGTGAGCATCCTGCACATGTCAGAAAGACAGAATCACAGTGGCACAGACACAGAGCCCCTCTCAGAGAGACAGCGACCACCCCACCACAGAATCACAGTGGCAGGGACACAAAGCCCCTTTCAGATGCTGGAACAGCCTCCCCCATACAGACACTCAGAGAGAGACCCCCCTCCAGAGAGACAGCCCCCAGCACACACACAGCCAGTCTGGGGTCCCCAACAACCATGTGATCCTCTCCTGAGACGCAGGTGCCCTGACTCCCACTGCGTGGCCCAGTGTGGAGGGGCGGGGTGCACACTGCCCCCCACGGCCAGCTGTGAGGACAGATGCATGCTTCTGCTCTCAGGCCTGCCATGGGGGGCCATGCCCAAGGCTTGGGGGGGTTGTGCCTTAAAAGGGACCATCCCTGGGAACCCCACCCCCCTACTCCTTATGGCACAAACAGGGAAGTCAAGGGACACCTCCCCTGCTGCTCTCACTTCCCACAGGGGACGGAAGTCCAGACCCAAGCCCGCTCCCCGGGGAGGAATATCCTGGCACTGAGGGAGGGAGCCAGACCTCCACCAGCCTGGGCCTCGGGCCGCCACTGCCCGGCTCTCTCCTCCGCGCTTTTCCTGCAGCCAGGCCCTCTGCTCAGGGCACCGCTCCTGGCCACACTGTTGGGCTCTCAGGTGCCAAGTAAGGACAGACAACTGTCAGGACCCTGGAGCTGAGCTGCCGTGAGAAGCCAGCACACGCTACACCGTTCACACCAGCTTCCACCCACTCTCTGTCCCCGGCTGGCCTGAGCCTCTCCTGAGCACAGAAGTGGCATCTCTGGACAGGGCTCAGCACGGCACCCGGTGGGGCCACCAGACCCCGTCCAGGCCTGGCTCCCATCTGCCTCCCCCACCACCCACTGCACACCAGCTGCCATCAGCCCACGCCTCGAGCGACCACATCCTGCTGCTCCCAGGCGTCCCCGCCGAAATCCTTCCTGCCCCCACCACAGCCGGCCTGGCCAAGCCCAGTGCCCTTGCCCTCAGCCACACCTTCACCGGGCTGCGCCTTCTGCCCCCAGCCACACAGTCCCAAGGACGCCCAGGCCTCAAGTGCCAGGCTGAGCTCAACCCCACCGGACAGAAGGGAAAGCAGTGCCCCTAGAGGTCACGCCACTTGTCCAGGCCACTCAGTGGGGAGAGGGCGAGCCCGGCCTGCCCGGCCCGGGAGGGTATGCGCTGCGTACCTCGAAGAACATCCCCGAGGACAGCAGCTGGGGGCCCCGGAGTCTGTGGGCGATCACGGTGGGTATCACAGGGCCTCAGGGGTGAGTCTGTGTGTAACACAACAGCGGGGCCGGGGACCCAGAGCTGGCCGACCCCCAGGGCTTGCTCGGGCACCCACCGCCCTCCCCCTGCCACGGAGCCAGGACCAGCCGGGGGAAGCCCCGGGACTGGCATCGCTCTGTGCTGGGCGAGGGTGGAAAACACTGTGGTTAAGAAGCAACAAATAGGCCGGGCGCGGTGGCCCACGCCTGTAATCCTAGCCCTCTGGGAGGCCGAGGTGGGTGGATCGCTCGAGGTCAGGAGTTCGAGACCAGCTTGAGCAAGAGCGAGACCCCGTCTCTACTAAAAATAGAAAGAAATTATCTGGCCAACTAAAAAATATATATAGAAAAAATTAGCCGGGCATGGTGGCGCATGCCGGTAGTCCCAGCTACTCGGGAGGCTGAGGCAGTAGGATCGCTGAAGCCCAGGAGTTTGAGGTTGCTGTGGGCTAGCCTGACGCCACGGCACTCACTCTAGCCCGGGCAACACAGCGAGACTCTGTCTCAAAAAAAAAAAAAAGGCAACAAATAACCTCCGTCACCAGCCTCAGGTGGGGGAATGCACCCAAGGGGAGGGGTCTTGTCACCAAGAAGATCCCCCAAAGCCCCGGATGGATGGTGGCCATCGCCTGCCTTCGAAGAATGATGATTCAGAAGAAGAGGTGGAGGCGAGGCCCTCTGGGCCAGTGGGGGTCCCCGCAGCTGAGCAGCGCCGTGGCCCCTCACCGGCCGCCCACTCCAGCCACTGCAGTGTGGGAACCCCGAGTCCTTCCACGCTCATCTGGCATGAGTTGTCATTACTATTATCTTTAGCTCATGTTCACTGAGCACTTACTATGTGACAGACCTTGACACACAGCATCTCACCAACAAGACAAAACAACAGGAAATGATACCAGCCACAAAGAATAAAAGCCAGCTGGATTAAATAATTAAAAGTGAAAAAAGAAACCAAGATAAAACTGGAATAAAACCTAAGTAATTATTTATCTGATTCCAGGGTGGGGAAAGCCTTTCTAAGGAGAAAGGCAAAGGATAAAACCATAAAGGAAAAGATCCCTGGACTTAACTGCCTGAAATTTACAAACCTTCATAGGCCAAGAAACTCAGGAGCAAAACTGAAAAGTCAAATGGGAAACCAGGGAAATACTTGCAACATGACAAAGCTAATATCCATGCTATGTAAAAAGCACTTGCAAATCAACAAGAAAAAGGCAGGCAGTACAGGAAAAGAGCATGCAAAGGAAATGCATGACAAGTCACAAAAAATGTATATGACCACGAAACATAAGAGAAGCTGTCAAAATCCATAGGGATGGAAAGTAGACTAGTGATTACCAGGGGCTGGGGGGATTGGAACTGACGGCTAGTAGGTCCAGGGTTTCTTTCTAGGATGATGGGAATGTTCTAGAATTAGACAGTGGTGATGGTTGCACAATTGTGTAAATGTACTAGAAACCAATGAATTGATAAACTTTAAGCAAGTGATTTTTATGGTATGTGAATTATCTCAATTTTAGAAAAGAGAAATGGCCAATCACACCCATAATCAGAAAGGACGAGATAACCACTTTTCACCCAGAAATTGACAAAAGCTTTTAAAATAATACCCACTGCTGGCACCAAGGGTGAGGAGATGATAAATGGGTATAACCTTTCTGGAAGGCTATCTGAAAAGGATATATCAAAAGTATTAGAAATGGCTAATAAGGCCGGGTGCAGTGCCTCACGCCTGTAATCCCAGCACTTTGGGAGGCCAAGGTGGGAGGATCACTTGAGGACAGGAGTTCAAGGCCAGCCTGGGCAACATAGCAAGACCCCATCCCTAAAAAAAAAAAAAAAAAAAAATTTTTTAAATTAGCCAGGTGTGGTGGTGTGAACCTATAGAGTCAGCTCCTTGAGAGGCTCAGGAGGTAGGGTCTCTTGAGCCCAGGTGTTCGAGGCTGCAGTGAGCTATGATGGTGCCACTACATTCCGGCCTGGGTGACAGAGCAAGACCTCATCTCTTAAAAATAAAAATATGGCTAATGGCTAATAAGCAGATGAAAAGGTGCTCAACATCATGAGGCATCAGAGAAATACAAACCAAAACCATAGCAAGATACTGCCTCACTCACTAGAATGGCGAGGACGTGGACAAACTGGAATCCTCCTGGGTTGCTGGTGGGACTGTCAAGTTGTGTCGTTGCTTTGGAAAACAGTTTGGCAGTTCCTCAAAATGGTAAACACAGAACTCCCAGATGACCCAGCCATTCCAGTCCTAGATATATTAATATATACCAAAGAAAAACATGTGTCCATGCAAAACTTTACACATGAATGTTATAGCAGCATCATTCATAATGGCCAATGGTGGAAACAACCTGATGTCCATCAGTGGAATGGACAAACAAAATGTGGCAAATCCACACAATGGAATATTATTCGGCTATAAAGGAACAAAATACTGACACGTGCTACAACCTGGATGAACCCTAAGAACATGAGGCTGCATGAAAGAAGACAGGCACGCAGACTGCACATCGGACGTTCCGTTCACACGCGATGTCCAGCACGGGCAACCCACAGAGGCAGAGCAGGTGGGAGCGGGTGGGAGCGGCTGTCCGCGGGTACAGGAGTTTCCTTTTGAGATGATGAAAATGAGCTAAAATTAGGTTATGGTGAGCGTTGCACAACTCTGTAAATGTATTAAAAACCAATGAGCTGTATCTCCAGCTTTGTGAGAGACACAGAGAGAAAGCAAGGGTGTATCAGAAATGCCCGTAAAGCCAGAGCCAGCTCTCCCCTTCTGGGAATTCAGCCGAAGGAAATAATCACAGACGGGCACCAAGATGTTCATTGCCGCGTTATGTACACCAGCAAAAAAGTCAGAAATGACTGAAACAGGTGTCTGGATAAGAAAGGGGACTAGAAACATCTATCATGGCCCGTGTCAGTGGATTACTGTGCAGCCGGTTATATATAAAAAAAAAATTCTTGAAAAATATTTAAGAATACAGAAAAAAGTCCAAGACATGTGGAAGTGAAAAAAGCAGGTAGCAAAATAGTATGAGGAACGTCAGGCCCACGAGGCTGGAGTTTTTGTGCCAAAGTTCCTGCCTGGATGTCCAGCTGGGTGTGGGGCTCCGGAGGACTGTTGAAGGAACAAGGACAGAGAGCCGACAGAATCGCAGCCTGCGGGCGCGGGCAAAGTTAGGTTAAAAAATGACAAAAAAAAAAAAAAAAAAAAAAACAGTTATAATGACATCTACCAAACTAGAAATGCTAGTTCTCTCTGGATAGTGGGATTGTGGATGGTTTTTCAAGGTTTTTCTTTTTTGTTTGTTTATAATTTCTGCTGTGAGCTTTATTAATTGAAAAAACAAAATCAAAACCATGAAGAAGTCAGACGGGGAGGCCCTCAGCAAGCTAGAGGCCGTTTCCTAGATTACGTGAGGTTTTCAGATGAGACAAAGGAGGGCCCCCAGTTCCAGAGGGTTCCCTAGAGAGGTTTCTGTCTCTACCCGCCTGTGGCGCCCGTGCGGGGCTGTGGTCGGGGGGAGTCAGGCATGCAGGGGGGATCCCAGCAGCAGCCACAGCCAGGGGGCAGAGGCCAGGGGGCCCCCCACCTCCCCTGCGTCAGCCGTCCCAGAGGCAGAACAGTCAGCGGGGTCTGTTGCCTCCTCCCCAACTCAGAGGACAGATAGGAAAAAGGGGTGTGGTGCCCTAAAAAGGAAGTTAAGGCGGCCCCCCCTGCATTGGGGGAGGAAGCCCCCCCATGCCCCAGGGCCAGCACTCAGAGCGCAGAGACCTCTTCTAGAGCATTCGGTTTCCTTTTCCATTCACAAAGGACTGGGTGGGGGATTTCCAGCAGCGCGAGCCTCAGGGGCCACCAGCCTGCTGCCCACCCCGGGGAGGGCGCCTGGGGACCCAGCCCTGGGATCCAGTGGCTTCCTCCTCCTTCTTCCGCCCCTCAGGGTGGGAACACATAGTGCCATGTCCTCGCTGAGCCTGTCGTGGGCTCAAAACAAGCCAGCAAGGCAAGTACTGGCAACCCCATTTTCCATAATGAGCAACTGAGGCTACGAGAGGTCAAGTTCTTGGCCCAGAGCCACACAGCAAGGACACAAGTGGCAAGATCTGAACCCAGACCTGTCCATCTGCCTTACTCGAGTGCCTAAGCTTTGGTCCCCAGACCCTGAGCCTATAGCTACCGAGCCCCCAGCCCCGAATGACTCCATGATGGTCTCAGTCCCAACACCCAGCCCCACAGACAGACGGACAGACGGACAGTCAGACAGATTACAAGACCAGCGTCCAAGAAGTGGGCAGCAGCACACAGGCCCCGGGGGCAGGACAGCGGTGGGGTGGGGGTGGGGGTTGGACGTGGCCCCAGCGGTGCCAGGACGGGTGACAGTAACTCGTATCCTTAGCCCCCCTCCCCTCGTTGGATTCGGGGCACTTTCTAGTCTGTGGATTCATAGAATTTGAGCTGAAAGGAAACACACAGATACCATCTGCCCGCGGTTTTAGCGCGGTCGGGGGTTTCTTCTAAGCAGCAAAGCACTTTTTCAAAAATGACTTTCCACGGAACCCCAATAAGAGGGCAGGCGGGGCGCTGTGCGCGGCTGGGGCCCACGGGCCCGGCCCAAGCCCTCTGGGTGCCCACTTCACAGCCCGCGAGGGGTGGGGACCTGCCCAGGTCACACGACAGAGGGAGGGCAGGACCCCTCTCCCACCCCGGGAGCCCCCTGCCCCCGGCCTACCACGGAGAGGCGGGACTGGGCAGCCACCGGCCTAAGCCCCTGTCTGGCCACGGGGACAGCCGGGCTCTGGGCCATGAAGATCCGCTGGCTGAAGGCGGAGGGCAGGCGCCTTCTCCGCCTGTTTTGGGGCCTAAACACCACCCCCCCAGCCCCTGGCACCCCTGGCCTTGGCGAGCCCACACGGGACGCCATTCCTGGCTCTTTTGCCTCCCGGCTGTGTGGCCCTGGGCAAGTCTCTGCCTCTCTGTGCCTCCTTTGAGGAATCACTATCCCACCTCACAGGGTTTTTGGTGAGGATTCCACAGGATGTGTCAAATGCAGTGCCTGTCACACTGGAAATGACAGATAACAGTTATGACGATGGCAGCTAAGCTTTGCTGGGCATTCCACAGATGGCAGCTCAGCTGATCCTGCGGCGGGAGCCATTATTCAGCTCTTTTCACTTGAGGAAACTGAGGCACAGGGAGGGCAGAGGGCCTTTCCCGAGGTCACACGGCTCAGGAGGGGCAGAAGCAGAACCCGGCCCCTCCTGCCACCCTCCTCCTCTTCCCCCTGCGCTCCTGCCTGAGAGGAAACCGCCAGGCCTCCGGCGGACGTCCCTTTCTCTCTGCTTCCTCTTTCCCACACCCCGAGGCAGGGCGCTGGGGGTGGCTCCCTGCGGCCCCCGCCCAGGCTCCCCTGGCCTCTCCCAGCCTCAGTTTCCTCATCTGCACGGCAGGTGGGACGACAGCGCCTGCCGGGAAGAACTCTAGGGGGCCCCAGGTGGGCGGGTGAAGGCCCCGGAGCCCGTTCACCACCCAGGCCACCTCTGATTCTGCCCCCTGGGGGTCCCTCTCATCAGAAACCCACCCCCAGGCACGTCTGCTGCCAGGAGGGACGGCGGCGGCTGCCCACCGCCCCCGAGCTCCCTGTGCCCACAGCCACGGGCAGGAACCGCGCCCACCCCTGGCACAGATGGGAAAGCGGAGGCCCAGCAAGGCCCAGCCACTTGCCCAAGGACACCTGGCTCAGAAGGAGCAGAATGGGGACAGCTCTGAACCACACTTGCCCCAACGCCCCACCCCCACAAGGCCCAGCAGGCCGGGCCACTCCCAACCACATCGCTTCCTCCCGGGGACCTGAGACCCGGGGTGCAGGTGGGGGCTCAGGGCTGTGGGCTAAGTCCCCCTGGGGCATCCCCCACATCCCTCCCCGACCACCTTTCCAGCTTAGGCATCACCTGGTGCACTGGGCCCACCAGGTCCTAGGTGCCAGCTGAGGGGGCACTGGCCAGCCTCTCTGGGCCTCAGTGTTCCCCTCTGTAAAGTGGCAGCACTGGACAAAAGGGTTGGAGAGCCCGAAACAGGTGCCCCCACCCAGGCAGGGCCCTGGTTAAACAGCTCCAGCAACAGTGACAAGAGGAAGTCCTTCTGAGGGCTCACCAGGCCCAGTCCAGCCCAACTGCCTGGGTTCCAAGGCCCTCTTGTCCCTTTACAAGCTACGTGGCCTTGGGCAAGCCACCTAACCTCTCTTGGCCTTGGTTTCCCCATCTGTGAAATGAGCACAATTACAGCAGCCACGTGCACGGGGCTTCTGTGAGGATTAAATGAAGCCAGGTCAGCACAGCCCAATACATAATGAAAGCCCAGCAAATGCTGCCATTTTCCAACACTAGTCAGAACTCCCTCATCACCCCTGCTATACAGATAACGGAAACTGAGGCTCAGCCCCCAGAACTGCCAGGGCTGGCGGCCTTAATACCATCTCAGCCAACCTAGGCCTGGGCATATGAGGAAACTGAGGCCCAGAAGACTGCTTATGCTCCATTTGAAATGGGACCCCCTGCTCCCAGGGAAGGCCTTGTGCCCAAGGCCAGCCACGCCTGGCCTGTGGCTGTTTCTAGAGTCTGTCCCCTACCCCAGGGCCCCACCCCCACAGCCTCCATGAGGCTGTCCCACTGCAGCTGGCATAGGCTGGGGCCCACTCCCGGAGTGCCAGCCTGGCACTGCCAGATCCTCTGATTTTATAGGAGGAAACCAGTAGTCTGGGTCTTATTTTTATTTCTTTTTATGAGATGGGGTCTCACTACGTTGTCCAGGCTGGTCTCAAACTCCTGGGCTCAAGCCATCCACCTCTGCAGCCTCCCAAAGTGCTGGGGTTCCAGGCATGCAGCACCACCACACCTGCCTTAAAGTCTGATTCTTAAGTGAAATCTCTCCATTTTATGTTTTTAAATATTGGCAACCAATCCAATGTCCTCATTTGTCCTTTAACTGCCAGGCGAGAGGACACCCCTGAGGCCCATGGCCTGGAGCTGGCATTCCACACCCTCTGGTTTGAGCAGTTCCACAGATGGCCGGGGCGTGGGGGTAAGGATCCTGGGTCCTTAGGTGCGCGACCCCGGGTGAGTGTCCTTGCCTCTCCCAGCGTCCCGGTTTCCTCAGCTGCCAAATGGGCCGGTGAGCTCCACTCACGGAAAGGCCCAGGTGTTTAGGGCAACGCCGGGGTGCGGGGCTCAGAACACGGGACCCCAAGCCCGGCGCCCTGGCGCCCCCGCGCTCGGAACCAAGGACACTGGAGGCCTCCGTGTGCTGGGGAGCGAACCTCCCTCCGCCCTCCCGCCTCTGGTCCCTCGTTCCCCCGGAAACAGGTCACGGAACCAGAATGATTCGTCCCCACGGTGGGTCACAGAAACTAGAACCCCCTCCCCCAGAGGCAGCCATAAGACCTGGCAGTATTCCCCTGACCTCCCCCGGCCCGTGCCAGCTCTGGCCACGGGGAATTCTCTCAACCGCCCGCTCGGGCCTTCGCACCCGCCATCTCCTCGCCCGGGACCCCTCACCCAGACCGCCCAGCCCGGCACCGCCTGCCGGGAGGCCTTCGCCGACCACCCCCAGCAGGGGCGACCCCGTCCCCTCCTCTCAAGCACCAGAGCTCGGTGCCACCTGCAGGGACACCACCGAAGCCAGAGAGAGCTGTTACTTCTCTACCCGTCTCCTGGCCTTGGGACACTCGGCCGTCCCCTGCAGCCTCCCTCCCACCCCCACGGCAGGCTGTGGCCTCCCCTCGCGCACCCGCCCCCACCGCAGCTCTCTGTGACCCTTGAGGTGGCTGCTGTCACCCCTGGTTTACAGATGAGCCAACTGAGGCTCTGAGCGAGGAAGTGACAGGCCCAGCGTCACATGGCAGGTCACAGGTGGAGCTGGGACCCAACTCCAGGTGAGGCTGGTCCATGAGCCTCTGGCCACCTGCCCTCTGACTTGGGAAGCATTTGCTGGCTGAGGCTCAAGTGACATCGTGGGCAGCTGTCCTCTCCCCGCCTTGTCCTCACAGCCTCTCCCTGCTCTGGGCCGCACGGGCCTTCTCCGTGTTGGCGCTGGGACAGCCTCTGTTCCCCGTCCCTCTGGCTGCCCTCTGCATGACAGAGCCCGTCACCACCACCTGCTGGCTGCAGATCTTCTGCTCCTACTGTGTGCGGCTGCTGCCACAGCCAGGGTCAGAGGTCAGAGGTCAAGGCCAACCACCTGGCAGCGCCCTGGAGACTGTGGTCTGAGCATCCTCGGCCCAGAGCGCGGACGCTGCGTCGCTGAGGGACACGTTCAGGAACAGCCGGAAGCTGTGGAAGCGAAGCCGGAGCTTTGGGGACGGCCAGAGCCTGGCGGGACGTGCTGCCGCAGGGGCTGGGAGGGGACAGGGCGGCCGGCCTGTGGCAACGGCCCAGGCCCCAGCCAGCCCTGCCGAGTCCCGGGTGCCCCGGCTTCTCCCGAGGGACAGAGCCCAGGGATCCAACTGCCACCGTCAGGGCTCTGGAGACTGGAAATAAACCTGTGCGCCCGGCCCCAGAGTCACCACCACAGCACACCATGACAACAGCGTGACAACATGACTCGCACTGAGCCTTCTCAGTGCCAGGGGCTCAGACTGCGCCCTCCCGGTGAGACTCCCAACAGCCCTGCTGTACACAGGAGACTGAGTCTCAGGGAGGTGATGTCACTTGCCCAAGACCCGAGGGCTGGGAAAGCAGCTAATTCATCATTCAAAACCAGCCCCCCTGAGTCCTGACGCCGGTTTTTCTAAGATGGTTTATTTTAAGCAGTGGAAGCTCTTTTTTTTTTTTTTTTTTTGAGTGAGATAGGGTCCCACTCTGTCACCCAGGCTGGAATGCAGTGGTGTCATCATAGCTCACAGCAACCTCCAACTCCCAGGCTCAAGCGATCCTCCTGCCTCAGCCTCCCGAGCAGCTGGGACTACAGGCCCACCATGCCTGGCTAATTTTTTCTATTTTTTAGTAGAGACGGGGTCTTGCTTTTGCTCAGGCTGGTCTCGAACTCCTGACCTCAACAATCCTCCTGCCTCGGCCTCTCAGAGTGCTAGGATCAGAGGCGTGAGCCACCTCGCCCAGCCTAAAGTTAAATTTCATGGGGAACCCCATAATGTCACAAGGATAACACCATGAATTTGGGCTGTTACTTGCCTTTTAAGATGTCACAGCCTTGAGATTTTTTATAAATGACAAGAAAACAGTTTTTATCTGTGCTTGCATTTTTCTGGCACCTTCCAGTTGTACTTGGAATAAAACGCTAAGTCCTCACGGGGGTCCTCCGGCCCCATGTACTTCCCCACTCGCATTCTCCCTCTCTGTGCTCCCGCGCTGGCCTGTTGTTCTTTCTTCAAAACGTGCTAAACGCTTCCCCACCTCAGGGCCTTTGCACATGCTGTCCCCTCTGCCTGGACTGCCCAGCAACTCTGACTCAGGATTAAACTCTCCGTCCAAAAGCCACTTCCTTGAGACTCACTGTGAAACTGGGGTAATCAAGACAGTGTGGTGCTGGCGTGAGGACAGACGCATGGGCCACGGGGACAGGACAGAGCCTAGAAGCACAGCCCAACATGGAGGGACACTGGCTGCAGGGACAGAGGGAAAGATGATCACTCAGCAGACGGTGCAGGAACCACCAGGTGTTCATATGCAAAAGAGCCGCGGCCACCACCTCGCACCAGACACCAGACGCAAACACTGAGTGCAAAGGGCTCGCGGTGCAAACTGCGGCAGCCCTGACAACAAAGCTTCTAAGAAAAAAAGAGACAAGGAAATATCTTCGTGACCCTGGGTAGGCAACAATTTCTTAAGCAGGACACAAAAAACACTCATAAAAGAAAGCAACTGATAAACAGGACTTCATTAAAATTAAGAACTGCAGTTCCTGAAAAGGCAGCCCGCGGGGCAGGAAATGTTTGATGTTTACGGCGCAAAGGCAGCGTCCAGATTACAGAAGAGCTCTCACAAATCAATGCGGAGAGAAAGCTCAGGAAAACACCAGGCACTTCACAAACGAGCGCATTCCAATGGCCAATACACATATGAAAAGGTGCTTGACCTCCATGAGTCATCAGGGAAATGCAAATTAAAGCCACATTGAGACACCAGCACACACCCACCGATGACACTGAGCACCAAGTACTGGGAAGGACATGGAACACCAAGCTGGAATTCGTACACTGCTGGCAGGACATAAAATGGTGCACCCTCTTTGGGAAAAGTTTGGCAATTTTTTTTTTTTTTTAAGCTATAGGTTCTCACTCTGTCACCCAGGCTAGAGTGCAGTGGCACGATCATAGCTTCCTGCAACCCCAGACTCCTGGGCTCCAGCGATCCTCCTGCTGGCACTGCACCTGAGTAGCTGGGACTACAGGTGTGTGCCACCACGCCTGGCTATTTTTATTATTTTTTTATAGAGTCTTGCACTTGCTCAGTCTGGTCTCGAACTCCTGGCCTCAAGTGATCCTCCCATAGCACTGGGATTATAGGGGTAAACCACTGCACCCAGCCAATTTCTTATAAAGTTAAATGTGCACTTACTATGGGACCTGGCAATGCCATTTCTAGGAATCTACCCAAGAGAAGTGAAAGCGTATGTCCGCACAAAGACCTAAACGCACATTTCATAACACGGCACTATTCATAGAAGTCCCCAAATAGAAACAACACAAATACTCAACAGAGGATGGTACAAATCAATTGTGTGACTCTGGGACATCAATACAATAGCAGATTATTCAGCAATCGAAGGAAACAAATTACCAACACATGCAAGAACATGATGAATCTCTACAACCCTACGCTGGGTGAAAGCAGCCAGACATAAAAGGCAACCTACTATGTGATTCCGTTCACGTGACATTCAAGAACAGAAATCAAACCCGTGTACCAGCCTGAGCAAGAGTCAGACCCCGTCTCTACTAAAAATAGGAAAAAATTAGCCGGGTGTTGTGGTGTGCACCTGTAGTCCCAGCTACTCGGGAGGCTGGGGCAGGAGGATCGCTTGAGCCCAGGAGTTGGAGGCTGCAGTGAGCTCTGATGACACTGCACTCCAGCCTGCGTGACAGAGCAAGACTCTGTCTCCCCAAAGAAAGAAAAAACTGTGGAGACAGGAGTCAGGGGTGGGGGCTGCTGGGTCCTGGCAGGGTGGAGGCGGCAGGGAGCCCTCTAGGGCGCTGGGCCCTTGGGGCACACACTCGGACAACACTCCCAGGGCTTCAGACGCACTGCACACACTTCAGGGTGTGCGTGTCCCAGCACAATGCAGTTGAAACGGTTACTTCCCACGGGAGATTCTCTCACAACCCCACTCCCCCCAAACACCAACCTGCGGCCCCTCAGTCATCCTCCCGGAGACCCCACTGCTTTTCCTTTAGTTACAGTTGACAATTCCATGTTCATTTGGGGGTTTATTCTGTCAACAGCTTCCACTGGAACGCCAGCGTTCCTAGGACGCACCACGTGCCTGGCACAGAGTAGGCGCAGGACGGGCATCTGCTGACAGAATGAACGTGACCGCGGGCTCCTCCGCCCGCCACGAACCCCCGGGGGCTGAGGCCCTAGCGCATCACAGGACCCCAAAGAGAAAGGCATTAAATGAAAGCCACGCGGTCCTGTCAACTCAGTACACCTGACTCAAAGACGCAGCTGCAGAACGTGGCGACCCTCAGCCCAGCTGCACGGGGCAGGGGAGGGGGATTTAGCCGGTTGTAAAGGAAAAGGACACATTTTTTTAAACTTGAAAAGAAAATAAAACATCAACAATGCATGGGAGGTGTAAAGGAATTCTACGACAGTTTTGAACCTTCTAGAAATAAAACATCTATTTGTCACAGTCAATCAGGGTCAGGGTTTTCAAAGACCTTGGACCAACCTGCCACCACCAGCCCAGTGACACTCAAATAAGAATCAAAAGAGACGTCCCTGGACATTCCACACAATCCTTGACTGGTACTGTTCAAAACTGTCAAGGCCATCAAAAGCAGTGACTTAAAAACTGTCACAGCCAAGAGGCACCTAAACAGACATAACTAAATCTCATGTGGTATTCCAGGTGGCATGCTGGAACAGAAAAGCGACCTTAAAGAAAAACTAGCAAAACCCAAAGAAACCGTGGAGTTCAGTTAACAGTAAGGTACTAATGCTGGTTCCTTAGTCGTGACAAACGTACGCAGCAGTGTAACATGATACTATCAGGTGAAGCTGGGTGCAGCGTAAAAACCAGCGCTTCTATCTTTGCAACTTTCCTGTAAATCTAAAATGATTCTAAAATTAAAAATTCATTTTTAAAAGGGCAGACTTCCCTCTGGGCACTTTGCAGCCACCACCTGGAAAACCGTCACCCATCCCCACGTCCGTGCTCTCAACCCGGTGAATGCCACGCTGGCGCAGTGCGCAACCTGTGCAACAGCACTCACCTTGGGCGGGTCGAAGAGCTCCAGCACGCGCTCGGGGCCTCCGCCTTCCGGGCCGGGGGCCTTGCGTAGCGCCAGCCTTCCGCGCTGCCAGCGTGCCCCGCTGTCCATGGAGGCCTCGTCTGCCAGGCTGTACCGCAGCAGCCCCTCCTTGAGGGCCTCGGGCGGTGGCTCCCGGGCCAGGCTCCAGGGCAGGAGCTTCTTGGCCAGGCTGGGCCTGGCCGGGGCCTCGCCTGCCTCCCCGGCGGTGGCGGTGGCGGCGGCGGGGGCCGCGGGCAGCTCCCCGGCAGAGCGGCGGCGGAAGATGTGGCGGAGGCTGCGGCGAAAGTGCTGGAAGGTGCAGGGGCCGGGCGGCCGCGGCAGGGCCAGCTCCTCGGAGCTGCGGGCCTTGGGCAGGGCGGGCGCGGCGGGGCCCGGGCCCGGCTCGGCCGGGGGCGCCTCGGCCTTGGCTGCGGGCCCGCGGCCGGTCTCCCGGTAGTCGCGCGCCGGCGCGCTGCGGGGCCCCGGGGGCCCGGGCGCCCAGCCCTCGCGCACCTCGCGGCAGAAGTAGCGCTGGAACAGGTCGGTGAACTGCAGCGACACGAGCTCGGCGCGCAGCGGCGCGTGGTGCGGGTGCTCGCGGGCGAAGAGCCAGTACTGGCGGGCCAGCTCCCGGGCCGTGGCCACCGCGTGCAGCTCGCAGAACTCGCTCCAGCCCCGCGGCGACGGGGACGCCGCCGTCGCAGCGAGGGAGGCCGGGGCGGCCGAGGACGGCTGCAGGGTGGGCCCGTTCATGGCGGAGACCGAGGCGGGGCGGCCGGGCTGAAAGACACGTGGGGAATGAATGGCAAAGGCGTGAGCAGCACCCGGCACACGACGACTCCAAACCAGTCCCAGGAGCCGAGCTGTTCCTCCAGCGCAACAGCGAAAATCCTAAACGACCATGATACCCAGTGCTGGTGAAGATGCGTAAAACGGGCACTCCCAGCCGCTGTTACTAGTGCTGTGAAGGGGTGCGGCCTTTTTGGAGGACAATTTGGCAGAATCAGATTTAGACCCAGGAATCCCTCTTCTAGTCAAGAGAAGCACTTGCTCATAGGCACAGAGGTGTGTACACACTTCCCCGATAGACGCTTCCGCCTCCATGTTTATAACAGGGAAAAATTAGATACAACCCAAATGCCTGGCAGTGGAAGACCAGTGAGCCACACTGTGGTGCATCCACAGGCTGAAATACGCTGCAGCAGTTGGGAGGGATGAGCCAGACCTATTCCACCACCTCCGGAGAGCCCCAGGGCACCCCCCCATTAAGCAAAAAGGCAAACCACAGAACGCCACAAACTGTACAATCTGATCTCCGTAAACATGCACATAAAACTGAACTAATTTTTATGCATAAAAATTAAAAGGTCTGGCGGAAGCAAACCCATCCTGAAGCAGGGCTGACCTCTGCGGAGGAACGCAAACTGGGGTGGGGGGAGGGGCAGAAGTAACTGAGGAAGACTGTCACTACTTCTCTCTAGAGAACAGGGTTAAGAACACACATTGTGGAGCCTGGGTTCAAATTCTGGCACCACCACTTACTAGCTGTGTGACCTTAAATGAGTTACTTGATTTCCGTCTGCCTCAGTTTCCCCATCTGTAAAAGGGTGACAAGATCGTGCCTACTTCACAGGATCACTTGAGCTCATAAACATGAAGGCCTTAACAGCTAGGAAAGTGCCAGAAGGCCTGGCTGCTGTTACGCTATCTCACGGCTACAATACGAGTGTCCTGCTGGGGTCTACAAAATAAATATAAAATGACAAGAGGAATAAATTAACGAGGCTCACGGGGGTGCAGAGGGGTTTCCTGCTCGGATGGGGCACTCTCAGGACGGGCAGACCCCGTCTCAGTGGAGGCCCTCTTCTCCTCCCCCGGCCGGAGGGCCCTTCCTCGGGCACAGGACAATCAAAATGGCACCGAGCGCCTCCTCTCTGCGTCCGTCCGCCGTGCCAAACGGCTCAGACCTCTGCTGTCACCGTCAGTCTGTCCTTCCGTCCTCCTACGCCTGGCTGGGCCTGGGCCCCTGCTGGGGACCATGTGTCCATGCCTGCTCTTCAGGACAGAGAACGAGAAGCGCGCTCCCCGCTCTGGCGCCAGGCCGGGCACAAGACGTCGTCGCCAAGCACGCCCTGAGCAAACAGCGCCACGCCAGTGGCTCTCCCTCTCAGGCAGGGCCAGCAGGCAGGGGCACAGGTTGCAGAGCCAGATGGGCCCGGGGACACATGCCACCTCCATCCACTCCCTCATTTGCCCCTCCCTCTCAAACATCACTGAGGGCCTACTGTGTGCCAGGCGCCTACTGTGTGCCAGGCCTGGAGTGCAATGGTCAATGAGACAAAAACCCCTGCTCCCCTGGGGCTCACATTACAAAGGGGGCCACATATTGGCCTGACACCTGACTGGGCCCCTCTGAACCTCCATTTCCTCATCTGTCAAGCAGGTGACAGTATAGTGTCCACCCTATAAGCTGTTTGTAAGGATTCCTCAAAAGGGGGCTCAAGGTGGGTGGAGATCCAAACCCCAAAATGGGGTTTCTTCTGCCACACGCCACTCCACAGGCACCTCCCCTTCATGTGGCCCGTCACGCTGGGCACAGCTACAGGACAGCGGCAACGCGAGGCTGCCCCTGCCACCTCCGGGCCACGGTGGAGACCTGCAGCTGATGGCGGCAGGGTACCTAGACACAGTGCAAGCAGGTGCCTCTGCCCTGGCTGGGTGGGTGCTTGGCACACAGTCGACATTTTGGCACATCACAGCGTCCTCGGAACATGCACACAGTAGGCGGTTTGCACATAGCAAGTAGGCAGTAAAAGCTGCCAGACAGAAGGGACAGGAGAGAGGCCACATCTGCCCTTGGCTGCCATGCTCTGCCTGTGGCTGAAGGGGGTGGGCCTCACCCCCACGTGGACACCTGTCCTTGGTCAACCTCAAAGTCCCCCCCACCCAGCCTCGACACAGGGGAGGCCGGCGCTGCCCTCATGGCTCGGGGGGGCCCAGAGCTCTGATTCCAGACCGGGCTCCTGCCCCATCCACACAACCCAAGCGATCCGCCCCCGGAAACGCCGCTGTCTCTGGGCGCTGGCCCGAGCCGCTCCGCTGCCCTTCCCGCTGGCTGCCCCGAGCTGCGCACGCGAGAAGCCTTCCCTGAGCCCCCAGCCACGCGGAGACCCAAACTTGTCCTTCCGCACACGGGCCACGCGCTGTCACCCAACTATCTCCCCGCCAGACTGTGAGTTCCACCGGGCCGGGGTTGGCCCGTGCTCCGTCTCCAGTTCCAGCATACAGCAGGAGCCCCATGAATGCTGAATGAATGAACATACGAATGCAAGATATCATTGGATTTGCAACCTGTGGCTCTCCCGGTAGATGCATCAACCAGCTCCCCCTCCGCCTGGGCCAGCCCAGCTTCTGGGCACCCTGGGTCTGTGTCCTTCTGCCTGGAACACCTGTCCCTGTCCAGCCCGTACGGCACAGTCTTGAAGCCTGACTGCAGGGCCAAACCCTGGCAGGAGCCTCCCCGGAACAGCTGTGCCCACTCCAGGCTCCCTCTCTGTCCTGGCAGTGGCACTGCGCTCTGTCCTCCGATCCCCCCGTAGGGACGATGACATTTCCCGAGCACTCACTACCCATCAGGCCTTTTTCTCACCATTTTTGCCAAACATGAACTCTCCCAAGCTTCTCAACAGCCCTGGAAGGGAGGTCCAATTACTGCTCCCATTGTACAGATGGAGAAACTGAGACAGGTCCCATGGCTGGTGACAGAGGGCACCGCCAAAATGCCTGGTCAGTGCCCGGCCACACACAAGGAGGGCTCCCGTCCCAGTGACGTTCACTGAATGAGTGAGAGGGGACGTAAGACATTGAGCTCCCTCCCGTCAGAGTCAGGAGCCGTCGGCATTTCTGTCCACGTCCCAAACCCACCGCGTGGTCAGGAAAACAGTCATAAAGTGAAAATAAGAAAACAAAAATGGTAATGGTAAATGATACTAGTACTATTTCAGCCTCTCTGTGTCCCCTGCTCTGTGCTAAGCACTCTGCACAGGTCACTCTTTCAGTCCCCCAGTGAGGGAACCTACCACTGTGTCTATTTCACAGAGAGGAAAACCGAGGCCTGGGGGAGGCTGCCCAGGGTCACACGGCAGCTGAGGGGCAGAGCTGGCTAAACGGGCGACACTGCTCACCATCCACCTCCCCCACCCCAGGGCACACCCCCCGAGGGCCAAGAGGCCGTCTCATTCCTGCCAACCCAGGCTCCAAAAATCATCACTTGTGGGAACCAAGGAACCGCTGGGGTGGGACGAGTCCTGCTCCCACCACCCTGGGCTGCCAGCAAAGGTGGGAGAAAAGGCTTTGGGACCCCACCCAGAGACCCCTGGAGCTACTGAGCAAACCTGGGGTCACGTCCCGCCTCTGCCCCTTCCTCGTGTGTGACACCTCAGTGTTGCCATCTGTAAAATGGGCTGAAGCCCTCCTCTTGGCGTTCCCTGGGAACGCTCTCAGGACTGCTGTCCGTCCGTGCTTGGCACAGGGCTTCTCAACGAGTGGCCGTCGCTATCTCATGACCATTGTCGTCGGAGAAGACCAGCACGCCTGCTCCTGGTCAGGCCCGCTGCACGGGAAGCTGCCAGGGGAGCTGGCCTCATGGGCTGGGCAGGGGGCGTCACGGGAGCCCGAACAAAAGGCCTTCTCAGGGGACAGGCGGCAGCTCAGGCTGCTCCAGGAGGAAATCGGCAGCCAGAGCTGTCAGCTGCAGCCCAAGCCAGCGAGGGGACTGCGCCAGGGAGGTTTTCTGGCCAGGAGGGCAGGCAGGCCACAGCCAGAGGGTCCCCTCCCGGGCCTAGGCAGTAGCGTTTATTGAGCGCTTACTATGTGCCAGGCACAGACGAAGAGTAACCGATCACAGGCCGATAAGCTCAGGGCAGGGAGCAATTATTCATCACACCGGGGAGACCCAGGAACCCCCAGGCTTAGACTGCAGGGGACAAGAAGCAAGGGTCTTTGGGGCACTTGTATCCCAGCCACCAGAGGACAAACCACCTTCCACACAGAGGGGCCTTCACATCCCGCCGCCTGCTCAGCCTGGGCTCTGCGACAGGACATTCCCAGCTACGGGGGTCACCAGCATTTCCCCAAATCCCACAGCCGGGGAGGGACAGGGACATTGTGGAGCAGGAAGATCTCCGCCTGGTGCATCCCGGCACCCCCGGCCCCAGGTCCCCACAGCAAACACATGGAGGCAACTAGCTTCACGCCTACCAGCTGGGGGTGGGGGTGGGTCTGCATCTCAGGACCCCAAGTTCAGAACACGACTGTGTCCACCAGAGTGTCTGCCGGGGCGACCCGGCGAGGGCCTTGAAGCAGTGGCCTGGGCCTGGCGCTCCGCTCTCCAAGCACACCCGTCCCGAGGGACCCTCGGGCCCCTACCCAGCCAGGGAGAAATCACAGGACCTCGAGCAGCAGGGAAGCTGGCTCTGAGCCATGGGGCCCCTCTGACCCACGACCCCAGAGATGGGGTTCATCAGCCCCCTGCTACCCACCAGCCCTGGACAATGACGTCATTCAAGGAAGCTAACATTTCCCTTCTAATTACCAGGCCTTTACCCACCTGTGGGAGGGCCACCTGCCCAGGCTTAAGGATTTTGCAAATTGTGGTGAATGAAATTAACATGAAACAGTCCAGAGCCTCCACCTTCCCCTGCCCCCAGCTCACAGAGGTTTGGGCAGGAAGTCTCACACTTTCGGAGGGGGGCACCTCCTCCAAGGAGGCCTCTGGGTTGACTCCAGGTCACAGGGAACGTTTCTGCCTTCCCCACACGCAGCACCAATTGCTCCAGGAGCCCAGACCCTGTGCCCAAGGAGGCCCAGAGAGCTGAGGGGATCCCAGCGCACACTGCCTGGCAGGCGGCCACTGCCCTTCCAGGACATTCCAGCTGTCGGATGCAGAGAAGCCCATGAGAACTACAGAGCAAAGGCTTGGGGCCCTGGGGAGGCCACTGGGCAGCCAGCAGGGCCCTGATGCACCCTCTCTGGGGTCACCTAGTGCCCCGGGGACATTTATCAGGCCAGCACAGTCTGCCAGAACAGGAAATGTCCTCTGGCTTCCTCTGTCCCCACCCCCAGTCTGACACCCCCGCCACGGCCCCAACTAGGCTTCAGGAGGTGGGGAAAGCCAGGGACCATGTCCCCGAGAATGGGCAGCTCCCTCTGAATCCCACCCCTCCCCATCCCGGGATGTGGCTTCTTCCTTTAAGTGCCTCTGTGCCGAGGGCAGAAGAGGGTGAGACCCTAACGGGGCGACCTCTCACTTCACTGCCTCAGGCTGTCCTCACGCCCACCGGGCTCCTGTGTGCCTCTCCCCGCCCCCTCACCCTCTCTGGGCCTCTCCTTGAGATGAACCGGACTGGGAGCCCCAGAAGGGCAGGCTCCGAGTCAGCGGCCCTCTTGTGTGTGCGCCCCCCTGCATCGGCGCCCCCAGCCTCCCGCAGCCAGGCCCTCATCAGGCACCGTGTGAGTCAGCCCCTGCGAGCAGGGCACAGACTTCCTCCCTCCCAGGACTCCCTGGGGACACACGTCCTGGGCAGCAGCCGGCCCCCCTGGCCAGCGGGGGGAGGGGGGAGGGCCACATCCGGGCGGGCCCCCAGGGGCTCCGGGCCTGGCTCACAAGGAAGCCCGTGGCTGGCCCCCCTCCCCGACCCCTGACAGGGTGGCGTGGGAGGAAAAATCTTCCATCCATCTGCTCAGCTGCCGGGTTTCCGGCTGGGGCGGGGCCAGGGACGCCAGGAGGACCTGTTCCCCTGGGGAAGTGTCCCTTGCCCCTGCTGGGAGGAAGGATGCTGGCCTGGGCAGCCCAGTGGTGGCCAGTGGAACCCCAGAGCCCTGACAGAGGAACATTGGTCACCCAGGTGGCAGGGCCCAATTAAGTGGGTCTCCAGCTGTGGCCATGGTCCCCCTGCCAGGCCTTTGGACCTGCCTACTCCCCCAAGGAACCTCAAACCCCTAGAAGCTGCAGAGCTGGGGTACAGGGCTCCTGGGTCCAATAAGGCCTGACTCAGCAAGTGACCCCAGCTGAGTCACTTCCCCTGGGCAGCCTGCCTGCCTCAGTTTCCTCAGGGGGAGGGGGCGGCTGGAACGGGTCTGGCTGGGAAGGCTACACCTCCGCGCAGGCTCTCGTCCGCCAGATGGAAGCAGCTTCCTGCCCCGCCCAGCCAAAGATGCTGAACACCCCGGGGCCCTTGGGGACCGTTTTCCTAGGAAACCTGGCAATTAAGTGCCAGCCCCTTTTGGGCATTAATAGCAGTAGCTTGCACTTATTGAGCACTGACTGCATGCCAGGCATTATGCACGCCTCCTCTTCTCAAAACAACCCTATCAGGGAGTTGTTAATACCCTCACTTCCTAGATGAAAAGACCTGTAGCTCAGAGAGGCTAAGGGACAAGCCCAAGGTCACACAGCCATAGCAAATATAGCCAACACAGTTCATGTCCCTACCCTGTGCCAGGCTCATATACTCTGCACAACCCCCCGGGAAACTACAACTCTCGCCTCCAGTGGGCAGGGGAGGCCCGGAGAGGTCAGGTCACTTGCCCAAGACGTCACGTCTGGCAGCAGCAGGGCCAAAACAGCAGCTGAGACCCTTTCACAGATGCCGACTTAATTGCCTCAGAGACGTTAAGTCACCAACCCGTGGATTCACAGCAATGGGACACCCTCAAGAAAACTGGCCCTCAGAAGGGTGTAGGTGATATATAAACTGGGCCCCAGAGGCCTTGTCAGCTAAGGGAGGGGGATTGGCCCAGACTGGGGGCAGCTCCCTGCCGGGACCCCAAGACCCACCTCACTGAGTGGGCAGGGCATCCTGTCTCCCCTCACCAGGGGCAGGCGGCCCTGGATTCCAGCTCGGGGGTCCCTCCAAGTGCCTCCAGCTCTGGGACATGGAGAGTGTCCAGGGGTGTCACAGCCTGACCCACAAAGCCAAGGGCCCCCACAGGGTGACCTGCTGCAGGGCAACCCAGCTGCAGCCACATCTGGAGCAGTTCTACAGGACCTGATTTGCCATAGAAAGTTCTAGTTTTCAGAGAAGGAGGTTTCAGAGGGCTGGGGGCAGGGACATAAGGAAGGAAAAGCATCCACAGCAAAAAAGATAACACCCACTGTTATGTCTCCTTCTGACCCAGCCATTGTGAACACTCTAGGAATCCACTCATTTATGTACGAGCGACCCCCAAGAAATGGGTGCTGTTATCACACCCACTTGACAGATCAGGAAACTGAGGCAGGGGCAGTTAAGCAAGGCCCCATAGCCAGGAAGTGCCATCACCTCGTCCTGCCCAGGTGACTCCTCTCCCGAACACCCTGGAAACTCCAGTGCTGCTCAAGGGAGACGCCAATGAACGTCCCACAGCCACTAACAATGACGCTAATGATGGCAGTAACAAAACCACCGCCACCTGTGACTGAGCCCTTTCTCGGTGCCAGGCAGCAGGTGCTTTTCACACACTGGCTCATTAAATCCTCCCTGCAAACCATTATTATCCCATTTTACACAGGGGGAAACTGAGGTTCACAAGGGCCACCTGCCCATGACCTCAGCCTCCAGGCCCCTCCTCTGCCCCAAAGGCCCACAGACCAGCTGCTGCTGCTTCTGGCCAGCCCCTTCCCAGCTCCGTGGCCCTCGGAGACTCGCAGAAGTTCTAGGAATGTTCACCCCTTGGCTCAGAAGGATTCTCCCTCCCAGAGGGGGGTTGTGGGAAAAGGCTCCCAAAAAGTGTACTAAAAACCCTTCCGGCTTCCCCCAGGGGGCCTGGCCTCTCATCCCTGAGCCCAGCCTGCCCAGGTGGCCTCTGCCTGCTCTCCCGCCACTAGGTCGCAGGAGCCTCCAGAGCTGCTTCTGCTCTGGTGGCCAGGTCAGTGACGGGAAATCCAGATACACCGGCACCGGCATCCCTGGGGACACATGTGCCCGCTGGCCTGGCAGTGAGTGCCCCGAGGCCAGGCTGTAAGTGGGGAGACACGATGGCCTGGCAGCTGGCGGGTGGTAGGGAACGATCCTCTCCCAGGTGAGGGGGTTTGGGTCGGATCTCAGCCCCTCCTGCCACCAAAGCGGGACCCTGGCCTGCAGACGTCGCCTTGCCAGGCCCTCTGCTCTGAAGCCTCCACCCGCCACCTGATTTCACTTCCTCCCACTCAGCCCGGCCTGGCCATGCCCCTCCCTGGAGGCCCCCAGCTGCAGGCAATGACCTCCTCACAACATCATCGTGGCCGGGAATGGGGAAGAGAAACAGGAGAATGAGGAAACTAAAGAAAAAAAGAAGCGGGACAGGCAGGCAGACCCCCCTCCCCAGTTCCTCAAATGCACTCCCCCCCCAAAAGCAAAGGCTCCCCTGGCCAGCGGGAGGGAAGGGAGGGGATTTCTGCACCAGGCATTAGAAGCCTCTGAAACACCCTCCTGGCTGTGCTGACCTATACGACCCACGCCCCCTCCGGACTTTTCTGGTGGGGGGATTCCCCAGGAACCCCCGGCTGGAAGGTGGTGTGAGAGTATCATTCCCAAAAGACCCGGGCTCTGGAATCCCTAAGTGAACCCCAAATTCAGTGGCATGTGGGTGCCTGGCGCGGCCCACCTTGGCAAGGCAAGGAGCGGGGAGAGCGGCTTCCTGGATCCAGGTGCCACCCTCTGACCACATGGCCAGGGATCGGGGATGGGGACTGGGGAGGGGCCGGCATATGCTCCCCCTCGCCGTCCCTCCACCGAGGGCTCACCCATTCTCACAGCCTCAGTTTGACTACTTTCACTTTCAAGGTGCCAAGCGATGACCCCCCACCCCTCGCCAGGCACAAGTTCAGGGGACTGCTGCCGGCGACCGGCCGGGCTGCCGCAGGGCGGACTGGGGGTGTCGGCTATGCCCTCCCTCAGCCCCCCACCGCCTCAGCTGCCCCCGTTAGATCCCCAGCACGTGTGTGGGTGGGGTGTTGGCTGGTGGCTGTCGCAGGGGCTGGGGAATGGTCCCCCCCGAGCACCCCCCGAGTTAGCTGCAGGACGGTATCTGGGCCCCGGTGGGGGAGCGCGGAGACCCGGCAGAGCCGGCCACGGGGCCTCGTCTCCCCGTTAAGCCCTCCCCGCCCCAGGAGGGCGCCGGCGGGCGGGCTCACCTGAGAGACAGGGCGTCCGGGCCCGGCCGGCCCATGGCGTCGCGCGCCCCCGGGCCCCGAAACCCCGAGGGGGCGGGCGGGCCCCCGCCGGGCGCGTCCCCTCCCGCGCCGGCTGCTCGCTCGCGGCTCGCTCGCGCGGGGCTCAGGCAGGAAACCCGGGCTCGGAAAATGGCCAGCGCCTCATCATTTCCGCCGCCAGCGCTTGACAGTTGCGGGAGGATGCGCCCCCGGGCCGCCGCCGGGGAAACTCCGCTGCCGCCGCCGGCGCCACCGCGGGCCGCGACAGTCCGGGCGGGCGGCCGGGCGGAGGCGGTGGCCCGAGCCCATGCCGCCCCGCGCCGTTATGTAAAGAGGAACCGGCTGCGAGAGCCGAGCCCGGCGGAGGAGGCGGCCGCGGCCGCGGCCGGGGCGGGGCCGGGGCGGGGTCGCGGGGAGCCACGCCCCGCCCGCCTGCGAGCCGGAGACTCGGCCGGAGGGGGCAGAGCCTGGAGAGGCGGAGCTTGACCTGGCCCCGCCCACCAGCCTCGCTCCTCGGCGGCTGGCTGCGTCCTAGGGGTCTCCGGGCGGGGGTCCGGCGAGAGGCGGGGCCTTATCAAGCCACGCCCACCACTCGCCCACCCGACTTCGTGTCGAGCAGCCTAAAGAGAAGGGAGGGGCTGAAGGCGGGGCAACTTTGGCCCCACCCACTCAACACTGGCAGGCCACTGGGTGCCTCGGCGCTTCGGGGGCGGGGCCAGACGAAGAGGCGGGGCCTGGGGCGGGAAGGGCCGAGCGGCTGTGCCTCGAGGGGGCGTGTCCCGCTGTCTCAGTCCTGCTGGGACTTATCTGCGCCCGCCGGGCGGGTCAGCGCAATAGCGACCTGGGCTTTCATCATCGCCCCGGGAGGGAGCCCGACCCCGCCCGGCCCTGACTATCCGCGACTCTGCTGAGCCCACCCGCCTTGCCCCAACCCCCAGTTTGGGCCACCATTCTCAGCTCTGCTTTTGCCACAGCCCATGACCACATAGACCAGCCTCTAAATAGCCACCTGTCCCCTAACTCCAGGAGGGATGCAGCTTTCTCCGGGAAGCTCTCCTGGACCACTGGCTCTTGGACCGTCCGCCACTCCCTTCGCCCCAGACTACTTACCTTTTTTCTTGGGCCTCATGGGGGGTGAGCTTGGCAGCGGGGTCCGGGTAGCCCGGAGTGGGGCATCCACTCAGCCGGCCTGTCCGCCAACGCATGGAGGGAGGGGAGAGGGGAATGTCTGCCCTTGTCTCCCTCCTCCGCAGGAAACAAGCCGCCCACGCCCCCAGCTTGGAGGGGCCACGTCAACCCTTCCCAGACAGCATGGGGCTCCGTCCCACTCCTCCCCTCCTACCAGCCTTGGGCAAATGACTTGACTTCTCCAGACCTCCATTTCCTCATCTATGAAATGGAAATAATAAGTGTATCCACCCCACTGGGTTGCTGTGAGGACCAAATGAATGAACGCGTTGAAGCCATGAGCTTGAGGCTTGGCTCAAGGAAGTGCTACCTGAGTGTTTGTTAAACAAAGAGGCCCTGAGTCCTGAGCTTGGGGCTGCAGGAAGGGGTTCCCCCAAAGGTGGGGATTTCCAGAGCCCAAGCAGATGGGGGAAGGGAGCTGTTTGCTGTAGGATCCCTGGAGTCAAATGCCCTTGAAGAAACAAATATGTGCTTTCCACAGACAGGTATCAAATACTTACTATGTGCCAGGCCCAGTTCTAGGTGCCGGCGACTCAGCAGTGTATAAAACAGGCAAATATCCCTGCCCTCATGGAGGTGACATCCTTGTGAGGGAACACAGAGTAAATTAAATGCATTAACTTATGAAAATGACAAAACAGTTATGGGATGGAGAGAGGAAAGGGGTTGTCTTAGACTGGGGGCACAGGAAGGACATCTCCGAGGAGATAACATGTGAGCGGAGACACCCCCCAACCCATGACAAGATCCAGGCATGATCACGTCTGAGGGAAGGGCATTCCAGGCCAGAGGAACAGCATGTGCAAAGGTCCTGCGGTGGAAATCCATTTGGTGCATTGGAAGAAAGTAAAAAAGGCAGTGGCAACACCTGTGCTAATAGATGCGAGGAGAGGAAGTTGGAAATGCAGGCCCCAGGCCCATCACATGGTGTCTTGAGGGTTGGGGGTGGCGGGGAGTTTGGGAATTATTTTGAGGGCAATGGGGAGCCTTGGAGGGTTCTGAGCAGGAGAAGGACCTGCTGAGTGTTGGATTCAAGCTGCAAAGTCTGGAACTGGCAACTGCATTAGGGGGTGTCCCAGCGATGTTCACACAGCATCTGAGGATGTGGGACAAGGAGAGGGGGAGATGTCAAGAAAATCTGAACTGATAGCCCCATATTATTTTATCTCTTTATTACACTCGGGGACATTGAGGCCGAGAGAGAGCAGTTACTTGCCCGCAGCCACACAGCTGCCAGGTGGCACCAACAGAGCAGCCAGGTACTCAGCCAGTGCCAAATGGTTGCTGAAATCTGCCAGCCACAAGCACTTTCCCTCTCACTGCCCAGACAGCAGCTCTGCTGACTTAAACGGGGACTTGTGGTTCTTCCCCTTTTTAATCACGGTTCAAGCCTTCTCGCCTGCCAGATTTCTCGGAGGCCCAAACTGGTTTCCTTCCTCGCTTAGTTTTTTCTCGCCCCGCGTCCCCGCCGGAGTCCGGTTTCTCGTTTCAGTGTTCTCCGCAAGCCAGCGACTTCTCACTTTATGTTTTTTGTTTTTCCTTAGAAAGGCAAAGGGATTCCGACACACACCGCCCGATCGGCGTGCCCTAGATTCGGGAGCGCAGGGAGGCCGGCCAGCCGCGCCCCCTCCCCCTGGCAGGTCCCGGAGGCCGGAGGGAGAAAGGGGTTATTCGAATTCCCACGACAGATCGGTAGCTCGGAACCCAGCAAGGCCAACAGAGGGGGAGGCCCAGCTGCCCTTCCTTCCTGCCGCGGAAAACGCAGACGGGGCCAACACCTACTGCCTGCCTAGCTCTCGGAGCCCAGAGACTCCCAGGACTAATAATAACAACACAAAAGTCAACAACAATATTAGTATGTTAACAATGATCAATAGCATTAGTAGTCGTGTTAACAAGGAATATTAATAGCAATAATAACAAAAGGTACTCAGACTGAATAACAATATTACTAAGTTAACAATGATCAATGTCATTAATTTAAATATTAACATTAACAATTAATATGAATAACAAGTTTTTTGAGACAAGGTCTAGCTCTGTCGCTGGGCTAGAGTGCAGTGGCACAGTCATGGCTCACTGAAACATCAAACTCCTGGGCTCAAACGATCCTCCTGCCTCAGCCTCCTGAGTAGCTGGGACTACAGGTACGTGCCACCACACTCAGCAAATTTTTATCTATTTTTTGTAGAGACAGGGTCTCACTATGTTGCCCAGGCTGGTCTGAAACTCCTGGGTTCAAATGTCCTCCCACCTTGGCCTCTCAAAATGCTGGGATTACAGGCATGAGCCACTGCACCCAGCCAATATTAATAACAATAATTAATAACAACAAAAGTTAATCAGACTGAACAAGTTAACAATAATCAATGCCATTAATTTTAATATTAACAGTTAACATTAATAACAATAAAAGTTAACTAGTACAAGATTACTAATAAAAGGGCTAATAAAAATACACATAATAATGTAACCACAGTTAACAGGCTTAATTAATAATAGTTATTATTAGCTATTACAGGTTTAATAGTGAAGATGAATAACAACAGGATTTTTTAAAAATTAATTTTAATTTTTTTTTTTTTTGAGACAGAGTCTCACTCTGTTGCCTGGGCTAGAGTGAGTGCTGTGGCATCAGCCTAGCTCACAGCAACCTCAAACTCCTGGGCTCAAGCGATCCTCCTGCCTCAGCCTCCCCAGTAGCTGGGACTACAGGCATGCGCCACCATGCCCGGCTAATTTTTTCTATATATTTTTTAGTTGTCCAGTTAATTTTCTTTCTATTTTTAGTAGAGACGGGGTCTCGCTCTTGCTGAGGCTGGTCTTGAACTCCTGACGTCAAGCAATCCGCCCACCTCGGCCTCCCAGAGTACTAGGATTATAGGCCACCACGTCTGGCCCAACAATAGGATATTAACAGTAATAATAAATATGACAATAACAGTTAACGGGCCTAGGATTATAAATGTAACTATAAATAGAATGATAAATTTACTAATATTTGATAATATAAATATAATTTTATATTTAATATAAAATAACAATAGGATATTCATAAGATTACTGATATTAAGTATAATATAATTTGAGTACTTGACATTTGGCTAATGTCACTGAGGAACTGAATTTGTAACTTTAATGTTAATGAATTAAAATGTGAATAGTGCAGCTCTGGATAAATTTTACATGTTAACTCATTTCGTCTTTACAACAGCCCTGGGGTAGGTTCTATTATTATCCTGATCAGAATCCTCGCACTTCATGGACAGGAAGGATGCCATTGTCTGAGGGCGGGAACCCTTAATTAAGAACGAAGGCTCTGGGGTCACCCAGACAGGTTTAGAATTCTCTGTTCCATATATCCCTAACTGTGTGGTCACTTAGACTTTCTGGGCCTCAGTTTCGTCATCTGTAAAATGGGGACAGTCACAATGCCAACCCCACTGGATAGCGGGGGAGAATTTGATGAGAAAACTTACATTAAGGGCTTGGGAGGTGGGGGATAGGCACTTCCACATAGCGTGTGATCCAGAAGGATTGTTGATGATAATCTATAATTGGGTGTGACAATCGTATGTCCCTCAGGGAGTGGCTTCCAGGAGTAGTGGCCACAGAGACCAGCTCTGTGGACGACAGACCCTCACACGTGCTTTACAGATGCAGATGCTGAGGCTGGAGGGTAAAGACTCTGTCCCAGGTCACGCAGCCAGAGCTGAGGCCTTGGTATACAACGCGCCCCTGCAGGCCGGGGACACAGGCGGGAGGTGGGCTGGGGCCTGGATGGGCCCCCAGCCCGGCCATGGCTGGTGCTGGAGTTTTCCATGCCTGAGTTCCCATCCTGGCACTGCCGTGTGACCTCCAGCAAGAGACTCCCTGAGCCACTCTCTGAGCCTCAGTGTCCCCAGCCTGCAAAATGGGCATAATAGTAGTTGGGTGAAGGGCAATGACATAGTGTGGGACACTTAGCCCCTGGCAGGCCTTCAGTGAATGCCCAGCAGCCGAGCGTTTGCAAAGAACAACTTTGCAGCACGTGGGGCTTCTCACTGTCAAAGTCACCTTCATGCTCCCACTTTGAGGCCTTGGCGCTGGCTGTTCCCTCTGCCCAGAATGCCCTTCCACCAGGGGTTTCCATCCCTCACTTTGCTCACTCCCTGGAGGTCCCTGACCACCCACCGAACCTAAAACGGCCCCCTCCCCACAGTTGACACTCTCCCCTCCCCTGACTTGGCTATTTTTCCTTCCTGGCCATTGTGGCCCCCTGACATGACACCCTACTCAGTCATTTACCTGCTCAGTGACTGTCGCTTCTCCCACCCCCAGGAGTGGGGCGGCGCCACAAGGCCAGGGATGCTCGTCTGTCTTGCTCCCTCGTTTCCCCAGCACTTGGCACAGTTCCAGGCACGTAACAGGTGCCCCTGGCAGTTTAAAATATGTCCACAAATTCTGTGCCACACCTCCCTTGAAAAGGTGGAGCCCGGACTCCCCTACCCTTGAGCGTGGGCTGGACTTAACGACTCACTTCTGACACAGAGACTAAAGCAGAAGTGACGCGGTGTGACTTCTGAGACTAGGTCATAAAAGGTATTTTGGTTTCTCCTCGTCCTCTCTCGAGGAGAGGCCAGCCACCATGTCATAAGGACGCTCAGGCAGCTTTATAGAAAGGCCCATGGGAAGGGACACTGAGGCCTCCTGCCACCAGCCAGCAAGGAACAGAGACCCTGGCCACAGCCCTGTGAGCGAGCTGTCTTGGAAGTGGGTCATCCAGCCCCACTGAGGCCTCACACGAGAGCAGTCTCAGCCCTATTTTCCTTTGTTTGTTGTTGGTTTTAGAGACAGGTCTCTCTCTGTCACCCAGGCTGGAGTGCAGTGGCATCATAACAGCTCACCATAGCCTCGAACTCCTGGGCTTAAGCAATCCTTCCGCCTCAGCCTCCCAAGTAGCTGGGACTACAGGTGCGTGCCACCAACCCATTTTCTGACTACAATCTCCGGAGAGACCCTGAACCACAAGTGAGTCAAATTGCACCGAAATTCCTAAAACTGTAGGAGATAATGAAGGTTTGCTGTTTTAACCCTTTAAGTTTGGGAGCAATTTGTTACGCAGCAATCAATAACCAATGCTAGGCCGGGCGCGGTGGCTCACGCCTGTAATCCTAGCACTCTGGGAGGCCGAGGCAGGTGGATTGTTTGAGCTCAGGAGTTCGAGACCAGCCTGAGCAAGAGTGAGACCCCGTCTCTACTAAAAATAGAAAGAAATTATCTGGCCAACTAAAAATATATATAGAAAAAATTAGCCGGGCATGGTGGCGCATGCCTGTAGTCCCAGCTACTCGGGAGGCTGAGGCAGTAGGATCGCTTAAGCCCAGGAGTTTGAGGTTGCTGTGAGCTAGGCTGATGCCACGGCACTCACTCTAGCCTGGGCAACAGAGCGAGACTCTGTCTCCAAAAAAAATAAATAAATAACCAATGCCGAGCTCAAGAAGGCTCCAGGGTGTCCGACCCCCCCTTTCCCACCCCCCAGGGCCCAGCGGAGGCCAGGAGGGCTCAGGAACAGGTGCTCCTTGCCGACACAGGTCTGCCCGGGGCAGAACGGGGTTGCATAACCAAGCGGGGCCTTCCTCTTTCTGCCTGGGCAGTCAGAGCTCCCACGCGGATTCCTGGGCTCGGGGGCTGATCTGCTGAGCTCAGGTGCCTGATGCCATCCACTCCCTCTGCTTCCTTCCCCTGGCCTGGCTTCCGTTTTCTGTCCCGCCAGTGCCTTAAAATCTAGAATTGCCCCAAGTCCTCGCCTAAGAAAAGGATGAGCAGCTTTTATTAATACAATCTGGACCCCATCTTCGGAAGCTTGCGGCAAGCCGAGACCATCACAGGCGTTACCATGTCTCCCACCCCACGTGAAGGGCTTGCTATTCATCTCCCCATTTTGCAGATGAGAGAACTGAGGCCCGGAGTGATGTGCCCAAGGTCACACAGCCCGTAAGTAATCGTCGCAGCTGGCCTGGAACCAAGGCCTACCTGGTTGCAGAATCCTGCCTCCTAACCACCTCCTATGCCCAGGTGGTAATAATAATGACAGCAGTAACAGAATTAATAATTAATTATTAGAGCACTGTATGCCAGGCGCCGGTGTGAGGGCTTTACAGGGATTAACGATGTACTTACTTTTCCCAAGCCCTGTATGAAGGAGAGAATGCTGTTTCCCCTCATGTGACAGAGAAGGAAACTGAGGCACAGAGAAGGGAAGCGACCTGCCCGAGTCACGAGGCTGGTAGTGGCCGGCAGGGATTTCCGCCAGGCTCGGAGCTCCAATCTTAGCCCAAACCCGCGGGGGCCGCAGCCCCGGCCGCACCCGCACCCGGCCGGGCCTGGGAAGCTGCCAGCCGCCCCCTCTTCCGCCGGCGGCGCGGGGAATCTGGTTTCTGGGGGAAGTGACTCAGTGGCCTGAGGCCCCGCAGATAATTACTCACTTCCAATCCCGGTAATTAAAGGGCCTAATAGGCCCGCAGAGGACGGACGAGCCGGTTACCCGGCCGGCCTCACCCCCGACCCGCGGTGCACGCGAGGCCCGCGCGCTCCCCGGCGGCCGGATCCCGCGGCGGCTCGCCCGGGGCTCTGGCGCCCCCTGGTGGCTCTCGGGCGAGGGGCGCAGGGACCGGCCCCGGGGCAGCCTCAGACCCCCAAGCAGCCTCTGTCTGGACTCCTCCTCGGGGAAGGAAGGACTCCTCCTCCTGGATGCCCCCGAGCCTTCCTGAGCCAGGCTGGACGCCGCTAATCCACCACCGAATGGCCACCAAGGTTGAGAACACGGGTTTGGGCACAGTTTAATGCCCTGGCTTCTCCCTTTAGTGCTGGGTCACCTTGGGTGGGCAGGTGACTTGAGCTCTTTGAGCCTCGGTTTCCTCATCTGTAAAATGGGGATAAGAAATGGGGATTGTAGTAAAAACTAAGCTAAATGAGTCATCTATAAGTCACTGTCACACAGTAAGTGCTCAATAAATGCTGCCTGTTATTAATTGCCAACACACAAATCTGATTATGTGCATGTCTCTTCCTCACTCTGAACACTCCATGGCTCCCCATTACCTTGTGAGTAAAATTCAAACTCCTCCGCGTGCCATCCCAAGGCGTTACTGTGTCAGCCCTGATGACCTCATCTCTCGACAATATCCACCCAATGCCCTATGCCCTGGTCATACCTGACTTCTGTCTCCTTCTGTTTCATGCTTCCAGACCTTTGCCTACACCGTTCCCATTGCAGGACATTCCCCTTCCCTTTCCTCTGCTTGGTTAACTCCTATACATCCTCCAAAACCCCTTGAAATGTGACCTCTGCCTGAAGTTTACCCCAGTTCTTTGGGGACGGACATTGCCTCCTCTGGCCGTCCCTGTATCAAGTTTCTGAGGGACACAGAGGACTCGTCCATTATGGTGCGACTACCCATTCACTCTGTCACCTCCCAGACTCTGAGGGTGGCATGGAGTTTTGTCCATTTCTGAATCCCTGGTGCCCAGCAGGAGCCCGGCACATATTAGGTGTCCAAAGTACTGTGCTGAGACAAAAGGAAGTAGTAGGTGCTTAATGAATATTGGTGGATGATGACTCTAAAGCCTAGGTTCTGATGGAACTTTGCACGTTCCACCTGTCCAAGCCTCAGTTTCCTCATCTGCAAAACGTGGAGGAGAATAGTTCCTACCCCACAAAGCAGTTGTGAGGATTAAATGAAATTTTCTGTGTGTAAAGCACTTAACACAGCCCGGGCTAGAGTGCCGTGGCGTCTGCCTAGCTCACAGCAACCTCAAACTCCTGGGCTCAAGCAATCCTCTGCCTCAGCCTCCCAAGTAGCTGGGTCTACAGGCTCGTGCCACTACATCCAGCTAATTTTTTTTTATTTTTAGTAGAGACGGGGTCTCATTCTTGCTCAGGCTGGTCTCAAACTCCTGACCTCAAGCGATCCTCCCGCCTGAGCCTCCCAGAGTGCTGGGATTACAGGCAGGAGCCACCGCGCCCAGCAGTGCTCGCAGGCCTTTGTTTGCCACTGAGGAGGGGATCACCAAGCACAGCTCAACACTCCCCTCCCAGCTGCACTGAAAGAAGCACGGCGCAAAGAACTGAACCAGGCGCTCCAACAGATTCTCGCACGAGCGTTCACAGCAGCACTATTCACGGTGAGGCAGAAGGTAGAGACAACTCGAATGCCCATCGATGGGTGAACAGATACAGAACACGTGGTCTGTCATGCGGAGGGATATTCTTCAGCCACAACAAGGAACGGCGCACCTGTAAATGCTGCAACTCAGAGGACCCTTGACAGCATCATGCTCAGTGAAATGAGCCAGTCATGAAAGGACAAATATCATGATCCCACTTCCATAAAATACACAGAAAAGGTAAATCCATAGAGACAGGAGATCGGGGGTGGCGGGGCTGGGCCGAGGGGTAATGGGAAGCGACTTCTAATGAGTGCAGGCTTTCTTTTGGGGTGATGAAAAGATAGACCGAGGCAGGTGACGGTTGCACAACATTGAGAATGTGCTAAATGCCACTGAATTGTATTTTTAAATGGTTAGTTTTTTGTCATGTAAATTTCACGTCAGTTTTTAAAAATATAAAGGACAAAATTGTTAGTTAAAGCAGTGAGGATTTGGGCGGGTCTGGGGATGTGCCCCGTCCTCTCTATTCCTCCAGCACCCCCCAGGGTGTCTGGACCCCAAGATGGGCTGCTGTAGGCTGGAAAGTTCTTCTCTTACCCTCCCCATCCCCAACGCCACCCCAAAACCTGGCAGAGTCTGGGGCTGGTCCCACTGAGGAGGTGACAGGAGTGTGGGCCACTCTTTACCTGCAAATGAGTCAAAGTGGCTCCTGATCCTAGATCACCATGCCTGAGGCCACACGAGCCCCTTGCCAGTTCAGGCCACTGGAACGTGGGCTTGGGAGGAGCCAAGGGAGCCTGAGGCAGGCCTGGGGCCGCAGAGGGGCAGGTGGTCCTGGGCCCTCTCTGGGGGTGTGGCCCGGAGCTGCTCAGGGAGGGGCCGAAGGTGGCCAGAAGGCGGGCAGGGAACTGAAGTCATGGCAGAGGGGCCATGAGGCAGGAAGGATCTTGCGGGCAGCGGCAGCTGGTGGCAGGAGCTGCCGTGTCCTCCTCGGGGCTCTCAGGGCCATCGGACCATCAGCTCCCTGGAGAGAAGAGGATTATTATCTGCTGAGCCTCAGGCCCCTGAGTCACTTCCTTTCAGAAATCAGATTCCAGCCTCCCTGGGCTGGGCTGGGGGGCCCGGCCAGAGCCCCTCGGCCTTGGCTTCTTTGGGGCCAAGAGCAGGACTCTGGGGCCAGCTGCCCAGGTGCGCCTCTGGGCTTTGCCACACATATTGGCTGTGTGACCTTGGGCAAGTCACGTCCCCCCTCTGAGGCAGCAGAGGTCGCTGGGCCGTGGACAGGAGGAGAGGAGAGAGGGAAGTATCAGGCAAGACTCTGAGTGGCAGCGCAGGAAGCGGAGGGTCGGGGTGCCACGCAGCCCACATTGCCACGCGGTGGCGGCGGGCAGGGGCTGGCCGACTTCCCCTTGCTCTGGCAGCAGCACCTGACTTTCCACATGCTCCCAGGTCAGGATGTCCCCCGGGGCTGCCTTTCCAGCCCCTGCCACAGTGACAGGGACGGGCAGGTGGCCCCACAGGCCAGTGACTCCATTCCAGGCCTGAGCAGAGCGGCTCTGATAAGAAAGCACCTCATGCACGTTTTGGAGCCTGGAGGACATAAGCTCGCCAGGGAGTGAACCCACTCAGGGCAAAGCCAAGCCCAGAGACGACAAAGGCTGTGTGCCCGGATCCAGCCAGACCTGCAAGCAGCTACGCTGGGACTTCCCAGCTGCTCGAGTCGGTCATTTCTCCTTCTGGCCGAAGCCTGTCTGTGTGCAGCTTTTAGCCCCTTGGCAGTCCCCAGAGAACACCAATGGGTCCTGCCAGCCACTACATCACCGAAGGTCCCTCTTGGGCCTCTCAGACCTGAAACAGGGGGTTGAGATGGTCCCGTCTGAGTCGACTGGGATGACTCGGAGGGTCCTGGGGAAGGAGGTTCGGAGCACCGGGCGGGTGGGCCAAGGGGTTGGGGCCCCGCAGGGTCAGGAGTGCACCCTGCGCGGAGGTTGGGCTCTGCTGAACAGCTACGTGCCAGGCCGTGTTCCAGACACGGTGTCTGTCCCCATGCCGGGAGACAGATAACTGGCAAGAGAACCCTTAAATAGAGAGTGACAAGGTAGGAAGGGGCACGAAGCTCAGTGAATCCTTCCAAAAACCCTTATCACCTCCATTTTCCAGATGAGGAAACTGAGGCTCAGTGAGCTGAAGGGACAAGCTCACGCAGTGACTCAGATTATTCTAGGCCAGGATTTAAACCCAGGTTTGGCACCAAAACTTTCAGTTTTTATTAATTTTTGAAATTAAACTCTTACCTGGGCATAGTTATGAGTTGTTTTTCAAATATGTATTTATTTAGAGACGGGGTCTCGCTCTGTCGCCCAGGCTGGAGTGCAGTGGCACGATCATAGCTCCCTGCAGCCTCAAACTCCTGGGCTCAAGTGACCTCCTGCCTCAGCCTCCCCAGTAGCTGGGGAGACAGGTGTGCGCCACCACACCTGGCTACTTTTTAAATTTTTTTGTAGAGCTGGGGTCTCGATATGTTGCCCAGGCTGGTCTCAAACTCCTGGCCTCAAGCGACCCCCTGCCTCAGCCTCCTGAGTCGCTGGGACTACAGGTTTGAGCCAGCACACCCCACACAAGTTGCTTTATGAGTCTGAGGCTTCATGGGCAAATGTAAGACCTCCCTGGCCCTCCTGCAGTCCTGGGTGTGACTCAGGGGCCCCGCCTGCCTTCAGGTCCCGACCTTGAATAGCTCGAGAAAACAAACCCCATCGAACACACGCGAACGTGAACGTACTGAAGGCAGCGTCTGGCTCCCGGCTGGGGCTGAGGGTGGTCCCGGGGGAAGTGGCGCTGGCCTGTGGGTTTTGCTCAGGCGGTGTCTGGAGAGGCTGCCTTGGATCTGAAGTGGAGGCAGCTAAGCTGGGACCGTGGCTCTGGTATCCGACAGGCCGGGGTTCGAGCCCAGCACCGCATCTTCCTGCGAGCGGTCGCACCTGACTCATCTGGGGCGTGAACGCGGCCTTGGCCTCGGGCAACCTCTCTTGGCTGCTTGGAGCCCCCGAACCTCAGAGATTTAAATTGCTCCTTGGGAGAAAATTGCGTCCAGGAGTCTGGGGTCTGCAGCAGGGGTCTGGGGGGAAGAAAGGCTCCACAAATGGAGGGACAAGGGGACGAAGAGATGAGCTGGCGATGCCTCCTTTTATTTTTTAATTTTTAAAAATTTATTTTTGTTTTATTTCAAAATCTGAAGGGAGTACATGTGTTTTTGGTACCTGGATGAATTGTATCATGCTGAGGTCAGGGCTTTTAGTGTGCCTGTCACCGGAATAGTGTACGTTGCACCTGACACGTGCGTTTTTATCCCTCACTCCTTCCCACCCGACGCCACCTATCAAAGCAGGGCCCACCGTGGCCCACGAGACACCATGGGATGGGCAGCAAGACCTTCCGGTCTCCAGGCCTTCAGCGAAATTCGCTCCCACCCAGCAGCCGGGGCCTCGGGCTGGTGCCTTGTCCCCCCGTATATAGCAGAGCAGGGCCCCTTGGAGTGGGGGGACGCCGGCCCTGCCTCCCCGCCCCCTGCCCGGAGTGTGGCCCAGTGTGGTCTGCGGTGGAGGCCAATTTCAGTTCCTTCTTGGGGTGACTGGTTCAGCCCACTTCTGGGGTGGGGCAGCCACTGTGGAAGGAAACTCTGATGCCAGCCCGGACCCCATCTTCCCGCTGGTGGCTGAGTGAAGAGGGGGGTCAGTGGAAAGGGCAGGGAAACTAAGACCTGGGTACCAAGTGGTGGGGCCTGGGGGTGCAGCTCAGGCACTACATCATGGCCCTGCCACCGAGCACCTACTATGTGCCAGGCACTGCCAGGCGCTGAGACGCAGCGGTGAACAAGGCACACTGAGCCCCGGACCTGCCTTCTAACGTGGCGGGGGGACGTCACAGGCGAGGCCCAGAGTCAGACCTAGATCCGCTACCTGCTCCTAGTTCTTCTCCGGCATTACTGGCTCGTCTCCTTTGTGGGTTCCTCCTCGTCTCCCCAGCCTCCTGGGAAAAGCCCACAGCCCTCCCTGATCTGGCCCCATTACTGTGCTTCCTGCCTCTGAGCTTTGCATTTGCTGTTCCCTCTGCCAGGAATGCTCTTCCTGGCAATTTGCAGCTTTTGTGCCTGGACCTTCTCAGGGAGGCCGTCCTCAGCCCCTCCTAGTAAATAAAAGGGCAGCCCTGCCTCCTCCCAGACAAGTCCCCGCTCATCGTCCTCCTCAGCACCAGCGGATGTGCGGGGTCAGCGCCGCGTCCTTCTTCCCTTCCAGTCAGGAAGGGCAGGGCCACTTGTCTGTCTGTCTAAAAAATAATAATCTACTGAAGTGAAATTCCTGTAACATCAAATGAACCTCTTTAAAATCAATAGTTCTATGGCATTTAGGACATTCGCTGTGTCATGAAGCCACCATCTCTAGTTCCAGAACATTTCCATCACTCCAGAGGGCAGCCTGTGCCTGGGAAGCTGCTGCTCTCTGTCCCCTCCTCCCCCAGCCCCTGGTGACCACTCACCGGCGCCCTGTCTCTCCGGAGTGGCCTGTTCTGGACGTTCCATATAAATGGAGCCTTTCGTGTCGGTTTCACTCAGCACCGTGTTTTCATCCACTTCCTTGCGTGGATCAGAATTTTGTTCTTGGCCGGGCGCGGTGGCGCGTGCCTGTAGTCCCAGCACTCTGGGAGGCTGAGGCAGGAGGATCGCTTGAGTTCAGGAGTTTGAGGTTGCTGTGGGCTGGGCTGACGCCACGGCACTCTAGCTGGGGTAACACAGTGAGACTCTGTCTCAAAAAAAGAAAAAAAAAAAGAATTTTGTTCTTTTGTGCAGCCGAGCAATACTCTGCTGTGTAGGGTGCCAGTTTCATTCGCCCATTCACCCGCTGCCGGACGTCTGGCCTGTCTCCATCCCTTGGCTGTCGTCGAATCTGCGGCCACAGACACTCACCAGCCTGCCTGTCTTTTGTTGCTGTTAGCAGCAGAATGGAAGCAGAACGCCCGTCTTTTTAACTAGTGTCCCTGGTGCCAAAGTAGAGCGCAGGAAATACTGACTGCAAGAATGACAGGTTGGAGGAGGCAAAGGCATTTAACTTAGCGGGAGGGGAAGAGTTGGGGTCACGGCCCTTCCTGGAAGGGGCGATGGTGCAGTGAAGGCTTAACGAATGACCGGGGTCCTGGTGAGGGCGCACGTGGGAGGGAGTCTTCTGGGCAGGGGACCAGGCTGGGAACAGAGGGAGGCCAGGTGGCCGAAGGTGGGAGAGGAAACGGTGTGTGAGGAGGCTGGGGTTGGGGGCCGGGGTCAGGACAAGGAGGGCCTGTCACTGAGGAGGAGGAGTCTGGACTTGCTCCTGAGGCAGTAGGGAGCCATGGAAGGGCTTTGAGCAAGAGAGTACCAGGACTTGATTTGACATAAGTTCTAAGAAGATCCCTCCGGCTGCTCAGAGGGGAATGGACTCAGGAGCTGAAGGGGTCAGAGTGGCAGAAGGGAGACCAGAGAGGAGGCTGCTGCAGGCGACCTGGGGAGAGACGACAGTGGCCTGGCATGGGGAAGTGGTGGCAGAGATGGAGAAGTGACGGATTTGAATCATGGTTTGGAGGTAAAATCAGGACTTGGTCATGGTGACCATGGCCCAGTTCTGGTTCCCAAATTCCCCCCTGCCGTCCTTCTGACTCACTGGCTTCTCTCCACACCTCTCCTGTTCATAGCCACAAAGATGCCCGGCCGCTCACAGGAGCCAAAAGGCGGAGACAACCTGGTGTCCATCGGTGGGTGGATGGACGAACAAATGCCACCTGTCCATACTAGGGAATATTAGTCATAAAAAGGAATGAAGCTACATGTGCTACAACACGGAGGAGCCTTAAAACATGATGCTGAGTGACAGAAGCCAGACACAAAAGGCCACATGGTGTGTGATCCATTTGTATGAAATGTCACCAGCAGGCAAATCCATGGAGGCAGAAAGCAGATGGGTGGTTGCTGGTGGGGTGGAGGTGGGGAGGAGAGAGGGTACCGGGTCTTATTTTGGGGTGATAAAAATGCTTTGGAACTAGATAGAGGGGGCCGCTTCATAACATTGTGAATGTCCTAAATGCCACTGAATTGTTCACTTTAAATGGTTAATTTTTGTTATGTGAATTTCACCTCAATTTAAAAAAAATGAATAACAAGGAATCATCACAACAAAAGAGATGCCAGGCTCTTGCCCTCTGACTTCCGCCTCCCTCACCACGTCAGCCCTGGGCTCCGGCGTGAGGGGCTCTGACAGCCGGGAGGCACAGGAGTCCTGGGGCTTTTCCCCACATCAAGGCGCAGATGCCACGCGCCTGGCATTTTCCTTTCCCGGTCAGTGCCTACATTTGGGGACATCCCACCTTGCCTTCCCTGCCCCGGGAATTACGCCAGCGTCAGTGTCAGCCACTGCATCCAGGGGCTCCGCTGACGCCTCCTGGTAGCTGTCTCTCTCCAGGTCTTTCCTGTGCGGCTTCGCTGTCAGGCAAGCTCCGCCCCCATCATGGCAGGTTTTGCTCCTCCCACTTAACAAGGTCTCAGGTCTGAGCCTCACTGGCTAGGCTTGGGTCACATGCATGTCCCTGAACCAATCATCATGGCCAGGGGCGTGGACCACTCTGTCCAGGCAGGGGGAATGGGTAACACGCCTCCTGTGGAACTCTGCATGTGTGTGTGTGTGTGTGTGTGTGTGTGTGTGTGTCCCCAGGGGGGCAACACATCTATTCTCGGTGGTCCACAAGTCCCATCTCCTCCAAACAGAGTGAAGCCCGAGCAGGAGGGGCCTTCCCCAGGGCTGGACTCTGGCGTTCATTTCCCTACGCTCATGGGCCAGAAGCTCAAGGACCTTCTTCTTTCTGTGGCCAACCACGTGCTGACCCAAGGCAGACCTGCGACACCTTGGGCACCACAAAGCACAGGATCTGTGTTTGCTGACAGCGTGGCAGAGGGGCAGAGGAGGCCTTGGAGCAGAGAGGGAAACCATTCCCTGCTAGAAAATCCATGGCCAGGGCTTAGCCGGGAGCCTTCCTGCCCATAGGAAAGCTGGGACTGTCTTTTTATGGGTCCTTTTATCTAACAAGCACTTAGTGAGCACCTACTGCATGCCAGGCACTGGGAACATAGCAGTGTTGAAACAAAAAATCTCAGATTTCGTGGAGATCGCATCCCAGGGGTATGCTCTGCTCATCCCACAGGCATGTATTGGGCACCCACTGTGTGCTAGGTACAGAGTCGGTGCCTGGCCTTTTTGCCTATTTTTAAGTTCGGTTGTTTATCTTATTACTGGGTTGTAAGAGTTCGTTATATCTGGAATTCAGAGCCTTTGTTAGAGATTCATATTGAGTTTTTTCCCCCTTAGTTTGTGGCTTATCTTTTTCTGATGCTATCTTTTGAAAAGCAGAAGTTTTAAATCTTGTTGAAGTCCAAGTTTTAATTTTTCCTTTCACGGATCATGCTTTTTCAGTCTTGTCTCAGAAATTTTTGCCTATACTAACGTTGCAAAGATTTTTTCCCTATTTTCCTCTAGAAGTTTTACGGTTTAGCTTTTATGGGTAGGTCTATAAGCCATTTTGAGTTAATTTTTATGCAGGGCAGGAGGTAAGGGTCAGGGTTTATTTGTTCTATATGAATACCCACTTGTTGCAGCCCAGTTTGATGAAATGACTAATCTGGACTTTTCCCTCCAAATCTTCATTTTTCTCATTACTTAGGCCCAAAAGTTTGCGTCATTCTAGACTCCTTTCCCCTCTCTTCCTTCTCCCCCTTTCCCCATACCCAGCCCATCAGCAAATCTTACATATATCTTAAACATATGTCCAGAATTTACCACTTCTCTCCCCCTCCACTGCCTCGCTGTGCTGTAAGCTGCCACCACCCTCCCTGGCCTCCTCGCCTCCAGCCTTGCTCCCTGCAGTCCAACCCCCCACAGCAGCCAGGAGGGACCATGCTAGAGCTGAGGCAGATCACAGGCCTCCTCTGCTCAGAACCCCCCCAGGGCTCCCCATTCTTCTCAGAGTAACAGCAGAATCTTCCCCGTGGTCCACAGGCCCCATGCAACCTGGCTTTGCCAATCGTCTCTGACCTCATTTCCTGTCATTCCTCCACTTACTGGGCTCCAGCCCCACTGGTCTCCTCGCTGTTCCTCAAACATGCCCAGGATGGTCCCATTGCAGGGCCTTCGCATGTGCTGTTCCCTCTGCCGGGCACACCCTTCCCCCTGATGGCCACACGCTGCCCTCCCTCATTCCCTCAGGACTCTGCCCCTCAAAGGGGCCTTCCCTGAGCCCCTCCTCTAAAAACTGCACCCCCCCCCGTCTTCCTACCCCCTTGCCTTGCCTTATAGTCTTCCTAGCACGAACGATTTCTGTAACTTACGTATCGGTTGTCTCAATTCCCGGCTGCTTCTGCCTGGTCAGGACGAGTGCCTGGCACACAGTAGGTGCTCAGTGAGAGGCCGTAGAACGAATAGATGATCCTGTCTTGTTTCTCTTGCCCTTGGGCCAGGACTGGACAGTGGTTGGGAGGTGGAGGGTGGTGGGGAGGAGGTGGCAGGAACCGGAAGTAAAGAAGGGTTCGAGGGGGTGGAACTGTGTTATTTTGGGCAAGACAAGAAGAACAGCAATTCCTATTTACTGAGCCTACTGTTGTGCCATGCGCTTTATAGACTGTGATTGCCTATTTGACGGATGAGGCAAATGGAGGCCTAGAGACGTGAAAGGATTTCACTAAGGTCACGCAGCGATTCGATGGCTAAGTGCTACTGGGACGCAAGCCTGCCCAACTCCAGAACTTTCTTCACCTGGGGCAAGGGGTAGGATGGCCGGCCTCCTGTACATTTAGAGCGGTCCTGTATTGACTTTGTCAGGATGCTTGAAATGTCCTATGTTGTTTTTTCAATAAATCACAAATTTCCAGGAGTTAGAGGTATCTTTCAAATTAACTAGGTGTGAAATTGGGCAAGTCTGGCAACACTAGCCGGAGGGAGCTCGGACTCCAAGCCTAGGACTTCAGCGTCCCAGGACCCCAGTGCTTTCTGCAGGCGAATCCATGGCCTGTCCTTACCTTTGGAACCGCAGCGAGCTTCCAGGGCTGGAATCTCCCTTTCTGGGATGGGGCCCCGGGGATTCGTGAACCAGGCGCGGCTCCTTTAAGAGCGTTCTGGGGGCGGGCTCCCGGGGGGCGTGGCGAATCCGGGGGCGTGCCGGCCAATCGGGGGCGGGAAGAGCGCGGGGGCGGGCCCGGCGCGGGTGGGCCGGGGAGGGTTAAAGGGGCGCGCCCGCGGTCGCGGACGGTCCGGCTGCCCCCGCCTCCTTCCGTCCGAGCCTCCGCTCTCCGGCGGCTGCGCCCGCCCCGCCGCCCGGGAGACAAAGCGCCGCCGCCGCGCGGGTCCCGGGCCATGGCCCGGCCGCCCCCCGGCCCCGCGCCTCCCGCGCCGCCACCGCCCTAGGCCTGCGCCGCGAGGTAAGGCGGGCCTGGCGGGGGACCTGCGGGCGGACCTCCGAGGGGACGTGGGACCGGGGTCGGGCCGCCCTGGGCCTCGGGGTACCCGGGCCGCCTGGAGAGTGCGCTGCTGGGCGTCTGCCCGTCGGAGATTGCTCGCCAGTGGCGGTTTCCCCAGTGCCGGGGCGAGCTTGGCCGATGACCCCCCAGCCCCTTCAGGGACGTCCGCCGCTGGGGGGACCCTGCGGACCGGCCCTCCGCGGGCGCCCCCATTCTGCCGTTGGCCGCCCTCTCTGCGGCTCTGGCTGTCCCTTAAGGAACTCAAGAAGCTCCTACGCACGACACACAAAGGGACAGAGGGCAGCCAGGAGCAGGGCCACACCTGGAGGACCAGCCTCTGCCAGGGCCTGTGCCTGGAGCGCCGTTCTGGCGCCCTGTGGTCCCTGCTGGGGGGCGCTGGAAAGGCGGCTTTTCGGTGTTCTTGGCACGTTTTTCAGCCTGTGCCTGCCACACCCTCTCCCCCACGCCCTGGGGGACACTCAGGGCAGCTGGATTCAACTCCAGGACCTGCCGTTCTGACTTCTGTCCTTGAAGTGAGTGCCAAAATGCCATGCCTAAGGTCCCCAGAGTCTGGGTTCTGGGCCAGCTATGCCCCTAGAGACCTTGGGCTAATTATTTGCCTTTTTGACAGCCCCTTGCCTGAATGCTCACCACCCACCAAGCATTCTGCAAAATAACCGACTCTTCAGGATTAATGGGTTCAGCCCTTCCCAGAAGGATGGATATCAATGTTCCCATTTTGCAGATGAGGCTGTGAAAACCTCAACTCACAGCAGCTGTAATATTTGTAATGCCTTTCCCATAGTTTGCCAGCTGTTTTTCCTTATTTTATTTAGCTAGCTGAAACTTCTCCAGCCCATATAACAGATGAGGAAACTGAGGCTTGGAAAGGTGAAGTGACCTGCCCAAGGTCCTTCAGCCTGGACTGGCGGAGGCAGGAACTTGGCTCTGGTAGCAGAGCGGGGCCGGGCTGTTGAATCACCGCAGTGCCCACAGTGGACTCTGAACTTGCTGGAAAACAGCGTGGGGAGGTGAGCCAGTGGCCAGGCCTTCCCTGTAGGCTGCAGCCTGTGCCTCTGAGGCTTCCGCCCGCCTCTTTCTAGCCAGGCTGGAGGTGGCAGGGGCTGTGGGCAGAGCGGGGTCCTGTGCTGGCTGGTGACCTTGGACCAGTGTGGCCCCATCTGGGCAGTGGGGGATGAGGGCTGCTGAATGTGAGGGAAGTTGCGCTTCCTTAGGCCTTGATGGGGTGGAGAGACCCCAAGATCAGTCCCCCATTTGGGTTGTTTGTCCCATAGCATGTGATTCTGGGCACAGCACTGTGCCTTTGGGCAAGTTGTTTAACCTCTCTGTGCCTCAGTTCCCACATGTATGAGTGTGGGGTGGGGACCAGACCCTTTGTCAGGCGGCTGTAGAGGTTTAAGAAGATAACTGATTCACTCTGCAGGTATTTGAGCACCTACGACAAGCCAGGGCCTGGCATTCAGACCAGAAAGCCCCCTGCCCTCCCACCACAGGCAAACACAACCCAGGTAATTTCAGGCTGAGGTCCAGGAGAGGGACTAGGGGTCTCTGGTCCAGCCAAGATGGAAGGATGTGGCCATGTGAGGATGTGGGAAGGGCATCGCAGGCAGAGAGAGCAGCCGGGCAGAGGCGCTGAGGTGGCAATACGCCTGGGTCTTTGAGGAACCCACAGGAGGCCGGGGTGGCTGGCGCCGAGTGAGCAGGGAGGACAGAGGCAGGTAGGGAAAGGGAAGTTGGAGGCCATGCAGAGGATTGAATTTGATGCTGAGAGAAGTGGGGAGCCATGGAAGGGTTTAGAGCAGAGGAGGGGCATGATTGGACTTAACAGGCTGGCTCTGTGGGGAGTGGATTCAGTGTGTCCAGGGGAGGGCCAGGCTGGAGGCGGCAGACAGGCTAGTGCAGAAGCCACTGGCGGCCAGCCCGGCAGGTCACGGTGAGGGCCCTGAACGGGCGGTGGGGTACACAGAGGCTGAGTACTGGTTTGGGAGAGGCTGGAAGGGCATCTGCTGGGCTTGGTGATCAGATGTGAGGGTGACCGGGAAACCAAGGGCCATGTGCTGGGATAGGACACATTGGGAGCATTTGGGGAGGCCGAGAAGAATGTCAGCAGCTGCCACTGCTGAGCACGTACTGTGTGCCCGGCCCCGTGCTCTGTGCCTTCCATGTGGTCACTGTCTCATCATCACAACCCTGACTTAGGCGCTTTGTGATCCCATTTTACAGATGCAGAAACAGAGGCCCAGAGAGGCTAATAGCTTGCTCGGGATCACCCAGCCGGACTGCAGAGCTGTCATTTGAACCCAGAGAAGAGTAACCGAGGAGAGCTGGGCAGAGGGTGGGGAGGCCCGCGGTGGCCTGAGAGGTAGGAAGGAAATCGGGTGAGCGGGGCGGGAGGTTCCTGTGCGAGGTGGGGCCAGGATCCATGTGGGAGTTGTTTGGTGGTGGTGAGGGAATGCATGAACCCCATTTTGCAGGGAGAGAAACTGAGGCTCGGAGAGGGACAGCCTGTGTCTGAGAGGCAGAGTGAGGATTAAACACCTTGAGCCTTTTAGGGCTCAGGCTTTGGCCCCACCAGTAGGTTGGGACAAGCTGATCTTACCTTCTAAATCACAGCTCATGTTGCATCTTGCAGGAAGCCTCCCCAACAGCCTAGGTGGGTGACACGAGGTGGCAATGACACGGAGGATTTGGTTGGGAGCGATTGCCCCTTCCACCCTAGGTCAGGTGTGGTCAGCTGCTCCCACGAGAGCCACCACCCAGACCTCATTCCTCCACAGCCTGAGTAAGGTCCACCCAGGGAGAGAATGAACGTTAATTAAGCACCTGCTGCATTCCAGGGACTTTATATACTTCACCTCTTGAGAAATATAGCTGCCATCCTATGCAGGGTAGGCTGTGTAGTGGGAACACGAGGTGGGACCTCAAAGTAGCCATGGAAAACCCCAAGGGGAGGTGTGGCCGCTCTGGGGCCCCACATGCCACCTCCTGATAGGTCCTACCTGGCCAGTGTCGTCCCCGTCGTGGATGAAGTCACGGTGGCCAGTGCACAGATGGAGGAAGAGCCCTCTGTGTTAAATGAGTACATGGTGCTTCCTGTAAGGCGGCCTAGCCCTGGGCCCGCGTCTTCATTCAGATCATTTCATAACAGTTGCCTCCGCCTCTCTGACTATATCCCCCCCTCTGCGTCAGCCCCCTGGTCTCCCGGCTGTGCCTCCAGCACGGTGGCAGCTTCCCACCCCCTGGCCTTTGCAGTTGCTGTTCCCACTGCCTGGCATGCCCTTCCCCCAGATGTCCCCTTGGCTCCCGCCCTCACCTTCCCCGGACCACCTGCTAAATCAGATGCTTTTCCTGTCCCTACACTCCCGACTCCCTTCCCTGTCTTTTTTTCCCATGGCACGTAGACCATCTGGCAGACGTTTTGTCTGTTAACTGTCTGCCTCTTCACCTCTTGCCACTAGCACGTGGGCACTGTGAGGGCAGGGACCCTGTCCCTTGTTTATTACCATGTCCTTAGTCCTAGAAGAGTGCCTGGCACAAGATAGGTGCTTTATAAATATTTCACGAATGAAGTAAGTCCCTACAACTCTCTGAAGGAGGTTCTGCTTGTGTCCCCATTTCATGGATGGACAAACCAAGGCTGAGTCACGAACTCAGGGCTGGGACCAAGCAGGATGGCAGAAGGCCAGCTGGTCTCCTTCCCTGGATGGTGGAAGCAGCCGCACCTGATATGAGGCCTGGGTCTGAATTTCAGCCCTGCCCAGCCTGCTCTGTGAGCTTGGGCGAGCAACTGACCTCTCTAAACGGGAGTAATGCCAGTCCCTGTCACCTAAGGTTGCTGCAAGACCAAACGAGTTAATATATGTAAAGTGTCCGGCATGCGGCAGGAATTCTCAACATTATTTTGGGGGTGCAGGACACTAGCCGAAGGGGTATGAAGTTGGCTTTTGGAGCCAGTGAGACCCGGGATCGAGTCCTGTCCCTGCCCCTTAGGAGCTGTGTGAGCCTGGGCAGGCTGCTTCACCCTGTGGGCCTCAGTTTCCTCCTCCGTGCAGTGGGGACCGGGAGGCCGGGTGGGCTGGCTGCGGTGGGCCCGGGACTCACGGCTGTTCCCGGGGACAGGCCCGAGGCCCCGCGTGGCCGCCATGAAGCTGAACGAGCGCAGCCTGGCCTTCTACGCGACGTGCGACGCGCCGGTGGACAACGCGGGCTTCCTGCACAAGAAGGGCGGGCGGCACGCGGCCTACCACCGGCGCTGGTTCGTGCTGCGCGGCAACATGCTCTTCTACTTCGAGGAGCCGGCCAGCCGCGAGCCGGTGGGCGTCATCATCCTGGAGGGCTGCACGGTGGAGCTGGTGGACGCCGCCGAGGAGTTCGCCTTCGCCGTGCGCTTCGCCGGCGCCCGGGCGCGCACCTACGTGCTGGCGGCCGAGAGCCAGGCCGCCCTGGAGCGCTGGGTGAAGGCGCTGTCGCGGGCCAGCTTCGACTACCTGCGGCTGGTGGTGCGCGAGCTGGAGCGGCAGCTGGCGGCCGTGCGCGCCGGGGCCAGCCCGCCCCCGCCGCCGCCCCGCCGGCCCGGCGCCCTCCCGCCCAAGGAGAACGGCTGCGCCGTGTGGAGCGCCGAGGTCCCCGCGGCCGCCGCCTCCGCCGCCGGGCCCGGCCCCGAGCCCCCGCCGCCGCCGCCCCGCCGCCGCGCCTCGGCGCCCCACGGAGCCCTGGACGCGGCCCCCTTCGCCCGGCTGCACGAGTCGTACGGCCAGGAGATCCGGGCTCTGCGCCACCAGTGGCTCAGCAGCCGGGCCCAGCCCTGACCGGGCCACGGCCTGTCCTGAGCTGGCCCCAAGGCCACCAAGGCTCCTGTCTAGAGCATCCAGGACCTGGGTCCTGCTCTGACAGGCCCGGCCCTGAAGACACTGGGGACCCTGGGTGAAGGGACACGGTGGTCAAGGCCAGCCCGGCAGGCCCTGAGTGCCTGGTCTTGGGGACTCAAGTGCTGAGAAGGTGCTGGATTCCGAGGGGCCTTTAGGACCGTGTGACTCCAAAGGCCCAGCCTTGAGGAGACCGTCGCGCCTGATGGCAGCAGAGTCCAGGCCTTGCATGAGCCGCCGGAAGCTTGAGGTTTCCAGACAACTCCAGCCCTTGGGCCCGGCCTGAGCTGCCCAGCAGGGGCCTCTTGCTGGCGACAGGCCTCGCTGGGCCCGCAGCTCAGATGGCCACTGGGACCCCACGGCAGTCCCTGCCTGAAAAGCAAATGCCCGGTCAGCGCTGGCCCTCCACGGGGACAGAGGGGCTGGGCCACGGCACACCACAGCTGGGCCTTGCCCCAGGCCAGCCTGCCCCCTTCTAGAAGCAGCAGGTACAGAAGGGAGCTCGGAGGGCTGCCAGTGGGGAGCAGGTGCAGGTTTTCACGTGTGACCGGTAGGGTGAGATCGCCTGGTCCCCGGGGCTCCGGGCCTGGGGCCCATGCCAGGCCTCGAGGTGGTGCTCCTGGCACGGCAGTGGCTCTCTGGCCCCGGGCCCTGTCTTTGTGCCCTTACCTGGCTCTCCTGACACTCCTTGACTGCCTCCTTCAGTGTCGTCCCCTGGGAGCCAGCTCTCGTCTCCCGGGCCTGGGGCGGGGCCCTTGGGAGCCGCCTGACCTCCTGTCCTGGGCTGGGCAGCGTGGCCTGAGCTGACTTTCCAGCACGTTCGTCCGGGGAGGGGACGCCACAGCTGACTCACTGCCTGGGAAGGGCCCAGGTGCCGACCCAGTGGCAGAGAAAAGCAGCCGCGGCCCTGGCTGGCACCCTCCCTCCGGCTCCAGGCAGCACCGGCTTCTGAGCTCAGCTGGGGGGTGCTCCAGGCCTCGCCGGCCCCCCTTCTCACCGCAGTGCTCTGCTGGTCCAGGAGGAACCTCGGGGCTCCGCCCTCAGCCTGGGTCATGTTTACAGTCCTCAGTGCCCTGCATGGGGCGCCCTGGGGACACCTCCACCCCACCTTTATCTCCCTGGACAGAGTCAGCCCCGCAGCCCCTTCTGTCTTTGGAGACTCCGGGGTCTGGGGAACATGGCGGGGCAGGGGGTGACATGTCCGCAGTCACGGCCTGTCCAGCTCGCTGCTGGCTCAGTGGGCTGGGGCTTCAGCTTGAAATTTATTTTTAAATACCGAGGGTTTATTTTTTTTCTGGCAACAAAGCTTGGTGTTTTCACTCCTTTTGTTTCCTGTCGGCTGGTGGGACGGGATGGGGGCCCTGCCTCCGGGGAGAGGGGCAGCCTCGGCTGGGGAAGCACAGCTCAGCTACGCCGCGGGGCCTCCGGGGCGATCTCACCTGGTTCTCCCTCTGGCAGGTGCCTCTGGGGTCTTGGTACGGTCCCCTTCCCCAGCTTCCGGAATCCTGAGTGGTGGGGGGGGGGTGGCGGCTCTCGTGCGCGGGCGCTGGAGGAGTGTTAGCGGCCTAGAGCCCCGTGCCTGGCAGACTCAGCTGGTGGGGTGAGGTGTGAGCCCCCGTCCTAGTGCAGGTTTACAAACTCTCAAGGTACAGTGGCCCTGGTCTCCTGGGGCACAGTGGTGGGGGATGTCCCCCTACCAAAGCACGAGATGAGGTCAGGCTGCCTCCGGGCTTGGGTGGGGGCAGAGACGTCGGGTGGCCTGGGAGGGGGATGCAAGGGCTAAAATAAAAGCGTGTCAAGTACTGGCTGGTTGTGTCATTTTTTCCCCTATCAAAATCCAAGATTGATTTGCCTGGCAGAGCCTGGGGCAGGCCCCACAGGGACGTGACTAATGTGTGGTCCCCATGGCTCTGTCCGGCACATTCTCATGATCTCTTCAGGCAGATCCTGGCCCCATTTTACAGATGAGGAAACTGAGGCTCAGAGAGGTGTGAAATTTGCCAGGGCCACACAGCTGGAGAGCACCAGAGCAGTGATGTCAACCTCGGGCGTCCTGTGGCAGGACAGAGCCTTCGAGAGGGACATGAGGGAACATGGAGCACAGAGTTAGTTCCTCTGCAGAGTGAGAGAAGGGGAGGAAAGACAGGACTTGAATGGCAGCTGTGGACTGAGACCGGAGAGTTGGGAGGGAAGCCGGTGGTGATTCAGATCAGGATGGCAAATGGACGAGACAGGACATGGCTTTGCTCACTGACCAGTCAAGGACGCTGCCTGGGAGCCTGCGTGAATTCTGGCACCAACACACGTTCGGAGAGAGATGCTGCGATTGATTAGTAATGTCTGCTGTGAGCACCAGGTGGATGGTAGCAGCACTCACACTACACATCTGCTCTCTCAGAGGGATGGAGTCAGTTTGCTGGGCTAGGGGGGTTCATAGAAGGGAAGGGGGTGGCCCAGCACGAGAGACTAGGTCCTAGTTCTTCCTAATGTGGACTTGGAGCTTGGGTTACAGGTGTCCCTCACCAGTCTGGAAAAATCATGCACAATTTAAGAAGATGTGGCTTAGGATGGGCAACCTACAGTCCTCATGTTCAAGTTCACAAAATGAAAAATATTAAGGTCAGGGAATCATGCCACTTGTGAGCATCCAGCACGTGCTGAGTAAGTCTTTCCATCTCTCATGGGACCACAGCTGACAGATGGGGGCTGGGGAAGTGGCTGAGTCAGGGCGCTGCTGTGGCATTTGTGACCACAGCCACCGCAGGGCATGGGGCGCAGAGTGGGGGAAATAGCAGGAGAGAGACAGCTCCGAGAGAGGGTCACAAGTGTGCCCTTACCTGCTGTAATGTCTCCATAGAGCCAACCGGAGGGCGGAGGGGGAGAAAAATTGGTCAATACCAAAACGTGCATCCACCTGCTAACAGGTCAGTGTTTCCTCTTGAGGTGTCAGGGCACATGCCTTGAGGGGATATATATGTGGTCAGAAGGAATATTCTGAGAAGCCACTTGGGGTAGGGAGTGAGACCCTCAAGGGGGACACTCAGGCCAGAGTTTATGACTGGTTACCCAATATCCCTCCACCCTGAGTAATCAGTCAAACTCAATCAGTTACGCTGCTATAGGATTGCAGGAAATGGCTAAATTTAGCTGCCAAAGAACGGCTGTGTGATCCAGTTTAGGCCAATGAGATGTGAATAGAAAGGTCTTGCTTCTAAAAAGAGAGCCAGTAAAGAGAGCTCTTCATTGTTCTCTTGGAGGGGGTGAGGTGGGAGGAATTGTGTCTGACACCCGGAGCTCTGGCAGCCATCTTGCCATCATGAAGCAGGATGCTCTAAAGAAAACGCCCTGTGCCAAGTTTGGCGCACACTTCAGGGTGGCTCCGGGTGACCAGCCACAGGGCTGTTGTTGGCTCAGTGGGGTGCAGGTTGGGGCTAGCACAGGATTCCCTAGAATAGCAGAGGAACCACTTCTTATCCTTTCAAAACCTTCCATCTCACCTCTTCTGAGTAAACAAATATTGAAAGAATATCATGTCCCTATATGGCCCTGCACCTTGTATGTTCCTAACTGGGGCTGCTTTGTCCCTACTTTGTGGCTAGATCTGGTGCCAGCTGTCCTCAACCCCTCCCCAGATCACCTTACCTCACCGTATACAAACTTTGGCATAAAAAGGCCCGGCCACCTCTCCCAGTCTTTAAATCTCAGCATCCAAAATGAAACTCTTCCAAGGTAGTAAAATAATAATAAACTGCTTAAGCCCAGCTGTAGGTTTGCATTTTTTGATGATGACTATTTAAAACGTGGGCCTATGAGAAAATATTTGCAAATCATTTGCAATCTGATAAGGGATTGACATGCAGAATATATAGAGAACTCTTAAAACTCCACAACAACAGAACAACCTGATTAAAAATGGGCAAAGGGGCCGGGCGCGGTGGCTCACGCCTGTAATCCTAGCTCTGGGAGGCCGAGGCGGGTGGATCGCTCAAGGTCAGGAGTTGGAGACCAGCCTGAGCAAGAGCGAGACCTTGTCTCTACTAAAAATAGAAAGAAATTATCTGGCCAACTAAAAATATATATAGAAAAAAATTAGCTGGGCATGGTGGCGCATGCCTGTAGTCCCAGCTACTCGGGAGGCTGAGGCAGGAGGATTGCTTAAGCCCAGGAGTTTGAGGTTGCTGTGAGCTAGGATGACGCCACGGCACTCACTCTAGCCTGGGCAACAAAGTGAGACTCTGTCTCAAAAAAAAAAAAAAATGGGCAAAGGACTTGAATAGACATTTCTCCAAAGAAGACATACAAATGACCAAGCAGCTCATGAAACAATGCTCAACATCACTAACCAGTAGTGAAATGCAAATCCAAACTACAGTGAGACACCACCTCATACCCACTAGGACGGCTGCTGTCACAAGAACAGAAAACAACAAGTGTTGCTGAGGATGTGGAGGAATTGGAACCTTTGTGTGCTGTTGGTGGGAACGTAAAATGGTGCAGCCACTGTGGAAAACCATATGGTCCTTCCTCAAACAGATAAAAATAGAATTCCCACATGATGCAGCAATTCCATTTCTGGGTGTACATCCAGAAGAATCGGAGGCAGGGTCTCCAAGAGATGTCGGTACAACAGTGTTCACAGCGGCATTGTTCATAACAGCCAAAACGTGGAAGTGCCCAAGTGCCCACGAGTGAAAGAAGGCATGATCAAAACAGGGTCTACCCATACACTGGAATATTATTCATCCTTAAAAAGGAATGAGGCCGGGTGTGGTAGCTCACGCCTGTAATCCCAGCCCTTAGGGAGGCTGAGGCGGGAAGATCGCTTGCGGCCAGGAGTTCAAGACCAGCCTGGGCAACATAGTAAGATCCTGTTTCTACAAAAAATTAAAACAAAAAAAAAGGAAGGAAATTCTGACACATGCTACAACATGGATGAACCTTGAAGACATCATGGGAAGTGAGAAAAGCCAGACACAAAGGGACAAATACTATAATTCCACTTATTTGAGGTCCCAAGAATAGTCATATTCATAGGGAGAAAAAGTAGAATTGTGGGGGGGCTGGGGGGAAGTGGGGAGTTAGTGCTTAGCGGGGACAGAGTTTAGTTCTGTAAGATGACGAGCTCTGGAGATGGGTGGCAGTGGTGGCTGCACATCATGAATGTACTTAGTGTCACCAAACTGCACACTTAAAGACGGTTGAAACAGTTTTATGTTATATTTTACCATAGTAAGAATACATTTTAGAAGGTGGGCCCATGAGCTGTTTTCTCCTGGCGGTTGCAAACGGTTGCCCTCCTGACAGGGGCCGCCTCCACCCTCACCTGTGCTTGGGGCCACGCGTGGAGCTGTTCTTGCCGGGAGCGCTTGGGCACGGGGGCAGCAGTTGTCACTGCTTCTCTAGTTGTGGGGCTGAGAGAGCCCAGGCAGGGCTCCCGGGCCTTCTAGACTGCAGCTCCTCAAGGGCACGAGGGCAGGGGCCACGTCGGCCTCCCGTGTGACCCCAGGGCCTGGCACAGAGGGGCCAGTCCCAAGACAGAAGCTGAGCCAATCGGGGTCCCGGAATGTGGCAGTAGGGGACAGAGGCTCCGTTAGGTATCAGTGGGCGCTCAGCTGAAGACCTGACGGAGGAGCGGCCGTTCCAGACGCCTCGATGGCGGGAGAGAAACCACCAGGCCTCAGCGAGAGCGAAGCCGATCAGATTAGACCACGCGGGACCGAGGCCCGGCTGACCTGCTGCCTTGGGTCTCCCACGGTCTCCCCTGGATCCTCCCAACAAACCATCACAGTTAAGTGAGGTGCGATTTCTTTCAACCCAACAGTTCCGGCTGTGACGAGGGACCCAGCGAACGCCTGTTCTGTCTCCTCTTCTCTTAGTCGCTTCCGTTTTGCCAGGGTCCTTCCCAGGGACTGGCACGCCCGGGTGGCCACAGAACACCAAAGGGGTGAGAACTGCCTCCCGTTGCTGGAGCCTGAGGTGTCTTAGTTTGCGTCTGAACCACCTGGGACTTCCTAAACACGCAGATTCCTGGGCTCTGGCTCCCAGGATTCCGGCTAAGTGGGGACAGGGCCCGGGAAGCTGCATTTTGAGTAGGATGCAGGGTGTGTCGGACACAGCTGAGGAAGTGCTCATTTGATCTTCAAAGAAAGGTATATGGCAGTGTGCGGCAGCCTCTGAGGCTGCCAGGGGAGCCCTGCCTCCTGGAGTCCACACCCCGGCGTGGTCCCCTCCCACCCTGAATCGCGGTGGCCTGTGTGGCCAACAGAATCCCGTGGCTCTGACAACGGGCTTCCCAATCTAGGTCACGGAAGACACTGCAGCCTCTGCCATAGCTGCTCCTGGGGAAGCAGCTGCTGTGTGGGGAGGACACTCGAGCAGCCCTGGGGACAGTCCCACGTGGAGAGGAACTGAAGTCCCCAACCCACAGCCAACACGGCCTTGCAGGCCGCATGAGTGCGTCTTCTCGGACGCGGGTCCTCCAGTCCCAGAACAGCCTTCAAGTGACTGCAGCCCTGGTTGACAGCTTACCTGCCACCTCCGGAGAGACCCACCAGCCGGAGCCAGCGGTGAAGCGCCCCAGCTCCCTGACTCAGACTGCGGGAGAGAAGGGTTTATAATTCTAAGCTGCTCGGTTTTGGCGGAATTTGTTTTGTGGCACTAGGCGACTGATACCAGTGGCTGCTATTGTGATCCTGTCCGCTCTGCAGTTAAGGAAACTGAGTCTCCCGGCAGGGCCCTAGGATTGCCTGACAGCGGCTGAGCTCAAAGCCAGGGCTCTGCCACCCACGCCCTAGGGGGCCAGAGAAAGTTTACCCCTCTCACCGGCCTGGACTGAGGAGTCACCTTGGCCAAAGTCACCCAGCCTGCCTGGGTGATGTTCCCCGCCCCAGACCCCTTGCTCCTGGGTTTCCATGGCAACACAACCTGGTGACTTGGCCTCTGGAATAACCCTGCCCCACCCCCAGAGGGGCCAATCAGCCAGGGAAGGTTTGGCTTTGTTCATTCCCCAGGAGCCGATGGGATGGGATGTAGGGCTGCTGGCTCAGCAGGAGGAGCTAAACCAGGAGGAAGAGGAGGGCAGGCTGGGAAGCGAGCGAGGGGCAGGGGCCAGAGGCCTGCAGCTCAGGGCTGTGGTGGAGTGGGCCCTGCCGCCACCAGCTGGCCCACCATCTCCCCAGGCAGATGAAACCTCCCTGCCTCCTAAAAATGCAAATCTGGACACAACCACCTCCTGCCTCACGCTCTCCATGGCTCCCCAGTGCCCTCAGGAGAAAGGCCTATTTCTTGCTATGCCCGAAGTGGTGTCACGATCTGGCCTCTGTCTCTCTTAAGACTTCTCTGTCTCCCCCCTCAACCCACTCCCAGTTCTTACCCCGTCTCACCTCTTGCCTGCTTTCTCTGCATTCCTCCTCTGCTTCTTCTTTCTCTCATCAGTCTTCAGGTGTCTGCTGAGATGCCTCCTCCTTCAGGAAGCCTTCCGGGACCCCTCTGCTTGTGCTCCCCTGGCCCTGTGTTTCCTCCATCAAAGCACTGAGCACACAGTAGGTACTCAATAAGTGCTTATTAGCTGGATGAACAGTTGCCCCTCATCCAAACCTGCCTCCTCCTGGAAGGCCTTCCTGGCCTTCTGGCCCCCATTCGCAATCCTACATCTCTGTGTTTTTGCTGCATTTTTGCTCAAGAGCAGTGACTGCAGACTCCCTGTCAACACCAGAGCTGATGACCCAGAGCCACGGGGCAGCTGCTACCTCAGGTTCTCAGGTGGCTTCTGGGTGCCAGATTCCATTCCTGCCCCATGTGCCCCGGGGGGGCCATGTCCTGGGGATTTCCGACCTCTGACCTTCTTAAGAGCTGTAAACCAAGGGTCAAAGGGCCCTTGGCTTTACTTAATGCAAATCTTTACAGCCACCTTGGGAGGAAGGTGCCATTACTATCGCCCTCCCACTTCACAGCGGGGGTGGGGGTGGGGAATTGAGGCAGGGAGTGGTTTGGGCACTTGCCCAAGGTCACCAGCTCTCAGAGGTGGGGTGAGCTGAAACCAGGCAGTGTGGCCACTGACTACTAGCCTCCTCTTCTTCCCTGAAATGTCACCCTCGTGGGTTGGCTCAAGAGCTCCAGGGCTGATGGGGGCTTTGGCCCTTTCCTGCCACCACCCCCAGGGGGCCATCCTACTGGGCTTGGGGCAATTAGTTATCCTGATGGGGGGGTAACTGTTTAGTTCCCACTGCAAGGACACGTGGAAAAACTGATGGATCGGAAGATTTCCAGACAAGGGGAAAGGTCTTGGGAGGCCACGCGGCTTTGGCTCATGGGTGAGTAATGCTAGTGCCACGAGAGTGTCAGGGACTCTTGACATTATTGGTCACAAAAACCCCCTCCTGCAGCCTGATGCACAGGGGACTCACCATCATGGGTTTGAAGACCTCCCCCTCCACTTACATACGATAACAATAGTTACCGAGCTCTGATTTTGTGCCGCACTCTTGGCCTTTTACGTGCACGACCATCCTTCATAAAGCCCTTCTGAGCTGGCTGCTGTGATGGCCCCATTTTACAGATGGGGAAACTGAGGCCCTGGAAATAGAACTGGAAAAGGGGTGATGCTACATTGGTCACCAGGAAGACCCTCTTGGCATTTTCCCATCAGGAGGCCAGGGGCACAAACTTCTCACACACTCGAAGGAGGTGGGCACAGCTTGTACACTGGCTGGCCTTACGGCTGTGGCCTGTGGCCAAAGATTTGGGGACACGGTGCAATCTTGACTCCTTAGAGTCTAACCAGCTTCCACCCTGCTGTACTGGGTGGAAAAACGGATTCCAATCCTTCCGTCTCTCTTTGCTGCAGCTGAGGCACAACATGCAGTTGCCAACCCAGGTGCCCGCAGGACCCAGGCAGGTGGCACAGGTGAGAATCAACGCAAATCACAGGCATGTGTCCCGCCCGTCTGAAGGCAGCCACTCCCCAGCTGGCAGTTGTCACACTGGAATGTGGGCCCGGTGTGGCCAGACCTTACTATTTTCCAGAGAAGCCAATAATCGTGATTTTTATGTGACATGCCCCCACATTTTAATGTTGGCAAACAATTTAGAAACAACTAGCTTTTAAAGATACCATTTTGTGAAACACCCCCAAGGGCCAGATGAGACCCCCCCTGCACCCCAGCTCCAGAACAAAGCAGCAGCACACCCGGGATTATTATACAATTCTGTATTTAGCGACTCGTTTACAGAACGTGTTCCTTTTTTTAAAATTTTAAACAAAGTTCATCAATCTCTCATAGAAACGGTTTTGTGTGGGGTTTTTTCTTTTTTCTAAACCGTTATAGGACGTGAACCTGCCAAAGTTGTTCACGGGCCCGCCGGCTTTAAGTACAACAGGATTTCTGCGTTCAAAAGACTATACTAAGTGCTTCGTCAAATCCCGTCACACTAAAGCCAAACTTAGTTCTCTGGGGACTGGAGTCTGCTGTAGGCCTGGGTTCAACGCCGCGTTGGTTCCAGCAGTAAAAGGTGGTGCGGTCTCCCACGGTCGTCTTAATTGCAACATGGTGGTGGCTGAAAGATGTTTCGTTTGTTCCAGATTTGATTGCTCTGAAAATTGGTCACTGTTTCCTAGTGTCAAAATATAAAAATACCTTCATCTGGATAAAAATGTATACAGTGGAAAACTCTTCAATGCATAGCCTGGGTGTATGGAAAAGGTTTTCCTTCGGGGTTTGCGGTGGTGTTGAGTGTTCGGTGTGGAGACTGCAGCCTGGGCCGGGTGCTCGACAGTCAGCATTTCTGGAACGGTCCTTATTTCTCTCCTTCTGGTCGCTGGGCTTCGTCCATGCGGTTTCGGAAGGCTCGTTGCATCCTTGAAACCTCGGGCAGCCATCTCTCCTCCCGGCAGGGACTGGCACCGACCCTGGTGACTTTCTCATCTTCATCCTGGGGCATCGCCCCGTCAGCCTCCCCACAGAGGGTTTTGGGAAAACAATAGAAACAAGGGAGCAAGAGTCAACAACCAAGATGGCGGCTGTTCCAACCAAAGGGGGAGCTCCCTCCCCGGAAACCTCCATCCGGCGGGAGGATGGGCTCCTCTGAGCTGGTCACGCGCGGGAAGGTGCAGGGTGGACTTGGAGACTGAGCTGCAGTGGACACGCCGCCACGATCTCAGCCTCTGGGGGTTCTGCACGGGCTGGGCGTTGCAGATGCCTTCCAGAAACAGCACCGGGGTCCGCTTGAGAGGCTGGCGAGAAGGGGAGCCGGGCTCTCTGGTCTGATGAACCTACTTTTTGGCGCTGGTTGCTAAGCTTCAGTGCCTGTGGCATGACTGACACTGTCACTTTTGGAGAACGTAAGGAGGGGAAGATGGCGGCCACCCTGCTCTGGAAAGCACGTCTTGCTCTGGAAAACCCACGCTCATACCAGTAGGGAAACTTCCTGGGTTGTGGCCGTGATTCAGGCTGGGGAAGAAGGCCTTGGTCTGGCTTGAGCGCCACTCTCCAAGCACCGGCCCTCAACGCCCAGCTTTCCAAAGGATCTGGAAACACATCTTGTCTACGGCTGGGCAAGACGGACGTCCGGCCTCCACGGCCCGCAGGTTTCTAACTAGAGGGAGCGGACGCAGTTTGTTCTGCACCATGCTACATCTCGAATCGGACGGTCGGGCCACAGCCCTCATCTCTACAACATTTACAACGGCACGGGACGTTCTGTGCAATCAGGGTTGCAAAACAGACACCAGAATGAAACACATCCTCAACGGCATCGAGGTTTCGTTTAGAGTCTTTTGGACTTTCTCTTTCCAGCACGGTCTCTGGAAGGGCAGTAGCAACGCGCCGTGTCTCACAGACAGAAGTGGGGAAAAAACTGCGGTTCAAAGTTATCTAACTTTTGGTCAGTCTTAGAGTGTTTTGTGATGGCTTTGAACAATTGTCTTCTTTTAATCTCATCTAGTGGCAAAAACGACACAACTTCAGTGTATACTTCGCAACAGTTGTGACAGCATCCTGATTTTATAACTCTCTGTAATATCAAAACAGCATGAGCTGGAAATAAATTCCAAAGGATCCTTTATTAAAATATCTAAAAGAGGTCTATAAATATTTATGTATTTTTCTAAAAGAGTTCGGAGTTTTCAGGTGAAAAGTGGCGGTATTTTGCTTCTGCCTCCTGCAGAAGGGGCAGGGTGGAGAAGGGGCAGGACTCCTGGTGCTCCCTGGGGCAGGGGGTGCCGGAAAGAGGAGGCAATGTGTTTGTCCCACCTGCTCACTCACAACTTCACTGAACTAGGATTACAACAAAAAACGTAAACGGCATAACATTGCTGTCCACATCGTGATGGTTGAGTTCCTCCCTCCCTTACCCCACCCTGTCTGGAGAGTGAGCGAGAGAAGGAAGTCAGTCACCAGGGTACAACCCTCGCCCCTCGCCCCTCGCCCCTCGCCCCTGCCTTCAGAACTCCCACTCCAGTGCCTCCTCCCGATTGGCAGCCCTCTCTAGTCGGTAGATGATGCTATTCAGGTTGGCCATCTTCTCGTGCCGCCGCTGCAAATTGGGGTTCACTTTAGCGCTGGGGTGCAAGGCCCCAGCTGTGTCAGCAGTGGGGCTGGCACTCGGCACTTTGGCAGGGGGGGCGCCAGGTGGGGATGGGGAGATGGGGGCTGAGGAGGAGGGCACCGGTGACACAGACAGCATGAGGCCTGGCGAGGACGCGGCTGAGGGTGAGTTCAGTGACACCTCCAGGCTGCAGCGTGAGGACTCCGAGGCTGACTTAAAACTTAGAGGGTCCGGGTGAAGCCGCTCCCTGGCCTCACCCTCCTGGGGGTGATAGAGCGAGGGGCAGTCTGGGGTGGTTCCGCCTGGAAGGAGGGGCCCAGGGGCCACTTTTGGGAGTCCGTCATCACTCTTAGGGTCAGGATGCTCCTCTTTGGGGGGACCTTGGCCTTTGTCCAGCTCCCCTAAGTCCTGGGGCTGGCTGCCTGCCTCCTCCTCGGCGTCCTCCTCCTCTGTCTGCTCCTGCTTGATCCGCACTTGGTCCTTGTCCTGGGCGGTCAGGGCTGTGCTGCTCCCCTCAGAGCCCTCCTGGAGCTCCAGCTCCTTCACGGTGGGCTTCTGGTCCTCAGCCTCAGAGTCGGGGCTCTGCGGGGTGGGGTCCGGGTGGGAGAGTCCTGGGGGTAGGATGCCAGGACCCCCGCTTGGGTCAAGGTCTGGCTCGTCCTGGGTCCCCTCCACCAACATCTCCCGGCGCATCCGGGACCTGAGGCAGAGACGGCGGTGAGCCTGTGGCCGGACAGGGGACCCCACTAACCCCAGACTCAATCACCATCAGTGGCATTTTGGCCCCATACATGCTCGGGGGCTCACTAGGTGCTAAACCTCTTACCTGCACCAGCGACAGCCCTACCCGGTGGGTGCCATTATTATGCTCACTTCACAGGGGAGGAAACAAGGCTCAGAGATGTTAAGTGACTTGTCACACAGCCAGTAACTGGCAGACTTGAACTCAGAGCTATTGGATTCCAAAGCTCATGGTCTAGACCTGTGCTGTCCCGCACGGCAGCCACTGGCCACACGTGGCTCCTGAGCACGGGAGTGTGGCCAGTCCAAACCGAGATGTGCCGTGAGGCCCAACACACACCGGATCTTGGGCTCAATAAGAAAAAGTAGAAGATCTCATAGTAATAGTTTTATATTGATCACATGTTGAAATGGTTATATTGGGCTAAATAAACTATACTATTATGACATCTGTTTCTTTTTTTGATTTATTTTTTGATGTGGCTACTAAGAAATTTAAAATCACATGTGGCTTGTGTTGTATTTTTAATGGACAGCACCATTCTGGAACATTTCTCCAAGTCAAACCCTGATTTATTTTGTGGCAATAACTCCCTGCTTCTTTCCTGGAGTGACTCTCAGACATCAGCCCAGATGGGGAAACTGAGGCATGGGGCGTGACCTGCCCAGGTTGCTACAGCACACAGGGGCAGAGCTGGGACCAGAGCCTGGGTACCCCAAATTCCCAGAACACGCTCCCTCTTAACTTCAATGGCCTCCCTGCTGCTGGATGAGCCAGGAATGGGTCTAACCCTGTTAATTATTTTCCTGCAGCAAATGAGGCCCAGAGATTTGAAGCGACTTGTCCAAGGTCACAGAGCGCCTTCAATGCTGTAGCTCTCTGCCCATTTGTGTTAATAATAAATTGTATTTTATTAATCTGTTTCACTAACAATTACAAATTAAAGTTGCAAACGTAACAATGGGTGCTTATCGAGTGTCAGGCACTGGGCTAAACACTTTGCAGTTTAGCTCATTTATTTTTCGCAACAGCCTTGTGAGGGATGCTCACCTGACGTGCATTCACAAAGGACGCAGGGTTCAGAGGGGCACAGTGACTGCCCCGGTCACAGGGCCAGCAAGCGGCGGGGCCGGGCTCTGCCCCAGCAGTCTGGGTCATCCTCTCCTGCACCTCCTGCCCCCCTGCCCAGGTGGGCTGGGGTCCTACCCCAGGATCCTGGGCCTGAAGGGATGCTGAGGGGTCACCTGGTCCACCCTCCTCTCTCAATCCTCAGTCCCTCCACAAAGGTGGCCTTGCTCACCTCCAGGGGACTTCCAAATCCCCCTTATCCTCCTCCAGGGGGAAGAGCGGCTGGGACAACAGGGGCACCCCTGTGGTTTCCACTGAGGTGGGATTTGAGTGGCTTGAGGATGGCTCAATGCCTGAAGGTCCACCATTGGAACTTCCAAACTATAGATCAAGTATTATACAAATGTGAGGCTAATAGTCATTCACACCTTAGAATAAATTAGTCTTTTTCAATTTCTGTGTCCCAAACCTAAAGCAGGGCCTCCCCTGGTAATCTTTTCTCAAAACATCCTGTTGTCACCTGTCCTAGAGCTCATTGCAGTTTGTAATGATGCAGTAATATGAGTGATCCTCTTGTAGTTCATAAGCATGATGACCCGGTTCTCACGTGCATGTGTGAGGTGTGCCTCCCTCAAACCTTGTTATGACGTCGGCACATTGTCCGTCTGACATGAAAAAAAAATAACACAGTAATAAGAGTACTTGCTGGTCTGTAAGAAATGCTAAGGGCGGGGACTTTGTCTTGTTCTCTGTGGTGCTTGGTACAGAGGAGATGCTCAAAAAACATTTACCAAATTAGATAATATTTTCTATAATTGCAACTCTTGGAGAGTTGTTTCTTTTAAGAATGGAATTCTCAAATTTTCTGCTTCTGGGTGCAAACTCCTATTCATCCTTCAAAACCTAACTCAAATGCCACCTCTTCTGTAAAGTCTTCCCCAGGCAGAATTCCCTTTTCCCTTGGCCCTTTGGTTCCTTCCTGTTCTACAGCATCTATTAGGTTATAGTGAAATGATCTGGTTCGTGACAGTAAGCTCCTTAAGGGCAGGGCTGATGGCTTTGAACCCCTGTATCTCCAGACCCTGGCTCACTGTGCACACATTAGAAATGTCTGTTGAATGAACATGTTGGTTAATAATGGAGTGCTCAGTTCCCGTGTGGAATTAGGAAGAAGATGTCCCCATATCCCCCAGGGAGGGAAGGAAGTGAGAGGGCTTTAAGGACCTATGTCATTGGCTCTTTGGCAGGCTCCGTTCTGAGCCAGACAGTAAGCCAAAAGTATTTCGTTTGGCTCATAATCCAGTGTTGTGGGACAAGTGTCAGGTGTCTCGTCTGTAAAATAAGGACGAGGCTCGGGAGTAAAATGACTTGCCCGAGGCCACACAGCCGACGGGGGGCTTGAACTCGGGTCTGTGTGATGCCAACACGCAGGCTGGGCAGAAGGGAGATTCAGGGCATGCCACCCACTGACCTCTTGCCCTCTCTCCCTCGGGGCATGGACGGGTGGACTCTCCTCTCCGGTACCACAGGGGAGCAGAGACGATTCCTGCTCAGGAAGCTGGGTGTGGGGGCGCCTCAGAGATGGTCCCACAATTCCCCCCCCAGCCTTGTGCACAGGGGTCTCCTCAGCTGGCCCTCAGGGGCCCCGCTGCAGTCTCCGCAGAGCCAGCCCTGGGACGGAACTCCCGGCAGGCCCCGCCGACTCGACCTGGCAAGTGGGGACAGGCAGCCACAGAGGCGGAATCACCCACTCCTTGATTCTCTCCTTGAGAGAAAGGGGGGGATCCTCGGGCCTCGGGAGTGGGAGGGGCCGGCAGCCCCACATCAGGGCTCCGGCCTGAGGCTCAGTGGGCAGCTCGGGTTCCTCAGGCCTGTGCCCCCAACACCCTTCGTTCCCTGTCCCTTTGTAGAGGCCGACTCAGAGCAAGCCGGGTGAAATAATAAAGGTCACAACAGTAGTAACAACGACACCTGCCATGCACTACGTGACAGCTATTTCACGTAAATGTGTCAGTTCCGAAAACCCTCTCATTTTATCAGGACATGAGAAACTCTGAAGCAGATTGCGTGATTGTCCCCATTTTATAGGCTAGAAGACTGAGGCTCAATGGAGTGAACTGACGTCCCCAGGGTCCCACAGCTGGAGGTGATGGGGCTGGGATTTGTCTCAGCCTGGCCTGGGTTCTGACCCTACACCCTCGTGTGACTGGGCCTCCCGCCCCCTGCGGCCGTGCGGGGCTCCCTCTGGGCCAGGAAGGGGGCAGGGGGTCCAGCCGAGACTCCGCCCGTCCCCCAGACGCCCGCCGTCCCACCTGTAGTTGTGGAACCAGTTGATGACGGTGTTGGTCTTGAGGTTGAGCTGGAAGGACAGCAGCTCGATGGTCTGCTGCGAGGGGTAGGGCTCCAGCTGGTAGGCCTTCCGCAGCGCCTCCTTCTCCTCGGGCGCCAGCACCACGCGCGGCTTCTTCGCCTGCAGCAGGCCCGGGTCCTGCGGCTGCAGGCAGGGGCTGGGGCACTCGGAGTGGGTGGCCGGGGACTCGCTGTCCGAGCCGGTGCTGATGAGGCCGTAGCGGCGTTTCAGGTAGGCTGGGGCGGGGAGGCAGGGAGGGCTGAGAGTGGGCCACCATCACCGCCACCAGTCCCAGCCAGAGCGCCCCATGTCCCCCGTCTTTGGGGCCCGCTCCTGCTAATTTAAATGACCATTAACTGCATGATACATCTCGACCCCCAAATCATTAAGATGTGAAAAAAACCCGTATCAGAATAAAAAGTTATTTGGCTCTCCTTTAATCCTCACAGCAACGCTCTGTGATAAATGCTATTGACTCTTATTTTCAGATGAAAAAGGACGAGGCACAGAGAGGGGAAGTAACTTGCCCAGGGTCACACAGCCAGGAAGTAGCAGGCCAAGTTCTCAACTGCAGAGTTGCCTGATGACAGTGGCCCAGCCACGGCCCACCCCGTGTGCTCCTCATAGTCTGGCCGCCCTGGGATCCTCACGTGAGCTACCTTCTTGCCCCACATGATGACTTCAACGATTCCTGTCTCCGGACTGGGCTCTGGGCTTTCTAAGATACAGGAATCCCTCATGCGCAGCATGAGACTGGTAGGGCACACAGCAGGCACTCAATGCTGGCTCATTTTATCAGGACGTAAGATAACATAAGACAATGCAAGAAACTGCAATCTCCGTGCCCACCCCTACAAGGGAGGGCTCTTGTTTGCTGGGTCAGTTCCTTCCTTTGTTGTGTAGAATCTGCGTAATGGGTGCAGGGTGATCTCTGTCACAGGGAGTAGTGGCAGAGGAGGGAGAGGGCAGAGGGAGAGGGCAGAGGAAGAGGGTTTGGGGGACATGCAGCGGGGCTGGCAGAAGACTCTGGAGTAGCTATGGGTGTGCGGAAGGATGCCGAGAGAGACACGTGAGAGGTGTAGCGAATACTTCAATTGCTTTCCATCAGAGTGTTCTTCCGGATTATTTCACGCAGTCCATACCAAGCACAGACTGGACCACTGGGGCCCTGGGTTTATTTGGGTTACAACCAGATATGGTTCTAAGGGGAAAATCTGAGGCCAGACCCAGAGTACCTGGTGCTGGGGCCCAGCCCCTGCCCACGTCTTACCTTTCTTCTCCAGCTTCTTCATGTCCCTCAGCTTCTCCACGTTATGGGGGTCATTGAGCCACAGCTGCATGCGGACAAAGGGCTCCCGCCCCTTCAGGCTCAGCTTGTGCCAGGGTTTGGGCCGGGACAGCAGGTCAGACACGGAGCCCTGAGTCAGGCCCAGGATGCTCTCCCCGAACAGCCGCTGACCTGGGGGCAGGGGAGGAGGGCAACCTGTCATCCCAGGCTGGGCGGAGAAAGCTGCTCCCGAGAGAGACAAGGAACAGGCCAGAAACACGAGAGGCCCCAGGGGCTCTCTCTGCTGAGAAGGGAAGGCCGGAGACACGGGGAAACCCACACCCGGGGTGAATCTGAAGGGCCCGTGTCTGCCAGAGATTTTGGGGGTGGGATTAGGCAGCAATCAACAAAAGTGCTTTTTTCAATTTAAGAGGCTCTTCACTCCTAGGAGATCTTTGAAATTGTCTGTAAACTTCATGCATGCACATTTGTATCACCATGTTAGAGGATAATCTGACAGATTCTATCAAAATTTTAAATGTGCAAAACCTCTGATCCAGCAGTTCCACTGCCCAGGATTTATGCTAGAGCTACCCCAGGGCACAGTGATGCGTGCAGATGCATTTTTAGAGGCAGCAAGAAACTGGAAACAAACAAAATGCCCATCACTTGGGTAAAAAACTGTGGCATCCATGGCCTGAAATGCTTTAAAACAGTGAAAAAGAATGTGGCCTATATAATAACTTCAATGTGGAAGGGTACCCATAAAACAGTGTTCACTTTTCAAAAGCAAGTTGTGAGACAGCGTGTGTATGATTTCATCTACGTAGAAAAAAGAAGAGAAGAGATTAGGTGTCTACATATTCGTGTACGGGTTTGGAAAGTGTCACAGGTACATTAAAAACTGGAAGGTGATTGAGAAGTGGGGGTGATTTATTTATTTATTTACTTTTAAACTTTTTTCTTCTCTACTATTACGTATTTTTAGACAATGAATATGTCATATTTTGAGAATAGAAATTACAGAGGACAACGTGGGGTTTGCACGCATCCCTGTAGGTGGGGGGACATAACCTGCATCTAAGACTTCAAGGAGTCCGTGATCCTACAGGGGAAGAGCCCTAGAATGCATTTTTCTGCCATGTCCCTGGAGGGCAGGGACTTCGGCGCCAGGTGAGGACTGTGCCAGAGCCTCAGTGACTGGGGTTCTCTAAGTCCTCCTGGGAGGAAGTTTCGAGAGCGACAGGCTGAGAATTCCAGGTCCTATCAGACCTGCGTTCACCTTTTTGTCCCAGCCCAGACCCAGCGTCTCGCGCCGGGTCCCGGACACCCCGGGCTGACTGGCACCTGCAGGCTGCCCTCCGCTGTCCTGGGATCTCACCGCATGCGCTTTTTCCAAAGCAAGTGGGAGCCACCGAGGTGGGAGGACCATTTCTGATCCCCGCCACTCCGTACCGAGGTTGTTGTCCGTGAGGACCTCCTTGACCCTCTTGGTGATGGAGTACGTGTCCAGCTCGGGGGACATGGCCACGATCTCCTGGATGCCCCCCGTCGCCTGGCTGCCCGAGTACACCTTCCCGCCCAGCGAGGGCTGCTGGTTCTCCTTGCTGCTTTCCAGCGACAGGCTCAAGGGCTCCTGGGAGCTCTTCTCGGGCTCCGTGGGGCTGGGGGGTGGAGACGGTGAGGGTCTCGGTTCCGTGGGGCTGGCTGTGGGCCACAAGAGGAGGAGAAGGCGGTTACTGCCACCTGGCGTGGACACGCGTGGCTTGGGAAGGCTTGCTTGTCACAGCCAGGTCGGGGCCACGTGCTCAGCCCACTTCCACCTCCTGAGGGTCAGTCACCCACCGGTGGGAGCTGGGCAACCTGACAAACCGGCCAGGGCAGGGGATGCCTGGGGGGGTGCCCTGACGGGCCGGAGAGCATGGGGAGGGTGGTCTAGGAGCCCCCGGCACTGGCTGCTTCTAATGGCTCTAATGGCTCCTTCTTGAGGCATTCGCCTGCCACCTGCTGGAAATTTGTTAAACATAAAGATGTAGGCTAGCGAGACGCGAAGGGAGCAGAGGCTTTGCTTGGGGGAGGGGGGAATCCTGAGACCAGCATGTGTCCTTCCCTTCCCTGCGTCAGGTGTCAGGCGTCAGGCGAGGGAACACTCTGATCAGGCCACTCCCACCTCCCCACTGCCACTTGCACAAAACGTCTGTCTCCTCGTCCTGGTATTAAGGTTGGGACTCTCGTCCCTGCCCACCCCACTGGACTGGAGCTATGCAGAGTCCCCTTCACACACAGCCCAGGATCTTCTAAGGCCCTGCCTTTGCTCTGGCTGGCTTGCCACCTTGAAGGCCTTCCTTCTAACCTTGAATTCCTATGCATCCTTCAAGACCCAGTCCCAGTCTCTCTCCCCTGAGGAGCACTTTGGGTCTAACAGCACCATGACACATTGTCAAACTTCACTGTAATTCCTTGCTTGGGCCAGATTTCTCCTTACCAGATGACAAGAACGACAAGGATGATGACAATACAGCTTCCTTTTATTGAACACTTACTACATGCCCAGCGGAATGTTACGTGTTTATGCCCATGATCTCAAGTGACCCTTATAACACCTCTAAGAAATAAGTGCTATCATTCCATTTTATAGATGAGAAAACCAAGGCTCAGAGAGGCTAGGCAACATGTCTAAGGTCACACAGCAACTAGTGGCAAAGCCAGGACTTGAGCTTGGGTCTACTTACGCCCAACACTGTCCTGTCATCCACCAACCATGAGCCCCTCAAAGGTAAGGACCATGTGTTAGTCACAGAGGAGTCCCCAGGGCCTGGGGAGACAGGAGGTGGCGGGCAGATGCCTGTCAAGTGAGCACATCTCAGCCAGGACCCCTGAGTACCTCTGAAAGGGCCACGATGAAGCTGAGAAGTTCTGAGTAGCAGCATCGCAGCCCGTGTGACTGGTAACCTGCATCTGGGGTCTCCAGAACTCTACGGTCCCCTCCCCCACGCCCTGCCTCAACTGGGCTGATCCTCCCATGCAGGTGGCATCTGCGTTTTGACGCTGGAGCTGACATGGACATGTCCCGCCCTCAGAGGTGCCGAGCTGGCGGGAAGGGCCGGCCTGGGACAGCGAGAGGCTGCTCGTGCCTCTCGGAGTCGAGGGTCTTTGAAGGCACCTGCTCACCGGGAAACTACCCACACCCCCTCCCCACCTGCAGCGCCGAGCCCCCCGGCAACTTGGAAACGCCTCTGTCCCGGGCAAACCGGGTGGGTGGGCAGGCAGAGAGAGACAGCGAGAGAGGCACAGAGTGACGGAGACAGGCAGGGAAAAAGAGGGGTGGGATGAAGAAGCAGAGAGAGACGGGGGGAAGACAGAAGGGGGGGCTTCCTCAGCTGCAGGAGGATTCTCGGAAGGCTCAGGCGGAAGTGCCTGGAATACTGACGCCACCCTCTGTGGTAGGAATGAAACCGGCCACGAGCTACAACCTGGGCCAGCCCTGAAACCGTGTTCAATGAAAGCACCAGACACAAAAGGCCACATCCTGGACGCTTCCGTTTATATGAAACGTCCAGGGTGAGTACGTCCACAGGGACAGAAAGGGGATTCGGAAGCTGCCAGGGCCGTGGGGAGGGAGGATGGGGCGTGACTGCTTGAGGGGATGGGGTTGCTTTCTGGGGTGGTCGAACTCTTCTGGAATCAGACAGAGGTGACGTCTGCACAGTACTGTCCATGCAATAAATGCCACTGAGCTGTACACTCTAAAACTGGCTAGAAAGGTAAATTTCATGTTAGGTGAATCTTCTCACAATAATGAAATTAATTAGTTAAAATACAACACAACAAAAACGGATGAAAACCCTCTCCCAGCCAGGCACGCAGGGGCGGGCGGCCCGCGGCACTCACCCTGGGCGGCGCTGGGCTGCTGCCCCACGGCCTGGCCCAGCTGGTCCGACAGCCACAGCTGCATGCGGATGAAGGGCTCGCGCCCCTTCTGCGTCAGCTTGCTCCACGGCTTCGGCCGCGACAGCATGTCGCTCACGCTGCCCTGTGACAGGCCCAGCACCTGTGGGCAGGCGGGCAGGTGAGCAGGCCCCTGACATCCTGGGCCGGTCCTCCCTGCCCTCCCTGGGGGCCAAGCTGCCTTCGTTCGTCCCTCATGTCCCGGGCACCTGCGTGGGCCTGTGCTGTGTCCACATGTCAGGCGCCCTTCCTGGCATCCAGACGTGTAAAAATCCTCCCTACCCTTTAAGTCCTCTCGAGGGGCCCCTCCTCCAGGAAGTCCTCCATGCCTCACACTTAAGTCACTTCCTCCCCTGAGGTTCCCGACCCCTTGCCTGTTCCCCTGCTAAGAGTAGAGGTGACAGTGAAAACTGATGCTGCAGGGGCACCAACCCATCAGGACATGCTGGGGACGCTGGCTGGGCTGAGCCTTAACTGTACTGGCTGGGCCCTGGGAGGAGCGGAGGGCCCTGGAGAACGGGGTGGGGGCGGGGAGTGGCTGTTCACTTTAACAACAGCAGGACTGGATGCCACCTTGCCACGGTCCTCCTTCCCGCGGGGCCCAGGGGCAGCCGGACACAGGAGGAAGAGCCTGGCTTTCGGGACAGGCACTCCGGCCTGGGCTGGGATCCTGCGTCCCGCACATGTCTCCTTCCAGAGCACAGGCGCGGGGCTCCCTGTCCCCGCCCCCACCTTCACCTTCTCCCCGAAGATGCGCTGGCAGATCCCGTTCTTCGCCAGCTTCTCCTTGACCTGGCGGGTCAGCTCCAGCGTGTCCACCTCGCGGTACATGTACAGCTCGTACTGCTCGGGGGTCAGCGGCGGCACGGTGGGCTTCAGGGTGCGCGGCACGTAGGCCGGGTAGTAGGCCAGCCGCCCGCCGCCCGCCTCGGGGACGCCGCCCTCGGCCTTGGGCTCGCCCACCCTGGGGGGCTCCTCCTCGCCCCCCGCCGCCTCGTCCTCGGTGGCCGCCGGGGCGTCGTCCCCGCGGGGCCAGGCGCGCCCGTTGGGCTGGCCGGAGTAGCCGGAGGAGGAGGAGGACAGCGAGGGCGACACGGAGGCGTAGGGGCGGCTGAGCAGGCCGCGGTCCGAGGCCCAGTGATGGTCGAAGTAGCCGGCGTCGCCGATCTCGGACTTGACTTTGCGGATGATGCTCTGCACGAAGGCGGCCGGGGACAGGACGGTGAGGGGCGTCTGCGCAGCGCCACCGCCCACGACCCCGCCGCTGCCGTCCTCCTGCTTGACGTGGGCCTGCGCCCCGTTCTGGCTCCCGGCCGCCAGCGAGGGCCGCTCCGGGGGCGAGGGAGGCACCGAGCGGCCGCGGGGACCCGCCTCCATCTCCAGCAGGGCCTGCTGCTGCGCTTGCATCTCGCGGCGCGCTTGCTCCAGAATGTTCTTGATGGCATCTTCCGAGGTGCCGGCGGAGGCTGTGCCGTTGGTGATGCCCAGCGGGGCCGACATGTTCTTGGGCTCACCTGTGGGGAGGAGGACAGGCGGCCGGAGGGCCATCGTCAGGGTTAGACTTGAGGGACAAAGATGTTCACAGTTATCAGTATTTATACCAGCGAAACGCTGAGGCGACCTCTGTGCCCAACGGCTGGGGCTGGCTAAGTGAATGATGATGCACCAGTGGGGCAGAACGTTAGGGAGTCACCAGAAGTCAGGTGCCCTGAGATTTTTAGGATACGTGGAGAACGTGCACACGGGGATGATGTACCGCAACAACACACGTGCCTGCCACACACGCTGCGACCCAACTGTGCGGACGTTCAAAGACACGGAGGACAGACCCTACAGCACACGAAAGAGGCTTCTTCACTTTAATAGCAGAACCACGGCATGAACCCAAATCTCGGGGTCGGGAGAGCGGGTAACGAACCCTGCTACGGCCACACGATGGAACTGAAAAAGACGTCCTCACCCAAAACCACACATGAACCTTTTCTCCCTTAAAGATAGGATCTCACTATGTTGCCCAGGCTGGAGTGCAGTGCTATTCACAGGCGTGATCACAGCACACTGCAGCCTTGAACTCCTGAGTTCAAGAGATCCTCTGGCTTCAGCCTCCTGAGTAGCTGGGATGAAGGCATGTGCTACCACGCCCTTTGCATAAATGTGTTTTTAAAAATTTCAACAGATTTAGGGAGTACAAGTGGTTTTTTGTTACATGGATGAATTGCATAGTATGTACAGTGGTGAAGTCAGGACTTTTAGTGTACCTGTCACTGTCAGCAGGATAGTATACACTGTATGTGACAGGTAACTTCTGATGCCCCACCCCCCACCTCTTTGCATGAATCTTAACAACATACTATGAAAAATGCAAGTCCCAGAAGATGACACACAGTATAACATTTTCTTTTCTTTTTTTTTGAGATGGGGTCTTGCTCTGTCGCCCAGGCTAGAGTGCAGTGGCCTCATCATAGCTCACTGCAACCTTGAACTCCTGGGCTCAAGCCATCCTCCTGCCTCAGCCAATATGTTTTCTGGAAAGCTCCAAAGCAAAAAACAAAAACAAAAAAAGACAAAAAAACAAAACAAAATCCCAATATGTGATTTAGTAAAAGTCTTTTTTACAAATGGCAAGCACAAATGGACAATAGAACAAAAATTTATTATTTATTTTTATTATTTTTATTTTTTTGGAGACAGAGTCTTGTTCTGTTGCCCAGGCTAGAGTGCTGTGGCGTCAACCTAGCTCACAGCAACTTCAAACTCCTGGGCTTAAGCCATCCTCCTGCCTCAGCCTCCCGAGTAGCTGGGACTACAGGGACATGACACCATGCCCTGCTAATTTTTTCTGTTTTTAGTTGTCCAGCTAATTTCTTTCTATTTTTAGTAGAGACGGGGGTCTCACTCTTGCTGAGGCTGGTCTTGAACTCCTGACCTCAAGCATCCTTCCATCTCAGCCTCCCAGAGTGCTAGGATTACAGGCATGAGCCACCACGTCTGGCCTAGAACAAAAATTTAGGATGAAAGATATCTCTGGGAGAGGAGGCAGGGGTAGATGGGGGAGAGAAATGCCAGAAGATCTAAGTATTGGGAATTTTCTAAACCTTGGGTTGAGCAATAGGTTCCCAGAGGTTCATTCTGTTATTTAAATGAACGAATGACTACATAAATACATAAATACACACACAGGTGTGCAGGGAACATACAGTGTGTCATGAACCAAGGTTAGCGTGATCAGTGCCCTGAGGAATGACAATTAATATTAGTAAATGAAAAGGCGAGTCCCCTGCCCTCTGAGTGGCTCCCCTATGCTGGGGCTCCCCCAGCCCTGGACCAAGCCAGATCAATGTGACCCTTTCTCCCTTATCTCTTTGTGCAGTCTCCATCCTGGCAGGCCCTCACTGACCCATTCAAAATAATTTTTATTCTTTTTCCAATTAAAAAAGTAATACAGCCAGGCGCAGTGGCTTGAGCCTGTAGTCCCAGCTACTCAGGAAGCTGACGTGGGAGGATCACTTGAGCCCAGGAGTTTGAAGCTTCAGTGAGCTGTGATCGTACCACTGCCCTCCAGCCTGGGCGACAGAGTGAGGCCCTGTCTTTAAAATAACAACAAAAACCTGTTAATTTTGTTATGTGAATTCTACCTCAATTAAAAAAAAAAAGTCCTACTTGCCCATTGTGGAGCACAGAAAAATGCATAAGAAGTTCAGATGAAAATAAAACTTCCCCTAATCTCTCCCCGCCACCGCAGGCAACCACACGCAACACTCTCACATGTTTCCTTCCGGTCGGTTTCCTACACTGTGTGCACAGCGTGGTGACACTGGACATGTGGAAGCATAGCCTGGCTTGTTACACTTAGTATCCATGTGAGCATTTTTCCATCATTAAAAGCACTTTCATCTTTAATGGCCAATGGCAAATCCCCCACTGCTGGTCACTCACGTTGTTTCTGGTCTGTCACTGTTGCGAACAACAGCACAGCAATAGCTTGTTTATGCATCTCCGTCCTCATTCTGGACATTTCCTTCAATCCCAGAAGCAGAGCTCCCGAGTCGCAGCCGGCCACATTCACTTCCTCCCGGGTTGCCTAGCGTGCTGCTGCTTAGCACGTGCTGCCGGGGCCGCGGGGCGGTCATCTTGCTACTCTTACTCCTGCCGAACTCGTCACAGACCCTGAGCGCAAACCCGCTGGCTGGGCCACTTGTGGCAAATGTTTTCCTCTGCTGTGATGGTGCCCTTTGCATTTCCCTGGTGCCTGTTTGTGACCCGCCTGGGGGAAAACACTGCATGGGGTGTGGTAGGGGGTCAGGAGGTCAGGAGACCTGGGTTTTCCTTCTGTCTCTGTGTGACGATGAACTCACGTCGTCCCTCTCTGGCCTCAGTTTTCCTGTCTGTTTGGTGGGAGATTTAGACTAGACTGTTTCTCATGGTTCTTTTCAGCCCAATATCACATCTCATCCAGATCTGTAACCTGTGTCTAGCACACAGTAGGCGTTTAATAGATGTTTAACTGCATGATTACATCTCTCTCTTGCATCTCTTGCACTGGAGCTGACCAAGAAGGAACACTGCAGGGGCTCAGGGGATTACACAGGTAGGGCAGAGCAGGCTCCTGGCAGGTTTAGTCCTGTGTTCCCCCGCCCCTCCCAGGGACCGGGCAGGAGGGAGGCCACCGGGAAAGGAGGCGGGGCTCCCCGCAGCAAGCGGAGGTGGCTCAGGAATTGGGACGCCTGCTTTGAGCAGCCACCAGGGGGCAGCAGACACTGCAAGGTGGAGCCGGAGCGTGGAACCATGTCGGCGTTCTCAGCCGGCCATGGACAGTGTGGAGCTACACTGTGCCCGGTTTGAGGATGCAACTCGGCCCATGGCTGCAAGAAGCCCCAAGACCAGTGGGAGGGACAGCCAACAGCGCCGACAGCAACGAGAGATGTAATAATAATAATATTCGCTGTAATGATGCTGTTCTTTCAGGAGCACCTTCTGTGTGCCATGCCAGGCCCGATCTCATCTGATTCCCACACAACCTTAAAAGTCCTAATGCTGTTCCCATTTTAAAGATGAGGAGATGAAGGCACAGGGTTGCTAAGTAACTTGCCCAAGGTCACAAAGCTAATCAACAGCAGACCAGAATGTACAGCCAGTCTGGCTCCACTGCATGGAGCATGTAGCCAATCGTGGGGGGACCAGGGAGGGGCAGCATCCAGTCTATCTGGATGGAGGTGGGGGGCTCCCTAGAGGAGGCGACTTCTGAGTTGAGTCATAACGTCTGAGCAGGAGTTGGCCAGGTGAAGGGTGTCTGGGGCAAGGATGGCACCTGAGGTGCAGGGAACGGTGGCGGAGGCTGGGCCTGACTATAGACAGTCAGGTGAGGGGTGCGGAGGGCCAGGAGGGGCTGGGAACACAGCCTGGAGGTGTTGATGGTACGTTGGGATTTTATCCTGAGGGCAGTGGGGAGCTGCAGTAGGACTCTGAGCAATGTCATGACCACGTGTGTGCTCTAGAAAGATCCCCCCACACCCCCGGCCTCTGGAGGTGCTGACCTGCTCAGAATGCTCTCTGGGTAGACCAAGGTAGAGGCCTCGCCTCCTGCTGGGCGGGCGCTGGGGCCCTGCCACCTTGCTGGCCACCCCCCACACTCACCCCCCTTCTGCGACTCGATCTCCTTCTTGGCCTGCTCCAAGATGCTCTTGATGGCGTCGTCCGAGCCCGTCTCCGGCGTGCGGATCCTCGGGGTGATACTGCCTGGGGAAGGCAAGAAGGCATCTGTCACAGGATCCGCGGGTTCGGGGCTTGTCCTCGGAGCTAGGTGGGGTCGGGGCTGTTCCTCTCCTCCCTGAGGGGCGCCAGGGCCAAGAGAGTGAGGATCAGACAATCAGCAAGTGTGCAGGGCCACTGCTCAGTCTTTGTGACAAACTGTGAACCTGTAAGGGATGCTGGCTTGAAATAATAAGCAAATAATAATGACAATGACGACAATGACGCCCACCACGACTCACAGTTCTCAAGCAGTTACCATGTGCCAGGTGCTCTGGACAGTGCGTCTTACCCACTTAATCCTCATGGCATCGCCAGAAGGCTGACAGATGGGGAAACTGAGGCACGGGGCAGCTGAAGTGGGTTGTCTGAGGTCACCCAGCGAGTGAGTGGCAGAGCTGGGGTTCAAATTCAGGTGCTCATCATGAGGTCACAGCCAGCTCCCTTCACACCGATTACGCTAAAAGTCAGGCCTGGCCAGGCTGGTGGTGGCCGGGCCACCTCACAGACGGGCAGGCTGAAGCTTGCAGGTCTTTTCCTGCCATCACCAGCCCCAGCTGCCCAGGGGGCTGGGTGGGGATGTGGGGCAGCCGCGGGCCCAGGGAAGGAGGGGGCAAGGACGTATTTCCTTCTTTTATAGAGGGGGAAACTGAGGCACAGAGAAGCAAGGCCGCTTGTCCCAGGTCACACGGCTGGGTGGTAGTGGAGCTGGGCTTTGAACCCAGAGCTTGTGCCCTGGACCTGGCCATGACGGCCAGGCCTAAGTCCCCACACATGAGGACGGGCCCTTGGCCCGCTCTCACCTCGCTGCCGCACCTGGATGGTCCTCAGAGCCAGCACGTTCTGCTCATCCGACAGGAACTGCTTCATCTTGATGAAGGGCTCCTTGCCCTTCACCGTGAGCTTGCGCCAGGGCTTGGGCCGGGCCAGGATCTCGCTGACCGAGCCCTGCGACAGCCCCAGCACGTAGTGACCAAACACCCGCTGGCCGATGTTGTGTTTGAGCAGCTGCTCCTTCACCTGGAAGGCGATCTCCGCCGTGTCCAGCTGCTCTTCCTCCGCCCCGGCCCCGGCCCCGGCCATGCTGCCCCCACCACTGTCTGCAGGTTCAGGGCCCCCAGGTGGCTCGGGGCCAGGGCCTGGGGTGGCAGGGGCTGTGGGGGGCTTGGGGCCATAGAAGGCGGGAGGGAACGCCAGCAGGCCACCTGCCTCTCCCTTGAAGGTGGCTGGGGGCATCATCGGTCTCTCCCCTGGGGCCAGGCCAGGGAAGGGGGACAGCGAGAAAGTCCGTGGGCCATCAGGCCCCAGGCCAGGGCCCAGCAGGGGCTGCCCAGGGCTGGGGGACAGGGGGTCCTCGGGGCCCGGGGGAGGTGGGAGCTGCTGCGGGGAGGGGTAGGACTGCTCTGTGCCCAGCGAGTCCTTGATGGAATCGTCCTCGGAAGGGTCCTCCTCTAGAACACCGAGAGACAGACAGATGGACAGAGAGACAATGGAGAGACAGACAGAGATAAAGAAATAATGAGAAAGACAGAGATGGGGAAACAAAGAGAGAATGTGAGAGACAGAGAGAGCCACGTGCGTGGAGAAAGCAACTCAGAGACAGGGAGGAGGAAGAGGAGGAGAGACGGGAGGAGGGGTGGGGAGAAGTGCTATAGGTGTCCACAGCCGGAAGTGCCACCGTGGGCTGCTTCTGCCCCCATGATCCCCTCAGTTCTCGAGCCCCAGCCTCCCAGGCCCGTCCCAATGCCGGTTCTGGGGGCCCTCCTACAGCGAAGGGCCTCGCCTGAGCACCTGCCAGGGGCCCGGCACCCGCCCCACGCCCGCCCGGTCCTGTCCCACGAGGCTCCCACTGCTGATTTCCTGGTCTTGCCTGGGGTCACGGGGTTAAAAGGTCACAGAGCTGCTGTGCGGGGAGAGGGGTGAGGGGCTGAGAAGGTGATTTTGGGAGACAAGCCATGTCTGCTGGCTGTTCCTGGCAGTCGGCTGTCAGGGGTGTGAGGTGGGTGCCCCGCGTCCCCCTCCGACCTCTTCAGTAAAGCCCCCACTGCGCAGGAAGGCTCAGGGTGAGCAGGGCCCTTCGGGAGGCCCGACTGAGCTGTGTGATCCTGAGCACGGGCGTGGAGGTGACACCCTGCGGGACAGGCACACAGCAGGAGCCCAACCGACGTGCACCCACTTGCTCTGTGGCTCCCCTGCCCACGTGGAAGGTGGTGGTCCTTGGGGACAAGCAGGCCAGAGACCCACGGCAGCCCCCACCCCGGCCCCTCAGCCCCGAGAGCATCTGTCCTCCCCTACCAGGGCTGGCCAAGAGACCGGGCTTTTCCAGGAGGAATTTCTGCGCGGGGAAGAAGGCCTCCTTCGCCATGAGCAGCGAGTCATCGGGCTTGGCCATGCACTGAGGAGACAAGATGCAGGGCTGAGGGAGCGCGCTAGGCGGAAGGCTCTCTGGGCAGCCCGCCCTGCGGGGACGGCGGCGGGACACTCACCTGGGGGAGGCTGCAGGTGCTGGAAGCCAGCTTCATGGCCTTCAGGATACTGCCGGAGAAAGCGGAGCAGGTCTGAGCTCAGCCGGGTCCCCTGGGCTGGAGGAAAGGCCTTGCCAGAGGCACTGACCTGCCCCCTTCCCTGCCTCGGCACAAATGTCCTCCTTCCCCTGCACCCACGTATTCCTGCACTCGCTGCGATGACAGGCTGGAAGCAGCAGGCTCCTTAACAGGTTGCGATGTCACCTGGGGGTGCTGCCTGAACTGACCCCACTCTGGCCAGCTTGAGCTTACGTGCGCAATGAATCACCCCCAAGTTACCACGCCCACAGCAAGGTGGCTACCGCTACCTCGTACGTTTGCCTACAGAAGCTCTTGATGCAAAAGGACTGAGGACAGTTATATTTTTAAAGACAGGTTCTTGCTCTGTCGCCCAGCCTGGAGTGCAGTGGCCCGATCATAGCTCCCTGGGCTCAAGCGATCCTCCTGCCTCCGCCTCCCGAGTAGCTGGGACTACAGGTGTGAGCCACTGCACCTGGCCTGAGTTTTGATACCCAAGGTGTCAGTGGACAGGAGACAAGAGCGGGGTCTGGCGGGAGGGAGGAAGATGATGAACTCTGTCAAAGGCCCCTGCTGCCTTTCCCGATGCCAGCCGGCCAGGGAAGAGCGTGGGGGGCTGTAGAGCCCCACTCCGCATAGTACCTCAGCTCTGTTTTAATTTCTTCATAGTCAGACTGTGCCTGGAGCTTCTCTTCCAGCTTCTAGAAGAGCAAAGAAAGATGGTGAGGTTGTTCCATGTGCTCAGAGGACCAGCCGGGGCTATCCTTCTGCCCGGGGACACCCACCTGTCTACTGCCTGTCTACCTCCTCCCCCAAGACCCACCTCTATGGCCTCGGACTTGGCCGTGAGCTGCCGCTCCAGGTCCGCGATCTGGTTGGCGGAGGTCTCCTCCAGCTCCTGCAGAGAGTTCTGGAGGTGCTGCACATCCTTCAGCAGCCGCAGGATCTCCCTGTCCTTGGAGGCCAGCGCTGCCTCCAGCCGAGGGCCCGAGCATAGCGTGAAGTTCACCTTATCCTGGGGGCAAAGAGGGGCTTTGAGGGGCTGAGAGGCATGGGACAGGGGTCCACGAGGAGGGCCTCCCCACCCCTGAATCCCAAGCAGAATGAGAATTGCTTGGTCTGGATGCTGATATGGGGTGTGTTCACATAAAAAAATTCAATGTGCTGCACACTTACGATGTGTACCTTTTTCCTTATGTACGTTACACTCTCGATTAAAAACGCTGATTAAAAAAGACCAACAAGAACAGAAAGAAGTAGTTAGCTGGGTGGTAGGGATTGGGTTTTCGCAGAAGAGGAAACAGCACAGAAAAAAGTTTTGGTTTCTAAAGCAGGTCCAGCTCCTGACCCAGGGGGACGTCCACATTCTAGGCAACAAGGGACACACAGGACCCTCCAAGTTGCACTTGAGACCGTGCAGCCACAGGCCACATTATAGGTGGTTCCTTCCTCCTCCTCATTTGCCGACAGCCCCAAGACCCACGGCTACTCCAGGTTTTAGGAAATGACCCCTGTGTCCTGGATGAAGATGGACAAGTTGCTGTTTGAGGGACCTGAAGTCAGGCTGGTCTCAGGCTCGGTTACAAATAAATCTAAGAAGCATTAAAAAAATAAAACAAAAAACAACAACAATAATACAAAAATCAACCCAATACTACCAACCCCAGCTTTCTTCCATGGAGATAAATGCCAATTAAAACAGGAAGCGGATGCCATTAATACATTAAATTAATTAGCATCAAGCGCCACTGTTGTGTTCAGAAATGTACACCCCCAAACCAGCCAAGTTCCCTCAGCTGATTAGCACAACCATTTGCCACGTTCCACGGGGGTTAATTAAGAACCACTGGCAAATTCCTCTTGGAGGTGTCCTCATGAGCTCTCCTGTTCTCACTCTCTCTCCTCACATCCTTCTCTCTTGTGTTCAGTCTCTCTGGGTTGTGTAATCACCCAGGCACATGGACACACACACACGCTGTCTCCTGGGACACAGGGACAGACTGACACACAGGACACACCTACAGTCACAACACACACTGACCCTTATACCTTCCTGAATACGTATGTTGACACGCACACATGCAGAAATACACAGGCATCAAGGAGTCACACTCACATGCGCAAGTCACCAAGAAACACACAGACGTGTATATGCTCAGGGGCCACATGATCTTATGGATAGAAACACCCCAGACACACCTAAAACATAGTACTACCACTAACAGTAGAGTCAAATATTTACTGAGCATATACTATGACCCAAGTACCATTTCAGATAATTTACATGTAATACTTTCTTTCTTTTTTTTTTTTTTTTTTTGAGACAGAATCTCACTCTGTTGCCTGGGCTAGAGTGAGTGCCGTGGCATCAGCCTAGCTCACAGCAACCTCAAATTCCTGGGCTTAAGCGATCCTACTGCCTCAGCCTCCCGAGTAGCTGGGACTACAGGCACGCGCCACCACGCCTGGCTAATTTTTCTATATATATTTTAGTTGGCCAGATAATTTATTTCTATTTTTAGTAGAGACGGGGTCTCGCTCAGGCTGGTCTCGAACTCCTGACCTTGAGCAATCCAACTGCCTCGGCCTCCCAGAGGGCTAGGATTATAGGCGTGAGCCACCGCGCCCGGCCTACATGTAATCCTTTCAATAGCCCTATAAGGTAGGTGTTAGTTGCACAGATGAGGACAATGAGGCACAGTCAGATTAGGGATATGGTCACTTGCCCAAAGGTCACGAGTAGACACACGCACGTGCAGTAACACGTGTTTGTAGCATTCCAATGTTCAAACAGAAAGAGAGAGCTGGACACCCGGGCCTGTGTGTCAGGGTCAGGTGAAGGGGCAGTCATGCTGGCCAACTCAGATTCATGGGTGTAGACTGCCCTGGAGCAGACCTGTTACTGCAGAAGGAGTTATGCATCTAATCCCTCCATATTCAGAGATCCGGAAAGAACTCAGGCCAATTTACATAAGGAACCCAAGGCTTTCTGGGAGAGTGGGGATGGAGACGGCTAATGTACCAGAGAAGGGTAGGCTGGGGTGGCCCTAATTAAAATTCCTTGGCAGGAAATGACACCAGGACCCCAAAGGGACAGGAACCAGGAGGAAGGAGAAAGACGACTTGATTAACTAGGCTTAACACAGGAACCTCAGGGTTGATGACTGAAAATTGGCTCTCCGTGGCATGTGGCTGGGGTGGGAAACTCCACTGGCATCACCCTGGCATGCTCTGGGAACCAATGGCTGAGCACGAGTGTTAAACTTTGGACCTTGGCATGTGGCCCCACCATAGTCCTGGCAGGGATTAAAGACCAGCAAGGGCATCGCTATCCCACACGTAAACCAAGCTGTGTGAGACCAGAGTTCAACAGCGCCACCTGTTGACTACCACCAGGTGGTAGTCACCTGACCTGCACCACTACTGCATTGCTCAAACTCTTCATGATTTCTTTGCTGGGGGTCTGGCAACAGGAAAGAAGTTCCTGGCATCCGTGAACAACTCGGGGTGAGGGAGGCCTCCAGAGGAAGAGACTAGGCTTCCTGTCAACCAAAGGTATATGGAGGCAGAGTGCAGTGGCTCACGCCTGTAATCCTAGCACTTGGGAGGCCGAAGCAGGAGGATTGTTTGAGCTCAGGAGTTCGAGACCAGCCTGAGCAAGAGCGAGACTCCATCTCTACTTAAAAAAAAAAAAAAATAGAAAGAAATTAGCCGGACAACTAAAAATATATAGAAAAAATTAGTCGGGCATGGTGGTGCATGCCTACAGTCCCAGCTACTCGGGAGGCTGAGGCAGTAGGATCGCTTGAGCCCAGGAGTTTGAAGTTGCTGTGAGCTAGGCTAACGCCACAGCACTCTAGTGCTGGGCAACAGAGTGAGACTTTGTCTCAAAAAAAAAAGGTATATGGAAACTTAAACTTGAAAAGTTTTAAAGAATTGGGGCTGTATTTTGCCCTCAGCTGGTGAAGCAAGCCATAGCAATTATGTTTAACAACACAATGACCTGACAACTAGGACACTGTGTCTACTGTAAGCCCACAGAGACCCACACACATTCACGCTCCCAATTTCACACAGTCACACGTGATCTGCTACAAAAATGTCACCCACCTGTTCATACCCCCAAACGCAGCCTTGCCCAATCTTTCCCTCTGCCCTCACCCCCCCTGCCCCAACCCCATCCTTACCCCACTGGGCCCCTGGGGGGAGCAGCAAGCCAGGCGGATGGAGCTGTTGACAGAGGCCAGCTGTTCCCGAAGACTTTCCACCTCCCGCTGGGCAGCCTCAGCTCGCTGGGGAAGAGAAGGGGTGAGTGTGGTCAGGAGGTGAGCAAAGGCTCTCCGGGGCCCCACCCTGCCCAGGTCTCCAAGGGCCTGGGGTCCTCCTTTCCTGGTCCTGGAGCTACAAAGGCCAGTCACAGAGCTCTGGGCTGGAGAAAAGAAACAGCAGGCCCTGTGCCTGTGTCACTCCTGAGAAGTGACAAGAAGAAACACCCCCCCTCCACGAGGTTCAGGGCCCTGGACAGCTGCTGGCCCCGACTCCGCAGGCACACGTGCACAGTTCAGCAAGTTTTCATTAAGCTCAGCCCCTCCTGCCCACCCGGCCCAAGACCCCCACCCCAGGGCAGGGGCAGCCCCTGGCACCTGCCGGCGGTGCCTCCTCACCTGATTTGCTTTCTCCAGGTTAGTCATGATCAGGCCGACTTCATCTGCCCTGAGACACAAAGACCAGACCCTGAGGAAGGGCTCCCAGCAGCCCCCGCCTGAGCCCAAGGGAGGGCGCAGGATGCTGCCTTCCTCCTTGCTCCTGGGAGGAAAGCAGGCTGGGGAGAAAAGAACCCAGGCTGCGGGGAAACGGGAAGAGGGCCCCAGCACTGCACCTCTGCCGGGGGCCAATTCCTGGAGAGCTACACCCCCGGGCCTTCGTCCCTGCGGTGCCTTCTGCCTGGAGCCTCCTCAAGACGGTGCCAGGGCTTTAAACCCAGCTCCAAAGTGTCCTCCTGGGTGGCTTCCGTCAACCACCCCCATGGGGCACTTGTTTACCGTGCTGTCCACCCCCTCCAGATGCCAGCACTGAGGGGCTCAGGACAGGCCTCGCCTCTGCCTAGTATGGGGTAGGGGACACGGGAGGCCTGTGGGGGACATTTGGGGACTAAAGGCCACACACGAGCTCCACACATGCTCAGGGCCTTTCTGGGCCCAGGCTTTTCCTGCTCACTGGAGCGCCCTTCCCAGCATTCTTCACGGCCTCTCCGTCTTGTGGTTTAGTCTCGTCCTGAAAGCTACCTCCTCCAGGGAGAGCTCCCTGACTGCCCAGGATAAAGGACCCACCCGGCCTTGCCATTCTCTCTTCCTGCACCCGGTTCTTCCTGTCGAAGAATTGACCATGTGCTGAGAACACTCCTGGGCATACAGTAAGTGTTCAATAGTGTACGTGAATGAATTTATCATTCCACATCAGTTTTGCCTGTCTCCTTTCTTCCGCTGAGGACAGGGTCATCTTCTCACATTTCCTCTAGGGACCCAGCACAGCACTGGGTAAACAGTAGGCGCTCAACAAGTGTTTGCAGAACGAGTGATCTCTCTCAGCCTCAAGAAGCGTTTGAGTCCAGAGTAACTGAGGTGAATGCCACTTGGCCCCCGAGGGTTGGAGTGTGGAGCTGGGGACCGGGGACAGCCCCAGAGGCTGGGGCAAGGTGGGGCCACTGCCCAGCAGCCCCGGCTCAACCAGGTCCCGGTGCTTGAGTGGCACAGCGAGTGACTAGGGCAGCTGTGGGCCTCGGGGGGCAGGAGCAGAGGTGCCTGATGAAATGGGGGCCCGGCAGAGAGGCAGAAAGGTGAGGCGTGCCTGAGAGGTCGGGGGTGGGGGGAGGCATGTGCGGGAAGGTGGGGGGGTGGGGAGGGGGAGGCATGTGCGGGAAGGTGGGGGGGTGGGGTGGGGGGAGGCCCGCCCCAGCGTGGCGCTCACTTACTTGGACGCCGCCTCCTCGTCGTATTTCCGCCGCAGCTCTAGCAGCTCTGCCTGCGTGGCCTTTAGCGCTGGGGGAGGACGAAGCAGCCGGGTGAGGCCCCCACGCCCGAGTGGGGCGGGGCTGGGGCTCCCAGGGAGGGGAACCCACGCCCCCTGCGGCCCGGCAGGCGGAAGGAGGGTCGGGGTGGTCGGGGAGACGCTCTCCTTTTTCTCAGTGAAACCTGCTGACAGGTAGTGCGTTCCCTGCACCTAAAGGGGGTCCGGGCTGGGGGGAAGGACGTGGAGTGGCCGGGTGGCAGGGCAGGTGAGGCGACTCTCTAAGGGTCTAGGAAGCTCAGGGGCCCCAGGCCGGGTGCAGGGACAGTGGTGCTGTCGGCCCCATGGCCTGGGGTCCAAGCCCCCCACACTCTTCAGTCACTCCAGACCCCGGGTGGGGCTGTCCATCCTCGAGCTCAACCACCCTGCGGTCCCCACTTGGCAGGCAAAGGGGACAGAGGAGCAATAAAGCCAACAGATTCATATATGTCACAGCCAAGGGGAGATTCTGTGAAATTCCAGATTTCCGATTTCTCTAGGCAAAGTGCAGGGCTTGGCCGTGTGAACCGTGCGGAACCGCAAGGCCCGGCTGGTGCGGAGCAGCGGCTGCCGCTTTAGCCGAGGCCCCTTTTCTCCAGTTTGCCCCAGACCCCAGCCCTCCCCGCTGCCCTCCCCAACCCGCGCTCATGGCGTGCCTGGCCCTGTAGGCATCACATCTGCCCCTGACTCAATTCTATCTCAAACCCTCTTTCCACAGCACCATGGTATCCGGGGACAGAGGCTCAGACCCCCGCTGGGTGAGGCAGCTCTGCTCTCTCCCTCCCCACACTCCCTCCCGCCCTCTTGATTCTAGAGCACCTGAGTGTGGCGGACCCAGGCTGTGCTGGACACGTACCTGAATGTAGGACTTTGATTTTCTCCTCTGCCTCCCCCAGTCTGGCCGCCAAAGTGACTTGTACTTCCTGAAGGCCCCTGTGGGGAGACCAGGGCTGCTGGTGGCTGAGGGACAGGCCGCGCCTGGGCCACGTCCCGCTTCCTGTCTCCTCACCTGCTCCCTGTCATCGGCACCTGGCTTCTCACTGAGCTCGTAAACAGGACGCTCGGGGCTCGGCTGTCCTGCCGTTTTGCTGACTGTGTTGCCCTATTACGACTGGACTGTTAAGCTTCTGTCAACATTTTTAGGGGCAAAAATTTCCAGCAACGAGCGACTTCTCCTTCCTGGGCCTCAGTTTCCTCAACTGTGAATGGGGTTTGTGGTGGGAGCTGCCTGAGTGGGTGCTGTGGGGGTTCAGCGTGGCGGGGCACCCTGTACTCCCTCAGTGTCGGGGTCACTGCTACTGTCCCGGGGAGGCACGTGCCCCCCTTCTTTCGTGGACGCTCAGCCACCCACCGGGACCCAGCTCGATGCGATCCAAGGCCCTCGCTGGGCGGCGGAGGGTGTACACAACCCCCAGGCCTGATGTCACCCGGCTCAAGGTATTTATCCTGTTTATTCACACGTTTTCCTCACTAGAAAGAAAACTCCAGGGGGCAGGGAGCTTTGTCTGTGGCGTCACTGCTGTGTCCCCCAGCGCCTAGAACGGGGCCTGGCGCACAGCAGGCGGCTCCACAGACAAGCAATGAAGGAAGGAAGGAGCAGGAATGAATGAAAGGATAAATGACCCGGTGACTGTCAGTGTTGTGTCCCCCTGGCCAGGCTACGCCCCCAGGAATTCAAGCACATGCTAATTTCGGGGTGGCTGTGAAGATACCCTGCAGGCGTGACTAACACCGACAATCAGCTGGCTGAATCCGCAACCACCGGGTGGGCCTCACCCAGGCAGGTGAAGGTCTCAGGAGGGAGGGGGGGAAGGCGACGCTCTGCCTCAAGACCACTCCTGCTCTACACGTTTTGGACTTGCCAGTCCCCCGTAATCCTGTGAGCTAAGTCCTCAAAACACATCTCTTAATACAAAACCATCATACTGGTTCCGTTTCTTCAGAGCATGCTGACTAATGTGCCATCATTAGCCCCATTTGCCAGGTGGGGAAACTGAGGCTCAGAAGGGTGACGGGACTTGCCCAGGGCTGGCCACTCAACCCAGGCCTGGAGCCCGAAGCCCTCGCTCCTTCCAGCATCTGAGTCTCCAGCCCGCACCCGGATTCCCTGAGGCTGGTTCTGGGGCAGGGACGGCCCCATCCCACCTCCCAGCCAGGAGTCCGCCCCGCCCTCCCCGTTCCTCAGGCCTCCCTCACTTCTGTTTCTCCGCCTCATTTCTCTGCAGCAAGGTTTCTGTCAGGAGGGCTTTCCCAGGAATGCCTGGGAGGCGGCTCCCCTCGGTCAGTGTGGGCCCGGCAGGCGACGTCCCCTCTCTCTGCTCTGCAGGGAGAACAAGAGGGAAAAACACCCATCGGTGAGAACAACGTGACAGCCAGAGCGGCGTTCTGCAAACTGATCGATCATCAGTTGCCATCAACTTCCCAAACGTGGGCGTCAGGGAGCACAGCTGTTGGGCCCCGCGTCTGCACGAGGGTCGAGTTCCTGTCGCCACAGCCTTGGAAACTTCCTTTGCCAGCTGTATGCCACTTCCCGGCTTGTACCCCACAAACCTCAGTGGGACCTCCACATTCTTTCTGAGCTTTGGGGTTCATCTGCCTTACCCACCCCTCACCAAAAACGATAAAGCCCAGTTCTCTGCCCCGACCCCCGTGCCAAGGGTGGCCGAGTTCGCCTGCTGAAGACCCGCTGCCCGGTCGCTTGTCACAGAATCCCGAGCAGCCTCAGCAGTACCTTTGGGACCGAGGAGCTCGGGGTTCCTCTTCCACGACGCGTGGAGGTCTCGCCGGGGCTGCCCACTGGGGTTGAAGCCGGGGGGCTGCAGTCTGTCGTCTAGGCTGCGCACCGCTTCAAACACAGGCACGGGGTCTGTGCAGAGAGGAGGTGGGGTGCTGAGGGCCCTGTGGATGGGACGCCCAGCCTGAGGCTGTGGGTCCCTCCCTGGCGAGCTGCGGGCACCATCCACAAGAGCCGCCTGGAGTCACCCTGGTGGCTTATGGGGAGCAACGCGGACTTTCTGCTTTACAAGGGAGGAGTCCCCTTGGGGGTCCTGCTTGGGGGAGCACGTGCAGTCCCCATGGCGTGAGTGTCCTGCCCAGATGGGAATAAAAACAATAATAACTGTCACAATAACCGCATTTCTCGATTCTATGATGCCATCTGTGGCAGCCATGAGTCCGTGCCTTGCAGAGCTCTGACCAGAGTGAGCGTCACTGAGCAGGGACCCAGGTGCCATGCTCTGAGGTCCATCACTCTGAGGCCACCCCTCCCACAGCCTCCTCCTCTGATGCCTGCGTGCAGCGGGGATACCGAGGCAGGACTGCTCTGAGGGCCAGCTCCGGCTCAAGGACGCCCCCATGGCCTCACTCAGCGCTTCCTCAGCCCGTGTGGGGTCTGGGATGCTGCCCGGTGCGTCCCTCCCTGTTTCCCCTGTGACATCCTCACGCGCATAGTCCTGAGGCGGCTTCTCAGATGACCTGGCCAAGCACACCATCGTTTATGACGTGCGCCATGGGTTCCATGGCGGCTTCTCTGGGGGGCAAAATATACAGCTAGGGGGAAGAAGTCTGCCAACTGCCCAGTCGCTAAAAGGTGAGGAAGGTGGAATTTGGTTCCCTCTCCCCACCCTTCGCCCAGCAAGCACGTCCTCCTCCTTCCACTCTGGAGTCCAGCCCACGTCTTCCAGGACACCTTCCCCAACCCCCGCCCCCTACCCAGGGCAGGTACTAGTAACACCTGGACAATTCCAGAGGCCGGTGAGGCACCTTCCAGGTTAAAGGCTCACCCAGAGGAAGGGGCTCCCATGATCCTCACAGAGTCCCCTGGAGGCCAGTTTGGATCCAACTCATTCTCACGGGTGAGGAAACTGAGGCTCAGAGAAGCCAGGTGACCGCTGCAGGGTGAAGGTGAGACTAGGATCTGGGTCTCTTGCCCCGATACCACAAAAGCGTCCTGTCCTGGTGTGTGCACATCCCAGCCCAGCAGCGCCAGTGTCCCTGGGGCCCAGGAAAGCCAGGTCCTCTGCCCAGACCAAGGGGCCTGGGGTCTGGTCCAGTTCTTTCTAATATAACTGGAGCCTTCTCTTCCCTGGAGTCTCCTGCCAGCATGCGCTTGGACACGCACTGTCCCTGCTGGGCCGGAGGAGGATTAAGAGCATGGACTATGAGTCAGACATCCCTGAACCGTGGTCCAATCCATACTTGCTTCTTGGGAAGCTATGCAACCTTGGCAAGCAACTCTACCTCTCTGTGCCCCACAATAAAAGTAGCAACTGCACAGGGCTGTGATGACGATCAGCTGAGGACAAACAGAAGCCCTCACTGTTCCTGTCTTTCTGAGCTCCAGCCGCACTGGATTCCTTCTCAGTCCCTGATGGGTGACTTCCCACCTCAGGGCCTTTGTCTAGGAGCCTCTGCCAGGAACATCCTTCCCTCACTTATTCCTTTCAGCTAGTGAATACACGTCTTCCATGTTGCAACTCCAACGCCACCCCTTCCAGGAAGCCCTCCTTCACTAGTCAGCCCTCCAATGCGCACTGCCTGTCTTTCTCTCACTGCGCCTGCTGCAGCTACAACGTGTGTTCATTTGCAGGCCTACCTGATCGACACCCACGGGACCGTGAACTCCACGGGAGGGCTGGGATGGCATCTGTTTTTGCCTCCCCTCCTCCCTGCCACCAGACCCCTTGTCCCTGGCACACAGCCTGACACACAATCCCACCCCGTAAATATTTGCTCATGGAGGAAACGGGGCAGTGCCTGCAGACGGGACCTTCAGGTCTGGCTGGAACGAGGCGGCCTCTCCAATTTATCCTGCCACCGCCTGTTTCGGTGGCGGGAGGCTCGGACAAGGGGCGCCCGTGCCGAGGTAAGCAGGTGCGCAGGGACGCCGCGGCGCGCTCCTGTCAGCAGCCCCACGCCCCGTCATTAGGCAGGGCCTGCTCAGCAGGGTATGCCATTATGTCTCCCCGGGCTGATGTAATTATACATTGACATAATTAACCCAGCAAGCGCATTAGGCAGGCCAGCTAAAAATTCATCTATAATTATTTGTTGTGTGCATGCTAATGAGTCCATCTGCACTGCCTTTGTACAACATGAACAAATTAATTTACAAGTCTGGATTTTTTAATAAGTTCAAGGAAACGCTTCCTATTGTGTCCTGGTTTTTGAGAAAGGAAGAAAAAGGCAAGGCGCGCTCGCCGGGGTCAGGGAAGTTAGATAAACACGGGAGGCCGCAGCGCCAAGCAGGCCACGGAGGGCCTGCCCTGCTTCCGAGGAGGGGAGGATCGGCTCGTGGCCCGGGGCCCCGGCTGGCCACGAGCCCGTCCAAGCCAACGATCACGCTCGGTGATAAAGGATGTCTGTCACTCACCCCATTTACAGGGATCAGGTATCAATGTTTCGTTCTGCTCTGAGGCCTGCCAGTCACTCCCTGCTGGCTGTGTGCTGTCCCAGGGAAGCTGGCCTCAGGGGGCCGGTTGCCGACACAGTGGAGAACCTAGTTGTTAAGCTCACGGAATCTAAAGTCCAGCTCTGGGTCCAAAAGTCTCACGGGGTTTTAAACTTCAGTTTCCTCATTTATAAAATGGGAAAAATGTAACAGTTCCTACTTCCCAGGAATCATCGAGAAGATTAAGAAACATCCCAAGAGAGGCAGTATGACTTACGGAGCGGGTGTCCACTCGACTCCAACTGGCCATGTTAGTTAAACTCCTGGAGCCTCCATTTCCTCATCTGTAAAATGGGGCCGCGTATGGGGGGTGTGGCGAGGACGGGGGAGAGAAGCTGTGCAGAGACCTGCCCGGCGCTAGGCACAGAGCAGGGCTCGCTACGTGCGGCTGCTGCTGGTGCCCTAAGAAAAGCCGGAGCACCAGGCTCCTGGCATTCCGGGAGCCACTGTCCACAAGGTGACGCTGTGGAGTCTCGGGGACAGGCTATGGCTTCCTATGTTTTTATCAGTCGCCCAAAGACCCAGAATCCAATAATCTTGCTTTGAACTAACTTCATTTTGGGACCCAAAGATTCCAGCTTAGAAAGTCATACTGGGGAGGGACATATCAGATGAATTTGTCCAACATCCCCCCAAACCCAGTACACAGTGGGGTCCAGTGATGTCCCTGAAGTCTGCCGGAGTTGGTGGCAGGGCTGAGATGGGCCCTTGGACCTTTTCCTCCCACACTCTGCTGCCTCCTGGTTCCCTGATCTGAGGGAGAGGGTGGCGGGAGGGTGGCATCCAGACACCTCAGCCAAAATCAGGCCGTAATTGAATCCGAGGAGCCAAAGCAGGGATCAGAATCCATTCACTCTGCACCACGACACTCGAGGTCCTCGAGTGACCCTGCTGGCTCTTCAGCAGGCGCACATCAGAGTCCCCTGGGGAATGTGTCACACATCCTTAGGTCTCAGTCCTAAAGATTCCTGCATGGACAGTTTGTGTGTCAGTCTCAGTCTTTTCAGGACTCAAGTGGGGGTCCCGCATGGCTCAGCTGTTAGACCTGTAGGCCAGGGTGGACGTGGGGTCGTGACTTCCTCTTAGCTTCCCAAGGGGCTGTCAATCAAGATGTCCCGCCTTTCCCTGGCAAGGAGGGTCACCTGACTCAGGCTGGCCAATCAGATGCTCTGCCCTGGGAATTTGAATCCCTCTGTGGGCTCCAGCTTCTCTGGCCCGTCTGAGCAGGTGTTCTCACCATTCTCCCCACCCCGGGCCTGCTAATAAATTCTTCTCCTGCTTAATGGCTTTGCCAGAGTTGGCTTCTGCTGCACGTCACTGAAGAACCGTGATTGACACACCTGATGAATTTTAACCAAGGGAGCCCAAGAAATCACTGGTCCAATAGGTTCATTTCAAGGCTGGGTAAAACTTGGGCCACACAATAAAGGGATCGAGGAGCAGATGCTCAGAACAGAGCGGGGGCCAGGCCCACCCAGGCTTTCCCCGGCACCGTCCCAGGCTTGGAGGACGACGTCCGGCTTAGTTTGGGCTGACTCTCAGGGCAGCCTGGCTAGGACGCAGCCAGGAAGGACGGACCTGCCACCGTGAGCCAGGAGGAGGGAAGAGGCCCCAAAGGTCTGTTTGCTGACATACAGTAGGCGCATAATAAATGTCTGCTCAATAACTGAGGCAAATGGACGTTAGTGCATGTGACCGAGAGGCCCTTCTGAGTTGCAGAAGGGGAAAGCTTGACTAGAGCAGAAGTTTGATCAGTGTGAGAGGAGGGTGGGGAGGCGAGCTTGGAGCACAGCTCTGGGGGCAGAGCCATCTGGGATCACTGCCACTTACTCCATGCAGGGTCCCGAGTAAGGCATTTCAGACCTGTAAGCCTCAGTGTTCCCTTCTGTAAAACGGAGACACTAACGGCATCTACACCAAGGTCACCATGAGGAGTTGGTGACGTAAGTTCTGTACAGCAGTTCGCACCATACCTGGCACATGAGTAGTCAGTAAAGGACGGCAGGATCATTCTCAGGGAGGCTGGAGGGGACCAACTCTCACGTCCCAGCTCTGCTGTGGTACTGCCCGGCTTTGTCTCTTGGGCCAGGCTGCTTTGAGACGGGGCACAGGGGGCCTTGATTTCTTACTATTAGGCCAGAAACAAGGGCCTGAGGGCTCTCCTTGGTTCTGTCGGCTTGCTGTGTGACCTCAGACAACCCACTGACCTCTCTGAGCTCGCCTGTCCAAATTCCTATTACAAGCATGTCCCTCCCAGGCACACACTCAACATTGGGCGTCAACAAATAGGGGCAGGGTTCTGCTGAGGTGAGCACTTTTGGCGCTAGGCCTATCCCTCGGAGCTGGGATGTTCAGGGAAGGTGATTATTAAACACTTTCACAGTCGAACTTGATACAAGAGGCGCGAACATTGCAAATGCCCCAAATTCCCAAAGCCATCCTGAGAGAAAGGGAGAGGGGCCAGGCTGGACGGCAAATCCTGGCTGACCACCATCATGGGAAGTCACGTAGGGCCCCTGTGCCTCAGTCTCCCCGTGAGAGCACACGGAGCCTCTACTGCGGTGCCCAGCGCCCGGCAGGCCCCAAGTGTACGCTGCTGTTATGCGACTGCAGCGGCCACGGAGCACGGCACTCCGCTCTCCCTTCCAGACAGAACCTCCTGGCTGCCGCTCTTCCCAGCCGATGACAGCACGGCCGGCTAGTCCTGCCCGACGCCGGAACAGGCAGTCATATTATGGACTGAATTGTGACCCTGTGTCCCCAACTCGTAAGCTGAAGCCCTGACCCCCAACGTGCCTGTGTTTGGAGACAGGGTCTTTAAGGAGGCGATTAAGGTTCAATGAGGTCATACAGGTAGGGTCCAAAACCAACCGGACAGGCGTCCTTAGAAGGGGAAGAAACACCAACGACCTCTCTGTGTGCACAGACAGGCAAGGCCGTGTGAGGACACAGGGAGAAGGTGGTCAGCTGCAAGCCAGGAAAAGAGGCTCCACGGGAAAGCAACCTTAAAGACACCTTGATCTTGCACTTCCAGCCTCCCAAACTGTGGGAAAATAAATTCTGTTTAAGCCGCCCAGCTGCGGTGCTTCTTTACGGCAGCCTGAGCTGAGGCCTACGCCTCGCCCTGGGGCTCCCTATCAGCCTGGCTGAGACCTTCCGGGAGTGTGCCGCAGTCTGAGGGTGTCCTCCCGTCCTCCTTCCTCCTCCTCTCCCTCCCAGGTGCCAGACCTGTGTCCCCATCTCCTCCCATGCTCTCCACTTTATCCTTCATGGGTCTCCCTAATACATCGTTGCATGTATCACACCATCTTGGCATCTGCCTCCCAGAGGATCCAAACCAACATGTAACTACCTATCTTCCCCCCTCAGAGCCTCAGTTTTCCCATCTGCAAAATGGGGATAAACACAGTTGCTCCTTTATGGGTGTGAAGCCCACGGTATGGTGCTGGGACATTCTGCAGGGACAAGTCTGAAGCAGGCAGAGCTCGCCGGGGGACCTGGAGTCCTTGCACCTGCTTTACTCAGCACAGGTTGAACATCTGTCAGGGGCACAATGGTGAATGACATGGACAAGAGCCTGTCCTTGTGCAGCTCACATCCCAGTGAGGGTGACAGATGCTGCTCCTTACAAGGGTGCTCAGAGAGACCACACAGAATGTTTTTTTTTATCAACACAGAGCCTGGAGGGGATCTGGAACCACCTTGGAGCAGGGGATCAGGAAAGAGCTCTCTGAGTAAGTGACACGGAGCTGCGGGTGCCGCTGGGGGGCAGGGAGGATCTGTGGGAAGAGAGTTTCAGGTGGAGGGCACTGCTTGTGCAACAGGCTGGTGGCTGGAAGGAATCTGTGAAAAGTGTCGCAGCATCTGAGGACATGACACGAGGCCCCAGGGGCTGGAGTAGAGTTGGGGGACATGAGGGATGGGTGGGCAGGGAGATCCCAAAGCCCCTCCGCTGATGACATGGGTGGGGATTCATCCAATGGGCAGTAGGAAGTGACACGTTCTAATCTGCCTATCTGAGCTGCAATGTGAAAACCGGGCTGTAGAGGGTGCCAGACAGGGGGCTACTGCGCCAGTCCAGGCAGCTGTGAGGTGGCCGCAGGCAGAGTGGTGGCAGAAGCGGGAGCAGTGCTCAGACCCAGGAGTTAGCCAGGAAGCACTGGGGGGCCGTGATGCACTGGGCTGAACAGTGATCCCTCAAATTCATGTGCAGTGGAAGCTGAGAATGAGACTCTATCAGAAATAGAGTCTGTGCAAATATCAAGGCAAGACGAGGTCACGCTGGAGTAGGGTGGGGCCTAATCCAGTGACTGGTGTCCTTACGAGAAGAGGAAAGGACACAGACACAGAGCGGGCCATGTGGAGATGGAGGCAGAGACGGAAACAACACATCTAGGGGCCAAGGAACACCAAGGACTGCCGGCAGCCACCCGCAGCTAGGAAAGAGGCCACGACAGTTTATCCCTCAGAGTCTCCAGAAGGAACCGATCCTGCCAACACTTTGATTTTGGGCTTCTTGACTCCAGAACTGAGAGAATAAATTTCCATTGTTTTAAGCCACCCAGAATGTGTTAATCTGGTAAAGCTGCCCTAGGAAACGAACACGCTGCGTTCTGGAGGCTGGAGATCTGCAATCAAGGCGTCGGCAGGGCCACGCTCTCTCCAAGCCTCCAGGGAAGGATCCAGGCCCTTCTCCAGCTTCTAGCCTTGGCTTGCAGGCGCATCTTCCAATCTCTGTCCCCATCACAGGGCTGGCTCTATTTCCAAATAAGTTCATATTTACAGGTACCAACAGGTCGGACTTCAACGTATCTTTCTGGGGGACACAGTTCAACTCATAACACATGGCAAGGGTCTGGATACAAAGTGTGAGAGGCAGGACTGAGGAGCTGCCAAGACTCCAAGTCTCATAAGAAGGAAGTCCTCACTCGAGTCTAACCTATTGCCCTCCTGCTGTATCCATTTCATCTGCTACGGGGAGACAAGCCCATTCCATAAGGGGAGGGAGCAGGCCCCGGGCTCTGGTCCTCCTGCATTTTCATTCTCTTTAACTTCCGAGGAACTGGGCTGTGGGTGGAGCTGGCTGCTCTGAAATGTACACAGCAACAATTATTTAACTTCCCTGGGCGTTGCCCACCCTTCACTTCCTCCCCTAGTGCATGGTGCCAAGTTCCTAGATTTTACATCACGTGGGTAACTCACTCCTTCCCACCTCCCCATCTGGGAGAAATCTGTGGATCCCTGAGCCTCCACCCTGAACTATCTTGCTGGGAGTGCAGTTAGGGAGAAAAAAATGACTAGCATCGGAACAGCTGGAAGATTCTGCCAAATTCTATGCGGAGAATGCTCTGCTGGGGCGGCTGGCAAACCCAAGGGCTTCCCGTTTACTTTGTCCAATGGTATCATTCGATGCATCAGCTAAATGTCACTGCTGCCCTCACAAACACAAACGGAAAGAGAGAAATGACAAAACATCTTTAAAATGTTTGGAAGAGGTTCTCAGTGAACCTGACAGCCGTGGGGGACTGGGGCATCTTGTTTTCGTTCCCCCAAGTCTTCTCCTTTTCCTCTGGGGCCCCGCTTTGGCCCTTCACATAGTAGGTGCTCAATGAATGTGGGTTGTTTGAAAAGAGGGATCCATGGTGAAATTATCGGGGGCCTGGGCACCACGGGTCTCAGGGTTTCCCTGGGAGTGTCTCTGTGGTAGGTAGAACATCACGTCTGGACCCCCAGAAGCCGTGCATGTGTTGCGTCACGCGGAACAGGGAACTGAGGGTGCAGATGGGAGGGGCCGCAGTCAGAGAGCGACTGGCCTGCTGCACTGCTGGCTCTGAGGGTGGAGGAAGCGGCCGGCAGGCCGAGAGCTGAGGAATGCGGTGGCCTCCAGACGCGGGAAAAGGCAAGGAAATGGCTTCTCCCTGGGAGCCCCCAGAAGCAAGACAGCCCGGCTGACACTTTGATTTTGGCCAAGCGAGACCCATTTTGGACTTCTGACTTCCAGAAGTGTAAGATCATAAATGTGTATTTTAAACCACCAAGTTAGTCACAGTAGTAACAGGAAGCTGACAGTCTCTAACGCAGTCATTTATGCATCAGTACGTTTTTACTGAGCACCTACTATGTGTCGGACATCGTTTCTTCAGTTGCCAAAGATGTCCTGAGCTCCTGCTGCGTGTCAGGGAAGGCTCTGGGCCGAGGAGTTCCAGCGGTGATGCAGAGGGAATCTCCGCCCTCCTGGGGCTGACATTCCAGAGGGACCGATGGGCAAAGGACATGTGAGGCAGGGGCACTGACAGGGGCTTGAGAGGGAAGCAAAGGGGCCAGGGACAGGGTGGGCCGGGTGTGCGCTACAGGGTACGGTGCTAACTGAGGCAGGCTGGTCAGGGAAGGTCTCCCTGAGGAGGTGGTGTCTGAGTAGAGCCCTGAAGGACATGAGGGAGTCAGCACGGGGCGGGGGGACATTCTAGACAAAGGGAATACCAGAGAAACAGCCGAGTCACATCAGGAACCAGCAACTGTCCCAGAGACACGGGCTCACTCCATCTTCACAACTGAGCCACTTTACAGATCAGGGCATGGGGGTCAGAGGGGCTGGTGATGCCCAGGCGACTGGTGGGGCCAGTCTCCCCTCCCCCCTGAGGGCTGGGCTGGGCGCTGTGGCTGAGGGCACTGGCAGGGTTCAGAGTGGGCCGTGGCCCCCCAAACTCCAGCAATCATCCATCCTGGGGCCGCAGGACACCCACATCCGCAAGGCTGGGCATGGGGCAGATGAGAGGCCCCCAGTATCTGGAGCCAAGAGCTCGGAGGAACGTGAATTTCCTGGCCCCCACCCGCACGTGCCAGGCACCTTGCATGTATTTAGATCTCGTTTATTTACTGGAACAGCCATATGACACACCACTATCACCCCATCTTCCAGCTGAGAACACCGAAGCCCAGCAAAGGAAAGCCATGTGCTGAAGGTCACTGAGCAAGAAAAAGGCAGAGCTGGATTTGAACCCAGGCCTCTCCCTTAAGCCAGCGCAGCCCAAATGCAGACGCTGACGAACGCACTTCACAATCTCTGCTGCATCCTCATGTCCCCAAACGGTGACCAACTTGACGTTTGCCCTTAGCTGACCCAGTTGTTAAAAACTTAAATAACTTCAAAGGAATGTTTTGTTTTGCTACTGTAAATACAAAATTGGGACCTTGTATCACAAACAGAAAGTACTTTGGGCATAAAAATAAACGTGCGCTGCACACACACACACACACACACACACACACACACACACACACACACACACACACACACGAAAACTGATATTATTAAACTCTAGCGAGACCCCATTGCCTGCCCAAGACCTTGAGCCTGGGCCAGCTCTCCCTTGGTTCAAACGGGAGACGTGCAGGTACTAGACGCAGGAGTTGAAGATGCTCTAGCACCTGACTGAGACTTTATATGGAACAGAACACAGCCAAAGGATTACTAATATTTTAACACCACACCATGCTTTCCAGAGCCGCTGCCCGGGAGCGGGCGAGACACCGTCTATTCCATCTTCCGCCACTAGCTGACGCTGTTGGTGTTTTTTAAAAAAGTTGTGGTGGGGGGGCGAGTTTGGGGACTCTAGGAAAAGCTGTCTCTATCCTCCCACTATGTCCATCTGAAGGAAAGTGGCATTCGGAGCTTTTTTTAGGAAAGCTGGAGCCGGAAAGGCTGTCCGAGAGGCTGTTTAGAAACACATTTATGCAGAAGTATGCACGCGCCCCTCCAAAATATCTCGGAGACAGAAGCCTTCTCCCATCTGGGCCCGGGCTCCGGGCGACTGTGTGGGTGGGAGGCTCAGGCTATTGATGGTGGCAGTGAGACTAACTTTGATCCTTTAATCTCAACTTTTCGATAGCAGATGGGGCGCGGAGCCCTTATAGGCGGCCGTGAGCCTCGCTTCCGCCCACCCCTTTCTTCCCTCCATCGCCAGAGCTGGCTGAGTCGGGGGTCTCCTGGCTAGAGCAGGGACAGAGGGGCTGCGAATGCGGAAGGTCTTCCTTCTTGGCACTGCGTGCTGATGGTAGCAATGACACCGCCGCCAGCATCGGCAGCAACAGTGGCGGTGGCCACTGTTTACTGGGCACTTGCTGTGTGCCAGACACTCCACTAAGGAGTCTGCACCCCTTACCTTACATAACCGTCCCTAAAACTGGGAGGTAATTTTGCTTTTCTAAAAGAAGGAAACAGAGGCTCAGAGAGGTAGAGCCAGTTACTCAAGGCCATCCAGCCAGGGAGCAGCAGAGCTAGGACTCAAACCCACATTCATTACAATAAAAACAAAGTTCCCATATACTGGGCTGCACAGAAAGTTCCAGAAGGGCAGGGACAGCGCCTGTTTTGCTCAACATTGTGGCCCTGTAGCTGGGCAGAGTGCCTGGCAAACAGCAGGTGCTCAGTATTTGTTGAATGAGTTGCAGGGGGCGATGACTCTGTGCAGGCACCGCATTTAGTGTTCTCTGTTGCTCACTGAACCCATCCAATGCCCCCCATCGTCAGGGGAGATTATCATCCACATTTTACTTGTGGGGAAACTGAGGCCCAGAGAAGTCACTGTGATATGGGATGCAAAATGGCAGAATGGGATGGGCCCGGGGCTCTGTAGGAGGGTCCTTCAGCCTAGAGTCTTGCTCACCCTTCCTCTGCCCCTGAAGTTTGGAGCCCTGGGCCAGGAGGACCAGGCGATCCTGGCTGGTGAAGGGTTAACTTGTTCTTCCTCAGGCAACACATCTGCATTTCAGCAAAGGCCTCATCCTCCCAGCCTGGAACTTCTCAATCTACTGGCAGCAAAGACCCTTTAACTATTTTTTTCAGTTTTTAGAGCTCAAATCTCCAATAGCTTTGTCCAAACTCCTTGGATTTTTAAATTAACCCTGCAACTGAGGTGGTGGGTGGGAGCTGGGGGTCTAGATTCAGGCTCCATCAACTTTTCTGCTGTGTGACCTTGGGCAAGTGGCTTGACCTCTCTGAGCATGCACTTTCTCAGCCACATAATGGGGCAGGATGATGGATCTTACCGCTGAGGGGTGTATGTGGTGATCGGTGAATTGTGTCTATGAGGGGCTGAATATGCTGCCTGACACACAGCGAGTGACCCAGAAATGACCTCCGTGTAAAGGCACCTCGGCCTTTAAAACCAGACTCAAAGGCCTCCCTCTCTGAGGCACCTCCACACACACCCCTCCTTGGAGCCAGTTTCTCTGCTGTGTGTTCTGGTTGTCCGTTTTGGGGTCATGCTGTCCCTGGTGGACTCGAGAGTCCCCAAGGGCAGGGCAGGGCAGGACTCAAGCATGAGTTCCCATGGGGCTCGGCACGGAGCAAGTGCTCAGAGAATGAGCTGATGAAAGCCAGGGCTCCAACGCCCACCCCCTCCTTCTGAAAGGGCACAGCCCTTTATGGGGCACCTACTGCATACTAGAGCCAGGCCAGAAACCCCTCTCCAACTCTGAGCCTCTAGGAGCAGTGAAGTGTAGACAGGTGGTCATGGGGAAAGGGTGTTCCTGGCAGAGGAAGTGGCAGGAAATGGTGGGACGCTGCCCTCCAAAGTTATCAGCCATCTTCGGGAACATTTGACATCACTGAACTTTTCCTTCTTTAGAGGTTAAATACTGTTTTATGTTGCCCTTCAGTTGTCCCCCTTGACCCTGCCAGGACTGAGAGAGGCACAAGTATGGAGGAGGGTAAGGTGGCGGGGGGAGGAAGTGAGGGCAACACATTAGAGACAACAGTTTCCCATTACAGGAAAATCTCTATTTCCTGTATCTGTGAAGGTGACTTATCCACTAGATGGCGGTAGAACTAGTCATTTGGGACAATAAAGCTAGATACTTAACCTCCCTCACTGCTTGCATCGACCTATTTTAGATGTTCAAAGATTTAAATTTTTTCAAATTAAGATCACAAAAGTACTAAAAACTAACTATACCCTTGAGGTGAGAAAGGTGTTTTAAAATAGGGACATAAAATTTAGAGGGTATAAAGCAAAAGTTTGCTAAGATTCCCTACTTTCTGCAAATATTTTTTGAAAGCCTGCTATGTACCATATACAAGGGACACAATCAGCAAAATTAAGAAACAAGAGACAAACTAGGGGAGAAGATATGAAACATGCATACCAGGACAAAGATTAATATCCCTAATATACAAAGAGTGTCTACAAATCAATAAGAAAATAATCCACTCTCTGATAGAAAAATGGGCTGCGAATATATAAACCAGTAATTTACAGCAGAATAAATATGAATGCTTCATACATATAAAAAGATATTCAGCGAACAAGTAAATAAAGAAGTCCAGTATAAAATCAACAAGGAGAAAAAGAAATAATTCCTTCTGACCACTGATCCTGGGTTTGTGGCCAAGACCATGGCTACAATATATTTTTCTTTCCAAGTTTTCTTCCTCGTCCTCAGAACTACAACACAGTACCAATGAGCTCTGCGTTCCCGAGCACCCTAACTGCCAGTGCTGGAGAAGGTTCAAGAAATTACAATACAGCCACATGAGAGACTGTCAGACACAATGCACCAAAGTTGCTCAGGATCTGTAATCACACAGAAGAAATATGGACGCTCATGTTGGCTTAAGCAGGATTCAAAACGGTACGTGTAGAGTCGGCAACCGTTTTGGAAAAATACACAGGGAAAAAAGATCAGAAAGAAAAACAACAAAATGCTTTTCTAGTAGGTTCTTTCCCCTTCCTCTTGCTATTTTTCTGTATTTTCTGAAGCTGACAGTGTGCATATGTTACTTTTATAATTGAGGAGACAAATTTAAAAACCTTAAACATTGTAAAGCATTTTCCTATCCCACAGATTCAGTAACCCCGTCGCCTACACCGCTTACCCGATGTCCTTGACAACTCACAGAATCTTGTGTAATCAACAGCAGATGCTTGTAACTCCTGGAACTCTTACACGCTCATGTCAAGGGGCTGCTGGTTATTAAACCCTGCTAAATGCTTTCACACACAGCCTATCAAATCCTCAGGTCCACTGACCAGCAGGTTCTATTATTATCCCTTCTCTGAAGAAACAGAAACCAGAGCTCAGAGAGGTTAAGGCCCCGGCCAAGGTCACACAGCACAAAAGCACCATGCTGAGAGTCCCATCCAGGTGTGTCTGACTCTGTGACCTGGACATCTAAGCACTCTCTCTGCTGACCACCTTTACCCCCAAGAGGAGAAGCCCCTGCCCCAAAGTGCAATCTCCTGGATCAGATTTTAAAAAACCAAAGTAAAACAAAAAAACCCCAACTATTTTGTGGCACTCACCTCTGTCTTATCTCCTCAGCAACGTTGGTCTGCCTGCCCTCTCACTTGCTCCTTTCTTGTTTTGTTTTTTTTCATTTTTTTCATGTAACTAATCACTCAGTTACCAACTTAGCTTTCCGAAGCCTGAGTCGGTACCTAGTGACTCTATGCGCTCGATAAAGGAATCAGCCGTCACCGATACAGAAGTCAGAGAGGTTTAAATCAAATCATCCTCCACAACAATGACATTAATTATGCTTTTAACACGTTTTACTGCTTTTTTTCTCACTTCACGCCACATCTGTGTGAACAATATCCAAAAGATTTACGGTTTTCTTTCGTAATTACAGACATACAGGCTGCACACTTATCAAAATACTTGCTGAGCAATCACGCTATATCGCATTCTCTGCCAAAGATCTGTGTTGGCAGCAGTCACTCAAAACAAAAATGTTGAATCAGGACTTGTGTGGCTTCTGGGGCGGGGGGAGTATTTCGACAAATAATTTGCCTGTCAAGAAATATAAAAACAGGACAGAGCGGATGCTGGCAAATTTTCCAGGAGTGTTATTTTTATGGAGGGGGTTGGGGCGGACGGTGAACAGGGAAGCTCGGAGCGCCCCAAACACATCTGACATTTGGTTCTTGTATCTGAGGATAAAATTTAATGAGAACAAAAATATGTCTTCCTAATTCCCCTAAGAAATCATTAAAACATTTTGTTATTCTTAAATGTCTTGAAAATGAATTAGAGGCCCTAAAGGGGCCGTTTGTATGGTACGTCTCCATCAGTTAAGGCTCCTCATTCTCCAGCTCGGTGACAGCTGGGGACGGCTCCCCCGCCCCTCCCTTCCCGGGGAGGAAGCTGGGAAATTAGTGGAGTCAGTGCCAGGCTTGGGATGGCCTCCCTGCTCTGGGCTTTGGGGAGAGGGGTGAGAGGGCAAGTGGACCTTCCAGAAGGCTCCATACCAACCTTGGGCGCTCCCATGGCCCGTGGCTGGCCCTGTGACTATGTTTTGTCAGCCTTGTCTCAGAAAGATGAGGGTTCCATAATGAACCCCCACAATGAACATTTGTTTCCAAGAGGGCAGGGGTATAAGTCCCTCTCACTGTTTCCCTTTGTCTGTCTGCCCCTCCACACCCCAACACTCCCTGCATTTGCAATGACAGCTTATCTGACCAATATTTGGTCGCTTCTTGCACCCAAATGCGAGCATCTGAGGGCTGACGCATGTCTGCGCCTGTGGCTCACAGCTCCGTTCCCAGCGTCAGGCAAGTGCCAGGCCCACAGCAGGCACCCAATAAATGCCACCTAAAACGAGCAGGGGCTCTAGCTGAGAAAGAATCGTTTTGCTCCAATAACCCTTCTTCCTGTTTCTGTTGCCGAGTCTTATTGCTAATATCCAACAATTATTAGGTGCCTACTGTGTACTGGGTCCTGGGTATACAAATTTAGTATGACTCAGTTCCAGGCTTGAGCATTTCACATCTCCTAGGGAAGCCAGATAATGAGAGTAGCTAACATTTAGTAAGCACCTACTGTGTACCATTCACCTTGAAGCCTCTCAACAACCGAATGAGGCAGGTTCTAATATTATTCCCAATTTACAGAAGAGGAGACTGAAGCTCAGGAAGGTGAGTTTTTAATTCATCTACAGTCACACAGTAAGGGAGAAGCGCAAGCCGGACTCAGTGCTGCCCCCTGGTGCTACAGGTGCAGGACTATGGGGCCCCGGGGAGGAGCCTGGTGTGGGGCCCCCTTGGGAGGCATCTCTAGGGTCTGTACTGGCTCAACTTCCAATGTCGTTTGTCGCTGAGACAGTGGGGACCCGAAGGATTGAAAAGGATGATAAATGAAAAGGTGCATTTTTCTAGATACTACTGATGACGGTGGAGCTAATATACGCAAAAAGCCTGTAAAGAATGGTGCCACTTGGCCTCTTGGCCATGCATGTGGGGTGGCCCTCAGTGAGGGTGATAATGACTTGGGCGGAAGACACACGACCCATCTCTGCCTCGGGCCATGGGCTCTCGAGGAACAGAGCCCACAGCTGTGCTGTTCGGCTCCTGTCGTTCCTGCTGCCAAAATGTTCACTGCTGAGCAGAGGCACGCGGCAGCCATGCTGTGTCCCTGTGAGTGCGCGACCCGGGTGGCGCATGGGACCAGGCAGCAGCCACGCTGTGTCCCTGTGTACGGCTGAACGTACCTCCACGTCCGAACCTGTGGGGCCTGGAGTGTGACTCTGTTTGAAGTGTCTTTACAGATACAAACGCGGTAAGGACCTTGAGATGAAAATCAGTCTGGATTACGCAGGTGGGCCCCAAATCCCACGGCAAATGTCCATGCAGGGGAAAGGAGACAGAGATACAGAGGAGGAGCCACGTGACAACCGAGGCAGAGACTGGAATGACGTGGCCACAAGCCAAGGGATGCCAGGAGCCACCAGAAGTTAGAAGAGGCAAGGAAGGCTCCTCCCCTAGAGACTTCAGACCACACACCGCCCTGCTGACACCTTGATCTTGGACATGCCCCTTCGGCACTGAGAGAGGATAAATTCCTGTGGTTTTAAGGCATCAAGGTCATGGTAGTTTGTTACAGCAGCCCTAGGAAATGAACACAGCCTTCCACGTGTAGCCAGCTTGTCACACAGCACAGATACTCTGGAAGTATCTGTTGAATGAGGCAAGACCTGAGCCACATCTCTCCCGCTGTGAGACCTTGTGCATCAGGCTCACCTCTCTGTGCTGTGGCGAAGGGAACGGGTTGGGCCTGTTCCCTGCGGGCTTGTAACATGCAGAGTATAGAACAAATGGACCTTCTGCATCAGACCAGCACTTCTCATACCTGAATGTGCTCACAGACCCCCATGGGGAGCTGCTAAAATGCAGAGGCTGAATCAGTGGGCCTAGGGTGGGGCCTGAGACTTTGCATTTCTAACCAGCTTGCAGATGTGGCCAATGTTGCTGGCCCACGGACCACACTTTGAATAGCAGATGGAATCATACAGTTGTGCTCTTTGGGGTCTTAGTTTCACTCGATGTCAAGTTTTTTTGAGGCAGTGTCTTGCTCTGTTGCTGTGGCTAGAGTGCACGATAGCTCACTGCAGCCTCAAGCTCCTGGGCTTAAGCTATCCTCCTGCCTCAGCCTCCTCAGTAGCTGGGACTACAGGCGCACACTACCACGCCCAGCTAATTTCTCTATTATTTATAGAGATGGGGTCTCACTCTTGCTCAGGCTGCCCTCAAGCGATCCTCCTGCCTCGGCCCCCCAGCGTGCTAGGATTAGAGGCGTGAGCTACGGCACCCAGCCTAAATGTTCAGTTTTTGCAGTTGGCTGTGCCTTGCGGGGGACCGTTTGCAGGCCCGCCTCCATCGCCACCTGCTGGCAGAGAGCACCTTTTGTTCTCTGTGGCAATGGGATGGGGGTTCCACTGGGCAGGACGCCCGGCTCCCCAAGGAGGTCCAGGTGGGACATCTCACCAGGAGTCCTCTAAAGCAGGGTCCTCGCTGACACTGCAAGATGGAGGGAGCCATGTGGGGACACGTCACACCAGACATAGAACCCCATTTACGGAGAGCCTAGTCTCACCCAGGAGTTCAGGCCTATCCCCAGAGCCCACTGCAAGGAAGTCCCTGTGTAAAAGTCTTAATGGCAGTTTCTTGTCATTAATTTTTCAATTATGGAGCCCAAGAGTTTCTTACCTGGTGCTTCAATTAATTGCTTGTAAACACTCAGAAAAGCGGCCTCCGCCTCCTGACTTCTCTTACTAAGGGCCACCACCTTTGGAAACAAGAGAAAGAGTCACGCGTAACCATGGCATCTGGGTTTGCAAGCAAATCTGATCATTTTCTATGTGTGCAAACACTGGAGGGGGAGTGAGAGGAAATGAATGTTAAAAGTATGGGCTCTGGAGTTAGGAAATCTGGGTTCAAAGCCCAGCTCCACTGTGTCTAGGCTGTGTGACTATGGGTAAGTCACTGTTCCTCTCTGATCCTTAGTTTCCTCCCCTGTAGAATGCTGGGCAGTGGGCGGTAAATAACAGGACCTACCTCCTGGGCCTGCTCTGGAGATTAAATGGAGCCCGGGGCTTGGCAGCACACAGATTTAAAAAAATATATATTTTTTACTATTTATTTATTTAGAGACAAAAGCCTGTCACCCAGGCCATCATAGCTCACTGCAGCCTTGAACTCCTGGGCTCAAGCAATCCCCCCGCCCCAGCCTCCCAAAGCACTGGGATTACTGGTGTGGGCCACTGCTCCCCGCTCCACAGTGGGTTATGAACAGCTATTCTTCTTGCTATTAAAGGGTGCGCTGGAAGTTTGAATATGGCACATTTTTTGAGGGGAAAGTGGGACTCATCTGGGGACTATTACTTGCCACTGAAAATTAAGGAGAAATTGTTAAAGCTCTTGTAAGATATCAAAGAGCTTCCACAAGCACTGGAGGGTAGCAGGGTTATGGGAAGCAGTTCCTGGCACACTCAAGGTGCTCGATAAATGTTTCGACTGGGTGAACAAATGAATGGCAGGATAACCCAGTGGCACAGGCTACATTCCTGCCATCATTCCTTTGCTCTGGATCTTTCTCATTCTGCCAACAAGACTTCCTGAGATGCTCATGGGTGAGACAGATGCCATCCTACAGTGTGTGGATGGACATCTCTTGAAGACCCGGAGGCTGCTGAATTTCTAGAACTCAGCACCATCTCATCCCTCTGTGGGAGGATATTCATTCCAGAGCTCTGGCCTCACAGGCGCCTTGATTGTGGCTCTGGGTGGCTTGTCCCAGTGGAAGAGTCCTGGGCCTCACCCATCTGGAGTGAGCTCCTGGCACCCACAGGCCACCATCCCTTTGTCTGCAAGGCTGCCCTGGGCTGTGTGTCCCGCTTTGGACTGGAATGAGCCTATTCTCCCCGGCACCGACACACCGCTCCCTGGGCACCAACGTCCTAAATGATGAGTCTACTCGGAGCATCTGCTCGTCAGTCTACCTCTATCAGAGTTGGGCTTTTCTTATAAATGCTGATGGAGCCACTGAAAGAGAAAGAGGGGAGCGTCTGTTATCGAACTCCTCTCCTTAAAACAAGCTCCGTGGGAACGCTGTTGGCGCACAGTAGGTGCTCAACATAATTTGCCGAATGAACAAATACAAGTGCGTTGCACCAATTCTAAGACCTGTGACCTAGATAATTCCTTTACTCCCCACCGGCAAAGGCCATTTCTGAGATAGCCTGTTCACAGAGGTGGCCAACTGAGGCACAGGCCCCGGAGCTAGCCTGCCTGGGTTCACATCCCAGCTCCACCTCTCAGTAGCTGTGTCTGTGGCCAGGTAGTCACTTAAAACCATGGCCTCTATATCCCCATCTGCAGACTGGCGAAAATAATACAACCTCCCTCAAAGGGTACTGGGAGAATGGAATAGTTTAGCACGTGAAACAGTGCCCTTTGCATAACTCCTGGCACGCATCAGGCGCTACAGATACATCACCTCTAGGTACAACCAATCCCTTTCTTTTGCCTGGGACCGTGACAGGGGCTCCCCAGTGCTGGGCGGTGACCTCAGCTGTGCTTGTCTCTGGAGTCTCACAAAGGTTACCCGGGAAAGGTGCTGCCCTCTCCACGTGCAGCAATGCGCTCCGGCAAGAAGACGTGAAACCCACATTGGCTCAATACGGCAGCCACGAAACACGTGTGGCTCCTGAGCACTGGAAACGTGGTGAGTCCAAATCAAGATGTGCTGAGTGTAAAATACATACGAGATTCTAAAGACTTAGTACGAAAAAAAGAGAAGATAGTGTAATAGTTCATCAACTTTTTAAGTGTTGATTACACATCAAAGTGATAATATGTAATCACTTTTTTTAATGTGGCTACTAGAAAATATAAAGTTATATCTGTGGATCACATTATATTTCTATTAGACAGCGCGGTTCAAAGATTTTACAAGGCCTATAAAGAGTTTGTTATTTCAGAGAGGTGGAGAGAAATGTATGGTGGATGTTGAACGTGTGAACAAGTGATATAAAAAAGTCAGTTATAAAAGCTCCTTATATACTCTGGTTTCTCTTCAGATCGTATAAATCTTTCGCCTTTTAATAAAAGCTCCTTATGGCCCAGCGCGGTGGCTCACACCTGTAATCCTAGCACTCTGGGAGGCCGAGGCGGGAGGATCGCTCGAGGTCAGGAGTTCGAGACCAGCCTGAGCAAGAGCGAGACCCCGTCTCTACTAAAAATAGAAAGAAATTAGCTGGACAACTAAAAATATATAGAAAAAATTAGCCGAGCATGATGGCACATGCCTGTACTCCCAGCTACTCGGGACGCTGAGGCAGAAGGATCATTTGAGCCCAGGAGTCTGAGGTTGCTGTGAGCTAGGCTGATGCCACGGCACTCTAGCCCGGGCAACACAGCAAGACTCTGTCTCCAATCAATCAATCAATCAATAACAGCTCCTTAATCTCACTCATTGTTATCCTGAGAAAGCCCCTGGTCTCTCACCTTCCAGAGTGGATGACAGTCTCTTATTCACTCAACAAACATTTTCCTAAGCACCTGCTATGTGCCAAGCACTGAGGACTGAGAACCCAACATGAAGATTGCAGACTTGGACCCCACCCTTGTGGGAGTGCAGGCCCGTGAGGGACAACGACATTGAGTCACATTCCCCAGACGATTCACTAATCACAAGTGCTAAACGCTTGGAAGACAAAGTACAGGGGGGCCTTGAGGGCGTGGAAGTGGGGGAAGGCTGACCCAGTTTGGTGGTGGAACATTAAGAATTATCGCCCCAAGAAGGGCAAGCTGGTCGGGGAAGGGCAGAAAGAATGTTCTAGAATCTAGGGAAAGGGAAAATTACCACACAGGCGGGTAGAGAGATTTTTATTCTTGCTGAGATGGGTAAGACACAGGTCCTGCTCTGGCACTGGCAGCTGAGTGGGAGCCACCACACAGGAGGACGTGCAAACACTGGAGGCTCCTATGAGCACTGTGAGGGGGGCAATTCGTTCAGTTTGGGGGCATCCCTCATGGGCTAATAATAACAACAATAATAATAACATGACATTGAACGTACTCCACGTGCCAGATGCTCTATTCACAATCATCTATTTCCACAGACACACCGATCACTGAATTGCCGCCCTTATCTCCATAGCACAGATGAGGAAACTGAGGCTCAATGAGGTTAAGTCACTTGCCCAAGGTCACCCAGTTAGTAAACGGCAGGGCCAGGATTCAGACCAGATCTGGGGACTCAAATTGCTGTTCTGAATCCAGATGCCGGCCCCCTTTTCCCTGGATAGAAAAACCATCCCAGACAGTGAGGCCGGCCACTCAGACCCCACGCGGATGCCGCTGCCTCGAAAGTCACCTACGGCGGCACTAGGTTAGAAGCTGCGGCGCTGGCAACCCGGCGCCCAGGAAAAGCATGAGAAACAAAACCAATTCATCTCTCGATCAGAGATGGAGAACGATCAAAGATCAGCCGGAAGAAAGGCGGAGTGCTCCTTTTTACAGAGGCCCGTGCTGGGCGGGCGTGGTGGCTGGCGTTTGGGTAAAGGCACAGACTTCTAAAAAGTCCCCCGCCCCCCGCTCCACCACCCCAGGCTGAGCTCCCACGAGCTGTCTGAGGGCACAGTGAGTCTACTGGCTGCTGAGAACTGCTCCGCGCCAAGTTCTTCACAAGGAATGGAAACCATCGCCTGACCCTGCGCTCGGTGCTTTGCCTTTGGAATCCCCCCATACCTCTAGGGTGTGAGCGCCATCACTGCCCCCATTCTACAGAGGAAGAAACTGAGGTTCAGGGAAGCTAAGTCGCTTGGCCAAGATGAGAGAACGAGCCAGTGGCAGAGCTGGTATCGGCACACAGATGCCCTCATGGCAGGGCCCGACTGGCAACTGGAAAACTGCTTCTCCAAGTGCTATGGTGATCGAGCCTGCACACCTTTCTCCGTGGACGTGGGCACGATACACGAGCACGTTGGATGTGCTGACAAGATCTGCAGGAAAAAGTCCTCTTCAGCTTGGTTTAACCCAGCGTTTTCCCAAATGCATTTCGAACAAAGAACGTTTTTCTTCAGGCAATGAACCTGGAAATGAGGGTTCTGTGGAACACACTTTGAGAACAGGAGCCCTGTACCAGTGGGTCCTGGGCTCTGGGGAGGGTGGGGCGTGATGGTCCTAAGAGATGGGGTGGGGGATCTGATGTGGCAGGAATTCTGGAAGAAACAGAGGCTGGTGAGAGGCGGTGGTGCTCAGAGGGTCTTGGAATTAGCACCGCTGAGCAGTGGAGGGAGTGAAATCTGGGGAGCACAAAGGAATCAGCTGGGCACGGGGGCGAGGTGGGGGGATGGGGTGGTCCTTAATGCCGGTTCTGGTTCTCCCTCTGGGGCGTGCAGGGCGGGGGCAGCTCACAGAAGGCAAAGAAGCCAGCAGCAGGGCAGGACAGGGGAGAAGCCGAACCTGGGAGTGCGTCCCTGTCCGCCTTGGGCAAGTCGCTCCCCCTTTCTGAGGCTCAGTTTCCCCATCTCTAAAGTGAAGGTGCTGGGCTACAGGCTTAAGGCTCCTTCTGACTCAGCCTTGATTGTGCACCGATTCTAATTCACCCAGGAAGACAGACAGACAGATAGACAGGCACACTCCTGCCCACACATGAAGCCTCCTCCTGCCCCTGGGGTTTTAACAAAGACAGCAGGAGGCTAAGCCCACTCCCCTGGGCTCTGACGGAGAGGCAGGTCTGCCGAGAGAGAAACACTATACAATTTTATTCTAATATTTGTAATTATTCCCAGGCTAAAAATAAGGCATAGAGCAAAGTGTTTTCAAATGTCGGCATTAAGAACACTTTTTATCCAACATAATACAGGCCCCAAATGCATTTATGCCAGGCTCCCGGAGACACTGGGAGCGCTGCTCCGTGCCAGGCCGGCTTCCACGGCTTGGAAGCCGTGCAAAAATGAAATGTCCCACAAGCGAGGGCTGGCAGGCCTGCTATTAGCAACAGTATAATCATCAATTATGTCCAATCACAAACTACTGATTTTATAATTATCAAATGAAGTTCTAACTTCTCACCTCTGCTCAGTGGCAACTAATATAATCTCTCAGTTCAAAAGGAAGCTTTTTTTCCTCTTTTTTTTTTTTTTCCCTTTTCCTCTGGTTCTCTCTCTTCTCTTCTGGGGAAAAAAATTTCCAGGCCTCCACATAAGATTGCATTTAAATTGCTTGTCACTCAAAACAAAGGCGAACCACTCATTTGTAATTCACCAGCCACCTGAACAGACTGCCTGTTTTCCTCTAAGCATCCACGCACCGAAGCACAAAGATCATTTTTCTATTGTTAAAATTGTATAAGCTGGGGCTTTTTTTAGCAGTCAATACACAATTTCACTTCTCTTCCGAGGGCTCACGGCATAAAAGGGACACAAGGCTTTCTTTAGTGCCTTACAAATAAATTTTGCTTTGGGGTATTAAAAAAAAAAATCAACGATATCCTCATACAATGGGCCAAAAAGCAACAGTATCAATTCTTTGACAAGGGCAGGACAGAAGTTATGCTTCCTGCCCTGCCCGGGGTGTGGCTAGTATATGAAGCTGGACAACCTAGATTCATTTCCATAGGTGTTGGGCAACTTCTGTGCCCAATTTTCTCTTTTTGGGAGCTGCCGATCCAAACGTGGCTCCATGCTTGTTAGCCTGTGCTGGCTGTCTATGCGCCCAGGACCACCCCAGAGTGGGTGCTCCAGGTCTGACCTTGCCCTCTGGCCAAAGGCAGCTCCAGCTGGGCGTGTGACTTTCCGGCTACCTCCTCCCAGAGGGACGAGCCCTGGATCCCCTGTGCAACCGACCAGGCTGCCTTCTCCAGGTTCAGCCTCTCGAGGCCCGGCTTGCTTCCCCAACAGCTCGGTTTTTCTGCGTAACTGATTATAATCATAATACCTTCCAATTTTAATCTAGAGCTTTTTATAGCTTACAAAGACCTTTTACAGGAATTAGCACATCTGAGTTTCCAAACTCTCCCAGGGGCAGCCCTGGGCAGGAGGATGGTTCTTGCTCTAGAGACCCAGAGAGGCTGAGAAGGTGACTCCAAGTCACACAGGAGGGGGTGGGTGGTCTATGGACTCAGAGCCAGCTGTGTGGCAGGGAAACTTGGGGCTGGAACTTATGTGACCCCACCACCTGACATGGCGAGTGGCTTCCGCTTGGGTAAATTAGAACGGACTCAAGTTCACTCCTAAAATATCCCCTTCTCTGACCTGAATGTGCCGTGCGTGCTTCCCTGAGTTGGAGAGAAAGCGGTGGGCTTCCGCCAGCCCGCCAGAAGTTACTCAATAAACCACAGGGTCTTTTCTCTGCAGCAGCCCTGAGGACTAACAAAGATTCCTGATGGCAGTGACATCATTCTATATGCTACTGTGACAGCGGGCACACAACATCATGCATTTGACAAACAGGCCCACAGAACCATGCAACACAAAGAATGACCCCTTTGTAAAGTGTGGATTTTAGTGAATAATAATGTGTCAATAGGGGAATGGGGGGGAAGATGGAATACATAGCAACTGGCTATACATTCTGCTCAAATTCGCTCTAAACCTAAAACTGCTCTAAAAAATAGCGTCTATTAATTAAAAAAAGACAACCGTGAACACATACACAGCAGTTACCACATGCCAGGCACTGTTCTAAGCGCTCCTCACGTGAACTCATTTAAATCAAATCCGTCCGCAGAACAGCACTGTGAGGTCAGTATCATCATCTTCCCATTTCACAGATGAGGAAAGCAAGACTTCGGAGGGGTAAAGTAACTTGTGCAGTCAAACAGCAAGTGGCAGCCTGTGCCCTTAGCTGTGAGAGTGATGAGATTATACGTTGTCACTGGGTTCGTGCCAAAGCCTGTCCCTTTCCCCATGGGATGCTGTTGCACAACTTCGTGTGCGTCCTACTTAGCTCACACGGGTCACATGGCATGCCAGACTAGGGTCCAGGGCCAGATGCACCCCATGGACATATTTTCTTGGACCCTCCAGTGTTTTAAAAATATTTGAGCTGTCAAAATTCATCAAGTTATACACTTAAGATTTGCGCATTTTACTGTATGTAAATTATACCTCCATAAAGTACTGTGAGCATGAAAATATGTGCATATATATTGAGCCAGTATTTAAAAACCAGAAGAGTGCCAAATTGCTGGCTCCTCTTGGGAAATTAAAGGATCTGGCCACCCTGGGCTCATGTTTCCACCGACATTGGCCACCTGGAGCCGGGTGTCAGCCGTCTGTTGGGACAGGCCGAGGGTCTGCGTTTCCCTTGAGGCCCCCCCAGGCACCTGCAGTGGGGGTGTGGGCCTGCCTGGGTTCCGTAAGCATTAGCAATTCCCTCTGGCCTAGACCAACACCCCATTTCCCCCTGCTTTGTCCCCCCCCCCACTTCTTGAGGCCCACCAGCCCCTCCCCCACAACTTCAAAGAGTGATTTTGCAGCCGAGTGACAAACAGGCAGTGACAGGAGCAGGAGGTCCCATCCTGGCCCTACTTCTGCTTCCAGGCAGCCCCCTCACCCCCCGTGGCTGGCAAACTGCCTTTCCAAACTGCAACAAAACCTCCACGAGAGCCCCCACCCTGCATATGGGCAGGTTAGGCCCTTCCAACTCAACTCCCACCTGGGCTTGGGGGAAAAGGGCCACTTACGGCACCCGGATGAACCTGTACCTTCCTGGGTGGCGAGGAACTCGCGGGCCGAGTGGAGAAAGACCCAGCAGAGCTCAGCATTCCCTGTGCTCTGGTAGGGCGGTGGGCGAGGAGGGATCTGGTGAGAGAGGGGTGAGTGGACAGCATGGGGAACGTATGCAGCTGGGGCTTAATAAAGGCCTGTGGCTTCAAGGAAGCGCTGGGAAGAACAAGGGCTTTGGAGCTGGGTCTGAGCGGCTGGGATCTGCACGCTGATCCCCGGCTGCGCGGCTGCGGGCGAGTCCTGAGCCTTCAGAGCCGCGCTTTCCCCAGTGGACAAGGGACGGCAGTGCGCAGAGCCCGGCCGGCACGGATCAAAGAGGAAGTGCCTGTCCCAGAGGGCAGGGACATCAAGGCCCAGCTGGGGTGTGAAAACAGCAGCAGTTAAAAGATACGCTTTGCTCACTGTTAAATATGGGGTAAGGTTGGCCAAGCCAAAGACGGTTCTTGGACTTTCTGGCCAAAGAGTGATGAGGGTGTGTGAGAAGTTGGCACCATTCACACCATTCAGGGGGAGCATGGAGAGGTGGCAGCTGTGACGCCTGGAGCCAAATGGCCAGAGTGTGGGTAGGTGGTCGTGATGCCAAGAACCACCCCAGCCAGTCCCCAGCAACAAGTGCCCTCTGAGGCTGTCCAGAGCCTGCACGCCAGGCCCCAATGACACCTGCTGCCCCCTGTGCTCTCTCAGCCATGCGTGGTGGTCGCCTTGCCCCGCATGGGAGTCCCAGGCGGTAGCAGTCTCCCCTCTCGCAGTGATCCTGGCAAGTTCTCCAAAATGCCAGCCCAAAAGAGTGAAGCTAAAGGAACATGTGTGCCCTTTATGGAGAGGCGGCTACCCAAATGTCACCGAAGTGCCACCCAGCCCAGGCTTTTAAATATAGCAGCGTCCTTTCCGGATGTCTCTGTGGAGTGTAGTTGGAGACAGCCCCGTGGGAGCCTCAGCCGGACGCTCGGGCACTACTGTCTGCGCCGTGGCTCTGCCTGGCCGGGGCCTCACTGCCTCTAACTCTCCGGCTCCAGTCCTCACCATGGACTCAGCTCTCGGGAGTGGCTTCCGCGCTGAGGGCCTGGCTTTGATTCCCAGTCACCCCCACCTTCTTTGTGGCCTTGGGCAGCCACTTGCCTTCTCTGTGCCTGTTTCCGTATCTGAGATTACCAGGATTCAGGTGACAATGCACAACATGTGCTTAGTGCACAGTGTGGCAAACAGATGATGCTTAATAGATGTTGATTTTATCATTACTAATCATTCTGACTTTCCATGTATACAGCCCTATGCCGAGATGAATAAGACTTGGCCTCAGCCCTCAAGTCCTAGAGTCAGAGAGACCACGCAAGAGGGCAGAGGGAAGTGGCACTTTGATGAGGAAGGGTCAGGGGGTACGATTTATCCTGCAGGGCAGAGCTAGGGGAGGGCCTCTAGCCCTCTAGCAGTGGCCCTGGCTCCCACGGGACGAGCGGGCTGTTGATCCACAAGGCAGGGGAGCGGGTGGTGTGTCAAAGGTGGGAGGTGGGAACAGGCCCAGAGTAGTCAGCACTTAGAGTCCAGCCCTCCACGTCCAAGACTGCAAACATGGGCCCGTGGTCCAAATCCCACATGTACTTTGTTTTGTTCAGGTTTAAAAAATACTTGATATTACCCAAGATTTATTTAAAAATCAAGGTCAGGTGCAGTGGCTCACACCTGCGACCCCAGGACTTTGGGAAGCTGAGATGGGAGGATCAGTTGAGGCCAGGAGTTCGATACCAGCCTGGGTGACATAGTGAAACTAAAAACTAAAAAACTAAACGACAAAAAACTAAAAAAATCAGCTGGATGTGGTGGCGTGCACCTGTGTCCCAGCTACTCTGGAGGCTGACGTGGGAGGATCGCTTGAGCCTGAGAGATTGAAGTTACAGTGAGCTATGATGACGCCACCGCACTCTAGCCAGGGTGACAGAGCAAGACCTTATCTCAAAAAATTTTTTAAAAGTTTGACATTAGCAAATGTTTAAAAACCAGGAGATTTTACATAAAAATTGAGATGTCTAGCTTCTCTGGAACAACTGGAAACGTGGCCACCGCGCCGACACCGCTCTAAATGCTTTACATGTACTGGGTCTAAAAATCCTCACAAAAGCCTCGAGAAGTAGGGGCAGCAATGCGCTGCGAAAGGTTTAACAACTGGCTGGCTGCTGGAAATAAAAAAAGGCCCTGACTTGTAGTGTCTGCCAATTTCTGTGGTGTAAACACTCCCACTGTGGCAGATTTCACCATATCAGCCTCTCCTGCACATCACTGGTAGGTGCAGTTACCATCTCTGCTTCCCAGAGGAGCAAACTGAGGCACAGAAAGGGCAAGAGTTGCCCAAGGTCACACAGGTAGGAAAGTGGGCAGAGCAAGGATTTGGAGACAGGCAGCTTGGCTAAAAAGTTTGTGCGCTCTACCCCTGAAATGCACTGCAAGATGCACAGCAAAATGTCTGTGATCTGCCTGAGCTGGGTACCAGCCATTCAGTTCTTTAGGTGGCACACAGAGTCCCCAGCCTGTCTTTAGGGGATAAAACGTCATCCTGGCCCTGCTCTTCAGGGACCCCCACCAGGTACCTGGACCCAAACAAAAGGCCCCGGGGTTGGGGGACAGAGCCAGCTCCTTTCCTTCTAGCCGTCCCCTAGCACCTGACACAAAATGTCAGGCAAACCATTAGTTCCAGTGCTCCCCACTTTCTCTCATTCCCTCCTTGCCAGGAGCACTACTGGCATCAACTTAATGGAAGCAATTTTTCTGTTCCCCTTCTCGCCTCCCACCACCCCATACAACAAAACCTGGAAACGACATGATTTATAGGGGGAAAAGCAGCAAACCCAGTCCACCCTGGGTTGGAAACGCCAATGCTGCTGTACTCCCTCTGCTCTGTTGGGAGAAGGTGCTTCCATTTAGCAGGGGAGGGGAGCTTGGATGGGGAACCCCATCTTTTTTGCTATTTCTCAAAGACAGGCAGCCCTTGTGAAGCCCCCACAATGACCCAGCTGAGAGCCCAGGATGGCAGCAAATGAGGGAGAGGCATGTTTGGTGGGAAACGTGGAAATAATCAAGTGTGACTAGATTTGTGAAATAATTTAATTACCTTGCACAACTATGAAATCTCCTAGTTTCTGCTTTCATTATTAATGATGAATGTTAACTGTCCCAGGACGTGGGCTGAGGTTTCCCAATGTGCTGGGGGAGGGGATACAGGTGTCCCCCAGGTGGCTATAACCTGCTTGTCATTGATCAGGCCGGTCTTTGCCTCCCATTGACCTCTGCTCCTACCTTGGAATTGTCCAGGCAGTACACTGGGAACCCCTGATGGGGGGGACACCCAGCACCACCTGAAATTACACTTGCTGAGGACATTGAACCTGAATCTGACCACGCCTCAAGATTCAACTGCCCATGCCAAGCAAATACAGGGGACAGAGGAACAAGTTAAATGACATGACCAGGATACAATCAGCAAAATCTCAGCTAGAGGTGAGGGGACTGGCCCAAGGTCCCACAGCTAGTGGTGAAGCTGGGATCTGAACCCAAGCTCACGAGCACAGCATTCTCTTGCCACTGTGTGAGAAGCTAGAGAAAGCACAGCTGGGCTTCCCAGAGGGTGGGACAAGCAACCGGAATAGTCCAGAACCAAGATGGGCACTTCCCTAACAAGAGGCGAGGTCCCTCCTCCTGCCCTCTCTCCAGCCGGCTTTCTAGACGGCACCACGTACTTCCTGGGTGGAAGGTGCCCCCACCATGGCCACCTCAGACCCCAGGCTCACCCCACAACACCCAAGCTAATAAAAGCTGATCAAAATCAATCAGTTCCAAATTCAGACTTCTTGGACAATGAATATCATTGGTTTAGCTTGAACCAGTGTTGGCCCCTGGGCCAATCAGCTACGGCCAGGCAAAAGTCTTAGGAAAAATGCCCCAGTCACTCCCACATATAAATAACAGGACACACACACACATGCACACGTGTGCAAACACAGGAAGGGATGGAGAGGGAGCTTACAGGTTAGAAGACATAGCGTGACCAACTTGTCCCAGTTTGCCTGTTTAGCATGGAAATTTTTGTACCTTAAGACCTTCCCAGTTTTAAAACTGAAAGTTCTGCATCGCAGGAACCCCCTCCGTCCAGCGCCAAGCTGCAACAGTTGGTCACCCTACTTAAGAGACACAGCAACCAAACACAAGGTGTGCACCTTGTCTGAGTCCTGATAGGGACAAAAAACTATTTTAAAAAACGGGGAGCAACCCGGAAACACTGCAACACTGCCTGGATATTTGATGATATTAAGAAACCACAGTTAAAATTGTTTTAGGTAAGATAATGATCTTTTGCTTATGTTTAAAAAGAGACTCCTTATTTTTAAAGAGATATACACTAAAATATTTACAGATGAAAGAATACAATGACTTGAATTTGCTCCAAAATAATCCAGGGACCTGAGAGGAGAGCTGCCGTGCATGAGTAGTTGCTGAAACTGGGTCCACATGGCTCACTTATTATTTGATTCTCTTTACTTTCACGTTTGATTTTTTTCCATAATAAAGAGTAAAAGAAAGGAAGGAAGGAAGGAAGGAAGGACTGTAGGGAGATACACATGCTCTTAGTGAAATTTGACCACTTGGAATTTACAAGTCTAACCTAGATCTCAGATCAGCAACCTTTTTCTGCAAAAGGCCACAGGGTAAATATATCCAACTTTTTGGGCCTTATGGTCTCTGCTGCAACTATTCAGCTCTGCCCTTGTGTGAAAGCAGTGGTAGACAGTACGTAAACGAATTGGCGTGGCTGTGTTCCAATAAAACTTTATTTATAAAAGAAGGCTCATGGGCTATAACGTACCAATCCCTGGTCTAGAAGGTTATCAACTGGATTCAGCTCCACCACTTACTTGCTATTGTGACTTAGGAAAGTCACTCAGTCTTTGTAAGTCATATTTTCCTCTGTAAAATGGGGATAGTTAACAGCACTGTATTAGGCCAGGGTTAAATGGGACAATGAATGAATGGAGCCCAGCCCACTGGCAAAGTGAGCCTAGCCTCAGTCCTCAGCCTGGGTGACAGAGCAACACCCCCATCTCTACAAAAAAATTTTAAAAATCAACTGAGTGCAGTGATTTACACCTGTAATCCCAGCTACTCTGGGACAAGGAGACAGGAGCCTGGGAGTTCTAGATCAGCTTGGGGAACACAGTGAGACCTTGTCTTTACAAAAATCACAAAAAAATTAGCCAGGCATGGTGGCACACACCTGTGGTCCTAGCTACTTGGGAGGCTGAGGCAGGAGGATCACTTGAGCCCAGGAGTTCAAGGCTGCAGTGAGCTCTGACTGCACCACTGCACTCCAGCCTGGGCAAAAGGAGCGAGACCCTGTCTCTAAAACAACAATGACAACAACAAAAGTGAGTAGGTCCTCAAAAAACAGCAGGTGATACTGTTATCCATTTGTCAGATGCTGCTAGCATGTTTTGTTCACTGCTTAGAACAGCGTGTGGCACATAGTAGAAGCCTGGAGAATAAGCGTGGGAATGATGACTGATTATGTCTGCTCCCATCAAGCAAAGAGAGCAAGGATGGGTCTTTTTACTACTTTCCCAAATATCAGCCTACCTTGTACCCCGAGAGAGGAAAGTTTAGGAGAAAGACATGTAAGTCCTTCTTCCCACCGTAAGAATAGCTCATGAGACCAACTTCCTCAGAGGCTGTGCAGCTGAAGGCTGAGTTTCCTAGGGTGTCATACTGTCAGGGCGACAGCTCGACTAGAAAAGGTGGTCCAGGGAAGCTGGCCAGCTCAAATTCTGGCAGTCAACATCACAAAAGCGGCAGACTGCTCCAACTGCCCCTCAAGGGCCTGGCCAGAGACAGGAACGTGGACTGGATGAGCCACGGCACAGGGCCAACGTGAGAAGTCTACGTCCAGGCGTGGCTGCCACCTTATTTGGATAGGAAATGAATTCTCAGCCCCTGGAGCAGGGCTCCTTGGTTTGCACTCCCCTTCCACGGAGAACCTGGAGTGTGGCGGGGGGTGTAAAGTCTTGGTGCAGGAAAAGCACGTGGAAGAATGAAACAAGCCGGCATCAGAACTTGGCTCTCCTGGGCAAGACCTGAGAGCAACCCATTCTCAGCAGCAAGTACTTATCTTGACTTCTGGGCAAAATATAGACTACCGGGCCCTGCCATGGTTTGGAAATGGCTTGTGCCCACCAAAATCTCGTGTTGAAATTTGATATCCAATGTGGCGGTATGGGGAGGCCGGGCCTAGTGGGAGGCATCTGGGTCATGAGGGCAGATCTCTCACGGATAGGTTAGCACCCTCCCTCCAGGGTGGGTGAGTTCTCAATCTCTTGGGAACAGATTAGATCCCACCAGAGTGGGTTGTTAGAACGTCTGGCTTTCTCCATTCCTCTCTCTTGCTTCCTCTCTCACCACATGATCTCTGCACACGCCGGCTCCCCTCCCGCCTTCCGCCACGAGCGCAGGCAGCCCGAGAGGCCCTCACCAGGTGCAGCTTCCTGATCTTGAATTTTCCAGCCATTAGAATCGTGAGCCAAATAAGCCTCTTTTCTTTATAAACTATCCAACCTCAGGTGTTCCGTTACAGCAACACAAAAGGGGCTGAGATAGGGCCCTCCTGACCAGCCTTCTCAGTGGCCGCACCCTGGTGGCATCTCTGCCCAACCACTAGTGTGGGGCTGGTCGGTATCAGCACACCTTCAGGGCTTTCTAGACCCTGAGGTAGACACCTGTCTACCATCTCTGTTTGCTGAGAATCATGCTACCAGTCCTCCAAGGAGCAAAACCCTAAATGCCATCAGTGACCTTCCAGTGGGTGAAGCAGTCAAGTGGAAGGATGCGAGGGGCGGCGGCTGTGGGGAGGAGGGACTACATCCAAGGCATTCATACACAATTTTGAGACGCTTCTATGCTAGGCAGACAAAACTGACGTGAGGTGGGTAAGGGCGATGGCCAGGTTGCTAGCCAGGCTGTGACCTCCCTTCTTCCCCGAGATGGGCTGCAGTGGTCACGTTTGTACCAGGGCACCACCTTGCCTGCAGCTGACTAGACCAGCGCCCGGCTGTGCTTTCTCCAGCTTCTCATGCAGCAGCAAGAGAATACTGTGCTCATGAGTTTGGGTTCAGATCCCAGCTCTGCTAGCTGTGGGACCTTGGGCAAGTCCCCTCACCTCAATAAGCCTGTTTCTTCATCTGTAAAATGGAGAAAATACCAATCCTTCCCTCACACGACTGCTACAGGCCTGAAGCATATAGTCTGTGCATCTGGCATACGATAGATGCCCCATGAATACCACAGCTAATATTATAATCATTGCTGTTCACGTAAGCTCACTTGGGTGGATTTTTGTTCCTTGCATCCCAACGATTTTTCCTTAAACTGTCCTCCAGCTGCCCTCAATGCGGACTCCGCCACGGAGGCCCCCAGGACAATGCTCGGGGCGGGGCCTCCCGCCCTCCCCACCACGGCCAGGGACAGAACCAGATGGAGACAGGCAGGCGGAGGCGCCGTGCCCGCTCCCCGTGGCCTGGGCAGCCCCGGCAGGTGCCATTTCCCCCAACCCACTCAATGCAAAAAGCAACAGGCGAGACTAACAGATGGAGGAGAAACGGCTTTTTCTTCTCCCTCTAAATAACAAGCTGGGAAAAAAAGGGAAGGAGGAGATGAAAAGATTTCCACCGGCTGGGAGATCAAAGAGAAATGGCCGCGCTCACTGATGAACTTTGCTTAAACGCTGTCCCTGCGCCCATGCACGAAATCCTCCCGGGGCCACGACCCACGGAGGGTCCAGCTCGCTACAACCTACTGATGTCTCATTAATTTCTTTTGGTTTCCTGCTAAGCCACACACCCGACTCAAGGTGAGAGAACGCAACTGGGCTGCGACTTCTCCCATTGATAGATTGCATTTCTGTGCTGGGTCCGTTTCATGCTTGGTGACTCCACAGCAAAGCAATTATCACTGTGGAATGCATAATGGGCTAATTAATAACTAATGTCAGCTTGGCCTCTGAGCCATGATTATACCTCAGCAAACCAACTTTTTTTTTTTAAAAACATTCGGAGAGAAAAATATTATTGTAATTGACTGGTAAAATTGTCAAAGTGTCCCTACCCCGTGGACATATGGGGTGTAGTAGGAAGGACAGAAAGCCTGGAATAAGGAGAGGTGTTCTGCTGCCACCTTGCTGTGTGACCTTGGTCAGCTCTGAGTGTCTCTATGCCTGAGGGTCTACACCTGTAAACAAAGCCACCTTTCTGGACCTGGACATATGAAATCTAGGGCTGTGTAGCTTTTGTTCACTGCTGTATCCCCAAGCACATAATAAAAAATACATACTAAATAAATAACGGTTAAGGGCAAGGACTCTCGAGCCAGACTGCCTGGGTTCAAATCTTTTCTTTGCCACGTACCCCCAGCTGTGTGACCTTGGGCAAGTTACCTAACCTCTCTGTGCACCTCATTCCTCCCATTTGTAACCTGTTGATCATAACAATATCTACCCTGTGGGGTAGTCGTGGGAAATAATGAATTGGCATCTGCAAAAGGCTGAAAATGTTGCCTGGAACGTAGAAACGGCCGTAGCAATGTTTGCCAATAGTATTACGTGTGTCTACATTCGTTTAACAACTATTTGTTCAGCACCTATTGTGTGTCAGGCACCGTGTGGGACCTGGGAACACAGCAGTCTGCAAAGCACTCCCTCCTTCCTTTGGTTGAATGGGAGGGACGAGTATTATTTGCATAATTATGCAAACAAATATATAATTACAAACTGTGCTTAGCAGCGTGAAGGGTCCTGTGACAAGGAAGCTTGCTTAAATTTGGGGGTGTCAAGGGGCCTTTCCAAGGAAGTGACATCTGGACAAAGATCTGAAAGACATGCAGGTGTCAGGTCAGTGGTTCTCAGTGATTTTGCCCCCAGGGGACGTCTGGCAATGTCTGGAGACGGTTCTGGTTGTCACAGCTGAGGGAGGGCACTACTGGCATCTAGTGGGCAGAGACCAGCGATGCTGTCCCCGTCCTAAAAGGGCCCCAGGGGAGGAGAGTGTGTTTCCAAGCACGGGCAATAAAGGGTGTGCAGGGGGAAGCGGAGTAGGCGGGACATGAGGCAGGCTGGAGAGCAGAGGCCCTGGGAGGTGGGGCTCAGGGTCTAGTTTCCTTTTCCAGGTACGACTGGAAGTTACTAGAGGGTTTCAAACACGGAGGTGTGCCATGTGACGTCTGTCTCTGAAGAGCTCACTTGAGCAGCTGGCAGAGCACGCTGGATAAATTAATCTGGAAAGCAAGGGGGCTGGATTTTGTGACACCCAAGTCATTTTCAGGAGAGACAGGGATGAGAACAGCCCACTCTTTGGGAGAACGTGGCCAGGAGGACAAGGCAGAGAGGCCGAGATTCAGGAAGCATGGACAAGGACAGGGACCTAGAGGATCACTGCCTCTCACAGCCCAGGCCACACTTGGGAGGCACCTTAAAGACACATGAGAACATGTCAAGGGGCTTAGGAGAGGAAAAGCATTCTGGAAGAAGGGAACAGAATGTGCAAAGGCTCAGAAGCCTGGCACAACAACTCACTGTCCAGGATAACGTGGGGTCAAGCTGTTAGGTGATGGGGAACGGATACAACAGCCCTTCCTCATCTGGGACTCAGGAAAGCTTTCGTTGCTTTTAGGAGGCAACATTTTTTAGACAATTATTTTTACAAATATTAAAGAATACTAAAGCACAGAGATTAAAAAAAATTATTTTACAACTCAAAGCTGCTAATAAAGTGGCAGTTCCTACTGCACCTTTGCTTTTTTCCTAGTGGGCCGTGGGTGTGGGCTCCCAGTGGTGGCTCAGCCTGCTTGGCCCGGCCGCGTCTCTTCCCCTGGGCAGCCCAGCACAGGACACACAGTGGGAGCTTTATAACATCTGCCAAGTTGTTAAAATCCTTTACTGCTCCTGCTGTGCTACCCCTGGACTTGGCAGGCCCGTTGAGCTCCATTTCCTGTTCATTGGTCCAGCGTAGCTCCCAAGGTGTTGGCAGGGCTCTGTCCTGTTCTCTAACAGCCAGTGAGGTGCTCTGCCCACCAGGGAGCCCACAGTACAGCAGACGGGGTCATGTACTTGCCTAAGTCCATCTTCCCCCATCTTGGGCACACTATGTTAGACTACACCCTCGAAACTGGGTGTGGCTTTGCGACAGAGCTCTGGCCAAGGGAATGCAGGCATGAATAATGTCACCACTTCCAGGTCTGCCTACGGAGAACCTCCTGTGAGATCCACCATGTTTCCTCTTTCCCCACACGCCGCCCACGTGAGGGAACTCCAGGGTGCAGCGAAGGGCAGAGCCGGATGGAGGAGAGGCCTGGATCCCTGAATGTCTGCATGGAGCAGACCCCTCCACCCGATTCCAGCAACCAGCCCTACGCTGTGATGCAGCCTCACCTGTGTTTGAAGTTGCTGTGACAAGAATAAGCCCACTCTAGCTAATGCGCACAGACCCGAGTTCAAACCCCAGCTCTTCCACTTCTCAGCCACGTGATCTAGGTGTCTCACTCTGAGTCTCAGTTTCCCCCTTGTAAAAGAAACACAATCTTCTCTATCTTAAGATTCTCTGGAATATTCCACATCCCAAATGTCAGATAACCAGCCCCGAGTGTGACAACCAGTGCTCGAGAAATGGAGATTCCCCCCCCCCCAACTCTGTCTCGGCCCCTGGCTCTCAGGGCAGGACCTCTGCTCAGTTCTGGGATGTAGGCTTTGGCTTGTTTTAATCTTCACTGGTTTCCACCAGTCTTTGGTTTTATGTGTTTTAATTAAGTGTTATTATTTTGTGCTTGTGCTGAGAATGATTTCATTACCGGGCAGGAGTCTGTAAACCTCAGGGAAGAAATAAGTAAGAACCTTAGTCTGTTGCAGCGTGGGCTCCAGGGCCAGCAGGGAGGGTGGAGAGACTTTAAGAGGCGGCCTCTGAGGGTGGGAGGCAGCGGGGGTGGCGTGCAGGGAACTGGCTAAAGGTGGCGCTGTGCTTGGCAGGGCGGATCTGGAGGGCCGGGGGCTCAGGTCACCCCCCCCCTCGCTGTCAGGCCTTGCAATTCCACTTGCCACCTGCCTCAGGGCATTTGTATTAATACTGTTCCTTTTGCCTGGCATGCCATTCCGCCCCTCTTGTGGCGAGAATGTCCCTAACTCTTGCTGTCGTTCACAGGTCACTTCCTCCTGGAAGCCCTCCCTGATACCCCAGGATGCTCTTGTAGCCTCATGGGGCTCCCCTGCCGCAGCTGGTAATTATATATTCACTTGCTGTGAGAGTGTCTGAATTACAACTGTCTTCCCATCAGGTCAGCTCTGGGAGGGGTTGGTCTTTGTCTTATTTGCTCTTGTGCTTACAAAGGTGCCTGGCGCACAGTAGGTGCTTTGTAAATATTTGCCAAACAAATAAATGAATGAGTAAGGTGATTCAATCTCTCCCACACTCTGTACACCTAAAAGCAGGGGTGAGCAAACTTCTCCCGTACGGCATCAAATAATCAATAGTTTCAGCTTTGTGGGCCATACAGGTGACGCTGTAACCACAGGTGTCCCTCGGTATCCACGGGGGATTGGTTCCAGCACCTCTCGAGGACACCAAAACCTACAGATGCTCAAGTCCCTTGTATAAATGATGCAGCATTTGCATATAGCCTGTGCACATCTCCCGTATGCTTTAAAGCATCCCTAGATTATTTATAGTACCTGATATAATGTAAATGCCACATAAATAGTTGTTAAACTGTCTTTTTAAAATTTGTATTATTTTTTACTGCTCTATTGCTATTTTTAGTGCTTTTTAAAAAAATCTTTCAACCTGTGGTTGGTTGGATCTGAGGATGCGGAACCTGCAGATCCACAGGGCTGAATTATACTCACTCTGCTGCTGTGACGGAAGCAGCCCTAGATAACACGTAAACGAATGGGCATGGCTGTGTTCCAATAAAACTCTATTAACAGAAACAGGCTTTAACTCAAGGGCTGTGCTGTGCCGACCTCTGACCTAAAGCATGCCATTTTTACCTCTGTACTCATTGGGTGCAAGGATTATTTTTGGTGGTATACTGGGGGCTTGCAAAAACTGATTTTTAAATTTGCAGAAGTTTTGCAAGCTAGTTGTTAAGCAGAGCCATTACTAAAAATTAAATCATATAAACCTACAATTAAACAAATTATATTAAAAGTAAAGGAACCACAACATGGATGAACCTTGAGGATACTGTGCTAAGTCAGATCAGCCAGTCACAAAAGGACAAATTCTGCAGGATTTCACTTATCTGAGGTCCCTGGAGTAGTCAGATTCAAAGAGACAAAAGACAACAGTGGGGGACGGGGGCCAGGGGAGTTAGTGCTTCATGGGGACAGAGCTTCCGTCTGGGAAGATGAAAAAGTTCTGGAGACGGAAGGTGGCGATGGTTGCACAACACTGTGCATGTACTTAATGCCACTGAACTGTACACTCAAAAGGGGTTAAAAAAGTTATAATTTTATATTTTAGCACAATAAAAAATTTGAAAACAAAGGTAATACAGCACTCCTCGCTTCCTGAGTATCCGATTCCATTTCACGGTTCTCTGCTTTGAGGCTATTGACCTCTACCCTGTGTGTGCTGTGGAAATTGCGCACAGCCAGGTGCTGCTGTGCCCTTCTCCCCAGCCCGTCCGTGTCAATGACTTCATGGTGGCAGCTTGGAACTGACCGTGGTGGGAGTATTTACACCAGGGAAAGGGGGAGACGCTACAGAGTGGGGCTCCTCACAGACGGCCAGTTGTTCCGCACTCACCAGCCCCCACCGGCTAGTCCCGCGTGTCTGTCTCTTCCACTAGGTGGGGAACTTTGGGGCAGAGGTTCTCAAACATTTGAATCGCCAGAAGCCTCAGACCAGACCAAGAACACCGACCACTCTGGACTGGACCCAGGTCTCAGTGTATCTTACATCTCCTGCCCAGCACGAGATTCCGCTGGGCAGCCAGGGTTGGAAGCCAGTGGGCTCTAAGGTCGAGTGTCTCGAACTAACGTGCACACGAATCACTGGGGGACCGTGTTAAACTGCAGATCTTTGTTCCAGAGGTCTGGGGTGTGCGGGACCGAGACTGCATTTCTAAGGTGCTCCCAAGTGATACCGTGCACTGCATTTTGAGGAACAAAACGTTCTAGAGAAAGATGCTATGCAGTCAGCACAGCATCGCCTTTGGTTTGAAAATTCCTTTCAACTAAGAGATTGCTTTGGTTCTCCACATCTCTCTCCCCAAGATAAACAAGGTAGGTGCTACAAGAACCTATTTTACAGAACAGGAGATGAAGTGACCTCATCTCGGCCCTTCCTTCTCCCGGCTGTGTGACCTTAGGTGGGTTTCTCACCTTCTCTGGGCTCATTCCTGTTGCTCAGGGCACGGGGAGGGTTTGACTATGATACTGGATGTCTGAGGGCCTCTTGCAGGGCCCACGTCACAGAGGACATCCATATCCAGGAAAGTTCCTTCTCCTGTACTTACACTTGGGGATGGTGCTTCCGGGGCCCCTCCCTGGCAATGGCTCTAATGACCCTAGGGGGTCGTGCAGTCCAGCCCTCTGCTTCTGAGCTGGGCCAAAGGGAAGGCAAGAGCGGGGCCTTTCCGAGCGCAACTACAGTCTGCCTCGGCAGCGTGCAGCACACCCACAATTAGTTAACACGCTGTGGGATGATTTCACAGTCATAATCATCTTAATTGTAATAATCATGATAATCGCAGGCTCTGACACTGATCTAAGCTTTCTCTGCACCAGGCCCTGCTCTTCGCTTTTATACCTATTGCCTCACCTGGTCCACACCCTTAAGAGGTAGGGGCTCTTAGGAGTCCCATTTTACAGATGAAGACAACAAGGCACGAGAGGAAAACAACTTGCCCTGGGTCACAAATTACAGTCAACCCTAGGGCAACCCAGGTTTGAAATGCACAGGTCCACTTACAGGCATTTTTTCAAACAAAAATCAGGGGGCGGGTGGCGGGGGGCAGTGTCCTGGGACCCATCTCCCACATGTACTAGGGGCTGACTGTGCTGAGTAGCAAAGCTGGGACTGAGCTCCCTGGGGCAGGACCCTGTCCGCCTTGCTCTCGCTGGGTTCCCAGGCGGTGCACAGGGCCTGCACAGAGCAGAGGCTCAAGACGTCCCAGCTGCACGAACCTCAGTCGTAACCGTGATTGTTCCTGGCACAGTCTGGGGGGGCGTGTGTCCATCTGTCTCTGCTGTGAGGCTGTGAGGACAGAAAAGGTATCTGGGATGACTCACTGCCACATCCCTGGAGCCTGGCATTCACCCTGGATACAGCAGGTAACAAATAAATGCTGCTGAATGAACATCTCAGTGGAACTGAGAGGGAAAGCAGAAGTGTGCGTGTGTGCTCCGGGAAAGGGGGCTAGAGGGCAGGGCACTCAGTAAGAAGAGAGCTAGCCCCTGGGGTGGGGACGAGCCCTCCAGGGAGCCACACTGATGCCTGGTCCCCGGTTGGGTTCCCAACAACAAATACAAGTGGCAGCCAGACTGGGCAGGAGGAAGAGGCTGTGGCCAGGCGGCCCCAACCCTGGGAGCTACAAGGATTACAGCCAGATGGGAGGTCAGGAAGCGAGTCTGGAACATTCTGTTCTGGAGAGAGAGCAGGGAGGGTATCTAGAGCTCAGCAGGCAAACACGCCAGATAACCACAGTCCCATTTACTCCGCATCAAGCTCTGCACCTGCATTGAACCTACCAGCCTCCCTAGATAGAAGGTCCTGTTACCACCCCCATTTTACAGATGGGGAAATCGAGGTTACCAACAAGCCTGGCAAAGGGCAGAGCCATGATTTGAACCCAGGTCTGTGCAACTCTAGGCTCAAGTCATTTCTACTCCCCCAAGGGTGCCAGGAGAATGAGGAATTGGTGTTCACCTTCTCAGCCCCAGCACTTAGCAGTTTTCAGCACACAGTAGGTGCTCAAATATTTCTTGAACACGCGAGTAAACAGTACTGTTTGCCATCTTAGCCCCAGCATCTAGCATCACACCTGGTACACAGTAGATGCTCAACAAACATTTGCTGCATGGATGAACGTGTGATCGTGTGAGCAGGGCTGGCTGCTGCAGTGGCCTTCACCTTGCTCCCTTCCTCCCAGCCCCACCTCCCAGGTGGCAGACGTGAGCGCCAAAGACACTCGCCGACTAAGCCATGAGATGGATGTGCGCCCGGCGGCCTTATCTCCCCGCCGACTGGCCCCGCACGGCCTTCCATAATGCAGTCCATTAAAAGGCTTGTAAATTTTCATACACGAAAGTCTAGCATGGCGTCAGCACAGACTAATTGTTGTTAAATGTGCGGGAATGTTACTGCCACGCGGCTGGAGCGATCACTCTTCCCAGCCCGGCCCCGACACCGGCCCATTCCTCTGCAGGCGGAAAGCTTACAACGTTCGCACAAGGCCAAAAAGCAATTCGTGTCAAAAAGATCAATAATATAAAAATAAAGCACGAGAATTCTAGTTAAAGGGAATGTCATATAAATATGTGGTTCACGTCCATGATTCCAAGATTAAAAAAATCAATCAATATCGTTCTTTAGATGATGTTATTTCTAATGAGAAATACCCGGAACAACTGCAAATAACTGCTTAACTGGGGGGAAAAAAGCATTAATAATTTACTTTATAAGGCATATGATACCGAATGAAAGAGGATTGCTGCTTGCTCTTAATTTGGTTGTAATACGGCGTGACAGGTTCAATGATGCTTTGGTGGGTTCTTAATACTAAATTCAAAAGGATGTTCAGTTCATTTTAAGTTTTACCCCAAGCCAGGCAGGGCAGGCTCCAGAGGAGTGAGACTTGGTTATGGGTGGCCAGGGAGACTTGCACCATCAAAGTGATTGTCATTGAAGAGGAGGGACTATGGATCATGCGTGCAGGTGTGTCATACATGTGTGTGTGTTAGGGGCAGTAGGGAGGGACAGGAAGCCTTCTCCTCGTTGCATGTGACTCAAGCTGCAAGCAACACCCCTGTTTATTGAGCACTTTCTATGTGCCAAATCCTGGGCTGGGTATGCAGACCTGGGTTCGAATACCAGCTCCTTGTATGTGGTGGGTTTCCCCAGCAGATTCTGCCTGAAAGAACAGCTCAGCAAAGGTGCATCTGGAGGGCATGGGCTTGGCTGAGTGGTGGGGTCCTCTCCAGCCCTAACCACCTGCAAATCTCCAGCCAGGTTCTTCAATCTAGAATCGCCACCTTCAGCTCTACCTCCTTCCTGCACCCCTAGGCCCCTGAGGGGTCTATGCAGCCTTTCAAGCTGAGATTTGTGCCTTCCACTCTCTGTTCTGCTGCTGAAGAGCTGTGTGAGCTCAGGAGAGCAGCTTTCCCTCTCTGAGCCCCAGTTTCACACCCATAAAAGGGGAGGATACCAGCAGTGCCTCCCGTGCTGTGCCGCCGAGAGGAGGTGATGCGTGGGAGGCACTGCTGAATGGGTGCTGAGTGCAGGCCCGAGTTACCCCCACTACCACGCGCTGGGTGCTGCGCCTGTGACCCCACCTGACAAACGGGTGGCGGCAGAAGCCTCCTTGTGGGGCTTGTGGTAGGAATAAACGTGACGTGGCCAGTCTCTGCTCGCCTGCCAGGAGTGCCAGCTATGTTTCGTGCAACACTCACCACTCAGGTGGGCTTTGTTCTTGGGCTTTCCAAGTATCAATTCACTGAGCCCTCACATGCACCCTGTGAGGTGGGGACTATTATCATATCCGGTTAAAAGCAGAGAAAACTGGGGCCCAGAGAAGTTAAGTGCCTTGCTCAATGTCACACGGCTGGGAAGTGGACGAGCTGAAAGGTAAGCCCATGCCAGTCTGGCCCCCGAGTCCACGCTTGCTCTGACCACTCATCCCCGCAGGGGGTCCCGCTGGTCAGCACTGCGCATGTCTAATGTCTGTCCTGGCCCCGAGGGGGCCCGTTTCCAAAAGGACGGTCTCACCAGTGCTGGGGCACCACAGAAAGGATAGTTTGGGGAGTGAGAGAATTATGACATCAGACAGCTGGAAGAGCAAATGTTAAACCGAAAAAGAAAAAAAAAAGCCCTGTAATTAAATTTCAGCTCAAAGGGAAAAGCAAGAGTTTTCAGGCAGATGCAGAGTGGGAGGGGAGCAAAGGGACCACACAAGGACACGGTATGCAGGGCTGGCAGGGGGCTCGGGGTCAGCGGGGGGAGACATGCACGTCTCCGGGATCTCAGCTGTGAGGACAATCACCACTCCCTCCTTGGGTAGCTTGGCTGCAAGAACATAGATTGACCCACTGGGGTCTTGTTCTAGGTTAGGACCCCCCTTCCCTAGCCACGATTGTCTGAAAGGGAAAAGGAGGAAGCCCTTGGTGTTTCAGAAAGCATCTGGGCCTGGGTCAGGGGCGTGGGGGGTACAGTCTCTCTTCTCAGACATCTTGGAAAGGCCATGTCCCCGTGCTATCCAATTACCAGCCAAAGCGAGCCTATTATTAATAAAACCTAACTCAGAGCTGGTCCCTCTCCTGCTCTAAAGCTTCCCATGGCTCCCATCTCATTCAGGGTCACGGTCAGGGTCCTTACAATAGCTTCAAGGCCCTGAATGATCCAGTGCCTGTTACCTTTAGACAGACGCATAAAGAAAAATCATGCTACACGCCATGTTGGATAGATGTAGGGGTTGTGCCAGTGAATGAAGGGGGCTTCAGGCTACACGAGGGCCGGGGTGGTCAGGGAGGGCTTCCCCGCTCCCTTAGGATCTCACATTCGAAATGAGTTAATCAGGCAAAGAGACGGCACAGGGAAGAGCATTCCAGGCAGAGGGCACAGCAAGTGCCAACACCCTGAGGGTGGGACGAGCCAGGCCAGTCTGCTGGCTGTGGGGAGGGGCAGGCAGGGCCAAATGGCAGAGGGGCCCATTGGCCTTGACTTTCCACCTTAAGAACTTTCTCCACCCTCCCAGGCCTAAATTCTAATGTCCCCTTGGTTCTCCCTCTGCCTCAGGTATAGACGTAGGCACTAGATGGCACAGTCATCACCTCTCTGAGCCTCAGTTTCCTCGCTGGGGATAATCGTAATCATTAGGAAGTGTGCAGCACATAGTAGGTGTGCAATGAAAGTCACTTCAGGAGGCTTCTCTTACCAAGGGAGGGGCCGCCTTCAGGGCCAAGCACAGCTGTTTCTTAACTGACAATAGCGGGTGACTCCAGGTCATGAGGTGGCACCGTGGCACCGTGGTCTTTGCTCTCTTCTCTGTCACCTGTTGGTCTGGCCCAGGTCTTATCAACTACCAGGCTCCCGGCAGGTGGATGTGGGCAGAGGAAGGGACTCCCTGATCTCTGCCCACTTGAAAGTAAGGGCCCTCGGGTAGGCCGCGCGGCAGCTGTGGCTGGGTGAGCTGTGCAGGGGTCTGGGATGGCTCAGACCACAGCACCTCTAACCAGGGGGCACCCCGAAACCCACATGAACCAGGCCGGCAAATCTCACCACCCACTTTACAGACGGCACAGTCAAGGGTGACTGGCTCCACTGGGGTTTTCCATATCTGTTTGTTGATTGACTGACTAGGTCGTTCGCTCATCCAGCAAACATCCCCCGAGGCTGGGAGCTGTCGACTTGGGCACTGTGCCCCACTCTGCCACCAACCCGCTCACGGGGGAGGCAGCAAGACCCCTTCTCTTGCTTCCTGGGAATCCCTATCCCAGCATTTCCTCTCTGCTCCTCAACAAACACAACCTCCACTGGGTCTGCGCTCCATCAGGTTGTCTCCCAGAGGTACTCTGATCCCATTAGGACAAATCCAAAGGAGAGGGGACAGAAGCCTGAGAGCTGCTGACACTCCTCACTCAGGTCCTCGGGCAGCAGCCGGGGCACCTGGAGGGCAATGCCAGGCCTGACACTGAGGCACCTGTGTGCGTTCCACATGCCCTGGCTTCTGGCACGGGGTGGGAATGGCTCCCCTAGGAGCACCTGTCACTGTCCCTCTGGAATTAGGAGAGAAGGCTGCACTCTGCTTAGAGATAGAGGCCTAAGAACTTGGCGCTGGGAGAAAATTTTTGAAAAGGCTGAAATCTGCCAAAAAGTCTGAGGGAGAAGGGCAGGGGGTAGAGAAGCAAAAGGAAGAACAGTAGAAGAAAAAAGGAGGGGAAAGGAGGGAGGGAGAAGACAGCAGAGGAGAAGTGGGGAGGAGAACTGGCATGCTATAAAGCTGGGGGATCTGGCCATCCACTGCTGTGCAACCAACCACCCCAAAATGTAGCGGCTCAAAACAACAACTTCTTAATATCTCCCACGGTTCTGTGGGTTGACTGGGCTCAGCTGGGCGGTTCTCTCTTGCTCAGGCGGTCACAGTCAGATGGCAGCTGGGACTATAGTCATCTGACAGCTCACCTGGGTTGGATGTCCCAGCATGGCCCCTTGACTTGAGTCTGGTGCCTCAGTGCTCCTGGTCCCTCTCCTCCACGTGATGTCCCATCCCCTAAGGCCTCTCCCTGTGGGCTTCTCACAGCAGGGTGGTCTCAGGCAGTAGCACTTCTCACAGGAAGGATGAGTCTAAAGAGACAGTAAGTGGAGCCACCAGGTAGGCTAAGGGCTATGCTTGCTTGATCGTGGCACAATGTCACTTCTGCCATGTTTTACTGGTCAAATAAGGCAGAGGGCAGAGGGAGAAGGTTCTAGGCCCCACACAGCCATCCACACACACCACGTTGAGAACATGTAACTAACCAGCCACTTGACACACAGAATCTCATGCAATCCTATGAGCTGTCCCTATTTACAGATGAGAAAACAATGGCTCAGAGATACGAAGTCACTTGTCAAGGTCACACACGCTTGTCAGTGTCAGGGTGGGACCCAGATCATGCATGTCTGGCCCACCCTAAGGGGTCAAAGATCATGTCAGCCCTCTTCGTTGCCCACCTACTGTGTTTCAATCGGGCCCAGGTGAACGTCTCTGTTTTAATCCAACCAAAAGGGTTTTCCACCACCCAGGCCACATCCCCCTCGTGGTGGAAGGAGGAGGAAAGCAGAGAAAAAGGAAATCTCCCAGCAGTGGCTCTGTGGTCTTCCTAGCTAGCTGGACCGGTGCACACACTCTTTAGAAAAGTTTCACCTCTGATTTAGCATAACAAAACTTTTAATTTAGATGTTTTCATGTCTCTCTCCAAGTAAAAATAAGTTTAAAATAATGACTGTAATAAATGAAGGTAATTAATTGTAGTTTGTTCCTTTACTGTCTAGTCAGCTTAATTTTACCTTTTCAACTAATAATGAGAAAATAATTTTTGTGCTCGGAGGGTTAATGATATGTAACTGCGAGAACTGCTAATTGCATGTTGCAATCCATCCATCAACAACCCCATCTGTGCGACTTGATTATGTTTGCTAAATTATTGCTTTGAATTATCTTTCATAAAGCAACTTTTGTAATTAGCGGGGCTTTCGTCTTGCTCTTTTCTCTGTGCGCAAGGATATTCAAACTTTGGCCATTTCAAGCTGTCTCCATTAAGCCACCTTCTCTGGCTGTCTTTGTTTCCCTGAGCAGGGGAAATCAAAACTGTCCTTTAAGCAATCAAGGCAGAGAGAGGAGCTTCCTTGATTCACAGCAGGGCAAAATCACTTCCTCTCTGCCCCCTCCCACTGGCGCACGCACATACACACACGGAAAGAAAGACCCACATGTATATAATATGAAAAGATAAAAGATGGCCAGCTTCTGTATATACCAGAGCTGGTGGAGTGAAATTCAGAACTAAACTTGAACATGGTATATTTCAAGGAGAGGCCTGCGTTGGGGAAGAAGGAATGACGGGTGTGATATTCAGCCCTGGTGTTTTATGGGCTAGTTTATGTGACTTGGGATGGTGTTGGCCCCAGGGGATACTTCCAGGAGGTGATTAATGCCCACTTGGGAATCCACAGCTCCAGCCCAGAGCCTGGCGGGTTGCGAGAGAGAAGCAGCATAAAGGATGAGCTCTCATTAAAAAAATTAAAATGAAAATCAAATTTGGATTATAAACGGCCTGTGCATGTGCAGCTTGTTCTGGATGAAGAAGATGCTTTTTATTAACACCTTCCTTCGGCGGTGGCCCTCCCCCGAGGCACAGGGAGGGACATGCGGCCGCAAGGTCGCAGTCAATAGATTATGAGGAAAGCAGGGGTTTCGGGGATAAAATTCCAGACAAATGTAGTCTTTGTGGTACATTAAAGGGAGGATGGAAAGTGCTCTTAAGAAAATTAACGAAGTCCCTTGAAGATCCTCAGCTATTAAAACAGTGTCTATTTAACACGCAACGTGGGTTTTCAAAATGAGAATTCAGCTTTGTCTTTTCTTTCAGCCCCACTAAGACTTCCTCTGCCCCAAACTTACTGAGCACCAACTGTGTGCCAGACACTGTGACTGCCTCCAAGCTGCTTGGTTCTTTGAATCTTTACTGTCAGCCCCCTTCGCCAGAGGAAAGCTGAAGTTCAGAGAGAGGTTAAGGAACGTCCCCGAGGCCACACAGCTGGTTTAGGAGCAGGGCTGAGATTCCAACCAGGCCTGCCAAATCCCACGTGGGCACGAGCTTTCCGCCAGGCTGCGCTCGGGCTTCTCCTGATCCTCACCCGAACCTAACCTTTAACTCTTTCTCCGATTGAAAAGATGACGTAAGTTCACGCCTGCTTCCTATGGGGAAAGAAACCTCCCTTCTAAAAAGCCCTGAACGTCTAGTTAAGAAAGAGGCAGATTCCAGCCCAGCCACAGTAGAGGCCAAATAAACCTGTATTGGAGGTCACCGACAGTAAGAATAAAAAAATACCCAAGACTTCTAATATGCAAGGCGGTATCTAAGCACTTTATCAGTGTGAATTTTGTTCTTCCTCAATCACACCCTGTGAAGTAGGTATAATTACTATTCCATTCTACAAGTGAGGAAACAGAAGCACAGAGAGGTCAAGTAACTCGCCTATGGTCACACAGCCAGTAGATGGCAGAGGTGGGATTCAAACTCAGGCTGGTCCCAGCACCTGTGCTCTTCACTCTCTAGCAAGCTCTCTGTGTGCCAGACAGTACATTAAACCCTGTTCCTGCATTCTATCTCAGTTAATCCTCAAAACAACACAAAGAGATCTGTAATGTCTTTATTCCCATTTAACAGATAGGGAAAATCGAGGCTCTAAGAGCCCAGGAGAAGCTCTGTTCACAACAACCCTAGCCAGGGAACAGCTAAGAAAGCAACGCTCTCTACAAAATAGCTCGGAGCCTATCTCTGGGCTGGGTGGAGGGATCAGCTGCCAGAGACAGCGTGTGCTGAGCACCTCCCGTGGGACCAGGAGTCGGCAGATGGGAACCTTTTTTTTTTAAAAAAAAAACAAAAACATAAAGCCATGAAAACACATCCCCAACATTATTGGTCTTCTTTCTGTTTTTTTTTTTCCTTCCCAGCCCAGGCAACTCACAACCAAATGAATCAATACTGGATGGCCCTATAAATAAATAAGCATGTCAGTCAACTCAGTAATAAAATGAAGGGATGAAAAATATGGAAATCAGCGACATTTGTGTAAATCCACTTATCATTTACTTTAATATAGCCTTATGCACTTATGTGGTTCCAAAGAGACAGATTTAAAGTAATGTGGCACTTGGTGGACGACAGACTTAAAGTACAGCCCCCGGTGAGCTCTAAGGAGGGCAAATCCTTCTGGGAACCTGCCTGAGCCCAGGGAAGCCCGAGAAGAGCCCCTTCAAGACGAAACACTTAAGAAATGGCCTCCACTCCCACTCCTCTGACCCCTGTGATTCCAGTCACCTCCCAGCCTATGCCAGCCAGGTAAGCGGACATTTCCCTAATCTTGGTTACAAAGTCAAGAAAAGGGGAGAAACAGGGGAGGTTCTACCTCATCACAGGGCTCCGGAAAGGCAAGAGAAATGATTTGCTGAGGACAGCTCGGCTGCTGCCAAAGAAACTAGCACCCAGTGGGTTGGCAGGAAAGAACATGGACAGTGCTGATTTTATATTCAAAGGGAGGGCTGGTACAGAGATTTCTGAGCAGGCTGCTAACTGCTGGGACTTATCTACAAGGCTGCCTTAGAGAAGCAGAGCAGAATGCCAAGGGAGAACAAAGGTCGCCTGGTACAAACCTATGATTTTACAAATGGGAAACCAAGTCTGGAAGGTGAGGTGAGTTTGCTGAAGGTCACAGACCTTAGAGGTAGCAGAGCCGGTATAAGGTTGGGCAAAGTTGAGGGACAGAGAGATTCTTGGGATCCAACCCTGGAATTCTGCCAAACCCAAGAGAACCCATCCTCATCACTACACCGTGGGAGTGGGACGCCAAAGGGAAGGGCAGTTGGGGCAGGGAAGCTTCTCCAATGCTTCCGGAAGCTGCTGGTTTCCTCTGGCAATGCTAGGTGGGGTGGGAGGGGGAGCCAGGGTCCTTCTCTGACATGCTGTGGGCCTTGGGTCTTACCTCAGCTTGGAAGCTTTTTAATACAGGAGCCACCATCTCTCTGATTTCCTGAAAAAGAGATCAGCGAAGAGTTCACCATGGTGCCAGGTGGGACACCCCCACGGCCCCTGCTTGCAGCTCACTGCTGTCCCCTGGCCAGCGTTTCCCAAGCATGTCCTGTGGGACCTGCACTCCATGGGCTTTCACCAGGGACACGCACACAGGGGTGCCAAGCCAAATCAGACTGGAAACACCAAGTCCAAGAGGTTTCTTTCCTGCAGGACTTTTCGGGGTCTTTAATGAATGCTGGGAATTTTTTGAAGAGGGAGAGAGGAAGCAGTGGCATGGGCTTTTATGTAAAGCATCTTGTGAGTGGTCGTTCGTGGGACACTCTTTGGCATGGGGGCTGGAGAGGTGGCCCCAATTCTCCACACTCAGCTCTAAGTCATCAAAGTTCCTTCATGAAAACCTTCCATCCTTCAAGGTCACTCTGGGCTGCCTCCTTTGGGTGGCCATCTCTGCTACCCCACCCTGGGCCACCACACCAGCAGACTGCATTTTGCATTTCAGCAATGCCACTTGTGTACCTGACTCTCCGCGCTCACCAGCACATGCAGTTTCTGGGACCTTCGCTGCCCTCCCCTTCAGCGCCCACCTCAGAAGAAGTGCTCTGCAAGTGCCTGATTAGCCCATGGATGTGGGCTGCCTTCAGAAGGGAGGTTTGTCCTGGTCACCACAAGCCTCCTATTTCCAGATCCCAATTTCCTGACTTTCGAAAGTGACCTTTAGGTTCCCAGCCCCATGGGCTCCCCTGGCAAACTCCTATGAGTTTCCCTCTCTGGTATGCAAGAGGGAAGCCTTTATTTTATTTTATTTTTTTGAGATAAGGTTTCAATCTGTCACCCAGGCTGGAGTGCAGTGGTGTCATCACAGCTCACTACAACCTCAAACTCCTGGGCTCAAGCCATCCTCCAGCCTCAGCCTCCCTAAGTGTTAGGATTACAGGCAAGAGCCGCTGCACCCGGCTGGGAAGCCTTTTAGAACCATGTGTCCAAGATTCCAATCCTAATCCTCCAATTTCTTCTGAGGTCCACTGATAACTTCCTGAACCACAACCAGCCACATCCACAAGAAACCCCCAATGGAAGGGAGTTGAGGGGGAAACTGAGAGGAACAGGAAAAGAAGCAACAGGCTGAGGATTTGGGGAAAGAGGAAACCCCCAAATTATGAAAATAAGGCTGCGTTGCTTCTGCCCCTGGGAAAAGTCCCTCTTCTGGGCCACGGGCACCCCTACTCACTGGGGATCTTCACGAGGGACACAGGCGGTGCACGTGGACCTAGTGGACTTGATCACAAAGAGCCACGGCGCACGGCTGAGCCGTAGAAAAGGAAGCATATGAGACTCTAGGTCACAGGTTGTGCACTGCAATGCCCACAGGGCCAGGCAGGAGTGGACAGGAGGGAGGCAGGCTGGGAGACATAAACCCCCTTGAATGGGTTGCACGTTCTGCTCTAGCCGACGCCTGAGCATGGGCACTGTGCCCCTCTGGGTTGCAGGATCTACCAAATAGTCTCACAAGACTAGAAATCCAAATTTCAGGTAAAATCTTCTGCAATGCTCAATGTTGGCACCTTACTGTAAACTTTGAAAGACTTTACAGACCAAATAACAAAACTGTCAGCAAGAGACCTCTGGTCCAAGTTCAGGAGATGTTGGCACAAGATGGGACCCTAGAAACCATCTACCCAGTACCCAGAGTTTACAGAAGGGGAAATTGAGGCCCCAAGAGGGACTGGACTGCTCAAGGTCGCACAGCAAGTGAGTGGCACAGCTGGAATTTGAACCCAGGTCACCGGACTCCCCAAACGGGCTCTTTTCATGAGCCCACACTTGAGTAAGCGTCGGTGATTCAAATCTGAGTGCACTGGAAGGGTACGGGCGTGCGGGGGCTTCCAGTTAACGCCAACTGTTTCTAGAAGCTAACGCCACCGCCCTGATGCCTAAACTGCTGGGGGACGCTGAGCAAAGGCATCAGCCAGAGGATGCTCTTAAATAAAGGCTTGGCGTGACTTGCTATCAGGAGAGACTAGTTCCAAAAATGAGAATTTTCAGAGGCACAACTATAATAGGAATGGAAACTTATTCCTTCTAATTACATAATTGCATAATTATGCAGTATTAAAATTATGTAAGCTGAACTCCGAGGCTTAAAACCTGGCCTGGATTTCCCTCATCACCTGGGGGTTCCCACACGGCCTCGGGGGAAAGCTCGCTGGGCTGGCGGAGGGAGGACGAGACGGAGAGTCCGAGCTGACCAGAGAGGCGGCATGTGGGGCTGTGAGGACCCGGGGCCGATTCACCTCTGCTTCCTGGGGAGCAGAGAGTCAGAGGTGCCCTCATTCTGGGGAGAAAAATTAGTTTAGACACCAAGCCATGCTCTGTCCTAAAAGGGAAGGGAGGAGTCCTCAGCACAACCTACGGCTTCTTAGCTCTTGGAGTTCACACCAAAGACCCGGCTTTGCCTTCCTAAAGCCACAACATGGGAGACAGTCTCCCATCTGAGATTCAAGCTTCTTTTCCACACACACGCTAAGCCCTCAAACCTAAGCTTCCTTCTAGATTTGCTCCGTGGACAAATTCTAGCTAGATCCAAGTCCCCTCTCTTGCCTTGAGGAATCAGAGATATTTATGACTTGTATGAGAAGGATTCTGCAGCTAAGAGACTGAGGCTGACTCGAAGGTGCAGTCCGTCTGTGCTCACGTGGCCTGATTCTTGGCTGGGCCCACCCCTCCCCCATGGGCCAGACGGCACAAGAGACCCTGGTGATTCGGACAGGCAGTGTGTACCTGGTGGAACCAATGTCTCCCATCTGAATGTCAAACCCTGCCCCACCCTCCTCCAAGATCCAGCACACCTGAGTAGACAGGACAGATGTTAACCTGCTGGCCAGAGGGAAACACTGTTTGCTTTGAGAGAGGTCTGGCCTTGGAGCCCTCTGATGTCTGATTCCCACGACAGCTCTGATGTGCCACATCCCTGCCAACATGATATGGAGTCAGAGGGCTTCATTTTCCCTACTTGTGTTTATTCCCATCATTTTTACCCCTTAATTTGAGAAGCAACATGGGGGCCTGATAGAGAAGGGAAAAGAATTCACACATTCACCCCCGTACAGAACAGGAACGTGCCTGTTCCCACCTGCTCCTCTGGGGGCCCTTGTGTTGCTGGGGCCTGGTCATTCTCTGGACCACCCCGATGGCAGCCGGGAAAGACAAAGCTGGTTGCTGGAACCACAAGGCAGGAGGGAAGGGGAAGGATGAGGGGTGGATACAGGACACAGGATGCAGGGCTACAAGAAGGTGAGCGATGAAGACCCGAAGAGGGTGGCAGAGGGTCTACAGCAGCCATCGCCCAGACACCAGTGGAAAAGCAGGATAAAATCAAGAACTCTAGACCAATTGTTTTTGCCACAAAGGCCAAGCATTTGACTTAGATATGAATGCATGTGTGTCGGGCGGGGGGAAATGGACATGTCACCGTGCCCTCAAAAACAATGACTTTAATGGAGAAGCATTCTGCCCTTCCTTTAGTTGGCACCACTGAGCACCACTATACCAGGAAACATCAAAAGGTTGGGGGCTGTAATTTTTCTTTGGGGCTAATTAGCTTCTTTTCTTGTTAGTCACTTATGTCTACAGTTTGCAAAATATAGCTTGAACAGAGAAAAATCTGCATTCCTACTGAGTTAATTCTATAACAGCAAATATACTGTACCTCAGGTACATTTTTCTTAAATTCCCGGCGGAGTTCAATTAAATGTTTATGAGAATGTTCACTCTCCTCCTGCCGCGCAGACAGCTCGGAAGCAACGGAATTAAGCTCCTTCTGGAACAATAAAAAAAAGAGAGAGAGAGAAAAGAAAAAGATTTTTTTCCTCTTTTTCCTTTTTAATCATCATTCAAAACAGCATTCTGAACAAGTTTTCTTAACTTACAAAGCTGAGAAAAGACAAGATATTGACTCCTGGCACAAATGAATAATTTACAAAACTGGAGATGCTACCAAAAAAAGTCCAGGACAGCTTTTTTGCTCATCGGAAGTCAGGCCAGATCAATATTCTCCTATACAAAGTTGGGTGGAGTTTTTTTTTTTTTCCCCTTCATTTCTTCCCCACCCCCTGCCCCACCTCTTAAATTTCCAAAGGAGTGATGGCATAAGCTTGTCAGTAACTGTAGAAAACATCTCCAAACCGTGTCAAAATAGTAAAGTGCGGCATATTGTATGGGCATATTATAGCGTAAGACAGTGCTGTCGACAGCTTTCATATATCAGAGGTGGGAACTGTTCCAACTATGACTTACTTACACTTAAAGGTTCATAAATACGCCTTTTAAGATATAGATGGCTTTTTAATTTCAGTAGATTTTGGAAAAATGAAGGTGCCAATAAGAAGCAAGCTGACCTTTTGTGTATCCTGCAGTAAATCATTTAAGGTTCACTTCAAATATAAGAAATACTTCATTGAAGACTCCAGGATTCAGAAGAAATGGATTGGAAGGCGCTCTGCCTGCTCGTGTGCAAGGAAGGCGGCAGACCAGGTTTTTACAGGACGTACCAGCGAGGGAGAAAAGAGAGAGGGAAGGAAGGGGGGACGCGCCAGCTCGCATACACGTAACAGACAATGTCTGCTGGTCGTACATGTATAGTTGATCACCCCTCTCGAAGCTTTCTTCACTTTAACGGTGGCAGTTTCACACAGAGAGTACAATTTACCATGCGTTGTCATAGATTTCATTTGCATAATTCAAGAAATGCTCTGTTTATGTGGTCTGCTGCTTTCTTGCACCATCTCGAGATGGGCTTTTTTTCTGGACCATAACTCGAGGAGCATTTCTGTATATATCACCCGATTATATTTGCAGCAATCAAGCCCCATAATTTCCTAAATCTGGTGATGCAATAAATTTCTGCAATCAGATTTATTAAAAACACACACGCAGATGCGGGAGTGTATTTCTAGGGTGAACTCTTTAATCTAACATATGTATGCTGAGGCCCAGCACCGCGCTGAAAGACCCCATTTGTCATCACTAATACACATTCATCTTGCACACACAATGAAACACTTTTACCATTAGATAATGAAATAAAAGTACTATTAACCCGCTGCAAATCCTTTTCCCTCTAAGAGACGAAATGCATGGTAATTGTCTTATATCACGTCTGAGAGTCGGTAAATCTGCTCAACCGTAGTTCACCATAGCACCACAAACCTGGGACAAGTGTCTCTGGCCTATGGGCCCTTTTGAAGAAATCCAGGAAAGAATTTCTATTTCTGGAGAAATGCCTAACCTCTTCGAGAATCATGAGACTAGAAGGGAGAGGGTAGAGGCATCAAAGCAGCTAACTCAAACAGAGGCGAGGGAGCCGGTGCTCTCCAGGGTGCTGAAGCCAGTTCTCGCGCAGCACAGGGGTACTCCCACTCAGACGAGCGGGGGGCTTCTCATCTAAAAGCCCCATGGAATTTCGAGCCAGGCGAGGAACAAGGCATCACGAGAAAAAAAAAGAGGAGACATTGGTTTATTATTATTTAAAACTAATTACAGTTTCCAATAAAGAAACCACAATTGACCATAACCAAAATAGTGAGCTACGACTAGGGAGAGATCTGTGTTTGCAGAAACAGACAAAGGTAGACAAAAACCTAGCCAGTTGGTGCAGCCAGGTGGACAGAATCTCACTTGGCAGGAGACAGAGAGACGGCAGTGCCATGGTCAATTTGAGTTGTAGCGGAGTGCTCACAGTTTTTCTTAGTTTTTCTCATCTCTGTTGAAGACAAAGATGTGATTTTTACAGCGCTGTAGGACAAACAGAACTGGGACTTGGGTAATCATTCAGTTTCGGATTATCATGTGTTGGACACTGTGTTCTTATCTCGGGGACACTATCTCCCCACACCACAGCAACCAATATACCTCGTGGGGGCCGGACTTTGACTCCTCATTAAAAACATCCAACCCAGGTTCTGAAAGGAAATCTCAGAGCAGGGTAACTCCAACTGCCTGATGTACCAGACAATCATGCCGGGCTCCCTCCACCCGCACCTCGCAGGCTATTTGTGGGGGCAAATCACTCTCAGATGTGATAGAAGACAATTACCAAGCACTTCATCTCTTAGAGGGAAAAGGATGTCTGCTGTGTCTACACTGCAGTGAGGGCAGAGCCAGGCAAGGCAGGGGGACATGAGTGTGCCCCCTGTCCGGGTCCCACTGCCAGCCCAGCCTTTGGTGTCTTTCCTGCTTAGCCACTGAGAAGCTGATGACGTCACTAATACCCACGTTCTTCTCAACTTTGCCTAAATCTATGCTCATCCTTCAACCCTGAATTCTTGCTACATTTCTACGGTAAACACACTAACACCAATAATAATACTAGTAAATAATAATAATCATAACTACCATTTATGGAGTGCTTGCATGTGCCAGGCACGAGGCAAAGCTCCTGACATATATCATCCCACGGAACAAACACATTAATGTGTCTGTAAGGTGATTCAAGCAGGGACTCAGAAATAAATTATAGTCAATTCTAATAATCGAGGTGTGGATTATCTCCTTGGTGGATTATAAAGGCAAATTTTTAATGCCCTCCTCTCCAGCGGGGCTCTGCTCCACTTCCTTATTAGCTGGGGGGTGTTCAGGGAGCTTGTTTGAAATGATATAAATGCGTGAAGCATCATGCACAGTACCAAGTGTTCAATAAACATGGGCTGATATTAATCTTATATTTAGATAAACAGAGAGCTCAGAAAACACCCCACCAGATCAATGATTCCAAGAATTCTGGATTTCATAAGTCAGTAAAAATTTCACTTAAAAAAGACTGACAGATAATTGTCCAATGTTACTGTATCAAGCAAAGACATTAAAAACCACTCCTTCCTACCCTAAAAGAAAGGCTATTTGAGCATTAACAAAGCAACAGGGCCGATGATCACATCAACAAGGGTCTTTTAAAATAAACACATCTAAAATTAAAAAGCTCATGGCACTATATTTATTGTGAAGGAACAGCAAAAAAAATTCTGTCATAAACATAAACAACCACGGGTCTGAAGTCTGAGTTTTAGAAACTCGTGTCCAAGCCACCACACACAGCTCGCAGGGCCTCTCCTTTGATAATCAGGCAAAAGCCGGCATCCTCTCCCACCTGGCCCCGGGGCCCCAGCCCTAGGGGAGTCGTGATTAACACAGCCCCAGACTTTGGGCCAGGCCCAGGCAGGGAGGAGACTCATCTGATTAACCGGCCATCAGCAGCAGACAGACAGCCCGGAGCCCGGCGCAGACCATTCAAATAATGATCATCATAAACAGCCCATTTGCAACTAAAAAGAAATAATTTTAATGAGCTTGAAGCAGATGATGGATGCAGCTGAGGCTCGGGCCAATGTGCAGGGAGAAAGGAAGCTGGGGCTGAGCGTACCCAAGGCCAGGCGCTGTGGGAGGAAGCCGGGGCTGGGGGGAAGGAAGGGGCTCTTCTGATGGCATCTGCAGGCCTCACTGGAAGTGCCCCCCATCCTGCGAGTGCCCCTAGCTCCAAGAGGGTCTGCCACCACTGTGCTGGCCAATCCTGGGACTTAGACCTCCAAGACACTCAGAACCTATGAGCCAGAAGGAATCCTCAAGGTCGCCCAGGTCATTGCTGTCCAAACTTTGACCATACAAGTTCCTCTGCATGAATTGTGTCATATTGAAACTTAGTATTTATCTTCAAATTGACCCCCATTGTTTTCTTTTTGATTGAGAGACACATAGCTTTACGTTTAATGTTAAGCTTAATGAATTTTTATACCCGAGTAACCACTGCTCAGATCAAGATATCGAATGTTCACACGCCAAGTGCCTGAGAGAACTCCCTTGTGTCCCCTCCTGGTCAGAACTCCCTAAAAGGAACCATTATTCTGGGCCTAGCATCATAGATAAAATTTGCCTGTTCTTGACCTTCATATAATGTCTCCCCCCCTTTTTAACCTAAATAAGTATATTTGAAAAGGACACTTTGTTTCTTGTCACTAGAGAATCACGTGCCATAAACAGACGGTAGCCATTAAAATAAAAGTGCAATGAAAACAAAGCTTGGCTGTCTGATTTTGTTATAAAAGGTTAGCAAGTGCCGGAGGGGTGTTAAAGGGAATGTGTACCCAACAGAGACATTCTGCTTGTTGGAATGAGAAGCGATGAAAGAGAACTGAGAAGGGACAACTGTTTCTCATGACCCGAGTCAATTCCTTCTAACACCAGGTCTACTTACTGCTTACAATCTCATGTCCCTTCAGTGGCCATGTGCCCCACACTTTAGCAAACACTCATTATACCTGATTCTCCATCCTTTCATTCACTCATTCCTTTAAAAGATAGGTCTTGCTCCGTTGCCCAGGCTGGAGTGCAGTGGCACAATCCTAGCTCACTGTAACCTCAAACTTCTGGGCTCAAACAATCCTCCCACCTCAGCCTCCCCAGTAGCTGGAATTATAGGCACGGGCCACCACACCTGGCTTTTCCCATTTTAAAGATGAGGAAACAGACACAGACAGCTTTGGGTACCTGCCCATGTCACACACCTGGCCTAAGAGGCTGGATGTTCTCAGAGAGGACGGTGGGTCCTGGCTAGAGAAGGAAAACCATTGGTTATCTATGGAGCGGCCAGCTGAGCGTTCTTGATTTACGTGAATTTCCCCAACCAGAAGTGACTGGGAATCTTAGAAGAATATTCAGTTTTTAGAGCAATTTCACACCTGATTCTCAAGTGTCAACTATATACAAGGCTTTGAGCTCGATGCTGCATTCTTATCAGGGAAGCTCACGTAAGCCACAATCTGAGCACGTGAGCTCTCCCCTGCACGTGCGCACGCTCTTCTCGGCTCCAGACAGTCCCCTACCGGACATATACTAACACCAACTCTGAGAAGAGACCTTGCAAAAAAGTTGCACTGCCTGTTGGGGGCTGGGGTTAAGGAAGTGAGGACCTCGGGTGTTCCCAGGCTTTGAAGGGATTCCACGAAGTGAAACCATCTCTTCCTCAATATATCCCTCCCTGGCTCAAAACCCGCCTGTGGCTCCCCGCTGGCCTGAGACAACCTGCTCACCCCTAGGGGTCACTGGGTCCCTGCTGGCCTCTCCTGTCATCTCCATTCCTTGTTCCCTTCCCAGCCAGACTGAATTCCCTGCAGGAATCCAAATGCACCAGCGTCTCCCAAGTCCACGGCTCCACAGACTCCTTCCCCTCAACGCGGATGATCTCATGCTGTCTTCGTGGTGTGTCTTACTCATCCTTGGTGTCTCAGATTAAAAGTCTCCTCTTCCAAAAAGGCTTCCGGGACACCCCCCAAGTCTAGGTGTCTTCTCTGTGCCCCTGTTAACTCTTTCTGATATTTGCTACCAGATTTTATTTTTCAAAGCCCTAGAAACTTTTTTTCAAATGAAATCTTACACAGAAGATTCTTATAGGAAAAAAGAGCTCAATTAACATTTATTGAGTGCGTATTAATATCTGTGTGCTCATATTATTGAGTTCACTAAGTACTGTATGTATATTACCTCCTGTAAGGACATGTATAAGAAGTGACAGTCAAGATTCCAGGCCAGGTCTCAAAAACCAAGAAGAGCAGTGATTATGACTTCAATACAATCACTGCCTGCCCCACCCCCCATGTAAACACAAGCTCTGAGATGCTGAACCTCATCTGTCCACCTGCCCACCTACCCATCTATCCAAGCACTCCTGGTCTCTGCTGTGCCAGGCATTAGATAAGGGCCGGGGGGGGGGATGGCAATCATGAACCAGATACATCCTCCAAGAGCTCAGAAACCAAAGCAGACAGTGAGGGCATAAATAATTCTGGTAAAAAGTGACAAAGGCCATCATGCTGAGACATTGCCTCCATTGCAGGCTTGAAGAAGAGTGAAATCCTAACATGTTTCCTGTACCAACTTCAGGCGGTATGTAAGCCAACCCTCCATTTATCCATTTGTCCAAGCATCTATCTACCCAACCAACTCTCCATTTCCCTAACTGGTCATCCATCTTCCAAAGGATCACCCATTCATCTATTCTTCCAACTGATCATCCAGCGCCCATCTACCCATCACTCCGTCAATCATCCACCCACCACCTGTCCCCATCCAGTCATCCACCCAGCCAATTATGGCCCCACGCCTGTGCCAGGCACAGTGCTAGGTACTGGTACATAGAAACCAACTGACAGTCCTTGCCCTTGAGGAGTTCACAGTACAGCGAAGAGACAGACAGATCAATTCTTACACTGTGTGTCTAAACATACTGTGAGAAGTACGAACGACGTGTGATGGGACACAGAGAGCAAGGTGACTTACTGTGACTAGGGGAGAGTCATCTCAGTGGGAACATCTGACCTGGGTGTGGAAGGCTGAGGAGTCTGTGAGATAATGAAGCCAAGCAGCCCAGGAGAGGGAAGGAAAATACTGCAAAATCCCCTAGCTGGTCTCCCTGGTCTTCAGTTTTCTTCTTAACATGCATCACTATCAAACATACTGCGTATTCCACTTATTTACTAGAATGAAAACTCCGTGAGAGCAAGACAGAGGTTTTGCTCTTCCCCCTTTATCATATCCTCAGTGCCTAGAACAGTTCTCGTTACATAGTACGTACTCTAGAAATGTTTGTCAGTCGAATGAACAAATGAACGAATGAATGCTATGTGTCAAGGCCAGAGGTCCTGGTCTGTCAGGGGAACAATGACATGGTTCACAGACCACTGACCTGCATTCAAACCCTGGCTTTGACACCTCACTAGCAGCGTGACCTTCAGACAAGTGGCTTGACCTCAGTTTCTGTGCCTGTAAAATGGGGATAAAAGTCCGTGTCCTTAGGGTTATTGCGAGACCCCTTTGAGAACCAGACTATAGTATGTAAAGTGCCTGGCATGGTGTCCAGGGTCTTCAGAGTGTTGACAACCTCCAATGGAAAGCCAGTTCCTCAAGGGTGGCGGCGGTGTCTCTCCTGTCCACAGCCACATCCAGTGGTCTAGCTCAGTGGCTGGTGCACAGCAGGCATTCAGTTAATACTTGTGGAATTGTGGCAGGAGCAAGGCGGGGCTGCCTTTGTGGGAGCCAATGTCTCATTCTACATCTGGGGTCCACGGAGCTATTCGGGACTTTGCCATTAGAGTCCCAGGCAAACACTGAGGAGAGTTTCAGGGGATGTTCAGAACACAGGGACTTGTTCTGTCTGCTGTGGGACAGGTTGGGAGTGTCGCCTTCAGAAGGGCCTCAGAGGGCGGGCTCTGGGGGATGACCTGGCACATGCTGGCCTGCCGCGAGTAAGGAGACAAGACAAGACGGATGGCTCCGCAGCCCGTCGAGATGGATAACTGAGCTGCGGCTGAGAGACAGCCAGGGTTACCAGAACCATCCATCACTCCCTGTGCCGTATGTAAATTTCAGATGCCAAGATGTATTAGGCCAATTACCCGAGGCCGGGGCAAGGGGCGGCGCCTCCGAGAAGCAGTTCTCAGCCAAGCTGGCTGTCCTGCGTTCCATCAGCTGGGCTGGTGACGGACAGCTCAGGCCTGGGTGGGTGCAGAAGGGCTGCCGACCACTTCCTGGCACACTGCCAGTGAAGTGAGGGTACCAGGGTAATAACTGTCCCAAAGAAGCCCACCACATACTAGGTCCACAACTTCGGGCACATAGAAGTTCATTTATTTTTCCCAGTGGTGCCTGGAGTGCAGTGGATTTTCTGGAAACATCTGTTGAGGGAGCCAATGAATGGTCGGTCCTGTGATGCAGGTACCATTTTACACACGGCACCTGCAGGGAGAAAGTCACTCGCTCCAAGTCACACAGCTAGGAAGTGGCATGATGGGGACTTGAACCTACATCTTTCTGGGTCTTTTTTCTGGGTTGTTTCCTTGGAGCTCCTCTCCAGATGCCGACAGGGCACCCCTTCCCTCGTCTGTCCTCGACAAGGTCTTATGTGGCCTGAAGACCAGGAACATGGCTGGGCCTGGTCCGTCTGTCTCTCCATCTGTTTGTCCATCTGTCCATCCATCCACTCATTCCCTCCTTCAACAGCTAATTTTTAGGCATCTACAATGTTGCCAGGGACAAGACAGACCCAGGTCCTGCCCGTATGGAGCATTTGGTCACGCAGGGGGCACAGACAATTAAAACTGCAGGTGGGTGTGGCGGTGTACTCCTGTGGTCCCAGGTACTCGGGAGGCTGAGGCAGGAAGGTTGTTTGAGCCCAGGAGTTCGAGGCCAGCCTGGGTGACATAGCAAGACCCTGCCTCTCAAATAAATAAATAAAACAAATTATGGTACATCAAGCCGTCCTGGCAGTTCCTGCAGGTCTGGCTTCCAGAAAATCCAGGCAGCAATTTGCTTTTAGTTTGAGGCAGGCTGAGAGCCAGCGCTGGAAAGTCAGACCGGGTTCGAGTCCCACTGTTCTTGCATGTCGGCTCTGGGAGCTTGGGCAGACCCTTGGCCGCTCTGTGTCTAGGTTTCACTGCTGTAAAACGGGGTCATGGCATCACGTCCCTCTGGGGATGCCAGCTGGAGAGGAGGCCGGTGGCCTGCAGGGGGTCCTGGCTGCAGGAGGTGCTTGGGGAGGGCTGGGTGCCCTGGGGCCAACGCTGGCACTTGGGCTGGGGCTGCTAACAGCCCTGAGGCCCTGGGAGAGTGGTGGCAGCCACCTTCCCTGCTCTGGGTGTCGGGCTGACATAAATCAGCAAATCTCGTCAGCTTGATCCAACCGTTTCTCATCCTCTCTACTGTTGCCACCCTAGGCCAGGCCACTGTCATCGCTTGCCTGGGTGACCACAGGAGCCTCCTCCCTGGACTCCCTGCTGCCACCCTCACCTCCCACAGCCCCTGTCCCACACGGCAGCCACAGGGATCCTGTTAAAGTGAAGGCATGTCCTGTCTCTCCGTGGCACAAACCCTACCACGGGTCCCATCTGAGTCCCACGTGATCCACCTTGGGCCTCACCTCCTCCAACACCCCCAGCTCACTCTGCTCCAGCCACACGGGGGCCTTGCTGGCTCTGGAATGCACCAAGCACATTCCTGCCCCAGGGCCTTTGCACAGGCTGTCCCCTCTGCCCACAGTGCTGCTTTTTCAGAATTCTACACGGGTCTTTCCTCGTCTCCTCAGGGTCCCTATTCTCCTACCACCTTCTCCCAGAAGCCTGTCCCACCATCCTATTTACAATAGCAAGCAACTCCTTTCTCCCTCTCCTGGTCCCCGCTTACTTTTCTCCCTGGCACTTACTGTTGACACATTTATGTAGCCACTTCTCCATTTGTTTACTGCCTGTTTCCACTGCCCGCCCCTCTCCAATGTCAGCTCCACAAGGACGGGAACTTTATCTGTCTGGGTCACTGCTGTATCCTGAGGCTTGGCATATACTAGGTGCTCAATACTTGTTGAATGAATGAATGAATGAATAAATGAACAAGTGAATGATAAACTGGCCAACTCCAGGCCCCACCCCATGGCAGTTGCCCCCACTACAGTGCCTGGCCCCACTTCCAGCATTACCCCTCCCCCCCGCCAAGCATCAGGCAGGAAAACAAGCCTGCTCCTGCCGCAGGCGGGACCCGGAGGTGGCTGTCCTTGAGAGAGGGTGCCAATCAAACACCTAATTATCTCACCGGCAAGCCCCGAAAACCAGAGCCACATCTGATCACTTCCTCCTGCCCTTGATTGCTGATTTATATTCCGGAGTTCTCACAATTTAAAACCTCGTGGGCACCAGGAAAACAAAGTAGGCCCCACTCTTGACAGGTGTCAGCTGAGGGGCCAGGGACCCTTCATTCCCCTCTAAGGGCTGACACATCTGGTCTGACTAGGTGCGCTGCCAAAACTGGGGTGGGGAGGGAAGGGCATCACATGAAACAATCATTTACTCACTCATTCATTCGTCAAGTGTTCACTGAGCACCTAGTATGTGCCAGGCACTTGCTAAGGGCCACATTACAGCAACCAAGTGCTGACTACAAGAGGGCACTTGTCACGCCTTGGCCCACCTCATCTTCTGGGAGGTCCGTGCTCCTAACAACTAACCCCTTTCACAGCTGGGGAAAATGAGTCTTTGAGAGATTATGGTAAGGCAAAAGTAGGGCTTTGAACCCTGGGGTCCACTGTCCTCCAAACCACTCATCAACTCTGAAGTGCAGAGTCTGCACCACTGTCCACATTTTTCTCCAGTTATCTCTCTGAGCAGCCTCTTTTTTGAAGTTGGGGGAATGTGGGGTTGGGAATAAGGTCCTGGGAACCCCAGGAAAAATTCACTTGTGTACGGGGCTAAGAGGGTGATAGGTGCACCATCCAGGTAGGGAAGGAAGCATTTATTGAGTGCCTATTGTATGCTGGGTGGGGTTCCAAGAGCTTCGTACAGCTCAGTAGGGGGAGGACCGTCACAGACACGCAGGCGCTGTTCTGAGGGAAGCACACCAGGAGGGAGCTGCACCTAGCAGAGCGGGGCAGGCATCTGGGGAAGGCACTGGAGGAGGAGGGGTCTGTGGGCATGTGTGTGGGGGCTGGAAAACCCAGGCTGTGTCGGAGGATGGCAGGGCACCTGGGTGCGTACCAGGGCCTTGTGGGGATTGGGTTGGAAAGTCGTGGGACCAAGGCAAGAACCGAGTGGAAGCTGAGGGGACTGCTGAGCAGAGGGGGAGCCCCTGCTTTTGGGCAGGTGCAGGGAGTCACATGGGCAGGAGACTGAGCCTGGAGGATGGGAGGGGCAGACATACCGTCTCTGCTACCAGCCAGGTGGCCGAGAGTGAGTGGGGGCCTCAGGCAGGAGAGGGCAGTGACAGATTTTAGGGGTCCACTGGAAAGTAACCAAGGCCACTTGGCAATTGGGAGCTCCAGCCAGGCAAGGTTGAAGGTAAGACTGAGAGAAGGCCCTGAAATGGGGGCCTGGTGCTTAGGGCCTGGGAGAAGTACCTGAATGCCAATCCATGCATATTTGGGGGCCGTGCTTTTCATCGTGTGAACCTCCGCTGGCGTCTGTCAGGTGGGTCCTGCTGGGTCTGGCCTGGCTGACTCAGCCAACCCTCATTCATTCCACACCCCCCTCAGGGGACTCCAGACTGGCCTCAGCCACGGCCACATCGCTGCTGAGATGTAGCTGTTGTTAAAGGACAGGGAAGCTGTCTCTGCCCTCAGACAAAACAAGCCACTGTGTCTCAGCTTAGTTGTCCCAGGTCACAGACTTGGGAAGCAACAGGGCTGGGATTTGAAACTGGGTCCTCTTAGCTCCAGAGCCCATTCACTCACCTCTTGTGACTCAACGGCATACCCCAGCCTACACCTCCCCATGATTTCTGATGCTTCCCTCTCCTCCCTGAAGCACAGAGAACAACATGTCTAGACCCGAGATTCCTGGGCCCATGCAGCTCCTAATCCCAGCCGTCTATGATTAACAGAGTTGAACTCTGATCAATCTCAGAAAGATTCTTTGAGGGCCTAGAACATACGGAGCAGTGATCTTTAACTTCTATTAATAGTACAGCACTGTCTGAATGATAGCCACCAGCTTCCTGTGGTTATTTAAATTTAGTACATCTACATTAACTTCAGTGAAATACAATCACAGACTCAGGTCCTCAGTTGCACAAGCCGTATTTCAAATGCTCAGTGTCATGCTGGACAACTCAGATTTACATCATCTACATGATCTCAGAAGTCTTGCAGGACACACCGCTGCCCTACAACATCTAGGGATGTGCGGTTTTATGCCACCACCTCCACCTGCCATTTATTTCTTCAAGCTCCAACGGCTCCCAGAATTCCCAGCCCAAACCCTGATTGAAGCCAGGGACCCAAAACACATACTCAAATTTCAAGGAAGACAATACTGAGCCCATATACTGCTAGCGGGAATGCAAACTGGTATAGCCATTTTGGAAAACAGTGTGGCAGTTTCCTAATAAGTCAGACATGAATTTGCCTTATGACCCAGCAATTCCACTGCTCTACCCAAGAGAATTGAAAACACATATTCACGTGAAGGTCTGTACACAAATGTTCACAGCAGCACTATTCACGGCAGCCAAAATGTACAAACAATCCAAATGTCCGTCAACCAATGAATGGATAAAATGTGATCTATCCATACAATGGAATATTATTTAGCAATAAAAAGAACAAAATATTCATGTATGTTACAACACGGGTGAGCCTTGGAAACATTATACTAAGTGAAAGAGGCTGACACAAAAGCCCACAGATGACATGATCTCATTTATATGAAATGATTGGAAAAAGCAAATCTATAGATACGGCAAATAGATTCATGGTTTCCTGGGACTGGGAATGGAACCAGACAGTAACTAAAAATGGACACAAAAGATCTTTTTGGGGTGATGCATAAGTTCTAAAACTGGATTGTGGTGATGGTTACACAACTCCACAAGTATAGTGAAAACCATTGCATTATACCTGTACAACAGGTGAATTTTTTAGCATGTAAGTTATACCCCAATAAAGCTGTTTTTTAAAACAACTCACACAAGAAATCTCAAGGTAGGGGAAGCTATGCTCAACAGCCACTCATCTGCGTAAGGCTCGTGCTAGTTTTCTTTTCAGAGCCTTCTTTGCCTTTGCATCCGACTGTCACGGCAACAACAAACATCGTGGACCAGTCCCTGGTGCCAGGCTCTGCATCCAGCGTCTTACTGGAGGTGGTTACCAGAATCCCCGTTTCACAGGTGGCAACTCAGAGAAGGTATTGACACTTTCCCGGCTCAGGGACACAGAACGTGGTGGAACCGGGGTTTGAACGCATGTCTGTCTGTCCTGCCTCTCTCAGTCCCCAGGATGCTGCACCCAGTTCTCCCCATGATGCTGGCGGAAGCTCAGAACAACAAATCCCATTCTGTGCCCTTGAGCTGGAGGCTGGTGCCCAGTGACGTCCCGCTGGCTGGGACCCATGGGGTCAGTTTCAGATGATTTCTATTCTAAAGCAATGTTTTGTGGGTTTTTTTTTTCCTAGGGGTTTATAAACTCTGTCTTTTCCGTATCAGGCTGAAACTTAGAATACAGGTTGTCAGCCAACATACAGGCATTTTTCTAAAAATAACCCAAATTGGTTAAGCCATTTTTAAGTGACGGAACAGTCAGGGGAAGGGGAAAAAAAAAGATGTTGGGCAGGAGAGGGGAGGAGGGATTTAAAGGTGGCTTCAGATGCTCTTTTTTGAATGGCTTCAAACAAAATATAAAAAGGGCCTTGTCTGAATGAGACCAGCGTGGACCAGTGGCCACAGGTTCTGGCTGGTTGTGGGGCTGAACGTGGGTGACTTTTCTCTGGCACTTTAGGTCTCAGACTGGCTGCTCAAGGGGTCGGTGTTTGGACACCCCTATGTATGGGTCTCCAGAACATCCCCGTGGATGGGTGGGGAGGAGAGGACAGAGGGAGATGGCATGGGGAGCAGAAGGGGGCAGGATTTTTTTCTGATGGCCACCGGGTGGTTCAGGAGCTGGACGGCTGGGGGACCCCCAAGGTGACACAACCAAGGCTGGAGTTTGCTGCCCCCTCTCAGGTAAGACCACCGAGGGGCTGGTGGTCCTCACAAAACAGACCTGCCCATTAAGTCAGACTCTTATGTGACCATGCACTCGTTCAAATACACATTAAACTCCTCCTGTGTGTGACAGGCGCTGGGTACATCAGGGAAAGAGCTGCTTGTTCCCAGCTTACCGCCGGGGGCTTCAGGGGAAGGCAGGGGCCTAGCAGGTGACATCCTGGAATAAAGGGGTGGGGCTGTGGCAAATAAGAGACAAGTGTCCTGAATGCTCAGCTCTGGCCGACTGGTGCCACATGGGACTGTGAGCCTAGCAGGGTCAGAGGGTCTAGTTCTCCAGAAAAGCCCCAAACTCAGATTTTTTTTGATGTGAAAATCTCCCAAATTTTAATTGTTGGCAACAAGTTCAGAAAAAATTTTAACAATGCAGTTTGTGCCAAACAAAACAGACTTACTGGGGGATCTGGACCCGCTGCCAGTTTGCAAACTCAGGTTTAGCCTGTTAATTAGCCGGGAAGGAAAGAGGCTCATTTACAGTGAGCTCACCGTGTGCATGGCCCTGGCCTATAAGAACCCCTCAGGGCGCTGTTGTTATTCCCTTTTTACTGACCATCACGCTGAGGCACAGAGAGGTGAAGTCACTTGCCTAAGGTCGTACAGCTGAGGTGGCAGAGCTGCATTCAAGTCGGGGAGTCTGGCTGCAGAGACTCGCTTTAACCACAAGGCCACTGCAAGCCAGGTGGCCAATGATGTGATACGTCCACGTGTCCCGTGGGATCAGAGACCCTCAGAGATGTGGGAGTCCTTAACACTGTCCAGATCCATCACCCCTGCCTTTTATAAGCCTGTCACCCAGCAAGGCTGGGAGGAGCCCCAGGCCGAGAGCAGCGTGCAGAGTATAGGTTTCTCTTGCTGTCTGTCCGTCCTGGGACCGCCGCAGCCCCAGCTGGTCCTCGAGGGTCTTTAGAACAGTCTGCATTGCTTCCCAGGGGCCACCCGCCTGCCCGTGCCCTCTGCCAGTCAGAGCCAACTCCCTCTGACCTTGCCGCTTCATCAGGAGGCAAAGACCAAGCCGCAAGGCAGGCTGGCTGTGCTGCCCACCGCCCGCTCTGGTCCTCCAGCCAGCGTGAAGTCCCCAGGCCTGGCTGCATGCCCCCCCCCCCCCCGCCCCGTCGCCCACACCTCCAGAGCCTTCCTCCCTGGTCCCAAACAAGGGGCCCGTTCACGGCGCAGCGCTCATTACCATTTCCATCCGCCTTTATCCAGCAGATGTGCAGGCCGGCGTTACAATTACAATAACGGGGGAGAAAATAGAAAGAAATTTCGGAATTTGTTCTCCAAAGATATTCAAATTAGTTAATCAAGGGGCTTATTATTACTTCTCCTCTCCCCCCCACCCCAACAGCTATCCATGAGGATAATTGATCAGCTGCTAATAACTGATTACACTTCACAAGTGTTTTCTTATGCCCATTACCAGTGTGTTTAAAGACATTTTGTAAAGTTCTAATTATTTCAAATTGTTTCGCTGTGGAAAACACCATGGAACAGTCAGCCGTTAGCTGCGCCAGCGACGCCTGGGCCGGGTCAAAGGGTGTCTGGAGCACCCTGGGGTGCGGTCAGGCAGGGGGACACGGGTGACTCCTGGATTCCCGAGTCTCTCCTCCCTTCCCTGAACCCATTCTCCCCCAGGATGCTGTCCTCAAACCCCCATTCCTTAAAGACAAGCCAGGTCCAAACTCCTTAGCTCACACTCCATTCATTCACTCCTTCCCTCATTCATTTAGTCACTGAACACAGCAGTTCTCAAACTTTTTTGTCGCTGGATCCTCTGACACACTTAAAAATGACCCGAGGACCCCAAAGAGCTTTGTCTATGTAGGTTACTGCAATCAACATTTATCCTATTCAAAATTAAAACTGAGAAATTTTTAAAGGACAAGAGTACACAAGCACACACCCCATTAGCTATCAGAACAATGACATTACCACACCTCTCGTAGCTTCTGGAAATCTTTACCTGCATTCATGAGAAAATATGAGTGAAAAGGGCCCACAGCAGCTTAGCACTGCTATGAAAGTAATTTGACCTTTCAGATGCCCCCAAAAAGGTCTCAGGACATGCAGAAGTCACTGAGCCACACTCCAAGAACTGCTGACTTAACCTGTACCGACTGGGTCCCTCTCTGTGCCAGACCCTGTGTGGGACGGGAGGATGAACCAGGTAGACACGTTCCCCCTTCCCCGGTTCTTGCTGGGGAAGAGATCAGTGGGTGGGGGCCGCCCTCCGTGGGCAGCCTCACCCGATCATCACCTGGCGTGTGAACCCGGAGGCGCGTGTGCTGGAGGTGACAGGGCTGCCCAGCAGGGCTGGGTTCAAACCCTGCCTCAGTTGTCTCCTCACTGCGGATCCTCGGGCTTTGCATGTGTGAGCCTGTCGCTGGCAGTCATGGGTGGTGGGGGAACCAAGTGAGGTGCTCTACAAAGTCCCCACCAGAGAGCCAGCAGGTAGTAAGTGCTGCACGAACACTTTGCCATCTGCCTTGGGAGAGACAGGCCCCTGCTCGCCACAGCATGAAGACCCACCATGGTTATGACAGACAAAATGGGAATCTCTGCATCCCACTCTTGAGTACTGAGCAGTAATTGTTGAATTAAAAGAGCAGATGAAATAAGAATGCAAAGGAAAGGCCACAGAGTGGGAGAAAGTATGTGTAATTTATCTCATAAAGATAGATCTCAACAGGCAAGGGGCACATGAAAGGTGCTCAATCTCATCAGCCCCCAGAGAAATGCAAATTTAAGTCCCAATGAGGTACCACTACATACCTGCCGGAATGGCTACAATGAAAAACAGATAATACTAAGTGTTGACAATGATATGGAACAACTAGAACCTCATACATTGCTGGAGGGGGTGTCAGTTGACATCTGGGAAAACTGTTTGCAGTGTCAGCTACCATATGCCTCCCTGTGATCCAGCGATTGCAGGGTTACACACTCGAGAAGAATACATTCACCGAAGCAGAGCCTCACTATTCAAAGTGTGGTCGTGGACCAGCAGCGTTGGCATCACTTAGCAGCAACGCAGAAACTCAGGACCCACTCAGACCTACTGAATCAGGATTTTCCTTTTAACAAGCTCTCTAGGTGATTCATGAGTACATTAAAGTTTGAGAAGCACTGGTCTGGAATGTTTGCAGACACACTATTCATAATAGCCCCAGACTGGAAACAACCCAAATGCCCATTAAGAGTAGAATGGATAAATACACATGTGATATATTTACCCAGTGGAGTACTACACGGCGGCCAGGAGCATGAATGAACTCCTGCCACAAACACGGATCTCACAAATGCAACACTGAACAAAAGCAGCCAGGTGCAAAAGTGCACACACCGTATGATTCCATTTATACGAGGTACAGAAACAGGCAAAATGAGCCTGTGCAGTTAGAAGTCAGGAGAGTGGTTATTTTTAGGGGGACATGGGCTGGGATGGGTACCAGGAATGCTTGTGGGTGGCTGGGAATATTCTGTTTCTTGATCTCCGTACTGCTTTGTTCCACGGGTGTGTTCAGTGGCCATTTGTTGAGCTGTACCCTGAAAATCTGTGCACCTTTCTGAATGAATGTTCTGGGGAGAGGAGGGAGGAAGGATCAGCTCTTTTCCTTCTGTCCAGAATATTCCTGAATCTGCCCATGTCTTGCCATCTCCACTGCCATGAAGCCCTCCATCATCACTCGCCTGGACTGGTTCAGCAGCTGCCTCATCGGTCTTCCTGCTGCCACTCCCAGCAATCACTTCTGCCACAGCACCAGGGTGCTTTCACAAAAATCATTGCTTTGTGGCCTAAACTCTGGCATGACGAGAGGGGTGACTTTCTACCGCTCTAGAGGCTGATGTCCCAAATCCTCCCTGGGGCCAGCAAGCTGAGTGTGGCCTGGCCCTGCCCACCGCTCTGCCCTGAGATCCTCCCACTCCCTGGGTTCCAGCCACTCTGACTTTCTTTGGCCAAGCACCCAGCTACCTCAGGGCCTTTGCACCCGCCGATCCCATGCCTGGCCCTCTCTTCCCCTAGATCTTAGAGCTGGCTCCTACAAGGCCTTCCCTGGCCATCTTGCCACAGGGGACCCCTGTTCTCCCTTCCCTTGGCCCTGGTGGCTTCTGTTGTAGCACTCTGCACACTGCCTGGATGATGCCTCTGTTGGTTTCCAGCAGTCTCTCCTGCTCAACGCCAATGGTAGGGTCTGTGTCTCTCTTGTTGTGTTCCAGGCTATCACAGCACCTGGCACAGTGCCTGCCTCCCTCCGTCTCTCCCCCTACACTCCATAATCTTCCTCCTCCTCCTCCTCCTCCTCCTCCTCCTCCTCCTCCTCCTCCTCTTTCTTACCCTCTCTTGATCTCTGATGTTGTGGACACTTTGTATTAGTAACCAGTCTACTGAGGTAGAACATCCATTCAGAAAAGTGCATGCAGTAGGTGCTCAATAAATGCTTGTTGAAGGAACATGGTGAGACGTGGACTCCAGAGCCCACAGATGTATATGCAGAGGTCCAGAGCACCTCCTCCTGCTCAGCCGTCACCGACTGTAATGGCTGTGCTACAGCCTAGCTGGCCCACTTAAGGCTTAGGAAATACATCTTGAGGGATATAAGAAAATGAGACCAGAAAGGCCAAGTGTAAAAACAAGGGTGACTCAGTGAAAAGCTCTGATCGGTGGTTTTGGGTTGTGGGGTGCCTGGCAGCTGGGCCTGCCCAGGGCTCTGGCAGACCTGGCCCCTCAAACAACCTGAGCCGGGACCCCAAGGTCCTCCTCATCACTGACATCTGTGCACTGGCGCTGGCAGTGAGAAAGCCAGCCTGTGGGCCAGTCCGCAGTCACCTGGACGGGGGGCCATGGCAGCCCTTCTGGCGGAGCCCCGGTGGACAGATGCCATGCAGAACACTGAGTGGCACCTCAGATGACCCAGCTGGCCAGTCTTGCACAGACGGGCCGACTCTAGGCACCAGTGACCTTGGGGTGGCCTCCTTTCAGGCTGGGGGGTACCCAGGATGGCAGCCCCCAGGGGAACCCCAATTCATACCCAGAAATCTACCCTAAGAACAACGGGAGCCACTGACATGCTTTTAGGAATAGAAACTGGGGGAGAAAAAATTCAGGCCAGGGAGGGGGCCAGGAGGAAGGTGTGAGGGAGAGCTGTGATTTCACATAGAGCAGCAGGGGGCAGGGAGGCTCATGGAAAAAGGTGGGGAATGAAGCCACGTGGCTACATGGGGAAGAGCCTGTTACCAAGAGGGCACAGCAAGTGCAAAGGCCCCGAGGCAGCAGGAGCCTGTGAGCAAAGGCAGGCTGGATCCTGATGCAGGATCCACAGAACCCCACAGGCTGCCATGTGATATAGATTCCTAGCCATGGGTGCCATGCAGCACAAGCAACCTTACTGAGGGTATCACACACGTGAACACCGGCGTATTTGTCAAGCTGGGGATGGGGCTTCACTGCAGGAGCTGTGACTGTCGGGGCTGGGTCTCCCAGGCGGGATCCATTACTGAGCCTCCCCAGGTTAACAGGTTCAGGAGCTGCATTGAGTGTGTAGGGGTTCCCCTTGGGGCTCAGGATCAGACCGCCATCCTCAGCACCCCACTCATGAGGCCAGGGCTGGGCACCCCACGAAAGGCTCCAGACTCAAGCATGGCCATAAATAGCACCTCCTTTCAGCCTCACGCTGCTGACGGTAACAGCTAGTAACTGTGGATGAAGCACAGACTAGTTTAGCTGTTTCAGTGCATGGTCGCTGTCATTGCTCCTCGGCATCACCAACTTACAGATGATAAAACTGAGGTGTAGAGAGTTGTCGTTGCTTATCTTAGGTCACCCAGTCAGTAAGTCACAGAGCCAGTATCTGCTCCCAAATTTGACTCCAAGAATCTAGGTTCTTTCCATTATACTAGCTCTTAAAAATAGTAACAGTTTTACAATGCTAAAGTACTATACACATATGACAAAAATTCCAACAGCACAGAAGGATTTAATATTAAAAAGTCTTCTTTCTCCAGAGGTGCCTACCATTATTCTACATCCTTAAAAGATATTCCATGCACATCCCAGCAAAGACAGAAGCATAATCTTTCCCTTCTTTTGTTTTACTCAGGGCATATCATATACCGTGTTATGCAACGTGCCATTTTCATAGAATTTACCTTCCTATTCCTTTGTATCAGTACATCAAAAGCATCCTCCTTCCTTTTCACAGTCGCAGAACATTCTGTGTGGCTATGTCTTATGTATCCAATCCCCGTCTCACAGACACTTAGGTTACTTCCAATCTCCTACTCATGGACACTCAGGTTATTTCTAACCCCCAACCCACGAACCCTTAGTTTACTTCCAATCCCCTACCCACGGACACTTAGGTTACTTCCAATTCCCCACTCATGGACACTCAGGTTATTTCTAATCCCCTACCCACGGACACTTAGGTTACTTCCAGTCTCCTACCCACGGACACTTAGGTTACTTCCAACCCCCTACCCATGGACACTTAGGTTACTTCCAACCCCCTACCCACGGACACTCAGGTTACTTCCAATCCCCCACTCATGGACACTTAGGTTACTTCCAATCCCCCACTCATGGACACTTAGGTTACTTCCAATCCCCCACTCATGGACACTTAGGTTACTTCCAAACCCCCACTCATGGACACTTAGGTTACTTCCAGCCCCCTACCCATGGACACTTAGGTTACTTCCAATCCCCCACTCATGGACACTTAGGTCACTTCTAATCCCCTACCCATGGACACTTAGGTCACTTCCAATCCCCTACCCACGGACACTTAGGTCACTTCCAATCCCCCACTCATGGACACTTAGGTCACTTCCAATCCCCTACCCATGGACACTTAGGTCACTTCCAATCCCCTACCCATGGACACTTAGGTCACTTCCAATCCCCCACTCATGGACACTTAGGTCACTTCTAATCCCCTACCCATGGACACTTAGGTCACTTCCAATCCCCTACCCATGGACACTTAGGTCACTTCCAATCCCCTACCCATGGACACTTAGGTTACTTCCAATCCCCTACCCATGGACACTTAGGTCACTTCCAATCCCCCACTCATGGACACTTAGGTCACTTCCAATCCCCCACTCATGGACACTTAGGTCACTTCCAATCCCCAACCCATGGACACTTAGGTCACTTCCAATCCCCTACCCATGGACACTTAGGTTACTTCCAATCCCCCACTCATGGACACTTAGGTCACTTCTAATCCCCTACCCATGGACATTTAGGTCACTTCCAATCCCCTACCCATGGACACTTAGGTTACTTCCAATCCCCTACCCATGGACACTTAGGTCACTTCCAATCCCCCACTCATGGACACTTAGGTCACTTCCAATCCCCCACTCATGGACACTTAGGTTACTTCCAATTCCCAACCCATGGACCCTTAGGTCACTTCCAGGCTTTGCTTTTAGTACTGATTCCACACCAACACATTGAGACATTCACCTTGGTGCCCACATCTGGGTGTATCTGAAGGACAAGTTCTTAGACAAAGGAGGACCAGGGCACAGGGCAGGCACCATGCTGAGACTACATGGAACAAGGATGTCAGGGATGTGCAAGGAAGGAGGAGAAGGGATACAGATAATCTAAGTGTGTCCAGAAAAGGGTGACAATAGGTGTTAAGGAAGATGTGTGCCAGCCACCTGTGCTATGATTTCAGTGAGGTCACTTGACACCTCTGTGCCCTGGCCTGGAATTCTCCTTGAGCCCAATAAGCTTGTTAGTCACAAATATCTGCCAGGGGGTAGGTGGATATCCCCAAATGCCCTGGACCAATGATCACTGTCACCATACATTACATGCCAGGCACTGTGTACATGTCGATGTGTATTATTATCTCGTTCTTCCTCACAGTCACCTTGACGGGGAGGTCCTGTTATCAGCCCTTCTTGCAGGTTGGGCAAATGAAGCCCAGAGAGGTTTAATCACTTGCCCAAGGTCACACGGAGCTAAGAATGTGAGGACCCTGGGATTCCAACAAGGTCGATGTGACTTCAGGGCTCGAGCCCTCAACCACTGTGCTATCCTGGCCTGAAGCTGTCTGGCCCCCAGCCAGGTGCCCAGTGAGCACCTGCCTCTGAGACGCAGGTCAGTGTTGCTCCTCTCTACAGCCAAGGCCCTCACACCCTGAGATTTCCTTGCAAGGAAGCTTCCGGGTGACGTCAAATGGATTCTTCTAACTGAGGGGGCTGGAGCCTGGACATAGCTCTCTGCCCATGAGAACAAAGCAGCAGCGGCCCCCAGCGGGCCTGGAAGCCCAAACACCAGGCCTGCCCGAGAGACGGCCTGGCCCTGCCACCTTTAGCCGTCCAGGAAGCCAGCTATACCCAGGGAGCTTCACGCATCATTCATTCAATTTATCTGTTCAACAAATACTTATTGAGCATTCTCCATTGGGGTTAAGAGCCTAAACTCTAGAAACCAACCTGAACTTGACTTCCAGCCTCACCATTTCTTAGCTGTGTGACCTTGGGCAGGCCGCTCAAGGCCTCTGAGCCTACTCCCGCATCCACCGAACAGGTATTATTATTACCAGCCTCCCAAGGCAACTGGGCAGCTTGAAGGAGGACGGTGCATATGGAAGGGCTTGGCACAGGACCTGGGGCAGTTGGAGGTAAACAAACAGCAGGGGATATTCTGATTATTACTGGACAAGATCGATCCCTTCCCTGCCCTTGGAGAGTTAACAGTCTCCTCCACCAGTTCCCCTGGAATGTCCTTTCAGGGGCATTTGAGCATCTGCCCCTGGCTGGCTCAGGGACCACTGTCCCACGCCCACCCAAAGACAACCCTGCCCACTCTCACCTCGGTGATCAATGCGTTACTGAGCTCAGCCAATTTCTGCAGGACCCACTCGTCTGACCCCAAAGTCAAGGCTGCCGCTGCCTCCTTCTCAATCCCCAACTATGAATGTTCTAAAATTAGCCGGCGGGTGCCAATTCCAAGTGGAGCCAGCTTCTGGGAACCGGGAGGCCTTGGCATTGTCACCTGAGCCGCCTTCTCCGTCCAACTGCGTAATGAATTGTCAGTCCCGGCCACCCCACCGACGGTCTCGAGTTTACAGCTGTTCCACCGTCAAGGACGCTGGGACTAATGGCTCCGAGAAGACAGATCAACTGGAGAGCGTCAGGATGATGAATGGACTTGCCCATCGCCAGGATGCTGGCCGCCGGGCCGTATGTAAAAGAGAGCGCCTCATTTGTTCATACCCACAATTACCTGGAGCCTGCTCCTCAGGTATGATTTAGTGCGGAAGGGGTCCCAAGTGCGGTCTCTGTTTCAAGGTATTAATTATTTCAAGTGGCGCCAACCTTTGAGCTCTGATGGCTTTGGACAACCTCCCCGGGGCTCTGGGATGGGGCCAGTCTCTGGCTGGGTCCTGCCCGGTGTGGAAGGGAAGGGAACGGGAGACATCAGAGGCATTCCAGAGGGCTTTGGAGATTGATTCTGATCCCCCGCCCCTGCCCTGAAACGTTTTTGCCTGAAGCCTTCCCCTTGCACGCTTTTAAACAAACACCCCCATTCAACTCCCTTCTCCCCCTCAATTAGGCGCGCCCCACAAGACATAATCCAATGAGTTGCTGAGCCACTGCACCCCCGCCGAATTACAAGGATTTCTCTTGCCAACCAAGTATTTCATCCAGCTGTAGATATCATGAGGAAACGGCAAACAAAGAGAGAGATTTAATAACTGGAAATAAGAGTAAGGATGCAGATAGTTTAATTTTTTTTTGTATTGCATCTAATTGCAATCAACAGTAGACATCTGACACAGTGACAGCCTCAGCAAAATTGCTGCTGAGAGAACAGAATCTTTGTCTAAAAATAATCAGACATTCTGTGCACCACTGTTTGTTATAACGGTAATCGATGCTGGAGGCTTTGAATTCCATCAATTTATAGATCTGCGCAGGCCTGCCTGGCGATGGGGCTGGTGCGCGGAGGCCCTCGCCGGCTCGGGCAGTGCTGGGCCCCGGTGTGTGATTAAGATAAGCCCTGATTCCTTTCATACATTCCTTATCAGGGTCTAATTCTCCAGCAGGTAGAGATGTTCACAACAGTTAAAGATTAGTGCAGCTTCTCAGACGCCAAATTTGAGGGTATTGATCAATAAATCAAATCAGGCCAATCAATCGCCCAATCAGGAGAGTCTAGCCAGTGCATTATAACCGGCGCCTTCAAGCCAAAGCTTTTCATGGGTTTCATCAAAACAGCCTCACCTTGGCTTCCCGCCAGCTGCTGGCTTGCCTAATAGACTCCACAGCCGAGAGGGGCCTCCTGCCCAGCGGAAGAGCAATAAATTTCTCATCAAACAGCCGATGGAGAAACAAGATGAACATCTGTTTTGCTGCAATGAAACTCCTGTGTTCTTCAGAATGCGCAAACCGCCTCTGACAGACCACCCCCAAGGCAGCTTCCCTGGCACGCGGCGGCCCCGCGGAATATTCCGCCGGTTATTTCAATCAGGTAATTTAAGGAGACTTTTGCATTCTTCTCTCTGCAGCTGCCGGAGCTCTGCAAAGACTATTCCGGCGCAGTCGATAATAAATGCCATCCTGGGACCCTGTAGTATGAAGGCAATTTTATGATGCCCATTATGTGGCAATGTAACTTCATTAAAAGCTGTTTATTCCCTCTAAGCATTTTAAGCACTTTCCCTCACCCATAAAGGAGGAGCAGGGGAGGTTATTTTTACAGAAAGGGTTCTGGGCTGTATTTCTCCCCTGGATAACTCGGGGAGCCTTGCCCACTGGCCTTTTCCCTTTGAGGAGAGGCGGCGGCCTGGGGAGGCCAGGTGAGGACCAGGTTTTCCCTGGGACCCAGGCACGGGCCACCTTGGCTGCAGGTGATGAGAGGTCCAGGAGAGGAGAGAACGGGAGGCCCCAGGCATCAGAAGCCCTTTGTTCTGGGTCCTATAAAACAGGGATGAGGAAAGTTCCAGAATATGACAGCCAAAGCCAATGTTTTCCAAACTAGGGGTCCCTTGGACCTTTCCTTTTGCTTTTCTGTGTTGACACTAATCCAAAGAAATTATTACTTAGCCTGTTGTAAAGGCCCCAATTCTCCTTTGCAGGGACAGCTGGCAGCTGAACGATCACTTTGTAACCCCAGATTTGAACGTCACGTGTCGAGGTGGAGGTCTGCAGACACCGGCTGAGAGAAGCAATTGCCAAGGGTCCGCATGGTTTGCTTCCCTCCCTTTGGAAGGGTCTGTTCGCATCCTGAGCTGGAGGGAGGGTGTGGCGGAAGGTGGCATTTTGGCTTCTTTGAAAGCACAGGAAGGAGAAAGAGAAAATGAACGTGTCTGTGGAGGAGAGTGTCTATGAGTCCCAGTTAGGGATGACAAGGGTCCCAAGGGCCCCCTCATTTGGACGTGCTCTTGTCCGAGGGGAGGAAGGACAAGGAGTCAGGGGGCTGCAGCACAGCTGGGCAAGCGGGTGGCAGGCTTGTGCGGGAGCCAGGGGGATCCAGTGGGGTGCATGAGAGGGTCTGGGGGGTGACACACAGGTGGAGGGGACCAGGTGGGGAAGCACGTCTAATGTGGTGGGATCCAGAGCCAGGATAAAACCCACAGCCCCTGCTGCCCAACCACGTGATATGTGACACTAAAGGAAAGAGCAGTTGAAACAACAACAGTAGTGACAGTAAACACCTATCAGCCTGAAAGAACTCTGCCTGGCACTGTTCTAACTCATTTAATCTTCTCAGCAACGCCATGCAGTCGTGCAATTATTAACCCCATTTTGCAGATTAGGAAATGAAGGCCCAAAGCAGAACAATGAAGCTTCCCAGGGTCCCACTGCGAGTGAACAGATTTCACCGTCAGCATTTCTCGGGTGCTCACCGAGCCCCCAGTTCTGCGCGCTGTGCGTGCACTCTCTTCATTTCTCTTTACGATCTTCCTCCACGGGGGGTATTGTTATCATACTATCTCCATTTCACAGGTGAGGAAACTGAGGCTGGGAGAGGGGAAGTGGTTTAAGCAGGTAAGTGAGGGGTGAAGCTGGGATTGACATACATTCCAAAGTCCTTGACCCCTCTGTGGCCTCCTCAATGAGAAGGGGAGTCCGCGGCCTCTCATGGTACTCCATGATTGCCCGCCAGTCTGTTCTCCGTGCAGTAGCCCAAGGAGCATTTGAAACGTAAACTGTCCTGTCCAAACCCCTTCTGGGGCCACCCCTTGCCCCGCATCGACCGCTGACCTCCTTGCTCCCTTCCCTGTCTCAGTCAGATTCGTCCCCAGCCCCAGCAAATGCACACTGTTCCCAGCTCAGCCCTAGGATGCCACCCCTTTGTTACACCCCAGGGCCCCCCAGTGCCCCTGCATTTCCATCTGAGCCCTCATCACGGGCATAAATAAGTGGGCATCATTCCAAATGACCATCCCATAAACGTCCATCTCCCTCATTGAACTGTCTTATTCACCTCTGTGTGCCCAGCCCCCAGCATGATGCCAGGCACATAGTAAGTATTTAAGAAGTATTTACTGACTGATCAAAGTGGGGACTCCTACCCCCAGTGTCCCGCTGTGGCCCTTCTCTCCCCAACCCAGCGGGGTGCCCTGCAAATTCAGCCCTAGTTCTACAACCTGCTCTGTGTTGTCAACACAAGGGAGGGGTGGCTAGTCTGTGGTTTCATGAACCAAAAAAAAAAAAAAGGTAAAGGAGAGGAGACAGGGTTGTAAGTCCACCCTTGAGCCAAGGAAGTTGTAGGACAAAGATGAACCCAGTCAGAGGGCTGGACTTGTCAAGCTGACAGCAAACTATAATCCTGCCAGGCCATGGGCCTGTCTGCCCAAAATACAGATATGTACCGGGGTCGTTCATACAGAGAGGCCACAGTATATTAGATTTATCATACGCTCCAGCCAAGATGTGCTGCCGAGATTTCAGGGCAAGATTTATTACCCTGGCTGGTTTTTAAAATGAAAGTGAAAAGAGGATATTCTGGCAAAACCGCGGGCTGTTAATGGGGTGAGAATCACATAAAATGGATCATCTTCGAATCTCTTCCTCTATGCAGAGAGGGACCTTTGCAGAAAACCCGGGGGTTTCTGAAAAAAAGATGCTCGACCCAATGTTTTCACAATGACCTGCTGGGTGACCTTGGGTGAATTACTCTCATTCTTTGAATGTGTGTTTCTTGTTTGCAAACAACAAAAAATAACAGCTATAATTTATCGATTTCTTACTTTGTGTGGGGTGATTCTTGGAATTGTGGCAATAACCCTTTGAAACAGTTCCTATTTTTATTCCCATTCTGTAGATGAGGAAAACTGAGGCTCAGAGAGGTGTAGTCACCTGGACAGTGGCAAAGCCAGAATGCTAACCCAGGCCTGGAGCCAGCCCCAGTCAGAAACCTTCGCTGACCACTCCGTGAAAAGTTAGCTCTGCCTGTCCAGATGAAGGCTACGAGATAAACTCAGACCTCATCGTTCCTGTTCTCAAAACGGAAATTCCAACAGGGAAGCCCCAGCCACCTCCTAGTCCTGGTGGTATCTGCCTTTTGTAGAGATAGCTGCAGAATAAAAAGGGAAGGTGATTTTATTTGATTTCTTACGTTTGCTTTTGGGTTCTCAGGATCTTGGCAGGTTTAGCTCGTGCAGGGGAAATGTGGGCCCTGTCCCCAAGTAGGCACTGAAAACATCTCAGAAGCATAAGCCACAGGGATGGTAGCATGCCAGGGGGGCAGAGATGGGAGGACGTGAGGCATCTGGCTGAAGGAGCCCAGTGTGGGGAAGACCCAAAGCACTACAACAGCGGTTCTCAACAGCAGGTGATTTCACCCTCTGGGGACATGAGGCAATGTCTAGATATACTTTTGATTGTCACAACTCGGGTGTGGCTACTGGCATCTAGCGGATGGAGGTCAGAGACATTGATAAACATCTTACAATACACAGGACAGCCTGTACACGAAGAATTATCCAGTCCAAACTGCCAATAGTGCATGAGGTTGAGAAAACGGTATCTACAAAGAGCTGTGGGTGTTTGCCCCGAGTGTACAAGACTGGATGCCAAGAAGCTCAGGTCTGTGTGGGCAAAGGCAGTTACACAAACAGTTTCAGGCCAGCATGAGGAAGAAAGCCTTGATGGCCAGAAGTGAGCTCCCTGTCCCCAAAGTGGACTAAGCATAAATTGGTCAACAGATAGGTTCTGTAAAGAAGAAATCAAGCCTGAACAGGAGGCTGGATGCAATGACCTTTCTTTTCCTGTTTAAACTTGACACTGGATAAAGCCCCCAGGAGAACAGCAATGAAGTCTGGAGTTCCTTCTGGAACCTTCCATGATTATCTCATTTAATCCTGCCAACAGCCCTATGACATGGGCAGTGTGGTTCTCCTTATTTGTAGGACAGGAAACTGAGGCTTAAAGAGGTAAAAATCACTCGTCTGAGGTCACGAAGCCAGTAAGCAGGGAAGTCAGGACTTAAGCTGAGTCTTCCCAATCCCAAAGCTCGTTAACAGACTCCTCAAATGCCAATTCTCCCTGGGCTTGGAAAGCACAGTCACAGTCCCCAACGCAGGGGAAAGTACCCGCGGCAGTCCCCACCCACTGCTGCTTTGATTTAGAACCAGAGTTAGGAAATCTGGACCCAACATTAGAGACCTAAGTTCAACAGTTCAGCCCTCTCTCATATTAAGGGCACAAAAACATGCTCTAGAAGGTGCCTAGCCCCCTGCTTACTTTTTGAAACAAAAACATTGCAACTGGCAGTGAAAAGACATTGTCCCAAGCACACACTCTAATTGATGTCCCCAACCATTCAGCAACACGGATAAAAGAAAACTCACTTTATTAATAGGCCCTCATGCTAATTAGCACAATTTATTGCTGGGGAGGCAGTACGGGCCCTCTGCAAACGTTACAAGTGTGGACAAAAAAACTTTTGTCGAGAATCCAACACGATATCACCGCGTGACCAAGCCTGCCACAAAGAGACGGGAAAAGCACATGGCTTAAAGAGGGCACTCAGAGGCACTGAATGTCGCTCTATAAATTTATGATGTAACTGGACCATTTCCCAGTGATAAGAAAACCCCAAATTTAAATGTCGGCTGTTTCTACACATAAACACTACGTTTCTCACCACTTTGAGGAAGACTCTCTAATGACTGTGAAGCTTTGTGGAAAAGGGTAAAAAAGGTGTGGGTGGGTAGGGGAAGAAGCTGGGGGGAGGAACCTTAAATGTTTAATATTCAATAAATGTGTCAATTTTACATACAGAGGCAAATGGGTCTTTATTGAGGAATTGGTAAATTTCCTCGGAGAAAAGTAAGTGCATTTTAGCCTTCAAGGAGTCCCAGATGAATAGAAATGGAATGTGATTTGTGATAAAACTCAGCTGCTCTATAAAAGACGTTAAATAAATGTTGCTGTTTCACCAGGGATGTACAAAATTGATTGCATTATAGACTGATTCTAAGATGCTGTCTCCCTGTACGGCCCCTCATCAGCTTCCGTGTGTCGGGGGGAAGCTGCTTTCAGAGACAATCTAGACTACGTGGTAACTCCTCTTCCTCATGCTGTGGCAGAATTTTCTGGAAATGCAACATTCTCCTCCTCCTTCATACTTTGATTTAGGCTGAACTGTAGGAAACTGTTGATATTTGGCTATGACTGACCTCCCCCAAATGGCAATTTGTTCTCTGTCTACTTAATATTTCTAGTGGGCTCGCTATCATCTTGGGGGAAGGCTGTTGATACCACTTAAGAGAAATTTGGTTGCTGTGTAAGGTTCATGGGTGCAGGTGACACAGTTGCCTTTGTCTACTCACCCTGGGCCAGGGTAGGAATCTTGCCTTTCCTTCAGCCCACGTGGGTGAGCTTGGGAGTATCCTCCATCCTTCCTGAACCTCAGTTTTCCCCATCTGCAAAATGGGCAAAGCCCTACCTTTCCCATAGGGTGTTCGGAAAATTGAATGAGGTAGCCCTAGCTGGTAAACTGTCAAGTACTTTCAAGCAGCTATTATAAGGTACTGTGTATCTGATCAGGAGACTGCAGGTAGGGTACCTGAGTCAGATATGACACACATGGCCCTGCCCTCAAGGAATTGGTAACATTATATATGATCCTTCAGCTAACACATGGGGTTTCAGGGATTGAAGGGTAGACCCAAACTGATCAGGAAGGCTTCCTAGAGAGTGGGAGCCTGGATTCAAACACATGCACATGTCCCATGCCTCTTCATGACCAGTGCCACCAGCCTGGTCCAGCCATTGTTGACTCCCACCTGGACATGCCCGAGGGAGACTCCCGTGGAGCTCCTGGCTCCCTGTAATTCTCTGCTGGCTCATTTCCCCTCGGCAGCCAGAGAGAGCATTTCAGGATACAAACTGGATGCTGCTGCATTCCTGCTTAGCACCTCCCAGACCCCCCGTCCCACTGCAGATCAAATCCAAACACTGCGGCCAGCCTGCGAGGCCCGTGTGGTCAGCCTGCTGTTTTCTCCAGTTTGTTTCCACCCCCACCCCAATTCCCTCACTTTGCTCCCACCATGCCGGTCCTTCATTCTGTTCCTGGGAACTGCCAAGCTCAAAACAGCCCCAGGACCTTTGCGCGTGTAGTTTCCGCTACCTGAACACTCTCTACTCCCAGTCCTCTACCCAAGTCAGTGGTTCCCAAGGTCCTTGAACCAGCAGCATCAGTGTCACTGAGGAACTTGTTAGAAATGCAAATTCTTGGACCAGCTCCAGACCAACTGAATCAGAAACTCGAGGGGTGGAGACCTGCCACCTTTTCAAGGAAAACTCAGGTGATTCTAATGCATGCTCAAACCTGAGAACCAATGGCCTAACTCAGTCCTACCCCTCAGCCAAGTTTCAGCTTGGACATCACTTCCAGGAGACCAGCACCCCAAGACGAGGTCAGGTTCCTGCTGTCATGGGCCCCCACTGCCATCTCCTCATTCCTACAAGGCACAATGGCAACTGTGATGTAATAATTATTTGTTTCACATTTGTGTCTCTTCGTAGCTAGACTAGAAGCTCTAGGAGGGCAGTATCTCTGTGTTCTGAGCACCTAATCAGAGAGTAGGTACTTACGGACTATGTGTTGGATGAGCAAATGAATGAATCTCAAATGAACAAATGAATGAGTCTTGGAAGAGGACAGATGTTCATAAAGAAAGTGCCCCCAGGCATCATATTCTCCATCCATCAGCCCACAGATTGTCCCTGTCCCCATCCCCATCTGAAGTCTCACCCTAGTTGAGTCAGGAGCCAATCACAGCCGTGTATGGAAATGACTCAAATTATAAGCCCCCCCCCAACAACAAAAAAAACAACCACCAGAGAGGAGATTCCCATGCAGTGGATGAACAGCTCAGAGGCCAAGCCTGAGCCTCCTTCAAGAACAATAAACCTCTCTCCGTCCCTGACAGCAACTGGCTGTGCAGAAATATTCCAGATAAAAACCTGGAGACCAAAAAACTGCAGGCAAGACATCTGCCCATTTGCTTGGAAGATTCCAGTCCTGCAGTCACCCAAACATTCCGGCTGACAGACTGAGGCTGTCCCTAACTAAGATGCGAGTTGATTGGAAACTTCTCAATGCTCCATGGCAGTTTGCTCGGCTCTTGGAGCTAAAGCTGGAAGCTGGAAGTGGAATCGTTTCTTTTCCTATAACTCAGAGCAATTATATCCTCTTAACACGGACATCTGGCTCACTCCTGCTCTCCTTACTTAGGTTTTCCAAATGATATCAGTTCTGGGAAGATCAATTGTTACTGAAAAGTCGAGAAACACTCACCGGTTATTTGCATTGATTTGGCTGACAAGACGTATGCTCCTTTTGAACTACAGATGCCCACGGAGGAGACAGAGAGGAGACGGCTGGGGTTTGGAGGCTCCACCCACGTGCAAGGACCACAGAGGATGGAAAGCGTTGCCCAGGATGGGGACACGGAGCCACACTCCCAGAGACCCCCAAACAAAACCAGTTCCATAAAGACAAACGTCAGCCTGCGCCACAAGCAGCCACGACGACATAATTGGCCTGTTACCACATCATCTTTAATCAATAGGATCCGGAGTTTCCACGGCTCGTACGGCCCAAATCTCCCTGGCAGCCAAGAACCAGCAGGTTGTTAAAAGGCCCGATAGTTCTGCCTCGCTAATGGGTGGCTTGTTCCCTCAACCCTGCTGATTTTTTAAATAAACCTAAATTCCAATAATTGTTTAATGTTTATTTTTATTTAGTTCTGGTTCAGATGCTCTGTGTCTCTCTGACAGGAATTGATATCTGGCTCCTGGTGAGCTTTATTAAAACACACACACAGACACACACACAGACGCACACAGACACACACACAGACGCACACAGACACACACACAGACACACACACAGACACACACACAGACACACACACACACAGATGCACACACAGACACACACACACACACAGACGCACACAGACACACACACACACAGACACACACAGACGCACACAGACACACACACAGACACACACAGACACACACAGACGCACAGACACAGACGCACACACACACACACACAGACGCACAGACACACACACACACAGACACACACAGACACACACAGACACAGACACACACAGACACACACAGACGCACAGACACACAGACGCACACAGACACACACACACACAGACGCACAGACACACACACACACAGACGCACACAGACACACACACAGACACACACAGACACACACACAGACGCACACACACACACAGACGCACACAGACACACACACACATACACAGACGCACACACACACAGACGCACACAGACGCACACACACACAGACGCACACACAGACGCACACACACACAGACGCACACAGACACACACAGACGCACACACACACAGACGCACACAGACACACACACAGACACACACAGACGCACACAGACACACACACACACTGACACAGGCGCACGCACACGCCGCATGCCCACTGGGAAGCGGGTTATTTATTTGGCCTCACTGAGGCAGGGGCCCCACGCACGTGGGATGGGAGAGGACAGAAGGGCAGGTCGGCCAAGCTCTGCTCCCTCCCCAGGGAGGTGAAAGGGATCTCGCTAGCCTTTCACAAGGAGCCCTGTTCTCAGCTCAGGCGACAGACAAAGGCGACGCTGGGCCTCTAAGCTCGGTCTGTGAACACCTTCAGCTCTTTCAGCATCACTGTGGTCACATGCTGGGACAACTCCCCAGAGAGGGCACCCTGTGCCTACCCTCCATCAGCTGCGTATGTGCCACGTGGCCGTGCTCCAGAGACCCACTAAACCACCAGGACACCTGTGTACAACAGGGACACGGGGCAAGGTTTCCCTGCACACCCCAACACCAGGAAGTAAGCTGTGTCCCAGCTGCTGGCACTGGGCTGGTGCGAGACCCACTCCCATCCTCGTGCAAGAAGCACCCCCCACCTGTCCTTCTGGCGCATCTCAGAAAAGCCACAGCAGGTCTGAGTGTTCAGGTGAGGTTTCTGGTGTTGGTCCTTTTCTAAGCTCACTTGCATTTGGTGCTCACAGCACGACGTGGTTTATCTGTTTGCTCGAAAAATCACTGCAAACCCATGACCTGAAGACGGGGCTTGCCTAGGACAAGACGTGTGAAGGTCAGACTGGAGACTTCCCTTCCACATTCTGCATCCTGTCCGTCAAACGGGGCTGCCCCAATTTCTCTTGGTCATCCCTAAGCAGAATCAGCCACCGATACCTGCCAGGTGGACTCCGGGTGTCACCGGCATCTGTTCCCTCCTGCTGATGTCAATGCCACCCCTGGGTCAAACCCTGGGGGGCTTCACCAGGAAACCTCACTGGACTCCGACTGCCCCTTCCCCATCACCCACCACTCCAACTCACACAAACCTTGACCAGGGTCGCTGTCCCCAGACACAGGCCTAATCTGGTCACTCCACGATCCCTCCTGCTTCCTGGAAGATGCCCAAATGACCCGCACGGTATCCACGCTCCTTCTCAATCCCATGCCCTCCACCTCGGCCCTCCCAGCACACTGGTCCTGAGGTCAAAGACCCAGCCACCAAGAGGGACAACCTGCTATTTTCATCTTTCCAACAAACCAAGCATAAGAGGAAATGATGTTAAGTTCCTCTTTCTGTTGGAGAAAGGGAAGACTGGAATCAGAGCGCAGTTTCTGCAGTGGGTAGAGAGGGGTGTTGAAAAGAACTCCAGCCTTGTCATCAGAAGAGCTGGGTTTGGATCCAGCTTCAGCCACTACTAGCTGTGCATCCTGGGCAAGTCACTGTGGTCCTGGTGGTGGCACTCATGCTACTAATTAACATTCTTATCCCAGGAGACGCGGGCACAGCGCTTGGGTGTGATCCTGTACCAGTGCAGGGGCTGTTACTGTTGGCACCCCCGTTCCTGGTGGCAGTTATCTCAAATTCTACCCCTTCAGCACCTTACATCAGGGCATCCAAGTGGCCCCATTGGCACCTGGGATTCACTTCCATCCACAGCAAGCTGCCCCAGACAACCCCTAGCAGGCCCCTGCCTCCCTGGTATGGCCTGTAGGTCATTTCCTGCCACTCCCATGCCCCCAGACCACCCTGGCCTGCCACCAGCCACACCAGTAGAACCACGTCTCTGTATGTAATTGACTCTAATAATTGTCCCAATACATACGGCGCATACTCAGGGTCTATTATCAGCTAATGAGTAAATAATATTCTGTTCTAAATCCAAAGGCGCTATTAGATACCAGAGGGGGACTAATGGGCGTTTTAAGACCCCTTTAATCACATATTAACGTGATGCGAAGCAGGCTGTGGAGCCCATATGCCACCGCCCTGCGACTGAGGCGGCTTCTCCTCTTCCGGCAAGAAGAAAGTGGGGAAGAGCCGGCCCCGTGCTCGGGCCTGGCCCGGCAGCAAGACCAGCTGCCGGGGCTGGGAGAACAGCCCCGATCCAGGTTGCATCTCTGCGCTCGGTGAGCGTGGCTGGACCCGCCCTGCTTTCCTGGGGGGTGACGGGCAGAACGGTGTACTCGTTCCTAGGGCTGCTGTGACGACACAAGCCGGGGGACTTCCAACAACAGGAAGTTATTCTCTCTCAGGTCTGGAGGCCAGAAGTCTGAGATCAAGGGTGGGCTGTGAGGACAGGGCTCGCGCTGCAGGCTCCAGGGGACGGTCCTTCCTTGCCAACTCCAGCTCCCGGTGGCCGCTGGCCATCGCTTGGCTCGCAGCCTCATCGGTCCAACCTCTGCCTCTGTCATCAAGTGGCTTTCTCTCCCCGTGTGCCTCCACTGGGTCTCCTTACAAGGACCCCAGGCATTGGATTTAGGGCCCATCCTACTCCAGTATAACCTCATCTTAACTAATCACACCGCCAAGACCCTATTTCCAAGTAAGGTCACACTCTGAGGTTACAGGGGGACACAAATTTTGGGAGGCCACTATCAACCCAGTATAGGGGTGAGGTGGAGGTAGTGGGGGCAAAGGGGGTCAGATATCCATACCCGACCTTCACTCTCAGAGTGACTCAACATGGAGCTCCTGCCATTTTGCACCCCCCTCCACCCCAAGGAACATTCCAGAAAAGTTCAAGCACCCGACCCAAATTCCTCTCACCGATCCATCATGTCCTATTAGCAACTTGGGTTTTTTATTAGCCACTTCCATCGACTCATATTAGTATTTGTTTTCCCTGATACAATGCAGGAGTCTTCTCAGATTAGTAACTTTCATATCACATTAGTGGAAACAACTGCTAATACAATACAATGCAAATATGACACAGTCTGATGGAGAGTTGCTAACACAAAGCGACTCTCCTCTCTATCAGCACAGGAATGTTGGTCTGTTGTTGAGCAATGCTGGGGACACTGAAACAGTCAGTTCCTGGTTAGCCGAGCCACTCCGGCCACCCTTGACTGGGTGAGGTTCTTGTGTGGCAGCAGGTCCCCCTTGGAAGGAACCAACTCAAGCATCTTTCCTGTTTCCCAAAACCCACCCATCAGCCCCCATAAGAAACATTTTTGCCTCTTCTCCTAAGTATCCAAGCAGCCCTGGAATGTGCAGGGAAAGGTGACAGGCAGAGAGGAGAGTCCACCATACCCTCCGCAACCCAGTCTCCGCAGCTCTGCCTTTACTGGTGTGACAGGCAGGGCCGGGGCTGCCCAGGTTAATTCATCAAAGACATGTGGACACAGCAGAGCTAGGGCAATGTGACGAGCCAGGAAACCGGCCAGTTGTGCTGCCAAGGCCACAGGAGGGGGCGGCAGGGGTGAGAGACCGGCACTGAATGGTCCAGGCTCTCACAAAGCAGCTTAAGGAAAACTTCACTCAAATCAGCTTAGACCCGGGACTGGCTTAAGTTCAAATCTTATCACTGCCATGTCCTAGCTGATCCTGGGCATGGAATTTTATCTCTCTGTGCCTCAGTTTTCTCCTCTGTAAGATGGGATGAAACACGACCTACCTCATATGGTTGTTATGAGGATTAAATGGGATAGGAATAGAAAAAATTTAGAACCTGGCACAGCACCTGGCACACGGTAAATCCGGCTTAAGACACAGCAATGGTGGTGACTGCAAATCCCGGAGGGAGTCAGGCCTCTCCACCAAGGAGGCGCGGCCACCCCTCCACGCTTTTGCAGCTTATCCACATGGCCCGAGTGAGCTCTGGGCTAGGCATTGTGGAAAGATTAAAAGTGGAGAGTGATACAGCCCTCCCCAGTCCCCAAGCAGCCTACCGTCTACTTAGGGAGATACGATGCGGAACCAGGAGGCAAGGGTCCTGTCGGAAAAGGTTTTCAGGCCAAACCAAGGAGTGTGAACTTTATCTTGAGGGAAATGGACGTGGTGGAAGCAAAAGCCCCCAAGCTGTGGTACAGCTGAGAGAACGGAGGCCTGTGGGGACAGGGGACAGTGCTTCCCCGAGTGCCAAACCACCTGACATCTTACTAGATCCTCAAGTCCTGGCAGAAAGAGAGGCAGTAAGGGACTGTGAGAGGCAGGGACAGACAGAGGCAGGGATGACAGCACAGAGGCTGAGAGTGTGGGCTTCTCAGTGACAGCGCTGGTTCCCTCGCTGTCTCTGCCAGCCTGTCTGGGAAACTGGCAGAGCCTCCGCCCCCGACTGCCCCATTCCAAGTTATCCCAGGCAAGGTTGCCGAATAATTCCCACCGCCTCCAAACGGCGCTCCACGTGGCAGCCCAGAGCCTGCTGCCAAGAGGCAAGTGGCCAAGCCTGCCTTCCAACAGAGACATCCCCTCGCCAATCAGAATGCAGCCGGCATGCGTCCCAGAAAGTCGGACTCTTGCTGCCCGCCAAGCAGATGACGCTGTCAGGACTTCCTGGCCCTACCGGTGTCCACGACCCACACCAAAGCCTTCCAGCAAGGAGGGTCCACACCCCAAGCACTCAGACACCAGCTCCCAAACATTAAGCCTCTGTGGATCCACCCGATGAGCTACAGACCCAAATGCGAGGGTTTGGAGCCTGGCCCCTCCAGTGAGCAGTGCGAGGCACCTAACCTCTCTGAGCCCCAGTCTGCGTCTACACAACGGGGTTTATAACTGGTTCTACCTTGTAGAGTTGTTAGGCGGATTAGATGAGAACACATATAAGAAGTGCTTTCTCAGTGCTTGGCACTTAGTCGGTGCTCAGAAAATGTTAGCTTTGAATCCTAACGCTTACACGACTCCGTCTATCCAGAACTCAGCTAACTGATAACGACAGCTGTCCAGAACGGAGCTGGCAACAGGAGGGTTAGCAGAAGAAAGGCTCCCAAGCAGTTAAAATAAATGTCACAAAGTGAACACATTAATAGCTCAGTCATGAAAACATTTTATATAATATTAGTAATATTATAGTAATATACTTAATATAATAGTAATTAGTAATCACCACCACCAAGCACTGGGTATAGCAATTTAAATACATCTTATCATTTAACCAGTGATGTGCTGGTAAATGTTAAACAACTAGCCCTCTTGAGAAAAAGGGAAAGTTCTGATGTGTACCATGTCCATGGTGTGAGTTCTTCCACCATGGTCAATTTCAAGCCCTGCTGTGATCTCACTGCACGTGGAGCTGGGAAGTGATGCTTACAGCTGGTCTTACCTGCCTGCTCGGGTCACAGTTGCATTAACCTCCCTGTGTCCCTAGAGGTCAGTGCCATTCTTACCCCCATTTTACAGACAAGGATGGCAAGGCTCAGACACAAGTATTTCCTTGCCTTGGGTCATGCAGCAAACACCCAGCAGCGGCATGAGGATTCGAGTCCAGGTCTGTGTGGATTTCAAAGTCCATATTCTCTGCACTTGGCCCCAATTCTCCCTGTTAGCACAATTAACACTGGCCATCTCAGTAGAGACAGGTGACAGTGAGTGTGTGCCCATCCCTCCCCAAGCCCTTGCATCATCTGTGCTCACTTCTGTTTGACCACTGTCGGGAGGCCACTGTCCTGATGAAGTCACTCTGGTTTCACTCCGCAGACCTCCCACCATCTGGCTCTCTGTGGCCCTCCGTGACCTACCCACTTCTCTTTTCACAGGCGGCGGAAGGGTGCACCTCCTCCCTGCCCAGACAGCCAGACACCACATGTTTTCCTAATAAAACAGGTGCTAGGCTCATATCCCCAATGTCCTCACCTCCACAAATAGCCCCTTATGACACAGGGGCTGCTTCTGTAGAAGCATCTATAGAATAGCTTAAGCAACAAAGAGAAACCACTGCTCATGTAAGTGAATAGTGCAAGGGTAGCTTCAGGCATGGCTGGATCCAGCATTTCACACAAAAAAACGCTAGCAGGGTTTGATTTCTCTCTCGGCTCTGCTTCCCTCTGAGCTGTCCTCCTCTCCCACCACAGCTGGCTTCCTCCAGTAATATGGGAAATGGCTGCTGGCAGCTCCAGGGTCACATCCTCTCACAGGTGAAAGGACTTTTCTCCCTCATGTTCATATGTAAGTCACAGGGAAGTTTTAACAGAACCTGTGCACATCCATTCATTGACATACTGTCCAGGGTTGCTTTCCTGTTACAACAGCAGAGCTGAGAAGCTGGCAGCAAGCACCATGCGGCCTGTACAGCAAAAATGCTTACTATCTGTCAGGCCATTTCCAGAAAAGCCCATTTTAGGCAGCAATGACATCAACAATAATACTTAACTAGCAACTAGCACACATTAAGTACTACATGCCAGCTACAGTTCTAAGCACTCGTTTGCTTCTTACAACAATCCTATGAAGTGGGAAAACTGAGGCATGAAGAGGTAAGAGCAGTACAGCCAGGATTTGCATTCAGCAGCCTGACCCCAAATCCCATGCTCTTAATCAAACAAGGGCCTTCTGGAAGCTTCAGGAGGTTAAGTGTCTAAACCAAGCTATGATTTTCCAACTGCTGGTTCCAGACACACACACACACACACACACACACACACACACACACACACACACACACACACACACACACACACACGTGCATGTATCTGCTGAAGCAGGTAGTGAATCCCACACTGAGCTCCCTTTGTTCGTGAGCTTTTCAGTGCTGTCCCATCAATGTTCTGATGGACAGAGCTGTCCCAACGAGCCATCGTGTTCTCCCTGGACAGGGTGGCCCAAGCACCCCCACCCCGGTGAGGTGGCTGAGGCTGCGCATCCCAGGAGTGGGGCTTCAATACCACTCAAGTCCAACGTGGGCTCCTGCCCTGGCCTGCCGGGGGCTGGTATGCACGGGCTCCCGTGACGAACCTGCTTCTCTCACAACGGGACCTCACCAGGTCTGGCCACAGAGCGCTGAGGAGCCCACAGACAACTGACGTTTCTTATCCAAGTGTAAAGCCTTGTTCGGGAAGTTGCTGGGGCAACCCCAAGGATGGAGGCCCGTCTCCTGCCCTTGGCCGGTCACTGGAATGCTGTCAGCTGGGGTGGGATGGGGGACAGAGACTTGTATTGCCAGTGGAGGGGGGCAGCAGCATGTCTGAAAGAGAGTTCAAGGCTTCCCACCAGGCCTGGTGCTGTCACTTTCTAGCTGTGTGACTCTAAGCAAAGCATCTCCTCTCTTGGGCCTCAGTTTCTCCCTCTGTAAAATGGGTTTAATAGTAACATCCCTGCTGCAGGGTAGTAGTGATTTTAAGAAAACACTACTTTTTCTCCTCAAAAAAAAAAGAAAGAAAGAAAGAAAAGAAAACACTACTTTGTGTGCCTCAGTTTCCTCACCTGTATAGCGGGAATAATGGTAGAACTTACCTCTTGCGGTTGTCGTGAGGATTACCAAGCCAAAAGGTGGTCAGGGCTGACACCCTGTAAAATGCTCAACATTAGCTTTTAGGATGACTGTCAACCAAGGCACTCAAGAGATTATTTCAGTGATGAAATGTATCCTTATTTTCTGGGATAAAGGTGACACGAACCAGCCTCTGGGAAGCTGGCTCCAGCCTTTGGGCAGGTGAGCCAGCGCTCTGGGGCCTCGATGCTGGGAGAGCCAGCCTCGCAAATACCCGAGTCCCACCGGCTCTGCTGCTGTGGGTTTGGTTCATTTCAGGCTGGGGCCTTAGAGGAGATGTCCTTTTAATGGGTGTCACACATCAGTGCCCAGGGGCTCTGCTAAGTGACGGTGATAACGTGGCCACACTTAAGCACCCTTCTGGTGATCTGGGGCTCTGGCTCAGGGCGGCCAGGCAAGGGCTGTGACTCCGAGCCAGGGAAAGGCCCCTGCCCCATTCATGGTCCAGCCTGGACCTCACTCCAGCCCCTAGGACTCGGAGCTCCATCCACTCCCACTGCAGACCTGCCTCCTCCGGGAGCCCACAGCATCTCAGATTTCCCGAGGCCAAGAGGGAACTCGGCCCTCACCTCCCACCTGCTCCTCGCCATTCTTCCCAGCATCTTCCGCATCCCAGCAAGCGGCATTGAATCCACCCAGCCGCTCAGACCAGGGGCCTGGGAGGCGTTTCCATTCATTCTGCTCCGCCACGTTACATCATCTGCCAGTGAGCCCCGCCGGCTCTGCTTCCAAGGCCAAGCCCAGACATTCTCTGCCACCATGAGGCCGCCTCCAGGCAACCTGTTTGCCCCCGTGACGCTGCTCCAGAGGGATCCCCCCAAAACACCACTGGACTGCATCACTCCCCTGTACACCCTCTGTCAGCTCCCTGGGCACCGAGACAAAACCCAGGCCCCGCGTGTGGCCAGGGAGACCAGCATGGCCACACAACACCCTGTTCTCTGCCTGCATCTCCCACCCGCTGTGTTCCGGTCACACAAGCTCTCAGACCCGGAGCTCTCCCCGACACACGCCACACACATGTGCATGTGCACAAGCGTGCACACACACACAGACACCCACAGAGATGGAGACTCAGACACACACATACCCCTGTGCTACATCCACAGGCACCCCCAGACATAAGGAAGCACCCCCCCCCCCCAGTCACACCCAGACACCTGCGTGCACACGCCTTCCCACACACTAGCAGACGCTGACACAAACAGCCACCTCTGTCCACTGCTGGTTCCTCCACCTCCGGGGACTCGCTGCCTCCCCCTGCAGCTCCGCCATGGCACACTGTTCGTTTTCTTTGTGGAATCACAATTTGTGATTCTCCTATGCCACTTGTTTACAAACTTAGCATCTGTCCACCCATACATATCCTGCCTGGACTGTCCGTCCCAGGAGGCCCAGAACATTCCTCTTTCTTCCTCACTGTGTTCCCAGCACTCAGTCGGCACTCAATAGGAATCGTCCCCTAAGCCCTTTTCTATTTTAAAAAGGAGGCTGAACTTTCATGCTTGCCTATGGGTTAAAATATCCTGGAAAACAAACCAGAAATATGCCACCCAGGAGGGGAAGTTCAGGAGACTCAGTGTTCATTCTGCACTCATCTTTAATGTCTCAATTAAAAAAATTATATGTATATTTCTTACAGAATAACACATCTCTGAAATATTAATATTTTAAAATGGTCTACCTGAGATGTTCTAAATTGGCCCAGCTTCAGAAACCTCAGGAAGTATTTCTAAAATTCTGGCAGGAGGTGTTGGGTTGGTCTCTCAGGTGTCAACATCTACCCGGGTGGGGTGAGGGGTCAGGACACCTCCTGTGGGACTCATTCCCTGCACCCTTCTGTCTTCATGGCCAGCCTGTCTGTCAATGAAGGAAATTAAGTTTGTCTGTGGCTGAATGTCAATCCTAAAGCCACACAGCTGGCTGTTAGAGCCAGGGGTTACAAGGGCAGTGATTGCGGTTCATAGTTCGAGAGCTTTTTCTAGACTCTTCCCAGGAATGGAAGCTGAGCTAACTGAGCCAAAAATCACAAAGGCTATCCTCATACCTTTTTCATTTTTGGGGGGACAGAGTCTCACTCTGTCACCCTGGTTAGAGTGTAGTGGCATCATCATTGCTCACAGCAACTCAAACTCCTGGGCTCAAGGAATCTTCCTGCCTCAGCCTGCTGAGCAGCTGGGACTACAGGCATGCGCCACCATGCCCGGCTAATTTTTCTATTTTTTGTAGAGACAGGGTCTTGTTTTTGTCGAGGCTGGTCTTGAACTCCTGACCTCAAGCGATCCTCCTGCCTTGCCTTCCAGAGTGCTAGGATTACAGGCGTGAGCCACTGTGCCTGGCCCATACTTTTTTTTTTTTAAGTAGAAAGTAATAACTACATGTATAGCCTTACTCAGTATCATAATCTCACAAAATTTACCTTATCCTAAAGGATTTTTAAAAATAATTTGCAATAAGATTCCCGAGTCCCCAGACCACTGTCTTCTCACATCCTCCTGTGGATACTCCTGGCTTTCGAAGGAGCTCTTCCCCTCACAAATCTAGTTCCCTTCCCACTTTCAGGCTGTCTTTCTACTGCCCACTCACATGACAACATACGTTCTCCAAGTGTCTGATCACAGCTGATCTTCTTAGAGAAGATGGGGGGTTTACAGAAAACAGTAACAACAGAATCAAAGGTGCTTCCAGTTGGTCATTTGCTATTAACACCCCTCCCACCCTATCTTGCCAGGTCCTTACTGTTTGTGGGGTGGGAAGAAAAGGGGGAAGGAGATTGTCCCTGATCCTGTTTTCACCTGGCATAACTGAAAACTATCTTTCTATTACCTGCTCCATCCATGGCTGTCTGCCTGGCTTCTTTCTTCCGAACTTGCCTCATGTGTCTCGAAGCAATTGTATTGGTTCTTTGGTCTAATTTCTACATCTTCCAAGACTCCCATTTGCCTTACTGATCCCTGGCCAATCTCAGGTTGAGGCAATGTGGCATCTCACCTCCCTGTGCTAACCAGTCTCTGCTTAATACCTCCGTGAACAGCCCAGTGAACATTCCTCTTCCAATGTGCCTCATGGAGTATCTGTACCTGTTGCTAAAGCCACGAATAACTATCCCTAAGTGACCTTTCATCTTCCCCAACTTCTCCGGATCAACCTAAGAATGACTTACAAGGCAGATTTAACAAATATATAGCATGTGTGTGGCCACTGCCAAGCTCCCAGCCCATGGCAGGCATTACTAATGGATCACCAACTCCTATGTTGCAATCCACCCCATCAATGAATTCAGTCAACTGGACCTCTAAAGTAAAGCCCAAATCAAATCTTTTTTTTTTTTTTTTTTTTTTTGAGACAGAGTCTCACTCTGTTGCCTAGGCTAGAGTGCTGTGGCGTCAGCCTAGCTCACAGCAACCTCAAACTCCTGGGCTTAAGCAATACTGCCTCAGCCTCCCAAGTAGCTGGGACTACAGGCATGCGCCACCATCCCCGGCTAATTTTTTCTATATATTTTTAGTTGTCCAGCTAATTTCTTTCTATTTTCAGTAGAGATGGGGTCTTGCTCTTGCTCAGGCTGGTCTCGAACTCCTGACCTCGAGAGATCCTCCCGCCTCGGCCTCCCAGAGTGCTAGGATTACAGGCGTGAGCCACCATGCCTGGCCTCAAATCAATTCTTACCCCACTCATCCTCCACCATTCCTTGCTCAGGCACCTGCAATAACCTTGAACCTGGTCTTTTAGCTTCTCCTCCTTACTTCTTTCTATCAGTTCTCCACACACAACCTAGAGTGATTTTTTTTTCAAAGCTTTAATCTTTTAAACATAAACCAGATCCTAGCAATTCTCCATGGAAAATCCTCCAAGAGCTGCCCATTGCATTTAGAATAGGATGCCAACTCCATCTTGAGCTCACGGTGGTATCTGTCTCTCCCGACTAGTGCCTAGCACATATTAAGTGCTCCAAAATGTTTATAGCTTGAATGAGACTCTCTTTTGCTAACCCAGTCGGGGCAGTCTAAGAATCCTTCTTAATACAGCATTCCACGAAGCTACCACTGAATTCTCAGAGTTAGCATGCAAAATGCAACCTACTTTCAAACTACGGAACGTACAAATAAATCAGTCCAGCCCACTTGACTAGCTTGCTTTCTTTCATTACACGGAGAAAACTTTTTAGTCCTTTTTGTAGTAGAAAATGGTCTGTTAAGGTTGAGCTTTGGGCCTGGCAGGGCTGCTGACGGGGTCCTTCTCTCTGGGTGTCTGGTGGCAGGGACCCTGGGGAGTCTCTTCCATGCTTGGCCGTCAGTGAGGCCATCACTGCAGAGAAGGATACTCAGGAAAGTCCATCTCTGGGCTGCCTCTTCTTTAGAACATCACCTTCACAAACTGGCTGAGAGTCACTGTGACAGCTAGAAACAGGTTCTAGAAAAAAATCTAACCTTTTGGAAAGCCCAGAAGCCCCAGAACTGGAGGAACCACTGGGAGAAAGAGAAAATGTTCTGAAACAGAGAGTTCTGAGTCGGGTTGGGCTCTGAGCTCACTGACTGGTTTCCCTGGCCAGCGACATCTTGGAGCGAAAAGTGAACATTGCTGGTGCTTCCGCCAGGTTTCTTGGGGAACAGGGATGAGGGCAGGAGGAAAAGGAGACAGAGCAAGGGAAGAGTAATTAGTGCTATTAATTACATCTCAACCACAGCCTATGTTTCTGCCCCGGGATTAAAGAAACATTCATTTGGAACCACTATTAAGGTCTTAAATTCAATGCGTCACAAATCAGGGCAGTGGAATGAAAATTCTTTCTCTGTAGGGACCAGGAGGCAGAGAGCAGAGAATTTTCTATCCAGGTTGCTGCAGCCCAGCTGGAAAAGCCAGGGCTTGCGAGCGGAGTTCGCTTGTTATTGTTGTTGGTTGTATTTTTTTTTAAGCTGTTTCAGGCAGGGATGTGTTCCAAATGTATAATCTAATGTGCTATAAAAGTCACTAATGTGATTACACTTTTATATCATATTAGAGAAAATGAATACTAATTCAATACCAAACGCTAATTCGGTAGAACCACAAATTGCTGAGAGGCTGCAAAACATTTGCTGGGCTGAACTTTCTGGCTGGTGCCTGAGAGTTTGTGGTGGGGTTTTCAAGAGTTGGTGCATCCAGCCTAGCAAACTGGGCAGTCAAAGCTGCTGTGGTCTGTCATCGCCTTTGCAGGGGACAGATGCCCCTGGGAACGTATGTCCTATCACCTGAGGAGAAACTTTCCAATGCTCGGAGGAATTTTTCAAATTGCAATGAATGCAAATCCGCTTGGATTTTTAAACTAAGTATGTTGTTTGATGGCATCAGCAGTGAGGGATGAGCTGCCTCTAAATCTGACTTAAGGTTGGGAATGGCTTCCTGGAAGGAAGACTGCTAAGAATCATGCCCTAGGGAGTAATAGTAACAGCCAACATTTACGGAGCACTTACTATGAGACAAGCACTGTTCTAAACTCTCTTCTTACATTCACTCATTCGACCCTCAAGACCACTCTATGAAATAGGAACCTTTTTATGCCCATTTGACAGATGAGGAAAATGGAGGCTCAGAGAGGTAAAGTGATTTGCCCAAGGTCACACAGCCAGTGAGGAACAGAGCTATGACACCAGGCCAGGTTGTTGGCTCCAAAGCTGCATCTTTAATCACTCCATTTAATTGAAGTTCGTCCCACAGACCAGACAATCATACTTTGCCTGCATTATCTCATGTTAACCCGGGGCCACCCTTGGGAAGATTTGCACTCATTCCCATTGTACAGATGAACAAACTGAGATTGAGAAATGTTACCTAACTTGCCCAATGGTACCCACCACACAGGAAGCAAAAGAGCCAGGACTCAAATCTGGCTCCAAAGCCAGGACTCCTAACCACTGTGCTACACAACCTCCCAAGTGCCCCAAACCAAGGCCGCAATCCCCAAAGACAGGTCTCCACTCCTCCTCCCTCCCCACACTGATGTCCAACATCCCCTCTCACTCCACCCTCCCTGCATTTTCACGGAGACTTTTGTCCTCCCACTCCTGACCCCAAAGGATGATTCGGGTCAGCTTCTGGAACAATCCTCTTTCCCTGAAATCCCTCTCGTGAGCCCCTGGCCCCCTGCGCTCCACAGCTCTGCCTCACGGGCACTATGTTCCATTTTATTATCAAATATCACACACATCTCCCCGTCTCGGCTAGTCGCACCCAGAAACGTGGGGCGAGAATTACGATGCACCGGCTTGCCTTCATAAATAACATTTTGCAATTTCCTCGTCTGGGGGCATGGATAAATTATTCTTCTGCGTCAAGGTTACGATGATCAAAAAGGTGGCCAGCTGGCCTTCCTCGAGAGTGAGGAGGAAAAGAAGGCTCTGATTACATCTCGGCGCCAGGCTGAGGGCAGAGCCCGGTGGCCCGGGCGTCCTGCTCTGTGACCACACCACAACCAGAGAGCTGCAGACGCACCAGCTCTGACGCCAAGGTCCTGCTCCAGGAGGGACGCACACCACAAGCAAGTCTCACTTCTGCATCCTTCACGGGAGTTGACAGAGCCTTGTGCTGAGAAGGCGTGTGGCACTGTTTTCTTGTCCCTTTCACTGAGAGCCCCCATCCACCCCGCTGCAATCACACATGCTGGCTCTCTCCACGGGGTGTTACAGGCTGAACCGTGTCCCCCACAAATCCATATGCTGAAGTCCTAACCCCCAGAATGCGGCCGTATTTGGAGATAGGGTCTTTAATGAGGTCATTAGGGTGGGCCCTAATCCAATATGACAGGTGTCCTTATAAAAACGGGACACTTTGGACACAGAAACACATAGAAGAAGAACTCCTTATGAACACGAAGAGGCCATCTATAAGCCAAGGAATGAGGTCTCAGAAGAAACCACCCCTGCTGACCTCTTGATTTTGGGCTTCTAGTCTCCAGAAGTGAGAAAACAAATCCCCGTTCAAGCAGCCCAGTCTGTGGCACTTTGTCGCGGCAGCCCTGGTGAGCAAACACCCAGACACGCTTTATAAGAAGCTGGACCTGAGTATCAAGTGGATTCTCTTGGCGTGAAGCCACCAAGTAGTACCTGAAGCTAATCTGTGCTCTTAACTATGTATTTGCTGATGGTCTGTCTGTTCCCACTAGACTAGAAGCTCTGTGAGGGCAGGTACAGTCACACGCGACATAATGATGTTTTGTGATCAATGAGAGACGGTATATACAATGGTGGTCCCACAAGATTATGGTATCATATTTTTACTGTCCCTTTTCCATATTGAAATATGTTTAGATACACAAATACTTCCTATTGTGTCACAGTTGCCTCCGGTACCCAGTACAGTAACACGCCGTACAGGTGTGTAGCCTAGAACAATGGGCCACACCATGCAGCCTGGGTGTGTAGGAGGCTATACTGTCCAGGTTTGTGCAAGTACACTCCATGACGTGTGCACAATGACAAGATCACCGAACGACACATTTCTCAGAATGTGTCCCTGTCGTTAAGTGACACGTGACTAGAAATCTTTCTTGGTCATTGCTATATCTCCAGCACCTAGAACAATGTCTGGCTTATATTTGTTGAGTTAACAAGTAAGTGATCAAAAGTGAGTAAGTGAAGAAATGCCAGGGAAGAACGAGGTTAGCTTTCACATGCTGCAATTTGGAAGGCTGCATTCTTCTACTTAGAAGGATGGTAGCCAGAGATGACACTAAAAACAAAATCCAGAGGCCCTCCTCAGCAGGAATACCCCTGTACCTTGGGTTACATCTTGAGATTCAAGGAAGAAAAAGTAAAAGAAGGTGTGCTCGGCTCTAACCATCCTGCCACCTCTACCACCAGTTTTTGGGGTCCTGACCAGCAGGCACACCCACCTCACCTTGCCTAGGTCTGTTTACAAGCCCAAGGCCACACTGTCCTTTTTCTATCTTTGGTTCTGTTTCCGAGAAGGCACCTTCTTTATGTTTCTGGAGATGTAGCAAGTGGCCTCACACGCCCCATCCAAAGCGGCTCGTCCCCAATCCCTGACCGCCAGATGGGAAGCCAACACCTCCTTCCTTCCTCCCCACGCACGTCCAACGCACCGCGGAACTGCGCCCCAGCCTGCCGAGGCACTGCGCGTGTATTTTTCCGGCCCTGAGAGCAAATGTTTTTGTTTTAACCGCAGAATCAGGCCCATTAACAGACACTGTAAACAGGTGGTCCCCGGGCAGGATATGCCCACAGACAGTTTGGTCTGTGTCACATATACATTTTGTGTGCAAAATGGGTGATTTTGCGTACAAATCCCAATGCCCAGCTTCTCGTATGAAATTTAAAACTGGCAAGGCTGGGCTTATGGAGGCACTCAGCTGGAGTTGTGGGGCTGCTGTCCCCCTTCAGGTGGGCCACACACACCCTCTACCAGTTTGCTCTGGGAGCTGAGGTCCCAGTGTCTGCTCACCTCACCCAGGCCCACCGTCTGAGGCACCTGCGGGGGCGTGAGGTTTCGAGCTCTCCCTAAACCTTTGCTGCAGAGCACATGAGGGCTCCATCAAAATCAACAACTGATATGATCCAGGCCAATCTCCCAAAAAGGCATTCCTAGGCCACTGATTGCCTCAGCACATAGTAGGTCCTCAATAAATATTCACTGAATGACTAAACAAATGGCAACAGAAAACCCAGTCCTCAGAAATAGCTTGGGAACAGCCAATGAAGTCTGGACGGAATCCCTCAGCAGGCGATGGCAGGAGTGGGCCTGGCCAGGCTTCGGGAGCGTGTGGCCAGCTGAGAGCGCTCCCCACCCTCCTAGGGGAGAACAGTTAACACCAGACCCCTCTTGGGGCTGGCCCTCCGCACTGAGAGCTGGTGACAGACACAGTCTACCCGCCCCACACATGCCGACACCCCCCACCCAGTCTCAGCAAGACGGAGCCAAGCCACAGCCTTCATCCCCTGCCGTCTGCCCTCCACGCATCCAGTAGGTGCCCAATTCTCGCTGCCCTCCAAAATCCAGACGAAACTGCGAATTCTCCCTGTCAGTGCTGTATATCACTTTGAGATATATACCATATTAGCAGAAAGAACTGAATTATATTGCATTCATGATGCAATTAAACACTTCACTAGGAATCAATGTAAAACTGATGAGGCCTGAAAGTAGTGCATATGGCTTAGAACATTATAAAACATTACCTTCACTCAAATCCTTTTCAGTAGCAATTTAAATCTTCTTACAGTTACTGCTGCCAATGGTAAACCATCTACTGATTCATAACAGCGCATGGTAACGAATGAATTTTTTTAAAAATTTATTCAACTACTAAATTACCCATGAAACCGGAATAGCTGACAGGAATAATCTGAATTATTATTAGCTCTGCAAGTATTCTGCATTAGCCAATTTAAAACCACGGTTCTCAGGCAGGAACCAGTTAGTACAGCCGGAGTGTTAAATGACTGCAATAGTTCTTCATTTTACTGCTGCTTACATTTAAAGGTCAAGAGATAAAAATTACATATGACTCCAAACATAGGAAGGGTGTTTATCTTTTTCTATGAATCGGGTCAGTTGTAAACTTTAAAAAACATTTGAGATGCAATTGTACAAACTCAAAGACCTTTGAAATATTTAGAAATCAGAAGGCTGGGGGATTCTTTTCTCTGCCACCCCCACTCCCAATTCATTGTTGCAAGAAAGAAAAAAAAAAATGACACAACCTCTTGTCCTTATGGTCTAGAAACTTGCTACCCAAAAGTTCCTTCTTTTCCTACCCGGCCTCCACATACTCTCAAGCTCCTGGGCACCTCTGGAAAGATCCCAAAGCTACAGGAGGAGGAAGTCACAAACATAGGTGCTCACACCACACCAAGAGGTCATTTGGTCCAGCCCTCTGCCTCCTGCTTGCAGCAGAAGCAAGACCGAAGCTTTCAGGCCCCTGCTCCCTTCCCTAACTGTCTTCATGTCCACGCCTACATGTCTGTTGGGGTTTTTGTCCCCTCCAAAAGCCCAAGGTGGGAAACCAAAGTGAGAGAAATAAAGAACTAGCATTCTTCAGGAGTCTCATGTTATCCATGCATGACTGAACAAGGACCATAAAACACCAGCCTCGTTTCTTTGCGTGGCTTTGGCAATCTGGGCATGCGTGTTCCAAGCTCTGCAGAAAGACAAGCTAGGCAGGTTTCAAGACATGATTCTTTTATTTTTATTTTTTTTGGGGGGGAGGAGGGGTTTAAATTTTTTTTTTAACCACAAAGTTAATATATGCTCGTTATAAAAATTCAAATATAGAGAAGCACAAAAAGAATTAAGCTGATAGCTCTGCCTTGCCAGTTCGCATTCAGCTATCAACAAATAATAAATTAAGCACCTACTATGTACCAGGACACTAGGGATGCAGCAAAACCTTTGGAATGTTCTGGGGTGCATCTTTCCAACTAACATCTACCTAAAAATGGGATCACACACTACTACTTGCTTTATTCACCCAACAAAGTATGTTGAACATCTTTAACTAAAAGGCTACAATTCCACTGTGTGTGCAAATCACACATTTGCCAAGTTCTGAATGCAGGACTTTTTGTTTTTTTTTTACACTAATATAAACCATTTTGCAAATGAACACTGTTCAAGCTACAAGTAACGGTGTGCCCAGCCTTATGTCACAAATGGATGTTCAACATGTCTTGGCATTTTAAGGGCTTACCCTTAAGGGGGTGTGGGAAGTTGACACACTCCTGTGGAAAAAAAAATCCTTTCAACAGGCAGAGAAAGCATTTGTGGTCCCTTTCCCTCAAATTATCTCTTGTGCACAAGCTGCTTTCTGTGGACTGATGTGGTTTTAACATGTGAGCAACTGTCCAATGTCTTCTGCAGTGCCAGGAAGCCCCTGTTAAACTTGTGGTTTTCAACCAGGGGTGATTTTGCCCCCCAGGGGACATCTGGTAATTTCTGGAGATATTTTTGGTCATTTCACTTTGGGATCGTTGGGGGTGGTGTGCTACTGGCATCTAGTGGGGAGAGAACAGGGATACCGCCAAACACCCTCCAACGTACAGACAGGCCCCTACAACAAAGGGTTATCCAGCCCAAATGTCGACAGTGTCAAGGTCAAAAACCCTGCTTTAGTCAAAATCTGGGGCGGTCTAGGGTGATATGGTTGAGAATAGGTCTCGGACACAGACACCGTTGTTTAAGGCCCCATTAAGCCACGTGCTAGCTGTGTGACTTTGGACAAATGATGCAACCTCTCTGAACCTCAGTACTGTTGAGTTTTGTAGGTAAGTGTCCTTACCTACTTATTAACAGAGTCTACTTTGGGATTACTGGGAGGATTATACGAGATACTTTGTGCCAAGTATGCAGTGCAGTACTACTTAGTAGCAGTAGTACTGTCAGTATTAACAGTAATCGCAGCTGCAGCAGTAGTAATGAAAGCAACATTTTTTATTATGGTAAAATATACATAACATAAAATTTACCATTTTTACATGTACCATTCTGTGGCATTAAGTATGTTTAAATTGTTGTGCAACCATCACCACTATCCATCTCCAGAACTTTTTATCTTCCCAAACTGAAACTCTATCCCGGTTAAACACTACTCCCTGATCTGCCCTCCCCATCCCCTCTGCCCGCTGACCGACCCCTGGCACCCACCATTCTTCTTTTTGTCTCTAAGAATTTGACTAATCTAAGGAGCTCCTATAAGTGGAATTATACAATATTTGCCTTTCTGTAACTGGCTTATCTGACTTAACATCCTCAAGGTTCATCCATGTTGTAGCACATGTCAGGATTTCCTCCCTTTTTAAGGCTGAATAATATTCCATTGCATGGACAGATCTCATTTCGTCGGACACCTGCGTTCCACCTCGGCTGTTGTCAACAGCGCTGCTATAAACATGGGTACGCCAGTATCTGAGTCCCTGCTTTCAATTCGCACGGGTGATTACCCACAAGTAGAATTGCTGGATCACAGGGCAATTCTTTTTCTTTTGTTTTCTTTTGAGGAACTGTCATACTGCAACAGTGGCTGCACCATTGTTCTGCAAGCAATATTTCTAGAGATGGGCCAAGGGCTGGGTTGTGGGTGGAGAACCTCCTTGGCAAGGCCACCTGGAAGACTCGCTGGCCAAGCCCCACTGGACACATCGCCTTCCTGGACCTTGGGCCTTTTCTATTTCTGGCTGCAGCATCCTAGAGGTCTGCTCTGGGCCAGCTCCCTGGCTCTCCCCCTCCTCTGCAAGGTGACCCCCACGACAGCCCCGCAGAAGCCCAGCTCTGAGCAGGCTCATGTCTCCTTTCAATGCCAGGGTCTGTTATCAAACCCAGCTCCATGTGACCCAGCAGTTGGGGCCCCCACCCTACAGAGCTGAATCCTGGGAGCCTGGATTGAGAGAGGGTGAGAATGATGAACTTCAGAGAGGGCCCCTCACTCTCAGCTTGTGGGTGTGCCAGGGATGAGGGGGCCCTCTGGGGAGAAGACAGGCCACAGTGGGAGCCTGGCAGGCGGTGGGGACAAAGGTGGTGTGAATCGATTATGGGGACATAAATCTCAGCCTTTTTTGTGCTCCTCTGAGGGGGCTACCTTCCCCGGAGAACAGAGTTGATGCTGGGACCCTTCCCCTCCCCAAATACTGTCAGGCCTGGGAATTAGACAGATCTGGTTCAAATTCCAGCTCTGTTAGTATCAACTTTAATAATTCTGAAAATAATTTTCCACACTTCATCTAACTCTCACATCAGCCCGCAGAGATCAGAGCTATTATTGTCCCCATTTTACAGAAGGAGAAATGGACGCCCAGGGGGTGAAGCAACTCTCTCAAGGTCACGACGGAGCTGTGAGTGGGGAGCCGGATTCAGACCTGGGGGTCTGACTCTGACCATCATGCTGGACTGCCACGTGGACGCAGATTTGGTACTGACCTTCTCTGACTTTGTCTATTCTGCTGTAAAATGGGATGACAACAGAATCTACCTGTGGCAAACCATTGGCATTCATTCCTAGGGCTGCCATAAAAAAGTACCACCGACTGGGTGACTTCAACAACAGACACTGATTTTCTCACAAATTTGGAGGCCAGGAGTCCAAGATCAAAGTGTCTGAGATGCCACTTTCTTTTGAGGCCTCTCTCTGTGGCCTGTAAATAGTCACCTTCTCGCTATGTCTTCACATGTTCTTCCCTCTGTGTGAGTCTGTGTCCAAATTTCCTCTTCTTATAAGGACAGCAGTTGTAGTGGATTAGGGCCCACCCCAATGACCTCATTTTAACTTAAATACCTCTTGAAAGATCCTGTCTCCAAATATAGCCACATTCTGAGGTCCTGGGGGTCAGGACTATGACACATGAATTTTGGGGAACACAATTCAGCCCACAGCACCATCTCCCACCCGAGGCTGGAAAGCTGAAGAATGTGATTTCCCAGCCTCCCTTGCAGCTACGAGTGGCTGGTTCTGGACAGTGAGATGAAGCTCCCGAGGACGGCTTCCCTTCCTGAATTAAGAGACAAAACCCTCCCTGGGAGGAAACCTCTGGCCCTCTGCCCCTTTGGCCTTCGCTCTTTCTTGCTTCCTGGCCCGCAGACAGGAGCCCTGGAGGAGGAACAGCCATCTTGCTGCTACGCAGATGGAAGATGGGAAATGGAAAGACAGATGGCTGCCTCCCTCTGACTCTGTCACGTGAGAAAAACAAACCCACAACATGGCCTTCTGTGAGTGGACCAATAAATGGTGGTAACATCCAGACAATGGAATATTATTCGGCGCTAAAAAGAAATGAGATGTCGAACCATGAAAAGACATGGAAGAACCTTAAATGCGTATTGCTAAGGGAAAGAAGCCAGTCTGCAAAGGCTACACACGGCACGATTCCAACCATACGATATTCAGGAAAAGGCAAAACTATGGAGACAGCGAAAAGATCAGTGGTTACCAGAGGGTTGGGGGGAGGGAGGGGGGAGGAGTAGGTGGAGCACAGAGGATTCTCAGGGCAGAGGAACCACTCTGTGTGATGCTACAACAGCAGATACGTGTCACTACATGTCTGTCCAAACCAGTGGAGAGTACACCAGCAAGTGTGAACCCTAATGTAAACTATGGACTCTGGGCGACAGGAACGTGTCAATGGAGGTTCACTGACAGAAACAAACGTCCTGCTCTGGCACAGGACGCTGCTGGGAAGGGAGACTGTGCATGCGTAGGGCATATACGCAAACGCTCTGTATTCTTTGCTCAATTTTGCTATGAACTTAAAACTGCTCTAAATGTAAAGTTTATTTTAAAAAATAAATAAATGAACTGGTACAAGCTTGAGGCACCCATTGGCGGAATTCCCAGTTACTTGCAGCTGAATGCACTCCTCACAGGAGCAGAACCTCAGAGGGCACCGAGGTCACTGGCTGGGCCCCACAAGGGTAGAGGGGTTTGCACAGAGTGAACTTGCATGTCAAGGCATGGAAGCCAGCGATGCCCAGACAAACATTACACGAGATCATAGATCCTGTGCAGACCCTTCATGCCCAATGGGAAATGGGTAATTAATTCATTGGGTACTAATTAAGTACGTTCTGTATCCCATTTAGGCATAACTGGGGAGTTGGGGTGAAAGTGATACTTAGGGCCCAGACCCGGCCTTTGAAGGAACTTATGATCTAATGAGAGGAATCCTAAGGCTGAAAAGACACTTGGCAGTGGTAGATCCACTGTGTGTCACATCAGCCTGAGTGACACGGGAGGTTGGAGAAAGCCTAGGTGGTCAGGGAAGGCTTCCTGAAGGCAGCAGTTGTAGCAGAGCAGAGCCTTGAATGCCAAGTCAATCTGAGTAAACAGACACCGCTGGGAATGCCAAACAGGCAGCAAGGAAATGCAAAGAGGTTTTGGGTAACAACTGCTCCTAAGAAGAGGAATTGAGGGAGGTGTGGCAGAGAGGGACTGAGAAAACATCTGGGCATACACCCCAGTGGCCCACACCACTCCCGGTGGGAAGGCAGGTGGTAGACAGGTGCTTAGCATGCACGTGCACATCGATGGAGAAGGCGTCGGGTGGCAAGGCCTCCAGAAAAAGTGGGCTCCAACTCAGAAAGGAGGCATTGTCTCTTTAAGTGAGCATAACACTGTATCATCCTTTCTCTTCCTATTTTGGGTTTTATTAGCAAAGCAGTACAATGTTTATACTAGTGGGTATTACATTTGCCAGAACAATTACAGTATGACAAATGGTACATCAATGTAATCCATCAACCTTGCCAAGACAGGAATCCTTTACTCGGGACTGCCATTAATTCTGCGCTCCCGTCTCTGGGGTCCCGGGCCCGCGTAGCCATGACAACACAGACGACGCCTGGTGCGAATGCCTGGGCTCCGTGAAAAATGGGTACCTCCTTGATGCGCTGGAATTTAACCTCCGACACCCTCATATTAGTCTACTCGGAGCAAGAAATTAGAGTTTGGAGCTGGAAACACCTAACGCACTTGGGGGAAGGGGGTGTTTTTGCTCCTTCACCCTGAGAGGTGCAGCTCAGCAGAAGCAGGGAGGGATCTATCCACTGGGTCGTGTGACCCTCCTGTCACTGGCTACTGGATACCAGCCCCAAAGCCAGGGGCAAATTCAGGCAGGATGTGTCAAGTCTCAGTGGCAATGGCAGCTTTCAAGGACAGGGGACAGAAGACTTCAGGGGATAAGGTTCAAAGACACTGAGCATTTAGATAGGAAAAAGGGAAAAGTCCTTTCTAGATTTGTACAGAAAGCCCCAGAGATTCCAAAAAAGCGAACACTTTTCTGGGCACACGGAGCAAAGGTGATTTGATGCACAAGGATCCCAAATGACTGATACATAATTTCCTGACCCTGGGTTCACTCTACCTCCCCCAGCTGCATTTCCCCAGAGCAGTGAAATCCTGGTGGCTACACGCCCTCAGACGAGACAGCAGTCATCAGCTGCAAATTCACCAGGAGTTTCAGGGTTCCTCAATTCATCGCGACCGGCAAATTACGAGCTGGGAGCAGCTTTATAAAATATGAAACGGCTGCTGTCAGTTTTTCCATCAGTTCTACATATTTTGCTGTTAACAAAAGGAACCGATAAGCACTTCTCATAAGGAAAAACAAGAATAAAATCAAAGGCCCCTAATGGAGACAATCTCCAAAGTGCAACACACAAGCCCATTTCTGGTTTTTTTCCCCCTTCCCTGACAAATCAATCTGGCCATGGTCCAAGGATACAGGCAGACAGACGGAGCTACCTCACCTGTTTTATTAAGCCATTACCAGAATCATTTTATTCCCATTTATAATGTTCAATACATGGTCTGAAGACTTTTCTAATATAGTAATTAGATGGAACACTAGATAGATGGATTAAATTGGGACGATATTTTATGCCATTGTACATTGCCTTACAATATTCTGCCTGGTTTCTGAGATACCAAAATGTGAGCGTGTGTATATATAAATATGTCCCTTTTATTTTGGGTGGGAGGGATGTACTTTGCATGTGGCTCATCTTAGCACAATCCTTCTCATTTGGAAATCTGATGGAAATTTATGAATCCATGATAGATCTTGCTAAGAAATTCATCGTACATTCTGTCTCCCCTGCCCCCAGGCAAAGGTTTTCCAAGCATCACCACCATTGTCAGAGTCACTGCAGCCAGCACTTACTGGGTGCTTACTAGGTACCAGGCATGGAGCTGAGACCTTGACATTCATCGGAGGCCACTCAAGTGTATAAGCTTTGAAATTGCCCAGAGTTGGGTTTAAGTCCCAGCTCTGCTTCTTAATCACTGTTGACCAGGGGAAAGTCACTTTACCTCTCTGAGCCTCAGTATTCCCCACCGGTAACATGGGGATGACATCGGTACCTATCTCATGGGGCTGTTCTTAGATGCTTAGATGATGCTTATTAGCATGGGGCCAGACAGACAATAAATGCTCAGTGCATGCCAGTCATTTTTATCATATTGTTTAGCTCAAAGAGATAGCATGATGCTCATTTTACAGATGGGGAAACTGAGGCTTAGGGAAGAGAAATACTTTATTCAGGTTACTGAAGAAGTAAGTGGCAGGCACAAATATCTTAACCACAAAAGACTGTCTCTTTTGAAGAGTAAAAGGAAGGACACCTCTAACCAAGGAGTGTCTCTGTGTGTCTCGGGGTAGAGGTGAGGGGGTGGGTGGGTAGTGAGCTAAGCCCCTGAGCCCCTAATTTGTACCTAAAATATGGATATAAATTATAATCTTAATTCTAAGGACCTAAGAAATTAAGTTTGGTGATCAACAAAGAATATCTCCCTTCATACGCCTTCTCCTCTCAAACTTTGAGATGACACTAAAAAACGAGACCAGAGAAACAAGTCATGCGGGTGTCACCTGAGGCTCCCCACTCACTTCTCAGGCATTATCCCCAAATGGGAAAACTGAGCCATGGAAAAGTCAAACCTGGATCATCATAAAGAGACATGGTGCTGCTTTGAAAGGGGAAAACAGAAGCTCAGAGAGGTCATGTAACCTGTCAAAGGTCACACAGCTTTTGAGGTCACATTAAGGACCTCTGCTCCTCTGGAGCCTCAACCAGCCTGTGACAAGGGCTGCAAATCCTCCCCATTCAGATTATACAAAAAAAAAAAAAAAAAAGCCCAAACCGGTCCTTCTTGTTCCCCTAACTTTAGACCACCGCAGCCTGCCTATGCAGGGGCTATATTTAGCTGATGCTTTTTCCCAGTTTCGTGTGGAAATGGAGAACATTTACTGGATGAAACCTGTTAATAAGGAAGAGGAGGATGCACCCAGCCACAAAGCTGGAAGCTGGTTGCTTCTGAAGACCCACCTTCCCCATGGCCGGGAAAATAAAATTATCCTCCCGTACGCGTATTTCCCTATCAAGAGAGGGTTCTTGATTTGACAGGCAGTGCTTCAACTCACAAAAAGAAAAAAAAAAAACCCTCAATGAAACTCCAAAAATCTCTTCACTGATAGCTCAATCTACAGCACTGATGAAAAAGTGAGACTTGTCTTTAATTGTCACTGGTCCCCCATCAACAGACGCTGCTCTCTCGCTCTTCTGCCCAGGAAGTTGGGCCTCTGGATAGCCCTACGGAGTCCTCGGAAAGTCGTTAAATGGGTTTCTAGTTCACCCCAAGTCTTCTGCTGCTTTTGCAAGCATGGTTGACGTGGAAGGTCTCAACACTGGAAAAATGTCTTTAAAGAATAAACGGACGGGGAGCCGAGCCAGAGCAGGGAGGAAAAAGAAGAGAAAATTTACTGGAAATGCCAAACACTGTCTGGCCACATGATTGCCTCACTGCTCCTCCCAAGCATCCCATTATAATCACCATTTCACAGACAAGGAAACGGGGGCTCAGAGAGGTTAAGTGATTTACCCAAGGTCACACAGTGAGTTCAGGGCACAGCTGGGATTTAAACCCAGGTCTGATTTTAACATCCAGACCTGTAAGTCCGATCAACCCTTAGGCAGGGTGATGGCAGACCCACCACCTTTGACACAGTAGGCAGTTCTTGGGTGGCAACTGTTCTGAAATCTTATCCTATTGGAAATGACCTTGGGAAGCTCAGCCCTGCAGAAGGAATGAAGGAGCCTGTGCACCACATACGGCCGCACCTTTGTTCATCCACTCGGTATAGCAGATTTTCTTATATCGGGTGTTCTCTGGGGTGATAGAAAGACCTTCCAAGGAAAGGGATGCCATTGGCTGGGTCTGAGATGAGGCTGCAACAGACAAAGCCAGAAACTCCCACTGCCTTAGAAGAGTCTCCTCTGAGGGCCTGAAGGCTCTGTCCCAGTGCACTGCTGGAAAAATAACAATCTCAGTAACCACAACCTTGAGCACCATTACTTCTAAATAGGAGCCCATTACTTGAATCTTCGCCCACATATGCCATTTGCTGTTCTCTCCTCACTGGCCCTGAATGTCCACTCTCTGCAGCCCGTCCCAAGCCAGGGAGGCAGAAAATGTCCCATCACACTCCCCTCCTCCTCCATTCTCTCCCAAATGCTGTTGGTTCCCCGCCCACCGAGCACAGGCCAGCAGGACCCCTCTCCTCTCTGAAGACAGCCTCCAGGGATGACAAACTTTCCGGTTTATAAGAAGGAATGTCACATCCACGACCTCCTTGGTCCTTGTAAACCTCCCAGAAGAATGGAAGCTATCTTAGCCCCTTGTCCCCACGAGGACCCTGAGGCTCAGGAAGGTTAATGGCCTGCTGGAGACCACACAGCACTCAGAGGTGGGCCTGTCCCGGCTGGATTCTGTCTTGGGTCGGGTCTCTGGAGGCAAAACCTGAGACTCGTGTGCTAGTGACTTCGTGGGGAGTGGGTATACCTCCCCAGTAGGCAGGAGGGAAGCAGGTTGGGACAGGGGGAAGGAGTTGAGCAAAAATGTGGGCGCAGCAGGAGTCTAGTGTCACCCCCGGGAGCTGTTGTGGGGTGCATGGCAGCACAGGGTAGACCTGCCTTGAGGGAAGGGCTCCAGGCTTTCATTCCTCCCAGGTCCACCACTCAGAGGCTGTGGGCTGCCCCCATGTGAGGCGGGACAGGACACCTTGAGAATCCTCAGTGAAGGGGACAGCCAGCTCACAGCACGCGTGTGCTGCCTGGTGAAGGGATCTCTGTGGGCCACCAACCATGGCTCCCAGAGATTCTGTTTGTCCTTCTTCCCAGCAATTCAGCCAGAAGGGTGGCAGGGACGGGGGATTCCTTGCCTAACTCAAAGCCAATAGTAGCAGACCATCCCCCCACCCCCTGCCAGAGGAGGGAGACTCTGGGGGCTGCTATGAGGAAACAGGCACAGAAACGTTAAGCAGCCTGACCGAGGCCACACAGCTTTTCATTCCATTTACCATGGAGCCCGAGCCATGACCCTCTGTAATAACGAAGGGTTGACAGGCAGCCCCTCTGCTGTTCCCCCCTGCCCCCCACCTCTCCTTTCTCCCCACCCCCATGTAGCTGCACCTCCCCTTGCCAGCTCCCCAGTGCCCGGGTGCTGGATGGGAACAGTGACACCTTGTCAAACAGGCTTTTGATAAATGCAAATCTCTCTTAATTTGAATTTAATTATCAATGAAGTGAGTGACTCCCAGATCGCTTCTCCCCATCAGAAACTGGCAGATACATCTGTGCGTAGAGCGAGACTGGCATCTGCTGGTTCTCATGCCAAGCCCCTCCCACCGGCCAGCCTGGCAGTAGCTGCCGCTCTGGGGGAGGGAGAAGGGGAGGGGAACAGGGATCCCCCACAGCTGGGGTCCCCACAGCTGGAGCCCCCACCTTTGCAGCAGCCCAGGCTAGAGCCTTTCACACAGCCAACCCACACTGTCCCTTTCCAGATGCCCAGAGACATTAAGACGCTTGCCCAAGGCCCAACAGGAGGGCTGGACTCAGGTGACCTGTGTCACGGCTAGAGCTTATTCCATTGTCCTGTGGCCACCATCAGAGGCAGGGGTTGGTGGACCAATGCTTCAGTCCTGTCCTATGCTTATCCCTAAGCAAATTCTGGAGAGACGGTACCACTGAAGAATTACTGGGCACTTACTGTATGCCAAGCACTGAACTGAGCCTTTATTCACACTAGCTCATTGCATTTGTGCAAAACAGCCCTATGTGCTATGACAATCTTCCACTTGCAGTGGTGGACACAGAGGCTCAGAGAGGTGGGGTGCCTGCCCAGCGTCTCTGCCCTGAGAGAACAGAGCCTGGGCTCTAACAGAGTCCCATGGATGTACCTGCCACACAGCGTGGGGGCAGCCCAGAGGGATGAGGGGACAGCCGGTCTGAGCAGAGCAGCTCAAACTGTGGGCCAGAGCTGAGGCGCGCGCTCTGGGAAGCTCCCAGCAGTCCTCTCGGGAAGGTCTGATTCCAGGAACTCGGGGGCAGAACCTCCGCTTTATAAACTTCACCACATTAAGAAAAAAAAAAAAAAAAAGTAGCAACAACTACGCTGTGGCTTGCCCTACTGTCGGCATTTTACAGACACAACCTTGGAGAGGAGTCCAGGTGGAAACCCCATTTTACAGATGAAGAAACACAGGCATCTAGAACTTGGGTACCTTAAAAGTACATCAATTTTTAACATTAGACAAAAAAATAAAATATAAATCTGTGTCCCCAAACTAGGAAATCTGGGTGAGCCAAATAATGATCATTCAAAACTCACCATCTAACAAGTGAAACGTCTCTGAGGTTTGCTTCCGGATGCTCTCGGAAAACAAAACCTAAGCGAAGGGGCAGTCGGATAAATGAGACAGAATCGCAGGATGTCGACGGCGGCTGGTGCTGGGTGATCAGGACAGGGGATTTATGGTATGACTCCATTTCTGTGGATGCTTGAAATTTTCCACAAGAAAAAGTTTTTAAACATCTCATCATCCAGAAACAACCTCTAGTTATGTTCTGGCATCTTCCCTTCCAGACCTTACCAGGCACCCCCTGTCTCAGGAAAGGGCAGCTCCATCCTCCCACAGCTCGGGCCAAACCCCGAATTCTTCTCTCTCCCACTTCCCACGCACAAATGCTGTTGGCTCAACCTTTAAATTCTAGGGAGAATCGTGTCATTTCTCGCCCTGCATTCTGTCTACCCTCGTCATATGCTTGGACAGCTGTGGCAGCCCCTGCACGGGCCTCCCGGCTCCTGCGACGACCCCTGGGCCCGCTCCCCACACGGCAGCCAGAGTGGACAACCTCACTCCTCTGCTCCCAATCTCTGAGACCCACTCAGAGTGAAGGCCAAAGTCCCCGCCATATACACCAGCCCCCTTACTCTCCCTTCAATTGGCCAGGCACTAATTGTGGCAAAGCACACATAGCATAAAATTTAACATCTTAAAGAGTATATTGCAGTGGCATTTAGTGCATTCACAATATTGTACAACCACCACCTCTATCGAGTTTCAGAACATTTCATCACCTCCAATCCCAGCAAGCACACATTTCCCACTCCCCCTCCCTCAGCCCTGGCAACCACCAATCTGCTCCTCGTCTCCATGGATTTGCCTATTCTGGACATTTCGCATAAATGGGATCCTACAGTACGTGGCCTTCTGTGTCTGGCTTCTTTCACTCAGTATGATGTTTTCAAGGTTCATCCGTGTTGTACCACGTGTCAGTACCTCATCCCTTTTAATGGTCGAATAGTATTTCACTGTCCAGACAGACCACGCTGTGTTTATCCATTCAGGAGATGACGGATGTGTGGGTTGATTCCACCTTTTGGCTGTTGTGAACAGTGCTGCTCTGAACATGCGTGTACATGTTTTTGTTTGAGCACCTGTTTTCAATTTTTTTGGGTACATTCCTGGGAGTGGAATTGCTGGGTCACGTGCTAAGTCTATGTTTAACTTACTGAGAAACCATCAAACTGTCTCCCGTGGCAGCTGCACCATTTTACATTTTGCATTGGTGGTTCCCTCTGCCAGGAATGCTCTCTCTGGAGATATCCTCTTGGCTGCTTTATTCAAATCCTTCAAGGGCCCAAATGTCACAATCTCAGCGAGACCCTATTTAAAACTGCATAAGCCCTACCTGCCGCACATCCCACCCTCCCCTGCACCCCATTCTCCCTTCCCTGCTTTTTCCCTCCATAGCACCTATCACCATCAACTGGCCACACATTCACTTTTCTGTATTTACGGTCTTTCTCTCTAGAATACAGCTCCAGCAGGGTGGGGACCTTTCCTGTCTCACCACTGAACCCCAGGGCCTGGCACACACTAAGTGCTCAACAAACAGTCCCCAGAGCAGTCCTTCTAGTACGCAACTGAACCCCAGCTACTCCTCTACTCAAACCCTGGATGGCTCCCCCAGGGGAGCCTGCCCTGCCCCACTCTCCAGGCATGTCCCTGTCATGTCCCCACAGGTATCCAGTGTTTAGGTCACCCTGAAATAGCTGTCAGAACATATGGTCCTTCTGCCTGGAGTTCCCTTTCCCACCTAGTCTTCCTTGCAAACCCTCCTTTATCCTTTACAACATAGCTCAGTGTCACCTCCTCCAAGGAACCTTCCCTCACCTCTCGAGACAGAATTCATTTGGTCTCCCTAGGTAGCTCCTTCATACCTACAGCAGCCTGCATCGTTCTGCTTCATATTCGGCTTGACTACATAAGCTCTCTCTGTCTCTCTCTCTCTCACACACACACATACACATAAACACACACACGCCCTGTGGGCTGTTTCTCTGGAGAACCCTGACTAATACAGATTTTGGCACCAGGAGTGGTGCTAGAGAAACAGAATTTTAAGGATGAGTTTTCTGAATTGGTTTTGGGGTTTCGGAGGTTGGCTCTCTAATCTGATTAGATTTAAAGACACAAATGACTATTTCTAGTAGTAAAGAGAACATGATAGGTAGCACATGGTGTGATCTGGCAATAGGGGGACACAAAATATCTCCACTGGATACTCCTAATCAACCACGTATAGGGAGCGAGGACCTGGGTGACTGTGTATGATACATTTTTGGCAAACTAAGGAATATGTGATTGTCCGTTTGCTCTTAATGCCTCAGTACAAAACAGGGAAAGAAAACGATGAGCTCAGTGATCTGAATTACCAGCTCTAGTGCCCCATAAATGATCTGGAAGCTTCCATGTGTGGCCTGAAAGAGACTCTTATTGCCTGTAGCCACAGGAATGAGATTTCTGAAAATCACACCCAGAATGTCATCCTGTGACTGGCTGCATTACAATGCAAGCTGGACTCCCAGCCTAGCAGGGTGTCACTGTTAAAGTGAGGGCACTGACTGGGAAGGAATGGGACCCCGAAAGCTGGGAAGGGGACACGTGGGGAGACTGACAAAGCTGGGCACGCTGAGCCCCTACATTCTGGGTCTTCCCTGCCAGTGGACGGTGTCTTCCCACCCCCAGTGGGGGCAGCCTCTCCACGTCCTACTCAGGGAGCTGACGCTGCACTGCCTGAGGGAACCGCCACAGCCCCCCGAGCTGTCACATAAGACAGTGCCGAGTCTCTTCAGGACCCACCCCCAGCCCCACTTTTTGCTCCTACACCTCTAACTAGACTCGAGTCCCAGCAGGCCCCTAAAGGTGAGGTACAAAACGTGACCCATGAGGAGGTGTGCTACACTCTGAAATAATTACTTGAGTTTTCTGATTCACAGAGGCAGAAATTTGGGAGACGTGCAAGGGATGGGTGGGGGATACTGACGGAAGAAATGACGCTGGATCTGGCTGAACTGACTGACACGGGCTCACTAGGCAGGGAAGCTGCATTCAGTGTTGCAGCTCAGGGAGGCAGAAAGGGTTCTAACGGTTTGCTTGGTTAGTTGGCTGAAACGTGAACAAAAAGGTGGTCCACAGTGAATGAGCCGGAAACGCCAGACCTGCCTTGGTTTAATCTAAAAGGAAGAGATTCACAGATTCAGTGCAATGGGAATGTTAGGGTGGATTTGTCATTTAAGACCTACTCACCCACAATGGGAAGGTCCAGGAGACGTACTTTTCAGCAATACTGTAAGAAATAACTTTGTGAGTGGAGCCTCAGCATCCTTGAAGAGCTCAGATCATTCTCCTCTGTAGGCCAGACCTGACGTGGGAAACCTAAACACAAGAGGCAGGGGTGGCTCTCAGCCCCCAAGAGCAAGACAGGTGTGGCTGCTGCACAGACAGCAGGGCCACAGCAGCCGTCAGAACAGTCAGATCGCAAGACCCATGGCATCGGTCAGTTGATCATAGTGTTCCTAGAAGTGAAACAGGAAGCCTATGAAATTACTCTATCTGTATAAGCACAAAAGTTCTAGATCAAGTTTAACAACAAAAGTTTAACCTGAATCATAAAACAGAGTCACATCCCTGCATTCAATTCACAGACCAGAGCCAGTTTACAGACCCAGAATCCTCTGAATGAAGGGGAGGCTGAGTCCCCCTTAGGAAGGACCTTGGTACGCTGCCCAAAGGTTATATTGTTAATTTTTTTCCCAGCCTTCCCCAAAGGGACCTATGGCCTTTTACCAAGGTGAGTGCACTGGGGAAAAGGAAGAAATCAGAACTTTCAAGCACTGCTGAACACTGACTCTGAGCTGACATCGATCCCAGGAAACCCAAAATGTCACTACATCAGAGTAGAGGCTCATGGAGGTCAGGTGATCAACGGAGTTTCAGCTCAAGTCCATCTCACAGTGGGCCCAGTGGATCTCCAAACCCACTGAGTGGTTATTCCCCCAGTTCCAGAACGCATAATTACAACCCCCACACTCCTGATCTGTGGGGTGAGGGCTACCATAGAGGGAAAGGACCAGTGGAGACCACTCGAACTGCCTCCACCTGGGAAACCAGCGAAGCCAAAGCAACACTGCATTCCACCTGGGAAACCAGCGAAGCCAAAGCAACACTGCATTCCTCGAGGGACTGCAAAGGCTGGTGCCACCATCAAAGACTTGAAAGATGTGGGGCGGTGACTGCCACCAAAGCCCCATTTGCCTTGCCTATCCGGCCTGTGCAGAAGACAGATGGATCTCAATGACAATGGATTATAAGCCTAACCAGGTGGCGACTCCAACTGCAGCTGCTGTACCAGATGCGGTTTCACTGCTTGAGCAAATTAACACATTCCCTGGTACCTGGTGTGCAGCTATTGATCTGGCAAATGCCTTTTGCTCCATGCCTGTCCTTAAGGTCCACCAGAAGCAGTTTGCTTTCAGCTGGCAAGGCCAACAGTACACCTTCCCTGGCCTGCCTCAGGTATGTATCAACTCTCCAGCCCTGTGCTATAATTTAGTTCTCAGGGATCTTAATCTCCTTTTCCTTCCACAAGATACCGCGCTGGCCAGGAGTGGCAGCTCATGCCTGTAATCCCAGCACTCTGGGAGGCTGAGGCAGGAGGATTGCTTTAGGCCTAGAGTTCAAGACCAGCCTGGGCAATATAGTGAGATCCCATCTCTACAAAACATTAAAAAGTAGCCAGGCATGGTGGTGTGTGCCTATAGTCCCAGGTATTCAGGAGGCTGAGGGCAGGAGGATCACTTGAGCCCAGGAGTTTGAGACTGCAGTGAGCTATGATCACGCCATTGCACTCCAGCCTGGGCAAGAGTAAGACCTCATCTCTACTAAAAAAAAAAAAAAAAAAAAAAAAAAAACCCAGAACAAAACAGTATCACACTGGCCCATTACTGATATTATGCTTGCTGGACCTTGTGAGTGAGAAGGAGCAATGACACTAGACGTACTGGTAAGACATTTGTGTGCCAGAGGGTGGGAAATAAATCTAACAAAAATTTAGAGACCTTCTACCTCTGAAATTTCTAAGAGTCCATGGTGTGGGCCATGCTGAGGTACCCCTTCCAAGATGAAGGATAAATTAATAGCAACTGGTCCCTCCTACAATCCGAAATAAGGCACAATGCCTAGTGGCCTTCTTTAGATTTTGGAGGCAAAATATTCCTCATTTGGGTGTGTTAATCCTGCTCATTTTGAGTGGGGCCCAGAACAGGAGAAGGCTCTGCAACAGGTCCAGGCCGCTGTGCAAGCTGCTCTGCTCCTTGGGCCCCGCGATCCAGCGGACCCAATGGTGCTTGAGGTGTCAGCGGCAGATGGGGATGATGTTTGGAACATGTGATGGCCCCTATAGATGAATCACAGCACAGGCCCCCAGGATTTCGGGACAAAGCCCTGCCGTCCCCTGCAGATAACAACTCTCCTTTTGAGAAACAGTTCTTGGCCTGATACTGGGCCTTAATAGAAACTAAACGCTTGCCCACGGGCCATCCAGTCACCATGCGGTCTGAGCCGCCACGCCACCGAGTCGGGCGTGCACAGCAGTGCTCCTTCATCAAATGCAAGTGGTGTGCACATGATCAGGTTCAAGCAGGCCCAGAAGGCACAAGTTACGTGAAGAAGTGGCCCAAATGCCTGTCGTCCCCATTCCTGCCACACTGCTTTCTCTCTCCCAGTCCGCACCTATGGCCTCAAGGAGAAGTTCCCTACAGTTGGCTGAAATAGGGAGAGAAGGCTCGGGCCTGGTTTAGAGATGTTTCTGCATGATACATGGGTACCTGTCGAACGTGGACAGCCCCCTTCTGGGACATTCCTGAAGGACAGTGGTGACAGGAAATCTTGCTAGTGGACAGAACCTCAAGCAGCACACCTAGCTGTTTACTTTGCCTGGAAGGAGAAACGACCAGTCCTGCAATTATGCGCTGATGCACGGGGGCTGTGGGCAATGGTTTGGCCCGATGGTCGGGGACTTAGTAGGAACATGATTGGTGACAAGGAAATCTGGGGAAGAGGTATGTGGGCAGACTTCTCTGAAAGGGCAAAAAATGTGAAGATGTTTGTGTCCCGTGTGAATGCCCACCAAAGAGTGACCTCGACAGAGGAGGATTTTAATGATCAAGAAGGTAGGATGACCCATCTGTGGATACCAGCCACCCCATCATTGCCCAGTGGGCTCATGAACAGAGTGGCCACAGCGGCAGGGATGGAGGTTATGCAGGGCTCAGCCACAAGGGCTTCCACTCACCAAGGCCAACCTGGCTAAGGCACCGCTGAGTGCCCAGTCTGCCAGCAGCAGAGACCAACATTGAGCCCCTGATACGGCACTACTCCCTGGATTCCCTGGGGTAACCAGTGTCAACTCTAAACATTTTGGTGGTTCCTGAAAAAGTTAAGCATAAAATTGCTATATGACCCAGCAATTCCACACTTAGGCATATATCCCAGAGAACTGAAAACAGTTCTTGTACCCGAATGGCCAAAAGGAAAAAACAACCCAAATGCCCAGCAACAAATGAATGGATAAATAAAATGTGATATATCTACGCAATGGAATATTAATCAGCCATAAAAAGAAATGAGGTACTGACACATCTTACGACATGGATGAACCTTGGAAACATGATGTGTGTGAGAGAAGCCAATTCAAAAGGACATATACTATATGATTCTGTTTACACGAAATGTCCAGAATAGGCAAATCCACAGAGACAGAATGAATAATGGTAGTTCCCAGGGGCTGGGAAGAGAATGGGGAGTTGCTGGTACTGGAGCTCAGAAAGTGATACCCCAAAGTGAGAGCCTTAGCAGCAAAAGCTCCTCTCTGACCTGCCTCTGGTCCCTCGTTCTCCCCTGAGGCTACAGACACTAGGACCCCTCTTCCCCAAGGCAGGTCATAGAAACCAGAACCCCTTTTCCACAAAGCCAGCTATAAAACCTAAAAATGTTACTCTAGCATTCTCCTGCCTTTCTGTGCAAATATTGTCCATAAAGAAATTATCTGACCTACCTTGATTATAGGTCATAACTCCCCCATTCCCGAGAGGATCCTGCCCCATAGCAGAAGGAAGGAACACGGCACAGAGAAGCCAAGAGGAATCTGAACAGACAGGCCTTGGTGGGTTTCCCACTCCACCTATTATTAGCATTACATCATATCGTTTATGTCCAATCGTATTTCTACATGGCTGTCCATACTTTGTTGAACCTAAGCATAAAAATGAATAGTTTTCCTATATCTTTGGGACTTCATTCTGAAGGCTCCGACGTCACATAAAATTGTGATCAAATGAATGTGTATGCCTTTTCTCCTATTAATCTGCCTCTTGTCAGTTGATTTTCAGGGCAGCTTCACAGGGTGAAGGAGAAGTTGTCCCTTGGACCCTATACTGCTCATGGGTACGGGGTCTCCTTTTGGGGTGATGAAAATGTTTTGCAACTAGATAGAGGCGATGGTTGCACAACATCGTGAAGGTACTAAATGCCACTGGATTGTTCACTTTGAAATGGTTAATTTTATGTCATGTGAATTTCAACTCAATTTAAAAAAAAAGTCCACTTGGAGCCAGAATGCATGACTTCAAACCCAGTTCTGACATTTGCTAGCTGTGTGAGCTTCACCCCTTTGAGTCTCAGTTTTCTTACCTATACAATGGGACCAAAAAGACCACCACTCTCCATGGGTTTTATGAGGATTAAGTGAGCTAATGTATAGAACGTGCACAAGATTTGGCACATGTGAAGTGCCGGGCATATGTTAGCTATTTCTGTGATCGCTTTGGGGTTTATAGAGTTTTCTCGGTGTATACTCATTCCTTCAGGACTGGGTCAGCCAGAGGCACAGAAGGCTCCTGTGAGCCCCAGCAGGCCAGGCCAGGACTCCCAGACCCCATGGCTGCATCTGACATCCAAGGAGGGGAGCCAACATTTCCTGCCCATTAAATTACAGCAGGAGCCATCCATTCAGGAAGAAATAAAAACTGTAAATATCAAAGCCGATGCACAACCTTCCTGGGCTTCTGCTGCAATTTCCTTTCTTTAATAATTATTGTTTAAAAGAAGCAGTCTGTGGCAGGGCAAGGGGGGGTGGGTCCCCCACTCCATTTAAAGTTCCCTGCACGCACTGACTTGTGTCCCCAGATCAAATCTCTGCAGCCAGGAGGAACTAGCCAGTGGCTGTTTGCTCTCTGGACGTTATTTATTGCTGGTGTAAATTGGCAGGATCTCCCCTGGTGCATAACTTTTTTCCTGACTTGTTTCTTTCCAGAAGATCCCAGACTGGGGGGCCAGCCTCGCAGACGCCAACAGAACAATCTTCTTTCAACAGCATTAATTATCTGTATGGCTTTCCATAACAACAAAAGAAAACATCTTGACCCCACCGCCTGCCAATATTTAAGGCACTCGGAGAGGGAAATCCTTTTATCTTTGCATCTCCCAGAGCAGTTCGGTTTGATGAAACATCCTTCCCAACCCCCCCTCCCTTTTTATATCCCGAACTTTCTGGCCTGATTAATTCTCCCCATCTCCGTAAAGGGCTGTGTATACTCTTGAGTGTTGACTTGATTTTCTTCTATAAAAACATCCTTGCAAGAAATTAAAACAGCGTAGCCCCTCCTTGCTCCAGAAGCCACTTGTAAAGACTTTTATTTCCCAATAATGAAAGGTGGGGTGGGGGCAAATGAAAAGATTTGTAGCGGAGGACAAGGGTGGGGAGGGAATGTGGAAAATGGAATATGGGTTGAGAAGATTTCTTTATTTTAAATTAAAGTTAAGGATTAAAGCCATCAGGCTTTCAAGAGTTATCGTGAAAGGCTTTTTGGCAGTCCCAAGTGCACGGGCCGTAATCTTCTCTGTAAATGGCTATATTTAGACCACAGCGCACTCAGCCAGTGGCCCCAGAAACTTCCAGCGGGGGACCGCATGAGGGACGGAGGATGGTGTTTTGATATTAGCTGTGGAAATGGGATTTAACCTCCTAGCAGTGATTTGTTTTTGAGGAACGTGTAGCACCTGGAAACAGCACATATATTTTAGGTGGCAGTGGAAGGGATTCTTGGCCAGAGTCACCCCAGGACTAAACCAAAGAGTTTGGCAAGGCAAGACTTCATTTACCCCAAATGCCCCTCCATTCAAGAACTGTCAGACTCACACCTGTAATGGCACCTCCCATGAAAGCATCTGTGGCTTATAACTTATACAGTCTGTTTCAATTGGAAAAATTATCTTAAAACCTTGTCTCTCTTAACAGGCCAATTAGTGTATTAAGCAAGACATTATTTATGGAAAATACATTAATTTCATCATCTGTCTCCTGGTTTAAGCTCCATGGATCATGTTTAATGTATCTAAAATTTGACAAATTCACCACTACCCTGGTTGAGGATAACCAGAGGATGTATAAAGGTTATTCTAGCAAGGGCTATACTACACATTAAATCAACATGGTAAAGAACGATTCACCACCACCACCATCCAAAATATAAGATACCAAGTTAGTTTCTGTAAGTTTTTTGTTTTTTTTTTGTAACAACTTTAGTAAGATTTGTTTATGTCTGGAATAAACCACCAATGTTGGTGCAGCCCAAGCGCAGAACCCTGAGAAGTCTGGCGGGTGACAGGTAGGAATCCAAGAATAGTAATTCAGTGGAAACAAGAATATCTTGGGCTTCGGAGACAGCAGGACCCCCTGGGCTGGTTTCAGTGTGGTTTGGTTTTTGTTCATTACTGGAGCTACAAGTAAGTGTTCTAAAATCAAAAGTGACAATGACCCAACTTGCAAGGCGACATAATCCTCTCCCAGGAAGCAAAAACACGTTTCCCGCATTTATCTCAAATTGCAAATCAAAGCAGACCCTGAAATATTTTCTCTGAGCTAATCTCCAGCAGCCTGGTAACTTTAAAGGGGTTTAAATTAGATCAGATTTTTTTTTTTTTTTTTGGTCACTCCCTCCCTTAATCACCAGGACTTGGGAGAGAAAGTGTCAAAGGAGCTAAGAACAAACGGCCTCCTTCATAATTCTGGGAAGAAGCTTTTCCTTCACCTGCAAGATTCTACCAAGCTTCCCAATATGCCAGTCTTCCCAACAGCCCAACTCCCGCAGTGAGGCCTGGGAATGAACCAACACGGTTAAGAGGGTTCTCCAGGATTTTCATGTCCACTGCAGATTTGGAACCATGGCTATTTGTGGTTTTAAGGGGGAAAGACATGATTTAACACACAGCATTTCACATTAAATGCACCAGCTTGTCATTCATTCATTCTTGTGTTTATCCAATGCATGTTTATCAAGCACCTACTATATGCCCTACCCTGTGCACAGCACCAGGGCACACAAGCAACATAGAGGATAATGGAAAGAGTCCCTGTCCTTATGGAATTTAAAGAAAAAACCAAATAAGCAAGTTCAATACAGTGTTGGAGCTGTGCGTTGAGAATGAGGGATTCTTCATGTTATATACTCTTTTTATGTACCTTTGAAATTCTCCAGAATAAAGTTTTTTAACAATAGTAAATGTTATTTATTTTATCAACTTACTCATCCAACAAATTTTTGTTAAATGAGGCCCAAGGGTCAGGCACCATGCCAAGAGAACAAGATTCAGGGGATCCCCCCTTACAAGAACTAATCTATTCAATGCTCAAGTCAACATTTTCGCCTAGTGGATGAGTGAGGACAGTTAAAACTGTTTAAAGAACTCTGAGGGGGTCAGATGGACACTCCATAGACGCACCCAATCTGTCATGCTCAGCAGGAACATTCAAGGTGATTACATGCATAAATTTTAAGACTCTGGGCAGGCATGGCCACCATTTAAAGGAACACTAGATGGGAGTTGGCAAACTATGGCCCATGGGCCAAATCCATCCAACCCACCCCATTTTATGAATAAAGTTTTATTGGAACACAGCTATGCACATTCCTTTACATATTGTCTAGGGATGCTTCTGCACGGCTGTGGCAGAGACAAGCAGCTGCGACAGAGACCGTACAGCTCACAACGTAAAAAATATTTACTATCTGGCCCTCTAGAGAAAAAGTTTGCCACCTCCTGCCTTGTGGTGTTCTTTACAGGGTACTATTGGGAAAAATTGAGAAACTTTGCTGTGAATTAAATCACCAATCCCCCAATCTGCCTTCTTTGATACCCACATTTTTCACACACACAGTTTGCTCAGAATTGTTCTTCTCTACTTTGGTTGTAGCTGGAAAGCTTTAAAAAATCCTAATGGCCAGATCATACCCCAGACCAATTTAATCAGAACCTCTCGCAGTGTATCCTGTAAAAAACAAACAAACGAACAAAAACTGCATCTTTTAAAGCTCTCTCAGGTGATTCTAATGGGCTGCCAAGGTTGAAAAGCTGTAGCTTAATAGGAGGAACAAATCCATCTGGCATTACGTTTTCAAGGTCCAACACAACAGCCTCATGGAATCCGGCCTCGCCCTGGAACCAGTTGGATCCACTGGGAGGGCAAGTTGGTCCTTTATTGAGGCTGCTGGTACAGCCAGGGATGGAGGCCAGGGGCCTCAGGCAGTGCTATGCTGGTAAATGTTTAACGCTGGTTCTCCAGGGGAAACAAGCCCTGATTGACAGTGCCTGCCAATTTCTACAGTGTAAGTATTTCCATAATGGCCAATTTCAATCTACCAACTGGACATCACCTAGCACACAGCTAGGCAGAGACGTGTGGTAGCATTCTATCACGTGGTATTTCCACCTTACAGATTTGGTAGATAGGATATGATAGTAAAAAATAGTAAAATAATTAGGAAGTGATGAGTTTTGGGTATTTATTACCTTGGTTTGAAATATATTTAATGACAATAAATTTATGTAATTTAATTTTTAATGTCTGTGTTTAACAACTGGTTTGCAAAAGTTCTAGAAATTTAACGCTGGGCTCCTGTGAGCTGGTAGAAGCAGGCTCTAGAAATGAACTCACTAGGTCAAGAATTGGGAGTCACCTGTACAGGAGAGAATTGGGGAGGGATGGCTGGCAATTACCAACAGGAACTATAAAGGGAGGTTTCCACCCTTTAAGTGGGAAGGGAACTAGGGCTTGCTGCTCCCTCGCTGTGTGACCCTGAGCATATTGGTTTGCTTCCCTGAGCCTCAGATTTCTCATCAGTGATGTGAGGTTATAATAATATGGGCTCTGCAGCTAAGATTGGCCTGGGTTCAAATCCTGGCTCTACCACTTCCTAGCTGTGTTACTTTGGGCAAGTAGCTTTACCTCTCTGAACCTCGGTTTTCTCATCTGTAAAACGGAAATAATTATAGTATCTACCCAACAGGATTGTTGTAAGGTTAAAAGTGCTCTTCTAGGTAAACAGAACATGGCATGTGGTAATTGACCAATGTTAGCTCTTATTACTATCTTAGAGGTTTGTTTTAGGATGAGATGAACTCCTTGTTGTTTCATGAGTGCTTATGGTAGTCATTAATGCTGTCTGTCAAATACTTCTGGATCTCTCCCATGCATAAGGTAGGACTGCACTTCTTGGCTACTTGTGGTTGAATGAGGCCATGTGACTACTTTTGGCCAATGAGCTGAAAGCAGAGGTAATGTGTCACTTTGAGGATGGAGCATTTTATTGTTTGGTACAAGACCCTCTGGAGTTCTCTATACTTCTAGGCTGGTGAATGGCACATTAGAACTGGTGGCTGCTCTATCAATCAGCCTGGGACCTTGAATTACTATGATGAGCAAAGGCCACTGCCCATGCATGATGGACATGTAGCCCACGAACATGTCATGTGGGCAAGAAATTTGTCTCTGTTGGGTTAAGCCACTGAAATTTCAGGGTCTTTTGTTACTATAGCACAATATAGCTATACTGACTAAATACATTGCTAAATAAATGGCATTTATTACCACTATTAGCTATATCACCATATTCTCCAAAATCACAAACATCATGCAAAAAAACTCACTCTCTTCTCAACTTAAGAGGAAAACTTTAGTATGGACTCATTGCCAAGTGTAAGGAACTGAGCACGGCATTAGCTGCCCAAAGAACCACAGCTGAATCTGCTACTTACAAGCTCTGTAACCTTAGGCCAGCCATGATCTGTGATATGGGAATAATAATTATAATCATATTTGCCCTTGCACTAAAAGGCTGTTCTGCAACTAAAATGAGATAATGCACTGTTTGAAACATAAGCTATTATTGTTGAAGGAAACTATGATTTCAGGTTGTGACAAAGTTAGATTTTTTTTTTTTTTTGAGACAGAGTCTCGCTTTGTTGCCCAGGCTAGAGTGAGTGCCGTGGCGTCAGCCTAGCTCACAGCAACCTCAAACTCCTGGGCTTAAGCGATCCTACTGCCTCAGCCTCCCGAGTAGCTGGGACTACAGGCATGCGCCACCATGCCCGCCTAATTTTTTTTCTACATATATATTTTAGTTGGCCAGATAATTTCTTTCTATTTTTAGTAGAGACGGGGTCTCGCTCTTGCTCAGGCTGGTCTCGAACTCCTGAGCTCAAGCAATCCACCCGCCTCGGCCTCCCAGAGTGCTAGGATTACAGGCGTGAGCCACCGCGCCCGGCCAAAGTTAGATTTTTTTTCATTGCTCTTCAGGCAAGCCCCCAAAGAATTCCAGTTGAGTTTCTGTTTGTTTATATTAACCACCTTAGATCCGATTCAGAGTCAACAGCACTGGTCTCCTCCAGGATTCCTGCAGAGGACTCCATATTCTTGAGCTTCTTCTCTTTCTCATCTTGCTCTGAATCACCACCATCCTCCAACATGCCTTGGCAACTTGTTCCAACAATCCCACCCTTCTCAAAAAGTTCTTCCTGAAGTCTTCCTTAGAAATGCTTACCCTGGGGATTTAATTAATGCTGGGGCCTATATATCGATTTGGGATCAAAATGTAGAATGAAATCTCTTAAGTCCAAGTAGCGTCCACAAACCAATTAGTTAACAACACAATGCTCCTAAACTGCCAACTCCTTCAACCTTAAAAAAAAAAAAATGCAGCTCTTAATTTCATCACTCTGTCCTCAGCACTGCTACGTTTTGCAGGCCTTGGCATTTCCTAATTATGAGCACAGCCTAATTCAATCAAGATTCCACCGCTGGTTTTTCTAATGCTCTGACTGATGGTGTGAAAGCAACACCTTTTTTTTACCCCAAATAAATTAAACCTCTGTATTATAATAATTACCTAAAAATTCTCTGTAGATGTACGATTTCATTTTTTAAAATTATAATTACACACATCTACCTGTCAAATGAACAGGAGTTCTCAACATATAATGCATGTCAGCAGAAACTAAGCATCAGGCAAAAGGCCAAGAAAGCAAGGGCGGGGGGCGATTAGGCCTTGGGTTCTCTATCAGCAAGCAGAGACCAAAGTGCTCATCTAACTATGAACGACAACAGCCAGTGGCCTGCAGATCTATGTCAAAAGAACAGAAGGGCATTCATTCATTCACTCATTCATTTATAAATCTGTATTGAAAACTTACTGTGTCCTAGTCTGTGAACAAGGCAGATCTGGGTCCCTGCCCTTATGGAACTTATGGTCTAGTAGGCAAGAAACACACAAAACAAATAATCACATAAATAATTATTACCATTTTGATTAGTACCAAGAAGGAAGACACAGTGTACCAGAGATTTAACAGGAGCTACATTATCTAGGCAGCACATAACAAAGACCTCCTTGAGGAGATGACACTTAAGCTGGCACCTGAAAGAGGAAAAAGAGTAAGTCAGGGGAGGAGCAGGGGGCAGAATATGGAGATATACCATGCTCATGGATTGAAAGACTCAGTATTATTAAGAAATGTTATTCTCTCCAAACTGATCTATAGATTCAATGCAATCTCAATCAAAATCCCAGGTTTTTTTTTTTGTAGAAATTAAAAAGTCAATTCTAAGATTTATATGAAATTGAAAGGACATAGAATATTCAAAGTAACCCTGAAATGGAAGAACAAAGTTAAAAGACTTAATCTACCCAAATTCAGAACTTACTGTGAAGATGCAGTAATCAATAAATTGTGCTACCACTGTAAAGACAGACATACTGATCAATGAAAAAGAATAAAAGGCCAGAAACAGACCCACATATAGATGCTCATTTGATTTTTGGATAAAAAAATCAAACCAACACAATCTAAAGGGGAAAGAAAAATCTTTTAACAACTCAGTATGCATACAGAGAAAAAGAACAATGACCCTCAAACTCTTAACCTCACTCTGTATACAAAAATTAATTTGAGACAGATCACAGACCTATACATAAATGCCAAAATAACAAAGCTTCTAAAAGAAAAATAGAAAAATATCTTCATGATTTGGGGCTAGACAAAGATTTCTTAGACCAGACACAGGAGGAAGAGTATTCTAAACAGAAGGCACAGCATGGGCAAAGGGCCCTGGAGAAGGAAAGAATTAGATTTTTTTTTTTTTTGAGAAACTGAAAGAAGCCCAGTATGGCTGGAGTGTGGCAGTGTTAGAGATATTCACTGTTGCAGTATCTCTATCTGCACTTTCAGAGAGCGAAAATACAAGCCACACACTGGGGAAAAATATTCAGAATATGCAGATATTTTGCAAATATTCAGAATACGCAGATCTTCAGAATATATAAAGAACTCTCAAAACTCAATATTAAAAAAACAAACAATGCAATTTAAAAATGGGCAAAATATTTCATCAAAACAGATGTATGGATAGCAAGTAAGCACATGAAAAGATGTTCAACATCACTAGTCATTAGAGAAATGTAATTTTAAATGTTAATGCATTCATTAAAATTGCAATGTAATACCACTATGTCCCTATTAGAATGGCTAAAATTGAGAAACAAAAAAAAAAACTGATAATACTAAATGTTGGGAAACGTGGAGCCACAGGAACTCTCATACATTGCTGGTAGGAATACCAAACGGTACAGACACTTTGGAAAAAAGTCTGGCAGTTTCTTAAAAAGTTGAACATACACTTATCAAATGACCCAGCAGTGCCACTCCTAGGTATTTACCCTCGAGAGATAAAAATTATGGTCACACAAAAACCTATTTGCAGATGTTTCCAGAAGCTTTATTCAAAACTACCAGAAACTAGAAACAACTCAAACATCTGTCAACAGGTGAATGAATAAATTGTGATATAACCACACAATGGAATACATACCACTCAGTAATAAAAAGGAACTACAAATACAAGCAATGACATGGATGAATCTCAAATGCACTGTCCTAAAAGGAAGGAGAGACCGTCGAAAGACTACATACTGCATCACTCCATTTGTATGACATTCAGAAAAAGGTAGCTATGGGGACAGAGAATAGGCCAGTGGTCGCCAGGTGTAGCGGAAGGAGGAAGGGTTTGCATGTAAAGGAGTAACACAGGGGAATTTGGGGGGGTGATGTTTCATATTCTGATTGTGGTCAAAGCTCATAGAACTGCACACTAAAACAAAAAAAAATTATGGTATGAAAATTGAAAATACAACTCCACAAGGCATCTCATGCCCTGCTTAGGCTTTTTGCCAGCCCTGCCACCATCTACCAGAGAAAATCAGAAGTTTTTAGCCAGAGGCTCCAGGCCACAAAACACCTTCCCAGGCTCCTACCCAGCTAGTACTCTCTACCATCCATGCTCCAGCTCCCGTCCACCACTCCAGCTAGTAGAAACTTCAGGGCTCCCTGGAACAATGTCTGAGTCCAAGACTGGGGTGGAAAATGCATACAGTGAGCCTCAGGGCCTTTGTTAGTGCTGTTCCCTCTGCCTAGAATGCCCTCACTTCCCTCCCCTCTCTCCCTGGCAAGCTCCTGTTCGTTCCTCCAAACATGGCTCAAATGTCGCCTCCTTGATTAGTCTGTCCAAAATGCCAGGCACTGAGGCTGGGTCCCCAGAGATGCTGGACCCAGCAAGAGTGAGCAGACTGACAGTGTCCAATGCCCCAGTATTTAGGGAAATGGTGGCAACCTACACCTTGGATCAAGGTGTCCACATTCCCAAAGGGTTATAATGTGGAAAAAGAGAGGCAAGGGACATGTGTCCAGCTGAAAAACATAGATTTCCTTAATAAGGCTTATTTCAACCTAAGAACATGATGAGCTGGAAACTCTCCCCGAGAGGGACGTCAGGACAGGGTACGGCTACTCAAGGGGGCCTGATACTCTAGTCTGCACTGGGCTCCCCGGGCTCTCCCCTTTAGGTTCCCCAAAGCACAGAGCTTGCCCAAAGTTCCCCCCATGTCCCTCTGTGTCACACCTCCAAGATGAAGAAGCAATTCCTTCTCCACGCCCAGACGGATTAAGGAAAAAGCAAAGCCCCAGAACGCCGCTTAAGAGAGATTTCTTAGGCTGTATCTCTGCCAGTCAGAAATAAAAAGTGGGGTTTCAGCATCGTGCAATTAATGCAGCAAACATTGATTTCTGCACTGTAAGAAGCTGGTTCATTAATTCCAGATGCTCCCACCAGTCAAACCCAGGTTCGGCTTCTTTGCAATATGAGGCAAATGAGAATACTGAATTTTAAAATTCCTTTCTGCAGCAACCTTTATTACCAAACAGAGCATAAAACCCACCCACCCAGACTGCTTAATACTTCCTAAATAATTAACAGCACCTGCTCACCTCCCCATCGACACAGGCAAAACTCACTGCACTGCCCAGCCCTTCTTATGAGAAGAAAGATCAACGGGCCACCGACTTTGGCCACTCCCCACCCAGCCCCTGAACGACCACCATTTGCTCAGCCATGGAACATCCCTCCCGAACTCCCAGCATCAGGACTTCTTTACTGGATTAGATTTTTCTCTGAATCACCTTTGAAAGGTAAAGACCCACCAGGGACTTTCTGAGAAACATGTCTGCGGGTTCTTTGAGGTAAAAAAGAAAGGAGAAACCCCTGGGGAGAGCTGTTTCCCTTTGGAGGAGGCATCTACAAGTTGAAACCTTTCATTTTTTTTTTTTAAAGGCAAATTTCCTTTTAGGGGAGTTGGTGCAGTTAGCAAGGCTCAAACTCTGTAATTCAAGTCCAGGAGCAAGTGTATTGCTGGGTTTTCTTGTCATTTGACAGAGCCTTGCTACTCAGTGTGGTCTGGTTTAGACACCATGAGCATCACCTGGGAGTCTGTTAGAAACGCAGACTCTCAAGACACTCCAGGCCGTCTAAAGTCCCAGGAATGGGGGAAGCTCTCCAGGAGAGTCTATGCACGCTTACATTTGAGGACTACTGGTTGAGATCACCAGCCACGAGGGGGCCACTGAACCAGAAGTCTGATGTCTGATGGCCACCATTTTGTTTGTGGGCTCCTTCAACTGGACTCCAACTGAACATGGGTCTTGAAGATGGGGGAGACCCACCCCTGTTTTCCACATGAAGTTAGGGGGAAAGAGCAAAAGTGGATAAATGACTCCCAGTTGGTCATTAACCTGGGACAGAGTGGGTAAAGGGATGAGGCAGCTAGATCCAAGTTCAAAGCCATTGTCTTGAACTAATGTTTCTTTGGTGAGAGGCACCCACAGGCCCAACCTGTCCATTGCCCCACACCCCATCCTCTGTCCCACTTTCCCGATTCATAAGAACAGTTTCTTTATCCAAGAGGAACTCGGGGATGAAACACTCAGTCCTTTGAACATGTGGGTTCCCCCTTCGTGCCCACCCCCAGCCTTCTCAGTTATCCCGGTGAACGCAAACGAAGATTTCATGCACCAAATACCATCCGGCTCCAATTGTCATTTCAGGATTCGCACCATTTTAATGAATGCCAAAACTATTTTTTCACTTGATAGAGCCTGACAAGACCAACAATCACAGATTAGAGAGAAACTTCTTGCTTTTCAACAAAGGTTAATAAATAGTGACAGCATTAAGTCTATTCTGATTAACTATGCTGAAAGATATTATTGCTGTTTGTAACATGAAATCATTATTGGATTAAGCACAGCATATAAAAATGAAATGTGAGTTTTAATCTCAAACGTAGAATGCTGGCTGCTCGGATAAAGGTGGAGGGAACACTCAGAAGCTCGTATTAATTTTTAAGTTGCTCTGGTAAAGGGATATTTTACATCATTTGTCTGGCCTGGATTTGTTGGGGAAGAGGAAGTCCCTCAGTGAACTCTCTTACTGCCTCCCCCTAAAGATGCTAAGAGGCAAACAGCAGTGACAAACACCCTTGCCAATCTGTCAATCACATCACCTTGAGTGGCAAAACAAACCCTGGCAGGATCCAAATGGGGATTTGATGGACCTCACTCTTCTAGGGGTGTCTCTGACCTCAAAGACCTTCCCCAAGAAAATGTCAACCACAAGTAAGGAGTTGCAGGTGGGGGAGAGCCACCCTTGCTTTCTAAAAGAAAAAGTAGTTGGAGGAAAGGTGGAAAAATGAATAAAAGGCTTCCAGTGGGGGTCACTGACCTGAGACACATTAGGAAAGAGGTGAGATCCAAGTTCAAAGCCACCACTTTGCCTCTTTCTCCAGCATCCGATCCACTGTGGACTGCTAGGAAAATGCCCCCAGCTGTGTGGTTCCAGATGTTTTGTACACTCATTCATTTGGCACCCAGACTGTGCTCCCTTGATACCATTGGTCCAGGGCTCCCTGGAGCAATGTCTGAGTGCAAGGCTGGGGTGGAAAATGTACACAGTGAGTTGGAACAACTTGTCCTCACAGAAAGCAAGGAAACTCTCCAAGGCCACCGGGGAAGTCCAGAGGGTTCAGAAGCTGACTTGCAGAGGTCTCCACGTGGCTGAGGTGGGATGATCCGAGCATGAATAAGGAGAGTAACTGAAATGAATTAGGATGTGTCAGTTACACTCACATCCATGGGCTTCTAATAATATTTTTAAAAACTTTCATCCGCCACCTTTGGAGGATGCCAGGGAACCAGCTCATTATTCGAAAACTGGCAAATAAATGGAAAGAATTAAGTATTTATCTTCCCTTTTGTGGACACACTTTCCTTCAGGGTAAGCAAATAATTGATGAGGGGCGGTTTCTCTGTAGAGAAATCTCCCAGCTAAGAAAGAGAGAAGGAGGGATAAAGTCAACGGCTCAACATTTAGCAACCCCTAATGAATTAATGGACCCAGGCAATGGTTATCCGTGGGCACAAAACCCAGTGGATGAAAGGCTGATGGGGAACTTGACAATGGATGAATCAGACTGACAGCTCCTGAATCCACGATCAATCTCAACGTCCTGAAAGGGAGACAGCTCCCTGACAGAAGGGCACATGGCCACCTGTGATGTGGTCTTGCCAAAACTGTCAAGCCGGCATCTCAGCCAGGCTTTGGGGCTACCACCAGTTCGCAGAAGCCGCAGGAGCTGGACGAGAGTAGTAAATGACACTGTAGGGACGGGCACAGCCAAATCCAAGGGAGGGAAACTGTATGGAATTGTCTGGCTTCTTTAGCAAGAAAAAAATACTGCAAGAAAAAGAGAGAGAAAGAGAAGGAGAGGAGGGTGGAGACCAAAAGAGGAGACACAGTGGGGTGAGGAAGAGAGAGAAGAGACAGAGGGACAGAGGAAGTGGGGATGGGTATAGAGAGCGGGGGAAACAGGATAAAACATGAATCCAAGTCCATACTGATATAAATTTAAAAATGAAGAGATAAATAAATGGGAGAGAAGGAAAAGCTCTTCAATTAATAAATGCAGGAGTAATGATGGAAATAGAAAATCACTTGGCAAACACCACGGCAATGATTGTTTCAGGCAAGCAGCATCAAATGCTGAAATTAGTGGGCAAAAGAATGATGACAGAGTATTACATTGTCTCAAAATGTTTCCCCACAAGTACTTACTAATTATAAGGAGAAAAATAATAATTTTACAGTGGCAAATCCAACCAGACATCACCTTGAGCAAGTGGTCGAAGTTAACATCAACAGTAGTGGGACAAACAGACATCAGGTACATCCTGATCTGATGCACCGAGGACACAACATCACTCCTGTAGCATTTCTACCAAAAATGCACAACCTGAATCCTCTCATGAGCAAACACCCTACATTCCCAAATGGAGGGACATTCTACAAAATAAACAGTCACAGTCATGAAAGACAAAGAACGACTGGAGGACTATTCCAGACTAAAGGAGATCACCAGGACATGACAACTGCATGCACTGCACAATCCAGAACCGGACCACGGACCAGAAGGAGGACACCAGTGGGACAAGGGGCAAAATTTGAGCCCAGTCAGTTCATTAGATAATAGTGTTGCATCCATGCAAATTTTCCTGATTTTGTAATTGTTCAGTGGTCAGGTTGGATGTTAACATTCAGGGAATCCGTGGAATTCTCTGGATTGTCTTGGCAACTTTTTCTAAATCTTTCTGAAATGATCTCAAAATGAAAAATTTAAAAATACCATTTAAAAAAAAATTACATGTGAAACCTTCCCTAACTGCCCTGTCTCATTTATTTGCTTTTCTTCCTCATGAATTTTAATTTGAGGCATTTGTTTTGTCACTGTAGCTTACAAGTCCTCTCCCAGCCCCTTCCATTCCCTGTACCCTCTGGTCCCCTGCCCAGGAAGCGGGCATTCTGCCTGCCAGGACAGACATCCCTGTGCCTCCAGCTTCCTTCCCTGTGCTGGGGAGGACAGAATAAACACGGGCGAGAACTGTGGTATCAGGCCCTGCCCAGGAGAAACCTGCAGCTCCCGGAACTCCCCGAGGCAACAAAAGAACTTAGCTGGGAACATCCAGAAAAGAATCGTAAGTGACGTCTACATGACATCTCCATCTGATTAAATTAGGCAGAGAATCCTGAAGAAGGATGTATGCATGCAGTTGATGTCAAAAAAGTTTCTGCAAAGGAGAACTTCCACAGACTTACAAGGACTCGTACGGCCCACGGCAGGGGGGCAGGCTGTGTGAGGGGTCTGCGGGCTCGGCCACAGAGCAGGGAGACCGACCTTGGGTGTGATTCAGAGGGACAGGGCCACTGTCACAAAAAGCCTCAGCTTCCTCACCTGTGTAATGGGGGTGGGGGTGGGGGTTTGGATTCAGCGAGACAGTAGGTTAATGTCTGGCATGACGCTTGGCACGTAGCATTCAACCAATGGGAGGTGCCACTGTGTGTCATCATTGCTTCTGAATTTCAAATGCAACAATCTCGCCACCATATGGGCCCTGCTTGTACAGAGCTTGTCCATCAACAATCTCAACTGAGGTGCCGCCCGAACAAAGCCCAGCAACTCCCTTCCACCATACCCTCCCCTCTCCCCTCTCCCCTCTCCTGCCATGCTGTCAGCAGCTGTTCCCCACCTCGCCCGAAGCTCCTACGCCTCCTTGCCTTTGCGCCTAAGAATTCCTGAAAGAGAAACGTGTTTTCTGCCCCCTCCTGTTTCTGTCACACGTCATTCGAAGTGTCATCATTCAAGAGCCTTCTCTCAGAAGTCTTCCAGGATTACCTCAGTCAAAATCTATCACCCCTTCCTTTGCGTCCCCAAGGCACTTTGCTCCCATATCTACCAGCAATTAAGACTCATTATTAGTTATTAATATCACTGCAATCGGAGATGACATTAATAACCATGAAGAGAAATTCTCAATCCTCTGAATAGCCACGCAGGAGGCACTGCTGTTTCCCTACTTTACAGACAAGGAAACTGAGTCACGGAGAGATGAAGCCACTTGCACAAGGTCACCCAGCTGGGAAGTGACAGATGCAGGCTTCCAACTCAGGACTGTGCTCTTCTGATACTCGCCAGAAAAGGGATCGGGGAGGAAGGAACCTACGTTCCCCGTCTCCTGGGGGGCACGTGTCATGGGCCCTGGAGAGGCAGAGTGTGGGACGCACACGCACACAGCTTTCTGACACACAGCCCTCTCCTGCATTCCCAAACATCTCCCCTTCGCTGAGTCACTGCTTCTGGCCCCTTCCTGGGGGGAGGAAGAGAGAAATCAATACTCATCGCCTATCAACTCAGTTATCAAATCAACCGGCACTGGGCCCCTGAGGCCATGGCTGATCATTGCAAAACCCCTAAACCCCGTTTCATTACAGTTAAAAGAATATTTCCTTTTAATCACCCCCAAATACTTCCAAAGAGGTGGAAAAAATAAGACTGCCCAGGGAGAAAGCCAGATGATGCATCTTTGCACTGAAGGGCCTAGCACACAGGGCAGTGGCCCTTCCCGGCTTGGGCCCCGATCCTCAGGGTGGCCCCCACGTCAATTTGTGGGGAAGCAACGAGCCTTGCTTGATGGACCAATCAGCCAAGGACAGCTCCTAAGAGGAGAACAGGTCTCAAGACACAGTTGTGAACACCCAGCCTGGGAGAAACACAGCGTTTCAGGCAAAGCCACTGAGGTTGATGTCCTGTTCATCCTATGTGGGAGCCACACTGTCCCCTCCCCGCCCCAGCCCTTTCTTCAAAGGAAGCATCAACATTCTCTATGGGTCACAGAAGGCTACAAGCCCAGGTGGTCCCAAAGGACAACCAAGGTGAACTACAAAGGCTGAACTGGGCGTCAAGGTCACCAGGTGAGGCCAACCTGACACTTAGTGTTCTGTGACTCTGGGGGTGTCTCCAAACTCACTGGGCTGTTCTTTCCTCCTCTGTTAACTAGGAATGGAATTTATAATCCTCCTTCCTCCCTGGAGACTCTGAAAACAGCCCAGCAATAACGGTAACGGCCACCCTGTGTGCCAGGCCCTTTGCTTAAATGTGTTGTGTGAATTATCTCATTCTACAGACAAGGAATTGGTGGCACAGAGAGGTGAAGCCAACTTGCCTGAGTTGCACAGCCAGAAGAGCGAAGTGCTGGGATTTGAACCAGGAAAGCCTGGCTTTTAAATTGGTCCCTTTCCCCCTTTCCCACGTCCCCACCTGGCCAGTTGGAGACTGTCCAAGCCTTTGGGACCCATCTATAAATGATGGGGTTCTGCAAGAGTATTCCTGGCCTTCCCTTCTGACTCCATTAGCCTATAAGCCCCCCGTGAATCATTCTGAGTTCTGGCTTCTAAATTAAATCCTTCTTAATGCTCCAAACCCACCAACACACACATTAGACACCTATCATGTATTTTATACTATGTGCCAGGGGAAGAGAGAAAGGCAGAATGGCCAGGATGAGGTGGAATTAGATACAAGGCATAAAAAAAGGCGACTGCACCCCAAGACAGAGAAAAAATGGACAAGACAATAAAGGCAAAAGAGAAAGAGGCAGCTCGTGGTAGCTATGGAGTTCAACCAGGACTTGGGGTGCAAGTAGCTTTGGGGTAGGTAGAAAGGAGATTCCAAGTTGTCAAACAGCTTGGGCAAGTGCTTGGACCCAAATGGGTTACAATCAGAGTGAATCCTGGAACATTTGCTAGAGCAAGGGAGAGAGTTGCTTTCCTTCCATGGGAGTTGCCAAAGTGGTGAAACAGAGCTGCCAGGGGAGAGTCCAGGCTGAGAACAAAGCCCACCCACACAGAGGAAAAGCTGAGCCAGAATATAAGCAGATGAGATAACATCATTTGAGCAGCTGGATACAGCCATGCCTGAAATCAGAAACCTGGAACTTGCAGGTCACATGAACCAATGAAAATCTTTTCTTTCAGTTGGCTCCAGGTCAGTTTCTCTCACACAGAACCCTGAGTCCTCTCTGTCAGCAGAGAGTGGCCCCAGATTTCCCCTGTGACAAGGTCCCTAAAAAGTCTATGAGATTCATGTACAAACTTGGTCCTAACAGGGTGTCTCCTTGCATCCCAGCACGGAACACAAAAATGTTCACTGAATGAATGAATGAATGAATGAATGAATGAAGTTTCCTCCATAGTCGGTGCACACCTGTCTGTCAGTCACATTCACCACTTCTAACCCATTCCCTGGTTTTTGAGTCATGTGATAGCATCCCAGTTTCCCACTAGCTCCTTTATCTCTGGTCATCACAATCACAGTTAAGTGACTAACTCCAAGGGCTGGTCCCGGCACCTTGGAATGGCTCTGCAGAAGGAAGATACCTCAATCAGGACCCCTCTTGCAAGGGGGAAACTGCAAGGCTGTGCCTGAACCTGATCAGCCCTCAGCCACAGTGAGCTTGGGGGCGCCCATCCACCATCCTTCTGCTCAAAGCATCGAGTGAGTCTGGTTATGGATCTGGATCCATGGAGTTCCTTTTCTATGAAACAGGAGCGGCCCCACCCCCCAAGCCAATAAGACCCTCAAGATGAAAGCAGTGTTCCCTCTAGGCAGGAAACTTACAAACTTATCTGCTGCTAATGATAAAATGTTTTCCTCCTAAAAATAACCCCTCCCTGTAGTCATCAAGACATCAACTTCGAATCTTGTCTTTGTTAAAATGGCAAGCAATATTCCCTTGCAAAAAGATAAAATAATAATAACAGTAATAACAACCAGCTTTTTTTGATCACTTACTATGCCAGCTGCCAGGCTGTTCTAGCTATGCCATCTCACTGAATCATTGCTATGATCCTACGAAGTGGGTACATAGAGGCTCAGAGAGGTTAAGTAGCTGGTCTGAAGTCACCCAGGCAACTCAAGGAACTAGGATTTCTACAGAGTTGGAAGATTCCAAAATGTCTGAGTCTCAGCTTTGTCCTTATAAAATAGAAATAAATAGGACTTACTTTGAGGGGTTTCCACAAAGACTAGATAACACATGCAAGGTGTTTCAGCACCCAGCTTGGCCCAGGCAGAGGGCTTCACCCAGCAAGCCTGAGTGTTTGACCATCAACATGCCCCTGACACGATTTAAGGTGGGGTGGGCTCAGGGTGCGGTGCGGTGCAGTGCCAGGCTCAGGGGAAAGACCACACCACTCTCTTCTCTGCCCAGATGTCAGTCAGCTTTGGACAAGCACACAAAACAGTCTCAGGTGCCCACAGCCACCACAAGCCCAAGCTTGCTGGATGCACCCTCGGAGCGGAAAGCTGCCAGGTGGCTCTTCTGCCGGCTGGCTCCCGCCCCTGGCTGCTGCCCAGGGTGACTTAACCTGAGTCTGTGCCCGCCTCGCCAAATCATTGGAGGAAAGCCAGGCACAGCTTTTGGAGCAGCCCACCCATGCAGGACACCCAGCTCACAACCCATGTAACACCGCCTCGGGCACGCCCGGCCAGGTGCCTGGCACACGGCAGCTGCCCGACAGCACAGAGTGGGCAAGGCTGCAGAGAGAGTGGGTTACAAGTTGGATTAAAAAAAAAAAAAAAGATGATATTGTGTTGCTCACGGGATGTTTTAAACTGGGTTCAGGCATTCCCGAAATAACAACAATAGCTCATGCTCTGAAGCACTTACTTACTACCTTTTATGTAAAGTAAGGAATTTAACCCTCACAACATCCCCATGCAGTAGGTTATTATTAGCCCTACCTAACAGGTAAGGAAATTAAAGCACAGATAAAATGATCTTCCTGAGATCACACACAGTGAGGGCACGCTGATCCCAGGCCCCCTGTCCCATGCAAATCTGCCATGTTCAAGAAAGACCTCTAGGTAACAAGTAAGAGAGAAACCCAAGCCCAGCCCTGTCAAGATTCCTATTTTAAAGGTGAGAAGACTGAGGCTCAAAGAAGCTGAGCAACATGCTCAAGGCCACACAGCATGTGAAGGTGGGTTCTGGATCTGCATTTGGCCTGATCATATTTTGCAACAGCACCTGGTTTCTACTTTATAAAATCTGACTCCAACCCAGCCACCCTGTTCTGCAGAGGGTAACATCACAATAAGACAAATCCCAGGGAAGGTGCAGTGAGTTGGACAGGGACAAAGACTAAAAAGGGGTTCCTCTGGCTCCATGGAGAAGCCCAGTGGCCACCAGTTTCCCTGCAGGGAGTGAGTCTTCTGCCCTGGTGAAGCAATTGTGGCAGGTCACAGCCTGCAGGTGGCAGGGTTCTGGGCTGCCATCTCGTGGGGAGCCCTGACTATCTCCAGGGCTGTGGCCAAGGCCCCTCACCACCCAGCTGGGGGCAGCCCCCCTGGAAGATTGGCCAAGAACCAATCCTTCCACAGCAGCCTCCCCTAGGCCAGACTGTCAACCAGAGGTCCCCATCACCAGGGGTGAATGCACCTTGGAAAAGCACATTCTATATCATAAAATAATTTTATATTTCATAATAACACCGCTTCCAAAAACAAAACACCCATTGTTTTTATAGCCCAAGCTCCATAAGGCCAAGGGGGTTGGGTTAAAAATGGCTGCAGTTCTCAGAGAGATACGGGAGGTTTTTCGAGTTGGGGCTGAGGCCAGAGGCTGGTGGCCTTTTGACAGTGCCTGTGCTATGTTCTCAGGGCCAAGGAGGTTCGTGAGGGTCTGCTGGGGGCTCATAATTTGAGAAGATGGAAAAGCACAACATATGTGTTCACACATAACACATGCTCACGTTCTCATACATGTGATCTAACGCACAGGCGCTGCTCACACCCACATGTAACACGCTCACATGTAGCACACATGCAACATCCATGTACAAACATACCCCTATGCAACATCCTCCCCATGCACGCTCACATGTTCACATGCTTGCATACGCTCATACACACGCACACCCTGACATACACACATAGGCACACGCACAGGTGTCCGCACCCACCCGGACCCACATCATGCGCCCACGTGTCTAAGATGCGCACACACATCCATGCAGATAGAAGAAGACACACAGAGCCCCAGAGATATGTCCAGACCCACAGCCACACCCATGGGCATCTCCCAAAGACACAGACAGACACATACAATTCATGGGTGTACACAGAGAGAGCTGGAGACCAACGCTCAATCTCACACAGGGTGACTTTCAAAGCCACGATGCACAGAGAAAGACACACAGAGAGTGACACATGCCAATCATATATAGGGCTAGATGCACACACAGACACAAGGACACACACACACAGAGTCAGCCTCCTACACTCACTCACACCCCCAAGTCCTCCCAACCAAAGGTGGGTCCTCGCACTCACCCTGGGCAGCTCGTGCCCTCTCTCCGGAGCCGTCTGAGGCCCCCAGGAGCGTCCAGACACTGTCCCGGCCCGGCAGCCAGAGCCCACTCTGAAGGCCCGTCAGCAGCACCGCCAGCAAATAAAAAGCGAATGTGCAAAAATAAAAGCAAAAGGCTGCGATAAAGCCGTTCCCTTCCCACAGGACTCTGAGCTGACGCAGGTTCTGCTCTGCAATAAACATTTTCATTCTAATTTTAAAAGACATTAGCATTACCTCTTTGGCTCTCGATCCAGCCAGACGGTACCTCGCCGCCTGGGCTGCCCATTGGCTGTGCTGGGCATCAAGGGGACACAGGGTCACTCTGCAAGAGGGGCACTGACCCAGGGACCTGCTGGCTACCTGGGTTGGATTTTACACCATCCCTGTGGGCCCCGATAAAGCAGTTAGGTGGTCAGAGAGATCAGGAGTCCCAAATCTGGCAGAGAAACATCTCCCAACTTGCACCAGAGATTCTGTCTCTCACCCCAGCCAGGATCCCCACGGATCCAATTCTATTCTGCAATGTGAGCACCACACATGAGGCAGGTGGCCTTCAAATGGCAGGTCTGCCCCCAACAAATGCGGGGCTTGGGCGGGAACTGGGGTGCCATTCATCACCCCCACTCCATTCCCCTCCCAAAATGCGCCTGCCTGCACACTGGAGTCTCACCTTGCACCTCCCGGCAGCGACCCAACCTCGGTTTCCGGGCTTGGCGAGGACTTGAGGAAGAAGGGAAACCGCACGGCAGTCTGGGGAAGCAATCTGAGCTATTTTTTTGAGCTCAGAGGTCCAGATCCCAAACTGCAGCACTGCCTCGTCTCCGGCCCCAGCTCTCACCCCACCCTGCTCACCCTGGGGTCCCCGGCACTCTGAGCAGTGATTCCATAAAGCCCACCTCCAAGCCTTTGCCCAAGCTGTTCCTTCCACCTTGAACACACTTTCCTGCCTCTGCCAGCCCTAGACCCAGTCACCCTTCAGGTCTGAGCTCTCAAGTCACTCCATTCCTTACTGTTGAGTCTCGGATCCCCCGCTGAATGGGGCAACCCAGCTCCTGCGTCACTGAGCCACATGATGGAGGCAGCCTCCTCTAGGGAGCTTCCTTGGCCTTCCAGGCCACGTCGAGCACCTCTCCTCAGCTCCAGGGGCCGCCGGGGCTCCAGGCTCAGGAGTCAGCTCTTCCCGGGCTGGTTCTGCCTGCCTCGTTCCTGTCTGGGGGTTCCCTGAGGGCCTGGTCTGCTGCGCTCCCCGCCTCCCCTGCCCTGGACACGGCGTAAGCCCCACAGGCGGCTGCCGAGTGAGTGAATAAAGGAACAACAGCTTGTGCCGGCCGAGGTCCGATCCCTCCGGCACGGCTCAGCGGCTTTCTCCTCTGGGCTCACACAGAGAAACCGGGCAAGGGAGACCCCACGGCCTCCTGCTCTGCTCCTGTCCTCTCTGCTCTGGGGCTGGGGGTACGGAGCCCCCGCCAGCCGTTCCCGACTGTTAACACTGTATTACGTTGCCACTCCGGGCTCTGCAAGTCTTGAGTTTAAAATGTGGGATGGAAAAGAGAAATGCCAGCAGGCAGGCAGCGCACAGCACCCTCAGCATCCTCCCTCCGGGGGAACGAGTCTCCCTTGGAAATGTCCCTCACTGGCGCCTCCTGGGCAGGCCTGATGCCAAGGCCAGATGACCACACCAGCTCCTGTCTCCCAACTCTGCTCTTCCCCCACACCCCTCCTCTCTACCCAAAAGAGGCCTGAGAGCTCTTTGTAAAAGGTAAGTAAATCCTGTCACTACTGTCCCTAGCTTAAACCCTTCAAAGGCTTCCGGCAGCTCAAATCCTCACCCTGAGCCTCGGGGGAGGGGGCAATCCAAACTCCACATGGTCGCCCAGGAGGCCCTCACCTGATCTGACCCCGCCAATCACCCTAAGCGCACCTGGATCCCAATAAAATGACTCGCAATGCCCCAGAGCCCAGGTCTCACCCTCTGTGCCAAAGCCCACGCTGTTCCCTGTGTCCAATGCTGTTCCCAGGTATAAAATAGCCACCCTAATTCCCTGCCTGGCAAATTCATCCTTTGAGACTTGCCGCAGTGTCTTCTCGGCTCCTTCCCTGCTCCTGACCCTGAGCGCCTGCCAAGCGCGGGACCCGCTGCTGTGGAAAATGCCATCTTGTGCCGAAAAGGGTGGTCTTCCCTCCCCGGTGACCCCCTTGAGAGCAGGAGTCCGTCTTATTTCTCTAGCAGCTCCCCAGATCCGGCCCAGAGTAGACACATGAATATGTATGTTATTGCTGCTTGTGATTAATATAATTTTTAAGCTCCCTCTGCTACTCATGCCTTGCTCTAAGCTCTAGTACTAGTTTGTTTCTAGGGAGTAAAGCCAAAAAGGAAGACCCAGGCTCCTCTGCTTCCTCCCCAGCTCCCGGCGCTGCAGCCTGGAGGTGTGGGGCTTAGGGACCAGTGGGTGAGTAGTGAGGAGACGCCCTCCCCTGAAATGAAACAGGAAGCGGGGGAGAAGACGGTGCTCATCACCCCAAAACAGGCACCTGAGTATCTGAGACCCTGACGCTCAGCCCAGAACAATGTGGGTCTTCGCTCCAAGGCCACACCCAGTTGTCTCAGGTGATGCACACACGTCTGCGGGACCCACATCACTTTCTGGGTGCGTCGGGACCAGAGCCTCTGCAGAAGTCAGGGTGGGGTAAGCGCAAGGAGGAACAGGAAGGACCCAGCACAGGAACTCCAGGGATGCTGGGCTCTGCCCACTGGGTTGGCAAGACCCTGCTTTTACTACTTAACCCATTTCATCTTGAAAATAGGCACTCACTCTCTGCAGCCAAGAGCTTTGCTGTCCCCCAGCCTCTTCGGGCCAGATCTCCTGGACAATTCCAGCTCTAATCACAAGCCCACCCAGCGACAGAGCCAGCCCTGATTTCTGGAAGCTGGAGACACAGCTGAGTGAGGAAGTGGGGGCATAAAGGCATCAGAAAAGAGGGACGGACAATGGCAATGCTGTGAGGCCTTGCGAAAGTGACTTTGCCTCTCTGACCCTCAGTTTCCTGATCTGGAAAATGGGTGTTAGGTAATGAAAACTCCTGAGGTTCTGCATGGGAAGCACCCGGCACAGGGCCTGGCCTCCCACTCTGTTCCATGCATGGTGGCCTTTATGACAGTAATTTGGGAAAACCCAAATGGCTTCTAGGGGAGCAGGAAGAAAGGATGGGGCAGGGTAGAGCACGGCAGGCAAAGAAGCTCGGCTCAGGCACTCAGAGAACTTAAGACCAAGGTCACATTCCCCTTCACCCACCCAGAAGGGCTCCATTTTGGACCCTCTGCTGCCATGAGAATGTGAACCAGGCTCTGGTGATGTCATGCTCTGAGTGTCCAGCAGCTTTTGGTTCTCCCTGCTGACAGGGGGCTCAGTGACAGGGGGATAATCCTTGGACCATGGCTCACCCATGAGTCATTCTACTCAGGCTTGGCTGAGCCCCCAGCACTCCCTCCTGCCCCCATGTTCACTGTCAACCCCATCAGCCTCCTTGCTGGCGGAGGCTGAGAGTCCCATGGGGAGCAGGGCCTGAGCCCCAGCACTGAGTGGGTCCGTGAGGGCTGCCGCCCTGCTCGGGGGCTCATGCCAGGCCAGTTCTAGAGCCAAGGGCCTCAGCCCCAGCATTTTCTGATCCTGTAGAGCACTCACACATCCCTTCCTTATGGCTTTGAGACACTGAAAGGGGGTGACAGTGTCCAAGGCAGATAAAATGGAGGCTGTGAGTTTCCCTTGAGTCAAGGAGAGAACAAGTAGTGATGGCAATGGCGGTAATATTGAGAATAATGGCTTCAATAAGAATGGCTGTGTCTTACTGAACACCAGTTCTTGCCAGACCTCGCAGCCTCGAAGAAGATAGCATTGCTATGCTTCTTTCACAAACAAGGAAACAGACTTAAAATGGTGAAGTCACTTCCCCCCTTACCATATTCTAAACACCAGGAAACAAAGACTCAGAGAGGACAGGCCACTTGCCTGAGGACACACACTGGGAAACAGACCAGAACTTGATCCCAAGTTTATCTGACCATCAGGCTCTTAACCACAGCTGTTCCCTCCCAGGAAAACCCACAGCCAGTCATTCAACAAAGAGTGACCGAAAGGTAAGAAATGCCAGGGGGTGCTTGGTGCTAGGGAGCCTGAGGGGAAGGTGATGAGTCCCCGGGCTCTTGTGGCTGACCCTCTAACGGGGGAGACAGACGCTAATGGCTCTGTTACTGCCAAGGTGATGAGGGCCAGGACTACGGGAGCATCCCATAACTAAGAGTCTACCTTCTCCCAGCGATCAGGTGAAACCTCCAGGTTAAAACAGACAGCTTCCAGGCTGCTCAAAACTCTGGCCCAACGGGCAAGACAGACATGCACTGAAGAAACACATAAATCGTTTCTATTGCTTAAAAAGGTGGATGCCACCAGCACACAGAGGGAAGACAGAGATCCCTGCTCCGGGTCCCTGCCAGCGGGCCCTCTAAGCTCAGGCAACAGCAGAAGTTACTCACCTGGTGGGAAAACCAGGTTCCACGCAGGACCCTTGCCTCCCCCTGCCTGCTCCTGGTCCCCGGCCACTTCTCCTGACCTTCGGCCACAAGGAGGTGGCCAGAGCTGTGCACTCCGGGCCCAGCCGCAGCCTCTGCTTCCCCTTCTTCATGCAGCTCTCAGAGTTATCGATTCTGCCACTGGAACGGCTGGGATAATTTTGCTTAGCTTCAAATACCTGGTTCTCATGAATTCCTCGGCCAGAAGGTTATAAAGCTTCCTCTAAAACGTGGGGGAAAGATTAAGCCTGCTTATGGTTAATAATACACTGTACCCTGTCCGTCAAACTGCCTGTCTGCTATTGAAAGTTCACTATTAGATACTTATTTAAACAGCTTCGCAAGGCTTCCGAAGAAAGTGCAGTTATGCATTTTTCCCCTCCTTGCTGGCATGAACGACTATAGATAAACATCAATTCGCTCCTGCGGATCACAGTCACAGTAAATAAATTTTTCAGGAAGCCTGAGATCTGCACAAAGGCTCCGCCAAGCTCCCATTTCACACAACATCAATGTTTGGCCTCCAAGAAATAAAAGCTCTAAGGTGTCCATCGCCAGGGCAAAATTATCAATTGTCAAGTCACTTTTAAAAGAGAAAGAAGATAGAGCATTTCAGAGAGACAGTTCCTCTTGCAGCTTAGAAAAAAAAGGCGGAAGGACAGGTCGCCCACAAACTAAGGACTGGGATTTGCCCCCTAAAAGCTCAGGTGTCTGTCCCCCAAATTTCTGGCCCCAGGCCTGCTGCCCCAGGCAAGCTGAAGCAGTCACAGCCTGAGGCAGCAGGTTCCAGCTGAGTTCAGTGACTTCAGTGACTCAGGCGTTGGGTTATTTTTACTTTCTCAAAGCATTTTTTTGTGGTTTTTTTTTTTTTTTTCACTACTTTTAGAAGTGGCAGACGAGGCTTGTCTATTATAAAATATTTGTTGCAAACACACACATGCACACACACACACACACACTCTCACTTGCTCACCGCTCCCCACACAGTTCCCGTCTGTGTAAAAATCTCAAGTCCCCGTGGTGTCAGGGACAGGAGATAGGAAAGCTGAGACACCCCCACCCCACCCCGGCGAGCTGGGGTTTATGTAACACTCAGCATGATTCTGCTGGAGGAAGGGGTCCTCGAAGCTGGGAACCCGGAGTAGATGACATTTTACAGATGGAGAAACTGAGGCACAGAGGAAGCTCAGGAAGGAAGAGGTAGACTTGGATGTGCCTGTGGCCTTGGGCAGTTAACTTAAATCTCCTCCAGCCTTGGTTTCCTTATCTGTAAAATACGCATTATAGCAGTCTCTGGCTCACAGGGTCACTTGAAGGTTAACCCCTACATTCCTATGTTTTAGCTTTATCATTCTCTAACAACAGAGGCTCAGAGCCTCCTAGGCAATCTCTGGGAGGACCAGGGCTGGGTTTTAGAGGAAGGAGCACTGTTCTTGGAGTCAGTAGATCCAGCCTTGATTCTAGGCCCATCACCACTTCAAAGTCACGGCTCCTCTCCCTGTCTCAGACTCTTAGTCCAAATAATGAGACCTTGGACTAGTCGGTCTCTAGCATGAAAAGGCATGGTGATATCTTCACAACCACCTCATAGGGAAGGTGCTATTATTATCCCCAATTTACAGAGATGAAAACTGAGGCTCTGGGAAAAGCAAGCTGTCAAGACCAAGAAAACATGAGTCGCTCAGACCTCAGAATGTAACCTTATTTGGAAATAAGGTCTTTGCAGATTTAATTCAAAAGATGAGCTTATACTGGATTAGGATGGGCCCTAAATCTAATGACTGCTGTCCTTATGAGAAGAGACAGGCACCAAGAACAGCCAGCCACGTGAAGACAGGGGCGGAGATCGGACGGATGCGGCTGCAAGTTACGGAATGTCGGCAGCCCCAGGAGCTGGAGAAAGCAAGAAAGGATCCTTTGCAAGAGCCTGCAGAGGGAGCGTGGCCCTGCCGACCCTTGGTTTTGGACTTTAGGCCTCCAGAACCACAAAAGGATAAATGTCTGTTGTTTTAAACTCCCAGTTTGTAGTAATTTGTTACGGCAGCCCTTGGAAATGAACACAATGCTCTTCTATAAAAAGTGCACAGAACCCCAGGCAACTATTATCTGGGCTTTTGAAAGGTTCTAGGCTGGGAGGGGTGAAAAACCAAAATGGGCCCTGTTGGCTGGGCAACCAGGACGAGGTGGCCCAACCTTGTGCCCCTTAATGGCCCCGGCGAGTTTCTCCCTGTTCTCAGGGGTCTGCACAGGGAGAAGCAAAGGCTGCCTGGTTATACTTGACCTTAGGCAGAGGCGATAACCTCAGCTGTGTCCCCTGCAGGCCTTTGTAGAAAGGGCATGGCGGAGTCAGGACATCCACCCTGGTAGCTTTGGGGCCATGACTCTCACTTCCCTCCCCAAACAGGAACACCGAGGCCAAGCTCCTGGGGTTATTTACCAGCAGTGGCCGCTTGCCAGTCCGTCCTCTCTGCCAGGCACGGAGCCCAGCTGCCCGGCCCTGGCTGGAATACACGTGCTGACTCTGTCAGCTACCTTTTGGGGTGAGTCTAATGAGTGACCCCTTACATAGATGTGCAAGCTGAGGCTGAGAGCAGCTGAAGTTGCTCACCCAAGGACCCCCCCTTAGCTAGGACACGGCCCAGCCAGACACAAACTCCACTCTGCTGGATTTCATGCCCCATGGCCTTCACCCAGAAGATCAAGGAGGTACACACAAGGGAGCCTCAGCACACAGTGGGTGCTCCATAAATGCTGATTTTTGCTTCCTTTGGCACCTGCTATTTGGTGACAGCATTGTTTCTCAGCACCTCTCCTTAAGTAAGCAGGAGAGGGGAAGAGAAACCCAATCTAGTCTTTACAATTAAAAAAAAAAAGGAAAGAGAAGTAGTATCTCAAGCTGATTGGGTTGGGTGCATTTGGAAAAAAACCACTGGACAAAATAAGGGAGTTTATGAATTTAACTAAACCAGGGCTTCTTTTATCCCCTGGGGAATTTTTTATGGCCTCTGGGTGGGGTTTCGGTTGTTTTGCTGTCACTGCAAACACAGGCTCAGGGAGGCTGTCATTTGACCCTCACTGAGGTAAAGGATGCCAAGAGATGGGGGAAGTGGAAAGCATCCCTGTGTTACAGACGAGACCAAAAAAGAAAGAAGTAAAATCCCCAGAACCCCAAACAGAAACCCAGCTTACCCTCACTGCACCACGTCTGGCCCCTCTAAGAGCCCTGTCGGTTCTACACTGACAAACGTCCTGCGCTGGTCCACAGCTATCCAAGATCACTCCCACGCTCTGCTCTCGTCCCCCAGCATGGCTCACCAAGATGTGGCAGCAGCCTCCTCCCTGGCCTCCCTGCCTCCACTGGGAGCTTGCCTCTGCCCCCTGCATTGAGCAAGGCTACCAGAGGCACCTTTCTCACACGTAGGTCTATCTGCATCATTCTTCTGCTCACCCCTCCACTGGCTCTCCATTGCCCTCAAAATGAAGCCCAAACTTCTTACCCAGCCATAAGCTCCCTGAAACTCCTCCAGGATACTTTGAACTGTCTTAATAGAAGAAGATACAAAGGGACAGAGGGACTAGGTTCTGCTTTTTGCCTGTTGAAAGCTCAAGCATTCCCTGGTTACGGTTCCCCAAAAGCACCTGCACACTCTGACCTCTGGACCTTTGTACCTGCTGTTCCCTCTCCCTGGAATGCCCTTCCCTCTACTTCCTCCCACTCATCTGGGAAAGCCCAGTCACCTATCGGCTCTCAGCTTAGGTGCTGCGTCCTGCAGGAAGCTCCCCAGGCCCTCTGGGAGGCCCCTATTCCAACATATGGCATCCTGCTAGGAAGCCAGCAATCAGGAAGAACTCAGTCCAGGACAGCCAGGCTCAGAGGTGCCACCAGGAAGGACAATTCGGGTGGGGCCTTGGCTGCTCTCAGCTAAGTGCCCTGCGCCTTGGGGCAGACAGACCAGAGTTCCCAACCCCAGACCTCAGATACTGTCAGTGGTTTTTGCTCCCTACAATGTGCTACCAAATACGTTTTATTTAATCCTCATTATTCCTTCATTTCTCAGATGAGGAAACTGAGGCCTGGAAACGAGACATCGGTTGCCCAGGCCACAGTGTGGTGATCTGCAGAGACTCCATCCCAGCCCTGCTGGACTTTGCCTCCAGAGCCTGTGCCCTGACACCTGTCACAGGGCAGAAAATGCCCTGAAAACAGCAGCCACGTGAGACCAATCACAGGAACTGTGATCATTACCGAAGGATGCCAGAACTGGGAAGGACCACGCCCCAGTTCCCTTCCCCTGTGCCTCAGTCTGCCCACTTGTAAAATGAGCATAACGACAGCCAACACTGCACACCGCTCACATGAGGCAAAAGACGTGGGGTGGGGAGGGGGTCCTGACTCCTGAGACCAGCAGCTAGCTCAGGAGCAGACAGGCGGGAAGCCCAGGGTGACTCCCAGCTGCCTCTCCTCCCTACACTACAGAGCTGTCGGCCACTTGAGAAGAGGGCACCCATGTCCCACGGCTGCGTGGTCAGACACCACACCCCCATGCGTGACGGGGGAGCTTCGTGGCTCTGCTCAGTATCCAAACCACAGGGATTGAGAGCGGCACGTCTGGAGGAGAGGACTCAGGGTCTGGAGCCTGCACTCCCAGGTCTGAGTCCCAGCTCCACCGCTGTCCAGCTGTGCGTCTTCAGACAAGTCCCTTAACCTGAGCCTGTTCCCTTCTCTGTAAAATAGTGACATCACCTCCATCTCCTTCACACTGCTGCTGTGAAAACTTGAGTTAATGGCTCACAAACAGGGAATCGGTCCATTGTATTTTTAATAATTAATGATGTTCTTTCAGTCCTTTACTTTTCTTAAATTGGACTTATTTTGAGTAATTGTAGATTCACATGCAAAAAGAATACAGACAGCTCTTTTGTACTCTTTACCCAATGTCCCCAGATGGTAATATTTTAGAACACAGTGGTGCAGTATCACAGCCAGGATGCAGACATCGATATGGTCGAGATGCAGAACACTTCCTTCACCACCAGGGTCTCCCATGCGGCCCTTTTATAACCATACCCATGTCCCTCCCCGTCCCCTAACCTGTCCTCTGCTTCTAACTTCATCTTCTCAAGAACAGACAAATGGGCCAGGCGTCGTGGCTCACGCCTATAATCCTAGCACTCTGGGAGGCCGAGGCGGGCGGATTGTTTGAGCTCAGTAGTTCGAGAACAGCCTGAGCAAGAGCGAGACCCCGTCTCTACTAAAAATAGAAAAGAAATTATATGGACAACTAAAAACATATATATATATAGAAAAAATTAGCCGGGCATGGTGGTGCACGCCTGTAGTCCCAGCTACTCGGGAGGCTGAGGCAGTAGGATCGCTCAAGCCCAGGAGTCTGAGGTTGCTGTGAGCTAGGCTGACGCCACGGCACTCACTCTAGCCCGGGCAACAGAGTGAGACTCTGTCTCAAAAAAAAAAAAAAAAAATAGACAAACGGAATCTAACACTACGTATTAATGTTCCCTTTGGGGACTGGCTTTTACCCCCTAGAATAACTCCTTCCAGCTTCATCCAAGTTGTTAGTGTATCAGCAGTTTGATCCTTTTCATTGCTGCATAGTGTTCCATGGTACGGACACACTGCAACGTAACCCACAGACTGCTGAACATCTAGGCTGTTTCCACTTTTGGCTGTTAACGAATAAAGATGCTGAGAACATTCACATGGGGCTTGTGGGTGAGCTTAAGTTTTCATTTTTCTGGGATACAGTCCTTCCATTTTAAATGCGTACAGGCATATGATTTCATTCGTTCACCATATGTTTATTGAGCACCTATTACGTGCAGGCACTGTTCTAGACACTTAGGAGATAGCAGTGCCCCCCCCTTCCCTCTTGGGTAATGCAAATTTGAATAACAGGCAGCTTATGGCAAAGTCCACTCGATAGCAATACACAGACCTGGAGAGAGTTCTCTGATTAACGACAAAATCGGTAGCCGCTCCAGGCGGCCAGGTTAAGCACAAAGCACTTAGGAGTGTTTCTCAAGGAAAAGCTTACCTTCTAGGTAAACACCCATCACCTAGAGATGAAGCGACTGGCTAGCAAGCCAGGAAACTCTGGCGTGACTTTTCATGCACAGCATTTTCTTTAGGAAGTTCCTTGTTACAGTGGAACAAGCCCAGGACGTTCCTATTTCCTAGATTTTAGAAGTACGTCATTTGACAGCTCGAATGACAATGGGTGACATTTCCTAAGTGCTTACTATGCTCCCCACCATCCTCGGATTTTACCCACATCGTCACTTTTTTTTTTTTTTAAGAGACGGTATCGCTATGTTGCCCAAGCTGGACTCAAACTCCCGGTTCAAGCGATCCTCCGACCTCAGTCTTCTGAGTCACTGGGACTACAGGCATGCGCCACTGCACCCAACTATATATCGTCACTTTTAATTCTCATAAACCATAAACCATTCCCTAGATAACTGCACTATTAACCCTATTTTACAGAAGAGGAAACTGAGGTTCCCAGTGTTAAAAACTGGCCAAAGGGTGTTTGGCTGGGAAACGCAGAACGAGGATTGAAACCCGGAAGGACAGGAGTCATCAATCTGACGGCCTAAAAAAGGAGCCTCCTCTCCCTCTCACTCCACACCCAGTTCCGGATGTTAAGTGTCCTTCTCTCCCAGGCTCTGCACACCTCATTAAAGGCCCCGGGCAGCAACTGTTTCCAATATAAATGGGGCAGTTCCTCATTAACTATGAAAGACCTAAGTGCTGATCACCTTGGTCAATATGTTCTAAGCTCTCATCATTAGAAATAAAATCATCAGGTGAGCCGAACCTGTTCCCTTTGATTAAAATGTTTCCCTCCTTGATGCCCCTCGTGCCACACAGTCCCAGGTGCCTGTGAACTAAGTACTTTCTCCATCGATGAAACAAACTTCATTTTTAACTTCTGAACTCCTGAGATCCATTGCTCTCATGACAACACAAGTTCCCACCATGATCTAATAGGAATATTTAACCTCCAACGTGACCAATGTTTTCAGCAGGAGCAGACAGCATGCTCCTGCGTGCTCTTTCCAGCTGACAGGTTGGTGGCTGGTGTGGGGTAATTACCATGACCATTATCAAAGAGGCCTCAATCTGCCACTGTGTTGCTTCAGGGATAACTAGAAGGGATCCGGGAATTACACTGCTAGAATCAGGCTGAGCACAAAGTAGGAGCCTTTGGTTTCTCCACTGGCTGCATCTGGTCCTGATCCCTGATCTCACACCACTGAAGACATCTTCCAAACCAGTACTGGGTACAGAAGAGGCTCTCGGCCAGCAGCCACCGACGTGACCATAATGCACCAAGCATCTGCTCTATGCAGGCCCTTGCTGGAAGGTGGGAAGACAGCAGGGGACAGACAGGTTCCAACCTCAAATAAACAATTCAATACCCAATTACAAACAGAGACAAATGCTGGGGAGGGGCCAAAGTGGTGCTGATGTAAGAATACAGGTGGAAAGATGTGCTCAGCAAAAATGGTCAGAGAAGGCCCTTCAGGGGAGACAAGAACTGAAGGAACCAGGGGAAGAGCATTCTGGACAAAAGAAACAGTATGTGCAAAGGTCCTGAGGCACAAGCAAACCCAGACTATTTCAGAAGCCAAAAGCATTTAAGGAATTTGTTTGGTTATGTCTCCTTCCACTCTCCGCTCATTCAGTCCCAACCCCGCTGGCTTCCAGGATGTTTCTCAAACCTTCCCAACATATTCCTGCTTCAGGGAATGCCTAGAACACCCTTCCCACCCCTCCCCGAGATCTCTGCGTGACCTGCTTCCAGATGTGAGCTGATAAATGTTTAACAATGGGCTCTCTGGGGGAGTGAGCTCTGATCTCTGACATGTGCCAATTTCCTTGCTGTAAATGCCCCCGCCATGGTTGATCTCAAGCTACCACGTGACATCACTGAACAAGGGGCTGGGAAGAGATGTGTATGAGGAGCTCGCGGGAGCTGGCACAAGCCAACTGCAGCACACCACTGGTGTGTTCCCGCGAGTCGTTCTTTAAATGTCTTCCCATCAGAGAAACCTTTGTTAATTTCCCTCATCAAAAACAGCACCTCTGTCCCCATCCTCCACCTTGTTTTTCTTTTCTTTGCCATCCTTACCACCGTGCTGTTCCTTTATTTTTTTCTTCACCCCCTGTCTCCCTGACTAGAAGTCAGCTCCACGGAAGCAGGGAACTCTGCCCGGCCTGCTCGCTGCTCTACTGCTGGTGCCTAGCACAGTGCTCAGCACATAGCAGACGCTCAATAAACATTAAGGACATAAAAGAATGATAAGGCAGCCCATGTGGCTGGGCTGTGGTGACAAAAGGGAGAACGGGAGAAGAAGGGTGAGGGCTTCCCCAACCCCCTCACCCCGCAGGGACCTCTCCAGAAGCGGGGCACCAGGGAGCCCGAGGGACGGTGGGCACAGCGGGCCGTCTGCCAACCCGCTCGACACGAGGCTCCTCATTATACAGTGTCATCGCTGCCGCGAAGCTTTCGCAGCCACTCTCAAACCGTTTTGCCTTTAAAATAGAAGTTTCCTGTGAACCTGCAAACAATTCATCGCTCAGCGTCCTTAAAATGTTCACAGGTATTTAAAATGCTATATAATCAAGTTCGCAAAAATATAAAGTGTAAGCGTTAAAATACTTTAATGTTCTAATTAAAACAGACCGCTTATGCCCAGCCTGACTTCTGTTTACTATTTCCGTAATAGCCAGTGGCCTGTTCTAGGGGGAGTTTTTTTTTTTTCCTTTTTCAATTGGCCTTAAAAAAATAGGGCGGTGGGGGGAAGGAAAAAGTTAAGTTTGCTTTCCCCAGCGGTGCACTGAGGAGCTGAAAATCACAGTCTCAGAATATCCACAGGTTGCCAACTGCTGAACGGTTGGGGGACATCTGCAGGCCCCTCCATCTGCCACCTGGAAACAGACGGAGCTCAGCAGGAATGGGAGGAAAGGGCGAGAGGGAAACCTTTACATCCCACGGCTCTGAAGACACCCAGCACCGCAGACCCCACTGGCCACTCCACGCCTGCTCATTCAGTCCTCACTGTCGCAGGCCAGGAGGGAAATCGTATTTATCTGTAAGGTTCGAGAAGACAAGCTAAGGCTCTACCTGCCCTGATAACCCTGTCTCTGACAGGCACAGCCATGACGTCTTCACATAGGCTGTTCCCTCGCCCTTCCCCATGCACAGGTCTACTCATCCTGTCCTCAGCTCCGGCCTCACCCCCTCGGCCAAGTCTTCCCGGACTATCCCCAGCCCAGTATTGAGGAAATCACCTGCCAGCTGCTCTCACCACTTTCTCTGTACCAAGGGTGGCCTGCTGCTCTGCCCGCATCAAAATGATCTTGAGTGAGTGAATTCTGTAAGCCCAAAATGGGCCACCCTGGTGATGGCAGTCCCTGACGGGTGCCTGGCCTTTTCTCCCAACCTCCCCGCCAGCCCACAGCTCCCGACAGACTCTCCCGCTGTCCCCCCGTAGCACCGAGTGCTGTCTGTGGCTCTGCTCGCTGGGCAGCCCCTCGTCCCCGAGGCTACACTCTCCACGGGATCAGAGGCTGTGCTGGGTGCCCAGGGCCCACCTCCGTGAGCGCACACGGCAGATGCTCACCAAGAGGCACAGGAAACAGCCTCTCAACTCCCTCCTCAACCCCAGTCCTTTTTTCCCTAAATGCTTCATATCTGGCTCATTCATTCACTGATCAACACCCTTCCCATCACCAAGGACCCACCTTTGTGTCAAGCTCTGGAGACACCCCAAGATGCATCAACTCTGGGGTCCCCCAGGCCCCCTGACTCCAAAGCATTCCTCTTTCTTTCCCATCTTTCCCTGGCCCTGGGCCCCATAAGGGCAGGCTCCCTCCTTTATGCCCTCCCTGATCTGCTAATCCCCAGCCTTCTCGTGCTTGTTCTGGAAGGCCCTGCACACCTGCGCCCTCCTTCCCAGGCCTGCCCTAGTGCTGTCCACCTGCATGGTGGCTGTTCTCTGGCTAGTCTCCTGCTCCCTCCCAACCCGATGAAGTGCTTTCTCTGCTGAGGGTGATCCTGCCCCCCCAGGGGACATTCAGCAACTTCTGGAGACATTTTTGGTTGTTAGGTGGAGGCCAGGGATACTGCTAAACATCCCACAATGCCCAGGACAGTCCCCATGATGAAATGGCCCAAAATGTCAATAGTGTGGAGGTTGAAAAACCTATGATAAACCAGTCTTTTAAACACACCTCCAAAAGTCTCATTCTCCTGCTCAAACGCCCACCAGGCCACCCACCAACCCTTCTTCATGACCCTCAGGGTGCTACTTCTCCCAGCCTGACCACATCACACGCCCGTCCACACACGAGCTTCCCAGGCACGGCCCTGGCCCACGCTGGGACGTGCTCCTGGAGCATCTGCCTCCTCCGTCTCTTGGCCTATCAAGCCTTCCAGGTCTCGGGGCTCATTTCAAAAGCTCTATCCTCTCTCCTGGCTCCCTGGCTGATCTACCTGCTGCCTCTCCTCTGCACCCACACCCTGAGCTTCCACTTCCCCAAGGCCACCTGCCACTCTGGTCCAACTCGGGTCACGGCTGCTTGCTGATTCTCTCAGTCACTTTGGGAAACGCCCAGGAGAGTATCTGGCACACAGTAGGTGTTCAGAGATGTGGAATTAATCCAAATCCCTCTTCTCACTAAAGCTTCAAATCCAGAAAATTCCCAGGATGCAAACCAATTCAGTCCGTCAGCCTTTTATTCGGACTGACTCCAATTCCTTTAGTTTTGCCTTACGATACACCAAGACTTTCCGCTTTTCCCTTTCCCCTTCATCTCAGCTCAACAAAGAAGCCCGAATTGCTCTGTCCACAATATGAGCAGACACAGACTACCTGCTATCCCCACAGACACCCCCAATGTTCTCAGGGACACTTCTGCCTTTTGTAGCAGATTAATTTCAAAGGACAAAATAATAGATTCCCTGTGCCAAAGACCTTAAGAAAACCAAAGACAGAAATCACCTATAATCTCCATCACCAAAAGGAAGAGCAAAACAGACCTCAGAATCACTCCACTCAGGGGTGAGGGAGCTGGGGCATTTGTACCCCAGCTCCTGAGAGCTGGGGGCTGCTCCTGGGGGGTTACAGCCTCCATACTTCTGGCCTGCCCACTCTCAGGCAAAGTGGTCTTGTGGTTTTGGAAAAAAGCCCCCAGGCACAGAGATGCAGTCACCAGCAGGCGGAAGCATGCCAGAAAACACTAGAATGTCCAATGGGAACAGGGACAGCATCTGCTCATCTCCTTTTGCCCTATCTCAGGCTGCACAGTGGACGGTGGCTGGTCACTACTGCAGCACTGATTCGCACTGCATCCAGCAATCACCCCTTATTTTCATTTGGGGATCCCCTCTTCACTCTGTCACAGCCCCTCCCAACCGCCATGAACACCTGTCATGCTTTTGGGCCAGCCAGCATCAGAATCTCCTTCCCACAGGTGGAGAAGCCCTCCCTTACAGGAGTCTTGGCGGGAGGCTGAGTCAGTTTCTGTGGCTTGCAATTAAAAGTCCTGGATGGGGTCCCCCGCACCCCGACTCTAGGGGGAGGCTCGTGAACCAGGCCTGGGCCAATGAACAAATCTCATTCCCCTGCCCAGAGGAAGCTCTGCTTTTTTAATTTACAGAAATTATACTGTACATGTCACTCGGCAGTGGCTTTTATCCCCACAGTAACATGCTAGGGATGTCTCCCCGGGACAATAAGTATCAATTCGTCTTTCCCTTCTTAAAAAAACAAAAAACAAAACCTTCCCATACATTTTTAAAAATGGGAAAAAATGAACTTTGTCTAGAAGAATTTGAGACACCGCTTGAGAAAGCTGGAATCCCAGGGCATGTCTGTGAACCTCGGCTGGACACTCTGGGTGGACAGTCGCTGGAGGCAAACAAGAGGGCTGGCGCCCCCACCGGTGCAGCAGTCAATCAGGAACAGCCACAGGGTGGTGAGGGTTGGGCCCCGGGCCCCAGACCTAACTCCACTTCCCAGGAACACACCCATAACTGGGGAGAGCCTTTATCATTCACTTTGTACCTACAGCTGTAAGAGCTCCTATCTACTGAAGAATCACTGTTGGGAGCTGTACCATGAACCCGACATCCACAGCACTGCCTCTTCACAGCAACGCCGTGCTAGCCATCTCCAGCAGCGCCTCTGCTTCACAGATGGGGAAAAGGAAGCTCAGGGAAGCTTAACAGCAGTAATAGTAGTAGTAATAACAACTCACACTTGCCGAGTGCTCATTATGTACCAGGCACTAAGTGCTTTGCAGTGTATGGACTTATTTCATTTATTCCTTCAACAGCCAGGTGCTGCTTTAGGTGCTAGGAAGACAGTAGGAAGCAAAACACACAAAAATCCCTGCCCTCCTAGAGCTGACATCTCAGTGGGAGAAATCAGTGAACAGGATAAATGGGTAAAATGCACATATTCCATTATGTTAAGTGCTAGGGAAGAAAAAAATACAGCAGGGAAAGGAAGTGAGGATGTGTACGTGTGCACGCACATGCGCACTGTGAGATTTTAATTAGGGTGGCCAGGGAGGCCTTCCTGAGAAGGTAGCTTCTGAGTAACCACCAGATGAAGTGAAGGAGCAATGGAGGCCAACACGTGAGAGAGAGACACCAGCAAGTGCAAAGGCCCTGGGGTGGGAGTGTGCTCAGCCTGTTTAAGGAAAAAGGAGATGGCCAGATACTGTCATTCCAATTTTAGATGAGAAACTGAGGCCCAAAGAAGTCATGTAGTCAAGATCACACAGCAAACAAGTGGACACTCCAGAACTAGAACCCAGGACATGTGACACTAGATCAGAGGGTTTTTTCCCACTGAGCAATTCCTGTGCGCTCCTCCTGGATTAAGAGGCTTGTGAGAGACTGCTTGTCACCAGGGAGGTCGCGAATGAGGCATCCCCCTATCCAGTCCCAAAGCCACGCTCAGAGAACATCCCGCGCAGGCCCGTGGACACCCACACAAGCCTACGCAGACACACACAGGTGTGCGCACAGGCCATTCTTCCCCCAACACAGAGGTGAGAGAACAGTGTCACTGAGGGACGTGCAAAGATTAAGCTAATAAATGAAGCTGCCCGATTGACGGTTCTTGGAGCAGAGCACTGGGGAATGAGAAATCACTACTGCTGCCAGGAAAAATCCTGCTCCTCCAAGTCCCACCAAGTCCATGACCTTGACTGACAGCAACAAGGAAGAAAAGGAGCTAGGAAAAGAGAGAGGCTTAGACCTGAGAAGGGGCTGGAGCCCACCAGGAACAGATGTGTGATGTAGGCAAGCGACTGCCCCTCTCTGAGCCTCATCTTAATATAGGGGTGGCAACACCAGTCCTTGCTCAGAAGGCCACTGCAGGTCCACAATGGTGCATGTCACAGATGGTGTGGACAATCTCAACTAGGTAACACCTGCCTGTGGCATGAAGTCAGAGGCTACCAGAGGGTAGAGATGAGAAAGTCAATCCCCCACTCACCCCAACACCCCCTTGCCAGGGGCAACCACTGTTGGCAGTTTCTCATGAGTCCTTCTAGAAAAGTGTACACCAAAAATTAACTTGTTTGTACATGTAAAGAACAATTTGTCTGAGGTTACCTGCTTATAAAAGGCAGTGGGACTGGAAGCTCCCACATCTACCTGACTTCACAGCCTAAGTCCCCAGCCTCTGTGCCACCTGTTCCCAGCTCTTCTAGGCTGAGGAAAAGTCCAAGACCCAGACCACAGATGGGCAATGTTCTGTCCTGCCCCTGGCTGCTGTGGGGCCCCAGCTGGCCCCAAGCACCGCCTCCTTTCCTCAGCCGCCTGGCCACTGACCAGAACTGCCGAATCCATCCCCTCCCCAACCCCTCCATCCCCCAGCACCCCGCCACAAGCTGTCCCCTGGTTGGAGCCCCCATCACCACTCTCCAGATGGCTACAGCAGACCCCTCAGCAGTCTCCCAGCCCCCGGGCCCACTCTCCTGAGTGACCTTTCCAAACACAAAACTTAAACAAGCCACCCCCCTGTTCAAAGCTTGCCCATGGTTCCCCAGTGCACTGTAGAGAAAACCCAAACTCCTTCCCCAATCCCATGTCGCCCCTGCGGGATCAGAATGAGATGCCCTTGCTGCTCTCCCCCGGAGCTTCCTCTCTGCTTCTCCACAACACGTAGCATACCTTGTGACTGGACACTGTCCTTTCTTTCCTGCCCGGCTCCCCTCACCAGAATGGAAGCTCTATGAGGGCGGGAACCTTGTCTCTCTTAATGACAGCTTCATCCCACGCACACAGGATGGGCTCAACTGTTTGTTGAATGAATAAATGAAATAAGCAGAAGCAATACTCCCGCCCCCAAATGAACCTTCCACAAATTCAATTTACTCATTCTCGATTTCCATATCATTATTTTGAAAATCTCAGAGGACAGGGATGGAAACCCCAATCATCCCCAGAGCTAAATGTCCTTGCCACCCCCCACCCCAGTGCCGCCTAGACTCCCTTTGTTTCCTCCCTTCTTTCTCGTTGTTACATTAAGCAAAATTTCTTCATTGGCAAATAAATGCTTTTTCCATCAATAACCACGGATGACTAAATCAAACCTTTAGCTGCTGTTCTTATCTCTTAAACAGACCCATGGATTTCCCAACTAATCAGAAGGTGAATCAAACGCTGCCATTTGAGGTGGGAGATAATCCGGTCAATTTCTTCCAGGAGGAGGGATCTGGGTGGGAATTTGCGTATGGCCCCCAAAAAACAAACACTCTTGTAAATAAAGCCGGCCTCCATCCTGTCTCCACAATGCAACTCTTATTGAGTGAGTCAGGTGTTTGGCTGATTAAAAATTGATCCATTTCAAAATCTAATCAACAGAATAGGATTCTTTCATACGTTATCAAGAGAGCTGCTGACATCGAAAACCAAACCTGTTATTAACCCATGAACTTCAGTGACCTGCTCCTCGCTGCTCGGAGGGACCGTAAATTATTCAGTGGTCCACGAGTGGGGCTAGTGAGTCTGATGGATTTAGACCGTCAGTCCAAGGGGGCAGCAGTCCAGGGGGTTCAGGTCGATGGCGTGGCCCCACCAGTCCCCAGAGACTGGGGTTCAAGACACTCAGGGTCTGCGAGTCGTGACTGTGAATACATTATCCATGTCCGCCCAGGCCTTGCCATGGCTGTGCCTTTGACAGAAAGGCCTCACGTAACTCCCTGAGCAGGGCGGGCAGGCTGGCTTAGGCCTCGGGGGGCTGTGGGGTTGGGGAATGATTTCTAATTCCCAAGTTAATAAATTATTTCCCTTGAACTACAGAAAAGGAAAAATAAATAAATAAAGGGGGGGCACAGCTCGCATTTTGCAAACAGGAACAGGCAAAACAGTCAGTTCAAGTATTTTACCTCCTCGTGCAAGGAACAGCTCTGTTGCAACGGGACTGTTTAAAAGAGGAGATGAAAAGAGGCGTCCATGGGCTGTTTATGTGTCCAGCGGGGCCCAGGGGGCCATGGGCTTTCTCACCAACTTCTACTCTTTGACCTTGAATTAAAGCCTCGTTAAGAGTCATATCTTATAAAAACAAAAGCAGAGTAAACAAAGGGTTTTCTTTTCTTTTTTTTAAAGAACACACATATATCCATGCCAAAGTTTCTATTTTGCTAAGCAAGCAGGAAATCCAAACACAGTAAAGGCTGCACTTGGCATTATTATTTTGGGACCTGTATTCCACAGCTGACCTGATTAGGAAGATTTAAAATGGGAAAAATGTTAAGTCTCAGGTAGAGCTGGAAGAGACTAGAACCCGGGAAGAGGCTAGACTAGTCTGCTGCGGGACAGGGGAGATGAGGGTGAACCATGTCCATGCCCTCCCTGGCTTCTGGGAGACCCGACAAAGTATAAATGCCACCACAGGCTCCTCAGAGCACTTGCTGGGAAAACCAGCATGGCTCTGCGAGCTACGTAGGCAAACAGAGTTCAAATCCTGACTCTTCCACTTCCTTTGGCAGGTGACTCTGAGCCTCAGTTTCCTCATCTGTCAAATGGGGACAACAATGCAGCTATGTATTTTAAGTTCTCTAGGTCATCTCTATATGGTAGGAAGCACGTGCGAGTTATTCAACTGCTCAACAATCAGCATCTGTGGCGGCTGTTAATATTTTCGTTAACATTGTATCAGGTGTTTTGCACTCCTTAGAGTTCTTGATAAAGCCAGCGGCAGATTAGCATCTCCCTCAGCTGCACACTCCCAGCCCAAATACCTGACCTTTATAGAAATGATGATTCTGATCTGCCTCCCCCATGCACAACGCTTTAGTGGGAACCCCAGAAAGTACCTACATGATATGCGGTTGAGCTTGACAGTCAAAGTCCTGGGTTCAAACCCCAGCTCTGCCACCTACCAGCTGTGTGACTTTGGGAAAGTGAAATCACCTCTCTGAACCTCAGCTGTCTCAACTTAAAAACGGGATGGTCATAATACTAACCTCGTGGGGCTCTCTTAGCACAGTGCCTGGCACCTCGTAAGCCCTTGATCAGTGCTGGCTAGCAGCATCGTCGTCGTTATTCAGACTCAGCTGTCCACTTGATCAGATGGAGATAATTCAGTTATGCGTAAGAGTTGAACCTGTCAGGGGCCTCTTGCTGAGTGACCCTGGGCAAGTCACTTGGCCACTCTGAGCCCTGGGTTCCTCTCCAATAAAACAAATAATGCCATCTATAAACTCCATCTGGCTTGGTCACGACCCCATTCCCTTAGTCGAGAACAATACCAGATCTGCAATAAGTGCTCAAATAAAGCACTACAAATAAATATACTTGTTTAAGTTCTCCCCCCGAAAACGTCGGCACCCTGCACAAGCTGCCAACAGCAAATGTGCACAGAAGGAAGGTGAGCAGCTTTTTCTCCACACTCAAATGCTGTCCCCAAACCCTGAGGACGCCCCTACCCCCACTGCTGGGAAGGCACCCAGCTCACCCCATCCCAAACCACCTGGACACTTCGGCTCCACCCCCGTGAGCATCCAGAAGACCAGACAGAGGCCTACTCCCTGCACATCAAACTCTTACAGACCACCAGGAAGCCCCTCTTAAATAATAATATATTTACAAGTCTGAAGCCTCTCTGACCTCTCCTCAAAGCAAAATCATCCTCTGAAGGCCCCTCGACCTGATCATATTGATCCTGTCTGAGCTGTAATTTCGCGGCTGCTCTGTGCAGACGGGGTCGGCCTGCCCAGCTGGCTGCGGCCTGGCGGCTCCAGAGGTGCCCGCAGCAGCTGGGATGAGACAGAAATCAGATCTGTCCTGCAAAGCCAGGGACAGCGGCTGCTCCTGCAAGTGGGGCTCGGGGCTGGCGGTGGATGTCCCCTCCATCAGCTGCTGCCCTCAGGCCCAGCCTGGTACAGGGAAGGCCGGTGGGGACTGAATGAATGACAGGCACGGGGTGCGGAGGGGAAGTTCTGGGAACCCAGGTCCCACCCCTGGGTCAGGCCCAACCTTACCTGGCCAGGCGGTGAGGTCTCAGGCTCGGGCCCAAGGGGCACGGTGTCCTCTACAGTGGTGGCCAGACCTGCCTGGCACCTTGAGGTGAGACGGGTTCCCAGGCCCAGCCAGGCCCTCCCTGCTGCCGGGCCACCGTCTGCTGTTTACTCGCTGCCTGTTTTCCTCATGACAGGCCTTCCAAGAACCACGGCCAGAAATCAATGCAGCTGGTTCTGGTGCCCACAACCCCCACCTTCCCTCCTGCTACCAAAGTTCAGCTGCTGCTTCCTGTCCAGCTGGGGCAGGCACTGAGCTGAGGGACAGCCCGAGGTAGGGGCACCCCCTCAGCCCCCCCCCGCCCCCCCGACCCCAGGCTGAAGAACCCGGGCAGAGGGGTCCTGGGAAAGGCCAGGCAAAGACAGGCCCTGATCTCCACCCACAGCAGAGGCCCAGCGGACCAGGCAGGGAGCAGTGGGGAAGCTCTCCCGGCCCAGTCTCCCCCTTACTACATCACCAAATAGGCAGGTGGCCCCCTGAGCTTCACTCACCTGGGGAGTTTACCCTAAAGTTTTGGCTAAGAATCACCTGGAGCCTTAGTTAACAATTCGGAGTCTCAACCCTGCTTCCAGAGACCTCGGGTGGAGCCAGGAGTCTGTGATTTAATAAGTCCCCAGGTGATTCAAATGAGAAGGTAACACTGGGAAAAAGAGTTTGTATGCAAAGATTAGGCTTCTGAGATGTTAATCACTGCGGTGTTCAGAAGCCAGAAGAACTAGAATTAAGAAGACTGTTAGATAAAATATAGGACACCCAGATAAATTTCATTTTAGATAAACAATATGTGATTTTTAGTATAAGTACATTGCAAATACTGTATGGGATATACTTAAACTAAAAATTATTCATTGTTTTTCTAAAATTCAAATTTAACGGGGCATCTCATTATTATTATTTATTTATTTTTTCTCTTTTGCAAAATCTGGCAGCCTACACTGAAAATCATTTACCATTCCACACTAAAGGACTAGCGACATAAACCACAGCTCATCCACCTGAGGGAATATTATGTAGCCACTAAAATGGTAAATAACAGTCAACATGGCACTTGTCATGAGCCAGGCCCTGTTCCACATGCCTCACATAGATTAATTAATTCACGTAACCCTCCAAGTAACTGAGCCAGGCATTGTTAGTGTCCCTGTTTTACAGATGAGGAAACTGAGGCACAGAGGTGAAGCCACTTGGCCAAAGTCCCATAGCTAGAAAGTGGCAGAGCCAGGCATTAAACTGAGAAAGTCAATTACAGAGTTAAGTATAGACTTTATCACTTTACTGCTGTCTTGCCCTCGGGGACATTGGGCAATCCCTGGAGATATTTTTGATTGTCACAACTTGGGGGATGCTACTGGCATCTGGTGAGCAGAAACCAGAGATGCTGCTTCACATCCTACAAGGCACAGGACAGCCCCTACAACAAAGAATTATCCAACCCCAAATCTCAACAGTGCCCAGATTGAGAAACTCTGATTGATACCCAAGAAAATGGCATGCCCCTGTGCACCAAGAGACACTCATGCACCCATGTTCCTAACAGCACTGTTAGTAGAAGCCCCCAAATGGAAGCCACCCAAATGTCCCCCAACAGGAGAATGGATGAATAAATGGTGGTATACTCACACAACAGAATGCTAGACAGCAACAGGAATGAATGAACTACAACGTCACCACACAACACAAGTGAATCTCAAGAACACAATGTTGGCAAAAGAAGCCAGACCCAAAAGAGCACACACTGGATGATTCCAAACAGACTAATCTGTGCTGTAAGAAGTCAGCACAGGGTCACCGTTGGGGGTGGGTGGTTGGCAGCGACTGGGAGGGGGACACAGGGGCTTCTCGGTGGGCCAGAGATGTTCTACTTTTTAATCTGAGTGATAGTTCTATGGGTGTGACAATTAGTCGAGCTAAACATACAGGATCGGGGCCCTTTTCTGTATGTTTGTTATGTGTCAACAAATGGGCTAAGGAAACTGACAAAGATTTATCTCAGAAGTGGATGGTTTTTATTTTCTTCTTTTTGCTTATTTTTCTATAATTGCCACTCTGAACATGTTTTACTTTTTAAAAGCAGTAGGGTGACAACAAAAGTGTTTATTCATTCATCAAAAATTTACCGCCCCCTGCAATGTGTGGTCCCCCAGTGCAGGACATTGAGGTGTCAGGGGTGTCCCTGCCCTCAAGGAGTTCATGGTCTTGATTCCATTCAAGGGGCTGGGAAGACGATGTAGATACAACCAGGGTCTGTAAATGAGCAGGCCCGAGGGCCACAACCAGCCAGCAGTAGAGTATTTCATCTGTCCAGCCTAATGTTTTAATCAAATTTGATTTCCCTGGGGCAGGGCCAGGTCTCCCCAGTTGCCGGGCATCCCCACCCCCAAACTTCTTCCTGCATTACCCAGAGCTGAACCCACCATTAATGTTACTTGCTACCTGCCCACCCTTGCTCTTGTGGGAGTCTGCCATTCCCTGAAATAGATATTGCAATTAGCACTATCCCGTGATAGAAAGACGGACAAAAGATTACAAATACAGAGAAAGCAAAAATGTATGGGAGTGAGGAGGCCCATGGGTGGAAGAATGCTACTGACAACAACTCAAAAACATGTGGACCAACTACTACTACATAAAGAAAGCAAGCCTAAATCTAACCAAATACATACAACATCTATATGAAGAAAACTACAAAAAACTGATGAATAAAATCACAGAAGAAGCCGAGTGTGGTGGCTCACGTCTATAATCCTAGCACTCTGGGAGGCCGAAGCAGGAGGATCGCTCGAGGTCAGGAGTTCGAGACCAGCCTCAGCAAGAGCGAGACCCCATCTCTACTAAAAAATATAAAGAAATTAACCGGACAACTAAAAATATATAGAAAAAAAATTAGCCGGGCATGGTGGTGCATGCCTGTAGTCCCAAATACTTGGGAGGCTGAGGCACGAGGATCGCTTGTGCCCAGGAGTTTGAGGTTGCTGTGAGCAAGGCTGATACCACAGCACTCTAGCCCGGGCAACAGAATGAGACTCTGTCTCAAAAAAAAAAAAAAAAAAATCACAGAAGAACTAAATGGATGGAGAGATAGTCCATGTTCATGGATAGGAAGACTCAATAGTGTCACATTGTCAGTTCTTCCCAACTGATCTATAGACTCGATGCAATCCCAATTAAAATCCCACTCAGCTATTTTGTAGATATTGACAAAGTGATTCTAAAGTTTATATGGAGAGGAAAAAGAGCCAGAACAGCCAACATAATATTGAAGGAAAAGAACAAAGTCAAGGAATGACACTACTGAACTTCAACACTTACTATAAAGCTACAGTAATGAAGATGGTGTGGTACTGGAGAAAGAATGGACAAATAGATCAATAGAACAGAATAGAGAGCCCAGAAACAGACCCACATGTAATCAACTGATCTCTGACAAAGGAGCAAAGGCAATATAATGGAACAAAGATATTTGTCTTTTGAACAAATGGTGCTGGAACAGCTGGACAGCCGCATGAAAAAAAAAAATCAGTCTAGACACAGATATTATACCCTTCACACAAATTAACTCAAAATACATCATAGACCTAAATCTAGAATGCAAAACTATAAAACTCTCAGAAGGTAATGCAGGAGAAAAACCTAGATGACTTTGGGTCTAGTGATGACTTTTTAGATACAACATCAAAAGCACAGTCCATGAAAGAAATAATTGATAAGCTGGACTTCATTAAAATTAAAATTTTCTGCTCTTGGAAAGACAATATTAGGAGAATGAGAAGAAAAGCCACAGACTGAGAGAATATCTGCAAAAGACACATCTGATAAAGGACTTTTATCCAAAATATACAAAGAACTCTTAAAACTCAACAATAAGAAAACAGCCTGATTAAAAAATGGACCAAAGCCTATAACAGACACTCACTAAAGAAGATATACAGCATATGCAGATAAGTATATGAAAAGATGCTCCAAATCATGTGGCATCAGGAAAATGCAAATTAAAACAACGAGATACTTCTACACACCTATTAGAATGGCCAAAATCCACAATTCTGACAACACCAAATGCTGGTGAAGACGTGGAGCAACAGGAACTCTCAGTCATTGCTGGTGGGAATGCAAAACGGTACAGCTGCTTAGGAAGACAATTTGGTGGCTTCTTTAAAAACTAAACTCTTACCAGCAATCATGCTCCCTGGTATTTACCTAAAGGAGATGAAAACTTACATCCACACAAAAACTTGGACACAGATGTTTACACCAGCTTTATTCATAATTGCCAAAACTTGGAAACAACTAAAATGTCCTTTGGTAGGTGAATGGATAAATAAAGTGTGGTACATCCAGATGATGGACTATTACTCAGTACTAAAAAGAGATGAGCTATCAAGCCATGAAAAGACAAGGAGGAACCTTAAACGCACATTGTTATATGAAAGAAGGCAATCTGAAAAGGCTACATATGGTACAATTCCAACTATATGACATTCTAGAAAAGGAAAAACTATGGAAACAGTAAAGGGATCAGTGGTTGCCAGGGCTTGTGGGGAGAAGGGAGAGATAAGTAGAACGCAGAGGATTATTAGGGCAGCAAAATACGCTGTATGATAATACAATGGTGGATACATGTCATTATACATTTGCCCAAGCACACAGAATGTACACCAAGAATGAGCCCTAAACTATGGACTTTGGTTAATAATGATGCATCAATGTAGATTCATCGATTTGTAACGAATGTCCCACGCGGGTGGGGGATGTTGATAACGGGGGGGGGGGGGCGGGGGGGGGGCATGTGAGGGGGCAGCAAGCATATGGGAAATCTCAATTTTGCAGTGAACCTAAAACTGCTCTAAAGAAAGAAAGTCTAAGAAAGAAAGAAAGAAAGAAAGAAAGGGAAACAAAGAATGAACGAACTAACCCACAGATAGTGTTAACAACAGTTTCATTTCTTGTGTGGTCCTAAGAGATGTCTGGAGACCCCCTCTGGGTGCTCTGCTGTCTCAGTGCAGGCAGAGTGTCTGCGCATGCCCATTCTCCCCCCCCCCCTCCACCCACCCCGGCCTCTGATACCTGAGATTCTGGCCCCTGGCTCCTCTGTGGTTGCTGTGGGCAGATCAGAGACTTACAAACTCCTCGTAAGACCAGCAGTGTGGAGGTGTGTGCCTAGGCCTCAACTGGGGGTGGGTGGGGGGACAGCCAAGCTCTAGGCCCAGGAGCTTCCAGGCAAGGCATGCCCTGTGGGGTGGCCCTCCCATGCCCGTCATGGGAGCTGGGCCCTGGAGCCATCATAAGCCATGCTCTAGAGTCCTGCAGGGACTGAAGCCCATGCAAGTGTTACCTAGAAACACACCTAGGGGTAGTGACCTTGTTAACTGTGCTCCCCCAAAATTTATATATTAAAGTCCTAACCCCCAGTCGTTCAGAATGTGTATTTGCAGATAGGGCCTTTAAAGAGGTATTTAAGGTAAAAATGAGATCATTATCATGGGCCCCAATCCAATCTGACTAGTGTCCTTATGGTAAGAGGAGATGAGGACACACATGCCCAGAGGGAAGATCATGTGGAAACACAGGGAGAAGACAGCCATCTACAAGCCAGTAAGAGAGTCCTCAGAAGACACCAACCCTGTGGAAACCTTGATCTCAGACTTCTAGCCTGCAGAACTGTGAAAAAATAAATTTCTGGTGTTTAAGCTACACACACACACACACACACACACACACACACACACATACACACAAACACACACAGCAAGACTTGATTTATGGTTGACCTTGGGGTGCGGGGGTTGCTGACAGAGAAGACCTACCAAGAGGTGACACCTAAGTTGGGTGTTGACAGATGAATAGGAGTCCAGTGGATAGACCAAGCATGGAAAACTACTGTGGGCAAGGGGAGAGGAGATAATGCTGCCTTCCAGAAGCTGTGGTAACTTCCATATGGCTGGGGCATGGGCTGTGAGGGTCAACGAGGGTGAATCGGGAAAGGGGAGCCACAGCTGAACTTTGTCGAGACTCACTATGTATCTGGCACTGTGCTAAGGAAGTACTTTTCCTGTATTGTCTTCACTAAACCCAATAACCCCATTCTGCAGATGGGAAAACTGAGGCTCAGAGAGGTGACAGGATTGGCTCAGCAAGGATGGCAGAGGTGGGCTGTGAACCCAGAACAAGTCTGACTCTAGAGCCACATTCTTAACCGTGAGATTTCTCCTCCCCTCCCACAGGAGTGTCATGGGGGCGCTGCCAGCACCCCTTCTCCTCTCCTCTCAGGGGTCTGCCTGGAGCTGCCAGACCCTCGAGTAGGCACGCAAATCAGAAAAGAAGGGAGCAGAGTCGAACTGGGAGAGGCAGAGCAGGTGAGCTACAAAGCCACTGCTGCAGGGCCCTGCCGAGAACACAGGAGAAAACACCAGCTGCTCAAGCCAGCATCGCCTTTCATCTCTTCAGAAAATGGATGCTGCTCCTCGGTCCCCTGAGAGCCCAAAGTTTGGGCTGAAGCCTTTCTGGAAAAAAAGCTCGCTGTTGCAGGCGTCTCCGCAGTCACCCCAGGTGACGCCTGACACTTCACCGCGGCACTCGCTGACAAGCGTCTTCAAAGGACAGCAATCGGCCGGCTTGCTGGCTTTTCATACGGATGTCATTCATCGCAGGAAGCACTTTCCCCCATGCATTGTGAGAGTTATTTTGGTTCGAGGAAGCCAACCCCAAAGCAAATCCAAGAAAGAAATAAAAGGAAGGGGGGAAGGGGGAGGGCAACTCTGGCAAAATTAGAAAAAGTGGCGTTTGGGTAAACTGCACACAAAACAATCCTTTTCAAGATGATCTTTTTTGAGATCAAAGATAAAGGGGGGAGAATTGTGCGGAACGCCAGCAGGTAAGCAGGGCTCGGGGAGACGCACGTGAAAGACTTTGCCAGTGTCTGCGGCCACTTCTTAAAAGTGGGCAAAATCTGTTCCCAGTGAGCCAGACCTGCTGGGCCACAGTGTGACAGCCAAGGAGGGCAGGTGACTCTTGCTAGGGGGTTCTGACGGGCTTCTCTGAAGAGAATCTGACACCTGGAGGATGGAACCATTCCACCTGTGCTGAAGCCCTGCGTGGGGTTTATTTCTCTGGGTAGTTTACTGACACAAATGTGGTCAAGTCACTGCCCAGAGGTTCTGTCTTTCCTCAAAATCCTGAGGGCATGGCCTAAGGCCATGTCCTGGCACACCATGTAGCCTCCCTCTGTCCCTTCATCCTCAACATGATGTTCTTCAAACAACAAGGCACATCCTATACTACCCAGCAGGTCAACACCATGTCGGGTGGCAGATGTCATGTGTCTGGTTTGCCTTTGTAGAATTTCAGTCATGCATAATGAAGTGGCCAAGAGCTCCCAGAACCTTCCATGGGGAGACATAAGGGGATTTAGATGCTGGGATAGAGGAAGGTCCCTAGGTACACTGACCATGGGGTGGCGTCCTATAACACAGATACTTGTCACTTGTACAAACTCCCCTCATCCTTCACCCAGTGGGTGCTCAACAAATGTTGGCTGGACTGGATTCCAGCTCCAGGCAAAAGTAAGGTGGAGAGACCCCCAGTAGTTATTTGGCCTCTGGTCCCTGTGAGTGACAAAGTAGGCCTGGACCCCAGGGTTAAGTGACAAGTATCAGGTTACAAGAGAAGCAGGGGGCTGCCAGACATTCTAAAGAGGAATTCTAAAGGAGAATCTCAGCTTTTCCTTAAATTGAGAGGACTTCTGTGTATAGTAACATAACCTGAAACACTTGCACTACGAAACACCCAGAAATACTGAATGAAGTGTACCAGCATCCTTTCAAATATATAGGTCAGTTCTGTACGCAAGTAAGAAATTCCCAAGGGCCAAAACTAAAGAGGAAACTCAAAATCAGACTGCTCCATATGTGAACTGACACTTCAGTGCCCTCCGCAACGAAGGGGTGGGACAGGAGCTCCTTGAGTAGTCAGAGGCTGTCACCCTCAGTGACAGTGTGGGTCAGAACACTTCTGTCCACTAACACTGGGAGGAGACATGGCTTGATCTGTCTCTAGTCCTTGCCTCTAGGTTGGAAAACCAAAAGGCAGCCTCCCCTGAGAATTTGTGACGGTGGGTCTGCACTCACAGGGTTCAAATTTGTACTTCCTTTGGAGTTCTCAGACTTAAGCATGCATCACAATCACCTAGATGGCTTATTAAAGTAGAGATTGCTGGATTCCACCCTCAGGATTCCTGACTCAGGAGCTGAAGAATTTCCATATCTGACAAATTTCCAGGGGATGCAGATGCTGCTGGTCCGGGTACCACACTTTGAGAACTACTGCTCTTGGCTGAGAAATTAACTTCAAAAATCATTCTCACTTGATAATACTGCTGGATATTAAGCAAAAGCAAATACAACATCTCTCCAGCATTGAGGTGAGCAAACTATAACCTGACGGCCAAATCCTATCCACCCTGGGCCAAACCCAGCCACAACCATTAATTAATTAACTAATTTCTTTATTTTTGAGACAGAGTCTCACTCTGTCACCTGGACTAGAGTACCCTGGCGTCAGCCTAGCTCACAGCAACCTCAAACTCCTGGGCTCAAGCGATCCTCCTGCCTCAGCCTCCCAAGTAGCTGGGACTACAGGCATGCGCCACCATGCCCGGCTTATCTTTTCTATTTTTAGTTGTCCAGCTAATTTCTTTCTATTTTTGGTACAGACAGTGTCTTGTTCTTGCTGAGGCTGGTGTCGAACTCCTGACCTCAAGTGATCCTCCCGCCTCGTCCTCCCAGAGTGCTAGGATTATAGGCATTAGCCACCACTCCCGGCCAATAATTTATGTATTTTTTATGGCTGCTTTTGTACAATGGCAGAGTTGAGTAGTTATGTTACAGACTATAGTCTGCAAAGCCATAAGTATATTATTTATTAATACCATATAGCTGACTTCTGCACTAGGGTCAATCCAGGTCACACAGAACTCCCAGATACACAAACCTAGCCAAGATGACCTCTAGAGCCAAAATTACAAAACACACAAGGAACTGGTCTACTATGTGCAAGAATCAACAGACACAACAATAGCAGAATCAGACTCAAGAACTTCAGATGGACCAGGCACGGTGGCTCATGCCTGTAATCCTAGCACTCTGGGAGGCTGAGGCGGGAGGATCGCTTGAGGTCAGGAGTTTGAGACCAGCCTCACCAAGAGTGAGACCCCATCTCTACTTAAAAAAAATAGAAAGAAATTAGCCAGGCAACTAAAAATAGAAAAAATTAGCCGGGCATGGTAGCGCATGCCTGTAGTCCCAGCTACTTGGGCGGCTGAGGCAGGAGGATCCCTTGAGCTCCTCAAACTTGAGGAGTTTGAGGTTGAAGTGAGCTAGGCTGATGCCATGGCACTCTAACCCGGGCAACAGAGCGAGACTCTCTCAAACAAAACCAAAAAACCAAAGAACTTCAGATAATCAAATTATTATACACAGACTAAAAGCAACAGAGAGGCAGAGTCTACATTTAGCAACTCCTAGTTCTTCAATCAGGAGGAATTAAGAGGATGATGATATGTACTGAGTGCGTCCTGTGTGCCAGGCACTGGGCTATAAGACTGAGGCTCAGAGATGGGTATTCACTTGTCCAACTTGTCCGATGTCACAGCAGATATGAGGCAGATCTAGGGTGAAAGTCATGCCTTGGGTTGAAACCTCGTGCTAGGAAGTTCCAAATCCTGTGCCTCACTTCCACCCCAGAGTAAAATGATTCATGACAGATTACCTCTTGACTTGGGGTACATGGCTAGATTTAGGGGATTCTTCAACCCCCTGAAACTATATGCAAAATGCTGTCTCCATCATGTTTTTCTAAAGAGAGGATCCATCTGAATTAATCAGACTCTCAAAGTCAAAGAACCCCTGAGATAGCCAGATCCAAATGCAAGCCTTCTCTCCATGCTATACCAGAATTGCATAGCAGCAAACATTTCTTGCATGCAGTGTCGGCACCATTCAAAGGTTATAAGTGTATGCTTGTTTAAATCCCACAAAGACCCTATGAGGAAGTTCTTTCATCATCCCCACTTTACAGATGAGAAAACTGAGGCTGCAGAGGGGTCAAGCAATTTGCCTGGGGTTCCATGATTAGCAAGTGGCAGAACAGGGACCCTAGAGTCGAACTCTCTCACCTGCACATTCACTGCCTACCACACTGCCTCCTGCTGCCTGCAGTGACCAGCCCTCCAGTTCTGAATCCAATCACAGGTCCCTATGAGCTTGGGACCCATGAGACATTTCCATAAGCACAAGAAACATGAGACTCCTTCTACCCTGATTTTGAGGTGAAGCCCCTTTCCCAATCCTAACCTCCATGTCCAGACCAGTATTTCCAAGGCCAGCCAGGCATGAACTGGACATTTCTCGGAGAGTGTGCATTCCCCTGTCCCTTACCACCTTGCCTGGCGCCGGCCCAGACACCAACTACCTACTTGGCTGGTGCCTCGCTCGTTGACAGCATAAACACACATTTACCCAATTTTCCAGAATGAGCAATATTTACTCAACAGCCCAGAATGGCTCATATGGAACTATTAAACCCCATTGCCTCAGTCTGCAGCTCCGAGTGCGATAATGAATCAGTATTTTGGAGCGATTACGATGCTAATAAGAATGTGTGAGGCCCAGAATATCACTATGCAGGGGTGGCCGCCAAATCCCCTGGACTCCCTGCCTTCCAACCTCTCATTCGGGAATTTCACCATTCCAGAAACCAGCCAGCCTGAGAGCCGCCAGCCCCCATGCAGGCCATGCTGGGGTTACTGGAACACAAGGCCGATGAGAACCAGGAGCCTGCCACTTCTCGGAGCTCAGGCCCCCACGCCAGCCTTCACTGGGGATGACAGTACCCCGCTCCCGATGGCCTCAAAGCCCCAGAGCCCCCTGTGCTGGCGGGGCCTGGAGTTTTAGCATAGCATTTCACACACTCACGAATATTGGAGAAATAAAAATACTTGTTCCCTCAGGCTGAGTGCCTGTAGCAATGTTGGATGTGGGTTTGGGGGGGGGGGTTGTTTTTCTTTTTTCTTGGATCCTTTTCTTTTTCACAAGCCCCTAGGTAAATAATAAATGGCAGGAAGGAAGCGAATATTTGAACGTGGTAAGGCCTACCCCCAACCCTCTCCCCATCTGCCTGGGGAAACTGCTTTATTCCTGTGCCTACCCTGGCCTGCCCCGTCCCATAGATGAGTGAATTTTCTGGATGCCCACAGAGGCCAGGTATGTGGTCCTGGGCTAGAGGACGGCAGTGGCAGCAGCTAAGCTCCCTTATCTGGCCACTTCTCCGGCCCCAGGCTCCAGGCCCTCAAATTGTTCCAATCCTCCTCCTCTTCTATCTCCCCGACTTCCACAGCCACGGCTCCCCTCTGTTCAGGATAAAGACTTCAGCAGGGCCTGCAGGGCCTACAGGCCCCATTTTGAGCCTACCCTGTCCATCCTGCCCAGCCACACTCCACCCCTCTGTCCCTCACCATGTGCTCCAGCCACACTGGCCGCCTTTCTCTTTTTGGAGCCAGAGGCGTGACCAGAGGTGTGTCCTCCCACCCCAGACCCTTTGCATATGCCACTCCAGTCCTCTGACTGGACTACCACACCTCGTCTTCTCTTGGCTAATGCAGGGGTCCTTCCCTGACTAATCCCTGTCATACAATCTCATCATTCCTGGCTCATTTTCTGTGCAGCCCTTAGCAGGGCTTACGATTTCAAACGTGTGTGATTACATGATTAATGTCGGTCTCTTAAGGGATTTTATTTCTAAATACCAAGGAGACCAACAGCACCAGGAGGGCAGACAGCAAGTCTGTTCTGATCACCAGGGCATCCCCGTGGCCTGGGGCCTGGCACATAGTAGGTGCTGGGTAAATACTTGTCAAATGGATGACTGAGAGACTGATGAATGACTCCCCTCACCCGAGCCCCCCTACTCTGCCTCCTCAGTGCCAGCTGCCTCTATGCTGAGTGGGACCCTGAAGCTTTCCAGGCCTTTTTACATGACGTCCTTTTATCTACTGTGAAGTGCCACGTTCACATTACAAGCCCCGGATAAATATTTAATCACAATGAAATGCTCGTGGACCCTCCACCAGCATGGCCCTGTGCACTCCCTTGGCTTTAGCAGAGTGAGTGTATGTGCGAGTGTGTACGTGTGCACGCACACACATCTGTATCTCTACACAAGTGTCCCCAACGGGAACGTACACACCAGCACAGGCAGAAAAGCACCTACCTGTGAATGTGCCGTCCTCATTCACTCCACAAGGATCAAGCAAGCACCCACCCATGCTGGGCACTATGGACCTGCGGCAGCTAGGGAAGCACTAACACCACAGTGTGCTCACCACGTGCTCGTCCCGAGTTAACGCTTCAGGTAAATTCAATCATCTAACCGCGACAACGCTCCCTTGTCAGTGAGGCTATGAGGGCACCCACTCCACAGACAAGGAAACTGCGGCACACACTGAAGTCTCACTGGCATGGAGAGAATTGGAACCCAGGCGCGCCTGACTCTACAGCCAGGTGTTTGGCCACGAGGCCCCCCCGATCCATCCCTGCCGAGAACAGGGCCAAGTACGTAAAACCCGAAGCACGGTCCTTCCATCACAGCAGCATTTGAAAGCAAAACCCCCAGAGGTGGCCAGGGACAGGGCCAGGCTGAGGGGACAGTGATCCACTCACGTCACAGAATATTAGGCTGATAAAATGGTTGTTCTAAAGACAGCAAAATGATGTGGAAAATGCTAATGCAGATGTTAAGTGAAAAGACCATGATGTCACATTGGACACAGAAGAAACTAGAAAGAAAAGTGCTGACGTAAGCAGGAGACTGTGTTCTTCACGTCTTCGTCCCCTTTTCTCTGTTTTCAGAGCCCCGCAACAGTGCGGCGACATGCCCTTCATCATACAAAATTAATTTCTTAAGTCCCTTCTTTCCCTTGCAGTCGTGGGATTCCTCAAAGATCCTTCTGTGGCCTCCCCCTACCCCAATCCTCAAAAGCATTCCTTGGCTCCTCTCTGTCCCCTAATGACTCAAACAGGAATAAAAATAGGAAGGAGGGAGTGCAAAGGAAGCCGTGCGCGGCGTGCGGGGATCCTGGATGCAGCCTTGGGAAGCGGGCATCCTCCCTCCCCCGCACGCGTGCCTGCCCGGGGACGCTCTGCACCTGCGGAGCCTCACCAGTCAGCGAGGGACCAGCCTCCACAAGGCCACAGCCATGCAGGGAAACCTCCTATGGCCGGCCTGGGGGCACACGGGAGGTCCTGGAGTCCAAGGCTGGGAAGTGGCTGGTAGCACCGCTCACTTCCTTTCTGAAGACCTCGCCCTCTTTTTGAAGGGAAGATAACTGTGTCATTCCCTTTGGTCTTCATCCCTGGCACCTGGCCATCCCCGGGATTAAGGTGATAATGGAGAGAAAGAGGGAGGGAGCCAAGCTTTCCTTCTCAGTTTCTGAGGGTGGCCACTGTAGCCTAACTCTTTCCTTTGTCCTCAAGAAATGGCTCCATTTAAGTCCTGCCTTCACAGAAGTTGTTGGCTCCAACAGAACCTTCCAGAGCTGCAGGCTGGGCTGGGTCAGGCCTGGGGGAAGTGGAATTTGCCCCTCTTGGCATCTTCAAACCAAACAGAGCCCTGCTTCTTCCTGCCAGGTTCCAGCAAGGTTAGGAGTGAGAGTCCTGCTCCCTGAAACTCCGGGAGCAACGGAACCATGGTGCTATCGATGGATACTAATGTGTCCTAAGCTCTGTGCTTGTGACAAGAGTCAACAAGACAAACACAAACACTGCCATCACGGGCCTTAAAAATAAAAAGGCAAGGCAAGCAATCCTAATCAACTGTGATGGGTGTTATCATGGGGGGAGCCCCCTAATCCAGCCAGGAGGTTCAGGACAGCCTCTCGGATTAGAGATGTTCCAGATAGGGGAACAGAATATGCAAAGGTACAGAGGTAAGAGAGCATAAGGCATTTAAGTTTAAGCCTGGCTGAGGGACTTGGGGGCAAGAAAGTCTGGCAAGAGATAACATGGATTGGCTGGGCACTGTGGGTCACGCCTATAATCCTAGCACTTTAGGAGGCTGAGGCAGGAGGATCACTTGAGGCCAGGAGTTTAAGACCAGATTGAGCAAGAGCGAGATCCCATCTCTACCAAAAAAAAAAAAAAATTAGAAAAATTAGCTGGGCCTGGTGGTGTGCACCTGTAGTCCCAGCTACTCAGGAGGCTGAAGCAGAGGATCACTTGAGCTCAGGAGTTTGAGGTTGCTGTGAGCTATGATGACACTACTGCACTCTAACCCAGGCGACAGAGCAAGACTCTGTCTCAAAAAAATAAAAAAAAGAGACAACTTGCTGGAGCTGGATGAGGTCGGGGAGGATCACAATAGGCCTCATGGGCCAAGATACAAGTTTGGACTTCATCCATGAGCAATAGGGAGCCACTGAATATTTTTAAGCAGAGAAGAAGGTGTAGCAATGTGATGTGGTGTTTCTATAAAGATCCCTAGAGGAAGAGCTCAGGGTCCAAGACTCTTAGTTTTAACCAAGAGAATCAAGCAAAGGCATTGCCACATGACCTAACATAAGTCACTGCCACCTTCCTGCCATAATTTAATTTCCCAGGAGGTTCCTGTGACCTGCTAGAAAGACCATGTGAGTCTGGATCCCAGGGGCAGTGGTGGGAGTGGGAGGTCCCCAGAACTCAGGGCTAAAGATGCTAAGTCTGGTAGGGGTAGGTGGGGAGGAAGGGGCTGCTTGGCAGAACCCACCCTCTGGCACAAAGGCCCCCTCTCCTGCACATCCCCAGCTAGGACCGCCCCCGCTTTTGGTAATACCCCTTTCCAGGTCAGCCCTCCCTTCCTCCAAGATCTAAGGAGCCTTGCCCTTAGAAAATAATACCAGTTCTTCACCATGACTCTCAAGGCCCTACGTCACATGGCCCTGCCACGTCTGTCACCTCTAGGATACAGAAAGCTAGCACTTGCGGACCCAGCAAAGTCGGAAGAGTCACTGGCCCCATTTTGCCGATGGGGAAAACCAGGGCCTAAGCAGGGCCCTCGCTGAAAACAAAAGGTCCAAGAATCAGGCAGCAAGGGCTCCTGGTCCCCTCCCTGCGAGGGCCTGGCTATCTCTGCCTAGAAGCCCCTCAACACGGGGGCCTTGGCCTTATCAAGGACATTTGGGGGGAGCACAGTCCTCTCTGCCCACACTCAGCACACTCAGTGGGGCGTCCGTACATTTTTCAGAGACCAGGCCGCCTAATTCCAGAATGGAAGCATACCTCTCCCCTACTCTTCCTGCCCCAGAAGCCCTGCAAAGAGGGGCTCCTCAGCTGACGGGTGGCCTGTCCAGCTGACCAGTGTGGCAGGTGCCACACCCTGTAAGGATGCAGTAAAATGTCCCTTTGTGGCCACACTCTCAGCCACCTTCCACCTGCTCTTGTACCTGAGATTTGAGAATTGCTCTCTGTCTGTGCCTGTCTCTTCCATATTCTCCCCTCCTCCCCAGCCAGCAAAATGGGGGTAAAAATCTCCCAAGATCCCCAATTTAAAGTCAGATCGTTTTCTCTCCCCTTCCTCACTACCTAATAATCACACTTGTGTGAAGTTGATGCTCTACATAACGAAAAGAGAGGCCTCCTTAGAGAGGGTACAATCAGACAATTTTTAAGATCATGGAGCATTAGACCATTCCCAACTGGGTTTACTAATCAAACAGCCAAATCCTTCGTAACCAGCCAATCCCTACAGGGCAATTAAATCCTTCCCCTTTAAAATACTTGCCACACTGTCTGGGGACAGAAAGAAAAATTTGCAAAATTCATTTGATAAATTAGCCAGGGAAAAGAAAGGAGTGAATCAGGCTTTGTTCTTTTCATTTTTTTTAATTATGGAATTCACAATGCCTGAATAATGTTTAATAAGAACTATGAAAATTCCTAACAGTATTACAACACAACACAAAAGAATTAACCTGGTTACCGTGAAAAATTGCATATTTAATTAAGAACAGAGAGTTCAAAACTATCCAGAGATTTCAAAAGTGCTGTTGCCTGAGGGGCCAAATTACATGCTTCCAGGGCTGCTAACGGAGTTAGCGCGTTCAGTCATTACCCAGGCGTCCCCATTAAGTGACTCTGGGCAGATGACATCAAATTCATTTCAAAAGCACCAGGAACTGAAGCATTCACTTGGGTAGTTTAAGGGAAAGCAACTATCCTGCTGGTACAAATCAGACCCCTTGTTGATAAAGGCAATAATTAAAGAATAATGTTAATTAGCTGCTTTTATTTGAAGAAAAGTACGGTAGTTGGAGTGCTTCCAGGCTGTTGAGGTGGGAGTTTCTCTTTCTGGAAGAGGGGGAGGCTGCTGGTAGAGTGGGGAGCACAGAGCCCACAGGAAGAGAGGAAGATGGCGGGGGCCAGGGCAGGGAGCAAGACAGGGCCCACGAGAGGAGAGCGCTGGCCAGGCCTGAGTCCCCATGTTGGAATCCGCTTGGTCACTCTGAGGGCCTCAAGGGGGCAGCTTGGAAAGCAAGGAAAGACGATGCCGCTAGCATCTTGGGCACTGTCACCATCAAGCCCACTTCCATCATGGCGGACTCTGGCAGAGCCAGATCTGATCTCCCTCTTGGCCACTTCCTGTCGCACCCACTCCCCTCACACAGCCATCTCTGTCACACTTACTCCCTCCAGACAACCTTCTTTTGAACCCACTCCAACCTGGCCACTTCCTGTCACACTCACTACCTCCTATCACACTCACTCCCTTCACACAACTATCTCTGTCACATTCACACCCCACATACAACCTCCTGTCACACCCACTCCCTACTTGACCACTTCCTGTCATACCCACTCCCCTCATACAACCTCCTGTCACATCCACTCTCCTCACACAACCTCCTGTCACACCCACTCGTGCTTGGCCACTTCGTGTCACACCCACTCTCTTTGGACAGCTATCTCTGTCATACTCTCCTCACACAACCTTCCTGTCACACTCCCTACTCAGTCATTTCCTGTCACACCAACTTACCCCACACAACCTCCTGTCACACCTTCTTTCCCACTCAGACACTTCCTGTCACACTTGCTCTGTTCACAGCCTGTCACAATTGGCCTTGAATCACCTGAACCACCACCCTTACTGTAGCAGATTATCTTCTCCAAAGATGGCTGTCACAACATCTCTCACCACTCAAGCTTCTTGCAAGGTGACCTTGAGGCTCCTTTCACTGAACGGTGAGGTCCACAGCCTCTCCCTGCGAACCTGGGTCAACCGTTGTTACTGCCTCGACCAGGAGAGTGACGAAAGTGATGCTAGCAACTTCCAAGGCTAGAGCATGAAAACACCTTCACTTCTACCTTGCTCTCTCCGGATACTCCCTCTTGGAACCCAGCCACCATGCTGTGAGGAAGCCCAACACAGCCCACACAGAGAGACCACAGGGAGATGCCGTACATGGGTGTTTCCCCAGGTAGCTGAGGTTCCAGCTGATAGCCAGCATCAACCGCCAGATATGAGTTGTCAAGTTACTCCCAAACTTTGAGTCTTCCCAGCTAAAGCCCCAGCTATCACGGAGCAGAGACGAGCTGATTCAACTGGACTCTGTCCTAATTCTGGGCTCACAGAATCTGTGAGTATAAAATAATTGTTTCACCCCACTAAGTTTGGGGTGGTTTGTTACTCAGCACAAATGACTGACACATTTACACAGATGCTCACAGACATGTATTTTAAGAACCATCCTCATCCTCAGCATCCCCCTTTCCTGCCTGTATGACAAACAGGTCAATGGATCTGACCACCAATGACAAGAACTCCTCCCAGAGAAAGCCATAATTAGCCTCCGCCTTCTGCCTCAGCTCTCAACAGCCCCGGAGTCCTCCAGGGGCCTGTGGCATGTGGTGGCAGGAAGGGCACAGCAAACCACACAGCCTAGCCGTGGAGGGGAAAGAAGGCAGGAAGCCCCATATTATGGAGGACAAAGCTGAGACCCCCATGCAGCCAAGTGGCTGGCCCAGGACCACGGCTGGTTCACGGCAGAGCTAGCCTCAGCTCCGCCCGACTCCCAGCGAGGTGGTTTGATTCTCATTAGCAAGGTGCTTAATTAGGGCAGCTTATCAATACATCCCACAGAAACAAATTATACTCCGGCCCAAGCCCACTAACCTGCTGGGCGGCGGGGCCAGCCCCGCCCTGCTGAGGCTGCTGTCCTGGGCAGGGGGCGGGAGACGGGCGTCAACGGGGCTGCTAAGGCGGCCAGGCCAGCTCGGGGCTGGGAGCTGGGGGCTGCCTTCCTCACGACCCCCAAACTCAGCGGCCACACGGGAAGCAGGTTTCTCTCCTCCCCACTCCAGGGAGGCAGGCGGCCTCAGCAGGCCTCACCCACCACGAGATGCCAAGATGCTCTGCTCTGCTAAGAGAATGATTTTTTTCCAGAGATGAATTTCACAAAGTAGGCCAGGGGCTGTGGGACCAACCCCCTTGCTTGCGGAGGCTGAAGAGGATGTCCTCCGAGGTACCGGCCATCTCAGAGAGACTCCTGGGCTTCTGCCCGAGGGGCCCAGGGTCCAGCTACCCCAGGACATGAAGGGCAGGAAATAGGCCCGGCCCCTCCCAGTGACCCCTGCTGTGGCAACCAGCTCCGACTGTGGCCCCTGGGTCCCTGACGTCCCTGATGCTAGTCGGTGCCCACTCCCAGCAATCCTGGCCGGGCCCCACTCCTGCCCGGCAGCACTGTCCACAGGAAGCCACCCACCATGACATGAGACCTTTATGAGGCACACCTGCACGTACGGTGGCTTCTGGGGAAGAAAGGCGGAAGCTGAGCATACGGTAGCCCCTTCCCCACTAGACATGGTCCCTGCCTTGGGTATTAATGGAAATAACATGAGGCAAGACAGCCTGCGAACACAGACTCTGCAGTCAGACTGCCCGGCTCTGCTGTGTGACCTTGGACAAGTCACTTAACATCCCAGTGCCTCAGCTTCCTCTGCCAAATGGGGATTATTAACAGTGCCTACCCCACAGAATTATTATGGGAATTAAATGATTTAAATGATGGCATTAGGAAGCACTTAGAGTCATGCCTAGCATGTAGCCACCCTTGGTAAGTGTTTGTTAAATTAAAATTTTTAAAAATCTTCAGAGCTCTTCATCCCTGAAAGGTCTTATAAATTCTGTCCATTTTCTGGAATGCCTACACTGAGGCTAGAGAAGGCACAGTCACCTCCGTGCCAGCCACAAAGTTAGCACGGCTGATGCCTGGCACAGCACTGCTAACTCACATGGCTACAGGGGCCACACGGAGGGCTCAGCTCAGTGGGGGCTGTGCAACATGGGAAACCCACACCCCTGTGACCCAGCCCTGTGTGAAAGGCAGGTCCAGAGATGCCAGCTCTCTCACTGAAGAAAAAGCCAAGAATCTGAGTTTTTAAAGTGTGACCTCTGATCAAGCCACTGAGCATTCAGCACTTGCCAATCACCACACCCAGTACTGCACCTTTGATTCAGGGTAATGAGCTCACCACCTGATAGGGGAAACCAAAAGGAACTGGGGAACCACCTGATAGTGTGGAAAGCATCGCAGGCCAGGATATGTAAGTGGGAGGTAGAGAAGTGGCCTAACCCAGTGTGCAGTCAGGGCAAGACAGCTCAGGCCTACAAAGAACAATGGGAACAGTGTTCCAGGCAGAGGGACCAGTAATTGCAAAAGCTGGGAAGTGCAGGGAGTATGGCAGTTCGGGGACAGGGAGGATGTAGAAGTGGCAATAGTGAGACAGAGAGCTATGGCTAGACTCTTGGAAACAGCTGGCAGATTTCTAGAAGCCAGAAAATCTTGGGGCTAAATCCCATCTCTGCTGGGGAAATGCTGTCATGTCCGTGGGAAGCCTCTGGATGTCTCTGGGCATGAGTGGGTTAGCACGTTGTTTTCACTAGAGCAGGTGGACAGCCCTCAAATGGCCCCAGAGAAGCCATTTGGAAAGGGCAACCTTGAAGCAGGATAGTTTTATAGTCATTTCCCTCCACGCTGCAGCCTGAAATCATCTCTTGCCACTGCACTGATGGGCAGCAAACATGAAAGCAGACGACCAAACAACATATATGGGGCACCAGGTATGTGCCAGGCACCAGGCTGGGCCCTTCACAGGGACTGTCTCACTTCCTCCACACGGAGGCCCTGTGAAGTGACTGGTTTTGTTCCCATTTCAGAGATGAGCAAAGTGAGGTGTGGAGAGGGGCAGTCCCCTGGCTGCTTCACACAGCGGGCAAGAGCAGAGACGGTCTGTCTCTGGCAGGAGACTTAATCTGCCCCGGCACCAACCTACCCCCCTGGGGTTTTCCCCTTGAAGGGATCAAGCTGGGGCTGGGGAGCGGCGGCAGGTGCGGCAGCCAATCCTGAGGAGGCAGCACCCGCCGCTGGCCCCACGTTCCCCGTCTCCGCTACATCACAGTGAGATCAATTCTCAGGGGGCCGTGTTTAGCTTTGGGGAAATCATTAAATGCTACACCAAACTAGTCAAAATATAATTGCATGGCAAGGAGACATTGAAAGAAGCTCTGCCTGGGAGCATGAGCACACAAACATGCACACACACTGACACACCAAGGTGCACACAGGGATAAAGATATACACTAACACGCACATACACACACAGATACTCGTGGGTGAATGCAGACACAGGCATACACGTAAACACACAGACGGACACAGACACAAAGGCACACTCAGACACACACACCTACAGAAACACACTAAGATACACACACAAGGACACAGACATAGAAACGTGAAGACCACACACACATTAAAAGATACGTATACAGAAAGATGCAGACATACACACATAAATACACAAAAACTGTCGCGCTACACTCACATCCATCCCTATTTGTTGATTTGACCATTTTTTGTTTTTTGGTTTGTTTGTTTGTTTGTCTGAGGGCCTACTATGTGCTCTGCCCTCTGCTGCTTGGTTCTGGAGACAAGCTGCTCTGTGCTGTCACGGTAATGAGAGTCCACAGAGGGAGGCAGGTGTTAGTCAGTAATCCACAGAGACATGTTTGACGCCTGCTGTGGTAAGTGCTGTGGAGACCGGGGGGGGGGGGGGGGGGGGGGCGTGCACAGCCCCACAAGGCATGCCCCAAGCAAATGACACTGAGCAAGCTCCAAGGGTCAAAGAGGAGTTGATGGGCGGCATTGTGAGAGGGCTGTTGCAGGCAGGGAGAGCAGGTCATGCACAGGGGGGTGTAGTGCATGGGAAACTGAAGGAAGTCACGTGTGGCTGGAACATGGAGGGCACAAGGAATCTGGCTCAAGATCAAGAACAGTGGGCATATGCACAATTACAATATACCAATAAAAAAAAGGGCATACTGGAATTAAGCTAATACAAATCTGAATCCGATTCTAAGTTAAGATATATATGGTAAACCCTAGAGTAACCTCTAAGAAAAACCTCAAAAAATATAGTTTTAAAAAACCCATTAATAAAATTAAAATGCTACATTAGAATATATTCACTGAATGCAAAAGAAAGCCATAAAAGAGGGAGACAGGAACAAAAAAGACATGAGACATATAGAAAACAAAAGCAAAATGGCAGACATAAATCCTACTATATCAATAATAACATTAAACGTGAATGGATTAAACAATCCAACCAAAAAGCAGAGGTTTTTAGACCGGATTAAAAAAAAAATCATGATCCAACTAAATGTTGTCTACAGGAGATACACTTTAGATTCAAAGACACAAAGAGATGTAAAGTAAAAGGATGAAAAAAGATATGTAATACAAATAGCAACCATAAGAAAGTGCGAGTGACTATAAAAATATCAGACAAAATAAGCTTTAAAGCAAAAACTCATTACTAGAAAAAGAGGGACATTTGATAATGATCAAAGGGTCAATTGGTCAGGGAGATACAACTAACAACTATAAACATATATGCACCTAGTAACACAGCACCAAAATACATGATGCAAACGCTGACAGAACTGAAGGGAGAAATAGAAAATTCAACAATAATAGTTGGAGACTTAAATACTCCACTTTCAATAATGCACAGAACAACCAGACAGAAGATTAACAAAAAAAACCCCAAAACTTGAACAACACTATAAACCAAGAACAGAGGGTAGTGGTCAGTCCATGCTGAGCCTGGAAGGTTACTTTGAGGTCTTTACCTCAAGGCAATAGAGAGGCATTGGAAATAATTTTTTTCTTTCTGTTTTCAGATTCATCTTTTTTTAATTGATGTATACTATCTGTACACATTTATGGGGTATATGTGATATTTTATTACATGCATAGAATGTATAGTAATTAAGTCAGGATACTTAAGGTATGCATCACCTCAAGTATTTATCATTTCTATGTGTTGGGAATATTTCAAGTCCTCTCCTCTAGCTATTTTGAAATATACAGTACCTGTTGTTAACTATACTTATCCTACTCTGCTACCGAACATTAGAACTTATTCCTTCGGTCTAACTGTATATTTGTACCCATTAGCCAATCTCTCTTCATCCCCCCACCCACCCCCCGGAAATGGTTCTTAAAGGCTTTTTAATATTCTCCCTAGCTGCTGTGTGTCAACAGAGTGGGGGAGGCTGGAGTCAGTACAGGAAGGCAAACTGAGAGACCAAAACCCAGGGAAGAGGTGCTGGGGGCATGGGTCTAAGGGCCAATGGTGCAGATGGCCCTTGGAGGTAGGGGATGGGATGCAGGAGGCTCCCAGGAGGTAAAATCCCCAGGAATTACCGATGGATTGGATGTGAGGGGCACGCAGGAGAGGGAAGCAGTCAGGGAAGCTCCCAGGTTTCTGTCCTGTAGACCTGGGTAAAGCCAACCCTAAGATGGAGACCAGGAGAGTTAGGTTTTGGATGTCTTCAGCTAGAGACATCTTTGAGACAGACACTCAAGAAAAGTCAATAAAGTGGCTTTGAAAAAAAAAGAAAAAAAGAAATGTCAAGGAGGCGGTTGTGTAGATAGGTCTGGAGCCCTGAGGCAGAGAATGAAGAGCTGGGAGGCAGATGTTGCGGATGCAGATGAGGTCACACAGAGAGAGCACAGAGAAGAGACGGATCTCAGAGGGACTTACACATTTAGAGGCCAGCTGGGGGAGAATGGGTCTGAAGAGAATCAGGGAAATGACAACAAGAGGTAGAAGGAAAATGAAAAGAACGTAGTGCCAGGAAGGCCAAGAGGAGGCTCTACAGGGGAGTGGTGGGTGGAGTGTGGGTGAGGGACACAGAAATGGAGATGGAGTGTGAGCCAGACATGTGGCTAAGCAGGGGAGAAGCACGTGGAGTGGAGGGTTTCTCTGCCCTCCCTTCCTTCATATGCCCTATGCCTCAGTTTCCTTCTCTGCAGAACTGGAAGCAGTCCAACAGCACAGGTGGGACCACTTCTGACAAGCTCTGAGCATCACTCAGAGGTTGGATAGTGCTGATCTGCACTGAATGGTGAAAACAGGGAGCTAGGGCCCAGTGGCAGGCCTGGTGACCAACCTTGTCCACCTCTTTGGTCACAGATACCCCCCTTGCCCAAAAAAGTCTCTCTCAAGGACCTTGCTGGGCTCCAATCTGCTACAGGACAGAGCTTGGTCCCTCCTGGGCCCATCCAGGAGTTTGGTGACCATGGTTCCTGTGGCATCTCCTTGGAGGGAGGCTGCCCTCTGAGACCACTCATCCACTGCCTAGGCTAAAGGAGTTTATCAGTGAATACCCAGACTGGGAGTGGGGGAGCAGAGAACCACATGTCCCAAGCTTAGCGTCCTCCCTGGCAGCCTCCACCAGCCTCACAGGCCTGTGGGGCCAGTGGCTGTCTCCCCTCTTGGCCCCCAAAGCTGTGTGTACAGCCTTTGATTACTTTGCCGATGACAATGGGTTATTTCTCTGCCCTTGCTTCCTTCACCAGTCTATAAAATCCTTAAGAACAGGGACTGCTCCCTCTCCATCTTTGCATTCCTGTTGTTGGCTGAGTAGATGTTGTACAGATACATGCATAGGTGGGTAAGAAGGTTGCTGGGTGCCAAGTGGATGAATGGATAGATGGATAGATGCATGGATGGATGCACAATTGGATGGATGGATGAATGAATACATGGATGAATTCATGGATGGATGGATGGATAGATGAATTTATGGATGGGTAGATGGATGGATAGATGGATGGTTAAGATCGGTAGAAATGGGGAAGTACAGCTAGATGAAGTATTGAGTGGATGAATATAGCAGATGAGTGAGCAGATTTATGAACGAGTAGATAAGAGAATGTTAGGTGGGTAATGGGTGAGTGCGTGATGGACGGTAGGGAGGTGATTCCCCACCCCCTAATAGACTTTCAGTCCACAAGTAATCTCAGATTAGATAAAACTAAAGGGTGAAAAAAATGTCTTTTTATTCTGTACTCCAGCCCACATTCCCTGTAACTCCCCAGGTATACACTCAACTCCTCTTACACCCAACTGCATCCTCCTATATGAGGGCCAGGATATGACCCCCTGAGACAGAGCACCCGCACACAGCCTGGGTTCTACTGCCACACCATCTAGGTCAGCTCATCTCTTCATGGTCCTTCCTAACGCGTGGCACCTGGGAACACAATGGAAACCAGGCCCACAGAGACCAGTGGGCAAACGGCCTGTCTCTGAACATAACCCAGCAGCTCCCCACAACCCTCTTCCCACCAGCTCCATGTCAGTGGAGCAGGATGGCACCCCTTACCCACTGTGTACCTGCCACAAAAGGCCCCCAAACCCACACCAGCTGACCACTTGCAGGGAACCAGCCATGCCCTTCCTGAGGATGCACAGCTGCCACATAGCTGGGGGACCTCTCCAAACCCCACACCAAATGGTGCTCATCCTCAAAACATCTGTGTGCCCAAAGCCTTCCTACCACTCAGAACCCTCTCTGGGCAGAGATAATGACATCCAATTTGTCACAGAAGCTCTCTTTGACCTATTTTCCAAATGTCCCCTCCCCATTCAATATTCCCTATCAGATCAAAACCCACTGCAACCCAAACATAAACTGGATCCTGCTTCTCCCCTGCTTCAGACCCTCAGTATCTTCCCACTTCCCTGAGAACAAAATCCAACCAGATCCAGCACCTACTATGGTCTACAAGAGCCTGTGTGACAGGGACCTACCTGCCTCTCTGGCCTCATCCCCTCCCCAGCCACACTGGCCTCCCTTAAGCTCCTTGGTGTGCCAAATAGATTCCATCCCAAGGCCTTTGCACAAGCTGTGCCTGCAGCTGTGAACTCTCTTCTGCCCGGACTCTGCCCAACCTGCTCCTTTATATGGTCCAGGTCTCACAGTCTACATGTCACCTACTCAGTGCGACCCTCTATAACCACCCTGAGTAACAGGTCTCCCTGCATCTGGATCTCAGCACTCTGGTTGTTTCTTTTCTCTGCTCTTTCCATTTCTGTAATTACACATTTATTTGTTCAGCTTGCCCCTCCACACCCAGCACCTGGCACTGCTGGGCCCATAGCACATGCTCAATAAATATTTGCTACTCGCTGGGTAAATGTCCAATTCAGAGCAAAAACTCTGGCCAGACTGTTGGAGTTTGAGTCCTGCGTGACCTTGGGCAAGTGAATGGACTTCCTAGGCCTCAGTTTCTTCATCTGCAAAATGGCATAGCACTAGTACCCACCTCAAAGGGTTGCTGTGAGGATTAAACCAAAGAATGAGACCTAAGAACCATTCTCAAGATCCGGCACTGGCCCCAAGTCTCTGTCCCCTGAAACCAGAGCTATGACAGAAAGCTCTGCCATGAAAGGAAAGAGCTTATAAAGACAAACACAAAATGTAGAGTGTGGCTGATACAGTCATAGAAACTGGAGCTGGACTTGGCTGTTAAAAAAAAAAATCTAAAAAACTTTTTTAATAAAGGCTACAAGTCTATCTCCTTCCTTCTTTATCAACGACACGATTTATTGACCAGAGAGGCCATATTGACTAAATAAATCTTGATAATGACCACGGCAGCAATCAATACCTGCTTATTATCAGCCCAGGCCAAGAATTCCATCTTGCGGAACGCAGGCCTGACGACAGGGCGCGTAACGCTGCTCCAGGACCCAGCGGGAGGGCGGGGATGGATGGCAGGGTGGGGCTCATTTCCAGGGAGAGGGGAATCTTTCTCATTATTCATAAAACAAACCTCACCCCAACCCCATGCCTCTCAGGCTTTTGGGCCCAGATTCATTTCCATGAGTTGACACTGGCAAGGTGTCTTAAGAGGTTTTTGAAAAAGAAAATGAAGGGGAACATATAAGCATCGTGGCTGCAGATGGGAGAACCCCTGGGCAGGGGATAAGGAGCAGGCTCTGCCCTGGGACAGGCACCTCTGCCCACTAGTGGGTCTAGAACAGGGATATGGGTGGCCAAGAGACTTTTGGGCCTTGGGTTTGAGTCCCCTGGCTCTGCTGCTTGCTGGAAATGTGGCCTTGGACTCAACCTTCTGGCCTCACTCTGCCCAGCTATAAAATGGGGATAGAAATAGTTTTCCCTTCATAGAGTTGTGAAAATTAAACGAGATAACTTTGTAAAGGGCTATGAACAGTGACCGGCATGCATTAAGAAAAAGTGCAAGAGCTACTTGTTCAAGAAATCCCAGGCCTGCACGGGCCTCTCCAGAAGCTTTCTTCTGACCCCCCAAAGCCCGCAGAAGCCAGGTCTGGCCTTGCTAATGCCTGCCAAGCGGCATTTGGCGAGGCCTGACGCCCTGTCCCATGCTTCTGTGTGAGGAACCGGTCCACCTCACAGCTGCTGGCTGCTGGCTCTGGCGGGCCAGGCTGGGACACTGGCCCTTGCTAAGGAAGGCCCAGAATGAGACTCCTATGCTTGTTGGGTGCAGTTGGGGTCCCTGCGCCTGGCTTCTCTCATCTGATACCTGAGCAGCCAGTGCTGCAAAGGAACCACCAGGCTCCACCCAGACTTGGGCACCTCTGAGCTGACCGGAGAGGCCTCACAGTTAGGAAGCAGCAAGACCAGGGTCCAAGCCACGCTCCCACCATTTCAGTGCTGCTCCAAGATAACTGAAATTCAACAGGAAATGCCCTCACATTTTAGTGATGACGATAATAATAATTGTTAATAAAGATAATAATAATGAAAACTAGCCACCATTTAGGAAAGGCTTACAATGTACCCAGCCCTAGGCCAAATGTTTATGCTAAGCTGTTGCTTTTTACTTCTTACAACTCTTGAAGAAAAGTACTTCTGCTTCCAAATGACTATGAAATAGCAGCCTTGTGAGGGCAGGACTTGGTCGGTTTTGCTCACTGCTGCACTCTCGATGCTTCAAGCAGCATCTGACACATAGCAGAGGCTGAATAATGTTCATTAAATGAGTGAATGGGCCAGGAGAGGTGGCTCACATCTGTCATCCTAGCACTCTGGGAGGCCGAGGCAGAAGGATCACTTGAGGCCAGGAGTTTGAGGTTGCAGTGAGCTGTGATGACACCACTGAAGTCTAGGCAAGGGCGACAGAGTGAGACTGTGTCTCGGGGTGGGGGGAAGAATGACCTGTCTCAACAAACCGGCAACCTTTGTTTTAGACAGAAAAGCTGAGGCCCAGCCACAGCCGGAAAGATGGGATGTCAATCCTAGTCTCCCACCTATTTATAAACAGCGGTCCCTGGGGATGATGACAAGGAAAGCCCCTCAACCCCGGGATCGCTGACCAGAGGCCCAGGTCCCTCTGCAATGTCTGCTGGACTGGTCAGGTGGGCCTGTGCACCAGGCCTGGGAAAAGAATGTCATCGGGTATGAAGACAGTAACTGGCTGTCTTGTGTCCCCCATGGCAGCCATCCCCCAGGCTGCAGGGACCTGCTTTGAGCTCTCTGTGACTGAGGCTACCAAACCATCACTAATGGCCCACAGCATGCCGGCAATTAATTAATGGATTTATTAATTAGGATGGGAGCCACCTCCCAGGCTGGAATTGGGGTCACCCTAAAGTGAGACTGACGGAGCTAAAGATAAATCCTCATTCGCCACAGGCCTGAGGCTGTGGGGTGAGCGACTTTCAAGGGCCGGTGGTGGGTGAAGCAGCTGGGGCCCCCCAGGGCGGAGTCGAGGGGCCACCGCCCCACCTCACCCTTCCTGTGACATCCGACCATTCCATCATTCAAATATGAACCGAGTTCTTATCATGTCCCTGTCCTCCCCAGAGAGGGAGAGGACAGTAAACAAATGAACTGATAGACACACAGGACCACATCAGGTAAAGCAGAGCAAGGAGACGAGCAGAGCTGTTTTGGAGAGAGGTCAGGAAGGACCTCTCTGAAGAGGCGACAGTTAAGCAGAGGACTGAGCCAACTGTGGGAGGGAGATGTCTGGGAAAGTGTCCCAGAGAGAGGGAACGGTGGGGTGAAAGCCCTGAGGCTGGAATGTGCTGGGTGCTGAGGAACAGAGAGGAGGCCACGGGTGGCATGAATTAAGAAGCGGAGAGTGACAGGTGATGAGGGGGGGGGGGGGAATTAGGGAGGTCACACAGGAAGGGGGACCCATGGGCCAAGTAGGGACAGGCAACCAGGAAGAGGCTATGCCGGGAGTGACAGCTCTCCCATCTCCCAGCAAGCCATGACAGGGATGTCGGCTGAGTGTTTCCAAGCACTGGGAGCCTTATGTAGATGTCCCAATACCACTTCATCGCTCCTGTAGGACGGCATGGTCCTCTGAAAACTGGACACGAAGGCGGGATTATATGGCAAGGAGACGTGTGCCTGCCAGAGGGAACCAGCATGAAGGAGAGAGGGAAGGAGGGAATAAGAGAGGGAGGGAGGGAGGGAAGAAGGAAGGTAAGTTGGCTGGTGGAAGCTTCTAGATTGCTATGGAGCTGCAGAAGAGTCCCATGTGTCCCAGGTAAGAGTCTGCTCCAGAATCCCTGCTGTGCTCAGTCCCCAGCTGGGCCAGCTGCAGAGTGGATGTCAGCACAGCACCTGGGGACAACCACACTCCCTGAAGCCAGAACTCTGCAAGACACAAACTCGAGGCCACCATCAGGGTGTACCCATCTTCACCACACCCATCTTCCAGATGGGAAGACCAAGCCTCAGAAAGGGGAAATAACTTGCCCAAGGACACACAGCCAGGAAGTGGCAGAGCCAGGATCTGAGTCCTGGCTGCCCTACATGCACAGTCACAGATGGAAGTGGGAGTGGGTATCGAGAAGTGGACCAAATAGCTCGCTAAAAAATAAAAGTGATACTCAAGGCTTTTACAGTGTTTGCCAGTTCACAAAGTGTCTGTTTAGATAGCCTTTCCTCCCAGCCACACACGCGGTGTCGTATTTTCTCCTCCATCCTTGCTCCCAGCTGGCAGGTGACAGGAGTGAGGACGGGGCAGGCCCGACAGCCTGCTCTAAATCCGCGCTCCAGCCCCACTGCTTCCTTCAGATCCTGTATGCACAATTCCTCCACCAGCCTCAGGGTCTCAGCACATGCTGTTCCCTCTTCTGGGATGCTTTTCCCTGACCTTGCTTTTGGGATATCTGCTGAAGGGTCACTTCTTCCAGGAAGCCTCCCCAAGGCCCAAAGCCAGGCGGTTCCTTTGCCACATGTTGTCTCCCAATCTATTCCCAGTGTTTGACTGTACGCCCGTCTGCCCAATGACACATGCTTCCCACCTTCCCGTTGTCTGTGGGCTCAGGGAGAGCTGGCACTCGGCTTCCTTGCTCATTGTGATACCTCCCACATATAATTATTAATTATATTTATGTTACCTATTGTTATTACTTATATAATTACTAATTGTAATTATTAATTCTACCATGAGTGGTGAATATACACCTCTAAAGAAAAATAGCAATTATTATTAATTTTAACATTATATAGTGCTTCTATGTGCTGGGAACAGATCTCAGCACTTCACATGCATTAACTCACTTAATCTTCACAGTTCTTAAGGAGATGGCTACTACTACTATTCCCATTTTACATATGAGAAAACTGAGGCCCAGAAAGGTTGAGTGATTTATCCAAGGGCACACAGCTAATAAGTGGCAGAGCTGGGACTGAAACCCAAGCCGTCTGGCTCCAGAGTCCACACTAAATGTCTTTGGGGGTGGGAAGGTTCAGGGCTTGATTCTGCAGCCCACACCATACCCCGTTACATACCCGCACCCACGGGTGCTCACAATGGACAACAGGCATTCCAGAAGGTATCCCCAGCAGTGCGGCCTCTGAGTGACCACCCCACTTGGGGAAATCTGCCCCCGCCCAGTGGCCTTGGTGACCCCTGTGGTCTCCCACCCGCGGCACCCCCACACCACGCCGTCAGCTGGACAAGTCAATCGACCATAATGGTTCCCGGGGAGCCATTTACCCCGTCCAGTTTGAGCGACGGCGGCTCGCGGAGTCTTAAGCACTGCTGGGCTCCGGGCGTCTCCGGGCAGACGACCAGCTCAGGCCAAAGAGGCCAGAGGATTGATTGTTTTCTTTCTTTCTTTCTTTTTAATGACAAATGCATATCCTGGAACTGCTGTTTCATTTTGCTCCACTGAAGGATGGCAGAAGCTGGGGGGTGGCGAGATGAGGAGGGGCCTGACAGTGCAGCCACAGGCCCACCTTTGGGGGTGATGGAGCTCCTGGGGAGAAGCAGAGACAGCAGACTCTGTAACCTCCTAACCACGTATCTTCATGAGACTTGTCAGGAACCTTTTTTTTTTTCCTGGAAATGCAGCCTCTTCTGACACTAGACACCTGGAGAGAGTAGCCAGGGGCCTTGATGGCCACAGAGAAATAGGACCCTCCTTGGGACCCCTACAGCTGGCCTGACCCACTGCAGACCCTTCACCGGAGGCCTTTGCATTGGAGGTTCCCTCTGCATGGAATACCTTTCCAGATTTCCACTCCCCTTCTCCATGGGACCAGCCGAGTGTGACCAGAGCTTCTGATTTGTAAGGGGCCCTGGAAATCTGGATTTCTTAGGTAAAATCTCCTGTGTTTTAGATGCTGACAACTTGTACAAAAGTGTTTTTAATTATTGCACTACTCTGTGGGCCAGACATAGCTCCCAGTCTGCAACTTCTGTGGTCAGAGCTCCAAAAATATAAGGCATTGCATATAATATTAGTAATATACTAATACAGTAAACCCCCAATGGAGTAAGAGAGAAGAGAAAACTTGCCCAGAAATGTCTGAAACAGCCTGCAAGGCCAGCAAGTTCCAGCAGCTGCTGTTTATTTGGTTTTCTCTTCCCTCTCTCACACTCTAAAAATACCAACAATAAGAAGGCACTTACAGAGAAGTAACTGTGCCCCACACTGTGCCACACACATTCGTATTCAAAGTGGTCTGATCTTCCTGAACAATCTAGAAGGCAGAGACTATTATTAGTCTCAGTTAAAGATGAGGAAAGTAAGGCTCAGAGAGGTTAAGTGACACATCTAAGGTCACACAGTAGGTAAGTGATGGAGCCAGGACTTGAACCCAGGCAGGGGCCCCTCACCATCCTGGCTCTTTGCGCTTCCCTCTTGGGGGAAAGGATAAAGAACAAGTTTCTGGAACTGAGTTTGATCTACCTTAATACTCTTAACTGAAAAGGTAAAACTTTAGCCATGCCACACAGCCTGTATGATAGTCATCATGTACGGTTGGCGAGCTACAGCTCTCAGGCCAAATCCAGCCCCCTGTCTGTGTAAATAAAGTTTTATTGGAACACAGCCACGCCCATTCATTCTTATTGTCTATGGCTCCTTTCATGCTACAATGGCAGAGTAGAAGGGCTGCAGCAGAGACTATATGGCCCACAAAACCTAAAGTATATTAGCATCTGCCTCTTTACAGAAAAAATTTGCCACGTCTGAGGGTGGGCCTAGAGTATGTCGAGAGATACCACACGGAGAGGGTTCTGAGGTCAAAACCCTCCGAGAAACACTGCAGCATCCTCAGAAATGCGGGAGCACATTTGTGTATTACAGAGGGAAAGAGAGTCACGGAAGCTTCTTTAGCCTTCTTTGGGCTGAGTGGTCATGACATTCGGGCTGAGACTGAATGTAATGAAGGAGCCAGCCATAAGAAGATCTGGAGGAAAAGAGGCGCAGGCAGCAGAGGAAACCACAAGTGCAAAGGCCCTGAGGTGGGAATATGTGTGATGTGTTTGAGGGACAAAAAGCAAAAACGGAGGCCAACACATTTAACTGGCCCACAGAGCATGTCGGTATCCATCATTTTTGCAACAGCCTAGTATGGTAGACAAAGCGGGCACAGCCAGCCCATTCGATGAACTAGGAAATGGTGCACTGGATGGTTCACACAGGGGTGCTGGAGGCCACACAGGCTACAGATCTTGGGGTCCTTCCCCAATGCCAACCACCTCTACCATCCCTGATACCATTAATATAAGCCACCATAATAACTAAAGAGCACCCCCCAGAGGAAAAAGTCAAACAGAAGATCAGAGCCTGAATCTCAAGGCCAGGAACAAAGGAAGGTCACCACCTTGGTCCCCTTCCCGCCCTCAACATCTGCCAAGGCTGGCCTCTGAGTTAGATAACCAGAAGCTGCCGGAAACTCAGCCCTTTAGAAGCAGCACAGAAAACCACGGTTTCTGGGCAGCCCCGTCTACCATCACCCAGGAGCAAATTTAGCACCAGCCAAGGTGCTCACGTTTGAAATCCCATCTGCCAGAAGAAAGGTTACCACGACAGAATGTCAAGTTCGAAGATAGAATCCTCTTTTTAACAGGAGAGTTAAAAAATATATATATGAAAAAAGAAAAAAGGAAAGAAAGAAAGAAAAAGGAAGAAAAAAAGAAAAACACCACCACCATCAGAAAAGCTGTTCCCTCTGGTCAAAATAGCACTGTGCTCATCTGAAATAACCCACCGAGACACTCATTTGCTTCTTTTGGCTGGTCTGTGCTTTCTCAATTTTCTACAGTGAATTCTGGTATTAATAAAAGAAATTTCAAGACCCCCAACAGCAAAAGCAGTGCAAGATGAGATGTTGCTCATTTTTCTTCTAGCATGCAAAGACAGGGCCCATCTTTGGGAAGTAATTTCTGTCAAGTTGAGAAACCACAATTTTGGGATACCCAGAAAAGACTGCTGGGTTCCTTAAATAAATTCTCAACACCTGTTTCTAGCTCCTTCTGCAGAAAAGGCCTGCAGGGTGTAGGTTCTAAGGACTTGGAAAAGCAGGTGGAATGGGGTCACCCACTGGCCAGACTTATGAGACAGCCCAGGGGTCTGGATAATCGTTTGTCTTATTCGCAGAGCTGCTGCTACAAATCTCCCCGCACCCACTGTGCCCCTCTGCTCCCTGTCCCCACCTCCTCGCCTAATGCCAACCCATCTCGTGGGCCTGGGCCACGCCAAGCCCTGTCTGCTCACGCTCCCCACCCCGGCAGCAATTCCATTACAGTGAAGTTTCCAAAGTTAAGATTCCGCCAACAGGGCTGATAGCTTATTTACTGCTGTCATCTATAGAAAGAGGAATTTTGACACATTGTTAAATGATAGCACATTTAGATAAGTCAAGCTGTCAGAGGCTCTAATGGATGTCTAAACTCTCTGTGGCTGATATGTAAAATTTATGCACTTCAGAATATCATAAGGTTATAATATTTTAATCACATCCATGCTCTTTTCTAAACTTTGAACAGGGAAAAACATTCAATCAAGCACCATCTCGCTCCCCCGCGCCAAGAGATCAAACCTTCCCAGAAGTTTCTCCAAACTCCTTAGAAAAGTCCAGCCTCTCTTGCTCATTCTGTTCATCTTCCTCCTAATTGCTTACACCCCAAGCTGAATCTGTCTCTTCCTCCAAAACTCACACTATGTGGTCTGACCAGCCAGGCTCTTTCCTCCCCAGAAACACAGGTGTGCATTTAGACTGAGCACCTTCATTTGGACTGGATGCCCTCCACTCTTTTTAGCTTCAGTAACCCTCTTCGAGGGGGAAAAATAGATAGCATGGGAGACTGAACCCAGAACATCATAAAAAAAAAGTGGCAAAGTTAAGCAGAAAAAGAAAATCACAAAGGTATGAATCCAGTTACGACGATTATACACAGAAAAGCCATAAAAAAATACTGCATTAGTAATGTTCACCATAAAGCAATCTTATAACCAAATGAAATATGCCCAGCATTATCTCTGGATGGAATTTTATTTCTTCTCGTTTCCTGAGCTGCTAGCAGCAGAGGCAAAAGAGAAGACAAGACGGGGGAAGCAGTTTCCGGGGTGCAAGCATAGGATAGGGTACTGCATTTCAGAGCATCTTCACCATTAGCCCACAAGTCATTAAGGTTGTTGACTGACTTCCAGCCTAGGAAGACAGTCCTGCTGCGTTCAGAGACGGCGCTGGGAGGAATAGTAACTGGACTACTTTCATTTATGAAAAATATGTATTTCCGGAGGGCTGTATGCCAGGCTGGCACAAGGTCACCTTTCTTGCCAGGATCAGTGTGGCGTCAGCAACATGGTGTGGCCTGGGGACACGGGGCTGGCTGCCTTTGCTGCCTCGGCCACTTTAATGCTCAGCAACCAGGCTGAGAGAAACCATTCAACCTGAACAACCAGGAATTAAAGCCACACACCTCCTCACAGGCAGCTTGGCCCTGAGATGAGCGGGCCCAATGTCTTGGGCCTGCGTGGGGCCTGGGATGGGGACTTGCCTCTTCTGCCTGTATTTCAGAACAAGCCGGCAGAAGTTTTCCTTTCTGGTTAGCTCCCCTACAAGAGGAAAGCGGGGAGGAGGAAAAATGAAAATAAAAGTGTGGCACAGGAGTCATTAGCATTACGTACGAGAGAGGATCCCAGGAGAAAGTGCTTAGGCTCACAATCCGTTTCCAACAAAAATGCCATCAGTGAGAATATGGGGGTGGGGGGAGTCTGGGGCCTGTTGGGCAGGGGAACAACTGAAAATTTCAGGATAGGGGTGGGGAACGTGCAGATGTGAGGGCCTAAATGTTTGCACGCGGCCATGGCTGCCACATTTATTTCTTTGCTCTCTAGAAGTGTGCAGCCTTTCAAACTCCCCCAGGGACACCCCCTCCACTTAATATCGATGTAAATGAGCTCAACCCCCTTCCCTGAGAGCCTTCTCATTTTTGTGCCAGACACAACAGCCATTGTCTTAATGAACAAGCCCCCTCCCCATATACACCCTGTGGGAGGACAGGCCTTAGCCCCGTTTCCCCATCACCTGAACAAACCTCTCCGCCACCCCCCTACCTTCATCCTTTCCAGTTCAAATTTGCTTTTCCATCTCAGCATCTTCTAAAACCCTAACAAAGGGTTCCCAGATCAATGGGAGTCCAGCTGGAATGAAGATTTGGGTGACCTCAACAGCTCCACAAAAGACCCCTGAGCACAAGACTGAAGAGAGTGAGGTTCAAACCCCTCCCCAGCTCAGAAATCGCCCCCTGGGAGCCGCACCCACTCTTCAGCACCCAGCTCCAGCCTCTCCCCCACTGCAGCCCAAGCTCCCCGGATTGAAAACGAGTTATCTAATGAAAATTGTGTTAACTGACATTCCGGCCGACTGGGAGCAAATACCAGCGCTGTAAATCTCGCCGCGGAAATTTTCTCCAGCCCAGAATAACAATAGGACCCTGCAAAGGGCTTTCGCCAGCCCTTCTGGTTCCTCTCCTCTTGTCTGCCACGTTCTTGTCATTCCTTATGTTACAGAACATCAATCATAAATAAAGACGCTGTCCCCCAGCCATGCCCGGGTCTCATTTACAAACATTAGCAGGGAATACGATTACCATTGGCCTTCGTGCCAAGCCCAATGTGGCTGCCCAACTCACTCTCTCTCTCTCTCTCTCTCTCTCTCTCTCTCTCTCTCTCCAATCCCCACTCCTCCAGAAAGGCCACTTTAGCATCATTTAAACCGGCAAGCACAGCTCGCAGCCCTGCCCGTCTCAGCTGGCCACCAAACTGTAGCCCCAACTCGAGTGAGGACCTGGAATTGCAAGGCACTCGGCAGTTATTAACTGCATGCCTGAGTGCCCCGATTTTCTACCCCGCTCAATGGCTTTGGGGGAGGGGGCGAGCAAGGAGTGGGGCGTTAGGAAGGACCGGGACTGGGAAGTGACCAGGATGAGGGAAAGGGGGGCTGCTGGAACCACTTATCAGAAGAAACTTAACGAGATTTGGAGGCGGATTTAAAAAAAAGTGGGTCCCTTTTTATCTCCAGAATGATGCTCTCGCATCTTCCGCGAATGTCACGGCCAAGGCAGGATGCTCTAATCGCCGGGTTATCAGCACCATTTCCCCGCCTCTTATTCCCGCTCCACCGGCCGACTTTGCAAGACTCCAGAGCTTGGGGGGCTTCCCAGCAGCGTCCTGGGTACCCCCGGAAAGAACAGAGGCCGCAGCTGTGCCTCCAGGGCGCGTTCCCTGAGGTTCCACCTCCCAGCCCCGGCTCCTCGGGGGTCGGCAAAGAACACCCCCAAATCTGGAGGAGACACACAGACTCCCAGAAAGGGAGAGTTGAGAAGAAACTGCTGGGGTTTGGGAAAGAGTCACCCTAGGGAAGGAGAGGGAGAGAGGAGAGACGAGGGGAGATAAAGAGGAAAAAAAGCAGAGATGGAGAGAGAAAAGAGGGGAGCGGCGGGGAGGAAAAGCAGGGGCAGAACAGAGCGAGGAAATCTCTCATTTAAAAGTTCCCATGGGCCCGAGGGCCGGGAGTCACCTGCTCTGTGCGGCTCCCGGCTCTCCACCGCCTGGGAGACAGGAGCGCAAACTTGCGCGCGCCTGGGCCCATCTCCACCGCCCGTCTGCATCCAGACTTGAGAAGGGGATGGTAGGGGGGGGAAGGCAAGAAGCAAAGACGAACCCCGAGACCCCAGCCCGAGGAGGAGAGGTCTGCCGGCGCGGGTTGCCAGTCCGGCGGCGGTGGCTCGGGCGGCGGTGACGGCCCCCGGGTGGCGGCGCGTCCGGGCTGCGCAGCCAGGCGGGCGGCGGAGGTGCCGGCGGGCGGCCGGGCGCGGAGCCGCCTTCTCGCCAACCCCGGCTGCCTCCTCCTCTCTCCTCCTCCTCCTCCTCTACCTCCTCCCCCTGCCCGCCAGCTCCCTCCCTCCCTCGCCCGAGCCCTAGCCGGGTGCGGACAGGCTAGCGGAGCGCTCCGCGGCCTCCCCGGGCGCCGCGAAGTTGGGAGGCGCACAAAGTGCGGCGCAAGGGGGGCCGCCGGGGGTCCCGCCTGCAGCCCCCTGCCCCGGGCCGCTGCCCCTGCCTTCCCCGCGCCTCGCCCGGCCGCTCGCCCGCCGGCTTGCTCCCCCGGCCGAGGGCTCACTAGCGCTTCTCCATGGTCGCGGCGGCTAATCGATGATTGAACCGAACAAAGAGCAGCGGCGAGATCAATTCCTAATACCTATCGATGGGCAGCGGGCAGCCGAGCCCCGGCGAGCCCCGGCAGCCGCCGCCCGCCGCCCCGGGGCGCCCGCCCGCCCGTCCGGGGACCTCCCCAATGCGCCCAGGGCGCGCCCGGGGGCTCCCCACGGCCGCACGGCCGGCGCTGCCCGCACTAACCTGGAGTCGCCGTAGATCAAATCGCTTCCAATATTGAAACATCGATCCCACATTGGCGGCCATCTTGGGGGCTATTCGAGACGCGCACACACAAGAGTTTGGCTTTTCTCAATGGCTGCACTCAATATCCGGGCTGGACTCCCCCCAGCCCCGGGGCCGCCGGCGGCCGCCGGGGCCCTGCGCGCCGCGGCCCGGGGCCTCTCGGGCGCGCCCCGGCCTCCTGCCACCCGCTGTCCCTCGGCGCCGCCGCGCCGCCGCCGCCGCCGGGCCCGGGAGCCGTGCGCCCCCCCGACCCCCGGAGGGCGCGGGCGGAGCGCGCCGGGCGGGGAGCTCAGCACCCGCCCGGGGGAGGCGGCCGGGGATGGGAGGGGAGGGGTGGGGTGGGGAGGAGGCAGCCTCTTCGAGAGGCGCCGGCGCCACCGCTGCCCTGCCTGCAGCCGGCTCCCGGGCCCGCGGAGCGCTCGCTGCATCTCCCCCCCAAGTCCGGGGTCGGTGTGCCGCGCGATTGCACTTGACTTTGGCTTTTTGCAAACTTATCAATACTGACGTAACGTGCTGATCAATGCAAAGGGAAGTTTGGGAGGGGGGGCTGCGGGAGGCAGGCGCACAGGGCGCCTGCCCCCCTCTGCACCTGTCTACCTCCTGCTCCCAGCATTGCACACTTGAAAAAAAAAGTTAATAGTTTGCAATGCATTTTTTCTTTTGCAATCGGAGCACACACAACACGTGCCTCGGGCTGCCGCCGCTCCTCCGCCAAATAGGCTTGGGATCCAAGGGTTGCAGCCCGCACTTGGGGCTGCGTAGACTGGCCGGCGGGCGGGAGGGTGGCATCCGCCCGGGGGCGCCACTGAGTCATGGGAAATGTTACCACTGCGGTGCACGGTTTCCATGCCACTATATTATTATTATTGGTGGGTCGTCTTAGCCATGGCTCAGAGTTCTTCGCCGGGCTGGGAGTGGGGCGGGGCTTCAGGACTTTTGTAATAGCGGTTACTATTATTTGGGGGGTCTTTAACCCAATTGTAGGGGATCCCTCACAACTTTGCAATGTGAAGACCTTTTACTGTTTTAATTATTATTAGAGGTGGTTCTTAACCAAACCTCTGGAGGCCCTTTTCCCCACCAGTGGGCTGATTTTATTGCTATGACTATTGAGGGGCCCTTGCCCTGCTGTGGGGGCTCTGGATCTTTAACAACTCGGAGGCTTCTGCTATTGTTATCGTCACTGTTATTCCAGGGTCCATCCTTTGCAACATGACGTTCCGTTATTATGATTGTCTTTGGGGAGCGTCTTTAGCCTAGCTCGAGGGAGGTTCCGGTCTTTTGCAATTCCTCCGACTCTGGACAACAGAGGTGACCAAATTTCTTGTTTTACATTTTTCCTTCTTTTCTCGCCTCTGTGCAAGCCTGAGGTCCCCAGTTCCCTCCCGACATCTCACCCCTAGGAGAAACTCATACTCCCAGCCCCCTCCATCACCAACTACTTACCCTCTTTCCCTGATCCTGGGGTCACCCTTCCTCTCTGGCATGTGCCCCTGCAATATACCACTCCACCCTCATCCTCACCCAAAAAAGGGGGCATTTTCTCCTTTCCCTTGGATCAAAAGATTTGCTTTTATAGACAGCAAATGGAAATTATATTCTTTTTATGACCCAGCTTGGACTTCTGACATCACTCTTGGTCTGGGACAATAGATCAATACAGTGGGTTATAAAAAAGATAAAGTTTAGAAGAGTTGTAAAGGAAAGAGAATTGTGATGGATATTTTTGATGATTTTCCAATACTTGTGTCTCAGAGCACGTGCTTCAAGGCAATTAAAGTTTTTAATGTAATGTAAATAATTGTTTCATAAATGCTTCAGAAGAAGGTGTGATCTTTCTGAGCAATCATTCGAGCTGTTTAAAAAATGTAATGTGATTTAAACAAGGATACAGTATTTCTGTTTCCATCCCCATACATTTTCCATGAGGTCTGGGTAAATATATGACTGCAGGAGTTGAAAGACTCCTAAGACCAAAAGTACAGCGTTCACCAACATGTAATGAATTAAGCCTAGTTAGCAACTCCGAGTGGCCTGTTTCCCTGCCAGATTAAATTGCACGTGATGTGTGGTTTATCTCAGCTCTCGATAACTTCACGTTTAAATTACAGCTCTCATTCTGCAAAATGAATTTAGAGAAATTTCATAACTATCGCATTGCAATTTTTTAAATGGCTACATTTTCTCCTAAGCATCTGTAAAGCTTATAGCTGCCTTGTCTTTGAGTCTGTTTTTAAAAGACCTGTAATAAAAAATCTGGAGTGAGTGTTGAAACCCTTCCAAGCAGTGTTTAACAAACCATGGTTTTGATAATAGATTATTTTAAATTTATGTCTGATTTTGCAGTAACAGGACATGTTAACATCATGTACCTCATGATATGATGTACCGAGAAGGACACATCACTTCTGTGGTATTCCTGCCAAAAGTGCATAATCTGAATCTAATTGTGAAGAAATATCAGACAACCCCAAAAGGAGGGAAAATTCTATGAAATAAACAGCCTGTTCTCTTCAAAAATGTCAGTGTCACATGAAACACAGAATGACTAAGGAACTATTCCAAATTAAAGGAAGCTAAAGAGACTTGACAAGTGATTATAACGCATGATCCGGGATTTTCTTTTACTATAAAGTGGATTAATTGGAACCAGTGGCAAATTTAGAATAAAGTCAATAGATTAGATAATGGTATTGTATCAATGTTAATTTCCTGATCTTAACCATTATACTGTGGCTATGTAACAAAATAGCCTTGTTTTTAGAAAACACACTGAAGTATTTAGGGATAAAGAGACAGACACCATGTCTGCAACTAACTCTCAAACAGAGTTAGCGCTGATGAAAATAATATATATTTATATATTTAGATCTATCTATATAGAGTGGTAGTGCAAATGTTGCAAAATGCTAACATTTGAGGACTCTAGATGACAAGTACACAGAAATTCTTTGTACTTGCAACATTTCTGGGAATATAAAATTATGATAAAATTAAAAGTTAAAAGAAAAAAGACAAATCTAGGTCTGACTTTGTGTCAGCTGTTGAGGACTATTGGGCTTCCAAATAAAAATTCTGCATGGAACTTTTCCACCTTCCTGACTGAGGGAGGCTGCACCTTTGACCGAGCAGGAAATTACCACAGCAAACATGCTTACCGACGAGCAGCGAGAAAATCCAATAATTCAGATTGTTTTAAGTCTGTGATATTTTTAAATGACTTAATGCAGTGGGTCTCTGAAGAATTCCGACAATTTTAATGGTAGAAACTTGCAGTCCCACTGAGAAATGGGTTGCTACATAAATACTGAATGATCGTGTCTTTCTGTCTGGGCTGAAACATATTAGCTTTGCTTACTGGCTTATTGCTTTATTCACAAAATAAATTTCAGCCGTCTCTCCCCACCATATTCTGAGCGCATCGTGAGCCTGTGCCTTATTAGATGTGGGGCTTGTATTCCAAAGGCATCTGTAACCGTCTCAGACTCAGTAATAATGAATTAAGCAGTTAAGTGTTTACCCCCTAAACAGAGTTAGCTGGGGAAATGATATTATTATGGGTGGTCCTTAATGAAAGATGGTAAGCCAGGAAATTCAGACTTTTTCAGCAGACAATGGCCTTGGATTTGGGAAGCAAAGCACTAAAATTTAAAATATTTTTGGAAAAGCTGTTTTTCATGTACTTAACACCCTCTCTCAAACACACACACGTACACAGATATACAAAAACTTAAACAAGTTCCTGATTCCCAAAGCCCCACACATCAAAATGAATATGAAAAAATTACAATGGAAAAGAAGATACCTCCCCTCCCCCGGAGGAATCAAAGGGCAGCTTAGAGTAGCCTATTCTAAAGCAGAAGTGGACAGAGAGCCGAGATCCTTTAGGAAATTCATAAACTGTGCAAGAATCCCAGGAAGATAATGGCAGGTCCTTAGCCACAAGCATAATGATATGCGAAATCCCCAGCATCAAAGCTGAAACAAAAGAAAATGTCCTTCGGTAGCTCTGCATTGCCCACTGCAGCTGCCAGTCAGGGAGAAAAACAACTACAGATTCCAAATTCATCTGGAAATATTAAATAGCCCTAAGAGAGGCATAGGGTATGGGACTGTCTGGCAGCACTCGCAGGGTGTGCTCCTGGAGGCTGGCCGTTCCATGGTTAGGTCAGGGACCCTGCGGCCAGGCAGGCCACAGTGACTGGCTACAAGGACCAGGTCAGCAGTTCCTGACACAATGCTGTCAACCACTACCATTATTAAGCACCTACTGGTTGCTGGATGCTTTATAAACCATTAGCATAACATAGTGGTTAGGAGCATGGCTCAGGAGCCAGATTGGGTGTGAATTCCAGCTCTTCCACTTGTAAGCTCTGTGACCTTGGGCAAGTTAGTTCACCTCTCTGTGCCTCATTTTCTTCATGTGTACAATGGTGCTAATAATTGTACAACACGATGAGGATTCAATGAGTTAATCTATGCAAAGCACTGTGTAAACGCACAGTATCTGTTCACTTTCATTATTATTGGCCTCACGATGAAATAGATGGGGAACCATATTCCCATATTGCAGATGGAAAGACTGAGGCCCTGAGAGAAGTGGCTGGTTCACGGTCACGTGGTTGCAAAGGGGCAGAACCAGGACTGATACCTGGGTTCACTCACAGCAAGCCAGGGCTCTTATATCTAGCCCCCTCTTCCTGTCATAGGGAGGAAGAATGCAGACTCCCAGAAAGAAGGGGCTGCAGCCTTAACTATGTGCCAGAGCTCAGTGACCGAACTAGAGAGATACAACACCAGAGGGACAAGCTCTCTGGACCTGATTCCCCTCCAATGTCAGGGGATAGTGCACACGCACGATAGTGTATCATACTGTGCCAATCATTCGCCTTTTGTTCCCCACCGCCATTCACTCTCCAGCAGCTCAGTGCCCAGGAAGCTGACCCCTGTGGACTACACCTCCCAGGCTCCCTTGCTCTCAGTCTTTCACTTAGGTTTGGCCAATGGGAGGCCCAGCTGGGAGATAAGAAGGGAGAAGGAAAGAGAGTTTGGGGTATTTATTCCCCAGCTCCCTCCCTAACTTGCTGCAGTTTTGGCAGTGACTGGGTCATTCTACAGCCACAACCCCTATCAAGCTATCCCTCTCTTGCACTCCCTGGACCCCAGGAACTACTGCCTTTCCCTCCCCTTCAGGTCCCCTCTTGCCAGTACCTGGGGGGCTCAACAATCCCTTGCCCACATCTGTGAAAATAGTCTCCTTAGTAAAAAATCCCAGCTCAGTGGACCTGCTGGGACCCTGACACCTACCACACAATACTATGCAACTGTTAAGAAAGATGAAGGCTATTTATATGTGTTGAGGCACACACTTATATGTGTTTATGATATATGGTAAAGTAAACACAAGCAGTTTAGGTTAGGGATTATGGAATAATCCCATCTTTGCTTAACATGTGGTACTTTGGAAAAAGTCAAGGAAAACTAGATATTAGATGGTTAACAGATATTAGTTCTGGAAAATGGGCTTAGAGGCCTCTTATAATTTCTACATCATTATCTTAATATTTTTATGAGCACAAATTACTTTTATCATTAGGAATCTTCATTTGGTTGAGGGGGGTCTGTGTCCTCCTGGGACCCTGATTGACACATATACCACAGAATACCACATCCGTCTGAGATGTCTATAAAAGAAGACCTGATTAAATAGAGAGCTTCCATGTTCATGGGCTGCAAGAATTAACAGAATGAAGATGTCATTTCTCCTCAAATTAATCCATAAAAGTAAGCCCACTTCAATCAGAATCGCAATAAGGTTTTTCATGGAACTCGACAAGCCCATTTTAAAATTCGTATGAAGATGCAAGGGTCAAGCATAGCCAAGGCAAGACTGAGGAATAATAAGATAGGAGAACTTTTCCTTTCAGATACTGACTCCTTATAAAGCTGTAATAATAAAGATAGTGAGGCAGCAGGAGGCAGAAGGACAGACAAATAGACCCAAGGGACAAAATTAAAAGCCCAGAAACAGACTCACGCAAATATAGAACAGACACACAAATAGATGACAGAGCTGGCATTATAAACTAGTAGGGAAGGGAACGATTTCATTTTCAATATGATGCTGGACCAACTGGCTATCCATATGGGAAAAAATACAATTAGATCTCTACCTCACACCATACACAAAGATCACCTACAGGTGGAGGTATCTGTACGTCACGGATTTAAAGAAGGAAACTCTACTTGTTCCTTTTTTCCAACAGCACAGAACATCTGAACTGAGAAATTATATTCTGATCAAGCTGACTTCACTATACCAAATCTGTTTTGGTTTTTTTTTTTTTTAAAGCATCCTAATAGCTCTGGTCATGTAATAGCTCAGGATTCCTTTCAGAACTAGATTTATACCAGAACCAGGGCTGAATTTTCCTTGAGCATCTCCAGAATGAAACACCACTTGGCAGCTGGCAGCTTCCAGGAGTTTCTAGGCCCCTGCTCTGCACCTGCACGGACCCTTCCTCAGGCACACGGCTTGAAAGCCTCTGAGAAGCTGGCCCCAGGGCAAGAACTCGCCTTCCGATTCTGCATCCCGGCCTTAGCAGCTGAGTGTGTAAACAGACAGAAACTGAAGTCCTCAGTGACAACCACCACAGAATTCCGGGCACTCATTTAACTCCATCTCACCCTGACCCCATTCATGTGGGCTGAGCAGCTGCCCGTTCCTCCATCGGCCCCAGGACCGGGAGCTCCCGGGGCAGGGTTGGCCTTCTCTGTGCTCTGAGACAAACTGAGCCTTCTAGCACCCTCCTCCCACTCACCCAAATCTAACTCCACACACTGGACCCCCCAAAAGCCTTGATGAGGAGCACAGACTGTTGCTGCAGGTTTTCTTAAGGGCCAAGGCACAGAGGGCTCACCGCCTTCGAATCCTTTCCGCTTCCTGCTCCCGGCAAAGCGCCCCGCTAAAGCAGCCTCTCCAGCTGGTATTTTTAATTTCTCTCCCTACAAACTGCTCCTCTGTCTTCTCTCCCCCATTGCTCACCTTCCGCTTCCCAAGCTCCTTCTCCGTCTTCTCCCCTCCTCCTTTGTTCCTCCTCCTTGGCTTTCATTTCTCCGTCCTCTTCTTCCAATCTGAGGTTCTCACATTTAATCTTCCCGGCAAAACATGGGCCTGGAGCAAAACAAAAAAGGAAGAAAGAATTCTTTTCCTCCTTTGGTAAGCTGGGAAGATGAGAATGCTTACACTTGTCTTTTTGGCCCTGTCCAATCATCATCGTTGACATCGCCATCGTTGTTGTCATAATGGTGCCTACTGTGCACCAGGGGCTTCACCAGCATTCTCACGAATCTCACAGCAAGCACAGCTGCACCCACTTGACAGAAAAGTAAACTGAGGCTCAAAGAGGCAGAACAGTTCACCCAAGTTCCCTCATCAGGACAATGCTGAGCATGATTTGGAAGCTGGGTGGGAAGAGATGCGCCCTGGGCAGCCCTGCTGAGAAAGCTTCCCCCGCCTCTATTTTAGCTTGTCCTGCTGCCGCTCAGGGCAGGAGGGCAGGGGTTCAAGATGCCATTCAGACACATCGAAGCCAATGGGGGGTAGGGGCGTGTCTGCTGCCCCAGCAGCCACTCTCTCAACCTCCTTGGCACTTCTGTTTTCTCAGCTCTTGGCTTCCACAAACCAAAAGATGATCCACTTGGCCCCCCAGTACAGAAACATAATGATACTGCTGCCATTTCTGGCCTGCGTTCACAAGCTGGGCTCACTCTGCCCATCGTAACTTCCTCCTCTCAGCATTGCCATTTCCTCCCTGTAATAGCTGAGGAAATGGGGGCTCAGAGAGGGTAAGTGACTTGCTCAAGTTCACCCAGCCTGTGAGCAGCAGAGCTAGGGGTCAAATCCTGTTCTGCTTGAAGCCAGGGCTCAAGTTTGTGACTTTTAATGCCACCCCCTTCCCTTTCTCAGGTGCCTCTGACTCTCCTCCATGGGGCATTGAGGAGGGGCTGGGTCAGGCCTGGAACGCAGAGCTGACTCTCTGCTGAGTACAGAGTCTCTGGCCACATTCTCCAGAATTCTCAGGGTCAAGCATGAAGGTTCTAGAAGCTCTCCTTTGAAGCCTGGGTCTCCATCCCTCCAACTCCAGAGACCTCTGAGGACGAAACAACTCAGCATCTGGGGGAGCAAAGTGCCCCCATTCAATCACTCCCTGACCCAGGAAGCAAATCCACTTTCTTGCCATGACCCCTCTGACTCCAGCTTCTTGGCACCCATCAGGGTCTCTGGCAAATGTGCCTGGCATCAGGACCTCAAGAAGTCATCTGTTCCATCCCCCTGCCTCCAAATGGCCTAAGAAAGAGACTCTAAAATGAGCCTCAGGACCCCAGGCCAGGGTTTAAGCTGCTACCCTGTGCCACACCCTTTTCTGCACACACATGTACATATTTGCACAGAGGTACACACACGTACACACATCTGCACAGAGACAGATATATGCACGTGCTCCTGTCTTCACACCTGCAATCACATCGTGCGCCTACGTCCACTCTGCACACACTCACATGTGTGTGTTTGCACATGCATAAACACTCACGTGGACACAAGCCCGCATATTTGCACACAAACCAGAAACGGGTTCTCTGAGACATGCCTGTGTGTTCACACGCACGTCTGCACAGCCTGTGTGTGCACACGGGTGAGCGTACTGCACGGATACACGAGAGGTGGTGTGCCTGGTAGTACCTTCCCAGGGTGGGGCAGCGAGGCCTCTCCAGGGGCTTCCTGCAGCCTGGCTTTTGGTGAAAGCCCCACCTGGTGGACACTTGGTGTATACACCAACCCCACTCCAAGCCTGGGTGCCCGTGGCTGGCTGGCCATAACTGAACCCAACACTAGACTTTGGGGCACCCTTTACCCTTTTAGAGCTCCATTCTGTTCTCCTATCTTTCCCCAGGCAGCAAGTTCCTTGGCCAAAGGCAAGGAACAGGGGATCGGGTCCACAGGCAGGGGTTTGAATGAATCGCTATTCTGTCACTAGCTGGCTTCTCCTCCCAAGCCTCATTTGCTTAGCTGTAAAATGGGGGCAAAGTTCTCAAACAGATGTTTGGAAGAAGAAAATGACATCATGGGTGCAGGGCAATCACTATACATCTAAGGACAGACATCCCAGAACAAGTCCGAAGGCAGACCCGGCCTCAAATGAGGACACAAATCCTGGCTCTGCCCCTTCTAGGTGTGTGACCCTGGGCAGGTCACTTCACCTCCCTGAACCTGTTTCATCAACTGTAAAGTGGGGTGGTTGGAAGAAACAATCAACATCATGGAAGCAAAGTCCGTCACTCTCTGTCTCCATTTCTCTCAAACCAATATAGGAATGGCCCGGGGGTGACAGGAAGCATGGCTGCAATCAGAGGGACCTGTTTTGCATTCTGATTTGAATCCTGGCTCTGCCATTTCTTAGATGTGACCTTGGGCAAGTCACTCCACCTTTCTGAACCTCAGTTTCCCATCTGTACAACAGGAACCTCTTAGTGTTGTGGTGAGAACGGAATAAGATAACGCATGCCAAGAGCCTGGCACCAGTAAGTGCTCCATGAAAGCAGTGGTGACGTTTGCAGGAAATAACTGATACTTGGAGGAGTGGGTGGTAGCTGACCTTAGGAGCCCAATATAATAATTACATAATTTTCATTAATTGCAAGTGAATTGCTATGTGCCAGGTACTATTTTAAGCACTAAGAATTCACTCATTTAACTTCACAACAACCCCACAGGTAGGCACTTTTATTATCCCCATTTTACAGATGAGGGCACTGAGGCACAGAGGTGAGGCAATTTGCCCACAGTTCCAGAGCCAGAGAGTGAATTAAAATCCAGGCAGGCTAATTCCAGAGCCCTCTGAATTTCTGCCTTTTCCTACTTCCACTGAACTGTCCTACCAACTCTGACCTCCCGCATCTCCTAAGTCTGGAAGCTTCCCTAGGAGGCAAAGTCTGTTTTAGAGGGCAAATCCTCTGCCACGAGAGTCCCCCACAGGCTGCTCTTCCTCTCAATCTCCAGGAGAGCAAGTGGCCACATAACCATCATGTGTCTCCCGAGGGCTGTGGAATTAAGATAATCTCGGGGAGGTAATAAATATGATGGAAATTGCATTAATTAAAGAGCATCTGCTAATCATGGGAGCCCATGTCAGAAAACCTGCATCTGCTGGATGCTGCTACGTGGCATGAAGGTGAAGGGAACCTGGCTGGCGAGGCCTCACCCCGCTGCTGCAGAGTGGAGGGACAGATGGTGGCCCAGACAAGAGACGAATGTAAAAGAGAGATTGGGCATGGGAAAGTGTGCACTCCACATTTTATTTAAAAGCCAGTCACTGGGAAACGGTTGCCTGATGATGCCACCAATAGCAGAGTCAGGTTTCAATGGCGTGGCGTGGTGCAGGATGGTATGTGTGTTGGGAGTTCAACAGCTATTTGTTAGCAGAATCCTGATTCTGCACCTACCTGGCTGTGTGGTCTAAGTCCAGTCACTTAGCCCCTCTGGACATCAGCTTCCTTGTCTAGAAAATCAGAAGAATGATACCTGCTGCTGGTAGATGGCATCATTGCCCCCAGTTCTTCACGCTTCCCTCTCTGCGTGTCCAATGCCATGTGACTTTGCAGTGACCTTCCCACTGTGGGTGGGGGATACTTCCCTGTTGCTTGATCTTGGGTTTGGGTACTTGACCTGCTTTGGCCAGCGGAATGAGGTGGAAGTGTTGGCTTGCCGATTCTGAGCCTACGTCTCAAGGGATGTTGCGTGTTTCCAGTTGCCTTGTTGTACCTTTGCCTTCACCATGGAAAGAACATGCCTGGGCTAGCCCACTGGTCCCAGGAGGAGGATGCAAAACACAGGGTGGGGGGAACCTGGGTTTCTGAATCACACATGGAGGAAAGCCTCTGCCTCCTGGGAATACCTGCTGAAGATTGTTCTATGGCTAAGAAACCAACATCTCTCGTGCTGAGCCCCTATGCATTGGAGGCCTGTTTGTTACTGCAGCAAATTGGTCTAGTGCTGTTCCACTGACAGCTAAACCTTGCACCCCTTCCTGAGCCAATCCTGGGGTTTTGCCTACCTTGATGTACCCCCGTGCTCACACAGCCTGGGCGCCACAGAGCTTTGTGTTTTTAGCCACTGTGGCCCCTGACCTAAGACTGTAGGCTCCCCACAATCAGGCCTGGGTTCCCACTGAGTCCTTCCTTGGGCCATCCAACTGCCCCGAGGGAACCCACCTCAGCCCTGCCATGAGGTTGCCTGGTGCTCCTGCCAGTCTTCCTGGTGGCCTGCACCACTGGCTCTGGGTTCCAGGGTCCCAGCAGGTCTAGCACACAACTAGCCAGAGTCACGATTTCATGTGGCCTTGGGCAAGTCATCTAACATCTAGTGCCTCCAAAGCCTCATTTTTCACATCTGTAAAAGGAGAGGCTGTTCCCTGCTTGGCCCAAGTTTGGTGGCATGAAGATTCATAAGTTTGAACATATGGGTCCTCCAGAACCATGAGGTGTCATGAGATCTGTCATTTGATACTTACTTTAAGGGCATCACTGAGATAATGGAGGAGAAGCCTATCTCCTTTGCCCGAGCATCCCCTAGCCCTTCCCATTTCTCCCTTTTGCACAGGTCCTGAATGTCAGCTGCTTTGACAAGTTGGTGCTTAAAAAGAAATAAAGACTTACATATTCCCAGGGTGGCCCTGTAAAAAGATCCCTTTCTAGAGCTGCATATGACAGCCATGAACAGGTAATTCACAGAAGAGGAAATGCAAATGGCCAATAAATATAGGTAGAGCTGCTCAGCCTTAAGAGTAATTAGGAAAAACTCAAATTCAAACCAAAATGAGGTATCCATCACACTCACTAGATTGGCCAAAATTTTAAAGCCTGATAAGAACAAGTGTTGGTAAGGACATGGAACAACTGTAACCCTCACACACTGCTAGTGGGGGTGTAACTAGTACAACCACCTTAGAAAACAATCCAGCAAAATCTAATAAAGCAGAAGACACACCTGCCATTGTGTTTCAGCAACCTACTCCTAAGCATGCACCCAGCAAGAACAGGATATAAATGCTTTGTATCTTTATATAAGATTGCTTATAAAGCATTGCTTATAGGAGTTTTTTTTCAGAAGGGAAAAGGTAGCCACTCAAATGCCCGTCAGTAGTAGACTGGATAAATTAGTTGTGTTGTGCTGTATTCACACACTAGAATTCTACAAGGGTTCTCCAAAAAGTTCATGGAAAATTCGTATCATGAAAAAAATATGCATGGATTTCAAAAATTTTTTGCACCTAAGTCAACTTGTACTAACTTGTTACAACATGTCTGAACAGGATCTAGTTTGAGGCACTAGAAACGGTAAGACATCAGTTTGAAAAGAACCCCTATCAGAGCAACAGGAATTTAGCAATTGAAGCAAGAACAAAAACAAATTTATGGTGAAACTTGGCTAGAAGAATGGTAAATCACTGATACTTTATGAAAAGTTTATGGGGACAATGCCCCCCAAAGAAACCAGCAGTTTACAAACATATAACTCGTTTTAAGAAAGGGTGCAATGATGCTGAGGATAAAGCCTGCAGTGGTAGACCATCCACATCAATCAGTGAGGAAAAAGTCCATTTGTTCATGCCCTAACTGAAGAGGACCAACAATTAATAACACAAACAATAGCCAACACCATGGACATCTGATTTTGTTCAGCTTATCCAATTCTGACTGAAAAATTAAAGTTGAGCAAACTTTCCACTCACGATGGGTGCCAAAACCGTTGCACCCAGATCAGCTGCAGACAAGAGTGGAGCTTTCAATGGAAACTTTAAACAAGTGGGATCAAGATCCCAAAGCATTTCTTCAAAGAATGTAATTTGTAACAGGAGACTAAACGTGGCATAACTGGTATGATCCTGAAGACAAAGTACAATCAAAGTGAGGTGGATGTGGTCCAGTGACAGCAAGAGTGCCCCGGTCAAGAGCAAAGGTCATGGCAACAGTTTTAGGGGATGCTCAAGGCATTTGCTTGTAGATTTCCCGAAGGGCCAAAGAATGATAACATCTGCTTATTATGAGAGTGTTTTGAGAAAGTTAGCCAAAGCTTTAGCATAAAAAGGCCCAGGAAAGCTTCAACAGAAAGTCCTTCTCCACCGCAACAACGTTACAGCTCAGTCCTCTCATCAAACAAGGGCAATTTTGTGAAGGTTTTGATGGGAAATCATTAGGCATCCACCTTACAGTCCTGATTTGGCTCTTCTGACTTCTTTTTGTTTCCTAATCTTAAAAAGTCTGTAAAGGGCACCTGTTTTCTTTCAGTTAATAATGAAAAAAGACTGCATTGACATGGTGAAATTCCCAGAGTTTTGGGATGGACTAAATGGCTGGTATCACTGCTTACAAAAATGTCTTGACCTTGAAGGAGCTTATGTTGAGAGATAAAGTTTATATTTTTATCTTTTATTTCCATTTTCCATGAACTTTTCGAAGCCCCTCATATAAATGGGGAAAATAAATGAATCAGAATGACACAAGACAACAAGGACAGTCACACAATAATGACAAGCAAGGAAAGCAAGTGGTAGAAGAACACAAACAGTAGGATACTTTTTATGTGAACTTGAAGAGCAGGCAATGCTATATACTATATGTCGTTTCAGGATGCATTCATATGCTTTAATCCAGTGTTAATTCATAGGGTGGATAAACACCAAATTCAGGATGGAGATGACCTGGCAGGGGGAGGAAGGACTGGCTTGGGGAGCGGTAGGCAGGGGGCTTTAGCTGGTAATCTTTTCATTTTTTTTAGCTGTAATTTTATTCCTTATATCTCCTCATATCTGAAATAGATCAAAATAAATTTCAAAACACAGAAGTGGAACAGGAGTGTTGTTTCATCTCATGGGAAAAGCAAGAACTAAACATCCTCTCTGCTACTTAGGGCATGACCCTTGGGACACTTTGTTTTTCTAGGCTTTGGTCTCCTTACAGGGTGACAGTGGGAGTCTGAAATCATGCAGTGACTGTGTCTGGTGCAGAGCGAGCACATAATAATTGTTGAAGATAACTATCGACCGTTTGGTTAAGTTCCAATTTTCATGTTAGTTTTCTTACAGCACAGTGTCTTGCGGTCCCCAAGAATATGAGTGTTGTGGAGGGCAGGAGGAAGCAGTGATGCTCCCAGTCTTTGTAGTCAACACACACTTACTCGGTACTGGTGCTGGTGCTGGAAAGAGATTCCGTCCTGCCCACCAGCATCTCCTAAACAAAAGCCCAGAGGATACAATGAATGGGCTCCCGACACAGATTCCCAGACACTTTTGTACACATCCAACTAGAACATACTTCTATGAGCCCATTGCAAGAGGCCAGTGGGTCGGCAAAAATATATTCACGAAGCATAGTCCAGCAGGAGGTTACAATTCCTTCCCTCAGTCAGCCGACAAGTAATTTATCAAACTCCACACTGTGCTTGGTGTTGAAGATAACAGCAATGAGAAAGTCCTTAGGGTTACTGTCCTTATGGCTGTCACAGTCCAAAGGATATGAAACTGACTCTCACGAGACAATTAGAGGATAACACTGCACCACATAACCTGGAATAAAGTGCTGATGTAACAGAATTCTGGGTAACTAGCACATAGCAGGCACTCAAAATACTTGTTAAAGAAAGGAAAGAAGGAAGGATGAGGGAGGAAAGAAGGAGGTAATAGAGAGAAGGAGGGAGGGAATGAGGGAAGAGATGGAATTTGTGGACAGTCAAACTAGAAACAGAGATGGTGCGTTGGATGGAGGTGTCAGGAAGGCTCCTTGGAGAGAGTAGGATTTGTGTGCATCAATTTTTTCCTGGCTTCTGCAGTAACAACCGTCAAACCACAATGGCTTAAGACAACAAATGTTTGCTTCTTGTTCTTGCTACTTATCCATTTTAGGTCGCCTGAGGGCCCCATTCCATCATCCACACTCAGGCACCCAGAGGGTTATGGCAGGACAAATGCAAACATGGTGATTTGTGCATTGTCTCATAAAGGTTTCCACCCATAAATGTCACTCACATCCTTTGGCCAAAGCAGGTCTTAGGGGCAAGCCTAGCCTCCAAGGAGGGAGTACCATCCCACCATATGCCTTGAGGAGAACTGAAGAGGATGCAAAACTTGTCATTTCTCAAATCCTCTCCAGTCTGTGCTCAACGCTCTGAGGGCAGACACTGCTGGTTTAGGGACTTTTAGGGGAAACACTTTAATGAACCTGGTGGTTATGCAAAGGCAACGTCCATGTTAATCTGCTCTTTTTAATCAAGGAAAATGCACAGATGAACTTAGGTAGAGAAGTTATTAGGATGCCAACAAATCTGTGGGTTCCTTGGGAGTCCCAGAGATAGGGGATGAGAGAGTCTCCGTCCTCAAAGAAAAGAGGGCCAAGGGAAGGGAGGATCTGGTAGAAGGAGCAGGCCTCAGCAGCTGAGGGGCTGTCCAGGCGAAGAGACAGAGCTGCCAACGCATTCCTGGGGACAAAATTTGTCAGACGTTGTGTGTATAGGGACACCTGATTTCCAGCTCTATGTGTATTAGGTACAAATCTCAGTTCACAGAGCAGGTGTACAAGAAATGGTGGGTCTCCGTATGTTCTATAAGCCAGCTTAATTTCTGCTTCAAACCCCATCCCCACCTCAAATGCAATGATGGGCAATCTGATGGCATCTGTTTTTACATTCCCACTCCCAGGCCTATTCCAAATGTCTCTCAAGCTCTCTGATCAATCTCAAAGCAAAGCTTGAGTTAGATGCTAGTATGTCTCTGCCCCTTGAAAAATCTCTCTTTTAAATAGAGAGAGAGAGCAGGTTTTAGGCTCTGCTCCTCTGGCAGCAAGAATTTAATTCCTTACTTTACTCTCAACATATTTATTCATATGTATCTACTTTCCATTTAGGGCAAGAGACGTCAGTTTTCTACTTAGAGTGTTGAAAGGAAGTTGCCTTGTACAAATACATTTATTTAAAAAAAGTGAGCCAGGTTAGAAAAAAATATTAAGGAAATAATAATACAGATGGCACATGGATATGGCAAAAATTGAGAATGTGGGTGGGAGCAACTGACGGATTGTGTGGAGTAGTGGCCTTGGTTTTGACATTAGATGTGCCAAGTTTAAATCCAGGTCACACTTGCCACATAACCTTGAGCAAGCTACTAAACTTACCTGAGTCTCAGGTTCCTCATCTGTAACATGGAGATGATAATAATTATCAACATCATCATTAAACTTTATAACCCACTTTATCCAAACCCTTTGGGACCAGATATATTTTGGAATTCAGAATTTTTCAGATTTTTAGAATATTGTGTATTGTATATTATATGCAGGGTCTGGGCAGCAGCCTGTGACCAAGCACACTGCTATTTCTGCAGCAAATTTATGACTGTTCACATTAAGCGCGGGGTTTTAAAAAAGTCTACACATTACACTAGTCCTGGTCACATTTTTCAGCCAAATGAATTTGACATAAACTCAGAAGTAAAACCTGTCATATTCCAAAGCTTTTGGGATTTTGAAATTGCATGCAAAGGGCTCTAGGCCTGGCCCAGCCTCATGGGAGGTTGAGTGAGGGGTGAAAAAGACTAAGTGAGATGTAAAGCACCCAGCATGGCCGGCACAGGATGAGGGCTCAGGTCCATGCAGCACCAGGGCAGAGGGAGCAGAGAGAGGCCAGAGCCCTAGCGCAAGGGTCTAGACGGAGCAAGAGATGCATTCAGGGGACTGTGGCATCAATCCTAAGGGAGAGGTGCTTATAAAGAGGAGATTAGACGAGCTCCCCAAATTTCTCAGTAAGTTCCCCCTCCCTACGACCCTGCCTCTTCTCCTCTTCTTTCTGCCTCTTTCTTCTTCCTCCTTCTCTTCCTCTCATATCTTCATTCTATAGCAGGCCGTCCTCTCCAGCTGTCTTATTTTGAGTACCCCAGTAGTGGACCCCAAGATAAGGACCCAGATGCAAGTACAGTTGCACGTCACTTAACAAAGAGGATATGCATCGTTAGGCGATGTCGTCATTGTGTGGACATCACAGAGTGCGCTCACACACACCTAATCGGTAGCGCCTACTACACACCTAGGCTGTATGGTGTGGCCTGTCGTTCCTAGGCTACCAACCTGTCCACCATGTTCCTGCACTGAATACTGAAGGCAACTGTAACGCTGTGGTAAGTATGTGTGTATCTGAACATACCCAAGCATAGTAAAGGTAATGCTACAAAGGCACTAGGGGATACGAATTTTTCAGCTCCATCATATTCTTACAGGCCGAGTGCCATAGGTGCAGTCCACCGGTGACTTAAGTGTCGTTATGTGGTGTGTGACTGTAGTTTGTTGGGAGGAGACATTGAGAGGAGTGGGCAAATGAGACAGGGAAGAGAAGGAAGCTCATAAAAAAATGACTTATTAAGTCAGTTGCCACCATGGGCAACAACTGGAGTTTAATCCACCAGGAAACCCTGGGGGACAACATAACAAACACCCCTCAGCGTGTCCCACCTGAGGAGTGAGGGAGCTGGGGTATTTACACACCAGCTGTCATCCGTCACTGCTGAGGGCTGCTCCCAGGGGATGCTCATTCCCGGGCTCTTGAGACTGCTGTGTGGGTGGGCAAGGCAGGCTCCCGCAGCCAGGGAAGCCTCCGGCAGTGACCTTAGATGCTAGCAGTTGGCAGTCAGAGGTATGTAATGCGAGGGTAAGCAGGTAGGGGCAGGGTACTGACAGGGTCTGTTACATTGCCTCACAGCCATACCACCATATTCCTTGCTAGCACAGCCTCCATTTGGTTGAAATGTCCACCCCCCTGCAAATCATGACTCAGAGGAGAGTGAGAATGACACTCTCCCCAGTTTCAGAGCTAAATCCTGATTGATCTAAAGTCTAAATCAATCATGATGTTCACATTACCCTTGCTGGTGATTGGTCTAGGACCGAACATATGACTTGGTTTCAGCCAATGAGATCTGAGGGGAGATCTGCTGAAGTGCTTTTAAGGAAGGTTTACGGTGGATAGTTCTGTATCTAGATGTGATAGCTGGTGCTGGGGCAGCCATCCTAGGGCCATGAGGGGAAGCATGCTGAGGGTAAAGGCCACACAGGGGCCAGCCACACAGAAAGAGCTGATAGCACACAGCCACTGATCACACCAAACCTGGACTTGCCTACCTCTGCACTTCTTGTGTAATATAAAGAAAATCTACCAGATTTTTAGCCCGTCTGAGTTGCAATTATCCATTACTTACAGTAGAAGGGTATTATTCTGGATATTAAAGGAAAGCATAAATATGGAAGGTGAGAAAAGGTTGAGAGGCTCAAGTTGTAAGATCACTTATAAACAAGGTTGGATTTTAAAGATTTTAAAACAAGACGGATGACACCAAGGGCAGGCAAAAACGAGGCAGTGAGAAAGCTGCTGGGGCTGCACTAGTAAGGATGGTTTCAAGAAGGAGGTTGGATTGGAAATCACCAAAGACTTCCTGGTTTCCATTTCTGTATTCTCAGTGGAGGGCAAAGGGCTTAGCTCAAGCCCAGGACTTTTATATTTCTTCCCAGGATCACAGACGTTTCCTCCTCCAGGAAAGAAAGCTGGGCTGCGCAGGTCGGAAAGATTCTGGGTAGAGACGCAGCCTTAGCGTTCTGGGCTCGTCTGGCCTTCAACGTGTGATTTTGAGATTTGGAAGCGAGAAGATTATAACTCAGAATGGCACGCGGGTGTGAAGCCGGCTGCTTTGCCAGCTATTTGCCTGTATTTAAAACACATATGGGTGATATTTTTAAATATCTTTGCTGTGTGATTGAAAAACATTGCAGTTGCTACTTCGTGGACGTGGGTTTTTATGCAAACCCAGGGACGGAATGATGAGTGTATGTTGTACCTACGTGGGCTTTGCTGGAGAGAATGCAAGGACAGAACGGCACAGCCTGCATAAGTGTCGGGCAGAGAACTGGGGCTGGGCCATTTAACATTTCACTTAAATGCCACTGAGGGGTGGCAGGCAAAAGTGCCTTGGTTTTCCCCCAGGTCCATTCCCCACTACTCTCTGTCCAAGGGATTTGGGTGTCCCTAGGACTGGTCATGTGACCCAGGCATGGCCAATCAGAGCATTCTAACCCCTTGGACCCAGTGCTTGGTTGAGTGGCAAGATCATGCCCCCAAGACAAGCCAATGAGGCTCAACCTGGGACTTTCAGGAACTGTTGGCATAGAGGTGCTTTCTTCCTGCTGAAGTGGCTAGCTGGCACCTGAGACTGTACCTGAAACTGCAAAATACCATCTTTGCTGCTGAGAATAAAGCTAGAGAGACAGAGAGAACCCTGGATCCAGCCATGCCTGAAATCTTCTCTTGGAGTCCCTTTTTTTCTGTTGTCTTTCTTCCTTTCTTTTAAAAATTGTCATAAAATATATATAACATAAAATTTGCCATTTTAACTTTTTTTTTTTTTGAGACAGGGTCTTGCTCTGTGGTCCAGGCTAGAGTGCAGAGGCTCGATCATAGCTCACTGTAGCCTCCAACTCCTGACCTCAAGCAATCCTCCCCTCTCAGCTTCTTAAATTGGGGGGATGACAGGTGTCAGTTATTGTACCCAGCCCATTTAAACCATTTTTAATGTACAACTCAGTGGCATTAATGATGTTCACAAGGTTGTGCAACTATCGTAACTATGTCTATAACTGTTTATCACCCCAAACAGAAACTGTATTTATTAAACAATAACCCCCCATTCTACCCCAGGACTCTTAATTTTGAAGCCCTACTCAGCTGATTTTTCCTCATATCTCTTTGGCTAGAATTGGGTCACATGGCCATTCCTGAATCAGTACCTGAGAAGACGAAAGGGATTAGCCTGCCTGCAGGGGTAAGCTCACGTTCCCCTGAGGCAAGTGGCTGGGTGGGGAAGGGGCTGGAAACTTGAACAAAATGGAAGGAGGGAGAGGGAAGAGGATGCTGGGAAGGCAACCAACAGCGTGTACTACAGAAGATAACACTAGCTGCTCAGCTACCTCACAGGGGTGTTGTAAGATTTAGACAAGTTGTAAATCTCTTCACCATTGCAGACCGTCTCCAACCTGAGAAAATCAGACACCATAAGCACAGGGGGAAAACAGGGGCTGGTTCTACCCAATACATTTGAATTAGTCACATGCTTCTGGTTGCAAGTGACAGAAACACAACTCAAATTGGCATAAGCCTAAAATAATTTATTGGCTTCATTAGAAAGTTAATTTAATGGTGTGGATGGGCTCCAGGCATAGCTGGGTCAAGAGCCTCCAAAGTTGAATTCTAGACTTTATCATTATTCTCTGGGCTTTGACTTCTGTGTTGTCTTCATTCTCAGACTTCTCCCCTCAGCATGGCAAACTTGGCTACCAGAGCCCCAACTGCCATGCTCCCAGCTTAACACCCCTAGGGAAAAGAGAGAGCCTCTTCTCAAAAGTTCCATCAGAAATGCTGGGGAAGATTCCTACTGGTCCAGATTAGGTCGTATGCCTAAACCAATCACCATGACTCTGCTAGAACGGGCCAAGATCACATGCCCAGTTCTACAGCTGGGCATAAATGGTAATGAGTGGGTAAAGCCACAGGAGTATAAGCTGTTTTAAGGAAAATGAAGAGCCTACTTTTACAAGAAAAGGGGAATGGTAGGCAGCACTTGTTTCCTATAGTCTTAATTTTGCTGATGGAGAAACTTAGGCCAAGAGACACTTGCCCAAGGTCTCACAGCAGCGGACTGAAGCAATGAACTCCAGCTACTGGGCTCTTGGCCATTTTACCACCTGCCAATGAGAGCGGAGAGGGTGGGTGAGCCTCTGGCTCCCTGTGACACCTGCTCTAAACTCCTTTCATTCCCCATCCTCTTCATCCAAGAATTCTCATGTACTTTTCTCAACTAGAGATTTTATTTACTTTGCAACTGAAGCACAAAATTTTAGGAGATTGCTATGAACTGAATTGTATCCCTTCCAAATTCATATGTTGAAGCCCTAACCCCAGTGTGATGGTACTTGGAGATGGGGCCTTTGGGAGATAATTAAGTTTAGATGAGGTCATGAGGGTGGGGCTGTCACTGGTGAGATTAGAGTCCTTCTAAGAAGAGACACCAGACACATCTCTCTCTCTTTTTCTCTCTCTCTCTACCATGTGAGGACACAGCAAGAGGGTGGCCATCTGCAAGCCAGGAAGACAGCCCTCACCAGAACCTGACCATGTCGGCACCCTGATTTCAGATTTCCATCCTCCTGAACTTTAAGGAAATAAGTATCGGTTGTTTAAGCCACCCTGTCTCTGGTATTTCGTTACGGCAGCCCAGGATGACTACTGCAGGGATCCACTTAGAGCAACAAACATTTATTTGGCACCTGTTAAGTGCTAGGCATTGTGCAGGATACTAAGGTTCATCAGGTGAGTCTTACAAAGAGCTTAGAATCTAGAAGCAGTATTAAAATGTTAATGATGGATTCTATTTTTTTGTAACTTTGAGGTCACTTTTATTTAAGAAAAGAAATTTCCAACTCATCCTATAACCTCCTTGCAATTTCTTCCTCTCTCCATCTGTCTCTGGAGACAGAATAGCACATAGACCACAGAACTCTGGATTCATCTTTCCCTACTTATTTCTATGTGTGGCAAGAGAAAAAAAAAATGACAGCTATAAAGAGGGATGGCAGATACTCTTAAGTGCCCTGTGCTCAGGGCTTTCCATGTCTAACCTTGCTCAATCCTCAAGCCAGCTCAAGCCTCAGAGAGGCAAAGTGATTTGCCCAAGATCACACAGCTGGGAAGCGGAACTGCGATTTGATCCCAGGTCTTTCTGGTTTTAATGTCCAAGCTCTTAGCTCCTCTTGGCTAATCAGTACTATGGATGAATTGAGAAAACAGACACGCATCCAAAGTTGGGCATTATGATGCCCATATTTCTTCATGACAGAGGCAGCACCACTGAGGGAGCCACCTGTGGTGTGGAGGGACACATTAAGAACTTTTATTGACTCTCAGAGATAATAATGGTATTACTTTTGCTATTCACAAGAGCCTAAAGTTATTGAGCCTGTCCTCTATGCTGGTCACGCCACCTGTTTTAACTCTTTCTCCCTCACAACAGTCCTATGAGATAGGTCGTCGCATCACTCCCATTTTCCAGATGACAAAACCAAGGTTTAGCAGGGCAAAAGCAATGGGTGAACTGATGAGATTAGGGAGTCTCGCTGTCGCAAATCATTGAGGGAGGAGTAAATTTCCCAAAACCCGTGAGGTCCTAGAATCTTATATGTCTGTATTTGGAGACGGGAGCAAGATGGAAATTTAGAGCAAAATTTTCTTCTCAAAGAAGAAAGATGCTGGTGTCAACTGAGTTCTGGGGATATGCCACAGGGCCCTGGAAACCCTGAGAGCTTCCCTGAATAGGCTCAGAGCTGGTGGAGGTGGGAGGGAGAAGGCTTTTAAGGGACCCTCACAGGAACTGCAACCAATGCAGCGCTGTGCTCTGGGAGAGCGGCGTACGGGTCCACAGCAAGAGGGAACCAGGAGATGCTTACACTCGAGCTGTCCTGCCATCTAAATGTGCATAATGAAAAAACTGCATAAAAATCCAATAAAACAGGTCTGTGAATTCAACCGTAAAAAATCACGGGCATCTGGGTTTTGTCCTGAAGGGAAAGAAATATCACCGCCAGTTTGGTGAAATTGGATGAGAAATGTAGTTAAACAATTAATTATTATTTGATTTTGTGCTTTCCACAAAGGTGCTACATATTCATTATTAAAGATTCAAGCAATGTATATGTAATGGTGTTTCAGTCAGAAATGCTTCTAGCCACAAGTAACAGTAAACTCAGCCAAGAGGCTTAAAAGGCTTAAAAAGGGTATTTATTGTTAATTAGCAGGAAGCCTGGAGGTAAGAGGTTTGGGGTTTGCTTTAGGGATTCAGCAATGTTAACAAGGACCCAGACTCCTTTCTTCTTTCCCTTCTGCTCAACACAGTGTGTTGGTGATGTCTCCCCAATGGTCACAAAATGGCTGCCACAGCTCCAAACATTAGGTCCTCACAGCAGCTCCCAACATCAGGTTCCCCCCACTCTGATGTGAAGAAGGGTTTATGATGGGGCTAAAAAGAACCTTGTTTTCTTTTACTAAAGAGAAAGATATTTCTCAAGACTGTCCCCTTTCTCAGCAAAGTTGAAGGGACCCCATTCAAATTCTATCTCTCACACTCATCTCTCTGAGCCTCAATTTCCTCAACCTGGAAATGGGAGTAATGGTAGTACCTTCCTCATAAAGTGCTGTGAGAATTAAGTGAGAAAGAATTCAGCATATACAAAGCACTCGATAGGCATGCTGACATCTTCCTTTTGCCTGTCCAGATCTACGCTTCTCCACCTTTCTCCAGCTTATTCTGTGCTCCCCAGGACTGCAACAGCAGTGTGCCTTGTCCTCTGGCTTCTGGTGGACTTGGCCAATGGAAGGTATCGACAGGAGATCAGACAGAGGGAGGACAGGGCATCAGGCATTTATGCCCCTGGTCCCCTCCCTGTGGGACTGCCAAGGAGGGCTGAGTTTCTCCACCCACAGGCACAGCTTCCCTCTCTCTCTGCCAGCTGCTCTCTGCAGATCCCAGTAATGCCCGGATGGGAACAGCTCCCCATGGACACTAGACCCAGGGCGCCACACCACTGCTTTTTCTAACTCTGCCTTTATCTTAATAAATAGTCTCTTTATTAAACTCTTCTCAAAATACCAGCTGGAGGATTTCGTCTTTTCTTGACAAGACCCTGACTGATTCAAGACATTAGCTTATTTTTTCCAAAGTAAATAATTTATGAACTTCTGTATTAGTAGTCACATTATTATTATTGGTATTATTATTAGTATTGACAAGTACCTTGTGTCACATCCCATGATTAAGAATCACCTGTCCACTTGGTCAAAAAGTCAGTCAACTGATGTCTGAGTTGCTGCCACAATCGTGAATTAATTCTAAATTCTCAGGCCTCTGGCCATATCCTGAGGCACAATATCTTTTATGTGATAATGATTTTGAAAAAAAAAAAAAAAAAAAAGGATTTCACATCCACATGCTGTGTATTCTTGACATCCTTCAGTTAAATGGAAAACACCAGGTTTTGAAACTGTATTGATTTCAGTGAGCATATATTATTTTACTGTAAGTACCAATGTCTGTTGTACTTAATATATAATAGATTAATTTAAAATGCATTAGTTTAATAAAAATGCATAAAATGGAATAGAATTGCATTAGCTTCAATAAAAAATTCAATTTCATAAATATTATCTCGTGTTAAAATGCATTGATTTTCAGGAAAATATATTGGTCAAAGGTAATTTACATTGGTTTGAATGGAAATGCACCAGTACCTATACATATGTATTAGTTTAGTCAAACGCATCCAATTGTGTAAAATATCAGTTAGGCTGAAATGGATTCTAACCCTGTTGTTCTCGTTGTTGTTTTATTCTCTTTCACTGAATAAATAAATATCTCACACGATGGCTTTTGTGTGGCCCAGGTCACTCGAAGGAAGGCAGGTGGGTACACCTGAGGAACATTCTGGGAACCTATGGGTTTGCCAGTGGATGCGCTGACTTCAGCAGCGGTTAAGGTTTCCTTGGTGGCAGTTCAGGTGCACCGGCTTCCCCACCAAGGCTGGGTGTGGGATATGAGCTAGAGATCCAGCAAAGGGCCCAGAGGAAATATGCCCTGTCCTCCTGAGGGCTGACTGAGCCCCTTCCAGACTAGGAAGATGGCATCTTCGTCATGGTGCCAGCTGCAGGCCTTGACCAGGGCAGGGGGAGCTGAAAGGAAGCCTGAGATATGGGGACAAACGGGGACCAGACCAGGAGGTGAGCTCAGGGTTAATAAGACACAGGATCACAGCTGGAGATCTGGGGTCAACCAGGCCTGGCCTCAAACCCTGTGCCTGCTACTTCCTGTGTGACCTTGGCCAAATCACTTAACCTCTCTGAGTCTGCGTTTCTCCCAGGCACTGTCAGACACTGCTCTGATTGCTTACCATGTACTACTGACTCATTTCATTGGCACCACAACTCCATGGTACTGGTGAGTGGCTTGTTCAGACCACATAGCTAGCAAGTGGCAAAGCTGTGATTTGAGCCGGAGTCCCTACACTAAGCCACTAGATTGTCTCCAGTAATTGCTTTGTGGCTTCAAAAGCAGGTATATCATGGTGATTAAGGGAGAGGATTCCCAGCTCTGCAGCTTCCTATCCGGAAATCTTAGGGATAAGTGACATACTTCTTTGAGCCTCAGTTCCCTCATCTGTGAAATGGGTATAATGATAGCATCCATCTCCTTGGGCTCTCAGCACAACACCAGGGACCCAGTAGGGGGCTCAACAAACAGCAATGCTTTTCCCCAACAAAAACATATTCATCACATTTTTGTGGCTGCAGGACTTTTCAGAGTCTTTAACGTGCTAATGTGGGACATGAATCTCTAATAGGGGAATGAGAAGGCAGAGTCTAACAAAAGGACATCACTGAGCTGTGAAGGGAAGAACTACAAAAATGAATCAGCAATGGAGAAATCACAGCAGCTGAGGAGCAGTTCCCAAAGCGGGATGAGTTCCTGGTGGTGTGTGAGCTGCTTCTGCTCTCCTCGGGTGGACATTTTCCACCTTTTTATTGTGGAAGAAAATTATGACAGAAAAGTTTCAAGAAGAGGTAGTATAAGGAACTCCCTGAATTCCTCCAAATTTGCCAAATGTTGACATTTTGCCACATTTACTGTATCTCTCTGCCTCTCTCTAGATATTTCCTGCCTCCTGAATCATTTGTGAGCTAACGCAGTCACTACCATGCCCTTGACACACACAGCTCAGTGTGTATCTAAGAACAAGGTCGTTCTCTTATATGATTACTATACAATTATCGCAGTCGGAGAACTTAACATTGATATAGTTCTATACTCTGGATTTCAGATTGCATCTTCAAATTTCACTAATGGTCCTAATACTGTATTTTATAGCTATTATTTTTCCAGTCCAAGATCTAATGCAGGATCATGCACTGAAATTAGTCGTAAAGGAGCTGGGTGCAGTGGTGCACACCTGTAGTCTATTCGGGAGGCTGAGGTGGGAGGATCACTTTTGAGCCCAGGAGTTCGAGGCTGCAGTCACAAAGTTTCTTTTGGGGGTGATGAAAATCGTTCAAAATCATTAAAATGGCATATTTTATGTTATGTATAATTTATCACAGTAAATTTTTTTTAAGTTGAGTGTTTTACACATATAGACAAACACAATTCACCATAGCCCCTAAGACTACCAAACCACACTAGTTCTGACCATATAATTCCACAATTTTCGTTTTACATCTAACATAAAAAACAGGGTCTGTGATTTCTCCTTTGTATTCCTGGCTTCTGGTACGGTTCTGAACCACCACGGATGCTTACTCAGGGAATAAGCACTCTTTGCTCAACAAGACGTTTTGAGCACCAATGGTTTGTAGGGCTCTGGCACAACAGCATGTGGCTTTGTTGAATGACTAAAGGACCTAATTCCATGTTCTTCCCTATATCCATGTACATGAAGGGCTAAGGTGGCACTTTCTGGTGGGCATTCACACCCTCCCAGAAGTGGCCCAGGCAAGGTTCCAGGCCCTTCCAAGTGTGACCCCCTTCCCAGTTCCAGACCTGGCTGCTCCCCTCATGCCCCTGAAGCTCCTGGGCCTCCCTAAGCCCAGCTGCTCTCCTGAAATAGAGTTTCTTGTGGCTTCACATTTTTGTCTCCCTAGAGCAGTCTCATTTCTCTGATCTGTCACTGGACGTACCAACTCTCTAGGCTAAAAATACCCCTGACATTTTTGAAGCCCTGTTAGGGCCAGAGCTGCTTTCCTGACAGGGATGAGTGAGTGTGAGTGTCTTTGCAAATCAAAGCACGTGGTGGCGCAGTCAGGCCAAGGGCACCCACCACACTCACAGCTCAGTCCCACCCTGTGGCTGGCCGCCTGCTTCTGCAGGATTTCCAGCAGAAAGCCTGGACTGTGAGTCCCTGGGATCAGGTGTTACGGACTGAACTGTGTCCCCCACTCCAAGTTCACATGCTGAAGCCCTAGCCCCCCGTGTGACTGTATTTGCAGATGGGGCCTTTAGGGACGTAATTAAGGTCAAACGTGGTCATAAGGGTGGGGTCCTGATCCAACAGGAGACACTAGAGCTCTCTCTTTCTCTCTCCACACACACACAAAGAGGCCATTCAAGAAAGTGATCATCTACAAGCAAGGAAGAGAAGCCGCACTACAAACCAACCCTGATGGCACCTTGATCCTGGACTTCCGGCCTCCAGAGCCATGAGAAAATACATTTCTGTTCTTTAAGCCACCCAGCGCGTAGTGCTTTGCTACGGCAGCCCTGGCAAACTAATACACGGGGATCAGGGCTGGGTATCTCTAATTCCTCACACAGCCTGCCACACAGTAGGGCTGCATAAAAGTTCGTTGAATCAGGCATCGTAGTTATGAACAGGGATTACAGAATCAGACTGCCAGGGTTCCAGTTCTGGCTCTACCACGTACTGGGTGACCTCTCTGTGCCTCCATTGCCTCATGTGTGAAATGGAAGTAATAAAGGTCCTCAGCTCCTAGGGCTGGTGGAAGGAACGAATCTTCACAGGGATAGCTTCTAGAGTAGAGTTTGACAGTGGTAAGCACAATATACAAGTTATGAATAGTAGTAGTATTGCCATTATCTTCATCATCATTAGGAATCTAGCTTTCCTTACTGCTCTGCTCAGTTTTTCTCTGCAGTCTTTTTTCTTGGGAAGGTCTTCCCTCATGGTGGCAAAATAGCTGCCAGGCACTCAAGCTTATATCCCATCTCTCAAAAACCTCAACCTAAAGAGAGCTTGTGCTTTCCTTACTCAAAGTTCCAGCAGAAATCCTGGAGTGGCTTTCTTCAGCTGGGCTCTGAGCCCTGCCCTTGCCTGTACCAACCCTTGGGGCCAGGGAAATGCGCCATTCTTATCAGCCAGCCTTAGGTACATGCCAATCCCAGAACCAACCACCGTGTCTAGAAGGATAGCAAGCTCTGTGACTGTGCCTGAGGGGGTAAGATGCTCTGATTGGCCAGGGCTGAGTCACATGCCCACCCTTGGAGCCAAGGATTGAGGTAAACTTAGCCCAAGCTCTTGGGATGTGGTGAGGGAGGGGTGAGGGATGCTGTTCCCAGAGGCCAGAATGAATAGAGGGCAGGCAGAAACAGCAGTCTCAGGGGACAGCAAACCCAAAGTGGAGCAAAGCCCTTTGTGTCTTTCCTAGAGCACCCCCCACTCAAGGTTGTGTTGGATGGTGGTTTTACTGGATGTGACAGCTGCAATGGTGTGTGTGTGTGTGTGTGTCTACATCCCACAGCACACACAATTTAAGACTAAATAGTACATCCCCCTATTCTTAAAAACCCTTGGGCCTTTCCTTCCCAGCTTCAGGGAATTAATTGTCCCTGACAAGCCTCTGGCTGCGTCCTATCCGAGGGGCAGGCATTTTGTGGTTTCTCTGTCCGGGTCCATTTCTGCATCTCACTGCATCAGGCCACACAAATGGATTCACGGAACAAACCTGCCTCAGTCTTATCTTTCCACATGGGGTCTTTCTCTCTCTTTAGCTTCTCCCTCCACTCAGTGAGCAGCCATTCACTTGGCAGGATTTGTAACCCAAGCCTCATTCACTCTGAGGGCCTCCCCAACAGGAAAAAGTCGCATCACATCAGAGAATGGGAACAGGGCAGGGGGAGGTTGGAATAAGAAAATTCCGAGAGAAATACTCGCACAGACCTTGGGTGAAGCCTCTCAATCAGGCAAGCAGTTGTCTTATTTGATTAGGATTAACAGATTTTCCAAAGAAAACCTATTTTGGTTTTACGATTCTATCTCTCCAGGCAGTGTTTACAATATGTACTTGCAGAAACAGAGACTGTATGCCAGCGACGAGCGAGGGCCCTTGCCTGCGCTCACACAGTCTGTCATAAATATAATATTAAGATGATGCCTGAAATTAATGTGAATCATTTCCCAATAAATATAGTCAGTTAGTGAGGTGTTCCAGGACTGCTGATGGGAGATATATTTTGGTAAAATATGGGTTTTTTATCAGTTGGGAACTGGGGGTGGGGGTGTAAGGAAGGCATAAATCTCCATAGAAGAAGTATCTTTTATGATTATTCAATTCCACAGTAGCTCTAAAAGCCTAAAGTAGATTCATATTTACAGTTCCTGGAAACACCTGGGTTTTATATATTGGGGGAGGAATTAGCATCAGAGCCTCCTCATGGAAATCACTAACTTATACTCTCGGACAGCAGGGAGGTGAGAGGCTCTCGTGCTGGGGTACTCCACGGGACTGAATTAGTTTCATCTGCATTCCGGCATGGAGCAAAGGGGATGGCACACAGCAGCCAGGCGAGAAGGAGCCGCTGGGAAGGTGGTCCTCACTAGCTCCCATGCACAGATGGGCTCTGATGCACAGGTGGGCTCCAATGCACAGGTGGGTCCCAAGGTACAGGTGGGCCCCAACACACAGGAGGCAGGCATCGGGAATGGGGGCGGGGGTGCGTTTAGGGCTGCTGGGCTGGAAAAGGAAAAAGTGAGCTGGGGAGAGGGCTGAAGCTAGTTAGCCAAAGCTGACCATGATGGGGCGTATCCCTGAGAGCCGGGCTGAGCGTAGACATCCCCACCTCCTCCCACCTGCCTGTATCCTCTCAAAGTCTGCAGAGGAAGGAAGGAATCCCGACCTTGTCACTTGCCATTAATTTCCACACATGGGCATTATTTATTAACATTTAATTTTAAAGTCATCTTTATTCGGTTTCTTTTCTGTAAACAAAAGTGACGCAAGTCCATAATTCATTAGCCAAAATTCTAAAGTCCAAAAAGGCTCTGAAAACTAAAAGTCATTATCAGTTACACATTTGGTGGCAAACCTGATCTGAACTGATATGAGGCTATTTACACTCTTTACTCATCCCACTTTGTAAGAATGTTTACACTTCTCACTGCAGAAATATTAATGTGTTTGATTCCAGGGCGCTGCCCCAGACCTCGCTGGGAGTGGGAGATAAGGCACATGGACCTGATGCACTTCCAAAAGCCCAGCAGATTCTGAATTTGAAACATATCTTCCCCAGAGGTTTCAGATAAGGGACTGTAGACTTGAACTGGCTAGTTGTAGTAAGAAAGTCAAACAACAGAATGTAGAATGTGAAAGCCTTCAGGAAACACAAAACTCTCTCCCTTAAATAAAAGTGGGCAAAGCATATAAACATTCACAGAAGAAAACAGCTGGCCACTAAACTGAGAAAGAACTCAATGGCACTTGCAATTGAAGATGGCAGATTGAAACCATAATAAGTTTCATCTTTATCAGATTAAAAAGTGGGGAATATCTGTTGCTGGTGAGGATGTGGTGGGAAGGTACACCCATTCACACAGACGATGGGGGTAAATTTGAACAACTTTTTTGGGAGGCAATTTGGCAATACCCATCCACATTTTAAAAGTGTATACCTTTTGGCCCAATGATTCCACTTCTGGGAATTTATCTTGTGACTACTTATATTTAGCTGGTGCAAAGATAAATGGTCAAGGATTTTCACTGCACCACAGTTTATATATGACAACAAAAAACTAGAGACAACCTAAATGTTAAGTGTTCATGATAGAGGATTGTTTAAATACACTTGGAGCACATAAGCAATGGAATATTATGAAGCAGTTAAAAAGAATGAAGTACTGTAATCCTAGCACTCTGAGAGGCTGAGGCGGAAGGACTGCTTGAGTTCAGGCATTCGAGACCAGCCTGAGCAAGAATGAGACACCCATCTCTACTAAAAATAGAAAGAAATTAGCTGGAAAACTCAAAATATATAGAAAAAATTAGCCGAGCATGGTGGCACATACCTGTAGTCCAGGCTACTCGGGAGGCTGAGGCAGAAGGATTGCTTGAGCCAGGAGTTTGAGGTTGCTGTGAGCTAGGCTGATGCCACAACACTCTAGCCAAGGCAACAAAGCGAGACTCTGTCTCAAAAAAAAAAAAAAAAAGAAAGAATGAAGTGGATCCACATGAACTGACCTGGTATCATGCCCAAGATATAGTATTCCACGGACAGAGCAAGCTACATAATTTTAGAATCCAGTTTTCACTTGCCAAAAGTACTTAGATGCATATTATATGCTTATGTGTGACGTGAAAGAATATACTTCAAACTGTGGTTATATTTCCCTAGATTTTATACATTTTTATAACATTTAAAGGTTTTCACATTAATCCTATATCATTTGGTAATTAAAATTTATCTGCAGTAAGGAAAAGGAAGCAAGAATTTCCCATAATTCTACCCTCTTACCCAGAAATCAGTTCTGTTAAAATTTGATGTTCTTTCAGAACTTTCTCTGTGAATACATATTTGCATCCACATGTGTGTGTATTTCTTTTCTATCCACAAGAATGAATTTGGCCTTCCACACTCCTCTGCACTTTTCTTTTGCCTTTTGACATGATGTTCCGCCATCTTGCCATGTCACTGCCCATAGCTCCCCTCCCTGGCATATGTCACTGTCCATGTCACTAGCCACCTGCTGATGGGCTGGCTCCAACTTGGAAGCTTATAGTTTGAAAGATTTTTGTCAACCAAACCAAATCCATGAAGTAATAATTAACTCGTTTCCCCATTTCTTTTTTTTTTTTCTACTTGATTTTTTTTTTTTATATATATATTTTTTTTATATCTTCCCCATTTCTTATTCATCATAGACATACAAACTGCAGACCAGGACTTCCGATTAGCAGGAAGTTCCCGAAGCTGAGAATCGCAGCCAAGAGCAAAGAAGCAGGGTGCCCGAAGGAGCTTGGGTGGCCTCATGGAAGGCAAAGGTATGGATTCCCTTTGTGTGCTGGTTTTTGTTTGTTTTTGTTTTGTTTTGTTTTGTTTTTGAGACAGAGTCTCACTCTGTTGCCCAGGCTAGAGTGCCGTGGCGTCAGCCTAGCTCACAGCAACCTCAAACTCCTGGGCTCAAGCAATCCTTCTGCCTCAGCTTCCCGAGTAGCTGGGACTACAGGCATGCGCCACCATGCCCGGCTAATTTATTCTATATATTTTTAATTGTCCAGCTAATTTCTTTCTATTTTTAGTAGAGATGGGGTCTCGAACTCCTGAGCTCAAACGATCCACCCACCTCGGCCTCCCAGAGTGCTAGGATTACAGGCGTGAGCCACCGTGCCCGGCCTGTGTGCTGGGTTTTTTATTTTTTAACATAGGAGTAAACCCAGACCCCAGACAGGGAGGGGAGGGATGGCAAGGGTATTGGGAGCAGAAGGTTCCAGGGGTGGAAGGGTGTTCAAGGCAAGGGAACAGCAGTTACAAAGGTACAGAGAAACTGACACTTGGGTAAATGGCTTGAACTTTCTGAGCCTCAGTGTCCTCTTCTGTATGATAGGGATCACCTTTCCTGGCTCCTCCTAGGGTTACTCTGGGGAGTCACCTTATGGCACATAGTAGGGCCTCAATAAGCTCAATAGGTGTTAAAGGAAAACTAAAAATGAGGTGGAGCTTCAAGCTTGTGTTATTTCAACAAATACAGGTTGCACCCATGCGGATGGCTGGGGTTGCGGAAGAGAGCAGGACCTAGCTCTGTCCTCCAGGAACGCAAGTGCTAACTGTTTTTGTGCAAGGAAGGGATGATTTCCCAGAAGAAAGGAAGATGTTATCCAGAAAGGGAATTGGATACCGGACAGGCAGAACCAACTGCAAGGAAACAGAATGGAGGTGACCAGGGCTGGGGGAAAGGGAGAATGGGAGTGACTGCTTGAGGGGTACGAGGCTTCCTTTTGAGGTGATGACAATGTTTCGGAACTAGATAGAGCGGGTGGTTGCACAGCACTGTGAACGTACTTACTAAATGCCACTGAACCGTACACTTTAAAATGGTTCATTTTATGTTATGTGAATTGCACCTCAATAAAACAAAAACTGGAGGTGCTAAAGGGGAAATGCAGCTCCCCCTGCCGCTGAGCCGAGCCGTGTGGAGAAAAGAGAGGACTGCTGTGTGTGGGCACACTGCTTAAACACCCAGTGCCTCAGCTTCCCCATCTGCCAACTGGGGACGATAAACTCCCACCTCGTAGAGTTGCCAGAAGAACTAAATCGAGTAATAGTTAAATCGGGCAATTAAATCAGGTAAAGCTTATAGCAGAGCCTGGCCCAAAGTAAGTGATCAACAAATGGCAACTATTATTATCATTATAGGTAAAGAAAAAGGTGCTCAAAGCAACGGGACCAGCAATGGCAAAGGCAGAGGTAGGCAGGAGATGGCCTGGGCTGTAAACTGCAAGGTGTTTGGGCTAGAAGCCTCCCGTGGGTGTGAGGAGAAGGTGGGAGAAACCAGGCCCTCCTCAGCTCCAACCTAACATGCTGGGACAGAACTCAGGACTCCTCCAATCTCATGTGACCATAACATTTACTACAAAGAATAAATATGCAGTTTCCATGTTATGTTTCTTATCAGACAAGGAAAACAGACGTTCTGCCAGGAACCTGAATATGTGTGATTTTTTTAAAGGGACTATAACAAGAACAAGGTTTCAGGTCAGTTGCAAAAGTATCATTGTTCAAAATAACCCTTGGCAAGGGCACACGAACTCTATTCTGTTCTTATAGAAAACCAATCATACATTGTTGTTTGTACAATAAACTGAGGATTTAAAAAATATACACACCGATGACTGTTCTGTTGTTACAAAAGAAGTCACTGTACTGTTGGCTTCTCCACTGGCTTCTGGCCTCATGAGGGGTGTTGGCAGTTTTTGGTAGCAGTGCCCCATGGCAGATATAGTGACTGTGCACCTAGCCCCTGTCAGGTATTCTGGAAGCCAATCAGATTGGCAGTATATTCCTCCAGAGTGGCAGTTACAGGATGGGATTCAGGAATGGTGTGTACCAGGGGCTCTTCAAGTGTGTCCTCTAGAATACAAAGTTAGTGGGCTGATAAGAGATGTTCCCTGAGAACTCCCAAAGAGTTCCTTGGGCAATTAAGTATGGGCAAAAAGGGGATCAACAAAGTTCCACAGGTTTATTTCATGCAGGAATTGTCAGAGCCTTTAACATCCTATGGCTCATTTGACTTTCCCATAAAGGGATAGAGGATTCAGTGTTTCCCAAATAGATTTGCACAAGGGACCCTTTTTCCCCCAGAACAATCTAAAGAATTGGATTTCCAAGGATTTTACTTTGAGAATCACTGAGTTACAATTTCCTTTTCAAGTTTACTTTCTTAAAATTGAGGATGCAGCCTGATCGTCTTGACTGGGCTTAAATGTACCTGTCAAAACACTGGAAGAACACTTAGCAAAGACTTGCATGTGTTGGTGATGCGGAGGCAGCCTCAAAAAGACATAGTTCCTGTCCTCGAGGACACAATCTAACAGGGGAGAATACTAGTGATAATAAAAATAACAGCAATAATAATAGCAGGCATCATTTATTGAGCATTTACTATATGGCTGGCACCATGCTAAATGTATGCTTAAATAAGCTCATTTAAACATACCCATAGGGAGAACACTGTTATTCCCATTTTATACGTGAAGACAAGAGGTTCAGAGACAGCAAGCAACTTGACCAAGGGCACACAGCAAAGAGCCCAGTAGGGTTTGAGTCACATTCTCTGAATCTCAAGGCCACAGGCTTCACCCCATGTGCTCTAAGCACGCCCTGGTCCAAGGAGAAAAGCAAAGCACCCATGTGCTCTAAGTCAGAGGCCACCAACTGAAGAAGAGGACAGCAGAGACCTCCGGACACCTCTCTAGTCTGTGGTATGAGGTGTTTATAGACTGGAAAGGGCCCTAGGGTGAGAAAGACCAGGAGCTGGGTGAAAACTGTGGAGAAGATCCGACTCTGCATGTAAATATGAGCAAGGAAGTGAGCAAAGGCTGTGGGTTATCCCGGCAACGGGAGAGCTAGAGAAGGAAAGTCAGGAAGATGGAAAGTACAGGGCCGGGTGGCACACTGGGAAGAACTGGCCTTTTCTCTGGACCTTGCTCCAATTTACTGTGCAGCCTTGCACAGGTCACCTAACCTCTCTGGTTTACACAGGTCTCAGCATCACACACTACTCTCATACTATAGTTTTGAATCTGCTTGCTCCAGATTATAGCCCCTCCCAAGGACAAGGAGAAGCTCTGATTCACCTTCTGTCAGATTCACCACTGCCAGAGCTTAGTATCATACTCAGCACACTTTGGATGCTCCAGAAATGTTTGCTGATTGAGTGAATGAGTGAAAAAGTAGGTGAAGCTATAAAAGGAAGAGGTTGAGTGTGGCTGAATTAAACTGGCACCAGAGTCACAGCCCATGAGATGCATTGTCTCAGTTTTCCACTAAAATATCTAAGAAGGCAGAAAGAATTGAAAACTCAGTGCAGACACCCGAGACTGACAAGTGCCTGTTGCCAGAATCTGGGAGGAATTTCCATAAATACAAGGCAGATGGAGCTGGGTTGAGATAAACAGTCAGGAGACTATTCAAGTTTTATTTCCTGTAACAGGGCACCCCTCCAGGCCAAAAGGAGGTGGGAAAATACTCAACCCCTCCCCCACTTGCAACCCCAGTCTCTGAGCCCTGAGTCTGTGCCAACCAGACAATTGGGGTCGGGGGAAGGGAGGAAGTTTTCTCCACTATGTGGGGGGATCAGGGAGGGGTGTGTAGGCAAAGTACTCTTTTTCTTACTGGCCCATAGATCTACCATTTAGATTACTTATGAGGGACGTTACCAACTTAAGGAAAATGGGTACTCACAAGGAAAAAGAAGAACTAAAACAAAACAGCAAGCATGGACAAAAACCACTGAGAGCATTCTGGGTCAGAAAAAATAGCCTAAGTATACAGGAAAAGGAACTGATCACAATTCGGGCAAAATTAATGAGAAGAGGCACACATTTTTCTCATTATCTTTTGCTTTGTGACAAACCCCATCGATTTATTATTCTCTCATGGTTCTGTGGGTGCACGGGTGCAGCTGGGTGACACCTCCCTCTGCCTCACTCCTTCCTTGTGTCTGTCCCTCCACTTTCTCTCCCTTCGCACCTGACTTCCCTCCTCCCTTCTGTCTTTCTCTCCCTTTCCCATTCTCTCTCTTCCACACAGCAAGTTCTTAGTAAGCACCTACTGTGTGCATATTCCTGGGACAGGTCCTGAGTGTGACACACAACTTGCCTATCTGGCTGTTGGCTCATCTGTCTCCCCTCCGCACACCCCACCTGCAGAGACAGGGCTGCACAGCAAAGGCGTACAGTGAATTTCTGTGAGGCCAGTGGTAATCACCCTCCAGACACAATCACATGAAATTAGCTGGAAAACTAACCTGATCCTTGAACTTTGTGCCTCCTCCATAATTTCAACTCTGAAATACCGTCATTACTTTCAAGAAAGAGTTGGGGAGCAGGCACAGAGACAAGGCTTTCTGATGGGTCTGGAACAACTCCGCAGGCTCTGGCGCGCCAGGGTCAGACGCTCGCTTCGGAGGCCAGCTCCTTTGCAAAGGCCAGCCCGTCTGTGCCCAGAGCTCACCCCTGACTCTAGCTACAGGTCACAGTTTTATTCCTCTGCTGAAGCCACAGGAGTTGAGAACTCCAATGGAGGAAATGCTTCACCCCAGGACCTTGGGCCATGCTTGGATTTGTACTTTTACACAAAACTACAAGCCCCTCATTCTTTCATCCCTTCTCTTCCCTCCACCTGGTTCCTACCCTTTACCTCCTTTGAAAAAGTCTTAACGTGCTGTTTGCCCTGGGATTAAATTAAGCCCAAATTTCTGGTTCCCTCCATCTCTGCACCATCATGCTCTGGGGAGGGCTGAAATGTCCTAGGCTTGTTTGGGTCTGCCACATTCTTTCTTTATGAAAATCATTTTAATAATAACTTTTTAAGTTTGTGCAAATTATTTTATGCTTTATGCTGTAATCAAAACTATGTGAGACAGACATTATGTTGAGTGAAAGAAGCCAGACATGGTATGAATTCATTTATGTGAAGGGTAGGAACATGCAAAATAAATCAAGGTCAAAATTATGATTCCCTCTGGGGAAGTGGGGTGGGTATTGATGGGCAAGGGACATGAGAAAACCTTCCGGGGTGCTGGACATGCTCTCTCTCTTGATCCGAGTGGCGGTCCTGTAGGTGTATACATTTGTCAACATTCGCTGAATTAAACACTTCAGGAGATGTGCTCTTTACACATGTTACACCTTAATTTAAAAAAATACATGCAAGCTAGTTTCTTTCCATACATGCATATGCCAGTCAGTGCTAAAATTTCTCTGTTTTCTGCTGTCCTTTGTACTGCTGGCTTTGCTTTGTTACCAGAAAAGTGCTGTTCTTTGCCTCTGTCAACTTATTTTTGAGGAGCATGGTTACATTACTTTTATGTGTTGCTCTCCCACCATTATGGTACCGTTCATTAGAACTCACAATGTAGAAGGGGAGCTAAGGTGCATACTCAAGTAATAATAAGGGCGAGTTCTGATGGGAATTTGGAGGGGAGTGTGAGAATCTCTAAGGATGAAGGCAAGTGTGTAGAGAGTGATCTCGGCACAATGAGTCCAACCTAATGAGAGCATTGAAAGAACGAATTGGGGTTCCACCAGGCTGGGGCCAGATCATGGAAGGCTTGGATGCCAAGCCAAAATTTGTTTTGGTAGACAATGGGAAGCCACGAGAGTTTCTTGAGCAGAAGAGGAGTGTGATCAAGCCCATGCTTCCCAAAGAGAAATATGGCAGTGTGTCCAAGATGAGGCAACGCCTGAAGGCTGGACAACCAGGCAAGAGGATACTGCAATGGTCCGAGCACAAAGTAATAAGGCTTGAGATAGCTGCAGAACTAGAGAGGATGTAATAGATGACATAAATACTGTGACCAATGGGTATAGAAAGCAAGGGGGAGAGAGGAGTTGGTGGAGAAAGCAAAGACGTGAAGGTTGGGAGCACAGGCTCTGGACTGATACTGCCTGGCCTTGAATCCCAGCTCTCCCCACATACTAGCTATTGATTTTAGGCAAGTCTCTTAACCTTATTGCCTACAATTCAAACACAAGAAGATGGAAGCTTTGCAAATTTCGAAAGGTTCCGTCTTCTTGATATTAAAAACACCTGTTGCATAGGATTAAATAAGATGTGGCACATAAGGAACTATCATAATGTCTGGGACATAGCAAGTCCTCAGTGAATGAGACAGTATAATTATTTTCATTATCACTATAGTTATCCAGGATATTATTAAGAATGCTTAAAAGGCAGCCAATAAAGGCAGAGTGAAGGGGTAGGAAAATGATGACTTCAGTTTTCTTCTCAGAAGAAGATTTAAGAGCCAACGTGTGGGTTGCCATGTTCTCTTTTCCTTCTGCCACAAGACCATGATGTCCCAGATGGAGGCCACTCCATTGGCCTGGATCCCAACCGGAAGATGTCACGGGACAGAGCCTCAACCTACCCATGATTGATATGTAACCTGGGAGAGAAATAAGCCTGTGTGTTTGTAAGCCAAGGTGATTTAGGAGATGTTTCTTACTATGGCATAATCCAGCCTCACCTGACTGTTAAAGAGGGTGAATGAATTGCCCAGTGACCCTAATCTGCGATATCAACAAGGTTAAAGTAGAAACCTCCCACAGGTTCCTCCAGAAAGGCTTACAAAGACATGGCTCCAATCTTTTCCATCATAACAACAATCATAGCATCAGACTGTTAGCACACACCAAGGGGGATAATTTGGGTGGAGTGGGAAGATGCTCTGTACCCAGTATTTTACTGTTAAGGGCAAATTTGCAGAGATTTGGAAAATTGGGTACTGTGTGGAGTAAACACACTGAGCAAGTTTTCAGCTACAACACAGCTGAGCTCCAGGGAATGGGGTTTGATAGTTAGTGTCAGCATAATGAATTAAAAGAAAAAAACAACTCCAGAATGTCTGTGAAACACTGTCAAGTTAAAAATCGTGCCTGCAGGGTTTTTTTAAAAGCAATTTCCCTAGCCATTATGGCTAATAATATCTCATTTTATTAACTCTCAAAGAAGATCTTTTTAAAAATACTGTAGCATGTCATTTCCAAGTTTAAACCCTTTCAATGACTTCCTATTGCCTTGAAGGTCAAGTTAAAACTCTTTAACTGATCCACAAGGCCCTTCATGACTGGGTCGTGCTTACCTATGCAGCTTCACATTTGGCCATTCTCTCTTCCCTCCTGTGATCTCACCACTCAAAGATGGGAAATTCCTAGGAGAAGCCAAGCCCATTCTGCCTCTGAGCCTTTGTCCTTGCTGTTCCCTCTGTCTGGAACACTCTTCCAACCACTGCAAAAAGATTCCACTTACGCAACAGTAAAGCAGATGCTCCAAATGTTTGAAATAATTCAAATGCTCATCTTTCTCCAAAAAAAGTATTGGGAACATGGGGGAAATCACAATGTTCTTTTCTATTTTACAGAAGGGAAGTGGAAGCTCATACCACCTTATGATAAGAGCAATGTTCATTACCAAAAAAAACAACATGAAATCTAAGCAAACAAGCAAAATGAAGAAAATGTTAAAAAAAAAAAAAGTGCCATTGCACCTACTAAGAAGCTACAACTATTAACACCTTGGTGCTATTGATTCTTCCAAACCTTGTATGCATATGCAAATATATGGTGATTCCTTTTTGAAATGAGATCATACACAGTATACTGTTTCTCAATATTTTTTCATTTAATGTATCACAGCTATATTCTATTTTAATAAATATATTTCCCTAACATAATTTTATGGTCATTTAATATTTCATTCAATTACTCAGCAAGTATTTACTGAATGCCTAACACTGTGTCACAGAATGTATTTAACTGAGCCTTTATAATCACACATAGGTTCTCCCCAACGTCTTACTAGGATAAAGAGGACTATATTAAATATCCTCATAACTAAATCTTTGAACTTATACTTTGATTATTCTCTGGAAATAAATTCCTAGAAGTGCTTGGCCCAAATAAAACATATTTCATGCTTTTAATACTCTATGAACCAGGCACATTTGTTTGGTCTGAGGAACAGACGCTTACTTGAACCACCTCAAGTTCAAGGTGGTTTATAAAGAGGACACAGACCTTGGGAACGGTGAGAACAGAGCGACTTCAGGGTTCTGAGCAGCCAAAGCATATGGACCCCCAGTCTAATGCCCCCATTGACAGGAATCCGCTATCGACTCAATCAGTCTTTATTTCATCTTTATCCAAAGTCTTGAGAAAGAGAAGCTGGTAGGTGGGGCCTCCGCCTATGGAACTGGCTCCCCTGGGTCAGATGGCTCCTCGATCTAATCATGGGCAGCCAGACAGGAGCAGAGGGACCCATCTGAAACTGATAACCTTCTATCACATGAAGTGGATCTTAATAGTTTGAGAATAACAATGTGGCAGAAGAGGGAAAAAAAATCACCTTTTTCCCTTGCAAATGGATCACTATTCTCAGAACTCTTTTGGTTGTAAGTGACACAAACCCATTTCAAACAGGCCTAAGCACAGGGGTATTTATTGGCTCATGTGACTGGGATATTCAGGGATGTATCTGTTATGAAACACAGCTACAGCCAGAGGCCTACAATGTCGCCAGGACTCTTTCTTCCCCACTCCCCCACTCCGCTTTCTTCTGCAAGAAGAAAGAATCATAGAGTTATGGAGTCATTCACAGCCCGACTCTCTCCAGAGTAAGGTATGAGGGCCCCCTGCAGCTCCTCCTAACTTGTGTCCTACCACTTTGGAAAGCCCAGCAAGAAGAGGGCACCTTTTCCCAACAAAAGTCCAACGGTTCACTCCTATCTGGCAACATCGATGAACCAATCACTAGGGAAAGGAATAGTCTGATTGCTCAGGCATAGGTCCTGGGCCTGCCCCTGGGGCCGGGCAGTGGAGTGGCCCCACCTGAACCACAGGGACAGAGAGTAGGAGAGGGGTGACTCTCAGAAGAAAATCAGGGTGCTTTTGCCAAAAGAAGGGAAATGGATGCCAGGCAGATAACACCAAGTGTCACTACAGAAATACAGCAGGTTTTTTTCGTTTTTCCAGTAGAGGAGATGGATCATATTGAGCCATTCTGATTTTCTGTTCTTATTTTTGTCAAATGACAAATAGGAGGTTCTATGAGCTTATTGAGAGAAGTCCAATAGAATTTGCTAGAATGATGTAAGTGTTCTATATCTGTGCTGTCCAGTATAGAAGCCACCAGCCACAATGTTGCTATTGAATGCTTAAAATGTAGCTAGAGGGACTGAAAAACTGTATTTTTCATTTTAATTAATTTAAATTTAAATAGCCACATAAGGCTGGCAGCTACTTTATCCGACAACACAGAATAAAAGCCTGCTAAGTTTTCCTATTAGCATTATATAGAAATGTGAGATCTTCAATGCATATGGACTCCAGTAAAAGAAACTCTCTTGCCCTTGTCTGCTGGCAGGGAAACTTTCTGAATCTTGGGGAGTTTTTCTAAGAGAGTGATGGGAGGTCTGCGCTGTGTCCATGGGGCCAGCGATGAATGTGGCGCCTTGTAATGAAATAACTGAAACATCATTGTGACTGTAGAACCAAGGGTCTTCCCTCCTTATCTCCAAAGTGCTCGTGTTTTACATGAAAAAGCGTTTCTAATTAATAGGCCAGCCCCTCTTGAGTTTGATAAAAACAGAGGAGAAAAGGATTTGATTAACCCACGATCTTTTCAATTTGGCGTGTTCTGCATGAGTGAAGTGTGTTTTCTGCAACCGAGCCAAGCCAGGCTCGTCCTGGTTTACTGTGATAACATTCTTCCCTTTGTGCAGCCCTGATTTACTTCCAGGAGAGGCTGGTATGAAGAGATTCTCAGAGGTAATCGCCAGTACAGCCCGCAAGGGTAATCTGGATTCTCATACAGAAAGTGGCCCACATGAGGAAGGAAAAGATGACAAAGGCTTCCATTGTCCCCAAATGAGATAGTTTGTTCAGCACCAAGACAGAAGGTGGGAGCCCTGGGCTGAGCAGGGATAGCAGGAACAGTGTGAAAGGGTGAGTGGGGCACTCAAAGTCAAAAGGTCAGAGACTAGGATGGGGTTTGAGGGGGACAGTCAGTTGTAGCAATTGTCCAGTGTGATGATCTGGTGTCTGCTGGCTGTCCTATCTCCATGTTTTGGCCAAAGAAGACCCAGCTGTCTGGGGTCAAAGTAGGTTACAGAGTAATGTGCTCAGTGATTTCATTTTATCTCTTTGTTGACACGGAAATGAGAAACATGTTTCTTCTTCTCCCTGCTTACAAGGGCAAGCTAGGTGGCAAATAACATCTCTCTAGATGGGAGTGGTGGTTTTAAAACATGACTGCAAACTCTTTGACAGCTTGCCATTGAGAGGTGGGGTCTCTGTCACTTGAATCTGCATAGGCTTGTGACTGTCACCATGCTGAAGAACCCACATGTTGGAGCTTCACTTGGGGACCCCAGCAGAGTCCAGCCTTCCAGGCATCCCTAAGCAAGGCACCAGACACATGGGAGTGGACCCTCCGGACCAACCCACTCACTAGCTGAATACTCCCCAGTGATCTCTGTCAGTATCACATAGAACAGAAGAATCACCCAGCTAAGCCCTGCCTACGTCTCTAACCCAGAAAATCGTGTGATATAATACAGTGGTTGCTACATTTGACCACTAAACCTTGAGGTCCTGTTTCACACAGTAAGAAGATACAAAACAATAGGAAAATAATGTATATGGGTTCTTCTGTTTATCTGAAGGCACCTGACACCATCCACAAAGGCTGGGTCAGGGAATACTTTGAATATGGTGACTATTTGGGTATACTTCCTGCTTTAATTTCAAGGTGTTTTGACTGTATAATGTCAGGTTGATGAACAAAAACATTCAGGCCCCTAGGGCTAGGAGATGGATTAGAGCTGCCAAGTTGTACAACCCCAGCACCAATGTGAGTGTCCCCTCCTCCCCTCAGAGTTGTGCAATGTGGCAGCTTTCGGTGATGTCATGGAAAATGTATAGACTGTTGTCAGACTGCCCAGGTTGCAATCCTGGTTAAACTGTTGCACTGTTTGACCCAGAACAGGTGACACAACTGCTACTAGCTTCAGTTTTCTTGGCTATAACATGGGTGTCATGATGATGCTTACTTCACTGAAATACTGTGAGGGTTAAATAAGAATTTATACAGTAGGCATTTGTCATTTCTTTTGTCACTTGGTATCTGGAGTCCTTTTCTACCTTTTGGGACTCCCTGCCTGCATCTGTCATGGAGGGTGGTAAGACAGAACCTTCATCCCTCCTTTGAAGTTGGAAGCCTGGTCTTTGCTCTCCCAGGCTCCCTGGCAGTGGGGGTGTCCTATGTCAGAGGTCACAGGACCTGGGCTCAGCTAATCAAGTGCTCTGGTCACAGACTTCGAACTGGGAGCTGAAGTAGGAAGAAATCAGGATGCGAGAAGGGCAATATTTTCTGGGGCCTCAGCAACAGCAGCCACCTTCAGCTCCCAAGGGCAGGGGCAGAGGCAGCAGCCAACATTGACAGGCTGGCTCTAGGGTGTGGCTTTGGCTGTGCTTGTGGGTGCCTGGTACCCTTGGTCTCTTCCCTTCTGAGGCTGCTTCTGCTTCCAGGCACTTCTGTGGCTAGTCTACAACCTTTCATCAATTCTTCATCTGTTTAAATCAGCCTGAATGGGTGTCTACTGCTTGCTGATGATAATCCTGACTAGTTCTCTGCACGCAAAGTGTCTAGCACTGTGCTGGGCACAGAGCAGGGCCTCAGGAGAGGTCCCAATGACAGTCTTCATCCTTCTCTGTATAAAAGCACCATCAGAGTACTTCTTAAACCTATCAAAATGGAGATTGTTCAGGCAGGTGACTTTGAGAGAAGTTTTTGCCAAGAACAAAGCTAATCACTTAACAGGTCCTTATAGTCCCTTTTTACCTAAACTGAGTTCAGGCTGCAAATGTACCTGTTATGGGTTACACTGTGTCCTCCAAAAAAAGTTATCTTGAAGCCCTAACCCCTAGGACCTCAGAATGTGACTGTGTTTGGAGACAGGCCCTTTACAGAGGTAATCAAGTTAAGATGAGATCATTAACATAAACCCTAATCCAGTATTATTGCTGTTCTTATAAAAAGGGGAAATTTGGACACAAAGATAAATACACACAAGGAGAAGGCCAACTGAAGATGAAGACAGAGATGGAGTGATGCTTCTACAAGCCAAGGAACACCAAGGATTGCCAGCTCACCACCAGAAGCCAGGGAAGAGGCCTGGAACAGATTCTCCCTCACAGCCCTCAGAGGGAACCAAACCTGCCAACACTTCGATCTCAGATTTCTGGCCTCTAGAACTGTGAGACAATACATTTATGTTGTTTAAAAGCCACTCAGTTTGTGGTACTTTGTTATGGCAGCCCTAGCAAACTAATACAGCCCCTTCTTCAATCTTACTTTGTTGTTGTCGGGTTTGTTTTTGGTCTTTTCTCCAACATTTTATTATGAAAAATTCCAAACATACAGAAAAGTATAAAGGGCTGTGAACACCCATGTACCCACCACCTCCTGCATTTTACAATTAACTTTATGTTATAATGTTAATTATATTGTATGACTATGTGGCTATCAAGCTTGCCATCCTTCTCCCCATCTATCGATCCACCTTTTATTCTCCTTTTTGCATTTCAAAATGAGTTGGAGACATCATACATTTCATCCTCACATACTTCATCTTGTGTATCAGCTACAGTTCAATATTTGTTTTCCTTTTTTTAGGTGAAACTGAAATACAGCGAAATGAACAAATCTTTCATATGTCATTGCATGAGTTTTGGTAAATCTATAAACCACGTAACCCAAAACTCTGTCACAGTACAGAGCATCACCAAAACCCAGAAAGATCCCTTGTGCCCTTTGCCAGTCAATACTTACCACTCCTCTCCCAAGAGGGCACCACTGTCCTTTTTCTTCTCAATAGGTTAGTCTAGCTTATTCTATCCACATAGACAGAATCATGCAGTATGTAATCTTTTGTGTAAGCCTTCTTTCACCCAAAATAATATTTTTGATTCATTCTTATTTTAAGAAAGCCATAAGACTTGGTTGCCACCTTGCTGAAAAGAATGAATAATAAATAAACAATATGATAAATATGGTAGTATTCTTGGTTCCACCTGCTCAGTGCCAGGCACGGTGTCACGTGTTTGAGATACAGTGTTTAAAAAGGCACAGCCCTGGCCTCGGGAAGTTCAATGTGTGATAGCCAGAACGAAATGAAAGAGTCAAAAATCAAAAGTATAATTCTGAACAATCAAGATAAGAACAGAGGAATGGGGAAAAGGGGTGGAAGTTTTTCAAACTTGGTACCAGCAGTATTATATATTTGATACTTTTCTTTAAACCTATTCTTTTCATTTTTACTGAGCTTTTTCTGAAGTCACAGTACCCTTATTAATATTGCTCAGGGAGGCAATATGCCCAGCTAAAAATATGTTCTCAGAGTCCCATGTAGTTAGGAATTGACGGTCAGGGAACATAGTTTTGGTCAGCGAAATGTAAACAGAAGTCTGTTGGGTAGAGTTCCCAGGCAACTCTTTGTTTTCCTAACAAAAAAATTGATTATGGTGGTGGGGGAGATGGTGGTAGACAGACTCAAATGGTATATCCATTTTCCTCCCCCCTTTCCATTCTTCCTCCCTGGCATGAAAATGCAATGCCTGGAGGTAGAGCAACCATTTTGAGGCCATAAGGATAAAAGCCTTATGCTATGGATGAGAGCAGGAAGCTAGAAGACTAGGTCTTTGACAATGTCCTTGGATAGTTGCACCAGCCTCGGACTGCTGATGTCTGAAAATCTTGTGAACTGGAAAAATTTAACCCTTACTTGTTTAAGCCACTGTTAGTCAAGTTTTTAGTTATTTGAAGCCAAATGCATCCCTAACACATTTGGGTTTGATGAGCTGCTTATGCTTTTTTTCCCAGTTTAATTCAAATAAGTATGTAATTATTCAAATAAAACTGCTTCTGCGCACCATCTGAAATTGGCTCACATAAACCAGTGTAGTGTGACACTTTTGAAATTCTGACCTAGTAGGGTCCTTACTTGGGTTGAGCATTTCAGAATTTACTAAGATTTTCCTCCATCATCCTTTTATTTAATCTTCACTACAATTCCACAAAGTGGTGAGGTAAATATTATTGTCCACTTGTTACAAACCCAGGAATGGATGGGGCTGAGAGTTTTTAATTAACTTGCTAAAGATCTTATAGCTGGTAAGTGGGGAAGCCAGGAGACTCTCAACAAATGTTCCTTAAGAACCTACTATGTGCTCTGTGGATACAAAGAGAAATAAGAGATACAAACAAACAGTCTCTGTCTCTATGGAGTAACAGGGAGACAGAAATTTAAACAAGTAATGGCAACCAAACTTGATCAATGCTATGACAGAGGAAATCTAGGGGTCTGAGGAAACATGCAAGAGGGTCTCTATCTTTATTTTGGTTCCCCAACAGCAAACCTTAAGGCAAGAATTTGAGGGCAAACAGATTTTAGGGAGGTAATCCCCAGAGGTGGTGGTAGAGGAGTGAGGAAGGTAAACACGAACGAGAATATGTATTAAAGGGTATGTTAATAATCAGGCTTTATGTCCCTCTGGGAAACTGCAGAACACATCTCAAGAGTACCCCATAAGAGGTAAGAAGCTGGGGTGTTTGTTTAGCCATCACTTCCGTTGCTTGTTTGAGATTTGCTCCCGGTGTCATCAACTCCCTGGCATGCTGGCCTGTCCCCACACATGGCACAGCCAGCTCTGGCATCCAGAAAACAAAAAAGGAAAGAAAAGGAAAGAAAAAAAAGAGGGAAAGAAAGAAAGCAAGCCCTAGGCAGGTGGAAGAAACCCTTGGTTTGTACCAAACAGTGTCGATGACTCCAGCGTGGGTGGGGAACATACCAGGTGCAAGCAATGACTGCCACAGGTACCTAACCTAGTGAAGAAGGGTCAGGAAAAACCTTCTAAGGTAGTGACGCAAACTCTAACCTCTTTTTGCCTCATAATGCTACAATCTGTAAGAAAGGCTGATTTCTTGTAGAAAATGCCCAAATATCCTGACATTTGACCTGCTGGCTCACCCCCAGAACTAATCCATCTTGAACCAACATGCCATAGCAAGGCCCAGGGCAGAGGAAAGATCAAAACATACCCCCTTCCTGAAGCCTCCTCAGGAATCCTGCCTCCCAGGAGGGACCGGGGAACCAGCAGCTTGTTTCCAACTTCGCTTGGGCTTCCTGCGGTGCGTGCTTCTGTCCTCGCTGACATGCCGAATGTTCTCCCCCAAATTATTTCTGAGTTCTCCTGGCAGCGGCTTTGCCTCTCCCGGCTCCCCTCCCCATTCCCGTTGGCAGATCTGTGTTATAAAATAAGAGGCTCGGGATTATGTCTGTCTGACAACTGAAGAATGAGCAACGGAGCAGATGCAGAGTCTTACAAATCCCGTGAATTATACATGGCCATCTGCAGCCTCGAGCAGGCCAGGATTTCCACCCCACACCACGGCGTTCCATATGGAGTCATATGTTTTTAGTATCGGAGCCATGCTGTCAACGTCCAGCAATCCGTCATGCGGCACATGTGTGATGCAAGCGCCCAAATAAATGTTATCTCAGGCCCAGGAGTTCGGAGCAGAGGAGCAGGGCGGCTCCGGCAGGCTTGTCTTCTCAGAAGGTCGGCTGCTGTGTCATTTTTTCGAAATTTTTAGTGTTATTAAATCTCTTTTCTACCGCTCGGAATGGAGACCTCACACCTTCCCCGCCACATGTGCCCTGAGAGAGGCCTGATTTACACAGAAAATGTTAAAAGTCACCAAATTTCAGTTTGATGCCGACGGATTTCAGCAGCTCCCCTTTGGCTGGCGGCCGGGGCCGCACCACCCGCTTCCGGAGACCTGAGCTCCTTTTCCGGGGCAGGCCGGAAATCACGTGACCCCCGGGCGGAGCTGATTGGCTTGGGTGAGCTCCTGGCTCCCGCTGGGCCAATTCTCCCCAAGAATTCAGCTTCGGAGGCGCTTCTCAGGCTATGCTGGGACCTAAAAATGAGGCCATTTGGGGACCTTGTTTGTGGGAAGGGAGAAAATTTGGGCTGGAGAATGGGGTGGGAGGAGGAGTCCCCATCTCTTTGTCAAGCCTCTTTTCTGTCCTTATGTCCTGAGCACTGGCGCCCCTCCTGCCCCTGTGTCTAAATTCTTCTCCTTGCCCAAGGGCTGTTCCTTGGCTGAGGTTTGTGGTGACATAGAAGGAACCTGTTCAAACTCTCTGGGTCAACCAGTCAAGAGTCCATGCGCCAGACGCTCAGGTATCTGGGCAGAAAGGCCTCGCGCCACCGCAGAGCTAGGATGGAGCTCTTGCTGTTGCTCAGGCTGGTCTCGAACTCCTGACCTCAAGCGATTCTCCCACCTCGGCCTCCCAGAGTGCTAGGATTACAGGCGTGAGCCACCGCGCCCAACCTGTAATAGTTATTACTGGGAAGCAGAACTCAAATGACTGAAGTTTGAGAAACACTGAGATAATGCCTGACACCTGGCGTATAGTAGGTGCTCACTAAAAGTGTATAGCTTGACATGGAATGGCATTTTACCCTGGCCACAAGCAGCCAGGCCATGGCTGGATGGAAATGCATGAGAGGAAAGATGTCAGAGGTACGGGACTTTGTGGGTGGATGCTCTGCCTGATAAAGTGCAGCCCATAGCAGATAAAAGGACTGTTTGGCTTTTTTTTTTTAAATCAATGTATCTGCAATATTTGATAAACATTAAAATTAGATTTTAAAATAGGTTAGTAGCATGTCTGGACCCTGCCTCAGCGACTACCTGGCACACACAGGGTTCTCATCATATTTTGGTTGAGGCCCAGTTACCTATCTAGTTCCCGCATAGCTCCTGGGCCAAGGCCTCCCACAGTCTTCAGACAAACACCCCTTACGCAGTTAGAAAAGAACACTGCAAATGTAGTGGCCTCTATGACAATTCCCCTTATATTCCTATGCTTTGCATCTTGACATTTAAAGATTTTACCTAATGCTATAAATTAATTGTGCTGAAGTCAAATTAATCCAGTGAATTTTCCGGGACAAACACACAGCAAAGCTTGATTATGTCTGCGGGGCTGGAGGGAGGGAGCCTGGGCTCCTGTCTATTGCTTGCTCTTCTCTTTCTGACAAAGCTACTGCACAAAGGCCTCAAAAATACTTTCTGAATTCGCCTTTGTCCTATCTCTGTTTCTGTAAATAGAGATGTAACCAAATAGTCAAGAATCAGAACACTGCATGTCATCCTTGACACCTCCTTCATCTGACCTATCCTTGAGTCCTACCTATTTTACCTCCCCAAAATCTCTCAAGGCCATCTCGTCTTCATCTCCCCAGCTACCACCCTAGCTCAAGCAGCCATCGATAGCTGATGTCCTCCTCTGTTCAAAGCCCTCCAGTTGCTCCATCTCACTCAGCATGAAAGCTGATGGCCTACAAGGTCACGTATGATCTGGTTTCACATGACCTCTCCAGCCTCCAAGAGTTCCCTCACTCTCCCTGTTCTGCCCACGTGTGCGCCATGTCCCCTCTTACTTTAGGATCTTTGCCTGGAATGCCTTCCTACTCACCCAACCACACATGCTTTGCCCTTCACTCTCCCAACTCCTACTTATCCTTTAGCAATAACTCAGTTATCATCTCCTCCAGGAAGCCTTCCTTGGTTCCCACTGTTATATAATGACAGCTTCCCAAGGACAGGGTTCAATATTCTCTATTATAGCCCCAGCATCAGAACAGTTTCTGATACATAGTAGGTGCTCAATAGATGTGTGTTGAATAAATGAATATTGGTAGACAGAAAAAAATAAGCTGATGCTGCCTGCAAGTGGCAGGAGGGCCTGTAAGCACAGCTGCGTTGCTCTGTTAATGATTTTTTGGGTGCAAGTAACAGTCAATCCAGTCACTTGGCCAAAAATAGGGGTTGGCAAACTATGGCCCACAGGACAAATTTGGTCCTTTGTCCAGTTTTGAAAATGAAGTTTTACTGGAACATAGTCACACCCATTTGTTAACATATTGTCTAAGGCTGCTTTCATGACACAAATGCACAGTTTAGTAGTCATGACAGAAATCTATGGCTTGTCAAATTTAAAATAGCTATTATGTATCCCTTTATAGAAAATATTTGCCAAAGCTTGGCCCTAAGGAACAGGGGTTGATTTTTCTCATATAACAAGAAGTCTGAAGGAGGTGGTCACCAGGGTTGGTTTAATAGCTGAACAATACTCAATGTACTGGGCTAGTGTCTGTGTTATTTACTTGGCTTTCTTCTCATGGTCACAAAATAGCTGCCACAGCTCCAGGCATCACATCCTCACACAACTGAATTTGGAGAAGGAAGTAACCAGAGGCTTATACCAGAGAGATTCTCCTATAATGCTTTCCTCTTATCAGGGAAGAAGAACATCCCCAGAATGCTCCAGATATGGGCTTTTGCACCTTGCTGGCCAAACTGGGTTGTATGTCCCTTCTAGGGACAAAATGGGAGGCAAAAGGTGGAGACAGAGGTGAGAGAGTGTGCTAGTAGAAAGATAGTGTGCTGGTAGAAAGTCCCTGTCCATTCTGACTCCTCCCTTAACAAAATTTGTATAAAGTCTAGTAAACTCATAATATCCACTAGAACATTGTGATTGCAAGCAACAGAAAAACAAACAACCTAAACTGTTTTAAGCAAAAAACAAATACAGAATAAAACTTTAAAAGCACAATTAAATAGTCTGCCAGGGAGAGTGGAAGCAGGATATAGGCAGGCAGCTTTATCCAGGGCTGAAAAGATGGGATTTGATTTCTATCTATTTCTCTGCCCCATTTCCTCCTTAATGGCTTCATTCTCAGACAGTCTTCCTCCGCAGCACGTGATGGCTGTCAGAGGCACCTGGAGAAAGATCATTCCTTTTTTTCAGTCCAGCAAGAAAAGGAATCTCTTCTCTCCACTTGTAGAAAATATTCGTTTTTACTCTAATTGAACCAGCTGAGATCACATGCCCATCTTTGGACCAATCACTGTAGCCAAGGGGTGGGGCTTATCCTGATTGGCTCAGACCCAGCTGCCTAGAAGAGCATGTCACTTCCCAGAAGCCCACGGGGCCTTGTTACCAAGAGCAGTGCACTGCATGCTGGGAAGCCGGGAACTGCAGGCGTCCATGTGGCTTGGGCTCTGCGTAAGGACGCAGGGAGGAACAGAGGTGGCGTATGGAAAAGAGTGAGCCCAGGAGGCCGCAGAGGAGAAGAGGAACCCAGGAATTTGCCAGAAATTGGCAGGCTGTGGAATTGATGGAATGGACACTACTGTCCAGGCTCAAGAGACAGGGGACACCTCCTCTGCCCCGCTCTGGCATTTGGGTCAAATATGGACTCCTTGGTAAACTGAGGCACCTTCTTTCTCCTTCCCAGGTCCAAGAATCCCCCCCTTTATTAGTACATCACAAACGTTAGTTGTCAGATGCTTACTATGTGACTGCCACCATTTCAAGCATTTCGTCTTTATTCCAGCTCTGTGAGGAAGGGACTATTATTCCCACTTCACAGGGGAGGCTGTTGAGGCTAGAAGGGTCAGCTACCTCCCTCAAGGTCACGCAGCTGCTACACAGCGCAGTCGGAATTCGAACCTGCAGTGTGCCTCCAGAGCAACCGACCACGTCCACTCCGTGTTGCCAAGCACGGTCCCTGGAATCCAGGAAGGGAGTTCTTTCGATTGTAAGCCAGGAGGGGGCACGTCACACTTGCCTTGAGGGCCCGCAGTGCTTGTCAGGAGGCGACAGCCCGAGGTGCTATCCTCTTTGGGGTAACTGAACCGTCACCAGAAAAATGACCCATAAACTGGAGACGGAGCGCCGGCTTCCCTCTGTGGGTTCTACCCGCATTACATCCCTCCTTCAATTAATTAATGAAGCCCCGCGCCTCTCTCTGCCTGGCTGCTTCCCTCCCTCCCCATCTCTGCTGAGATCCTGTCTTTCCTCCCTTTGGCCCAGCCCGCTGCGTTCTCTCAGCCTCTGCAGTTGCTCCTCAAATGGAGGCGGTTGGAGAGAGAGAGAAAGAGAGAGAGGGAGAGAGAGAAGGAACAGAAGGCTCCAGCTGGATTTGTACAGCCCTTAGAATGAGGGCTCTGCCTCATCGAATCTCAATTTTGTAAAGTCCTGATGCTGAGCCTGGCCTCTGTTCCTGATTAACCCAAATGAGCAGACCTTGGAAAGAGAGGTACAGTCCAAGGACGGGATCAAGGTGGAAGATGGGGTTCAGAGCTCTCTGGAAGGGCCCATTCTCTGTACCTTCCTGTTTGGGGGCATATCATTAATAAGCAGCCTGATTCTGGGCTAAAAATGAGTGAGAAAGACCCGAGGCCCTAAATTCAGACAGACCCAGCTTCAAGTCCCAGCCCACCAATTCCTAGCCAAGTGACTTTAACCTCTGTGGGTCTCAGTTTCCTGTCCTGTAAAATGGGGACAATAGGAGAAATGGTTTGGGAGTTATATGACAAGACATAGAATTTGCTTAGCTCAGAGCCTGACACAGAGGAAGCACTTGATTTTTTAAATTTTTATTTATTTATTTATTCATTCATTCATTCATTTTGAGACAGGGTCTTGCTCTGTTGCCCAGGCTGGAAGCAGTTGTGCAATCATAGCTCACTACAGCCGCAAGCTCCTGGCCTCAAGCGATCCTCCTGCCTCAGCCTCCCAAAGTGCTGGGATTACAAGCATGACCTACTGTGCCCAGATAATTTTTTGAAATTAGCCATTGTTTTTATGACTGTTGTTGGAATCATTACAACTGTTTTATGACTCCCCAAGACACTTAGCACACTGCCCTTGGAGAAGCAGCATAGAGTACAAGCTAAGAACACAGGCTCTGGATCCAGTCTTCATGACTTCAAATCCTGGCTCTCTCATTTCTCAGCTGTGTGACCTTGGGCAAGTTACTCTACCCCTCTGTGCCTCAGTTACTTGATCTTGAAAATGGTAATAATAATGGTACCCACCTCACAAGTTGTTTTGAGGATAAAGTAAGACAAGACATGTAGAGGGATTAGAACAGCACACAATGTTAGCTATTATTATTTTCCAACACTTAACTAACTTCTCAGTAAATGAAAACTATCATTCTTTCTGTAGTGGGTTTTGTAGTGGGTTTCTGTAGTGGGCTAGTAACAACTGATCAATGAATGCATGTATGCACACATGTGTGTATGTACATAAGTCATAAAAAAACAATGTATGCATGTATGTACATGTCATAATAAACAAAACAAATGTGTATGTACATAAGTACTTTGTATGATGAATTTTACTGATATAAAGGATGTATTGCACAAAATTTACAAATAATAATAAAATTTCATTGATTTTTGCCCATGATCTATCTGTGATTGCAGTTTAATCATGATTTGACAAATGGAGTTGCACCCCAACCAGGAGTGTAGTTTTGACATGAATGTTCGTTGATTTTTTCATTTGCATTAATGAATAAGATGAAAGTGAAACAATGAAGACGTATGTTGAAACTTCACTCAGTCATCAGCTTCTTCACTAAGTTGAGTAATGGTTTTTGAATACTGGAAGAATTTATTTCCTCCAATTTTGAGTGCTATTCACAATATGATGCATATATAAACAGCACACTTTAAAATTTAATCTGTATTATTAGCATTTTCTCTATCTCTTTCTTAGGTCTAGACAATCAACCAAATAAAGCCATGATTGGTAGCATCTGCCAATTTCCGTGGTGTAAATATTCACTCTATGGCCAAATTCAAGCTACCAATAGAGTCACTCAGTGTGACGTTGGGAAGAGATACACAATGACATACTATTCATTATATATTAATAGTATTAATATATATTAGTATTTCCACCATGCAGATACAATAGACTTTAATCTTGAAAGCACAGAAAATAGCAAGATTTATAAAATAATCAGGAAGTAATGAGTATTGTGTTATTTATTACCTATTTTTAATCTATTCAATATGAGATTATATAATTTAATTTAAAATAATTGCTGTATTTAACAACTAGCTTGCAAAATTCCTCAAAATGTAACAGTTGGCTTTCCTGAGCCAGTGTAAGCTACCTCCAGCATACCACTGGCTTTGACACCTAAATCCCAGAGGAAGCTTCAAGAAAAACAAATTAAGGAAATGCATTAAATAATTATGCGAAATGAGAGATTTTTAAAATTAGACATAAAGGGAAAATATTTGCAAGTCATATATCTGATATTTAAAAAAAAACTTGTATCCACAACCCATAAAGAACTTTTCAAAATTCAATAATAAGAAAATAAACAACCCAGTTTTTTATCGAGAGCAAAAGATTTGAACAGACATTTCACAAAAGAAGGTATACAGATGGTAAATAAGCACATGAACAGATGTTCAGCATCACTGGTCATTAGGGACATGCAAATTAAAACCATAATTAGACACTACTACATACATATTAGAAAGGTTAAACTAAAAAGACTGACTGTACTAGATTAGATAGTATCCTCTCAAAATACATGTCCACTGGAACTTCAGAATGTGACCTTATGTGGAAGTAGGGTCTTTGCAGATGTAATTAGTTAAAGTAAGCTCATACTGGGTTAGGGTAGGCCTTAAATCCAGTGACTGGTGTCCTTAAGAGGGCCACGTGAAGATGCAGAGACACACAGAAAGGAGAATGCCGTGTGAAGACAGGGACAGTGATTGGAGTGATGTGTATACAAACCCAGGAATGATACTCAAGGAGCTGCCCCCAGGGCATCACACTTGAGGAGCCTCGTGTGCACCTGGACCTGGTTTAATTAATAAGATCCTAGGCCTTGATACTGAGCCTGATCCTATAATGGGATGGAATTTTGGGGAGGTCTCAGAGGGGTGTATTTTGCATGTGGGAGGGATGTGAATTGCGGCCAAAGAGCAGACTGGGCAGATTATATTTTCCAGAAATGTCTGCAACAATATTTCCCATCCCATATGCTCTTCTAGAACTTTGCAATTCCTCCATCAACAGGTGAAATCTATGTCTCATCCCCTTGAACTTGGGTTGAATTTTATGACTTGCTCGACCAATAGTACAGCAAAAATGACACTGTGTGACTGCTGAAGCAAGATCACAAAAATACCGTATATTTCCGCCTTCATCTGTTGAGATGCTCACTCTTGAAACTCAGCCGTCATGCTGGGAGAAAGCCCAAGCAGCCCTTGAAGGGACTGTCATGGAAAGGAACCAAAGTTCTCAGTCAAGTGCCTTGGTTGAGCTTGTGGCCAACAATTAGCAGCAAGATACCAGGCATGTGAGTGAGCCATCTCAGAAGTGGTTCTTCCCACCCCCAGTGGAGCTGCCTCACCTGAAACCCTGCAGGAGCAGAGAGAGGCTGACCCCACAGAGTCCTGTCCAAATTGCTGATTCATGAGCAAAATAAATTAGGATTATTTTTTCAAGCCACCAAATGATGGGTTGGATTACTACACAGCAATGAATAAATAGAACCCTTACCTAGAGGTCTTTAAAAGTGATATAGAAATGACCCCAAATCCAAAGCAATAAGAAAAAGATTGATAGATAAGTGCTTTAAAATGTGAAGTTTCTGCATGCCAGAAAGAGTCATAGACAACATTAAAAGCTAAAGACATCCACTTCTGGGTATATGTACACACATAAGGATTGACAGTAGTGATTAAAGGAACAGGCATTTGTACAACCATGTTCATAGCAGTGTTATTCACAATAGTCAAAAGGTAGAAACAACACAAATGTCCATCAATGGATAAAGGGATAAACAAAATGTAGTATGTACACACAATGGCATATACAACATGGATGCAACTTGAAGACATTGTGCTAAGATAAGCCAGACACAAAAAAGACAAATATTGTATGATTCCACTTATTTGAGTTTTCTTGAATAGTCATATTTATAGGGACAGAAAATAGAACAGAGGTTATCAGGTGCTGGTGGGAAGGAGAATGGGAAGTTGTTTAATGGGTACACAGTTTCAGTTTGGATGTTGAGAAAGTTCTGGAGACGGAAGGTGGTCATGGTTGCACAAATATGGAATGTACGTAATGCCACTGAACCATCCACTTAGAAATAGTTAAAAGCATAAATTTTATGTTGTATACATTTTACCATGATAAAAAATAAAATAATTTAAAGACAAATGAAAAACTGGAAAAATATTTGCTGTGTATTTGCAAAAATAACTGCAATAGATTGCCAGTTTTTAAAAACACGGACAAAGATAGAAACATGCAATGCAAAATAAGAATTAGGATGAGAAGGCGAAATAGAAATGGCTAAAAAGCAATTTGGAAATATATCCAATCTCTCTAGTGAGCAGTTTTAGTGGTGTGTGGGATAATCTCATATATAGCTGGTGAGTGTGTAAATTAGCATCTTTCTGGAAGGCAGCATCTTTAGTTCTATGCATCAAATCTTTTTTTAAAGTTCCATGACCCCGCAATCGCACTATTAGGAATTAATTCTAAAGTAGTCAAATAAGATGCAAGGGTAGCAAGAGAGGATGGTTTATAATCAGATAAAAATTTGAATCAACTTACAGGTCCATTAAGAAGGAGTCTGTAAATAAATGCTGGTACATTTGTAGACTACTGTGCAAACTTTAAAAGAGACGACATTCTTCTATATTTATTGGAATGCCGAGGTGTGCATGCCATATTTTAAGTGAAAAAGATGCAGATTAAGAGGCAACATGTACAGTATGGGGGTGGAAAGTGCATGTGTCGGAATACATTAGAAGTCTAGAAGAAATGTTAACCACGCTCATTTCTGGGTGGTGGAATGGCAGATAATTTTTTTCTCTCTTAAATTTGCCTGCATTTTCTTTTCTTTTTCTTGTTTTCTCTTTTGGCTATGAGTATATATTACTTCTATCAGAAAATTTGAGAAAGATCTTTTTTTTTTTTTTTCACAACTGCAGAAAAGCACAGATGTGGTTCTGGCTGGAGAGTGAAGAATCCCACTGCCGTTCTCATTTGGGGATCTCGAAGCACATCACAAACATCTGCTGAGGGCTTGGCAGACCCTAAAGTTGTCCCTGTCTAAGTCGCTCTGCTTGGAAGTCTCCTCAAGGGAGAGTAGAGATGATCAAATAATGCTCCCAGAAACAACCTTCTCTGGATACTGAATGCTGCCTGCTAGGAAAGCTGCAACTGATCAAGCTAGAGGTAGAAGTCTCTGAAGAGGTTCTTATTAGGGGAGAACACTTTTATTTTTGCCCTTCCCAGTGACCTCTTCCTACCTGGAATGTGGATGTGTGGTATGGAGCTTCAGCAGCTATTTTGTGGGCATGAGGAAACCCCATATGCTATGAGAATGGAGCAGGAAATCAGAAGGAATTCATGTCTCTGGTAGCTTCACTGATGCTCTGTAAAGATTTGGGCTGTCTGCCCCAAACTCTTTATTATGTGACATAAATTAACTCTCATATGTTTAAGCCAGATTTTCTGAGGCTTACAGGAAAACATGATCCTAACTGATCCCTTGGCATTTCTATCATCCCCCAACACCTGAACTTGGCCCTGAGTGTAGATGACTTGGCTGGGGGTAGGGGGGCTCCTTTTCAACTGCTAGTAGCACTACTGTTCTCTCTGCTGCAATTCTTGTCTATGCTCATCTCATTTAATCTTCCTAACAACCCTCAAGAGAGGTACAATTGTCATCCCCATTTGAAAGCTGGGAAATTGAGGCTCCAAGAAGATAAGTGACTTATCTAAGCTTACTCTATCCACAGGACTCTTGGCTCCTAATTAAGTGTTTTTCCTATGACATCAGAGGATTTGGCAAGGGAGAGGACAAACATCCGTGCTAACGGTTTCTTGCTCTTGTTAACCAGGTCATTTCTTGGGCCTATGGAGTGCCCTCAAGTCTAGGCCTGTGCTTTAGGCTTAACAAATAGCACAGTTGTGAAGGGTTCAGACCATGGTCTTAGGAAGGTCTGCATTCCGGTCCTAGTTCTCTTGATGTTCCATTTCAGCTCTCTAGGAAACAGATGCCAACATAGAATTGGCCATGCAAGAGATATAGGGGGGTGCGGGGACACCTGTGAAGTACAAAGAGGCACGAGGGGGCAGGGAGAGCCTCAGATCCGGATGCTGGTCCAAACTTGCCTTGTGTCGGGTTTATATAACAAGCTTATATCACTTTTGTGAGAAAAATTAATATAAAAAGCAATGCATGTCCAATGTAGAAAAAATTTAACATAAAAATGAATAAAGAAGAGAATTAAAATTACCCATACGGCCAGCTCCCAGAGACAAAGCCTGCAAATGTGGTAGGACACTCGTTTCTCTTCAGGAAAGGTGATTTCCTGCCAAGGAGAATGTTCTCAGGCTGCTGTAGGCACCCCGACACTCTCCCAAAAGCCCACTTGAGAATCATCCAGGCCTCGCAGGCCTTTAAAGAGTGCACAGCCTTCAGCCCAGCGTTTCCACTTCTAGAAGCGCATCCTAAGGAACTAATTGGATACTCAGTGCAGAAATGTTACAAGAATGGTGGCTGCGTGGCCATTTATAATTGGGAGAAACGGAAGGCAGCCTAAACGCCCATTAGTAGGGGAATAGTGGAATAAAACACGGGACATCCGTACAATAGGACATTCTACAGCGGTTCCAATAATGATGTGGATCAATATTTATTGACATGATATGATCATCCGGTTATATTATTAAGCAAATAAGTGGTTATGAAACTGCATGTGTGGCATGCCCCCCAGTTTTAAAAGGAAGAAAAGTATATGTGTATGTGTGTATGCTTAAAAATAGACCATAAAGCCTGGGCAAGGTGGCTCGTGCCTGTAATCCTAGCACTCTGGGAGGTTGATGTGGGAGGATCGCTTGAGGTCAGGAGTTTGAGACCAGCCTGAGCAAGACTGAGACCCCGTCTCTACCAAAAACAGAAAAATTAGCTGAGGTGGTGGTGTGTATCTACAGTCCCAGCTACTGGGGAGGCTGAGGCAGGAGGATCGCTTGAGCCCAGGAGCTGGAGGTTGCAGTGAGCTATGATGACGCCACTGCACTCCAGTCTGGGTGACAGAGCGAGACTGTCTTAAAAAAAAAAAAAAAAGTAGATCATAAAAATATACACCACTATGTTAACAGTGATTGTTTCCAGATAGACGGATTACAAGTGATATTTATCTTCCCCGATATCTAATTTTCCCACAATATGGGTATTACTTTGCACTTTTTAAAGCTAAAAACTAACACGCTCACAGCAGTCTCACCTTTGCCCTGGCAGTTGCCTCTGCCAGGAATAATTTTCCCCAAATATTCTGCACTTGCTTCAAGCCTTTGTTCAAGTGTCATTATATCCAGGGGGCTTTTCTGACTCTCCTGGATTTAAAATTGCCCACCCCTCTCTCCCCCTCCCCACTCCCTCTTTGTGTCTCCCTTGACTCTCACCCCGTCCTATTTTCCTCTATTCCACTGAAGAACTCACCAACCTCGACCCTACCGTGCGGTTTGCTTATTCATTTTGTTCATCACCTCCGATCTCCCCACCCTCCCCGCGAGCCGCGGGGCAGCTCCAGGAAGGCGGGAACCTTTGTCCGCGGCGCTTCCCGTTGTCACCCGGGGCCTCGAGCAGGGCTTGGCGCGTCGCAGGAGCCCAATAAATATTTGAGGGACGAATGAATGAATGGATGAACTATAAGCAAGCAAACGGTTTTCCTTTACGAAGACTATTCCATCCTCGCCCTTCTGATTTCCAGAAGAAGCGGCATGGATGAGACGGGTCTGGCAGGCCCGGCGGGGGACAGGTGGGAGAAAAGATGTCCCTCTCGCCTTCCGGATTCCGCTCCCTTCCTTCGCCGGCGACAAGACGGAGCGCGCCGGGCCCTAAAGTAGCACCGCCCCCTGCTGGGCAGTGTGGGGAACTGCAGCGCCGGCGCTCAGCTGCTGGGCCAGACGCGTTTCAAACCATCAAACCTGGAAATTTGGGAAAGGGAAGGAGCGGAAGGAAAGGTTATCGGAGGCGAGGCCCCCATGTTTTTCTCTGAGCAGCCAGATGGGTCTGTGGGAGTCTTTTCAAGAGGGAAGAGGAGCCGGGAAGAAAATGCAGCCCATTCTCTCAGCGGCAGGATCCGGATTTCAGCGGAGTCCACTCCCGCAAATCGGTGGATTTCTCCAGCTGAGGCCCAGGCTAACCTTGAAGGAGATCAGTTGCAATTCAAGGCCAATTCCCCAGGGACCCTTTTTGGAACTTCTGGCTTCCCTGGGTTTCTTTCAAGTTTTGTGTTTAACGTGTATTCTTTTATCCAAGCCACCCCACATAACCAGAATTTCAAATTTAGTTTTTACCCACACTTTCAAATGCATGTGCAAGTTCACTTTCAGAAAGAGGAAATGTGTTGGCCAAGTCAAGATTGTTCATGGACTCAGCGTTTTTACTGTGTGTTTACTACGTGCCGGGCATGATTCTAGGTGCTGGGGACATGGCAGTGACAAAGACAGACAAAATCTCAGCTTGCATGGAGCTGATGTTCTAGTGTGAGACACACACACAGATGTAAATATCTAACTAAAAATCGAGGTAAGTGCTGGGAAAGAGAAGAACAGGGTGTTATGAAAAAGAGTAAGTAGGAGCAGACTTCAGTTTGGGGAATCTACCCTGGAGACATGAGATTTAATCTGAATTCTTCTCCCAATGGCCATGGGCAGTCTGGTGGGGGAGGAATGAGGAGCAAGAGAGAAGCTGGAAGTTTCAGGTTTTCAGTCTTAGTGAGATATCCCTACCAAGAAGAGTCATTTGTCCATTTTAGTAAATGCTTGCTCTGCAGAAAAAGTACAGCATAGGGGTCTAGAATCAGAGTCCTGGGTTCAAATCTCAGCTCTGCCCCCTTCTTTAGTTTTTACCTCCTTTGTCCCAAGTTATTATAAGGATTTAATGAGATAATAGAAATGTAACTATCGATACAGTGCCTGGCAAGTAGTAATTATTCAATAAACAATAAACATTAAAGGCTCTGAGAAGGTCTGCAACTGGGGACCTGTTGAACTAGGTTCCCTGTTTGGCTATAGAAACTTTTTGTTGCTGAGTATTTTGTGCTCCACCCTATATAGTTGGGAAATATTACTTCAGTTTTGGGAGGGGTTGAGCAGACATTATTTATTGCTTATCCTAAATCCATCTGCCATCTTTTTTTCTTGTTAACAGAACACTGATTATGTTCAGGATTAGGCCAAAGAGCCTTTGGTGTCAAAGAAGGCAGGCCAGGCTTGGTCTAGATGTGGGCACCTTACTTGTTCTGGCCAGTGAAATGTATGGAAAGTTCCCTGGGGGCTTCCCCAGGAAGATGTTTTCCTCCCTGATAAGAAGTAGACGTGCATGTAAAGAAACATCCTCCCAGCCCCACCAGCTGCAGCTCCTGCTTTGAATGTGCTGATGTGGGAACAGGACACTTGGATCTGGGGTCACCATCTTGGGAAGACCTGGGAAAGGCCAACGGAATCACAGAAACGACACCAGGATTCCCAGCCATGCGCGGCTGCTGAACGAGCCTGGAACCACCTATTCCCAAACTCCTTGCGAGAAAACTAACCCCCCACGGGTTTAAGCTGCTGCTAATGGTTTTCTGTTACTTGCAGCCCAGAGCATTCCTCACTGATCCAGGGTTCCAGCTCTCTGTTCAGAATTAAAATCATCCTGGTTTTCTCCATTTGTCTTAATACTCTCTGGTTCACCTTGAGGACAGCCTCCGGGCATTGTACCAGGCCTCCCTGGGGCCTGTTTCCTTTGTAAAACCATGACTCACTTCACAGGCCCTTGCTGGCCTCACACCTTCATTCCAGAGAGGATTCCATAATCCATCCCTCTTTGTCTTTCTCTCCTCTCCTGTCTATTTTTGTCCTTTGGCCACAACTAGGATATAGAGGTATTAGTATACCCTCCCCCCTAATCCCTCAGGCTCCTGTTCCCTTGTCCAAAGTCACCCAAGAGAACAAAGCCAACTTAGCTTTATTTGCCTGGCTTTTCCTGGGGGAAATGGAAGTGCTTCATTGTGTGTCCCAACCCCCAAATTCTCTCCATTCTCTTCACCATGCATGGCACTAGAATGAATTTCTGTCTCAGGGGATATTTACAAGGGAGGAACAGCAGATACACAGCACATGGCATGCACATCACCTCTTTACATCTAGGGCCCATGGCAGACATTGCTAATCAATCACAGCACTCTTTCTTAGTGAGCTTAGTTGGAGTTGGCAGGGAAGAAAGTTGACATCCTTGAGCTCTTCAACATGGTTGGGGCAGGGGATAAAGAGTAGAGTCTACACTCAACTCAAGAAGATTCCCCTGGGGCCTGTCACCCTGGTGCTCTCTTAGTCAGCCAGAGGGGGACCCAGCTGGCCTGGAGAGCTTCAGAGAGGCAGGGGTGGGTGTGAAAGAATCGGTGACTTCAGCCCCGAGACTCGGCATAGGCCCTTCCCACAGGTGTCCTGGACTCACTCCAGAAGCATCTTCAGTCCCTGTTGCATTCAGTTCCATGGAACAAGCCTATCATGGTCACCTACTACGTGCCAGGACTGAGGGCCCTGGAAAGATGAATGAATCCTGGCCCCTGTCCTGGAAGATTCTACCAGAAGAGACTGACTAACAAAACAAGTGAATGCTACAAGAGAGCATCATTCAGTCATTCAACAAACATGTGTGGGGTGCCGGGGGACGCCATGGTGAGCGAGATAGGCTTGGTCCCTGCCCCATCACACAGCCTGGAGTCCAAGCAAGAAGTCAGATGTTGATCAGAAAATCAGAGGAACCAATATAGACTGCGGCTAAGGCTGAATGTTCGGGGAGAGAGGAACACAGTGCTGGGGGCCTGGTCTGGGGAGTTGGGGAAGAACGGACAAAAGGTACCTAGACCAGTGCTTCTCACATGGGGGCAATTTTGCTCTCTGCCCGCCCCCCCCCCAGGGACAGTTGGCAATGCCTGGAGGCATTTCGGTTGTCACAATTTGGAAAAGGGGGAGTTGCTACTGGTAGCCCCTGGTGGAAGCCCACAAAGCTGCTCAGCGTCCTGTAATGCACAAGACACCCCCCCCATAGCCCGAATGGCAATAGACCCCCGGCTGAGAACACCACTCCAGAGTCAAAGCCCCACAGACGCCTGCGTCTCTTCCCGGGCAGGGGCAGGGCCCTGTCCCCGCAGAACTCTGCTGCATGTTAGCTGAAGACCTGTTGAAAGGTCCTTCACCCGACAATCTCAGGTCGGATGACTAATGAGCCGGGAGTGTGACCTTTATATAGCTCCAGACCTGGGCATGAGGGACCAGGTTCGGCTGTCACCGTGCCACGTTCTTCAGCAGAGGGGCTCCAGCAGGCGGGCAGAGGAGAGCCGGGAGAAGCCGGCGGGGGAGGTCGGGGCAGCAGCTGTTGCTGGAATCTGGGCCTCTCGGAGAGGAACAATGGCCCGGGAACGCCAGGCATGCCACCGAGACAGCTGAGCCTGCGGGCATCTGAAGGGCACCAGTAAAAATGGGCTTGTCTGGGTGCCTCTGTCCCCCACTCAGGCAAGGCAGATGACCGAGGGCTAAAAATACCAGGGAAGAGAAAGCCACTGAAGGGTTGCCTGGCTGCCTGAGGCTGCCCCGAGTTCTGGGATCCCCAAGCTTCAAAATCAGAATGCCACGGGGGTGTGGGGGGAAGCGTGGGTGGTAGAGTGTGACAATCTGGGTCCGAAGCCCAGAGCCACCAGGTGCTAGCAGTGGGGCCTTGGGGAGTGACAACTCCTCTCTGACCCTCAGTTTCTTCATCTGGAAAATGTGCCTCATGTTAGTGTCGTCCTCATAGTGTGGTGAGGATTAAGTAAGATGATGGCTACAGCACTTAGCACCAGGCCTGGCACACAGGGAGCTGTAGGTAAGCGAGACGATGATGATGTGATTTCATTTGGGACCTCAGTTGAGTGAGCGCACAGCTCAGTGGCTGGATGGTGGCCGTGGTGGGCAGGCCGGGCTTCCCTAGTCCTTACCCACCCCTAAGGATGGGGCCTTAATGTCCCCTCGAGGAAGGGGGGAGGTGGATGGTGGGAGGTGCTTGGTGGGTCCCATGGGCATAGCTCCAGTGATGGATGCACTGAAGGCCCGGACTTCGCCAACCCTGCAATGTATTAATATCAGTGTAGCAGAACTGCACTTGTACCCCATGGATACATACAAATAAAAAATAAAGTATACCCTAACTTAAAATAAAAATCCCCTCGAGGACCCAATACATGCACGCTTGTATTCTGCCAGCTCAGTGCATCTGTCCCCAAGAGCTCTGTGTGACGGGCCTGGAGGGCGAGGTGGGGGCTGGAATAGGAAAGGAGGCTGGGAAGGTGACCAGTAATACCCACACGCATGCACACGCACATGCACACACACACACACACACACACACACACACGCTCTCTCATGGTGTGTGTGCTCTGTGGCTGGCACCGTGCAAGGCCACTTATACCCATCATGCGAGTAACCGTGTGGAGGGTGCTTAGACAGTGCCTGGCGCCGAATATGCACACGATCCATATTCACTGCTATCTTGAGGGTCACAATTATCCAGTTTTACTCTAACACCACTCTTCTAAGGCAAGCATTATTGTTTCCCCCAGGTACCAAGTGAAAACTGAGGTTCAGGGTGGCTAAGTCACTTATCCAGGGCCCCACAGTCAAGGAAGTGGAGGAGCTGACCTGGAACGAGCTTTCAAATCATTGCACCATTCTGGTAGGTCAGGGTCAAGTGGTAAAAGATCTTCACTGTCAGACCAAGGAGGAGAGACTTCCTCCTGAGGTAGCAGGCAGCCACTGAGGGTTCTAGAGCATGTGCAGGTCATCATGAGAGTGGGGCCCTGGGGAAAGGATTTGGAGCTGGGGTGGGAGGAGGGCAAGAGTGGAAAGTCAAGAGGGAGGAGGCCCCAAACCAATGGGGAGCGACCACCAAAAGCCTGAATTGGAGCAGGACTGGGGGGAAATGTTTGCAAGACATTTTAGAGGCAGAATAGATAGACTTTGTCACCAGCAGGGCAGAATCAAGATGGCTGAGGATTTTGATCTGGGAACGTGAGAGAGGGGTGAAGTCAATGATAAAGAAAGGTTTGGGGGAGGGAGAAGAGAGAAAATAACTTCATATTTGAACATGTCATTTCTTTGACCTCTGTCTCCCTTGACATGGGGACCCAGCTAGTGGTCTGGAATAAGAGCTGGCATTCACCGAATATCACCATGCCCAGCGGCATTCTAGAACTTTGTAAGTATCAGTTAACTCATTCAAACCTCACAATAACTCTTTGCAGTAAGGGCCACTATTATATATTCCCATTTCACAGAGAGGGAACTGAGGCACAGAAAGCTGATGTCACTTGTACCCTGTACATAGTGGGCGCCCCATCAATGTGACTGACTCATCTCAAGGCACGAGGCCTGGTCCACCCAGGTCCGACTTGTGGGGAAGCCGCCTTCCCTGCTTGGCGGCTCTCACTGACGCCTGGGGGCCCTGACACGAGGAGATAGGTGCTATCACTTGGTGACAACATCCACCAGCCACCTGGCTTTGGGCTGGCAGAGCCAAGTATGCCTTTGTTCTATCAGGAGGTGGCTGACTTCATCCCCTCCTTCAGCCCCCTCGTCCTGCTTTACTTCCCCCAGAAATCACAGCGAACACTTCATGTGGCACTTTTCTGCGCCAGACTCTGTCGTAAATATCAGTGCTATATGAACTCTGTCATCTACTGGTATTAACATATGTACTCATGTGACCTGCTGACGAGTTTTATAAAAGACCCACACAGAGAAGGGCTTCCGTTTCCCCTTACAATGTGGGACAAGATAGCTTAGGCTTGCATTCTGGGAGCTGACGCAGAACAAGCCCCTGCAAAAGAAATGAATTAAACCATGTCCCCAGCCAGGCCTGGATTAAAACCTTTAAAAGCCCCAAAGACTGAAGAGATGCTGGTTCTCATTGCCTCGTATTGAATGAAAGATAAAAACAGTGCCAAATATCCAGCTAGCATGACAGCATCCCACAGCGTTCTGATTTTTCTACAGGGTCACTACTCGGACCCTTTAAAAAAATACATTAACCTTTTCCCAAAAAAGATTGTTCGTTTTTTGTTGTTGTTGTTGTTGTTCTGGGCTCGCCTGCTCAGCTGGTGCTCTGAGCGTGCATTAAACGTGCCAGCCGCACAGCCCAGCTCGGCCACAGAGGGGACACCACACGGGGCCACTGTCAGGGAGGTGGGGGCTAGGGACTTCGAGGAAGGTCTCCAAGGCCCATGGTGCAGTGGAAAAACCCAGGCGGCCGGCGTGTGTGTGTGTGTGTGTGTGTGTGTGTGTGAGAGAGAGAGAGAGAGAGAGAGAGAGAGAAAATGGAAGTCTGGAAGGCTGAGTGCAATGTGATATCCTAGATTAGATCCTGGAACACAAAAAGGACAATACTGGACAAACCAGTGAAATCCAAGTCAAGCCAGGAGTTTAGTCAATAGTAATGTACCAATGTCAGTTTCCTCGTTGTGACCAATGTGTCATGGTCATGCAAGACGCTAACACCAGGGGAAGCTGGGCCGGGGTGAAGGAGAACTTGGCCACTTTTCTGTAAATTCTAACATAAAAATTTTATTTTAAAAAAAGTCTGGAAGGAATTTGAAGAAGTTCTGGAATGGCAAAAATGAAGCCATGGGGCTGGAGGTGAACAGGTGGTTACTTTGGGGAGGGTTGCCTGCGAAGGGCCTGGAATGTTCTGTGTCCTGAGCTGGGTGGTGGTCACACAGCGCATGGGCAAATGTAAAAGCTCAAGGCAGCTGGATACTTAAGAGGCCTGCACTTTGCTACAGGTGTGGCAAATTTCAAAAGCAAAGAATAAAAAACAGTCTGCAAGGCTTCACGCCAAACCACACGCACCGGTTCCCTGTGGGGAGGATTTGACTATAACGACAGAAAGGGAGCCTTTAGCTGTAACATTTTGAACTGTTTTATGATAAGAATGTGCTCATTCACATAGTGTTAATTTGATGTTTTCTGGACGCGTAGCACACACACACAGGCAAGAGCACACATCTTCACGAACGTAACACACCTCTGTAACCAGCCCCCTGCTCAGAATACAGACCATCCCGGCCCCCCTTAAAGACCCCCTAATTATTTGTTTATCTCAAATTCCGCTTTAACGGGATGTTTGCTGTATCTGTTGTGTTTTGCTAAACCTGGCAACCCCACCCCTACTGTCCTCCCTCAGTCACTCCCTCCCTCCATCCTGGCCTCTCACAGCACAGATTCGTTTTGCCTGTTCATGCATATATCATTTTGAAATTAAAAACAAAATGTTTCCTTTAAAAAAATGTCACCAGCCATGGTCATGAAAGCAGGGATGGAAGGTTTATAGGAACCCGAAGTTTCCTTACCTGTATCCCTTCGTTCCAAGCCCCGCGTCCACCCAGTAAAAGCAAAGGAGTCAGATCCAAGTTCAGATGGAGACACTGGCTCTGAGAAGCCCCAGTCTGAATTTTTCCACTAGAGTTATGTTCTCTCTGGCCAGAAGAATGTCAGATTTTTTTCTTAATCCTTGGAGTTTGTGAATTTTGCCAGGATATACCTTGGTGTGTGTTTTTTCCCCATCCTTCCAGCTTGGAGGTTGGGAATCCTTTCAATCTACAGCTTCTGTTCTCTTCCCAGCCAAAGAACGTTTCCTTGCATTACTTACTTACTACTTTAGATTTGGGTTTCTGGAACATTTGTTATTTGCATTTCTCCCTTATTTTGCTTCAAGTTATTCCCGAGATATCATCTTCTAGGCCACGATTCAACTTGCAACAGGAACTAACATTTTCTGCAGGTCACCTGCTTAATTTTTAATTCAGAAATCAGGTTTTAAAGGTCCAGAAAGTTATTGTGGGGTTTCACTTGAATTTCCCTTAGGCATTCTTTTTGTTTTGTTTTGTTTTGTTTTATGGAGTAAAGCAACACTTGGGCTTTAAAATATAATGAAATTAATACACTGCTCCCCTTTCAAAATTGAAGATTGTTGTACATGTTACAGTTGAACATAAATTCCCATTTTCCTCAAATTGAAGCTTAACACGTGTGTATCTCCCCTTCCTCTGAATGAAGCTTTACAGATGCACACGAGGCCCTGCACGTAGTGGGGCTCCAACAGATATCTACGCTTGAATCAATGTCCTTTGAAGTGGGGGTCAAAATCATTCTTGCTTAAAAGCAGTCTATATAGAGAAGGGTTGCTCACAAAATTGCCAATGAGTAATTTTTTTTAAATTACTGTTCAATAAAACTGACCTTTTTTCTTTCTTCTTCTTTTTTGTTTTTTGGTGGATATTTCCACGAATTCTAACACACGGAAGTTTTATTGTCGCAATGACTATTACTCAGCTGTTGCTCTGCTGCCTCCAGCCTGGGCACCAAAGATGCCCACGTCCTAATCCCTGGAGTCCAGGAACATGTGACTTACACGACAAAAGGAACTTCGAAGATGTCATTAAATTAGGGATCTTGAGAGGGGAAATATCCTGATGATCCGAAGGTCCTCAAAAGATGGAGAGGAAGCAGCTGGTGAGAGAGGCTGGCGCCAGAGGTCGGAGTGACGTGGACCACGAACCGAGGAACGTGGCACCTCTAGAAGCTGCAAAGGCAGGGAACAGATTCTCTCCTAGACCCCCCAGGAGGAATGCCATCCTGCCAACCCATTCTCTGTCTGACCTCCAGAACTCCAAGATAAGGCCTATGTGCGGCTTTAAGCCACCAAATTTATGGTAATGTTTTTATAGCAGCAGTGGGAAACAAATACACTTGGTTTGCTTTCTGACGGTTCTAGAAGTTGCTATTCTGAATGACCGTCCCAGTTGCTCCTCTCTGGCCTCTGAGAGCCTCAGGTGAGCAGCTGTTTTTCTCTTTGGCGCAGTGGGACTCAGGTCTGGTTGCTGGAATCCTACAGGCAGAGGAAGGTAGGGGTCTCGGGCCCCCAGGCCTGCGGTTCCCAGGCAAGATGCCTTCGCCTCCCAGCCTCGAGGGCAGAGAAGCCGCAGCCGCCCACTCGCCTCCTCCCCACGCACTCTTGAGGTGGATGCCGAAACGGACCCCTGAAGCCTACGTAAAACCAAACCCCAAGTCTTCCCGGGATTCTCCACTCCGAGGGCCTCGTCCTCGGTCTTGGGGGCTCCCCAGGGGCAGCCCGACCCATCGACGAGGGTGAGGAGGAGACTTTGGGTCTTCAGTTCTCCCACCAGAGCCCAAGGCCTAACCCACAGCCTGTGGGCGCCAAGACCCGGCAGCGCGGGGACTGTGTGCCCTGTGCCGGCCACCATGTTCCCAGAATCCCCCGAGCCGATCTCACTTAACCCTCCCCACGGCCTTATGGGAGTGTGTGCTATTATGGTCTCCATTTTCCAGATGAGGAAACTGAGGCCCTGGGAGGGTTAGTGCCCTGTTTGACACCCCACCCCTCTCGCTCTCCAGCCAGAACTGTCCTCCTGGCGCCCCTTCCATAGGCCCAGCTGTGCAGGGCCCCTCAGGGAAACACACACCCACCTGCCTCTGTGGGGCCTGATCCATCCTGACCCCTGACCAGGGCTCCCCAACCCCGCCACATCTTCTCCACATCTGCTGTGGCCGCAGCAACCTTTGGGCTTGGCCATTTATAGCTACTGACTGCGCACACGGCGTTTTAACGAAAATCCATGGTGTGCCTATTAGCTGGGGAAACATTTATTCTGGTGTTGTCAGAGAATCTTGGACAGAAAAGCTCCTCTTGACTTGTGCACATGTGTGTGTGTGTGTGTTGTGCCTCTATGCATGTGTGTGCGTGCGTGTGTGCGTGCGTGTGTCTTAGTCTGTGCATGCATGCACGAGTGGGCACGTGCACACATGCCTTTGTGCACACCCACATATGTGTGTGTGCACACTGGTGTGGGCACACACGTGAAAACACATCTTTTGTGATTAAAGATTCCATTAGAAGAGGCTCCTGGGTAATTCTAGCCCACGTGACTGGAAAGAAGAAAAAAAAAAAGCTCACGCCTTTTTTTGTCACAGCAATAAATAGCCCCTGGGTTTGTGTGCCCCCAAACTGAGACTTTTCTCTCCACCGAGAAGGGAAGTGAGTGATAGCCACCATTTACTGAGGGCTCGGGGCTTACCTCCTTTCACCCTCCAGAAAACCTAATAAGAAAACTTATTTCTTTTTTTATGTTCCAGAAAACTCCAGCCCCATGGGTTCTTCTGTTCCTCAAAGACTCCAAATTCATCTTCCTTTGAGGCTTTTGCAGTCCCCGCTGCCAGGAGCCCCCTCTGCAGTTTCTGCTCAGAGGGACCCACCCTGAGCCCGTCTGAGGCAGCTGACACCTGCCCCCGAATCTCATTCCCATGTCATGTTTGTTACCGCCTGCAATTATCTGGGTTATGCACTTTTTACTTTCTTTTTATCCATCTTCCCCTTGCACGTGAGCTCCAGGAGGGCAGGGAGTTTGTCACTTTGAGGCTGTCTCCCCTGAGCTAGCACAGCACCCAGCACCCAGCACCCAGCAGGGCTCCAGAAAGGGGAATGAACACTGTTCCAGCATCAGCCTAGTGTCCCCACCAGCAGGGAGGGGCGAGGGAATGTTCTCCTTCCACAACGATTCCAAGTGCTATGTTTTTGCTCCCTGAATCCCAAGCTGTCTTTGGTTTTCCCAAAACCATCCTGGGAAAGAGTATTAAATAAGAGGGCCTTGCTCTCGGAAAGCTAGCTGCTATTTCCAAGGCCCTTTAAGAGTCTGGACTCTGCGCACAAATGGGCCTCAAGATGGGGCCACCCCCAGCTCCACCACCGCATGACCCTCGGGGGCTCACATCACCTCTCCAAGCCTTCGTTTCCTCATCTGTAAAATGGGGGCACAGAAGATAATGTGATCCCTACCCCATGGGGTGATTGGAAAATTAAATGAGAACATGAGCCCAGGGACACAGTGCCTGGCACGTAGCAAGTGCTCAGTAAATGAAAGTTGTCGTTTCTTCACTCATTCAGCATATATTTATAGGTGAGCTGCTGCTGTAGGAGTGGGGAGATGGCAGTGAGGAAAACTGAAGAGGACCCTGCCCTCGAGAGCTGACGGTCCCCCGACGCCGAACAAAATAAACAAGCATATTGCATGATGTGTTAGGAAGTGACAAATGCCGTGGAGAAAAACAGAACAAAGAAGGGAAATGGGAGGCAGGGGTGAGTGGCTATTTTCAATACAGTGGCTGGGCAGCCCTCACGCAGGTGACATTTGAGCACAGGGGTGTCAGATAGGTGAGGAGGGAGAGAGCCGCTCCGCTGGGGGCCCTGCAGATGCAAAGGCCCTGCGGTGGGACCCGGGTGGAGAAGTAGAGAATTTTCACCGTTTCCTCTCCCTGCCATTGTCTTTCTCAAAACTGACAGGCACAAATGTCTCCAGCCCAAGCGCTGCAGAAAGCTCACAGTATCTCTCCCTGTGACCGTGACCCAGCCGCTGTCTCTTTGACCTTGAATGCCTTTTTGGGGCTCACGTGTCACCCGGTGGCGAGTGAGCGGCCCTTACTTCAGAAGAACGGCATGGGGTGGGGGGGCCTTAGGTGGCGTCCACCTCACCTATTACTGCCAAAAGTGGTCATGGGGTTATTTTTAAACGCGAGGAGGAAGTATTTATTGTTCTGGGCTGAGGACGGCTGGGCAGCGTGTTGAATTCTTCTCGGGAAGCAGTGCTGGGTCCCTTCCACCATGGTGAGTAGCAAGGGCTCCGAGAAGCGGTGATGCCGGGTGGGTGACAAGGGGAAGCCACCCACAAGCAAAGGAGCGAAGCGGAGGGGGGAAGAAAGGCGGCTTTCCAGGACCCCAGTCCCTCGTGGAAAAAGCGCTGTTGGCTGTGTGCGGTTGGAGGAGCCCCAATCAATGCCCCCATAGGCCACAAATAACAGCAGCTCCTGGGGACTCACAAAAACAAAATAAGAGAGTTGGCTTTTTTATGGCTTGTCTACTGACCTCTCGAGGAATCAATAACTCCCAGGGCTTGCAAAATGGGATTGAACGCTTTTAAGGATCAAATTGTAATTCTTTTCTCTTGTTCAGGCAGCTGGGGAAAAGAATCTTTTTGTTTTCACCTTTTGAACTTGTGAATTTCAAAACCTTTCTTCCTGTGATGCTTGGTTAGGTGTCCCCCGCCAACCCCGCCCCAAAGCAGGCAGCCCCCAAACCAGGGTCAGCACAGGAGGGAGGTCAGGGGCACGAACTTTGGAGTCAGAATGCCCAAGTTCAACTCCAGCTCTGCCTTTTTGTGTCTGTGAGACCTTGAACAAGGAACCCAACCTCTCTGAGCCTCGGTTGCCGCCACCCCCCCAATAAAATGGGGATGATGATAATAGCATTTATGGGACAGAGCAGTTACAAGAATTAAATGAAATAATAATGATCTCTGTAGAGTGCCCAAGTGTTTGCTGTTATTTAAGCTCAGAGAGAAGTGGGTTTGGGGAGAAAGGTTACCTCACTCTTCTCTGCACTGTTGGCATGGTGCAAGGACAGAACATTTAGAGAGGAGATTTCACTGCCATTTGGATCAAGGGAAAGTTGTGGGGTGGGGGGAGCAGTTGGATTTTAACATCCTGAAAAACCGTCATCTCGTCTGGGCGTGCATCACAGCGTAGCGAGCCTGACTTTTTCTTTCCCTCCAATCAATTCTCCTTCTGCGCATTACTAAGCTTTTTGTGCAATGCCCTGGAACAAAAGCGGCTGGACCCTGCCGGGGGCTGATCCGGGGGTGTGGGCTCCATCCCCGGAGACGCACCTGCACCTTCTCTTTTGCCGCGGAGCCGCTGCAGGAGCCACGATCTCTTATGACTCCCCAGGACCCGGGTGATCTGGAGGAATTTTATGTTGTGTCCTTTTATCCCTCCGGCATCGTTGCTTTGAGATATGATGTGAGCACCATCACCCATTTCACAGATGAGCCGCCGAGCCCCTGCAAGATGGACTGACCCACCCCGAGAGGGGCCTGACCTAGTTTTCTAATTCCCAGCCTCTGACTCTTTTAATCAATGCTCTTTCCTCCCCAGGCACCTAAGAAAGCTAAGAAGAGAGCCGAGGGCACTGCCAACTCCAATGTGTTCTCCATGTTTGAACAGACCCAAATCCAGGAATTTAAGGAGGTGGGTGCGGCTGTTCCCTCACCCGCCTGCGTGGAAATCCCACCTGCTAGAGGGAACCTTCTTTTGTTCAGATTCCCAGCAGGGGCCGTTTGACTAGATGTCTTTATCTTCCCAACAATCCCTAATTCAGTCTGACTGTATGTGTGAACCTTTTAAGGAAATTATTTTTTAATTACTTTTGCTGATTATCAAAGTAAAACATATTCCTTGTTGAAAATGTAGGAAAATTTTCCAGAAAAGCACAAAGAAGAAAATAAAAACTACCTACAATTCTACTACCCAGAGAGAATCAGTTCACATTTTAGTATATACCCTCCAAGTTATTTTTGTTATCTATTTATACACTTATTAAGCAAAGTTACAATCTTCTCTGCCCACTGATTGGTACCAGCATTTTTTTCTTTTAAGAAATTCAGCATCAAAATTTCTGTCATTTATTTAAACCATTTCCTATGGTTGGATGTTACATTTGTAACTAATGTCTTCCTATTGTAAATAACACATCTTTGCTCATATCTCTGGGTATTTCCTCGTGGTAACTTCCTAAAAGCAGAACCGCTGGGCCAAAGGAACTTAAAAAACAAACAAACAAAAAGAACTAAAACCAAGCAAAACTGCTGGCCCAAATTATCCTCTAGAATTACTGCAATAATTCCTCCTCCCATCAGCCCCAAGAAGAGAGTATCTTTTTCCTACATTTTCAACAACATTGAGTATTAACAGTTAAAATTTTTTTTTTTTTTTTGCAATCTAGAGGTGTAAGGCAGTATCTCCTGGATTTCGAAGTTTACAGTTTTCTTTTATTGAACACCAGCCAGGTTGAAACCCTGTCACATTTGAAGCGAATGTGCCTTATTAAGCAAACCTAAGTACCAAGAAGGCAAAATTAAGCCACTGCCCATGGACTTGGAAGGACAGATTCTGAATTAATTTTCCGGCAGTCGTGAGGGCTCACACTGAGTCACCCGCACTCGCACTTGGCCCTCCGGAGGCAAGTGTGCCCCAGCTATGCGAGAGACGCCAGTGTGTTTGCTGTCAAAGGGGAAACCGTTTGGGGCCACCAAACAGGACATGAACACTTGCACCTTTTGTCCCCCTCAGCATTCAGATTGCCGGAATGCCACATCTGCTAAGCCACCAGGGAAAAAGAAATTCCTGGGACAAGTGTCATATCTGAACTTGAAATAGTCACTTTCCAGGGAGAAAGCTACACCCACCTCTTCTCTTCAGTCTGCCCCAACCTCTGGAATGAGATCAGCTGCCGGGGTGTGGGCCCAGGGCGTGCAAAGACTTTCAGGAACCAGCTGCAGCAAAGATGGCAAAAGAATGTAGCCATGATACCTCGTTTGTAAAATACTCAAGCATTTATAAAGCTCTGGGAGCGTCCCTGGGAGCGGGGAATGATTACTGGCCCCATTTTATAGACAGCCCAGGCTTAGGAGTGGAGAGGCCAGATCAGACCCCAGTTCTTCACTTAAAAAAAACCCCAGCTTTATGGAGATATAATTCACATACACTAAAATTCACTTTTTTTAAAGTGTACAATTCAGTGGTTTTTAGTATAGTCACAAAGTTTTATAACCATCACCACTATCTAATTTGAGAACATTTCTGTCACCTCTAAATGTGACAGAAGAAAAAAAAGAAAAAGACCCCACACGCATTAGCAGTTACTTCCCATTCCCCCTCCCCCCCCGCCCCTGGCAACCACTGATCCACTTTCTGTCTCTATAGATTTGCCTTTTTGGACATTTCATAGAAATGGAATCATACAATGTGTGTCTGGCTTCTTTCGCTGAGTGTCACGTTTCAGGGTCCGTCCATGTTGTGGCATGTGTCGGAATTTCCTCCCTTTGTATTGCTGGATAGTATTCCATCGTGCACACAGGCCACATTCTGTGTGTCCATTCCGGAGCTGATGGTCTGTAGCTGTTTCCAGTCGGGGGCTATGATGAATGACACAGCTTTGACGTGGACATATGGTTCCAGTGCTCTTGGGTATACACCTAGCAAGGGCATTGCTGGGCTCACAGTAACACTACGCCTGTCGTCTGGAGGAACTACAAGGCTCTTTTCCATTGTTAACTCTTGATCTGATGTCTAGGATGCCCCTTGAAGACCCCAGAATGTCACATCTCCTAGTCCTTGGCCCAACCTCTTGGGCAACTGTGCCCAGTTTCTCCCGCATTGACCAGCAAATGCCTCCCTCCCACAGGCCTTCACCATCATGGACCAGAACAGGGACGGCTTCATTGACAAGAATGACCTGAGAGACACCTTTGCTGCTCTCGGTACGTCGCCCCTTCGAGCCCCCGTCCCCCCTGCACGAGGGTTTCTTTATCCCATAGCCACAAGAGGCACGAGGTGGGACCATCCAAAAAGGTCAAGAGAATGTCATTTCACAAAAAAACAGCTCAACCATAACTGGCCTGTAAGATGAATTTTAGAGGATGGAAAAGAAATGTTTAGTCTTTGAGTGTCCTCAGGTATCTTTTGTCTCTTGAAGTAACTGTTTCGGTGTGAGTTTGAGGGCAATGCCAGCTCTCAATAGAAAATCTGGGAAAGTATAAAGGGGAAAACGACATTACCTGCAAGGTTACATTCCTCTGTTAACATTTCAGTCTCTTTCCTCTGTGATTTTCTAGGCACATCCATTTGGTTTTGGTTTTTTAAATAATTAGAATCATTCTACTTTGAATTCACCTTTTAAAATTTACATCTTGACAGGGTGAGCATGGAGCTTTTTCAAGATAAACATGTCCAATCTGCCACCCACCACCACTACCAACTCCCATCCTTAGAACTCAGGGGCCACCATACACAGCTGTGCAGGTTGTGCACTGCACAATTCTACAGGGCACAGCACTACTCACATTTGTAGCTACTGTAGCTTTTTATATTTAAAACATAAATTGTCTTAAGGAGGGGTGGCTTTTTCTAATTTGCACAAAAGTGGACTTGTGGTAGGACTAGAACGGGTATATCAGAATCTCTGAGGCTGTAGGTTACAGCAGGTATTACTTGAAAAATGTCCTTCAGGGGATGCTGATCTGTCTCTCCCACCTCCAACTGAGAAGGGCTAGTTTACAATATGAGCATTTCCCATTGGAGTAAAAAATTAACATATCTGTATAAAATGTTCCAGGTTCTGAAGACACTATTTTAAAAAATAACTAACCTCTCCGCACTCTGGATGTTTGGGTCGCTTCCAGTCACCTGGTTATTATAAATAACACTGTTGAGAACATCTCACATGGATCGTTGAGCGTATCCACCCTATCTCTGACTATTCCTGCACTAGATTCCTTGAAGTGGAATTACAGGGGCAAATGCCAGTGTCCTAATAGCTGTTTCTCTCCCAGCTCAGAGTCCCTGAGTGTGTGTTTCCTGCCCTAGGGCGTGTGAATGTGAAAAATGAAGAAATTGAGGATATGCTCAAGGAAGCTCCAGGTCCAATTAACTTCACTGTGTTCCTGACCATGTTTGGGGAGAAACTTAAGGGTAAGCTCGTGTGTGTGTGTGTGTGTGTGTGTGTGTGTCTGTGTGTCTGTGTGTCTTCACCTTTGGGCATGAATTAAGGCTTTAAGAGAACAGACTGGGGTTGGCAAAAGATGGATCACTTTCAAGGAGACAAAGTACCATTGGAAAAAAAGAATATAAACAGAGCACGGCACTGTGGCTCGCACCTGTAATCCTAGCACTTTGGGAGGACAAAATGGGAGGATCGCTTGAGGCCAGGAGTTTGAGACCAGCCTGAGTAAGAACAAGACTCCCGTCTCTACAAAAAAAAAAAAAAAAAAAAATAGAAAAATTAGCTAGGCATGGTGGCGCATGCCTGTAGTCCCAGCTACTCGGGAGGCTGAGGCAGGAGGATGGCTTGAGCCCAGGAGTTTGAGGTTCAGTGAGCTGTGATGACACCACTGCACTCTAGCCCAGGCAACAGAGCAAGACCCGGTCTCAAAAACAACAAACAAACCCTAAAAACAGCAACTAACATTACTCCAAGGCTTGCCCTAAGCCAGGCCTCAGGCTGAGCACTTTATACGCATGACCTCATTTAACAGCACACAGGAGGCAGGTTCTGTTCTTATTCCCAGTATACAGATGGGGAACTGAGGCTCAGACACAGAAAGTCACTGGTCTAAGGCCACACAGCCAGGCAGTGCCGGGGTCAGGATTCAGATCCTAGTCTTTCCGACTCTAGATCATGTTTGACTTTGGGTTTGCTCAGAAGTAACCGGGTCCTCAGCCTTCTCTTTCAACACACCGAGACCCAGGGCTCAGGGGGAGGTGACTTATTTCCTCCGAGCAAAGCAGCCTTGCGCTGGCCCCTTCCTCTCTGGGGGGACTTGGGCCCTGCCACTTGGGGGGCCCCGGGTTCCCAGCCACCCGTGCCACACATAAGCTCTGTTTTCTGTTTCAGGGGCGGACCCTGAGGAGACCATTCTCAACGCGTTCAAGGTGTTTGACCCCGAAGGCAAGGGGGTGCTGAAGGCTGATTAGTGAGTGGAGTGGGGTCTGTGGGGGGGTGGGTCCTGCCTCCCCCACACGTACACCTGACACCAACACCTGCTCTCCCTCCGCAGCGTTCGGGAGATGCTGACCACGCAGGCGGACAGGTTTTCCAAGGATGAGGTAATGGGGTCCTTTGGCCACTCCCTGCACCCCCGTTCCTGGGCTCACCCTCCAGGGGCTCTGCCTCCCTCTCTAGTCTAAATCACCCCTGATCCCCCAGCGAGAGAGAACTAGCTATCATTTACTGAACACTTGCCTCACTGCATTCTTTCAATCACCCTATGAGGTAGAGACTAATATTATTGTCATTTTATTCAGATAGGGAAACTGAGGCCCATGGAAGTAAAGTCACTTGCCAAAAATATCAACACCAATGCTAAATGCCAGAGCCTGGATTCAAACCCAGGTCTGTCTGACTCCAGGTTCTGCCTTCCTCACAATGCATAGAGACCTGGATAGAGAATCAGTTTACTACGGTGTGAGGGGTCGCCACATACAGTCGTGTAAGTTGTGCACTGCACAACCCTCTGGGATGCCAGTCTTATAAAATTCATCATAGACTGTATATCTGGTTTTGCAATAGTTTTTCCAGCAGGCGGCAATAAAGTGTCTTATTATAATTTTTTAAAAATCAGTATATATGAACTTTTTCTGGCAAGTGCAGCAACATGTCTGGAAGAAGGGGCATTTGCCAAGGTTCACATGCGTAAGCAATGGTCCTGCCGGCCTTATTAGTGAACCTTAAATGAGTTTATTTAAAATAGTCCCTGTGTAGCTTCTCAGGCCTGTTTCCAAGTTCCACATTTTACTAAACATTGTATTTAGATTTACTCCTTCCCAAAACTCAAGCAGTTAAAAGAGCTGCCTTCACCTTCCCCCAGCTGTGTGACTTTGGACAAGCTCCTTGACCTCTCTGTGCCTCAGTTTCCTCATCTGTGAAGTGGGAATAATAATAGAACTACCTCACAGTATATTGCGAGGATTCAACAAGTTAATCTGTGTTAAAGTGCTGACATGTGTAAGGGGAATATAAGTGTTAACTAGTAACAGCCAACGCGTTTTTTAAAAAAATAACTAGCCAATGGGGAAACTGCATGTAAAAAAGAATCTATATTTCTGACCTCCCTGCCCATGTGGCCACATGCAGCTGGCTGTGAGCATCTGTCACCTCTGAAGATGGGTCACGTGTCTCCATTTAGCCACAGCACCCACGGGCCCATCTTTGTCCCTTACATAAACTGCCCTTGGAACACTCAAGTTCTCGATTCCCGCTTTACCCTGGTTGAAGGTTGTTTCCAGAACATCCCTGCAGGATGTTTACTTGGGAGGGGACTTGGGGTCAGTGCCTGGGGAAGGAAGGGCAGGGAAGAAGGAGTGCATGGGGGGAGATGTTGAGCCAAGGTTCAGGCTTGAAGACAGCCATGGCTGACGCACCCTGGAGCCCGGGGACTAGCAGAGCCCTTCTGAGAAGTCCCAGGTTGGGCGAGGTGGCCCGGCCCTTTCACCCCTGGCTGTGGGCTGCCCCTAGGAGGGCATGATCTCAGGAGAGGGTCTCTCTGCAGCAGCTGGGCAACAAGTCCTTTCCTGGAGGGGCTCGGAGTGGCCATCCCCACACCCCCACGCCCCAGCTGCCTCCCCACTCGGCCCCGACCTCCTGGTTCCCCTCCCCTCGCCTCCAGCACATCTTGCTGGTTGATTGCAGGTTGACCAGATGTTCAATGCCTTCCCCCCCGACGTGACTGGCAACTTGGACTACAAGAACCTGGTGCACATCATCACCCACGGAGAAGAGAAGGACTAAAAGGGGCTCGCCGCCCCGCCCGGGCTCACCTTTGCAGGGTGGGCTTGGCCCTCCTCCCTATGCCCCACCCCTGGCCTGTTGGCCCCGCAGCTGCCCCCATTTATCCACCCCCATCTTCTTTGCAGCCTGGGTGGCTTATGATACCACATGGCCACACGTACTGCAGCTGGAAATCCACCCAGAGCCCAAGTTTAAATAAACAGGAGGTCGTGTATATGGTCATGGTGCTCCTCTGCCAGCTAGAAGCATCTTGAGTAATGAAAGCAAAGGCGGCATATAAGCCAGTGATGACCCTGCTGTCATTACTATTATTATTGAATCTTAGTGACTCTTTATTTAATATAGACCTTTGCAGCCACTCAGGACTGTTTCTCTCAAGGGCTACATTTTAATGGAATGTCACCTGGATGAACACAGCCCTCCCTTCCATGTACAGGCCTAGCTTCCATGACATCCTTTCCCTTGGGACACCATCAGGACGTTTCTCCCATGGGTATGTTAACATGGGCCCCATGACAATGAAAGGAGGTGGCCTCACACACACGCTAAGAATGTGGCTTATTTGACAAAAATGACATCTGCTAATCATAAGAGGTTGACTTCTAGTTTCAGATAAAGCAGACGCTGTCTGTACTCCTCTCCTGGCAAACTGTGGGAGGGGTACTGATTTCTGACCCTCTCTGGGGTCCAGGCCTGGGTGTGAGTGGACCCTTGATTTTGAGTGACCAAAGTCATGGCGGAAGCATTCAGGTCTATATGGCAGCGAGAATCCCAACTTAGGAAACCAGTGGGTTCTCATAACTAAGAAGTCCAAGGGCTTCAGGCACAGCTGCATCCAGGAGCTCAAACACCGCGGTCAGAACCTGAGGCGGCCTCTCCACTGCCCTGCTTTCCTTCATGCTGCTCTGCTCTCCGCGGTGGCAGAACAGCTACAACTGCCCCCGGCTGCCTTCTGTCCCCTCAGCAGTCCCAGGGCAAACAGGGCACCCCCGTCCCCCCAGCTCCACACAAGCATCAGAACAGCACCCCTGGGGGCTCTCCGGGACCTGAGCCGCCCCAGCCCATCGCCGGGGTCTGGGCGGTGGCGCGCTCTGCCGGGCGGGCCTGGGCCACACGATCAGCCCCTCCGACCACACGCCGGCAGGGGGGAGCGGGGATCCCCCAAAGGAAAACCGAGAGGAAGCGGAAAGGGGGCGTCGGGCGCTCTGAGCCTGCAAGAGAAGCCCAAGAACTCAGGACACACCGAAGTTAACACCCTGCTGGGAAGAAAGAGCCGGGACTGGGGGTGGCGCGGGGCTGGGGCCACGCGGGAGGGAGGCAGGGCGGGGGCGGAGGAGCCGGACTCGGGAACAAGGACAGCGCCACCCCGGGAGGCGCTCGGGGCCAGGCCGCCGCTGCAACTGAAGAAATCGCCCCCTGGCTGTCGCGGACTGGCGCCCTGGTGGGCAGGGACCCAGGCGAGTCAGCGCCCCCCCCCGACCCAGGATGACCCCAGCCCTCAGGGACCCGCAGCCCCGCAGCCTCCGTCCGCTCCAGGCACGGCCCGGCAGCGAACGCGACACTGGGGCTCCTGGGGGCGCCGGGTCAGGACGCTCGCTGAGGGTCGCCCGTGGTGCAGGGCGGGACACGGCATGACACGCTCGCCCGCGGGGGACAGAGACACACACGACACACGCAGACATGCGCGGAGCCCCACGTGGCTCTGGGGTCTCGGGGCAACACTGTGGCTCCCCCGTGGCCCTGCGCCCTGCTCGTTCCCGCTTCGCCGGGTGGCCCCGGGGAGGGGTAGCCCGTGCCCGTCACCGCCTCAGAGGTCCCCAGGGCCCGTGTGGACCCCACGCAATTCTTGTCGCCCACGCCCGCTTTCCGCCCCGCCCCCTCCCCGCAAGCGGCTCCCGCAGCCCGGGGCTCTCGGCGACGAGCGTGGAGGGGCGCTGCGCTTGCGGGACAAAACATTTATTCTTTCCGGTCACGGTACAATTGCGGCCCCGTCACCTCGCAGCGTCAGCTTCTTCCTGGACCTGAGCTCGTCCGCCCTCTCGGGCAGGCTGTCCGGGCGCGTCCCGGCTCCGAGCCTCCCTCTGCGCGAAGCTGTCCCGCACCAGCTGCCGCAGGCTGCCGCGGGCCAGGGGCTGCTCCGCTGCGCCGAGGCAAGAGGCGTGAGGCCTTTGGAACTCAGGCCCGGCCCGGGGCCGCCCTCCCGGGGACTCGGTCTCCTGGTCCCGCTCACGGCTGCCCAAGGCAAGGACGCCCGAGCCTGGTTTGGTGTCCCTCTCCCGCGCTCCCGAGCGCAGTGTGAAAATTCTCAGGTCTCAGGGAGGGGAGGGTGGGCACGAGCGTCCTTCTCAGGGATGCCCAGACAATGACTGCTTTTCTCCTCCCAGACAAGGATGTGAAGGATGTTTGGTTTAATATCAAGGACACAGGGCCACCATGTGCAGTTATTTAGGATGTGCACTGCACAAGGACAACGATACCTAGAGGTGAACGGATGCGCTGAAATCTAGCCCCCACTTGACTGTGAAGCCGTGTCTACCCAGAGGGGCCTCTTTTCCTAATTAATCTACCCAGAAGTGGCACCTCTTCTAATTCACACCTACAGGCCACAGGGGCTAGGGGGCTAGGAGAACACAATGTTTACCAACCCTGCCTTGAACGGAAGTGAAGACGTTATCTGTAAGTTCCTGATCTTGTGAGGACAGCTTTCCCAGCTGCTGTGTCCCGCCCCACCCCCAGCCCTCCCATTTTAGGAAACTCCAAAGGGCCAAGGGAGTTGTGCTAAGGCGTGTGACATCTGACTTACCTTTCATACCCGATAAAACAAAGGGAGCTGTGTGCGTGTGTCTGTGTGGTGGGGGTCTGCCCCCTCCACCCGAGCACCCCTGAAATGCCGCAGTGGCCTCATCACAGCTCACAGCAACCTCCAACTCCTGGGCTCAAGTGATCCTCCCGCCTCAGCCTCCCAAGTAGCTGAGACTACAGTAGGCATGTGCCACCACGCCTGGCTAATTTTTCTATTTTTAGTAGAGACAAGGTCTTGCTCTTGCTCAAGCTGGCCTCGAACTCCTGAGCTCAAACAATCCTCCCGCCTCGGCCTCCCAGAGTGTTAGGATTACAGGCGTGAGCCACTGTGCCCAGCCTCAAGATTCTTTTAAAATGATTAAAAAGTAGTTGTGATCTTTTTTTTTTTTTTTTTTTTGAGACAGAGTCTCACTCTGTTGCCCGGGCTAGAGGGAGTGCCGTGGCATCACGTCGCTCACAGCAACCTCAAACTCCTGGGCTCGAGCGATCCTCCTGCCTCAGCCTCCCAAGTAGCTGGGACTACAGGCATGCGCCACCATGCCCGGCTAATTTTTCTATATATATATTTTAGCTGTCCATATAATTTCTTTCTATTTTTAGTAGAGACAAGGTCTTGCTCTTGCTCAGGCTGGTCTCAAACTGCTGAGCTCAAACAGTCCACCCGCCTCGGCCTCCCAGAGTGCTAGGATTATAGGCGTGAGCCACTGCACCTGGCCTTGATCTTTAAAAAAATACACAGGGTAACTAAACTCTGGGATCTGTGGCCAGGTCACCCTCACACCATAGGAAGCAGAGTCCACAAGTGAAGGATGTCAAGTGGCCACAGCCAAAATGGTACCCAAGGGAAATGACAGGCCCATGAGGGCTCATCAAGACAGGGAAACTGAGGCCCAGCCCTGCAGCCCTCTCAGGCACCTGGACACAGCATCGCCAGCCCTGAAGGCACAAGTTTTCTAGGAACCTCAACCCAGCGACCTGCACCGATGGGGACAGACAGAGAGAACTCACCATCATCCAACCTGTCGCTGAAGGGATCTGCCCCGAGCACCGGCGGGACAACCTTGATGGGTTCTGGGGGCTTGAGGAGGGCAGAGCCCCCCCAGAAAGGGTTGACAAAGGGCGTCAGGATATCGGTCTCGGCCCTGTCCATGTCCAGGATCCGCCTGTAGGACTCTAGCACCAGCAGGTCGTTGGTCTTCTTTTCAATGATGGCTGGAAAACAAGAAGCAGGACCAGGATGGCCGCCCAGAGGCCCGTTCCGGGGGGTGCTGCCCCCCGCTGGACAGGAAGGGAAGGGCAGGAAGGACAGGGGGGAGGTCACAGGCTCCTACAAGGACGTGGGCTTTCTCCTGGCTTATGCCAGACATTCTCATGGGGACGTCCCCCGTAGAGGGTGGAATGTGGTTCTTGCGAGGCAAAAATCAACTCCTTAACGTATCAAGCACGGGTATACATACAGGACATAAACAGACACACAGTATATCCATGGGATTAAAGTGTCATGAGAAGGGACAATCAGGAAAAGAATAGAGGCTTCCTGTGGGAGGAGGGTGATAATGAAAAGAAGCTTGAGAAACACTGGGTGACACTGAAAATTGAGAGCTGGGGACAGCCCGGCCCTCCACTACTGTGCTGGCTTTTCCCTAGCGCTCTCTGTCTCAGGCCTCCAGGTCTTTGTTCATGCTGTTCCTTAGTCCTAGAACGCCCTTCCCTACATCCTTGCTGCAGTAACCCCTATTGGTATTTTAAGCCTTAAGTCAGGCCTCACGCCCGCAGGAATGTTGCCCTGATCTGCCTTCTTCGGGAGAGCTGCCCTTCCCACTGTGTTTCCATAGCCCCGTGCAGCCACGAGACTTAGTCGTTCACTCATTAGCCACGCGCTGTGCTAGATACTGGGGGTGCAATGCAAGAAAAACAAAACTGTGACAATAACAGCAACGAAGACGCAGCCCTGGCCCTAATGAAACTTCTTCAGTGTGTACGGAGGGAGAAAGACAAGGTAAACCAGTGAGCAGATACACGTAGGCATCCCTCACTACCCCGATGTTCATTTCTGAATTCCACAACTACTGGATTTGGATTTTCTAAAAAAAATAAACCTCACACTGTCCAACTGTTGCCATTCTATCTAAAAATCAGAGACCAAGAATATTTGCAACTGAAACTGGCTATTGGATCTCAGGAACCTCATAGATTCAGACAGTGAAAGCTGTCAGCAAAGAGACAAATAGTAGGACAGCCGTGAGAGGCAGCTTCAGCCGGGGCAGAGGAAGGAGGCCTTGCTGGAGAGAGGACAATGAAACTGAGATCTGAGAACAAGGAGGAACTGGGCATGAGACAAGTCTTCCAAGAATAGCCTGTGCAAAGGCCCTGAGGTGGGAATGAGATGCAGCAGCAGCCGGGAAGACTGGAAGACAGACAGGACAACGGTGTGGCTAGAGGTGGTAAGCAGGGAGGGGGGAGCAGGGCAAGAGGAGATGAGAAATGTTAGCAGTGTCCGGTGACGGGCTGTGTGCAGAAAGAGTGAACACGGCAGGGCTGAGGCTCTCTGTCTCCTCTGAAAGGTCACTGACCAGGTTGGCCCTCGGCCGGCATCTGGGAACTTGGATTTCAGGAGCGTTCCCACCACCATCAACTGATAGGAAGTGGCTCACCATGCCGAAACTGTTTGCACAAATGATGTGTTTAATGCAAAACACCGTGTTCCCCCTTTCCCTTTTCTGATGTTGCTTTCACGGTAATAAATCACAGCCATAAGTATGGCTGTATGCTGAGTCCTCCCAGCAAATCGCTGAATGTGGTGGGAGGGCAAATCACTACCTCCAAAAGAACAAGTCCTCATGCCTGGTCACAGAAAGCTCTGGAAATGGTTGCTAAGAGTCCAGCAGGCCCCAGCACGACTCACCAAAATACTGAGGAAGGTTGATGTCGGTGATCTTCCCCGTCTCCCCTAACTGCCCCAGGATCTTGGTGGCGTCACAGTTTATCTTCTTAAACAGATGTCCCACTGAGTTCTTGAGACGCTCCAGAGTGTTGTTGGTCTCCCTGCATTTGCTCTCATACATGTCTGCCTCTTCCGTGGTCTTCCTCAGTTTCTCCTGGTGGCAGAACCCAGTTCCCACCACGGGTCAGCCTCCCAGGAGGACATCAGGGGAAAGGAGCTTGGGGGACCCTCAGGGGCCAGGGTCTCCAAGCTGCAGGTTTTCACACCTCTCAGGGGGCATGAGACCAACTTCATGAGCTTCCATCCCATTTTTCAAACAATGAAATAAAATAGAACAGTGAAAAAGGAAGAGAAATACTAGTGTGCATTAAGGGTCATGAGGATAAATACTGTTCAATGTAAGTTTTGTTTCACTTACATAGATGTATGTGTGTCTACATGTGTCCTGGATCATAATATTTTTAAAAAGCTGTTGGCTCATTTTTTAAAAGCCCACAGGAAGAGATACATTGCAACCCACTACATACAAACATATACATGTGTGTGCATATTTATATCATCTAATCACATGAAATTAGTTTCACAAATCAATATTATATGTATATGTATATATATATATATATGTATGTATATGTATGTGTGTGTGTATTTTTTTTTAGAGAGAGTCTCACTCTGCTGCCCAGGCTGGAGTGCAATGGTGTTACAGCTCACTGCAGCCTTGAACTCCTGGGTTCAGGGAGTGCCTCCTGCCTCAGCCCCCCAAGTAGCTGGGACTACAGGTGCCACCACCACACCAGCTAATTTTTTTTATTTTTTATGGAGATGGGGTGGGGAGGTATCTCGCTATCTTGCCCAGGCTGACCTTGAACACCCTGCCTCAAGCGATCCACCTGCCTCGGCCTCCCAAAGTGCTGGGATTACGAGCACGAGCCTCCGTGCCTGGCCTATTAGCTCGCTACTTTCAAATGCTGGTTGCCATCCCATTAACTGATTTCCCCATTCCCAGTTTAAAACACATTGGCCTGGCCCAGCGGTCCTCAAAGTGTGGTCCCAGGACAGACAGCACCAGCTTCACCCGGGAACTCGTTGGAAAGACATTCTTGCCCGCTTCCCCCCACCCCACCCCACCCCAGCCCAGCCCCGCCCCGCTGGATCAAACGCTTTAACAAGCCCCCGGTGGCACCGAGGCACGGGGAAGTCGAGAACCTCCACCAGGCTGTTGGATCGCAACCTTGGCTCCACACTAGCATCACCTGGGAGCCTCAAAAATATTTGCTGCCCACACCCCACCCGCAGGGGTTCAGACTTAGCCCGGGATGCCGAGGGGACATCAGGGAGTGTTAAAGCCCCCCAGGCGATTCCGATGTGCAGCTGGGGCTGGGAAGCTGTGCTGGGGTGTGGCCTTCACCCCATTCCTTCCTCCCCCCACGCCCCCAGCCCCGACTTCTCAGCCGGTGCAGGTGAACATGGCCTGCAGGACCCAGCCCGGCTCCCGAGGGCAGATACTGCATCCGCCATCCCAAATAACCATCCCAAGCGGCCAGCCCTCCCCACACCCCCATTTCGCAGTTGGAGAAACCCAGGCTCCGAGGCACTCGGCCAGGAGACAGAAACTAGGGTTTGAACTCAGTCTCTCAACCACACCAGGAGCCCCTCTGCCCCGCTGCCGGAATATTCTCTTCCCAGAGCTGCCCTCTGTAAAGGTGCATCAAAAGATCACGTAGGTTTTTCTTTTCAGTCACAGTATTAATTTAAAAACAAAAAAAGGTCGGTGTCAACCTGATGTGGTAATGCATGTCCAGCTCCCAGAATATTCCAGGCACTTTACACGAATCATCTCATCTCAGCCTCACCACTGGCCCAGCCCTCAGATGAGGAATACTGAGGCCAGAGAAGAAAAGAACTTGTGTTTAGCTTCTCTGTACTGAGCTCATCTAAGGACCTGACCTTGAGCTCAGCTCTTTACTTGAGCAATGATTTAGCAACAAAATGATGGTGATTTGAGTTTTTCTGACTTACAAGATAAATGATAATTTTGCTACCATGTATTGCTCTCTGTGCTGCAGCGTTCCAAGTGTGTACATGCACGATTTTATTCAACCTTCACAGCCCTAGGAAGTAGGTACAATTATATCCCTATTTTATATACGAGGAAACTGAGGCTCAGAGAGGCTAAGTTAGTATCTCAAAGTTACACAGCTAGGAAGTGACTTTTGTGAGAGTCATACCCAGGCTCCCAGGGCCTGGCTGCTTAACGCCTATGCAAACCCCTCCCATCATGGGAGCGGTCCCACCACTCCGCCCAGAGGGCAGGAGCTGATGAAATGGGAGGTGCAGGAGAGGCTTCCAGGATGGAGCAGGTGGAGGCGATCTTTAGCAGCGGGAAAGAAACATCTGTGAGCCCACTGCTAGGAAGACAGATTCTCCTGCTTAGAGTATTTGCATTTGGAAAGAAGCTCCCCAAAGTCAAGCTAAGCCAAAGAAACAAAAAGTTAATGGGGGGCCTTCAGGCAGAGGTTGGGGGGATGTTTGAGGTTCCCTGGGCAGCCTCTCCCACACCCCAAGATGTAGAGAGAGCAGCACCAGTCTCAACCCCAACAAGAGTCTGGACTCTGGGCGGTCCCCTGGGACCCCGTGGGATCCCCAAACATGTACCCAACTTCGGGAGGGTCTCCTTGGACCTGGACCCTGCCTGAAAGTCCGCAAACCCCCACACCCGATTCCTGGGAGATATCTCTGAGCCGAAGGCCTCAATGGGCAGCATTGCCATGGTGCTTTGCTGCCACCCAGTGGCCAAACAGAGAATGACACCGCCCTCCCTGTCTACCCGGTGCATGCCAAGGACAGAAATAAGCCACAAACAGGGGAAGAGAAATGACCCAAGAGCGCAGTTCCTGGGCCAGGAACTACTGGATTAGAACAGGGCTTTGCAGTCAAACTCTCTGAGTTCATATCTTTGTCAGATATTTGCCATCCATATCCCCCTTATGCCTTAATAAACCCTGATTTTATTTAGGGTGGCAATGTAACCAGCCAGGAGACAGTCCAGCTGAAAGTTACATTTCCAAACTTCTCTTGCAACAGGGATGTCCAGTGAGAAATAAATGCAGAAGTCATTGGCTGCAACTTCTGGGAAACACCTTTTAAGCTGGCTGACTTAGCTAGCAAGATCTTTTTTCCCTACGCCCCTTTGTTCCTGTCTGGAATGTATATGTGATGCCTGGACCATCTGTGAGCCCACTGCTAGTAAGACAAATTCCCTTATGACCCAGAACTGCGCTCCTGGGTCATTCATTTCTCTTCCCCTGCTTGTGGCTTATTTCTGTCCTTGGCATGCACCTGGTAGACAGGGATGGGGGTGTCATTCTCTGTTCTGCCACTGGGTGGCAGCAAAGCACCATGGCACATACTGCCCGTTGAGGGCTCCGGCTCCCAGGAATCCGGTGTGGGGACTTACAGACTTCCAGGCAGGGTCCAGGTCCAAGGAGACCCTCCTGAAGTTGGGCACATGCTTGGGGTCCCACGTGGTCCCAGGGGCAGCTACAGTGCAACAATCAGGCACCCGTGGAAGATAAGCCACACACTAAGGGTGACAAAACAGAAAAATAGATGACACCTGGGCCACTGGTGACATCGTCATGAAGGCACCATGCCGTCCCTGAAGTGTCTATTTTCAGGCTTATTTCTTAAATAAAATTCTGTCTTGCTCAGGCTGTCATTTTGGGTCCCTGTTATTAGCAGCTGAATACAATTCAAAGCTCATACAAAATCCCAGCTCCTTGATGTTGGTCACGTGACTCTACCTCTGCGAACTTAGTTTGCTCATCTGTAAAATGGATAGATCGATCCACCTGCCTCGTAGGGTGGTTGTGAGGATTCCACGAGATGCTGCAAGCAAAGCACTTAGCCCAGGGCCTAGTACATAGTGATTGCTCAAGAAATGTTTGCACTTGCCCTTACTGATTGAGAACAGGACACAGCTGGGACAAGCGGGAGAGAGAAAGAGAGGCTGAGGCAGGGATCTGTCTGGAAGGAGCCTGTCGGGGATGAAATTCTGGGCCCAATGGCCTGGGCTAGACTCCCTGAAATGGTGCTATGTGTCTAGGGACAAAATTCTGCAGCAGTACCTGTAGCAGAGGCTGCCTGTGACAAAGAATCGGGACATGTCTGCATGTGACTCAGGCCAGACTCAAGTCATGGGGCAGACATCTTACTGCCCCTGAGAATCGGCTGACAGACAGACAGACAGGCAAGGGAGGCTCCTGCGTCCCTCCCTCTGCATCCTGGTCTTACCTCCAGCTGTCTCAGGACAGAGCGGCTGTCGTCATGGGACGATTTCTGCTGGGATCGCAAGTCGATGATCTCGTTCTGCCGGGGAGAGAATCCGAACATGAGGAAAAGTGGGGGTGCCCCTTCCCTGCCGTGCCTAAAAAAAGCCTGTGCCCCAAGGCATTGATGAGGATTTCAATTTTCCAAGGAGCCCCAGACCGTGGGCCCCTCTTATGCCCGTGGAGGTTCTTTCTGATGTTTCTTAATTAAAAGCAGGGTGAGGGCATGGCAGGGGGGTTGGTTTCCTTCCTGGACAACTGTCTCGAACAGTGCAGGCAATAGTTTTACTTCAGTGGTGGCAATGTCCTATCTGCTAATACTGTAGTACTAGCCACACGTGGGTACTGAACACTTGAAATTGTATTTAATCTCAATTAATTTAACTTAAATACCCACAGGTGGAGAGTGACTACTGCAGTGGCCAGTGCGGCTCTAGAGAAGAGTTCTCAGACTCTAGCAGGTATCAGAATCACCTGGGAAATTGTAACAACACGGATTGCTGGGCCCCACGCCCCGGGGTTGTAATTCAGAAAGTCTGGGGTGGAGCCTGAGGACGCGCGTTTCTAACTAGTTCCCAGGTGACCCTGATTTTGCTGCTCTGGAGACCAGCTTTTGGGGCCACTGGGTTTGAACAACGTGTCCTAATATAAAAGGCACACGCCCTTTGAGCAAGTCCATCCCCAGGGATCTGTCCCATGGAAATAGGAGGACAAGTGGGCAAAGATGGGTTCCCCATGCTGCCTGTTGTTACTGTTCATAAGGGCCCCAGTTAGGGACAATCCAAATGTCTACTGATAGATCAGTTAAACCGATGATGGTACATTCATACAACAGGGGGGAAAGATCTCAAATAAAAATGTGGCTAAAATGCAGATTCCTGGCCCATCTGCAGAGAATCTAGGCCTGTAGGTATGAGACAGGGCCTGGGGAATCTGTGTTTTTAAGAAGTATCTTGTGATTCTCCTACAGGGCATCCGGGGTCCCCAGAAGCCATTAAAAGGAACACGGAAAATGTTGGGAGGTAACCATGGTAAACCAGGAAAAAATTTTACAAAACAGGATGAAGTGTCTAGTATGATCCTAGGACTATAAATAAGCATCTAGGGCTGTGTGTGTGTGTATGTGCACACGCACATTAGTGAGCACATGTCTAAGTGCACGCTGCCTTCAACAAGCAATGTCACCAAAATGTTAATTATCTCCCAGTGGTGAAGTCTTGGTGACTTTTACTTTTTCTTTATATTTTTCTGAATTGCCTACATTTTCCCACAGATGTGTATGTGTTATCTTTCTAATTAGAATAAAATCATTTTATTTTGGAAAATCATTAAAGGAAGTGAGTCTTCCAATCTTTTCAGGGGGGGAAAAAGCAAGAAAGAACCCTATCAAAAAGATTAAGCAATGCTATTTCCAGGTGACAGGATTCTTCCTGATTTGAGGTTCACACTTATACTTTTTAGTATTTCCCAAATTGTGTAAATAACGGATTCATATGGTGCTGCTCCTCTTCCCAGAACTGTCCCATGGCCCCTATCTCTCAGGGTAACTGCCAAAAACCCTCTGGAAATGTGCATGGCCTCCCTCGCCTCTCGGACTTCATCTCCTGCCACCTCCCACGTCTCTCTCTCCACTCCTTGACCTGCGTGCATTCTCCTGCCTCAGGACCTTTGCACATGCTGTTTCCTCTGCCTGGAACATTATTCCTCCAGAGATCTGGGTAGCTCACTCCTCCACCTGCAAGTTTGCTTAAATCTTAACTCCTCAACCACCATGTCCTCAAACAGCTCCAAACCCATCATATACTGTTCTACTTCATCTTTGTATCTGCACCATTTCTCACTTTATAATCTACTTTATAATTTATGTAATTATTAGGCTTGTTGTTTACTGTTTCTCCCTGCCAAGATATTAATAGAAGCTCTATGGGGGCTGAGCTTTTTGTCATTTTGTTCACTGCACATCACCAGTGCCTAGAACAGCGCCTGGCACATGGTAGGTTCCCAATAAATACTTGCTGGATGAACAAATAACCAAAAGGATGTTCTTTCAGTCAGAATGTACAACTTTATATATACTAGATATGAGCACTATATGTTAATTTAAAAGCACAACCAAAGAAAAGGTTAGAAGGAAATATTTCAAAATGTCACCTGTGATTGTCTCTAGGCAATGGGATAAAATTCCTTCTATCCTTACATAGTTCCCAATTTTTCTATAATGAATTTCTCTTATAACTTTTTTTAAAATTAGCTCTTCCCATTGGAAATCAGTGCTTTCCAGCCTTATTCAACAGGCACTTGTGGCTCTATTTAAGCCCAAAAAAGGTGCAGTTCTGTAACTTGAACAGAGCTTGGAAGCCGCTGTTCTGGCCCAAACATAATTCCACACATTGGGAAACTGAGGCCCAGAAAGGGCACGGACCTGCCCGTCCTTCGTCAGACACATTTGTCCTAATGAAGGAGACAGGTCGTGTAGCTAAGGGACAGGGTCCCCTTACGGGGAATGGGAAAAATCAAGACCGATTCTGGTTCAGGAACATTTCCTGATCAGGTCGGAGTGTTCAACTGGCGTCCTCACAGCCCTGTGCCGAGGCTTGTCCTCGTCATCGCACCGGGACTGGTAACGCGCTGCCTCCTGGAAACTGAGCATTTGGGGCTCAGCGCTTTCGCTCAAAGGCCTTCCCTGCAATACCGCAAACGGCCATCGGAGGGCAGTGGACTGGTAACGCGCTGCCTCCTGGAAACAGCATTCACGGCTCAGCGCAAAGGCCTTCCCTGCAATACCGCAAATGCCCATCAGAGGGCAGTGGACTAGTAACGCGCTGCGTCCCGGAAAATGAGCATTCAGGGCTCAGCGCTTTCGCTCAAAGGCCTTCCCTGCAATACCGCAAACGGCCATCGGAGGGCAGTGGACTGGTAACGCGCTGCCTCCTGGAAACAGCATTCACGGCTCAGCGCAAAGGCCTTCCCTGCAATACCGCAAATGCCCATCAGAGGGCAGTGGACTAGTAACGCGCTGCGTCCCGGAAAATGAGCATTCAGGGCTCAGCGCTTTTGCTCAAAGGCCTTCCCTGCAATACCCCACACGGCCATCGGAGGGCAGTGTTGGGCCGCCCAAACCGCCGTCGCAACCTCAAAGCCCGCTGGGCTCCGCCGGCCTCGAGCACATCAGACCCCGCGGGTGGCGGTAACCGGGGAGCAAGGGCCTGGCCCGTTCACAGGGACTCAGATGCCCGCGGGAATGTGGGCCGGAGTTGGCAGATCTGATTTTCCAAGAGAAACCAGAAATTCACATTTTCATATAGGATATCCTGATATTTAAATGTTGGCAACAAATCAATTAATAAATGGGGGGTGGGGACGGGGATGGAGGAGACCAAACAAAAGAAGAAAGAGGGCTGGATTCAGCTATGACCTCTGACCCCAGCCATCAGGTGGGGGTGAAGTCGGATGTTAGAATCCTAATCGTTTTTAATTTAAAAAAAAAAAAAAAGGCTTCTTTAGAACCTGACCCCAGTATGAGCAGAGGTTCCCCGAGAGCCCAGAAAGACAGGGTCCCAGGCGCCCTTCCCGTCCCCCTTTGGTCCAAGACTGCTCCATTTAATCTGTTTTATATTAGAGTTTCCTAATAACATCGTTCAGGCAAAAATGTTTTGTAGCTTTTATAGAAAAATTTGGAAGCTACTCCCCTAGCCCAAACACGTGTGTCATCCTACAGATGGGGAGACTGAGGCCCGGGGCGGACACGCTCGTCCTAACGCAGGGGGCGGCTGCGAGGCTGAGAGGAAAGGAGAGAGCACCCGCACGGTGAAGGGGAGGTCAAGGTCAGCTCTCCGGAGGAACCACTTCCGGTGCCCCCCACGGGGTGCAGGGCGCATTGTGGGCGCAGGGAGCCACCGTGGGGCCTGTCCCCTGGAACATGGCCCTCCAGGACGGGGACAGAGAGCAGCGCTCTACCCCACCCCTACACACCGAGTGGGGCTCCTCCATTTGCTTCCGGATCCACCTGCCCCCCCCATCACCGCGGGACCTGCGGGGCCCCTTGAGCTCCGCTCCCGGTTCCGGTTCCGGTCGGGCACAGCCAATGGGAGGACCAGAGTGCAGGGTGCACGGGGAGGGCGGGGGTCTTTGCCGCCCCCGGCAGGGCCGCAGTTCGGCCGCGAAGCTGCGGGGAGGGCGGTGCCGCTCTCCTGGTTCCAGAAACTTCTCCCGCCCCTCACCCTTTGTGGATCCCGCTCTTGCTGTTCCCGCACTCTTCCGTCTTAATCTCCTCGGACCTTAGTAAATAGTCCTTTTTTAAAAACTCTCCTCCATTTCCTCATTTCGACCGTGCCATCTGTTTCCTGTGACAACCCTAACTGATAGAACCAACTTAATTGCTGCCATGGTCACCTCCCACCTGGACTGTGATTATCTATAAAAATCTAGGATTATTTATTATGGGTTCTCTTGAAATCAACCAGTTTTATTTTATTATGTTTATTATTCTGTGTTTACTGTTACTACTTGTTACCCTAAGTAGCACCCATAAAATCACAAGTTTCCTCTGCAAGCTGTATTTTTCCTAATACTCATTGAGATTAGTTCATCACTAGTAAATGAAAATGTTTTCACCTATATTCTAGCAGCAATCTATTTGCACATGGCCAGCATCCACCCCCTGCCATTTGGAAAACAGTGACATATTGCAAAGCAGAGCTCCCCTTGTCATATAAACAGAGGACAGGGACCTCAGAGGAAGGAATAATGAATCCCCAGAGGGGGCGACATTTGTGCTGGGTCAGGACTAATGAGCAGGATTTCATCAGAAGGGAAGGGTGGAGGAGGGAGAGGTAACAGCATCAGGAGAGCACAGGAGGAGGGAAATGCCTGGGACAGCCGGGACTGGCAGCTGGTGCCTTGGCCAGAGGGTGCCCAGGGGGTTACAATGGGACCTGAGCCTTCAAAGGCAGGTTGAAGCCAAATTTTGAAGGGGTTTTGAGTGTCACACTAAGGGGTTTAGACTCTTTTCTGTGCAGACAGTTCCAAAGGATGTTTGTTTATGTTCTGGGGAGTATGTAGCCCAGGGAGCCAACTAGGTTTGGGAAATTAAGGGTTCAACAAAGGGAAACAGGTTTCTTTACTGCAGGACTTGTCAGAGCCTTTACTGTGCTCATCATATACATCAGGTCTCTCCAAGATGACAATTCCCCATCTCTCCTCAATTCTAGGAAGCTATCAATTACCAGGGGGTCTAACTTTTAAGGCAAAGGGCCAGATGTAAATATTTTCTGCTTTGTAGTTCTCTTGCATATTTTTCTTTTTTTTTCTCTATCACTTTAAAAATGTAAAAATCATTCTTAATTCATGGGCTGTACAAAAACAGCCTGGGGCTGTAGTTTACTGAACCCTGGATTATAAAACATGCTATGGATTATAAACGTCACTGTTGGGGGTGGGGGAGACATGAACACATTAAATGCACATACCAATTGAAAAGGTAACATGCAGGGGGAAGGCTGGGGGAATATAGCAGTGTTTGCCAAGTGGATTTGACCTTGAGACCCTTTTTTCTGCGGAGTGTCTCATGGAGCCTTCCGAGAAGCCTGTTTTGGGGAAGGCTGCTACGGGCACAGGGGGTCCCAGGCCTAGGGAAACAAGAGCCTCCCCCACCTGGATCCTCTGGGTCTTCTTTTGCATCATCTCCATGTCATTGTTGAGCTCCATGACGTACGTGAACCGAGCAAAGTTCTTCTCCTCCTTGGCCAGAAATTCCTCAATGAGCTGGTTCAGGTTCCCGCTCTCAATCAGCTTCATCAGCCGGAGGTGGGCCACCTCGTAGCTCTCGAAACTCTCTCCCTTGCTCTTCTTGCCGTGCTTCTTTGCCTTGAAAGCTAGGGAAGGAAACACCAGCCACACTGAATTCCAAAAGGCAGCCCCTTGGACCCGTGCCAGGCAGCTAGGATGTGATCGATACTATGACTCAATTCTTCCAGGAGATGGGCAGAAGCTTCATTCGTTATTCACTTCACAAATATTGAATTAAACATTTATTATGTGCCAGACACTGTACCAGGTGCCACTGACACAAAATCTCTGCCTCACAGAGCTTTTAGGCTGTGTTGGGGAGCACAACATTTACCCTAAGCATGGCTGGAAATCATCACAGGATTTAGGCAAAGTAGTGACAGAGTCTGGCGGTAACAAGTTGCTGAGGGTCTTAAATGATGCTGAGAAGCTTTAATTTTATCCCAAGGACAATGGGGAATCAGACAAGAAAAAGAAAGAAAGAAAGATACCCAAGTAAACAGAAAAAGAAATCCAGTCATTACCATTATGGCCCCCAGTAAGAATTTAAGGCACTGAGTCCCTAGTGTGCTCTCCTGGTGGGCAACTCTTCACAAATATTGTCACAACTAGATGCTGGAGGAATTAAGGGTGTTCTGTGTGACTCCTCTTGGAAGCTTGTGCCTAGTTTCCTCTGGACTCTGCCCCATGTCCCTTTTCCCTTTGCTGTTTTGTCTTTGTGTCCTTTCACTGTCATACATCGTAGCCATGAGTGTGCCTATATGCTGAGTCCCGTGGGTCCTCCCAGTGAATCATCAAATGGAGGGATGATCTCAGGAACACAAGTCTCCCCCCAAACAACAGGAGAGCCCAGAGTGAGGACACATCCTGCAGGTGAGGGCTGGCCCAGTTAAATTTGAATTTTGGACAAAGAATATAATTTTTAAAGTATGAATATGTCCCAGTTATAGATAAACAATGAATACATTTTTTATTACAAGTAAGTCCCAAATACTGTCTGGGACATACTTATCTTAAAAATTTATTGTTTATCTAGAATTTAAATTTAACTAGGCATCTTGTGTTTCTATTTGTTAAATTTGGCAACTCTATGACAAGGAGACTTGGGCACCTTAGGGAGAGAGGGAAAGAGGGAGAGTGCAGGAACACATGCACATGCACCTAGAGCGTGTACCTTCTTCCTTTTTGGCCTGCTCCTCGAGTTCAGTGCGGTCATTCAGCTTCCTGAGCAGGAAGGATTTGAGCTTGGTCTCGTGGGCATAGAGACGCTCCAGCTCTCGGATCTCCAGGTTGTACTGCGAGATGTCCTTCTGCTGGCGGTCCTCCATGGCAGCCATTCGGGCCATGGCCTCCAGCCTGGGGGGGTGCAGAACCTGAGTGTTCAGAAGCTCCCCCCTTCTCCTTCCTGTTCCCTGCCAATCAAGAGAGACCTTCTGCCTGGCCAATGTCTTTTTTTTTTTTTTTTAAGAGACACAGTCTCACTCTATCACCCAGGTTGGAGGGTGGTGGCATGATCATAGCTCACTGCAACCTCGAATGCCTTGGCTTGAGCAATCCTCCTACCTCAGCATCCCAAGTAGCTGGGACTACAGCTAATTTTTTTTGTATTTTGTAGAGATAGGGTCCCACTATGTTGCCCAGGCTGGTCTCAAACTCCTGGCCTGAAGTGATCCTCCCACCTCAGCCTCCTCAAGTGCTGGGATCACAGGCGTGAGCCACCCTGCCCAGCTGACCATCGCTTTTTTAATCATGAAGGTTTCTAGGGCAGAAAAACAGCCCTCCTTACCTGAACAACAGGAGCTGTAAGCTCTAGACCACCTCCGGGAAATTTTTCTATCATTAGTATCATATCACCTTTATCACATCATCACCACCATCATCATCACGATCATCTTCACCACCACCATCACCACCATCACCCCACCATCATCACCATCATCATCATCACGATCATCTTCACCACCACCATCACCATCATCACCATCATCACCATCATCATCACCACCATCATCAGCATCATCAGCACCACCACCATCATCATCACCACCATCACCACCATCACCATCATCATCACCGTCATCACCACCACTATCACCACCATCATCATGATCACAGCATCATCATCATCACCACCACCATCATGATCACCATCATCACCAACATCATCATGATCACAGCATCATCAGCACCACCACCATCATCATCACCATCATCTTCACCGTCATCACCACCACTATCACCACCATCATCATGATCACAGCATCATCACCACCACCATCATCATCACCATCATCACCATCATCACCAACATCATCATCACCACCACCACCATCACCACTTACCAACGCTATGTCCCAGCACTCCCTTACATACATATATTATTGAATCCTGTCTACCACCTAAAGAGACCCTACAACAACGTAGTAGTGATGGAGCCAGGATTGAAACCCAGGTCTGTCTGACTCTAAAACCCGGGCTCTTTGCAGCCCATCTATGTGCCTTTTGTCTCTATAAGTGTGAAGCCAGGAGAGAACCAGACTGAGAAAGACCCCTTGGACTAGAGGCAGGGACCCCTGGAGGAGATGGTATCGTATGGAGGTTTGAATGTCAGCTCTACCACATCCACCACTTACCTGGATCTCAGGTAAGTATTTTAGCGTCTCTAAGCCTCCCTGTCCTGACCTGTAAAATGGGGATCATAACCCCCAGGGCAAGTTGTGAGGGTTAAAATAATACCCTGAGCTTCCAGCATCATACCTAGCACACAGTCAGTGCTCAGAATTACTACTGTTACGATTATTATGACTTAAGTTTCCCCAACACGTAAGCACTGGGGGCAGAGGTGGCCCAGAGCGGCAAGCTAGATGCTTAGCAAGGGGCCAAGAGATGTCACTGTCCCGGGCCTCTCCCCCAGCGCACCTCTGCTCATAGGCCTGCGTAGATTGCTCGACAGCCGCCTGCATGGTTTTCTTCTGCACGGCCATGCGCCGGTGCAGCTGCTGGTAGACGTTGTCGTAAGCAGCCTTCTCAAACCGTAGGTCCTCAATCTCCTTCCGGAGCTTGGCGTTGGTGGTCAGCATCTTGTCAAATTGAACAGTGACCTGTGGGAAGGGCTGTGCTTCAAAACAAGGCTCATTCCTAGGGCGTGAGACAAGCTTCCAGGAGGCAGCTGGAGGGCTGGAAGGCCTTCATCCACCTCCCACCCCAGGGCCACAAAACAGTGGTCGGAGCACTGGGCGAGAGGCTGGAGTCAGCCACAAACTGGATTTCTCAACTACTTTTAGATCTAACTTCCAGTTTTCAGCAATTAACAGGGGAAAGAGGAACAAGCTAAATGACACCATAGGAAATAATCAACCAAACCCAAAAGGTAGAATGTTCTTTTTTTTTTTTTGAGATGGAGTCTCTCTCTGTTGCCCAGGCTACAGCACCATAGTGTCATGACATTTTACCCCAAAATACTTTAGTTTGCATCCCTTAAAACTAAACCTTTTCTTTCATAAACACAAGACTAGTATCACACCTCACAAAATTGATATTTTCATAATATTACCAAATACCAAGTCCATATTAAAATTTCTCTGGTTGGCTCAAAAATATCTTTTAAAGGTGAAGCCAATCAAAGTTCACATAATTGTTGTGTATCTTAAAAGTCTTTAATCTAGAATAGTGCCTGTCCGTTGGTGGTGGATTTTGCCTCGAAAGGGACATTGTCTCCAAAAGGAAACACTTGAAATTGTCACAATTGGGTTGGAGGTGAGGGTGCTACTTGCATCTAGTGGGTAGTAGTAGGTATTTAACATCCTACAACACACAGCAAAGGCCCTCACCACACAGAATCATCTAGCCCCAAATACCAATGGTGCTGAGTTTGAGAAACTGCACAAAAATAGCCCCACCCCAATTTTTCTCATGCCATTAACTTGTTGAAGAGTCTGTTGTCCTGTAGAAAGTCAATTGTCCTGTAGAAAGTTCTACCTTTTGAGGGCCAGGTGTGGTGGCTCACGCCTGTAATCCTAGCACTCTAGGAGGCTGAGGCGGGAGGATCGTGTGAGCTCAGGAGTTCAAGACCAGCCTGAGCAAGAGCAAGACCCTGTCTCTACTAAAAATAGAAAAATTAGCTGGGCATTATGGTGCATGTCTGTAGTCCCAGCTACTCAAGAGGCTGAGGCAGGAGGATGGCTTGACCCCAGGAGTTTGAGGCTGCAGCGAGCTACAACAATGCCACTGAACTCTACCCAGGGCAACAGAGTGAGATTCTGTCTCAAAAAAATTAAGTGAATAAAAGATGATGTTGTTGGTTACATTATTAGTGGGAATGTAGATTGGCGAAGCCATAATAGAAAACAGTATGGAGGTTTCTAAAGAAATTAAAAATAGAACTACCATACAACCCAGCAATCTCTCTTCTGGGCGTATACCCAAAATAAATGAAGTCACCACCTCGTAAAGGTATCTGCATTCCCATGTTCACTGCGGTATTATCTACCACAGCCAAGATTTGGAAACAACCTAAGTGTCCGCCGACACAGGAATGGATAAAGACATTGTATGTATACACAATGGAATATTATTCAGCCTTTAAAAAAGGAGTTCCTGCCATTTGTCACAACTTGGGCGAACATGGAGGACATTGTGCTAAGTGGAATAAGCTAAACAAAACAAAACAAAAATACTGCATGATCTCACTTATATGTGGAATCTAAGAAAAAAAGTAAAATGTACAGACAGAATAAAACAGTGGTTACCAGGAGCAGGGGGTGGGAGGAGGAAATGAGGAGATGTAGGTCTGAGAATACAAAGTAGCAGACAGGTAGGATAAACAAGTCGAAAGAGCTAATGTACAACATGAGGACTATGGGTAATAAAATTATACTGTGTTAGGAGAGAGATGCTTCCTTTTTGCTGGCAATTGTTCACATTGGGAGCTACTCAAGAATGAAGTCCACCCAGAGGAGAGCTGGACAGAGATTATGTCCTAAAGACATATTTGAAGCACCTGGATCCAGCTGTGCCTGAAGGCCCCATTTCCTCCTCTGAATTTTTCAGTTCTGTGACCTATACAGTCCCCCTTTTTTTTTCTGTTTTGCTTAAGCCACTTTGCAATTTAGAAAATCCTGCTTAATGCAAAAGTCACTGAAATTGAGGGCAATCAGGAACTGTCACTTTTCCCATCATCAAGTTATACACGTCTATGCCTTAGAGTTCTTAGAGACAACATCGACAACAACAAAAAGACAGTAGCTATAATAGAGACATGAGAAGACTGCCATGGAGGAGGAAGGTCTAACTAATTCTGCCTGGTGACCTGCTTCTTGAAACCAAGCAAGAGTTTTCAAGACAGGAAACTAGGAGTAGGCATCGCAGGTGAGGTGGGGGGTTGGAGGAAAGGGCTCAGGGGACAACAGCCTTTGCTAAGGTGGATGGAACAGGGTGGGTGCAGCAGGCTGGATGGTAAATTCTAAAAGGCTTCCTGGTCCACATGGGCACCATTAGTTAACCTTCTCCAGAGTCAACCAGCGAAATGGGTACATTCTGCTAAATGGCTCAGCTGACACCGTTCTTTAGTCTCAGCAAAGCGGGGAGAGCTGCTGGCAGAACTGCCGAGAACACCTTACATACGAGATTCAAACGGGTTTCCAAAACGTGGATCTGTTTCTGAAGTTTCTGGGGGTTGTTGGCCTCCTGCATTTTTAAGAAGATCTGTTTTTGGTCTGCGATTTTTTTTTCCATCTGAACAATCTGAAAAAGAGAAAGAGAGAAAGCCCAGCTGTGCTGGCATCTGCATGGGTACACATTCTACAGTCCACTCACTCAAGTGTGCAAAAACAAAAACCGCAATGTTCTTTCTTTTCCTATAAATAGAATCTTAGTCTATCTCCGGGAGGCCTGCTCAAGTCAACTTAATCTTAGCCAGTTTTGGGTAAAATGAGGCAATTTAGAGTTTTTGCTCTCACCTGTGCATGTACATTTTACTCACATGCAGACATAAATTTTGCCTCCCTACACCTCTGGTTTCCGGCATAAATGACATTGTCAAGGGGCCTTCTATAACCTCATGGTGTTTTGTTTTGTTTTGTTTTGTTTTGTTTTGTTTTGGGGGGTTTCTTTTGGCTCTTGCAATGACGAGGGCACTAGTGCCACTTACTATGTGGGTCATGAGATGCCACACACCCTGCAACATGTAAGACAGCACCAGACATCTAAGACTCACCCCTATCCCTTGTGACCTCCCAGTGTCCCTCTGGGCATTATGTAGGTGAAAAATCTCTTTATAATTTTTTGTACCTAGAATAAAACCATCTTTTATATGTATACACACCATATTTTTCATTCATTTCTAATGGACACTGAATTATCCATGACTGTAGTCACTGCATAAATCAAGAGAAGATTATTCTTTGATTTGTTTGGAACTTTACCAAGAGTTGGTCACCGTTCTGGAAATCATGTCACTAGCACAACCTGGATCATGTTCTTTGAGTTGTGGATACAACAAGCCTGCCTCAGTCTGCAGTGTGGCTGTGGAATCCTTGGTGATTTTACGTAGCATTACAGGTCTCCGATTACACCTTTTAGGCCAGGGATCTGCAAACCACAGCCCGTGGCCAAATCTGGCCCACTGCCTGTTTTTATAAATAAAGTTTTATTGGAACACAGCCACACCCATTCATGGATATATTGTCTATGGCTGCCTTCCGGCTGCAAAGGCAGAGTTAAGTATTAATATTAATAGTTTCGACAAAGGCCAGCTGGCCACAAAGCCAAAATATTTACTGTCTGGTCCCCTGCAGAGACAGTTTGCTGGCCCTGCTCGAGGTGAGTCAGACCAGAACATTCACATATCAAAATAAACATTTTAGTGCAAATGACATTTATTTCTCCTTTATATTATAATGAGGGCATCATATTGATTTAAAAGAATAAGTAAGGGTAAAGGATTCTACCTTCTGCAAATTTCAGGGGTATTTATTTGGTATTGAAAAGGGCTGTGGGCAGACACAGTGTTGACTGAGAGAAGCCAGGCATGAAGAGCACGTTCTAGAAGAGGCAATTTAGATGCAGGACTATATGCAGACCAAACAAATCCACGATGCTGAGGTCAGGAGGGGCGTTCCCTGGGGGGTAGTTAATGGAAGGGGCCCAAGGGAGCCTTCTCAGAGCTGCAATACTCCATGTCTTGGTCGTGGTGACGGTGACGTGGGTGTACCCCCAAGTGAGAATTCATTGAGCTGCACCCTTAAGATGTGTGCACTTGACTGCGTGTAAGTAGCATCTCGGTGTGAGGAAGAAAGAAAGGACGAGAAACGAGTGTTGGGAGCGATGGGTTTAAGAACCGCTGTCCTAAAGGGATCCACGCACGGGCTGTGTGTTTGCGAGTTCCAGGTCTCTGGCTGGACGCTGCGGGAAGGCCACTGGGTCGGGAGAGGCTGAGGTCCTTGGTGACCCCAGAGAAAGCAGTTTCAGGGGAGGCGATGTTGCTTCCGTCACCACGGGTAGAAGTGGAGATAGTACCTCCCCTAGAAAGGGAAGCAGGGAATGCAGATGAGGACTTCTAGAAACTTCTAGAAAGGGGAAAAGCTGGCAGTAACTTGGAATTGCCGGAATGTTGTTTTGGGTTTTGTATGTGCTTGGTTTTTAGGTTAAGATAAAGGAGGCAAAGAAAGAGCGCCTCGGAGAGAGAGGGTGGAGACGGGAGCAACAAGGTGTCAGCCATCCAGCGAGGTCTCCATCTAATGACGGGGACGGGGCTGAGGGCGGCTTAGCGCAGGGGGGCCTGGCCTTGCGGAAGGGCAGCGGCCACCTCTCCCTCTGAGGCACGCAGGCCTGCAGAGCCGGGAAGGACGCAAGGTCAAGTGCAGGGGAAGCCGTGGCTGCCGCAATCTTTTAAAGCAGGTGAAACAACACTGAGGCCACCTGTGTCCAGAGGACTTCCTGTTAAGCAACAAATAACCTCCATGCGATGTGGCGCCCTGGATTGGATCCTGGGACAGAAAAGGACATGGATGGGAAAACTAGTGAAATCCCAACAAAGACTGGAGTTCAGGTGAAAATAACAACCATTTCTTTGTATTGGCGAATGTCGCGTGGCATCATGGGATGTGTACATTAGGGGGAGCCGGGTGAAGGTGCGTGGGCACTCTCTGTACTATCTTTGTAAATTTAAAAGTATTCCAAGATAAGACGCTTCTTTAAAAACTTGATAAATAAGTAGTGTTTTGGTCCAGGCCTGTCTTGGTCGGGTGTTACGTCACTTGCAGCCAAAAGCATTTCTAGCTGACATGCCATCCACTTTGCCCATGATGACAAGGGACCCTGACTTCAGAGAAGTGACACCCCACCTGCTGCGGCTGGCAGGAAAGAATCTTGACATCTGTCTCCGCCCTTGTCACTGGAGCCCAGTCCTCCAGGCCCAAACCCTCCCCAGCCACTGCCCCAGGGACCTCACTCCGCGGTTCCTCGTTCAAGTCATCTCCACACGCTGCCAGCCGCGACAGAACCAGCCCGCACCGTGGCCTTAGTCTAACAGTTTTATCTAAAGAAAAGCGCCCTTCAGAAACTGTGCATCCAGATCCTAAGAGTCACAGGTGCTTTTCTTCTTAGGGTTTGAGCTGAAACTAAGTTCTGAGACTATTGTTTTTGATCCCTGGTGGATAAAGGCAGCAGGGGAATGAAGGCGACACGGCCCTTTGAAGCAAGCTGCTGTGTTCCCGTTTGTCTAGAGATGTGAATTCACCACGGGGGACAGTCTGACGCCCAGGTCCTGTTCTGGAACTGAGAAGTTCTGGATGAGGAAGGCTTAAGTGCTCAGTGTGGTGACATATAAAGTTTATCAGCCACACGGAAGCCAGCCTCCCGCTGGGAGCAAGGGGGCCCTGTGCAGAGTTTGGTGAATTCTGGGACCAGCTGCATCGGGGATCCCGTGTTGGCATCACTGAGTTTTAATTCTGTTTGGTTATCCCCAAGTCTTCAGAAGGTCTATACAGCACAGTCTCAGCTGTCACCATGAGGACACTGAGAGAAAATTCTCTTCTAAGGGTTGCAAAATGTGGCCAGCTGTGTGGCACAGAAACGTAAAGTGGGCCAACTACAAATTGCAGAAAGCCCAACTAAACAGTGGCTTAAACAAATTATGGTTTATCTTTTTCTCATAACAGTTTCCTGACTCAAGTTTGGTAGCTCAAGGAAATTAAGGACAAAAGCTCTATAATTCACCCGGCCTTTCCTGCATGGTTATAAGATGGCTGCCACTGCACCAGCCTTCACAGTCATATTCCAGGGCGGAAGGTAGAGATGCAGTATGGATAAAGGGGTAGGACTTATATCTGGAAAGCAAAACTTTCCCAGAAATCCCCAACAGACTTCCCCTTAAAGCTCATTGTCCACCCTTAGCTGCAAAGGAGCACGGGAGTAGCTTTTTAGCAGGGCTCATGACCACTTTGAATAAAATCAGAAATCTGTTAGAACAGAGGAAGAAGTAGAGGAGAGGTAAACAGTTGGCAGCATCACCACAACACTTTCTAGTTACATTTGTTCCATGAAAATTTAGGCCCGATATTGCCCGATCTTCCAGTATTTTTTAAAAAGAAAAGCCAGAAATCTGAATTTTTACATGAAATCTCCCAATTTTTAACATCTAGTCAACTAAGTAAATTTTAACATGGAATGGGCCAAAGCCCTCACGTTGTCAGGGCTAATCCATCCTGAAGTCCGCCAGCCTGAGACCCACAGTTAGGGACATGGAGGAACCACAGTAGCACGATGGATGGTGGGCTTTAGGCAGCAAGAGGTGCCACGTGGAAGACAAGAGTGGTCCGGAGCCCGGCAGCTAGCAGAGGTGACAAACAGCACTGTGGTGGACACAGTGGGTGGTGACTCCCCAACATCCCTGTCACCCCAGAAGATGGCCCCAAGGCAACCATGGTTTTTTATCCCTTCTACCTGTGATTTATTAATATTTAAGGGCAGGGCTAACCAGCTGGGGCCACTGCACTGAGAAAGGATGTCTGGTAGGGAAGCTTCTGGAAAAAGTTTCCTCACTCCTAAAAGAGAGTCATAGGAAGAGACGGTTTGTCTTCTGAAGACAGTGTCACGTCCCGTTGTGGCGCCTGCAGTGGTGGCTGCCATCTTGCCCCCGGCCAGAGGATAAAACCCAGCGGAGTTGATTACATAATTGAGTGGCTGAATCAACCCACCCTGAAGCTGGTCTTACCTTTGTACTTCCTGTCACATGACAAGACATTTTCTTATTGCCTGTAAGCTGCTTTGCACCCCAGCCCCAGGGGATAAAGAAAGTTTATCAGTCTGAGCCAAAAGTTGGAAAATTTTTTTCTTAAAGGGCCACAGAGCAAATATGTTAAGCTTCAAGGAATAAGAGGCTATAAGACAGGTACTCACTTAACCCTTAAAAATGGAACCATTTCAAATGTAAAAACCATTCTCTGCTGGACCATAAACAGGCTGAATTTGGCCCTTGAGTTATATACTAATTTACTACCCCTGGTCTACTCTAAGCCAATTTTGGAAATTTCATTTCCCTTTGCCAGTGACTGACCTTGAAGTGGGCATACACCCTGGTCCTGGCCAATGACAGGAAATCTGCTGGAGAGATTCTGTGAAATAGTCTCTCCCCTCCCTCCTTCTTTGCGTCTTAGAATGAATGTGGTTACGTGAGGAGCCGATGCCAGCTAAGCTTTGGCAGCCATCCTGTGACCATGAGGAGAAGGCCGGGCGAGGGGATCAGAGAGAAAAAGACCAAACTGTCATTGTGGAGCTGCTAAACCACTCCCGGGATGGCTATTTCCATCAGGTGTCTCGGTATGTGGGTAAACAGGCCTCTGTTCACTCAGCTGCTTCTAGTCAAGAATTCTGTTACTTGCAGCCCAACACATTCTCGCTGGTACCTCAGGCAAGGTGGCAGCCCAATGATCAGGTGTCAAGGGAACTGCTGGATGTCACACACAAACTGGTGAGGCGCATGAATGCCATTTACGGTTGATGCTAGCCGTGGTTTGGACTTTAGCTGGAGCGCGGAGACACACACAGACATGAGTCCCGCAAGGCAGGACGAAAGGGCTTCCCCAGCCCTGACACACACGGCCACGCCAGGCTCCCTGCTCAACTGTCTTCTCCCGTTCCGTGCACAGGCAGCGTCCTCGGCGCAAACCCTCACCAACTCGGCTATGACATCAAACAAGCAACTTGTTTTAACATCCGCGAGGGCGGCATCTCCAGACTGCACCCCCGCCTGCTCGGAGGGGACGCCCGCCCCTGCTAGACCCAGTCCCCAGAGTCCTCGATCTTCAGCTCCTTGTCAAAGGAAGCTGCTGTATCAGCGTTTCCCGGTGGCTCTTGTGATTAAATTCAGCGTCTATTCCCTTTGGCATCTTCATGTCAGAGGCTGCTTTTGTGACGCTGGGAGTAATTAGGCCTCTGCCCAGGGCTGCGGCGGATCGGGAAGTGTGTCCCCTGAGCAAGATGCCGCCTCCCAGTCGGCTTATTAACGTTTTGCGGGGCTGGGCAGGGCAGCAAGGACGAGGCTCTGCTCACTGTGTGGTGGGCGCGGGAGGAGGGGATTCTAGGACCCGCCCACCCCGGGATGACATTGGGCAAGGACAGTTTGCACTGGGCAGTGAGCCCCGTAATCTTTTGAGGATCCCAAACTGTGTGGCCTTTTCCTAACGCTTCTGAGGACCCGTGTCCCCCGCTTGTCTTCGATTTTCCTCTTTCTTCACTGTTAGACTCTTTTTGCATTCATTCATTCATTCATTCATTCATACATCCACTCATTTATCAGTGTTCAGTGAACACCTGCTCTGTGACGGACAACAGGGGTGTGATGATGATGGTAACAAGACAGTGGGTCCCTGCCCTGAGAGAACTTACAATCTAGGACTGGAAACAAGCCATGAAGAGCCACGATGAGCCTCAGGGAGCGGACATGCAAGGTATTTCGGGCATGCACAGTAGGGGCATCTAGCAGGGAGAGACAAAGAGGAAGTCCCACCAGAAATAGCATTTGGGCTGAGACCTGAAGGATGAATAAGAGGTCCCCAAATGCAGAAAGGGCAGGGAAGGGCACTCCAGGCAGAGGGAACAGCACGTGCAAAGGCCTGGAAGTGAGGGACGGCACCGTGGGCTCAAAGGTCATGGTGAAGGCCACCGTGGGTAGATCAGAGAAGGGATTAAATTCTGGGAGGGGCAGGCAGGGCAGGACGCTGCAGAGCCAGTGAGGGGTTTGGCCTTTGTCAAAAGAACAAGAGAAAATTACTGCAGGGCTTGAAGCAGGGGAAAGATGGAATGAGATTTCCAGATTCACGCAGTGGTAAATATTTATGGAAGACCTACTGTGTGCCAGGCACTGGGACAGGCATGGCGGGGGGTGGTACTGTGGGAACAAGACAGACGTACGTACAGCCTCCCTGACAAAGTCCCATTGAAGTTGAGACCTTAAGGACAAGCAGGAGGAAAGAGGAGCACGTGCAAAGGCCCTGAGGTAAGCCTGCCGGGCAGGCAGGGGCTAGATCAGCCACAGTGAGGGATATGATCCTGAATGCTGTTCTGCAAATGTCTCTAGCTCTTTGCCTTCCAGATGCGTGGGGGGGTGCGCTTCCTGGACCCCTTTGTGGATGGGTAGGGTCACATGATTATTTGGAGCCCATGAGTCAGGAGCAGAAGTGACTGGAGCATTCAATTGCCAGTGTGAGACCCTCCAGAACTGTTTTTCTCTGCCATAATACCTGCCAATGTTCAAGATGGTTTAAACCACCTGATATTTTCTGGTCCCATAGGTTTTGGGCACCCCATTTGCCCCCAAAGAGCCAGTCAATGATCTGTCCTCTCTCTCAGAGCAGGAGCTCAACTTTTTCCTAAGGCAAAAAAAAAAAAAAAAATGTTCCTGACACCCAGAGCCAAGTACACTGCTGAGTCATCAGGCACAGATGTGCAGGTTGTGTACTGCACAACCCTAGGAAGCGTCATCGCTTGAAAACACATCACTGGTATGTTTTCTGCCCAGAATGAGAAGACATAAGGGTCCTCAGCCAACCCACGACAGACATGTGGCATGAACAAGGAAGAAACCTTTATTGGTTTAAACCACTGCAGCCTAATCTAGCCTCTCCTAACTGATCTGGTGAGGATGTGGGATTTGTCCTAGGTGCAGGGGGAGCTTGGTGGAGGAACAGATTAATAGGACAAGGCCTACATACTGGGAGCCCAGAGGTCACAAGGGTAGTGGAGACAATATCCACAGTGGCATTTAGAGGGCTCTCCCAAGAAGTCATGGTGGATACTGGGGTGTCAGGTCTGGCCTGAGGCATCATGGGTACCCCCCACTCCTCGCCCTGCTCTATGTTCTGGTTAACCCTTTAAGAGAAAGACCACACCTTCTCATCCAGCTGGGCCAACAGCACTTTCGTGGACTTAATCAAGGCCTCGTAGTCCTCCTTGGTTTGCAGCAGGAAACGCAGCTCCATGTAGTTTTTCTCGTTCAGATCTGTGTTCTTTGAGGACTTCATGAGACTCAAAAGCAGGCTGATCTTATCCTGCTCTGCCTTCAGGGTCTTGATTTCCCTGCTGTTGGGAAAGCAGCCATGATTCAGCCTGCCCTGCTGCGCTTACCTTGCTCCAACACGCCAGGCACCATCGCCCCGACAGGAGACTGGCAGAGAGAGGCACCTCCCGCCCAAACAGCTGAAAAGGATTTGCCCACGGCCTCGGATCCAGGTCTGGAACCCTGATCGCCTGAGACCCAGTTTGCTGCAATTTCCACTGCTCCTCAGGGTACTTTTTTCCTAGGGAACAATTTGCAGCTGCGCTTGTCAAAATCCATTACCTAGACATGGCAGAAGCCCTCAAGTTCGCTTTTGCCAGCGGCTGGCTGGCATCTGTCTGAGTTTGCAGACCATCTTCCCAGACTCTGCAGCCAATTATCTCTGGTAATGAGGAACAAACCCATCAGGCAGGATTTTCAAGTTTGCATCAACACAGAGATGCACAATAACCTCCATGGTTTCTCTACTTGGGGTGCTAACAGATTTATTAAATGGGCTGATCTGAGCCTCCTCTTTCCCCTTCCTGTCTGCTTTGGAGAAGTGACGGGGTGGGGGATGTGGGAAAACAGGGACTTTGAAAGAGAAAAGGTGGCTTGGAAGACTGCACAACAACTGAACGATGGGAAATGGCACAGAGGCTGAGTTTCTGGAAAATTGGGAACCAACATCGCTGCTCCACGCGGTTTACAGATCAGCTGCCTCAACGTGCTTTGGAAGCTTGGAGAAATGCAGAATCTCAGGCCCCAACCTGGGGACCGACTGGATCAGAATCTGCTCTGCAACAAGACTCTCAAGTGCTCCGTGTGCACGGTCAAGTTTTGGAAGCACTGCTCTAGAACAGTAAAGAATGTTCTAGAGTGGGGATTGGCAAACTTTTTTCTATAAAGGGCCAAACAGTAAATATTCTAGGTTTTGCAGGCCATGTGGTCTCTGTTGTAACTATTCTACTCTGCCCTTGCAATGGAAAGTAGCCACAAGCAATGCATAAATGAATAGGTGTGGCTGTGTGCCAATAAAACTTTATTTACAAAAACAGGCAGCCAGCCAGATTGGGCCCGTGGGCCGTAGTTTGCTGACTTTCCGTAGTGATGGAAATGTCCTCTCTCTACAGGGTCTGACAGCATCCACTTGGGCACATGTGACCATTGAGCACTTGAAATGTGGCTAGTACAATCGAAGAACTGAATTTTTTATTTTATTTATTTTAATTAATTACAAATGTAAACAGCCACATGTGGCTAGTGACTGGGAGCTCCCAGTCTTCTCAACCTGCATGCTGGGACTTTTGTCCCCTCTTTAGCTCCTCCTGGAAGGGGGTCCTTGTTAAGTGGAAAGAAGAAAGAGAGAGACAGTGCCACCCTCTACCAGAGCTGGGCTTTCAGGAAGGGTTGGTAAAAGCAAAAGGAAGGTTTGTGTGTCTTGTATGCAGAGCTGGGACTGGGATAAGGGAGCAAGGAGCCCCAAAATTTAAGGAGGCGCTCACTGTCAGGGTGCTTTAAGCATAAGGTCAGCGCTGGGGGGAAAGCGCCTCCTTAAATATTACACCCTAGGCACTGCACCTCAGTTCTGGCCCTATTTATATTTAATAGGTGTTTCACTCTAAAGAACCTAAAATCTCCACTTTTCCACTTCTTCCTTTTTAGTTCCATCAAAGTGAAACTAGATCAAAGAGATTGACTGAGAGCCAGAGCACTGTGTGGGGGGTGGCGTGGGGGTGTGGAAGGGTAAGATTCAAGACAAACTGTCAGAGACACACCAGGGAGGAGGCACTTCCTGATGCCCACCGGAGGTAGGCTGAGAACCAGGGCGGCCAGGCACAGATGTGCAGGTTGTAGACTGCACAGCCCTAGGAAGTGCCATTACTTGAAAATGCATCCCTGATTTGTTGATTTATTACTCTTTTCTAGGGGACACTTTTTCTTGTTCTAGCAAAATCCCTACATAATGACAATTTTTCCAACAGATGGCAGTAAAGTGTCTTGAGAAAGAGTGCCTTTTAAAAAATTCACATAGAGGTCCCATATGGACTTAGTCCTGGCCCTGAGTAACTTGAATCTATGGAAAATCTAAAGAATCTCTTTTCTCCATCCTCTGAATTTTCCACATCATCAAACAGTCAGATTTTCTTTCTAATAACAGACAGTTGTTCCTGCCTTTATAAACAATGAGGATGTAGCTAAGGAATTACATTTCCTTGGAATCTAAGAATGCCTGTTTAATGTTTGTTTATTCAACCCCAGGGAACACATTTCTATTGCCCAAAGAAATAATATACTCCATAATTTCTAGAGCAACCCAATTTTAAATATTCTATCTTACAGTGCTCTAAGGACACACCAATAGGAAACGTCCTTGGGGTGTCCGCAGCCTCATGATTCTGCCATTCTCTGCGAACTCTCCCACTTCCGTGGCAGGACCATAGGAGTGATAGCCAAAGCCATGTGTCCTATGCTCCTACCCACCCGCCCCAGGAGTAGACACCTGAGCCAGTCAGAGTCTCCCTCTCCCAGGCATTTGGAATTGGAATTGATTTCAAGACAGTCTCTCTGTGTAGCTTGGCAAGCTCAAGAGTTGGGGCAGCCATTTCCCACAAGCCAGGGCTGAAATTCAGAGAGAAAAGAACAAAACTCACGTGTAGAGAGAAACAGGGACCAGAAATGGTTCTTGCAGTAGGTCCTTCCCTGAGATATGGCTGTCCTGTTCTCCAGGGGTCCCCAAGGCACCCTGCATTCTGTTCCCCCTCGCCTCTGAAGCCTTCCCAAGTGGGTTTCTCTGGCAACTGAGAACATGAGTCCCCACACTGGGTTCAGAGGTGGCTCTGACACAGGGGAGTAGGCGAGCACCAGGGAACGCCACCCCAAACTTTCCTCCGAGATCACTCAGCGCAAAGCTGCGCCGCTCACTTACTACTGCCTCGAGATCTTCTGCTGGCTGCGGAAGTTGAAGGACTTCCGACTTTCCACCATCTTCCGGAACTGCTGCCGCAGCTTCCGAAGCTCTGCCTCCGCCTGCTGCTCTCTGACCTTCTCCGAAGGCTCCTGGGGAGGAGCGGAGGATTTTCTCCTGTTCTTCCTCGACTGGGTGAGACAGGGACAGCAGGAGAGGCAGCAATGGGTCAGGTGGCCAGAGAAGCCCAGAGCTCAGTTCAAGGGCTGGGAGTGGGCGGCCCCCCTTGGGTGATGTCAGCTGCCTGTCTGTCGCACGGAAAGCCCACCCTGGGTTGCTAGGGTGGGGAGATAGCCGGCCTCATTATTGCATACTGAAGAGGCAGCTTTGCCGTGTGGGGAAGAGGAGTTTGGGGTTCAAGTTCTGGTTCTGCCACCTTGTGTGACCTCGGGCGAGTCACTGGAGGTCTCTGAGCCTCCAGCCTCCCATCTCTAAAATGGGTGTGCATAGACTTGTTGTCAGGATTAGATGAGTGATTGTGTGAATCACCTACCATCGGCATCTTGAAGGAATCGCGCTTTCCCTCTGCTCAGACACCGTCCCCAGGGAGGTCAAAGCCACGAGTGTGCCTGTCTCTCTCTGCAATGCCCTGTCCGCAGAGGCAAAGGGAAAAGACCTCATGAGCCACCCCTGCTGGCGGTGCGGGACAGAACAGGCACCTCTTCCCCTCCCCCCAGTCCCCAATTCCCTCCTCCGCCCACAGCTTGGCACATGGGGAGGACACGCAGATGGCTGTCCAGGTGTGAGAAGAGGCACTTTTTTTGTTGTTTAAAGCAATGTTTGCCTGGAACCCGTTCCTGTCACCATTTATTATTAGGAGCTGGGCAGATGGTTCTGGCGTGTCAGTTACCCTTCTGCTCCCTGTGTTCCCAAGGAAGGGGCAAAATGGCATCAGGGCAGTGTGTCCCCAGCTGGGGTTAAAGCAAAATGTGCCCAACTTCAGCTGCAGCTGTGGGGAGGCCCCAACCCTCCCATCTTACAGCAGGAGCCAGCGGTACTGAGAGGCCTTTTTATCATGTCACAACTTGAACTTCATCTGGCACAGAGGTACTCAGAGGAAGGGACAAAATTAATCCCACAAGCGCAGTAGGGCCATGAGACCCGCCACACTGCTGCTCTCAGACGGCAGGGGCTGGGTTCCAAAACAGAAATTCCAGCTTTGCAACCATTGAGTGGGCCTGTGATGCCGTGGTTAAGGCATTGGTTGTGTTCACCACCAGATCTCAGCTCAAATTCCTCCACGGCTACTTATTAACCTGGGGCAAGTCACTTCAGTTCTCTGAGCCTCAGTTTCCTCATCTAGAAAATGGGAGAAATTCTAGAAGCCACTTTGCAGGTCGTTGAATGTGTAAGGCACCTTAGTACTGTGCCTGGCACATAGTAAGTGCTCAGTAAACAGTGGCTGGGATGCTATGGTACGATACAGGTGGTTTTACACGACAAAGATCCAGTGTGGTCAATGTTTACAAGGGTTTGAGGGATGTTCAGCATCTTCTATCTCCTGGTAACAATACCGTGAATTTCCTGTGGGAAGCTACACCCTCCTTCTCTCCCTCCTGGTCATTTTTTTGCTCCCCAGGGGCTACCCACACCCCGCCAGCTTCAGGATTGGGGCATATGACTCTGGATGGGCCAATCAGAGTGCCAGCCCCCTGGCCTGGAATTAGTTCAGGGATGGGCACATGGCCCTCACTAGTCCAAGCAGAGTGCGTGGTGGAATTGAAGCTTCAACACTCAGGAAGAGAGAGACTTTGTTTCCTCCTGCACTTGAGCCTAGATGAGTGAGGTCAAGAGTGGCTGACAGCCACCTTGCCTCTGCAGGTAGCCTGAGAATAAAGCTAACAGTTGTAGGGAATTCAGTGGTGAGTCAGCCTTCAAGGTGCTATGAAGCCTGCCCAGGGTAAAATAGTGGAAAAGGCTCCACAAAGGAGATGACTTTTCACTTGGGGTTTTGAAGGATGAACAGGAGTTTGTAGGCAGAGAAGAAAAGTTGGGAGGAATTCTGGGCTAAGAGAACTGCCTGGGCAAAGGCTGAGGGGCAAGTGTTCAGAGAATGATTCATGGTCTAGAATAGGTGGCAGCACCCGGAGGGAAGTGACTAGTAAGAGGTCTGGAAAAGACTGGATGTCCCTTAAAAGCAAGGATGTAATAAGATCAGCCAAGAAGAGATTGATTCATTGCCTCCCCAATGGCCACTTCCCCCTCATGTGGAGTTGCTTGAGGTTGCTCACTGGCCAGGGGTCACACTTCCCAGTTCCTCTTGCACCCAGGCAGGGCCCTGTGATGGACTGTCACCAATGGCATGTGAGCAGAGGGGAAATGTGTCACTTCCAAACCCTGACTTCTAAGACGGGGATGTGACTTTTCCGTCCTCTCTTCCCCCATCTGATATTTATGGGAGGCAGAGTCACAAAACAGTTCCCCAAATCAACTTGTGAAAGCAGTTACCTGCCAACTGTGAACATCCTCATTGGACTGTGACATAAATGAGACATTAACTTCTGTTGAATTAAGCCAATGAAGCGTGGAGATGTATGTGTTACAGCAGCTAGCATGACTGTAACCCTGACTTCTTTCTTCCTAACACAATTCTGATTGTCTCTCCCTCAGTGTGCCCAGCTCCAGAGCATGAGCCATCATTGGTTCCCACTAGTCATGGTAACCCCACTTCCCTTTGTCTATGATTGGTCTAAGGCTGGGCATGTGACCCACATATCTGGCCAATGAGACATAAGGAGAATTCTACTCTGTTCCTTTGTGACAAAAAGTGAGAGCTTGTCCATGTTCCCCTCTCTTCCTGCTCTCAGAAATTAGTATGAAGGCATGCAAGGATGGTTGGTGCTGTGGCAACCATCCCATGACCATGAGGAGAAATAGCACTGTCACACTGAGGACAGCAAAGAGGAAAAATGGGAAAAAATTTAGGTCCTAATTGACACTGTGCGCTACTGCCCCATCCCTGAAACTGCCTACCTCCAGGCTTCTTGTTAAGTGAAATAACAAGTGTCACTATTGTTTAAGGCACTCATCAAGCATTTTGTTCTTTATAGCCTAAAGCATTCCTAACTTACATAATACGCTACCTTGAAAATGATTCTCAAGTTGATGGGTGATAGGACAATAGAATCTGGCAATATAGGAATGTTTGGCTTTTCACTGTTATATTCTAGAGGGTTTAGGGGCCAATGGAATTTTCGTAAATCATTATCTGAGGGAAAATTCCCACAAGCAGGGAAATGGTGTAAGACAATGGTGCCACATCTTGATCATTTCTGGATGAGCCCTCAAGGTGTGGGTAGAAGCTATAGCAGGGTTTACCTGACTGATAAGGTTTGGGCAAAGTGTACTCACTCTGGGACCTCTTTCAACTCTGCAATTTTGTGCAGTTCCAATTTTTTCTATTAAGCCATTCTATTTTCCAGGGCTCTTTTGGTTCTCAGTGGATCTGTAATGCACCATTTTAAAAGCACGACGTGGGAATAGCTGACCTTCACTAGCAGTGTGATTTTACCTCTCTGAGCCTCAGTTTCCTCATCTGTAGAATGGGGATACCCACACCCATGTCTCAGCATAAAATAATGTATGCAGGCCGGACACGGTGGCTCACGCCTGTAATCCCAGCACTATGGGAGGCCGAGGCGGGCGGATCATTTGAGCTCAGGAGTTTGGGACCAGCCTGAGCAAGAGCAAGACCCTGTCTCTACTAAAAAAATAGAATGAAATGATTTGGACAGCTAAAAATATATATAGAAAAAATTAGCCGGGCATGGTGGCACACGCCTGTAGTGCCAGCTACTCGGGAGGCTGAGGCAGGAGGATCGCTTAAGCCCAGGAGTTTGAGGTTGCTGTGAGCTAGGCTGACGCCACGGCACTCACTCTAGCCCGGGCAACAGAGTGAGACTCTGTCTCAAAAAAAAAAAAAATAATAATGTATGCAAAGCACTTAGCAGGGTGCCTAGCAGGTGACAGGCGCTGGATGAATGTAGCTCGATTTTGAATCAGTATTTTCACGTATCAGTTTGTCTTGGCAAATACAGTTTGAGCTAATGAAGCTTCCTCCCGGCAGAGATCATCTTTATGGCCTAATGTCTAGTTAGCTGGGGCAGGGGAGGCCTGTGCATCCTCTGCTTCTGAGTTTTAACAATCTGCCTCTAAAAGGTAAGCCTGCCTGCTGAAGGGCTCTGTGGGGAGCTTGGCACAGGCAGCCATGTGGGTTATACTGAGCCAGGGCCGTGCAACCCGGCCACAGAATTAAACATGTGCTCAGGGCACCGGCCAAGCAAGAGCACAGAAACACATGCACAGATTTTTTTTTTTTTTTAAGGATTGTTACGGGAGGAAAATAGAAATTTGTTGGGCTTTTTCGTAGTTATTTTACACGCCATAATTTATTTATGTTTAACCCTAGAGGACCATGATGTTTTCCAGGCTTGGAGCAGCCAAGCCTGAACGGGCTGGGGGCTGCGACGCCCCTGTGCCTTTCCGGGTGGGGGACTGGGGAGCCACCCGCAGCAGGTGGCGGCGAAACTTACCAGAGGGGCGGCCCGACAGACTGCGCGTGTCCCTCCCTCTCGGAGGACTGCTCGTGCCCCCCCTGCCCCACCTCCGGGCGTTCTCGGACCCCTGGAACGGGGCCTTTGTGACCCGCGCCGACGGGGCGTTCTCCCCTGGAAGGACCTGGGAGGGCGCAGGGCCCTCGGGAGGAGGGGACAAGGGCAGGGGGTGCGAAGGACGCTTTCGGGAGCGGGAGACGGGGAGAGGGCGACCCCTTAGCAGACTGGCCCCGGACCCTCCTTGTCACTGACTGGGTCAGCTCTCAGTCCCTCCCTCAGCCACCCCAGCTGCTACCCGCTTACCGTGCTCAGACCCGCAGCTGCCCTGCAAGGCACGGACCGCGCGCAGCTGACTCAAGGGACCCAATTCTCCCTGCTCTGCGGAAAAAAGAAAAAGAGAGAGAGAGAGAAATCATTTATACGGAAAAGCACTTTACCAGTGCTGGGGGGTGGGGTTCCTTCAGGACCCACCCCCACCCCACCCCCTGTGAGCATGAGATCGGAACCCCAGTCTGATCCCGGTCAAGTGTGACCACGGTGACCCTTTCGCTGCCCTAACCAGAGTCTGGCAGTTTAGAGATACTCATTTTTCATACAGAGGCCCTGAAACATAAGTCACCTGCTTCCTCAGAGGCTAAACTCAAGGAACAGTCACAGAGCTAGGGAGAAATTATTGGGGTACTAGTTTTTTCTTTTTTAATTTTATTTATTTATGTTCATTTATTTATTTGAGACAGGGTCTCACTCTGTCACCCTGGGTAGAGTGCAGTGGCATCATGATAGCTCACTGCAACCTCAAACTCCTGGGCTCAAGTGATCCTTCTGCCTCAGCCTCCCCAGTAGCTGGGACTACAGGGGTGTGTCATCATGTCAGGCTAATTTTTCTCTTTTTAGTAGAGATGGGGTCTTGCTCTTGCTCAGGCTGGTCTCGAACTCCTGAGCTCAAGCGATCCTCCTGCCTCGGCCTCCCAGAGTGCTGGGATTACAGGCTGAGCTACCACAACTGGCCATGGGGGACTAGTTTTCTAGAGTGACTTCAATTCCAGGTGACTTCTCCTTTCCTCCTTATATCCCTGAGTGAATTGTAGCTCAGCCCTGCTAAGATCTCCACCCTCTTATACCTAAACTCTGGGACAAGATGTGTTTTAGAACATACTATATTTTCGGTTTCAGAAAGGTAACATGGTACACAAAGGGAGCATGTTGCCCCAGATGTTGCTGGCAGCCATATTGTAACCATGAGGAAAGTTAGCATCACAGGGTATCATGTATAGGGTTTGGGCAACACATTAAAATTAACATGTTAATGTTTCTTCAAGGAAATGCCAAGTGAGATAAATATAGATTCTGAACAGCCTCATGTCAAGCCTTGCCTCCAAATGACTTATACACAGTTTTTTGGATGTACATATATTACCATCCTCATTTTACAGAGGAAGAAACAGAGGCTTGGAGAAACAGCGTTTTGCAATAAGCAGGTCAGCCAGGACTTGAACCTGGGGCGGGCTGTCCCTAGAGCCCCATGCCTTAGCACAACCCCGAGAGGAACCACAGCCCCGGACCCGAGCAGCTCTCTGCAGGCTGGTGTCTCTCCCATCTCTCTGATATTTAAAAGGCTGCTCCAGTCCTCAGCTCCGTGCACAACCCGGTGACTCACACATTTCAAGTGTCAACGACTGAAAAATGATTAAATTCAATTAGGTTCAGGACTTGTTAAAAATAGGCCTTCTGCAGAAGAATTTACTCTCTCTGCCTTTCTGGGTACAGATCTCAGCAGCCCCCATGCAGAGACATACAAGGCTTTTTTAATTAGAACATGCCAGAATCAATTCTGCTAACGGGATCTTCTGCTCCATCAGCGGGGCTTGGAGCGGGGTGAGATGCCAGCTTGCCAACTCGATGAGCCAGCGGTGAGAAACGTTGGCGACAGCAGTGTCTGCCGAATGCAGGAGGAAATTAGAGCCAAGCTCAGAGGGGCTGGGCAAAGGCATTTGGACACGGCCCAGGAAGCTGACTGTCCAAGTGACTCTTTGGCTACAAGGATCAGAAACCCACTTGAACTAACTCAAAATGATTTTTTTTTTTCTGCCTCCCGGCATCTGCTCACCTTTCCTCCTTCCCAGCAGATCCCAGTTTGCTCAGGTAATCATCCCTCGCACATTCAGCCCATGTGATACACACCTTCCAGGTAGATCTCCATTAGTCTTAGCCAATCACAGCCATCCCATGCTCCTTGCCAATGATTGCACCAGGAATCTAAGTTTAAGCCAATGAATGCAGAGCATTCTCCTGGAAATTGCAACTGGTCCAGACATAGGCACGTAACTGACAGTGGCCTAATCAGACAGAAAGGAAGGATATATAATCCAGGGCTGCCAGGAGATGCTTTTCCACCTCCATGGATGTGAACAAAGAAGTATGTTGCTCATGTCTTTTTGTTGCTGGCAGCCCTCTTGTAACCATGAGGGAAACCAATGTGAGATCAAGGTTAGTACATGATGGAAGGAAGAGCCTAGAGGGAATTACACAACAATGTAGCTGGCACCCTGATTATGCCATGCCTGAAACCCACCTTAGTTCTGCACTTCCTATTATGCAAATTAATAAGTTTTCTTATTGTTTAAGCCAGTCTTGATTGCAGTTTCTGCTTCTTTCCGCCAAAAGTGTGCTCAATTACATGAATACCAGGGTTGTCTTGTGTAAGCTGGAGGCAGATGCCCATGAAGAAAAAGAACCAAGAACTAGAAAGCTTTCAGAAAGCAAGTCAGCTCCTCTCTCAAGCTCTGTCTCTCTGGAACCACCTCGTCTCTCAACCCGGCCTCTTTTTTAAAGGACCCTTTTCTCTGCTCTCCCCTGTTCCCCCAGCTTGCTTTTCAGGTGTTCCCATTTTAAAGCATAGTTTAAAAAATAAAAATCAATGTCCTAATCTCAACTTCTCAGGTAAGAGAACACAATTGTCCCAGATGTGATGCCCTGCCCCAATCACATGGGGCAAGGGGGCCGTAGTCAGGTGGCACAATACTCCCTCAGTAGGGACTGTGAAAATAATTCTCAGCAAAGGGGGCACAGGCAGGGAGGACCCAGTAGTGTAGGAGAGAGAACACGGGAGTCCTGGATCTGCCACTAATTTGCTGTGTGCCCTTAGAAAAGTCAGTAGACCTCTCTGAGCCTCGATTTCTTCCTACTTCCAGGACCAAATTGAGAACTCTAAAGCCTGCAAAGATTGTGAAATATTTCACCCCATCTGTGACATTGAAAATAAAACCAGTACTAATCCATAAGCTAAGTGTCAGGCAGTGTGACTGGATCCTGACTTCTGCTGTCATGTCTTTGTAATGACATAACAAATCATTTTGGAAAAAAAAAAGTTGAGGTGTTCCTGCTTCGCTGGTGCCATTGGCACTGGCTTAGTTTGTCTTTTAGGTTACAAACTGTCTTTGTCCAGCCAGGGAGGCCACTCCTGCCCCTTCCATCTTCCTCAGCTCGGCTGAGTGGCCTAATCTCCGTGCTTGTGGCATGTGATGTCCCCCAAGTCTCCCCACTGCAGTGACTGATTTGATGAGAACACCCCACCCAGGTTAGACCAATCAGAGCTTCTTTCCCAGGAAATGGAATTTGGATGCAAACTTCCCCAGGAAACAAAGCGCTGAGTAACAGGTTAACGGGGTATTGGGTGCTGGAACCAAGAGACCGTGCGAAGTCAGGCCGGGGAAGCCATTTTCCACCGAGTGTGCACTGCTGTGGCCACAAAGGTGGCCCCCACTCACGGCCCTTCCCCCACATCTCCCTTGCTCATAAAATCCCGATCTTTATTCCAGGCTTGAATGGAGAACTCTGAATCTCTTAGATCTTGAGATCTCATTGAGTCCGCCTGAGATCTTGGGGTGGCCAGTGAGACACAAGAGGAAACCCACTGGGAGACGCTGGGACAGAGATGCCCTGTGTCCGTGATGCAGGAACTGAAGTTCTGTCCCTGCTGCAGCACCTGCAAGCCTGCCACTGTAGCCCGTGGACTGCCTGGTCACCTTCCATGCATTCATTCCACATCTGCTTAACCCAGCGGAGAGGATGCTGTCGTTTGCAACCGAGAGCTATCAGATACAGACAGAGAGGGCAATGTCCGCATTTAAAGTTTCATATTCCTCCCCGGGGCCATCCAGAACTGCACCCCTCTTGGCCAGTGAAAGCTAGAGTCACCATTATAACCTGAGTGACAGATGGAGACAAGAAATGGTGGGGGTAGGCACAGCCTCTGGAAAGCATTTTGGCCTCATACCGCTAAAGCTCTAAGAATGTTTACACTGTTCAGCCCAGGAACCCTAAATGTGGGGTTCGTCCTAAGAAAATAAGTCAAAGGCAAAAAAAAAAAATCCCGATGCACAGAGATGCCCATTGTAACGTTGTCTGTATAGGGCAAGTGGGAATAAGTAAATAAGGAGAGAGCCGGCCCCGAGAGCTCGTACTAACAGATGCCATTTGTGTAAAGTACAAAATTGGGGGAAACTAACTTATGCTGTTGGAAGTCAGAATACAGATTGTCTGATAGAGGGGGTTGGAGAAGGAATAACTGGAAGGGAAATCAGGAAGTTTCCAGGGTGGTGAGAATATTCTGTTTCTTGATCTGGTTAAGTTCATTTGTGAAAATTCATCAAGATGTACACCTTTGATACGGACCCTTTATACGTGTGTATTGTACTTTAGCAAAAAAGTTTTCTAAAAAGAACAAGAGGAGGATTTTTAAAGGAATTTGTGGCATATCTATTAATGAGACATTCTGGACTATTGAAAAACTAATTGTAAAAATAACCACATCTACTGAGCCTGTGCACAGTGCGTGTGTATTGTTTTACACAGTCCACTTCCCTCCGATTCACGCTCTGCCCTTGCCTGCCTGCCGTGTCCCCAGAAGTGGGGAGCATGGTCCACACCACCCCTGGGCTCCCTTCTGCCTTCTGGTTGGGTTTGGCCAACAGAAGGGGCCAGCAGGAGACCAGAAGGCAGGGTGAGAGAGAGCAGGGACATTTCTTTTAAAGTCCCTCCTTGCTTTGGCATCGTGTCCCTGGCAGTAGCTATGTCCTCGCAGCTGCAGCCTCTGAATGACCCCTCTCCCCGGCCCCAGCCCTCGCTGGGCTCGATCACAGTTCCCTCTGTTGCTAATCTCAGTCCCCTGACCTCCCTTCCCTGTTCCATTAACCCTGCGTGCACTCAGAAAGAAGTCCCTTATTTAAAGTCTCTTGATCCATTTGAATTAGACTCAGTTTTCTTCTGGGGCTCTGACCGTCACAGTCCCTGCCCCACCTTCCTGTGTGACAAGCAAGTGACCTTCTTGGATTCAGTGCTGCAGAGGCTGTGCCCTTAGGAGGACGGTGGGAACCAGCCTGGGAGTGGAGCCAGCATTAATTTCAATTGAGCACCAGGAGCTGTGCCAAAAACTTCCATCTTTTTGAAAAAGTAAATGACTGGGCCCTCCCCCCTCCCTGTGTATGCCATCTTCCTCTTCTTGTCGTGGTCCCACCTTCCTGGCTGAGACTCTGAACAGGTAGAGCTCACAAAGCTGGGGAGACAGGGAAAGAGAAGACTCTGTGTGTCATTTCTTTACCCTGCGAGGGACTGGGGACCAAATGGCTGCCCATCTGGAGGTGGCAGCAGAGACCTGGTGCCCCAAGCAGTATACGTACCCGCCATGCACTCAGCTGCTCTAAGCAGAGATCGGGTCTGTCTGGCCTCCTCTTCAAGGGAAATTGAAGCTTCAGTGTGACGGATTCTGCTGTTTGCCTCTCCGAGATCCACTCAGTCCTTCCTTCTTTCCTTTTCTAACTTTCACTGGGGATGGCACATGCCCAACTTTACAAACTACAACTCCCAGGCTCCTTTGCAGCAATGGCTGGCCATGTGACTAAGATCTGGCCTGGAGCTATGTTTGTGGAGGGCTGGAAAAATCTCTTATTTATCAAGAGAAACAACTTGGCATCACATTTTTTAAAACAAAGTAAGGAAGAGATGATCATTTTTAATGTTGTCTGTGAGAAATATGGAAGAATCTCTCTTAGGCTGAAAACTGCTCTGTTGTTTAGGAAACCATCTGGACGGGACTTTTTAGTTTTGGAGGTGAGCCCTTCTCCCTCCCTCCTTCTCCCTGGGCTGGTCTAGCAGGATGAGACAAAGAAAAGGGTTAAATATATCAGCATAGTGCCTTAAGTAGGATTTAGATTTTTGGAGTGGTCCAGGAGGGCAGGGAGTGAGGACTTATCCTATCCAGGTCTCAGTTGCCTCATCTGTAAAATGGGGATAATGTGAGTATCTACCCTATAGGGTTGTGGTAAGAATTTTAAATGAGTCATTGTATGAAAGGTACTTCTAACAGTGCCTAGCACATAGTAAGTGTTCAAAAGATGTTACCATTACTATTACTGCCATTGTCATTATTATGGAGGAGAAAGATTTTGTTTTTTTGTGAAGGGGGCAAGAAGTTATAGTAGCATGTGGTGATCAGAGCCTAAGGAGAAAGATATGCAAGGGAGAAATGCCCTGTGGTGAGAAAGAAAACAGACTCTCAGAGGCCACAGGTGGTTAATCTTAAAGACAACGAGTTAAGCCACAGGTGGTTGATCAAACACAGGGGCTGTTGCCGGTGCTGTGATCTTTCCCTTCAAAGGGGCAATTATGAGCTGTGAGTTTATTCCTCTTTCTGATAGTTTATTTTTCTCCATTAGACAGTCTGTTAGCAATGCCATCCTTTCACCCACCTGATCAAAATAAATCCCAAGTACACTAAAATGGGTGCCTAGCATGGGACATCCTGAGGGCTCAGCTGTCATAATATTGTGCAGAAAATAGCAAAGATGTAGTTCACCCTCTAAGAGCTTATGTTCTAAGTGGGGGAAATCGGTGTCTATTGGGACAGGATGCAGATGGCTATTGCCACAAGCACAGACCAGTGTCTTCCGTATGTTGAGGGGTGACAGAGCCCTGTGAGAGGCCAGACTGATGGGACCCCAGGCTCTGGACATCTCCCTGCCCCACCCAGACAGCTGGAAGGGGGAATGCTGAGCCAGGCTGGGGTTGAGCGTGGTGCATGGTGGAGGCAGCTAACAGGTGCAAACCGAGTCCCAAGGCCAGAGTGGGAACGGCCAGAGAGGCGAAGGCTCAGGTTTTCTGGATTGTTGAACCGTGGACCCCAGCGCACCTGCAACCTCGAGTGTGAGGTGGGGTTGCCAGTTACAGCGGCCGAGCCAGTTTAAATAGATGCTTTTCCTTATCCCCTGTCAGTTTTCTGGAATAAGAGCAGGACACCTCACAGAGGGTAGAGGTGGAGAATTTGGGCTTCTGGAAGCTGGCAGACTCAGGTCCAAACCTTAGCTTTGCTCTTACTGCTGTGTAGCCTTAGGCAAGCCATTGCCTCTCTGTGAGGCTCGGTCTCTTCTGAAATTAGGGGTAATAGCTACCTACCTCGTGGACTCTCTGAAAATTGGTGCTTGGGCTAGCACTTAGTGAATGCTCCATAACTTGCTCGTTATTATTATTCAGGAAAATGAAATTAGGGTTGACTGTTAGGAAGGGGAGCGTAGTTTCTGGGTCTTCCCAAGCATGCACTAGTAGATGCTTATAAATATTTTCTTCCTGTTCCCTGTCGAACTCACAGTAGTCACATGACTTGCTATGGCCAATGAAACATGGACGGAAGAGACGTGTCCCTTCTGGTAAAGGTTTGAAGAGCTGGCACGTGTGCTCCAGGGCTCTTTCCCCCTTGCCCAGGGACGTGATTTCCGGGGAGCAGCTGCCTTCAGTGGGGCTCAGAGAGGAGCAGGTGGCGCTGCTCCCGGGGCACGGAGGGCACCAGTCAGAGTTTCTGGCAGGAAAATGGAAACCACATCAGTCATTTTAACAAACAGAATTTATTACAGAGCATCGGGACAGATGTGGACGACTGAAAAAGCAAAGGGGAGTGATGAGACTGCACAGAGATACCAACGGCAGGAAGCAGCCGCTGTCCCCAGGCTGGTGGGGAACAAAGGGTCAAGGTCAGAGTGTCAGACCCCGGTGCCTTGGAGGAGGCGCTTCGGACTCCGAGTGGGGTGCTGCTCAGCTCGTGCTGCTGTCACCAGGGACACGGGAGGCTGGTTCCAAGAGAGCGTGTAAATAAGCTGGAGACTGGAACCAATGGCCACTGGGTGACACTAACCGGAACAGACAACAGAAGGAAAGGACAGTCCTTTCTCCTCCCTCCAGCCTGCAGCCTCCCATGTGCCCCTGCAGCCTCGCAGAGCCAGCAGGGAGCAGCTGGCGAAGAGGCCGTGTGGCTCTGGGGTCCCGGCCCAGCATCACAGAGCAGAGAATAGAAAGGCCGGCATGTAGCTGAGAGATGGCAGCTTAATAACAGGTGCGTGGAGCGACAGTGAGAAGTCACTCCCTGTCTAAAGCCACCGAGGCACTGGGCTGTTTGTTACTCAGCATAGCCAAGTCCTTTCTGACTCTCCCACAGCCTCAGCCTCCAGCCTGCATCTCGAGACCCCTTCAAGTCCAACGAGGGGCTCCCCTCCTCACTGGTTTACCTCTTCACCTGCCTTATATTGAATGCCGTCCCTTCCCAAGGGGCTCTAGAAGCCTCTAAACCCCTAAACATCAACCCTGTGAGAGAGGCAGAGCCCTGGTTCATTGCAGGAAGGAAGTAAAGCACAGAGAGGTGAAGAACTTGCTCGAGGTCACACAATGCGTTACTTGCAGAATTCAGACTTGACCCCAGAACTCCTGACTCCCAAACTAGGTTGCCTGAGGAACCTGGTACTAAAAATAATAATAGGCTGAGTGAAATGGCTCATGCTTTTGGGAGGCTGAGGCAGGGAGATCGCTTGAGGCCAGCAGTTCGAGACCAGACTGAGCAACATAGCAGAATCCCCATCTCTACAAAATTTTAAAAGTAAAACAAGTAGTCAGGCATGGTGGCACAGGCCTGTTGTCTCTCACCTGTAATCCTAGCACTTTGGGAGGCTGAGGCTGGAGGATCACTTGAGGCCAGGAGTTCGGGGCTGCAGTGAGCAATAATCGTGCCACTATACTCCAGCCTGAGTGACAGAGTGAGAAAAAAAAAAAGATTTAAAAAAATAACAATAATAACAGATGCCCAAATCCCAAGCAAGGAGATTCAGATTCAGGAAGTCTGGGAGTGGGGGGGTGGGTATTGAGAATGTGTATTTAACAACAATCATAAACACAAACATTTCTATAGCACTTTTTTGGTGCCAGGCATGGCTCTAAGTGCTTTGCATCTATGAACTCATTTAATCTTCACAACAAATCTATGAGGTCTGTATTATTATTTTCCCATTTTACAGGGGTGGAAACTGAGGCACATCTCTATAACAAGTGGGGAATCTGATACCACGGAGCATCAGATTCTTTCAGGAATCGTAAATTGTTTGGCCCACAATGGCCACATGTATAAATCCTAAGCATTTGTGCAAGAGAAAATGGGGTACAGTGTTCCAGAACAGGGTGCTGGAGCCAGACCAGGTTTGAATCCAGGGTGACGAACAGTTTTCCTGTACTGAGGACTTTCCTGGGACGTGGGACTTACAGCGCTAAAACCAGCACGGTCCCAGGAAAACTGGGACAGTTGGTCACCTTTTATCCGAGTTCTACCACTCACCGGTGTGTAACTTTAGTGCAAGTTACAAGGCCCCTCTGTACCTCAGTTTCCCCATCTGTAGAATAGGGGTCATAATAGTCTCTACCTCATAATGTTGCATTGATATTTAACACCTTAAGGTGTTTCAGAGCTGCCTGTTTGCCATTAATATGATTAAAACTTGGATTTCCAGCTTTACCTTCCTTGAAAGATTGGAAGATCTGGCGACAAAAGCCTCACATGCTTATTTACCTTATTTCCTAGCAAACATTTATATACAGCACGTTTTCCTACGTGCCAAGCTCTATCCTAAGCTCTTGCAAACATTTATTTATTCATTTAGCCCTCACAAAAACTCTATGAGGGGGGCTCGATTATCGTTCAGTTTTACAGATGAGGAAACTGAGGCACAAGGAGGGACAGTGACTTGCCCAATGTCACGCAGTGAGTTAAGAGGCAGAGCCAGGACCCAAACACAGATTGTCTGGCACTATTCAGGGACAATCAGCTGGCGCTGGGTCTTAACTGTCCCCTTGAAGAGGGCACAGACTCCGCATTCCGCCCCAGCCCCCAACCCCAATTTTATATTTCCATTCCTCCCAGGGCCCTGTGGGCTGCGTTTTCTGCCCCCACCTCCTGGGGCTCAACCACAGCGGGAGCTTTACCAAACGACCCCAGGTGAGCAAGGCTGAGGTCACACCGGCCTGATGGTTTGGAATTTAGCCTGAGGTCCCGAAGTCTAACTTTCGTTTTCTGGGTCCCGGGCTTTCTCGAAAACCCATCCTCTCCTCAGACAGATTTAGATTAATCCCCTTATCCAATAAGCCTAGTGCAGGATCAGCCGGACAGTCGGGTCACCTGCTTTAGCCCGGCCAGACCGGATTACCCTCCGTGACCCCAAAATTCACTCATGCGCACCTGCTCCTGGGATGTTTGCTGATTAATAACAGCAGGGAGTTTGGGGACAGTGTGTTTTCCACCTTCTGGGAGCATCTATGGCTTGAACACCAAGGCCACCTGACGTAGGGCTGTAGTTAAACACCCATCACCCGTGGCCTCCCCCTTCGTCCCCAGCTACCCACCCTGCCCTGCTCGGCATCATTTTCAAGTTCCACCAAATTTCATATAATTCAATGTCCCAGAAAATAAAAGCTGATCTAGGCCAGGTGCAGTGGATCACACCTGTAATGCCAGCACTCTGGGAGGCCAAGGTGGGAGGGTCACTTGAGCCCAGGAGTTCAAGACCAGCCTGAGCAATAGTGAGACCCCATGTCTACTAAAAATAGAAAAAATTAGCAGGGTGTGGTGGCATGTGCCTGTAGTCCCAGCTACTCGGGAGGCTGAAGCAGGAGGATCGCAGCCCTTGTAAGAGCTGAGCACCCCTCTCACCCCCAATCTGCTTTCTCAGCCCCGTTTAGCTCTTTCTTGCCCAGGTGCAAGGACTCACACGCATCCCCTTTGTTGAAAGTGCTGTTGTCACCTCTCTTTCAGGGTTTCCCTTCTCACACTTAGCTTCAGGGCGGGCTACAACCTCCCAGCCACCGTCTTCCTCCTCGCCCTGATTTACTTTCAGCCCAGTGCCCACCGCGCCCCAGGCACCATGCTGGAGATTTCTGCAGGCACGAGCTCATTTGCTGCTCACCCTGTGGGGCAAGCCAGGTGGGAGGCCACAGGGTATAAACAGTCTTCCAACAGCCAAACAGCCACGGAGGCAGAACTGTCGCAGATTTGGTAAATCGGTGGTTGGCCGGAGAACATGGTGGTTACGGGCTTGGGGCTGTGAAGTCAGACAGACCTAATCTCAACTCCCACCTCTGCGTGTGCTAGCTGTGTGACTTGGGCAAGTGACTTAACCTCTCTGCGCTTCTGTTTCCTGATCCATGCTCCATGAAATAACGTTCACAGTGGTGCACCAGGGGATGCCACTTACACAAACTGTGGAGTCCATTCTACCCCTGACCCCCACCACTAAGTCGTCCTGCAAGGCGGTGGCACTGACAATACTGCCTCTCTCAGAACATTGTTGTCAGGGTTCAATGTGGCAAGAGTAGGCACACTGCAGTCAGCCCAATAACCTTTTCCCCATTTTACAGAAGAAGAAACTGAGGTTCAGAGAGGTCAAATGATATGCCTCGGGTCACATGTTAAGTAAATGATTGAGCCAGGATTTGAATTCAAAGTTTCTTTTAATTCAGAGCCTGTGCACTCTCCAACCTGCTGTTCTGTCCCCAGACATCTCCGGTTTGGATGGATGCTACACTGCACACATCTTCACAGCCGCAGTCCACCCCCTCCCCCTCAGGGTGCAGCCTATCCTCCCACCTTCTGCATCCCTCCAGGCCCCCGACAGGCCAAACCCGCCCAGCTGCAGAGGGCAAGGCAGCCTATGGATGTATCGCAGAGCAGGTGGAGGGGGTGGGGAGTGGATCTGGGGAGGCCACCATGTGACACCCAACATTGCCCAGGGTCACACCGCTAGTTAATGGCAGAATCAGAATTCGAATACAAGCTGTCTGGCTCCAGCATGTACGAAGACAGCTGTAGAAGGCCAGGTCTAAAGACCACCTACCAGACTGGGGACACACCCTGACGCTGACACATCACTGTGGCCGGGTTGCATGCTCCTCAGCCTCCAACTGCAGCTTCCTTCCAGAGCTTTCTGGACCTTACTTGTTCCCTGGTGAGAGGGGTGCCGAGATGGTTAGGCAAACACAGGCTTTGTAGTCAGATGGGCTTAGGTTCAGATCCCAGCTCAGCCACTTCTTAACTAAGCAATGAGGAATAAGTGACGTCACCTTTTCGAACCTCAGCCACCTTATCTGTGAAATGAACCTAATGTTTTTTCACACCACAAAGAGGGGCGAGAGTCCTGGGGGAGCAGATCTGCCCAGAGGGCCCAGCATGTGGCCAGCGCTCAGTGCGCAGGGAGGACTCCATTGCAGTTTTCATCCCCACTCAACCTTGACCTCAGTCTGCCCTCTGCTCCCCGCCCGCCCACCAGCCTGCTCCTCGACCTTGCCAGAACCCTCCCGCCTTCCAGAGGATCAAAGTCAGAGAAATTAAAAGCCCAGCAGGGATCCCTTAAAACGCAGCCAGCTTAGCAACCGCGGCAATTAAGAAATCTCCTGGATTTGAGTTCTGAGCAAATCGGATCTTAAAAACCAGAGTCCCCAACTTGAAATCCCTCTGAGGAACTAAATCCGGTGCCCTGCAAAGGTTTTTCTTGCTTTTTTCACAATATAGTTCTTTGAACTCCTGAGAGGTGAGAGTCATGCGTGTGTGTATCTAGACAGGACTGACCGATCCTCTTCAAGGTCGATGCCCTGTTCCCCAGACAGACACAAACGAGGGGCATTCTGCCCGACCAGCTGCTCCAGACTCTCAGCAACGTCAAGGTCATGAATGACGGGAGTGGGGACAAGGCTGAGGAACTCTTTCAGATTAAAAGGGACCAAAAAAATAAATTAATAAAAAGACAACCAAAAGCACAGTGCGATCGTTTAAAAAAGGGGAGAGGAGGAGGAAAATTTATTATGTGAAAATTTACTAAGGAAATTTACCATGTCCTGTGGGTTAGAAAATAGTATGGTTTTGAATCTAAATATCCTGAATTTGATAATTATGCTGAGTTATGTAAGAGAATTTCCTTGTTCTCAGGAGGTAAGCTCAGTTAAAGAGCCATTGTGTTTGGAACATCTCAAATGATTCAGAAAAAAAAATGATACGCACATTTATATGTGGAAAGAGAAATGATTGAGCACACAGGACTCCAGTCTATATGTGACTCCTCTGAACTATTCTTGCAACTTTTTTGTAAAAGTGAAATTATTTCAGTGAGAAGATTTTTTTTCAAACGCAGATTCCTGGCGAGCCCAGCTCACCGGACTTTTGGAGCTGCCCAGGAATCTGCATTTGTAGCAAGCTCCCTGGGGGATGCTGGTACACAGCAAGCCTAATTCCAGCTCTGCAGAAACGTGGGCCTCTGTTTCCAATCAGGGGACAGAAGCACAGGCCCTGTGGCTTCTACACGCCTTTCCCTGCTGTTCCAGGCAACAATCAGAGAGCCACTGATGGAGGGTTTTGCAAACCAACAGCACCACGGGCTCTTCCAGATTTTTGCCAAGGGCAGAGCTTGCTCTGAGCCTCTAACCCACTCATAATGACACGCTTAAAATACAATTTGCTAAAGACAATCTTCTGGGGAAGGGAGACAGGAAGACAGAAACCGAGGGTAAAGAAGGCCTCCGGGACACGTCAAAGGGGGACCCGGGAAGGCCAGAGGGCTCCTGTGTGTGTATTCATCAGGGATAATGGTGACACCGCTTGGCTTTAATCCTCCTTAGTAATTTTCATTTGGGGACATTGGCAGCAGCTGCCATTTCTTAATACATGGGAGGCACCAACAGCTCTGCTTGGCATCGCAGTTCAAATACGCCGTCAGGGACAGGACAGGAGGGTGGGGGCGGGGGAAGGCGGGGGACAGGGGCAGTCTCACCAAGACGGCTGCTTCTCTCAAACCAAGCCTCAGAAAAAGTGACAAGACGCCACGGGCCAATTAGGAGAAAAACATCTCAGGCAGAGGCATGACAGCTCAGCCAGGGGCTTGCAAACCACTTTGACCAGGACCCACAATACGGAAGACATTCGCGTCACGACCCAGTTCACACGCTGCGGTGGACAGCAAATGTTCCATGTCCTTTCAGGGAGGACCCTACTGCCCCAGCTGTGGGAGTGTTGTCCTCAGAGAGCCTCCAGCCGTGAGCCCCTGGGCTGGGCCCTGCCCCATCTGCAGAGGGCCACCCAACTACAGGCTCTGAAGAGCCATTGCAATATTGTAACTTCCAGGTGCCCCGTGGGGCTAGTTAAGGGGGTCGTTGGACTTGTACCCTGGTCAGCTTCTCCCCTGCTCACTCCTGCTCCCCTCCGCCACCTCCTGAGCACTAAATTCCGTCCCAGAGTGGGCTTGCTTCCTGGGGAACCTAACCTGGGAGACACATGTGCAAGACAATATTGATTCTGTCTGTCTGTCATGCATCCATATTATCTATACTGTTTCATGTATTTTGATGTTGGTCGTGACCCACCACGTGGATTTCATGACTCACTCAGCCATGGGCTTGGGAACACCGGCCTGGGCTACGCCCATGAAGCATGAAGGACGGGCAGTGGACACACTTTGGGATGTCTTTGGCTGCAGGCAACATGGATTACATAAGAAGGTTCATTTTTTGCATAACAACAGATTTGGCAACAGGTGGTTGCAGAGTTAGTTCATGACTCAACCTCTTCATGAAGGACCCAGGTTCTTTCCTTATTTCTTCTCCAACATCCTTGACATCCTGGCCATGGTCACAGATGGCTGCCGTTGCCACTGCCAGGCATCCTGTACTCATACAAGGACTTCCAAAGGAGAAGCAGGGGTGGAGAGCATGGATGGAGAGCATCTCTTCACACATTTCTTTTAATTCAGAAAAAAATAAAAATTCTGCAGAAGCCCCAGGAGCAGACTTTCCCTTATGTCTCCTTGGTCAGAAGTGGCTCATTATTCATGTCTAAACCAATCTCTGTCATCCTAGACCTAAGGTTCCATTAGCAAAAACAGAAGGGTGAATGAATGTTGGAAAGGGCTGCACAGTCCATGTCAGATATCCCATTCAGCCCTTATTTCCTTCTAGGGTCTCCTGTCAAAGACCCCGAGGCCAGGGCAGAGTCATTGCTCCAAGGCAGATGCACAGCAATCATACCACCACCCAGCATCCCGGATCCATGACAGACATCACTAGTCGATTGCAGCAAGCAGGAATGCAGTTTCACAAGGTATCTCAACAAAGGACTCCATGTACCCATTACCAACTCATTAGAGTTAGAACCTGAGATAAAATCTGGTTCCTGTCCTGACCTCTATACCAGCAGATAACAAAGGAAACTTATATAAGTGAGGGTTGACTAGTTACTGCTCCATACTTTCAGAACACTCTCTGACTCATGCTGCCCATCCCTCCCTCCTCACTTGGAATGTTTGCTCCTTCTCTCCACTTATTTAAATCCCCCCAGTCTTTCAAAGAGGTCCAACCCAAGCCTGACTCCTCCAAGAAGTCTCCCCTGGGTATCCCAACCTTGTTTAAAATTATTCGCTGAACCCATTGACCAAATTTAACATCACTCCAGGCGGGATAAACAGACACCGTGTGCTTCCTGCTATGATGTAGGAAGTAGCCCTGTAAAATATTCTTGCCAACAATCCAATGTGCATCCAACCCAGCCTGCAGGTTAACTACCAGTTTGCAAGGAATAGTGCTAACAATAAATCGCACATGGGATGTAATTAGCAAAAATCTAGAATGTCGGAAACTAAAGGACCAAGACCCATGGTCTTCAGCAAGTAAGTGACATTTTAAAAAGAGCAAAAATTTTGCTGACGTGTATCGATTATCTATTTGCCACAATAAAACTGTAATAAACTACACTGGAGAGTAGTGATTTAAAAATAACAATTTATGACTACACACGAGGCTATGGCTCTTTTGGTCTGGGCCAAGTTCAGTTGATCTGTGCTGGACTTGCGTACACTCCTGGGTCAGCTGGCTGGTCGGAGGGCATGGACTGGTCTAGAATGGCCTCACCTGGGAGAGCTCTCCTCCACATGGTCTTTCTCCCCACAGCTGGCTGCTGGGGCTTGCTCTCGTGGCTGAGGCCGGGGTCCAAGAGAACGTGTGGAATTCCACAAGACACATCAAGGCCTGGACCCAGAAATCATCCAGCTTCACTCCTGCAGCATCCTATTGGTCCAAGCAAGTCACATGATCCAGCCCAGCCTCAGAGGTTGGAAATAGCCTCCACCTCTCAACACCTTACCAAGGGCAAGGAGGCAGAGACCATTTTTGGCAACGAATTCACCAATTCAGCTAATAGAGGAGACTAAGTACCTATCAACTAAATGCAATGTGTGCTTTCGTTCGGATCCTGACTTCAACAAAGCACCCGTAAAACCTCATTTTTGTGGTCATTAGGGCAAATTGAACATAGAATGAATACTAAATGGTAATAAGAAATTGTTAGTTCTTTAAGTATCATAATGATACTGTGAATATTTTTAATGCCCTTATTGTTAGAAGAACATACTAAAGTATTTGTGGGTGAAATTATATGATGTCTGGAATTTATTTAAAGATATTCCAGCGAGACTATAGTCCCAGCTACACAGGAGGCTGAGGAGGGAGGATCACTTGAGCCCAGGAGTTTGAGGCCAGCCTGGGCAAAACAGTGAGTCCTTGTCTCTAAAAAATAAGAATAAAAAAGATATCCCAGCAAGAAAAGGAAGTAGGGTATGTGTAGGGGTAGGAGATATAATAAGAATGGCAGAAGGTTGGTAGCTGTTGAAGCTGGGTAACACATACATGGGAGTTTATGATGCTATTCTCACGACATTTAAGTGAGTGTGTTCCGATTTTTCCATAATAAGAAATGTTTAGAAATTATTCATCAGCTTTCTTTTCCTCATGTCTTAATAGTTTCATAAAGTATGGTGTGATTACATAATCGTAATAATGCGGTGGTTCAAGAGCATTCCAGAGAAAGTCTCAGTTCGGAGCTATCCAGTCTTTAACACCTAGAAAGCACTTGTTAATGCCCCTTCATAGCAAAGTGAGAGGAGGTTCAAAGTGAGAGCTCTTAGCAGGAACAAGATACAGTAAGAATATCATATCAGTGTTTGATTTTCATTTTTTTTTTATTTTTTACCATTGCCTTCACGCTAGCATGAGTACACTGCTTCTCCATTTGTGGGTAGTGATACAAAATTTTCTTTTAAAATAAATTAAGGCTATAAAAAGTGAATTGATTTTTTAAAAAAGTGATTGAATCAGTTATGGTACAGATGATGAAAGGTTATGGCTAAAACCGTGAAGGTGGTTGTTATCACTGGGGTTGGCCACCCACTCTGGCAAACAATTCCACACTCACTGGCTTTACGTAATAAAGTTCTATTTCTCAAGTCACAGCCCAGCGCAAGTCAGTGGAGGCCTCTGTTCCTGAGAGTCATTCGGGAACACAGGCTCCTTCCAGCTAGAGGCTCTGAACCGCCCCCCAGGCTTTGGAGTCCCCCATGGAACCTTCTATAAATGCATTCAGCTGGCCAGCGAGAGCAGTGAGAAAGAGACGGCAGTGTCGCATGGAAGGATTTGGGGGCCAGGCCTAGACACGCATACTTCACTTCAGCCCGTGTTCCATTGGCTAGAACTTCATCACATGGTTCCACTTAGCTGCAAGGGAGGCTGGAACTAAAGCCATACGCCCAGGAAGAAGGGTCGGTTGTGAGCATTTAGCATTACTTCTGCCACAGTAGTCCTCAAATGACTGAAATCTGAGAAAAAACTGGTCTATAAGATGAAGCCCAAACTCCTCAGTGGAGAAAGCAAAGGTCTTTATGATCCTGGCTGTGTCGCTCAAGGTTCAATCAGAGAACCGCTGTGGGCATCAGAGGAGAAGGGATTTGTTGCAGGGCTTAGACCTCACACAGTTGTAGGAGCTGGTAGAGGAGTCTCTTCGCTGACATTGTCTCTGGGTTACTTAGATCAGTTGTCAAGCAGGAGGCTGGACATGAACAAGAGCCAGGACAAATAAGAACCTTGAGAATGAACTTGGAGCCACAAGGACAACTGAGGGACTATGGCAACTGTGCCCACAGGGCCTGGGGCTTTGCATTGACCTTCAGAGCATAAACAGTATGACTCAGTTTCCTTCCCACCTTCCAAATCTCACACGAATTTCTCCTGTGGCTGATGCAAACCCAGGACCATATATAGAGAAAGTAATTCTGGAAAAGTGGTTCTAACTGAGCTTCGTGGGCCTGTGGAACACTCAAGCTTCATCCCCAGCTCATGTCTTCCACTCCAGCCCGGCCAACAATGTGCGTTTTTTCAACTATACCAGATGTTTCCTCACCTGCCGTGCTGTTGCCTCCAGCTGGAATGTTTTTACCTGCCACTATCTTGTTCCTGACTCATCCTCAGCCTTCAAGATCTAGTCAAATGTCGCCTCTCCTAGTCATCCCTCCTAGGAAGCCTTCCCCGGTGTCTCTGGAGAGAAATGGGAGACTAGTGGGGCCATAAATACAGTGGAGGGTTGTGCAATTTGTGATCCGTCTCCATAACCCTTCAAATCTTCAGCAAAATTGCTACGCATACTAAATGCCGAGTGTGAGCAGATTTCCTCTCAAAGATAGTGACGAGGCTGGGCTTCTCATCTGGGTTTGACGCAGGATGGAAGCAAGACGGGTCACACGGGCACAAGAGCCCTGTGAGAGCTTGGGCCAGCCTGCCCCGACCTCCGCAGGGCTCCAGATGAGAGAACAAATGGAGGTTCCCAGCCCATGTGTCTAAATATCTTCCTGGCATAAATCAAACTCACAAATTTTCAAATAAAATATGTTCTAACATCCTCTTTTAACACGTATATCTTCATCACAACAAAGTGAAAAAAACTATGTATACAGCTATAGCTTTTATATGTCTGAAATTGGCAAAATATCAAAGATGAGTAAATTAAATTATGACTGTGAATGTCTGGGTGTTTTATTGATGGGCCAGTGATGTCGAAATCTGTAATTTTAGAGACATACATATTAACAAATTATTGTGTATTTATTCATAGGATTTCTTTTTCTTGCCTTCATTTTAGCAAAATCACTTATGTTGTTATAATCAAGATTTTTACATAATTTGCCTTCTATTGACACTGATGATCTAAAGGAATAAAAAATAAAACATAATCATAATCAGCTCAAAGTATGCAAAATTTGAATATATTTTCACTAAAAATGTGAATTAAAGGAAATATAAAACATTAACTAAGATTATTTTATGCTTTTAAAAGTTGTTTTTCTCCTAAAATATGCTATTAACTGTTTCTGTTAAAATTAAATTATTTATTCAATTGAAATTATCTTTTAAAATCAAAAGGCAAAATACAAATGGTAAAATCAAAATAACCTTTTAAAACAATTTATTTAAGTAAAGCTATAAATATTAGTTTAATTTTAAAATTTAATTAAATCTTAAGAAATATTTAAAAATACAAGGACTAACAATACCAGAGTTCAGTGTCTAGTGGTCAATGTAAAGAAATATATCCCACTTCATGCATTTTACATCCAGATCTACATATACTCAAATTTAAGAGTAATATGAATTGTTTAATATTTCAAAATGATCCTCTGTTGCCGTGTTAGTTACATATATATTGCTGTGTAACAAATTATCATAAATTTAACAGCTTAAAATGACACAGATTTACTATCTCACAGTTTCTGTGGTCAGGAATCCCTCTATGGCTCAGCTGGGTTCTCTGCTTCAGGGTCTCACAAGGCTGCAAACAAGGTGTCAGCCAGGGCTGGGGTCTCATCAGAGACTCAAGTGGGGAAGGATTTGTTTCCAAGGTCACATGGTTGTTCTGGGTCCAATTCCTTACAGGCTGTCAGACTGAAAGCCTCAGCTTCCTTATGCATTTGTGCTATCCGAGAGGAAGGATCTGGCAAGTTAATTCACTGGTCTTTGTTCCTATCTAAGTGCTTCTAACTCTCTGATTATCCCTGCCCTACAAGAACATCCATCTCCAGTGTTGGCAGCAGCCCAACCCGTGAACCTTCACTGCATTAGGACACAGTTGTCATTTTGAGGACACAGTCTAAGGGATGTGGAGAAGCTTTTCCCTGCGGTCTGAATGGCATTAGTCCTGAGAGTGGCTGTTTTGGGTTCCAGGTTGTGCTATGACAGCTCTGAGTACCAGGCTCCGGGTGACAGACTCTGAGTGACAGAGGCCCCCATGTGTTTTGTAATAAATTCTTCCTTTGTGTGTGTATGGTTGTGATTCTTCAGGGCTGCTTGAGTATCCTAACATGGTGGCTGGATTCTCCCAGAGCAAGTGATCTAAGAGAGAGAGAGCAAGGGAGAAGCCATGATGTCTTTTATGACCTAGTGTTGGAAGTCACACACCATCATTTCTGCAGTATCCATCTGGTGACACAGGTCAGCCCTATTCATGCGGGAGGGTGCTACACCAGGGGAGGCAGAATTTTAAGATAGCCCCCAAGATCCCACCCCCTGGTATCCATACCCTGTGTAATCTCCTTCCCTTGAATGTGGTAGGATTTGTGAATTTAATGAGATGTCACACTCATGATTATGTTATGTTATAAAGCAAAAAAGAGATTTTATAGATTTGGTTAAGGTCCCTAATAAGTTGAATGTGAGTTAATCAAAAGAGAAAATGCCCCCAGTGGCCTGACCTAACCAAGTAAAGCCCTTAAAAGAGGTCAGAGAGATTCAAAGCCAAAAACGATTTCTCCTGCTGGCCTCGAGGAAGCAAATAACTGTGTGGGAACCGCCTGTGGAGGGGCCGCATGGCCGGGATTTGAGAACAGCCTCTAGGAGCTATGACTGTTTCCCTGCTGACAGCTAGGAAGAAAATGGGGACCTCCATCACACAGCCATAAGAAATAACATCTGCCAGCAACCTAGAAGGAAATAACGTCTCCAATGCTTAGAAGAGGACAAGCCTCACATGAGATTGCAACCCCACTGACATCTTGGTTTAGCCTGGTGAGACCCTGTGCAGAGAACTTCTGACCTGTAGAAACTATGAGAATAGGGCCGGGCGCAGTGGCTCACGCCTGTAATCCTAGCACTCTGGGAGGCCGAGGCGGGAGGATCGCTTGAGGTCAGAAGTTCAAGACCAGCCTCAGCAAGAGCAAGACCCCTTCACTCCTCCTAAATTGTGCAAAAAAGAAAAAACAAATAAAAAACAGCAAGACCCGTCTCCACTAAAAAAAAAGAAAAGAAAAAGAAACTGTGAGAATAAACAGGTATTGTTTTAAGCTGCTACATTACGGTAATTTGCTACATACCGGTAGAAAACGAATACTAGTGTCAATATCAGGAGGCAAGAATTGTCGGGGGCTGGGGACTGGCTACCAAAACTTAGCACTGTCAGAGATTTTCCTTTTTGTCTACCTGGTTTGTGTCACCTGCTTTTCTTCCCTCTATTTCCCATGTACAACCTTCCTTATACTTCACTCATTCACTCACCTACTCCTCTGTTCACTCATTCATTCATTCCACAAACGATTCCTGACCCTCTACTCTGTTCACATCGTGTGCTGGTTACTGGGGACACAGAAGTGACTCCTGTATTCCCCAACCCGGAGCTCCAGTCTGGAGCAGGAAGCATCCCAACATAACCCATATGTAGTTCACACTCCAGAACCTTCCAGGGATTGGTTTCAGCACACTGTTCTGCCTCAGAACTCCCAAAGCAATGGTTTACAACAGCGTGGAGACCAAGGATGGTATCACTTCACATATCACCAACCAAATGTTATTAAACTTCTGTATTAAATGTCTCTGTCCTCAAGCTCTACTTTTTTTTTTTGAGACAGAGTCTCGCTCAGTCACCTGGGTTGAGAGCAGTGGCGTCACAATAGCTCACTGCAACCTCAAACTCCTGAGTTCAAGCGATCCTCCCACCTCGGCCTCCCAGAGAGCTAGGATGACAGGCGTGAGCCACCATGTCCAGCCATCTTTTTGTTTTCATATTCCACTTGGCACAACAAAAGCCTGGGGAGAAACCAAACCCACGTGAATGTGGGTGGAAGAGGGATTGTCCTCCCCGATTCTCGAGGCAGCTCCGCCCTAGCCCTTGTGACCTTGAATGACATACCTGCTGTCCCAGTTTCCTGGCCTGCATTCTGGCAAAGGCCCTCAGGGGACAAGAGCAGCTCCCAGGGTACCCCAGCCAGGCTTCTGACATTCTTTTGAGGAAGGTGGTAGGTAAACAGCAAATCCAGATAATGACCATCTGAGGGCTTTCAGAATGAGGGCATTAGAGAAGAAGGTCAAAGATCCTGAGGTCCAACATCCAGCTTCCAGGACACCACAGCAACCCCAGCTAGGGTTCCTCAGGGCCCCTCAGGGTTGGGTATGAGGCTGAGCGGCTGGACTTCCCGGGTCACTATTCTGGAAGCCAGTCCTCCACCCTGAGTGACATGCATCTTCACCACTCTTCTGTCTCAGCCAGTCTCGTGGCTTTAAATATTGTCTATAGGATGATTCATCAATCTCCTGTCCTGCCTTCTCTCTTGAGCCCCTGTCCCACTATCCAGCTGCTAACTGAAGTGTCCCCTGGGATGTGCCATGGCCACAGCAAGTTCCCCACGTCCAGAATGGAGCCCACCCCACCCCCCTCCTCCCCACCTCAACAGCTCCGTCGCCACCCACGCAGTTGCTCAAGCCAGAAACCAACCAGTTGTCCTTGATTCTTCTCTTGCTGCCATCACCCGGCTGTCACACACCAGCGAAGCTTTCTGGCTTCTTTGAAACAGCTCCCCGATCTGTTTCCTTCTCTCTGTCTCCACGGCTCCCACCTTGGTCCAGGGCTATGCAGTAACCTCCTCACTACGCTCCCTGCTTCCTCTCTTGTCCCGCTACAGTCTATTCCACACAGCAACCTGAGAACATATTGTTCCCCTGCTTAAACTCTCCAAGTTTGTGTGCAGCTGACATGCACCTGCTTGATCTGGCCCCTGCCTGCATCTCGAACTTCGCTCTCCCCTGTTACTCCGCGCTAGCCACGGTGGCATTCTTTCCCCTCCCTCCACACACCAAGCTTGATCTGACCCCAGGGCCTTTGCATGTGCTGTTCCTGCTGCCTGGAATCCTCTCCATCTTCTCACCTATTTGTGTAGCTCCCTCCTGTTTGTTTGTTTGTTTGTTTGCCATTTAGATCTCAGTCCAAAAGTCACCTTTTAGAGACCCCATCCCTATCTAAAGTTGTCCCACCCACCCCTCTCCCACCCAGCCACTGGCTGCTACCTCATCTTATCACATTTCCCCCACAGATCTTATCACTACCTCATTTTTGTTTGCTTGCTTGTTTGTTTAGATTGTCTTCCGCATTGGAATTTCAGCTCCGAGAAGGCTGTCCCCAGACCAGCGCCTGACATAAGGGACTTGCTCAGGAAATATCTCTCAAATTCACTCATCTGTTCAATCTGCGAGTACTTATTGAGGCTCACTGCTTAGTGACTCAGGGCACCAAGACTTCTGGCATCAGTGGGTTCAAATCCAGCCTTCACCGTCACCCAGCTCTGACATTCCCCTCTCTGAACCTGTTTCCTCACCCATAAAATGGGAACAATACCTACTTGGCAGGATTGTTTTGAGAATTAAACAGTTACTCGTGGAAAAAAAAAAAAAGCAAAAAAGGCTACCAGACAGCCTGGCACACGGTAGGTACTCATTAAATGTACCTTTGTCCCATGGCTAACGGTGACCCCGGAAAGTGTGGGCACAGGCCTGGGGGCTCTGGCACAGCTGTGGGACAGCTGCAAGCCTGCATGTGGGGGAGACTGAGAACGGATGTCGTTCGGGCGGGGGACCCGGAGGCCAGCTGGTGACCCGCTTGGCCACAGGAACAAGGGAGAAAAGGACCAGAAACAAGCCAGGGCAGCTTCCTGAAATGACAGTGTGGGAACAGCCTCGGGACACAGGATGTCTCGCAGTGGCAAATAACCGGGAAGGCGGGCACACAAGTGCCTCCATCTCTCGCCCCGAGACTCCCCGGGCAGGGCAGGGAACGTGGCCACCCCTCAGAGCCTGCCTGTCCCCAGCCCACCTGTGCGTGCCCTGGGCAGGACAGAGAGTCGTCTGGCAGAGACTAAGACACCAGGCTGCCGGGTAGGTTTGAAACGGAGGCTGTCCTTCCATTCAGCGGAATACTCTGCAGTGGCAAAAAAATAATGAGGATGCTCTTTACGCACCGATACGAGTGGGCTCTAAGATACGTTGTGAAGTCGGAAAAGACGAATTTTAAAATGGTACGTGCGTTTGCTCGTGTAAACCACCGCCATCTCCGGGAGGATGTGTAAGAAGCGTCACAGCGGCTGCGTCCCCAGAGCGGAAATGAGTGGCTGGCGGATGGATGGAAGGAAGACTTTTCACTAAAATGCCCTTCCATCCCTTTTGAAGGATGAATCACTTGCATGTCACACCTATTCAAAAAGAAATACTTAAAACTTGAAAAGAAAACAAAGAGAGGAAAATGCAGCTGCCACCCACCTTCGGGGACTGGTTGGTTTATCCCTCCTCTTCCACTAAAGAAGGTGAGGGATGGCACACTTCTTCCAGAATGATCTCTCTGAAAAGGAGAGCAGGTTACAGTGCGCCTCTGTTTAAATCCTTTCGGTGACACACAGCTGAGCATATTGGATAAGCTCAAAAGAAGTATTCGTTGATTGAATGAGTAGATTAATACATGCGTGAACGAATGGGATCTTACCCGTCTTTGATCTTTATGTACTGATATGGAAAAGTGCGGAATATTATGTCAAGGATGATCTCATTTTTGAAAAATAAGATAATTACATAAAATTGTATTGCATATGAGCGTATGCAGGTATAGATCCATGTATATATCAGTATCAACATGGATACGCACATGATTACTGGTCTATAAATAGAAAATCTAGAAAGACCCCAAATTTGCTGGCCCTACCTCTTGATCTTAGTGGTGATTATGTAAACATGGGTGTCAGCATGGGTAAAAATTCATCAATTTGTACTTAAGAATCAGACATTTTCCTGTACATAGTGATATCTTAATTTTTTTAAAGAGAAAAAGGATATACCCCAAAATATGCTTAAAGATCATCTTCTGGGACAGCTGGGATTATGGGGGGGGGTTGATTTCCAATGTGTAACATATCTGAATATTTTACAAGCACTCAAGTACAAATCCTTTTGAAATATATATGCTTTGAATTCATATTTTATTTATGACTCTTTGGCGGATCACACAAAGAAAGCCTTTCCTTCTTCAACCACTCCACCCTGCGTTCCAACCACATTAAGCTACTTGTCATTTCTCAGATGCATCAGGCTGTCTCAGACCTCCAGGCCTTTGCCTTTGCTGGTCTCTCTTTTCAAAACACTCACTCCTACGTCCTCAATTCCTCCTCCCTACCTAACTTCGTCTTTAAGTTTCAACTGAAGTATCACCTCTTCCAGGAAGCCCTCCTTGACCTGCCCAGGCTGGGTCAAGTGCTCCAGAAATACCCCAAAATCGACTCTGTCACAGCATTTGACTTGTGTCCATCTTGCCCATCCATCCGTGAACTCCCCGAGGTTAAGAATCATGTTGGACTCATTTCTGCGTCCCCATGCTTAGCACCAGGCCAGGCACAGAAGAGGCATCAGTAAAGAAAAATGAACACATTTTCTAATCTGGCAAAGAGGTAAAAGCCAGACAATTTCAAGTATTGGTGAGGATGAGGAGCAACAGGTAGGTGTATCCATTACTGGTGGAATGTTGGAAAAATACCCCCCAAATTAATCAGGCCTTAGTCCCAGAATCTGTGAATAGTACTTTACTCGGCAAAATATGTGATTAAGTTAAGAAGAGAGTATGGCCCTGCTCGTACCTGGAATTCCACCCGGGGATGCTAATTCTAGACTTTTGGCTTCCAAAAGAGCGAGAGAAAACATTTCTGTTTTTTGGAGCCACCAAGTGTGTGGCAATTCATTACAGCAGCCCCAGGAAACTAACACCATTGCTACCTCTTTTCCGAAAAGCAGTTTGGCAAAACCAGATTATGAAGTGGATCACGTGCATAATGATGAGCCTGCGATTCCCCTGGGGTAAGCCCTGGAGAAGAGCTCAGCCGTGTCTGCCAGGAGACACGTCCAAGAACATTCCTCACAGCACTGTTTATAGTGACAAAACCTGGAAACAAGTCACATATTCACCCCCAGGAGAAGGGGTAAACTGTGGGCTCTTCACATAATGGAATATTATATGGTGGGGATAGCAATAAACTATAGCGGTTTGCAACAACAAACATGAACCTCACATTCCTGGCATTAGGTAGGAGAAGCAAGTCACAAAATAGCGTGAACGATACGATTCCATTTAGGTAAAATTGGAAAACAGGTGTTAATAAAACTAAATACATTGTTTTGGTGTTTAAACTATGAAGAAAAAGGGGAAATTATTAAAGTAAACTTCCAGATAGTGGTTACGTGTAAGGAAGGGGCTAAAATGGGGGGGGCACTCAGGGGGCTTCGGGGTAAAGGGACCATATATTTTATCATCTCACTGGCACACTTTTGCAGATGAAATAGGGGTTGCTAGTAACAATCATGGCAGAAAATAGGTGCAAACCAAACTGCCCCAGGCCAACCCGAACATAGGATCACCCTACCTGGTTGACAGCAATAAGGTTCTATTTCACGGCCTGGTTGGCATGAGACATGGATATTTGTTTTATTAGCCCTTTTTTAAATAGACACATATACTTTGTAGGTATGATATATTTCATAGGCTTGTTTTTTCCAACCAATAAATGAACAAGGTGGGTTTCAGAATCAGTTCAGGGTTCATAGTAGCAACTCCAGACACGAATGCAGACTCTGGCTAAATTGGCAGAAAAGGAATTTCTCACAGGAGAGCCGTGAGCTCCCATGATTGCCAGGAGGGCACAGAGGGCAGGCACACACTGGGGACCACAGCCACACACCTGCCTGGAACCAGGCTGCTGAGAACCCCGGCGCCTCCTCATAGCCCTGCCAGCCCGCTGACTGCTACTGCTGTCCCGGGAAGCCCGCCCTCCATCCCCACCCCAAATGTCTCCTTGTCCCTGCTTCTCTGCCCACTCCCGCGTCAAAATCCTCGGTGGGTGCAGGGGATTGGTCAACTGCGAGGGATGTTGGGAAAAGGCAAAATACTGGCAACCCCTGCTTCCTTGTGGGGGCCACTACCTGCCCCCACAAAAGCCATAATCTTGGGGAGTCCCAAACTCAGCATGCGGACACGATTGCTGAGCATCTGAAAAATGGAAAGGCCACAATGTTTGCTCAGCCAGGTGTGACAGAGACTAGGGACAGACACCTAAAGGATCTTAAAAATGGCCAAATTCTAGAATTCTAGAATTCCCCTCACCAACGGGGCTCAGGTTAAGATTTAGAGGGAGGTTTTTGCAGTTAACATTTGAGTTGGTGTCGAGGTTATGGTTCAGGGAAGAGCCATTTTTAATGAAAATAAACGCATTGATTTGCTGACCTGCCCACCCACACTCTCCCCTCCGGACTGTGCCTCTAGACCAGGTGGGCCAAAGCCTGTCAACCCATTGGCTGGCCAGGAACCAATCAGAGTCTCTCCAAACTTTCGCAGTTTATGGTGTCATGGTGTCCTTAGAATTTCAGGGATTTTGTTTTTTTCACGGTGCCCTTCGGCCAAAAGAAATACCTAACCGTTCCATTTGTTAAGTAGTAAAGTTGTTATGGCCTAACAACTTAGCAGCCATTTGAAAAGATAAATTAAAAGAAAAAAAATACTCTTCTTTCATTCTTAACCACAATTGCTGTCAGATGGGATGTGTGTACTTGTTGGGCACTGCACAAATTCTCAAACCTTGGAATCAGATTGGACACCACCTCATTTCCTGTTCCGAGTTAATTTTCGGGTCGTAATTGCTTTTCATTACAGCAACCACAGAAAACCCAGCTTGCAAATATATGACATCATGGAAAGGGATGTAGTGCGATCTAACGCTGAAACTAAACCGCCTTGGGCTGGTAGTTTGGGAGGTATCCGAGAGACGTGAACTTTCACTGTATTTGCCCGGAACATGTAAATATCTTATGGTGTCCCTGTGAGTTTGTGGGGGAGCCCAAGGGTGCTTTGACACACAATTTGCAAATCGCTGTTTCTAGGGCATAAACTAAGACACGGAGGCACTCGCTGGCCAAACAGTGGGCAGAATCAGGGAAGGGCTGGGCGTTTTCAGCCCAAGGCAGGCTGAGAAAATAATCAGAGAAAACCTATTTGCAGAGAGAAGAGGGAGAACCAAAATGTAGATGAGAAGCCAGAAAGCCCGAGAGGAGCAAACAGAAAGGCCCGGTAGTGGTGCATGCCTGATGCAGCACCTGTGTGGCTGGATCCCGCCATCCGGCCCGAATCCATTTCTCACGTTGAAGTGGTCAGTTGCCCTAAACCAGCCACGCCCACTGCCTTTCCCAGACCTGGGAAATAGCCACAACGCCACCCTGCCAACTGCTCAGCCAAAACTTTGGATCAGACTTGACTGTCTTGTTCTCTGGCACCCACACCTAATTCATTGGCAAATTCTGTCATCTCTGGCTGCAACATACTGTGGTCCCCCTGATCCGCAGGGGGTATGTTCCAAGACCCCCAATGGATGCCTGAAACCACAGATAGGACCGAACCTTATATGTGCTATGTTTTCTTGCTCTGCTAACTGAGATGGCTCCTAGGTGACTCACGGGCGAGTGGCATAAACAGTGCTGGACAAAAGGAGGATTCATGTCCCAGGCAGGATAGAGCTAGACAGGCAAAATTCATCATGTTGCTCAGAACGGCGTGCGATTTAAAACTTACAAATTGTTTTCTTGGAGGATTTTCCATTGAGTATTTTCCAACTGTGGACAAGGGGCACTATTGTATATCCAGAGTCTGACCACTCCTCCTATCTCCGAGTCACTGGTCCATCACTTCTCATCTGGGCAAGGCAGTGGTCCCATCATTGGTGCCCTGCCCCTGCCTGTCCTGTTCTCAACCCAGCGGCCAGAAGGATCCTCTTCCAGCAGCTCTGAACCCTCTGACGACCTGTCTCACTCAGAATAAAAACCGAAGTCCTTGACATGGCCACCAGGCCCTGGGGGAGTGAGCCTCAGCCCCCTCTGACCACATAATAACCTGCTGCTCCGCTTTCACTCACGTCGTTCCAGCCACACTCGCCCTCCCTGCCATCCTTAAAACACGCCAGGCCCCATCCTGCCTCAGGGCCTTTGCAGTGGCTGTTCCCTCTGCCTGGAACGTCATTCCCCCAGATATCCCCACGGCTCACTCCCTCACGTCCCTCCATCTTTGCTCAAATGTCACTTTGCCAGTGAGTTCTCTCCTGGCCACCTGTATGAAATAAAACCAGCACCCCTGTCCTATCAGCACTCCCTGGTCCCTCACCTTTGGGGGGAATCGATGGGTTGCAGGACCTGACATTGACTCAAATGAGCTCACGTACAAAGAAATGTATTTGAAGGATTCTTTTTTTAAAACATATATTTACTGAGCACCTACTATGTGCCAGACATTGAGCTGTGCACTGAGGGGAAAGTGCCTCCTTCAATTTAAAGCTGGCTTCTCACCTGTATTCAGGGAGTATCATTCGGTACTGCCTGGAAATCCTGAGTTTAATCGCCTGGGTAGCCTGAGTTTAATCGCCTGGGTAGGTCCCCATGGCACCTTCCTGCAGGTCCAGTCACCGCAATTGGATTCCACAGTCTGGGCCCTGCGGCCCAGGAATCCCAGGCCTGGACCCAGCACTGCCCTGCCCTGCTCTGCGTATGCAGCCAGCACTCAGGATGTCGGGGGCAACCCGGCCCAGGGAGCAGCCCAGCTCCCTGGACTGCCGGGCAAATCCCAGGGGACAGAGCAAGAGCGCAGGCCAGGCCACGGAAATAACTGGATCTCCCACTTTTCAAACTTATATATTTACTCTTATGGTGTGTGGAGCTGCATTGACACTCTTATCCCAGACTGTGTGGATGTTTCCGGCAGGTTCTAGATTCTGGTACAGGAAGGGCAAAGATATGTCAAACCCGCCACGATGGTCCCTCCCAGACCACGGCAGACATCAGTGATGGATCCCAGCACTCTTTCCCCCACGTGTGTCCTCAGAACTCCTCACTCAGCACCCCGGGCAGCCACTACTAATCACTGTGGGCACAGAAGGTGCAAGGGGATTTCCTTCCTTGTTCTAGCACTTTCTACAAGGCAGCCTGCTCTGCACCCCACAACATTCATCAAGAGGCCTCATTCTTGATCGGAAACTTTCTTCTCCTGTTTCCGCTAACGTTCGATGTTTGTAGAAAGTGGATAAACAACCCTCGAGTAGTGTTTTTGGTGCTGCTCAGAAAGTTCTGATGTTATAAAAAGAAAAAAAAAAACGAATAAAATAATTTCCCGTTTGGGAAGCAATTACTTATATTAAAAACATTTTTAAAGCCCACTCTTTCCTCTGAAGAGATTGATGTTTTGCATTAAGGCCTAACACACTTTGAATCCCAGGATTTTTGGCAGAACAAAGAATCCCAATGGCTTTTTTCCTTTGGATGGTTTGTTTCCCATCTCTGAGCGGGTCTGTTTCTATGCCTTTTTCTTGCTCTGTTTCTCTCTATTTCTTTATCTTTTTCTCCTGATATCTCCGTATGTGTGTGTCTCTCTCAGTCTCAGTCTCTCTGTCTCTTTCTCTGTCTCTCTTTCCCAGGGAGCCGGGGGGTGGGGGGGGGGTTCGGCGGCAGCCCAGCACTTCCAGTGAGTCTCTCTCTGGGAATGTGTGTGTGTGTGTCCGGGTTTCTTTGTCTCAGTCTCTGTGTGTGGGTCTCTCGATCTCAACCTTTGTCTACATCTCTCTCTTATGCTGTATCTTGCATCCGACCGACTTTTTCTATGTGAGTCTGCCTCGTCTTTCTTTTTCTATGTTTGTGTCTCTGTGTATGAATTTCTCTCTCTCTCTCTTTTTTTTTTGAGACAAAGTCTCACTCTGTTGCCCCAGCTAGAGTGCCGTGGTGTCAGCCTCACTCACAGCAACCTCAAACTCCTGGGCTCAAGCGATCCTCCTGCCTCGGCCTCCCCAGTAGCTGGGACTACAGGCACGCACCCCCACGCCTGGCTAATTTTTTCTATGTTTAGTTGTCCAGCTAATTTTTTTTTCTAATTTTAATAGAGATAGGGTCTCGCTCTTGCCCAGGCTGGTTTTGAACTCCTGAGTTCAAGCAATCCTCCCACCTCGGCCTCCCAGAGTTCTAGGATTACAGGCGTGAGCCACCACGCCCAGCCTGTGTATGAATTTCTCTATCTTTCTGTCTCTTTGTATTCCTCTATCACTCTCAGTATCAATTTCTCTTTGTCTCCCTATTTGAATTTCTTCTCCCTCTCCCCCTTCCTCTCTCTCTCTCTCTCTCTCTCAATCTGCTTTTTTCCCTCCCCCCAACCCCTTGCTTCCAATCCACCCCCGTTTCTCTTTTTTCCTCCTTTTTCCCTCCTCTAGAGCCCTGAGGTCGGGTGCACACCGCAAGACAGTGAATAGAAAGTGAAAGGTCACCCAGAGATTTCCAGGCCACCAGATGTGCAACATATTCAGACAGAACAGCTGGATAATTGAACAACCTTCTTGTTTTCCCTGGAACGTCTGCCGCCGGGGCGTCTCACACAGTGTGTCCCCTCGTGGGACCCTTGCTTGCTTGCAACTCTGCTTCCCTGGGATAATTACAGTGCTAACTTCACAGGACTGTCTGTGGGGACTACACGGGTACAATGTTGAAAACAGACTTGGGCACAAAATAAGCCTCCCATAAGTGTTACCTCTGATGACATTGCAGTGAACATCATAGTGCACCATCCTGGTAGTTTTTTGAGAATCAAGGAAGTCAGATCACCTAATATTTAAGAAAAGGGCCTTTTGAGTCAGGCAGATGAAGGTTCAAGTCCCCAATCCACCATTTACTATGTGACCTTGGGCAAGTCACTTACCCTCTCTAGGCTTCAAGTCCCTAATGTTTAAAATCATTATTAAGGCTGGGCATGGTGGCTCATGCCTGTAATCCCAGCACTTTGGGAGGCCACCATGGGAGGATCACTTGAAGTCAGGAGTTTGAGACCAGCATGGGCAATGTAGCAAGACCCCATCTCTACAAAAAATAGAAAAATTAGCCAGGCAAAGAGATGCATGCTGTAGTCCCAGCTACTCAGGAGGCTGAGGCAGGAGGATCACTTGAGGCTAGGAGTTCGGTTGCAGTGAGCCATGATGGCAATCACTGCACTCCAGCTCTGGGCAACAGAGCAAGACCTTGCCTCAAACAAAAAATAAAATAAAGTAAAATGAAATAAAATAATTATTAAATAAGATGTTTAGCCACAATTTAAAATGTTTTAAATAAAATGAAAAGATGCATACAGGGTGTTTCTCTAAGCACTGTGCCCGCCTTGAAGTCAAATGTGCAATAAATCAGAGATCCGATTGTTGCATCTTTGGTTTTCCACACAAGCAGGAAGTTGCTGCCGTCTTGGAGCAGCCGGGAAGATATAGTTCAGTCAGCAATATTTATTGCACACCTGCAAGATGCAAGGCACTACGATGGGAAGTGAGCGCTATTAAAAAGAAAGGTTAGCACTCTGTCTTGGTCTTTGCCGTGGACTGGAAATCTCCCATCCATCCCTTAATAGAATCACACATGCATCCCCTCTGCTTGGTGACTTTGTGGTTCCTCTCTAGAGTGGGCTATGAAAACTTTCCAGCAACCTTGAGAATGTAAGCAAATACAAAAGAAGACAGAGGAGAAAGTTAAAAAAAACCTTGGTCCCTGATGACTTTATGAATCTCCCACACAAGCTCTGAGCTGCCTCTGATGAACTTATTTTAATGTGAGAGAAAAACAAAGCAATATGTGCTTGAGTTTCTGTTGTGTTAATGTACAGCCCACATTAATTCTATGGTGTACATCCTTCTTATCTTATTATTTTTTTTATGCTCTGGACATGGCATGATGGAAAATTGTGTTTTCTGGGGGTTGCAGAGGGCAGTTCTCAAGTTTTGCAAAAAGGAGACAGCATCTAGGATGACTCTGCAGGGTGCTGCTGGCCTGCTATGTCCCTTATCTCTGTCTCCTGTCACAGCCCTCAACCCTGGCTCTGCTCTAGCCTGGGAAGCTCCTGCTTTCGCTAAAGACGTGATTCAGAGACATCCATCCAAGTCGGGTCATGCCTGAGGCCGCTAAAGACAGGACCGTGTGAGCTGCTCCAACACCAGGTGCTGTCTTTGCCCTGAGGGCCCGGCCACCCCGTCTGCCCCTGACAGACCTGCCCGTCTCCCTGCCCGGCTGCACATTCATTTGAAGCAGCTGGACCTTTAATCCTGCTGGATGTGTTTCTTTGGCAGGAAACACCAGGCCAGAACTGCCAAAATTTTTCAGAAATAATTTTCTGACGCAGCCAAAGGCAGCCAGGTTAGAACCGGGAGAAAGGAGGCCAGCCACTTCCTTCAAGTCCAGCGACTCTACACTGACCACCTACTCTGTGTCACTACGCCCCATCTATCACCTTTCTTTAAGTCACAACACCTCGATTGTCCTCAGGACACCCCCTGCCCCCACTACTGGTTCATTTGGCCTGGGGGGCAATTTGACTTCCGGTGCCCAGTGTGGTCATGTGACTCTGGTCTGGCCAATCAGAGTCCCACACGCCCCTGGCCACAGTGATTGCATGTTCAGGTTGGACCACTGAGCCAGGCCTGTGACTTTTGTCCCGCCTGCTGGGGAGGTGAAGCTCCCTCCCTTCTCTGCCGGTCTTGGGGTTCTGAGAGAGGGAGGGTAGGAGCTGCCGGCAGACGATCGGATTGAGAGAGTGGAGTTAGCCAGAAGGAAGCTGAACTCAGTGAGGGGAGGAGAGAGACACACAGAGACCAGCCCTGGTGGCATAATTTGAGCTCCTGGATCAAGCCATACCTGAATGTCGCCCATTATGCATTCACATTTTACTCTCATTAATCAGTTAATTAACATTTTTGATAAAGCTACTTGAAGTCGGATTTCCTGGTTCTTGTAAATAACAGTCCCAATCTTCTGTTCCCCTTCCCTCATGATATCACCATATAACATTCTATACAGTTTATCATTTTTATTTTATGTCCCCTACCTCCCCCCACTGCTGCATAAGGGCAGTGATTTTTTTATTTCTTTTTCTTTTTCTTTTTTTGCAGGGCTAGAGGCAGGTAGTTTCTGTTTTACTTACTGCCCAAAAGAGTGCTTGGCACAGAGCAGGTGCTCAATAAATATTTTTTGAATAGAAAAATAAAGAGTCCTGAATAGGAACTATCATAAATATATATATATAAAAAAAAAACAAAACCTCATTTGGAACTTACCCCTATTTTACAGATAGGGAAAACTGAGGCTGAGAAGTTGAATGTCTCCAGAGTGACTGACCTAATTAATGGATAATCTAATAATTACATGGAAGCTTTTGGCTCAAAGTCCACTGCTCTTACATTATGTGGCACTGAATTTCACTTTATCATGCTAAGCACAACATAGTCACCATAACAAATAATATTTACTAAACTCTTGCTGTTGCCAGGCAAACTCTCAGCCCTCTGAGTGAATTCCCATATCGAATTCAATTTCCCATCCCCGACCAAAGTAGGTGACACTATAATTCCAATTTACAGAGAAAGAAATTGAGGTTCAGAGATTCTCAAGTCGTATAGCTAAAAAGCAGTAGAGCCAGTGCTGTTGTGAGAGACCATGTTGGTTGGTTGCCCACACAACAGCCATTCCCAATATCTCTTCTACCCATGTTCTCCCTTGCTGGAAGAGCCTGACTCTCAATATAGGAATAGAAAATCCAAAAAAAAAAAAAAAGTGTGTTTTAAAATGCCTCCAAGTGAACATTGTTGGAATTTTCTGTGATGTCTGGAGCTATGTCAGCTATCTTGTGGCCATAAGGCAGCAAATACGCTGAGAAGCTAGAACAGAAAAGGGGAAAGAACCTGTGTTCTCAGCCTGTAAGACAGTGTCCAGAGACCCTGAGAATTATTGATTTCACCCCCTTTTAAAGTGCCAATTATTAGCCAGGTGTGGTGGCTCATGCCTGTAATCCCAGCCACTCAGGACACTGAGGTGGAAGGATCACTTGAACCCAGGATTTCTGAAGGTGAAAAGCTAGAAGTGGCCTCCCCAGTGGGGAGGTGAGGAGAGGCGACCCAAAGACCAGCCTGAGCAAGAGCAAGACTCCATCTCTAAAAAAACCCAAAAAACAAAAAGAGGGGCATTTCAGACAGGTGGTCAGGGAAGGCTTCTCTGGCAGGGTGACAGTTGAGCAGAGACCTAAATGAAGGGGAAGAGCACTTCTGTCTAGGAGGCAGCTCCTACTGACTCCCAAGAGCTGGATGATGGTGCCTCGGTAGCTGGAAACCAACCACAGTGGGAGTATTAACACCAGAAAGTTGGCAAAAGCTACAAATCAAGGCGGGCATATTTTTCTCCTTCTTGGAGTGCTGACGTACCAGCACAGCACTGTTTATAGGACACAGGCAGGGGTTTGGATTTTATTCCAAGTTGACAAGAGGCCATCGGAGCTTTCGAACAGGGAGTGACATTATATTTCTGTTTCTCAGAGATCGCTCTGGACTGTCGGGTGGAGAAGAGACGGTAGGAGGGCAAGAGTGGAAACAGTTTGCCTTAGTCCTGCCAGCAAGGGATGAGGTGGCTGGGACTTGAGGGGGCTGGATTTGGATTGCGTTTGGATTTGCTGATGGATGGGGAGTGTGGAGCGTGAGCAGAAGAGAGACATCAAGTGATACACCACGGTTTGTTGTGGCCTTTGTGTGCCCTGGTTGTCTCTTCTGTATTACAAAACACCAGAGATGTCATGGCTTAAAGCAATGACATTTATTTAGCTCACCCATCTGCAGTTTGGGTGGGACTCTGCGGACAGCTCATCTGCTCTACCCAGCATCTGCTGGGGGCTCAAAGGATCACCCGGGTGCTAGAATCATCTGAAAAATTTTCACTCACAAGTCCACCGGTTGATGCTGTCTGTCACCTGGGACCTCACCTGGGGCTGTGGCCAGAACACCTACACAGACTCTCTTCATGTGGCCTTGGCTTCCTCCCAGCACAGGGGCAGGGTTCCAAGAGCAAGTGTCCCAGGAGAAGAGAGAGCCAGATGGAAGCTACATGACCTTCTGAGACCAAGTCCCCAAAGCCACATAGCATCGCTTCCATCGTAGCCACAGTCCCGCAGACAAGTGGAGGGACCATAGAGTCCATCTCTTGGGAGTTTTAAGGTTCTAGAAGAGCATGTGGGACCAGAAATACTGTCATGGCCCATTTTGGAAAACACCATCCCCATACTTTGTGTCCAGTACGATGCAAAGTACCCCCATATATTAAGTTTCTGGATCCTGTGCTATCTTCACAGATGACAAAACTGAGGCTCAGAGATGTCAGGTCACTTGCCCAAAGCCACCCAGCCACTAAGGGAACAGAGCTGGCGTTTGATAGAGTAGTCTGAGTCCAGGTAGCAGGCATGCACCCAGCAAGGCAAATGCAGCCAGACATGGCTAGGAAGTAGCAGGGAATGGGCTTTTGGGGTCAACGCAGAGAGAGGGCAGCCAGCAGCTCAGGCTCGGCTGCTCTGGGCCCACTTGAAACCTTTCTGGCCTCCCCAGGGTCAGCCTTAGTTTCCCGCCTAGTCTAAGGCCATGATTTTACTCTAATCTCAAGAGTATAAGGAGGAGATGAGGCTTGAACCTTCATAAGCAGGAAAGATAATTTGCTCTGAGCAGGCCCTGGAAGCCTGTTCTTGGCTCTGGAGGGCCCTGAAATGTGGCTGGAGCTTGCCATGGGCTGGGTGAAGGCCAGTGTGTGGGCAGATGGCAGTGCTGGTGGAAAGAACCTATTCCAGAAACCATCAACGTGCAGCTCGGATGCTCAGCAGGGGAGCTGGAGCTGGACGTTCCAGGCCACACAAATCCGAGACCCAAAGACTTTCTAAGCCAAGCCAACAGCCTCTTTATTGTGATCAATATTTCCTAGGAGAAAAGGCCAGGTCATTGCAGAAACCAAGAATAGTCCCCAAGGACCACTGGTTTCTCTGCCCAGTGGCCGATCTCGTTGATTCCGCTGCGGACAGCATCGGTGGTTTTCCAGAGCGCTGGCAAGGAAGCCTTGACTTGGGGGTTTGACACCAGGAAAATTGCCAGAGTAATGGAGGGGGACATGCTGTCACAGGATGTATTTATTATTATTTTTGCCTTTTTGGGTTTCTCTTTCCCTTTTCTTTTTCTTTTTTTTTTTTTTAAACCATCTCAAATTGTGTGTTTATTTTTTGATAAACCATCTCAGGCACAAAAATGATAATCTAAAAACTGGAAATAACCCAAATGCCTCCCAATGGGTAAATAGATGAACATATTCTTATCTACCCGTATGATAGATACTAAGAAATAAAAGGGAATGGACTACTGACACACAACATAAATGACTGAATCTTTTTTTTTAGAGACAGGGTCTCTCTCTGTTACCCAGGCTGGAGTGCAGTGGCTCAATCATAGCTCACTGTAGCCTTGAACTCCCAGGCTCAAGCAATCCTCCCGCCTCAGCCTCCTGAGTAGCTGGGACTGCAGGCACACACCACCATGCCTGGCTAATTTTTAATTTTTTATAGTGATGGGGTCTTGCTATGTTGTCCAGGCTGGTCTCAAACTCCTGGCCTCAAGCAAGAAGCAGGCACAGTGGCTCATGCTTGTAAGCCCAGCACTTTGGGTTATTGAGGTGGGAGGATTGCTTGAGGCCTGGAGTTCAAGTCCAGCCTGGGCAACATAGTGAGACCCCATCTCTACAAAAGTGAGGATAGGATTTAAAAAATGATCAGAGTGTGTTACATGTAGCAAGGTAAGCATTGTCTTGTGAATTTTTGGTTCAACTTTTACATCTGCGTATATGTGTATTGAGTTGGGATGTAAAATATCTTTCTTATAGCACATCGTGGTCCCAAAAAAGCTTGAAAAACACTGCCCTAAATATGTAATAGTGTTTTGCCGCATTAAACTTTTCTATAAGTAGCATCACACAATCCTAATCCTTCCCCCAGCTGTCTTTGGCTGACTTGACATTAGCTTGGAGATGGCTCTGTGTTGATACATGTCACTCAGTTTCATTCATTCCCGTCATTGCCTAAACATGCCACAAATTTCATTCATTTCCACCGCTGCCTAAACATGCCACAAGTTATTTTTCCATCCTCTCATGATTGGATTTTTTTCTTTTGCCGAATAGGACATTTAAAAAATAGCGATCTGTCACTATTACCACCATTTCATATTTGGAAGGACGTTTTAATATAAATAAAGTCGCAAAGTCCTGCTCTCAGAATCAAAGACTGTCTTTGAAACTGAATACATCTGGCTTTATAAAAACCCATTGCATCTGCCCCTGGGGGTTAAGGTTGTTGAATTTCTTCCTTGTCGACTGGTAATTTGTTTATACACTGCTGTAGCTTAGTGGAAACATAGTCACCTACGCAACAATCTTGGGCTGGCTGGCTGCTACCTCAGGGGAGGGGAAGGGGAAGTGAGTGGGACAGAGAAAGAATTCAATAATAATGCTTGAGTTTCAATCATAATGCTTCGTTTTCTTTGTTACCTAAAAAAAAAAAAAAAATCTAAGTTAAATATGGCCACATGCTAGCATTTGTTAACTCTGGAGTGAGATGGGAACATCTATGCGGGTACTTTGCTCTAAGCTTTAAATAGTTCACTAAATTTTTTTCATCATCAACTAGGGTGAGGGAATTTCTAATACAGGTAAACCAGGCAAAAGTGTGGTCTTTGTAGTTTAAAATTCAGAGTTGCTAACTCGTTTATTCTCTGATCTTGCCGAAGTCATTGAACTTTCCTGGGTCTTAGGTCCCTCAAGTGAAAAAAAAAAAAAAAGGGTTGTGACAACCCAAATGTCCATCAACAGATGAATGGATAAACAAAATGTGGTCTATCATATGAAGGAGTATGATTCAGCCTTGAAAATCAATGAAGTCCTGAAACTTGCTACAATGTTGGTAAGCCTTTTAAAAAAACACTACACTAAAAGCCAGACACAAAAGTTCATATATTGTACGATTCTACTTATATGAAATGTCCAGAAGAAACAAACACAGAGACACAGGAAACAGATTGGCAGTTGCCAGAAGTTGGGAGGAAGGGGGGTGATGGCTAGTGGGCATGGATTTCCATTTGGGGTGATGAAAAGGTTTTGAAACTAGATAGAGGTGACGTTTGTTTAACACTGTGAACGCACTAAATGCCACTGAATTGTACACTTCAAAATGGTTACTTTTATGTGAATTTCACCTCAATTTCTAAAAATGAGGTGGGGGGAGCTCGTGCTTCCTAGAGTTATTGGGGATGAAACGAAACAAGAGCATGTGTGTATGCGAAGTTCCCAGCACTGAGCCTCGCTGGTATCACTCGCCCATTGCAGGGAAGGTGAGGTCGGGCTTGTTGAGCATGTTTCACCTACTAAGTCAGGTAAGTAACTTGCCCAAGGCCACACAGTGAGTTGCGTGTGGACTCTGCACTAGAACTTGGCTTTTCCAAGAACAATCCAGAACAAGTCTCCTCCATGAGGCTTCTCCTACTTGATACTTCAACAGCTCTTTACTGTTTATAAAATATTTTTCCTCCTGGATCTTCTAACATCACTGGCTTCAGAGGCCCAGCACAGCAGAATGGCCAGAGAGCGTGGCCTCTGGAGTCAGACGAACATGGGTTCAAATTCAGGCTCATATCCAGGCTCTGCATCTTCTTAGCTCTGTGTCTCCGCCCGCATCACCTAACCTCTCTGACTCCTGGTTTCTCCATCTATAAAGTGGGGATCGTGACTTGCCCTGTGTGTTAAGTTGGAGCAAAGCCAGAAGATTATGTAAGGCAGGTGCTAGGTCAAAGCCTAGTACATGGTAAACACTGAATAAACAATGGCTATTAGTATTAGTGGTCAAACATTAGTAGTGTTTAGCAAAGCACTTAACACACAGAGTTAAGAGTGACAGGAAAACAGAATAATTGCAAAACCACCTTGCTACTGGCCCCAAATGCTCTAAAGCAGTGGTTCTCGACCCGGGTAGGGAAAGTATTTTGGCCCCTGAGGGACATTTTGCGGTATTGCCATGACTGGAAGGGGGTGCTACGGCATCTAGGGGGTGGCGATCAGGAATGCTGCTAAATGCTCTATAACGCACAGGACGGCCCCCGTACAGCAGGGAATGGTCTGGCCCAAAACGTCAATAGCACACAGTTTGAGAACCCTCGCTGCTATAAAGTGAGCCTCCCTTTGCCAGAGTTAGTTCCAAATGGCAGTGCAATCCCCCTCCCAGACACCGGGACAGCTTGCCGCCTTCCCAATCACAGAGTGAGTCATTTTGTGATACTGAGGAACATTTAGCAAAGCGATAATCACCCTAATTTCTCTGTTGGTTAAGTCCAGGTGAATACTTGGGGCCTTCTGAAAGACAGACACACCAGTGTCACTGCAGACTCCGTGAGGGCCAAGCCTGGCTCAAGAGACTTTGAATGGCCTATCCAAATCCCCCTCCTCGGAGAAGGCTCCTGGGTCCATCCCAAAGAATTTGCTGCCGCAATCCCAAGAACACACCTCCTTGGTTTGGAGGTAAGAGGTGTGACGTCAGATTCCCTGGGTTCAAGTCCTGGCTCTGTCCCCCGCTAGCTGGGTTACAAATGATTTCCCCTCTCTACACCTAACTCCTAAACTTCACTCCTGTAAAGGTTAGATACGATCATGCATGAAAGGCCATGAGCACAGGGAATGGCACATAGTAAGCACTCAATAAATGCTAGCTATGATTATTATCATCATTGTCACTGTTGTCATTATTCCTAGTGGCTCCCTAAGTACACTGGAAGGTACATTCTGACAACAGCCTTCTGAGATGGGTGATGTCATCCCCATTTTGTAGATAAGTCACATTTTCAATAGCCTGTCCCCTGGTCTCCCAGCTTCCCCTCCTGCTGGCCTATAGTCCATTCTCCTCACAGACACCAAAGGGATCCTTTATTAATTTTTATTATTATGTATTAATTTTTTTATTTTTTGAGATGGTGTCTTGCTCTGTTGCCTGGACTAGAGTGCTGTGGCGTCATCATAGCTCACTGCAACTTCAAACTCCTGGGCTCAAGTGATCCTCCTGCCTCATCTGCCGAGTAGCTGGGACTATAGGCATGTGCCACCATACCTGGCTAATTTTTTCCATTTTTGGTAGAGATGGGGTCTTGCTGTTGCTCAGGCTGGTCTGGAACTCCTGACTTCAAGTGATCCTCCCACCTCGGCCTCCTATAGTGCTAGGATTACAGGTGTGAGCCACCGCACCAGGCCCAAAGGGTCTTTTAAAAATGCAATCAGAGCTGGGTGTGGTGGTGCACTCTGGTAGTCTCAGCTACTCGGGAGGCTGAGGCTGCAGGACACCAGCCTGGGTGATATGCAAGATCCCATCCTCCCTCCCCCAAAACGCAATCAGAACTTATTTAGGAGAAGATGCTCTCTAGGTAATGATATTATATGATATTTTATGATCTACCATTTCTTTATGATTTAAGTGTTAAGAAAAATTAGGAGCAATGGCATGGCTGTTGACATTAACACGAAGGGGAAACTGAGTGAAAGGCACGTGGGAACTGTTTTACCATGTCGGCTACTTCTCAGTAAATCTAAAGTTGTTGCAAAATAAAAAGCTTATTTTAAAAAATGAAATCAGATCACATTACTCCTCTACCTAAAATCCTACAGTGACTTCCCACAAGGCTTAGAATGAAATCCAAATGTTTTTCATGGTCCATAAGTCCCTGAGTGGTCTGGCCTCTGCCCACTTCTCCAACCTCCCCTCCTAATACTCTTCCCCCACCCCTCACACTGCAGTCCTGCCAAAACTGGAAGATTGTTCCTGCCTCAGGGCCTTTGCACTTGCTGTTTCCTTTGCTGGGAATGATCTTCCCCTATGTATTAATAGTTCTCTCCATGACTTGTTCTTCCTTATGCTTTAGATCTTGACTCAAATGTCAATCCTCAGAGTTCTCTTATGTGGTTACATGACTTCTTCTCATTTTCTCATAAAACTCACCACCCTCGGAAATTATCCCCTTCGATTGGTTTCTCTGTTCCTGTCTGTCTCCTCTGCTGGTCTGGGAGCTCCACGAGCACAGGGACTATGTCTGGTTTATTCATTGTTGTGTCCCCACAGTGCCTGACACAAAGTGAGGCCTCGAGAAACATTTGCCAAAAAGAATACCAGTGTCTGCTGGTCGTACCACAAGACACATTTCAGTGCTGCAGACTTTGTCAAAGAGCTTTCACCCATATTTTTTCCCCATGGTTCCCTACTTTGTATAAAACCTTTATAGTGTCCAGGGAGGGCCAGATTTTTGGGCAAACCTCATCACAAACACTTCTTCCAATTATTTAACAATAATCCCAATGCTCATTAAATTGGGGGGAGGGAAGGGAAAGAGTGCGTCTCCAACCTTCTAGAACAGAGTTCCAAATTGTTGGCCCAGGGCCAAATGTAGCCCACAGACATGCCTTGTCTGCTTCACACTATGTTTTAGAACAATTTGAGTGTCATGATCAATTTTGTAAAACTGGAACATTTCACATGGAAATCCATAAGTTCTACTGAAAACTAAGGATCTGGCCACATAGGACCCAAGTTTCCCACATGGCACCAGTAGACTGGAGCCGGGATGCAGTCATCCCCTCAGAGGGAACTTGGGCTCAGTTAGCCACAGCCCCACCCAGCCAGCCGAATTCTTGCATATTATCAGCCTGGTCGCTTTAGGTGCTGGGATCCCCCTCAACGCCTAAGTATCCTTAGAGATACTATTGGGTTTCAAATATTTTAGCCACCACCCCTCTCTTATAATCATCGGTTCCCCAAGATCTTCAGCAGCCCCCCAAGAAAGCTCTGTGGAGCCATGAAGACAGCACATTTGAAAAGTACATTTTAATCCACTCTCCTCATTTTACAGTCAGACTGGGGCTTAGGGAGGGGAAGGGACACTCCAGCTATTAGGCAGTAGCCTTTCTGGCAAAATCTGCTGGTCCTTAGGGAAGCCACTAGTTTGATAATGACAGGGAAGGCCAACAGGCAATGAGTTCTTTCCTTCAAGAGCTGTTGGCTGGTTCCTGGGTGCGGCTGAGGCCCACTCCTGTGTGCTCTGCCACTCTCAGGCTCGGAGCCAGGTAATCTCGTATGATGTGCCAGCAAAATTGCACTCTGGAGGGGAGTTGCCCAGTGGAGAACAGCCGGGGGACAGAGGCTCTCCCTGTGTCCCAGATCAGTCTGAAGTCCTCTTCCAGCCCTGACGATGTCAACAGAGGTCAACACACCTGCCACTTTGTGTATGGAAAATCATGGCACTCCCATTGTGGGTAGAGACACATTTAGATCATTCCATTGGGTTCCACATTGATCCTGTGCTCAGTACGTGCCAGGGTTGTGGTTGTGCCAGGGATTCACTGTGGGATTTATTGAACATGAACAAGGGCTGTGGTTTCTGGCTGTCCTGAGTTCCAGCCCTGGCTCTGTAACTTACTATGTGACCTTCAGCAAACAGCCCAGCCTATCTCTGCCTCACTTTCTTCATCTGTAAAATGGGGGTGACAGGAATAGTACATCATTCCTAGGACTGTCTTGGGGATTCAATGAGATAATTTTTGGCACATACTAAGAAAATGAAGGCGGTAGTATTTTTTTTTTCTCTCCACTTCTCTTAGCAGAAGCTGGTATTTCTTTGCATCTTTGTTTATTGTCCACCCGGCTTACTAAATGACTCTTCACAGAGAAAAGCCTCGTCTGTCTTGCTCACTCTTGCTTCCTGGCCTGCAACAATGCCTGGCACAGAGTAGGTGCTCCATAAATATTTGTCTGCCAAATGAATCACTGTCTTTCATATTTCTGCTCTAAATGCCATTTCGATGATGCAATCTGCTCTGGAGGAGCCCAAGGTCTCGTGGACTCCAGCGAGAGCCATTCTGACCTGAACAGCCAGATGTTCCCAGCAGCGCTGGGCACTGCCTCGGAATGTCACCACCTGGGCTCAGTGCCTTGGTCTGACCAAAGGCACTCGTGTGACTTCTGGTGGACAGAGCCGTAGCATGGGAGATTGAGTTGGTGGCTGGGCAAGGCAGAGCTAGATAGAGGCTGATCCCTGAGCCTCAGCGGCCCGGTGCCAGCAGCGAGCCGGCACCAGAGAGCGGGCGCTCAGCTGGATGGCATCCGGAGATGGGAATTCGTGCGTCCTGCGGGCCCTGGAAAACAAAATGAATTTCTCTGGGGAGGTGAAGCGCTTTGCAAACTGTAAAGCGCTGCAGGAAGAAACAGATAAATGGAAAGGTCAGAAAAGAGAGCAGATGTGTTTGCACAGTGTGGGCTGCACTTCCAAACCCAGCTAAAGGTGACGCGCAGCTCCCAGAGGTGGCACAGTTTTGGGGACCCCCTGGAAAGACGTGCACTTGGGGAGGCAGGGAAGCCGGAGGGGAATGCGCCAAAGTTTCTCGGGGTGTCTGTAGAACCCGGGGCCCGCCCGCGTAAACTCTGTCTTCTCTTCCCGCCCGGGGCTCGGGCTCGGACGCGAGAAATCTGCAACTTCTTTTTCTCTGCTGCACGCGCTCGTTCAACTTCGCCCTGGCTGGAATCAGGGTAACCGCTCCGAAGATTATATAACTTCTGAGTTCAAGAAACATAACCCAAAGGTAGAGATGATGAAATTTGTTTTGAGGATGCATATTTCTCCCCAAAGGTAGAGTTACAGAAGTGCACAAAAAATATACGCAAATACACTAATATTCTCACCAGTCAACAATGCATAACATCACTTTGACCTATCTGGAAGAGAGTTTTTTTTTTCTTTTTAGTCACCAAATAAACCTTCCTCGTCTCCCGAGTCCCAGCATATCTGAATCCAAAATAAATCAACCTACTTCTCTTTATTATTCTCCCTCTTCTCCTCCAACCCCGTATTTATTTTAAGGTGTAAATTCCAGGACCCCCGAAATCCCTAGATGGGCTCCCACATGGCCAGGTCTGTAAACATCTGGCCTCAATGCACAGGATCCGGCGGAGGTTGTAATCCTCGGAGTGCTCAGCTGCATTTACTCCCCCGGCTGCAGTTCCCACGTGCAACTTTGCAACTCACACTCCGGCCGGGGGACCTACTTACTCGACCCGTTTGGCGGAAGGATCCCGCGCGCGGACGCAGTTACGCTCAACCGTCTCCTCCCCCTCCCCAAGCTTTGGCCCCGCCCCCTCCCTCGCCCTGGCCCCGCCCCCTCCCTCGCGCCCTATGGCCCATAAAGAAGTCCCGGTCGGGCCGCCGCACTCCCCGCGCGCATCCGTGCGCCGCCCGAGGCTGGCTAAGGAGTCGGCGGCCATTTTGTTCTTCTCGTGGTTCCAGTGGGGAGAGAAGGAGGAAGCAGGGAGCGGGGCGGCTGGGGGGGAACCCGCCGCGGCTGCTGCCACCGCCGCCACCACCGCCCCTGCTCGTGGCGTGGGAAAGGAGGCGTGAGTCCCGGGCGCTAGCCGGCGGCGGCGCCGCTGCGGGAGGGTCGGCAGTGGGAAGGCGATGGCGGATATAGATAAACTCAACATCGACAGCATCATTCAACGGCTGCTGGAAGGTGAGGGGGGCGGCGGGCAGGCTCGGGGGCCCGGGCCCGCGGGCGGCAGGCGGCCCTGGGGGTTCGAGGGAGGGGAGTTGGGAGGCCGGTTGGGCTTGCAGCGCCGCGGGGACCGAGCCCCGCGAGTTGGCCCGCCGGCTGAGGGCTGCAGCCGGAGGGAGGCCGGCCCGGGGTCCCGAACTTGGCGCCACCCGCCGACTGTCCTGGCTCCTCTCATTCATCGCGCGGGGATGTAGCAGCTTTTCCTCTTGGCCGTGGAATTTGAAAACTCCGCTCCCCACCCCCACGTTTCCCGCCTCTATCCACTTGTCCCCCGCAAACTGGACCACTCTTTGGAGAGAGAAGGTTGGGGGCCCCAGTGCGACCTCCTGGACGGCGTGTGCCGCACTTTTCTCTGCGAGATGGAGTTTGTGCTACTGGGCCTCTCGGAAAGCAGTTTGATGGGGGTATGGGTTCCACCGGGTTTCGGGGCTGCTTTTCCTGCTTGCTTTTTTTATTTTCGTGGTTCTGGGGTCGGGGGGATGGATTTCTTGTTAATTGGTGACGAACGTTCGCATCTTAAGAGATGTGAGAACCTATCTTCTCTTGCCCTCAAGTCCTTTTAAGTTGTCCTAATATTGGAGACGTCTCTGCGCTGTTGCCCTGAACATGCATCCCAACATGAAACCGGCGATGATGACGGTATCGTTATCTCATGTTAAGCGCTTTGCGTTCATCAAATTTTTACTATAATAATAATAGCTAACGCTTTTAAAGCACTTACTGTGTGTTAGGCATTATTTGAGCACTTACCACAGATTTTGTTCGGCTCTCCCAACAACCTTGCAATATAGGTGCTATTATTTTTTCTTGTTTTACAGAAGGAACTAAAAGGTGAAGTCATTTGACCAAGGTCACACAGTTAGTGACAGTCAGGTTTCAAACCCAGGTAGCCAGGAGCTAGAACTGGCTACATTCCACTGTCACCCTATGAAGGAGGGAAGTGTTCCGTGGTTAAGCAAAGGTTAAAATAAAGCTTTAATTTTGGCTCACCTAAGCCATGTGAGGTGCCTGGCAATTGATTCATGTTGATGTGGGAGAGGGATGAGGTTCAGATTTTGAAGAGGGAAGCTGAATTGAACTGCTCTCAGATTCAAGAGCATGTCCGGATGCTAATGTCTCATCCGAAACTTTGGAAGAATTCAGTCAAATCCCCTGTTTGATTTGGGCATTTGATGTGAATTTGGCTGTGTTTTAACTGCTTTTGCCTTTCTGCTGTCCTCTGAAAACATTGTTGGAATATAAATGCTATGAGTGATGGAGTGTTCGAGAGCTCTGGTGTTAGAATTTGCAGACCTTTTAAAGTAAGGTATTAAAATGAGACTCCTGAAAATATCTCATCTTTAATCTGTGTATTCTTTCCTTTTATGCTTTATTAAAAGAAAACCCCACTAAATGTCATTAAGGACCCCTGAAATGCTCTTGAAATGTCGCTGCCATTTGTAGGGTGAAAATCTTGTCATTTAGTGCTTGGCATACTTTTCATACTAGTTAATACAGTTCTTTATATGAGGCAGCAAGCAGTTGGTGAGAAACTGATTAGTTTGGAATAAGAGGAACTTTTTATCAGATATCTTTCTAAATTTTTAAATTCTGCACATCTTTGCAGGAATGTGTGTGGCTAGACCAGAGTGGGCTTTATTTCTCCGAGAAAACAGGAAAAATTGGAATTTGTATGGATTAGAATTTTAAGAGCATTTATGTCTTGTTAATTTAAGTTCTGGTTTTCCCATAACTGTCTCTGTATTAACATAACAGATTCTGTTAATTTTAATCTTTAAAATCATGCAAAGAAATTTGCCTGGTAAATTTAATTCATCTAAAATGAGATCAGTGGTTTATCTTCTTCTTTTTCTATTGTTTTGAGGCAGAGTTGCTCTGTTGCCCAGGCTAGGGTGCAGTGGCATCATCATAGCTCCCTGCAACCTCAAACTCCTGGGCTTAAGCGATCCTCTTCTTTCCTTGGCCTCCCCAAATGCTAGGATTGCAGGTGTGAGCCACCACACCCAGCCCTCATTGCATGTTATGTTGCACTTGAAAACCAGATTTTTTTAATATATCATTTTTTGCTGAAATTAATATAATAAAGCAGTGCATTTTAATGCCTGCGGAATGAATAGTCTAGTTGCACAACATACTTGAAATTCCTTTTTCTGTCATGGATGTCAGCAGAGAAACAGTTGAAGATGATCCATTGAGGATATGTCTACATCTGAGTTAGAGGATTTTGATTAAAAAATGTTGTGCTTTCTGTAATGTCCCCAAACCCTTTTTTCCTAAAAATTTTAAGATTTAAGTATATCTGAAAGTGGAGGGAATATGACCTTTCAGACATTTTTACGTGTTAAGGATTGGTCTTTTAAGCTTGAGGGCTGTGTGAGCTAGTTGAGAAGTGGCTCAGTAATAGTACTAGAAAGGTAACTCAGAAGTGAAGTCTTATTTGAGAAAAACAGCATGTTGGTTTAGATCTTAGATCACTGCAGCTTTGCGGTTCTTTTCTTCTCTAAACTCTGAGTATTTTTTAGTAAGGCAGGCATCACCTCTGTAAGCCACCTTGGAAGCTTTTATCCAGGCTCTGCCTTGCTGCTGATAAAACCTTAAAGTTGTTACTGCTTAGCATAACTGCTATTAATTATTTAAATAACTACATAGAAAATGTGATTTAGAGAGAAAGTAAACCAGCTGATGATTTGGTCTGATTCTCTACTGTGTTGGAGAAAAGTGAGATTTGGGGTGCTTTTGTAAATGACCTCCTTCAAGGAGCAAGGGTGGCTAGCATTTTTCTTGCAATGCAAGTGATTGTAACTTAATCTTAATGCACATCCTGGTTTGCAAGAAGCTCTTCACTCTGAAAGAGACCATTGTCAAACTGCAAGACCTTGTCAGGCTCTGCCTAATTGTCTGCTTTAGTGATTTAAATATTAATATGACTTCTGCCCTGGCTCACAGAAAGTGTTTACCAGTTTAATCCTCTGATGATGTATAAGGATTGTTCTGTAGATAGTGTTTAGACATTCTCAAACTCTAGGATAGTTTAAATAACCCACACATTCAGCTTTTTGTTGTAATAGGAAACATGTCCATATTCTAGTGTTTAAAAAGCCGTATCTGGTCCTAAAGATAATAAAGGGCAAATACAACGCTAAAAAGGGAGGGGCAGAGTTCTTAAGATGCTGACCAAAGAAAACAAAAGCAATCTTTTCTAATGAACATCTGTAATTATTTTTTACGTAGCAGATAGTTTTAACAATAACATCCAAATTGTGAGTTTCTAATTCCCTAATTAATAAGAACTCTGTTGGGAGCCCTTCCATCATGTCAGTTGTATGCCCCCTTCCCTTCCTACTAGGCAAGGCAGGGAAGTTATGTTGGAGACAGATGATCTGCAGCTTTCATGAGTCCTTTTTTAAACCACAGCATCAAAAAGGATTATCTGTTGTGCCCACGGTGCCCCCTTGCTTGTCTGTAGCAGGAGGCAGCAGTGAAATCTAACAGAATTGTGTACGTCGTTCTGTTGTGCTGTGGGGGAGGGTGACACCTAGGAGCAGAAGCCTGGACTCGCCTCAAAACTCGGGGAATGGAGGTGGGCTGGGCTGAGCATTAGTAGCCCCAGCAGTAAGTCCTCTGTAGAAGTTGGCGAGATGATTTTGTATTTGAAACTATGTTCCTGTTATAAATCTGTGACCTGTTATGCAAAATCATGTGCCAGTCAGTCCATTTGACTAGGTGAGAATTACTGATCCTGAAGCAGGGAAATGATTGATAATATATGGACTTAACCATTTCACTTAATTTGTAGTTGGGGCTATTAGTAGACCTTAAAGATTGAAATGTGAGGGAGATAGTATTCTGGGTGTGAATTGCTTTGTGGATGAGGAAACCGGACAGTCTTATTCAAGGGGAATAAAGATTTTATTTCCTTGGATCTTATGGATATGTAGGACAAATTTTTATATTTCAGGATCAGACCTCTGTATCTAAAACATGAAGAACAGATGATTTATTTATGGATCTTGATGATTTATCTGAAATCTCTCTCCAGTTTCTCCACTACACTGGGGTTTATGGGCATTTTTCATCTGGAGGGGAGTGGGGGTCACTGATAGTAAGGCTTACAGGAAATGAAAATTCATAAAATGTAGGGTCAGATGTGCAGTCTGCTCAGTGGTATTGTATCAGAATGTGTTCTTAGACGGTGGAAAGTTAAACATTGTTCAGTGGACTCAAGTGTAAAAAACTCAAGATACTTTATTGAGAACAGTGGGCAGTATTTGGCAGCTACATCCTGACTAGCTGTCCTGAGAAAATTGGTGTCACCTCTAAATGCCTGAAGTATAACCCCAGCAGTTAGAAAAGTCAAGATTGGGGAGAGTATGGTGTGGAAACAATTAAGATGGCCAGAAAGTGTAAGTCTTCCAGCTGGTGACTTTGCAAAGAAACTGAAGGATTCTTGATAACATTTTTCTGGTTTATATTTTTTGCAGAAAAGAACTGAGTTGTTTGTGGGAAAGTTTAATGTTGCAAATATTTATTGGTGTTTTGTTTTGTTTTGATTCAAGGTCTTAATTTCCTAAATCTGTCAAATATCATGAGGTTATTGCTTCACTGAAATAAATATGATGTGGCATATTCTTAAGATTACCACCTACTTTAATAGGATTATCTTAAAACAGCAAAATCTCTGTTGACTTATTTTTATACCGGTTCTGCCTCTTTTAGGTTCTAAAGCTTTATTTTATTCAGCTGAGGCTTTTTTTTGGTGTGTGCTATTTCTTTAATATGATTTTCTTTCAACAGTTAAGGGGCCTTTATGTGACAGGAAAATATTTTTTTATTCTTCATAAATCATCTCAAGTTCATCTTAAATTTCCTTCCATAGTTTTCATCTCTGCTTTGCTTGTTGCCAGGCTGTCAGAAGTTAGTGTTGCTTATGAGGATAAGCTGGTGTTGTAAGTAGTAACCGGTTAAGTTCTTTTATAATTTTGAATTTTTATCAGTTTTTGATTAAACTGTGAGGAAGTTTTTATGATGTGGTCATGTTATTGATTTACTAGATAGATTAGATATGTTTCCACAAAAACAGCCTTTGCTGAACATAATGCATTTTTCTGACTCTGTAGCCAGATAAATGCTTTTACTAAAAAGTCACATTTTATATCTAAGTTGATATTTTAATGTATTGATCATGAACCTTTATATGTTCACAGTGCTTAATGATTTTATTTCCATGTAGTACCTAGCACTTGGGTTTCTGAGAAGCACTCCATCTGGGGAATAGAATTCTTATTCATTGGAATAAGAATTTATTGGCATTCGATTGTTGAAATTATTTTATTTTTTTGGAGACAGGGTCTCACCCTGTTCCCCAGGCTGTGTCGCAGTGGTGTGATCATAGCTCACTGCAGCCAGGCTTAAGCAGTCCTCTTGAGTAGCTGGGACTACAGGCATGCACCATCACACCTGGCTTTTTTTTTTTTTTTTTGTAGAGACAGGGTCTTGCTCTGTTGCGTAGGCTGGTCTCCAACTCCTGGCCTCAAGGAATTCTCCCCTTCAGCCTCCCAAAGCTCTGGGATTACGGGTGTGAGCCACCGCGCCAAGCCTATTCAGGATATTTTATACAAGTGGAATCATATGATATTTGTCCTTTTATGACTGGCTTATTTCACTTAGCATGTATCAGTCCTTCATTTTTTATAGCTGATATCCCATTGTGTGGATAGACCACATTTTGTTTATCTCTTCATCCATTGATGGGCATTTGAGTTATTTCTACCTTTCTCCTGTTGTGAATAGTGCTGCTGTCAACATTCATGTACAACTATCTGAGTTCCTGTTTTCAATTCTTTCGACTCTATACTTCAGCTGACATTTTGATGGTTTTTTTTTTTTTCTCTCTGAGACAAGGTCTTGCTCTGTTACCCAGGCTGGAGTGCAGTGGCACAGTCATAGCTCATTGAAACCTCAAACTCCTGGGCTCAAGTGAGCCCATTGCCTCAGCCTCCTAAATAGCGGGTACTACAGGTGCATGTTAGGTTTGGGGGGGGGGTTGTTTTTGTTTTTGTTTTTTGAGACAGGGTCTCGCTGTGTTACCTGGGCTGGTCTTGAACTCCTGGCCTTAAGCCATCTTCCTGCCTTGGCACTGGGATTACAGGTGTGAGCCACTGCACCTGGCTGAATTTTTTTTTTTTTTTTTTTTTTTTTTTTTTTTTTTTTTTTTTGAGGCAGAGTCCCACTCTGTCACCCTGGCTATTGTGCCGTGGCGTCAGCCTAGCTCACAGCAACCTTAAACTCCTGGGCTCGAGCAATAATCCTTCTGCCTCAGCCTCCCAAGTAGCTGGGACTACAGGCATGCACCACCATGCCCGGCTAATTTTTTTCTATATATTTTTAGTTGTCCAGCTAATTTCTTTCTATTTTTTAATAGAGATGGGATCTCACTCTTGCTCAGGCTGGTCTCTAACTCCTGAGCTCAAATGATCCACCTGCCTCAAGCCTCCCAGAGTGCTAGGATTACAGGCGTGAGCCTCCGCGCACGGCCTGAAATAATTTTATATTAACTATTTGAACTGCTACTTAGAAAGATCATGGGGTGACGACCCTTGAATTTCCCACGTAGGGTCTCTTTTGTGTAAGTTTCTCCTGTTGAGCACAGAGCACAATGAGAGCTTTAAACTTCAAGGTAAGAATTGACTGATGTTTATTGAGCAGAGCTACACTGTTTGTATTTTTCTTTGTAGCTAATAGCACTAAAATGTAGACATATATGCCTTTGGGTTTTTTTTAAATAGTTTTGAAAATACTATCCTTAAGGTGAACTTCTAGTTTTATAATTTTTATGGAGGGATAGTTCTTCTGCTCATAGTGTTTATATAATAACAATTTGCAATTACCTGGTTTGTCTTAATTTTCCATTACCTACACTAAGATGTAAGCTTCATAAGGAAAAAGACAAGATTCTTGCCCATTCTGTTGTTTTAGGGTATTCCTAGCGTTTAACACAGGTCTGGTGCACTGTAGGTGTTTAGCAGTGATTTTTTTGGATATTTGAAGCATGGTAAATGTTGATAGTCTAACAGCTTCCTATAATTTAGTTCTTATTTAATGCCTCCTGTGCATAAGGATGTGTTATGATTTTATATTCCATATTGAATTTTTCTTACGGAGCAATGACTATATATTTGGGTTTTGGTAATTTATCCTGCTAAAAACTCCTTTGGTTTGGAAGTTTAATGTAGAACAAATTCCTAAATGGGAGGGTGATATGGTGGAAGTACTAGACCTAGAGTTGGAGCCTGGTGTCCTCCTCCTTGTAAGCTGTGTGACCTTGGACCAAGTCCCTGAACTGTCCTGTAAAATGGGAGTTGATAGTACCTAATGTCATAGGATTGTTGAGAGGATTAAATGACAGTGTAAAGCCCCCTTAGCACGGTGTCCAGCAGATGTAAATGCTTAGTAAATATTAGCTACAACAAATAAATAATTCTGTTTGATAGACATTAAAAATAATGAAGTTGATTTTAATGCTGTTGGCTGGTAGGACAACTGTTAAGAAATACCTAGTGTTCACTTGGACTGTCAACCCATTTTGAAATCTTTTATCTTCTAACTGCTAGACAGTTATCTTCAATGTGAAATTTGAGAACAATCCTAAATTTTCACAATTGGAAAAATATTCCAGTAAAGCCTGGTAGAAAAATGGCACCATTGGTTTGTAATTTTAAAGCACAGAAACAGGTTTTTTATTAATCCAAAGTGTTTACTCAGGAGTGTTTCATTCTAATGCCACAAGTCAACAGTACTTAAAGATTTATCCAGACTTCATTCATGCAACAAATTTTGAGTACCTGCTGTATACTGGCCATGGCTCATGGGCACTGCAGAGCAAGACTTCTGTGGTCCTCAGTTTACATTCTACCAGGGGCCCAGATGAACAAGCAGAAGCAAACTGGCAAGTGTAATTCAAAGTACAGGGTGTGGTGAGGAGTGGACATTGTTAGAGCATTTCAGGAGGCATGGAGCAGGCTTGTGAGGGGAGAGAGATGAGAGAGGCTGTTCCAGGGTGAAGTGTGTGAGCAGAGGCCTGAAGCATGAGCAGCTGTACGCCAATTGATGGAAGATGGTTTTGGCAGTTTCTGTTTTTACAATTTTTTTTCCTTGAGCTAAATGTAGGGGATTTAAGAAGCTTTGAGACCAAATGTTGATGTTTTTGATGAGCACCATTCTTCAAGTATAAATAAATCTTTATTTGTTCTGGAAAAAAATGCATCTGATCTTCACATTCAGAGTAATTTTTAAGTTGTTAGTAGTGTTGCTTTTTACTAATCTCTGAACGCACCCACTCAGAGGACAAAGTGAAAAATAGAACGAGAGAATTTAAACTCTCGTAAACTATGTCTAAAGGTGGTAGTAGGAAGCTTCTAAAGCCAAGATTTATGTTGGCAACATTGATTTAATCTGATGGCATTGCTTTAATACATTAGCATTCATATAATAAAATAAGCCTGCCATTCATATGTATGTAAGACAATTATTGCAGAAGTATTCTCCTGAAAGACTTAGAAGGGACTATTCATTCACAAGTGTGGAACTCTGCTGGAAAAAAAAAATTCAGGTTGAAACCAGAAGCTTCTAGGAGTTCCCTTCTAGCCAAAAATAAAAGTTTCCTGCTGGGCAGTCTTCCAAGTTTTTTTGCTAACTTGTGGTGAAATCACTAATGATTGGGGTTTTCTGGCCAGTGAAGCAGGGATCCCACCATTTTGCCACTGGGAGTGTTTCTACTGTGTATTGGTGTCTAGAGAGAAAAAGAAAATTATTGTGGTTCTTCTAGAAAAAAACGTTTTTTATTGCTCAGTTGGTGTTGTATTACATATTCATCTGCTTCATATCTTCTATGAAAGGTTATCATTACTATGCTTTCCCTTTTATTGCTTCTTGTTTCATAACATTTTGATCAGAAAGAGACTTTGCCAATCTTTTAGTTCAGTTATATGTTTTGAAGGCCAAAGTAGTGAAGTGATTTTCCCAAAGTATAGAATTAGTCCAGAATCTTGGGTCTCCTGGATGGCTCCCAGTCCAGCCTTATCTCTTAATAATTTTCACTTCATTGTATGCTTCAAGAGTTTGTCCCTTGTCTTCTGTCATCTTTCTTAATATTTTTCATTGAAAAAAATATTCCTTTACACACAGTTCCATTTCTGTTCAAAACTTGTTTCTTTAGAGAATTCAGAATTTCAGTGGCCATTTCAGGCTGAAGATGACTTTACCTAGGGCAATAGTTCTCAAACTTAGACACAACCCTTTTAATGAGAAAAGACTCCCAACAAATATATCAGTTTTTTGAGTAATTTTTATTGCCGTGTGATACGGTTACTTAGGTATTTATAGAACAAAGCTAGATACAAGCCAGTTAAACTTCTTGCTCTTATTTAGTTATTAGGCCAGATGATTTTATAATTTGAATACACACAAAGCCTCCAAAACCAATAAAATTTAAATTAGCAACATTTATGTAATCTGATGGATTTCGTAGTCTTGTTAACACTAAATCACTTGATGCTAGGTGTATTGGTGGGAAGATGGAACCTTGAGGTCTATATTTAGTCTGGTCCTATGTTTTTACATCAGTCTTAATTCAGAGAATGCCATCTCATCAGTCTTTTGTTCAAAACAAGTATAAAGACTTGGACTCAGGCACCTTATGGATAATCAGGTCCCACATTCGGCACAGACTCTGCTGGCAAGCAATTTTGCTGGATTGCCAGTTTCATGAAGGGGCCACTTGGTAACTGTAAAATTAAGGTACATTTAGCAATTCAGTGCTATTTACTCTGTATTAATGATTCTCTAATCTGTTACAACTGGAACTAAAACAAAATTTTTTGATTTCCACTACTACCTACCTGCTGATAAATGAATTGTTATGTTACTAAGCCTTCCACTTCAACAGTCAGTCTAGAACTCTGAGTGCTGTGTAGATGAGCACTTTGGAGATCAGAATGTCCCATGCTGTGCAATGATTTCTTTCTCCCATTGATTTTTATCTGTTCAGATTACCAGGATACTGTGTTTCATAGAGCATGGGCTGACTTCCTTTGCGCTGTACAAGCATGATTATGAACACAAATGCTTTTTTCGTAGGTAAATCAGAGACCCTTGAGGAGATAGATGCTCATGGTCCTGTAAACACTGATGGGGGAGGCTTCTGAGTATCCCTACGACCACAGTGTAAAACTAGCAGTTCTCAGGACAAACTCTTTGAAGTCTCCTGCTCTGCACATAGTCATTCATTTATAAAGCTGGAGAAGAGAAGGCTAGAGGCAATAAGTCCTGGTGGGTGGGCTGTTGTGACAAGGCCTCTTTGTGTGGCTTGGGTGTGGACTGAGACCTGGAGCTGTCTTCGTTGGGGAGCTAGATAGTGAAAGGAAGACTTTCTAACAGCACCAGGATGGCAGACAGGATGGCCCCTTGCTCTGGATACTATGAAGTCTTAATTTGGTATAGAAGATGCACTTAAATAATCTCTGAAGTGCTGTCCTAAGATTTTAATTCACCATTAAAAAACCACATTCTTTACAAGTGTCCTGAAAATGAAGCCAGTCAGAAAGCTAGTTAAACCATGTTTTTATCCCCTCTTTGTCTAAACCTTGAATATTAAATTGTATTTTGGCTTTGTTGGAATAACTGGGGTTTTTCCCCCCTGCAGTGAGAGGGTCCAAGCCTGGTAAGAATGTCCAGCTACAAGAGAATGAAATCAGAGGACTGTGCTTAAAGTCTCGTGAGATCTTTCTCAGTCAGCCTATCCTACTAGAACTTGAAGCACCACTCAAAATATGTGGTAAGTTTCGGGCACACTAAATTATCTTTGGTTATTACAGTGTGATTAACTGAGTTGAGGATATGTTGATGAACTTGTATTAGCTAGCAGAATCATTTCCTATTTATGAATAACCTGGAATTACTTAAAATTAAGTTAAATAGTGGCTTTAGAATAAATACCTCCAATGGACTTAGTTTACTTAAATGTACTTCAGTTTTTAAAAAGTTATTTCACTGAAGGCGTGTAAACATTGCAGAGGAAAAAATGAGATGAAGAATGGAGAGAGAGCTAAGATAAGGTCTGAGCTACTGAATACATGGGCTTGTGTTTAAGCTTAAAGCAACACTTCGTTATTTCTAAAAATAGAACTTCCGTGATGCTGGTTTATGGTTCTGTTTTTTATATAATAGAAGCAGAAATCTATGTTTAAACTCAATATAATATAAAAATTATACTTTATTCATTTGAGTAATGATATATTCTTCATATTTGACTACACATAAAACTTTGTGTGCATGTTTTTTAAGGTAAAATGCTCTTGGGCATTATCTGGCAGGGAGAAATTGAAAGCTGAAAGCACTGATGGGTGTAGAGTGTCTGCTTTTGTTTCGGTGGGGCCAAGGCTCACTAAAAGTACAGCAGTTCTGCTGACACAGTACCCAGAGACGGAGCTGTCAGCGATCTGATACTGATCAGCCAACCTGGAAGGAAAACCAAGTTACTTGGCAAGAGGCCTTCCTAGACATAACACTCCTTTCCACACAATAAATTCTTAATTAGTTGAATTTTGTGTGAGGTTCTGGACATACACACACTTAAAATTTTTATTAGGCTCAAATGAACTACATATGATGCAAGATTACAGATTACTTAGTGTTGGCTGTCAAATTAAACTCATTACTAGAGGTCAATGCCATTGTGTAATGAATATTTAAAGAATGTCTTCCCAAAGGTTTGTTAGTGGGTTAAGCTCTAAGTATGGAAACACTGTGTAACAAAATTATTGCTTCTAGGTGACATCCATGGGCAATACTATGATTTGCTTCGACTTTTTGAATATGGAGGTTTCCCGCCAGAAAGCAACTACCTGTTTCTTGGGGACTATGTGGACAGGGGGAAGCAGTCATTGGAGACTATCTGCCTCTTACTGGCCTACAAAATCAAATATCCCGAGAATTTTTTTCTTCTCAGAGGGAACCATGAATGTGCCAGCATCAATAGAATTTATGGATTTTATGATGAATGTAAGTACTTTCTACATTTAAGGAAGAGTTATTTAGATTAACATACTTTTATCATCAACTGAGCCATCACATACTTCTGTTAGAATTTGTGAGAGCTTAGGTAATATGTTATCTCTCATGTTTTCTATTTCATTAGTTTGCTTTTATCTTAGTTTTTTCTTTCTTGGGTGGAAAAATAATGCTGCCACTATAATATTACATAATGAATGTTCTAGATTCTTTTATCATGTGATGGTCAGATTAGGAAGTAATGATTACAGAAGTGGTTCTTTAAGATAGTCTTTGTGAGTATTCACAGATAATTTAATTCTTAGTACAACTCTTGAGAACCTGTCCACATAGAGTTTGTTTTTAACAACTTTATTAAGATATAATTTCATTCCATAAAATTCATCTATTTAAAGTGTACAATTCAGTGGATTTATAGTAAATTTATAGACTTGTGTAACTATCACCACAGCCCTCAGGCAACCACTAATCTACTTTCTGTGTTTATAGTTTTGCCTTTTCTAGACATTTCGTATAAATGGAATCTTGCAGTATATAAATAGTTTTTGAAATTATTGTAGTTTTTCTCCTTTTGGCACATATGCACCCAGGGAAAATGGCAGTTACTTTCCTAAAATATGCTGAACAGAGAAAACCTGTAAAAAATATATATAATTTTTATTTTTGCAATATTTTACGCTTTTGGGGACCCCTTTTGGATTGTTTAGTTGAAGGTGAACTTTGTTTGAGTGAGTTGATTGTTGAAGGAAACAAAATTCTTAAAGCTTTGAAAATCAGTTTGGTAGAGGGTTTCTTACTGTTTTAAGTAACCATAAAATGTCAAAAAGTTTTGAATACTTGCCTCCACCTGCTTTTGTGCTCATCATTTTTGCTAGGAGAGGGTTCAGGTTCAGAGTGGAGGGGTGGTTAAGACATTTCAGATACTCAACACTTGCTGATATTATGATGAGGTAAGGATTGTTACTGTGGCCCTCCCCCAGCCTCCGGTTGTAACCTACGGTCTCTTTTTTCACAGAGGTGTGTTGAGCTAGCTCATTTGTTCGAAGTGGTCCTAGAGTGGTTACATGTTCATAGACTTAGCCCTTCTACCCCAGCCCTTTCCACAAATGAATGTTTGTGTGGTCTGTGGCCTTGAGATCCCAGCTGATAAGAAGATGAGGTGGGAGGGGTTATCAGGGAGAGAAATCTGGTGAGTTCTGGACTGACTGGAACAACTGAGTCTGTATCAAAGAAGTCCTAGTAAAGCAGTTACTACTCCTTAGGTACCAGAGGCAGGGACTTTTGTAACATTGTATTTTGGGCATTTGTTACAGACATTACTTTTGGGTTAAGAAAGGTTTCCTTTTACATAGCTGTGAGCTCAGCAGCTATTTCCATGTTTTCACTGATGAGGTTCAAATCCCACTGATCTTGTGTGAGGTATATCCTAATGTAACAATATTGGCTACATCAGTTTCAGTTTCTATTTAATGCAGAGGCCTTTAAAAATTATTTAGAAAGGTCAGTGTTGGTTGATACCAATTTTGACTTCTGTTTGGTCATCGAAGCACATTTATCAACTTGCTCAAGCTTCCCCTCTCTTATCAGGAAGGTATGATTCGCCGTTCAGTCTACTTGTGGGCATAAAAGTGCCCTTGACATAGGTAGCTTTCAGTTGACAGCTTGCAGGCATTCTTTTTTAAAAATTGATAATTTTATTAAAATGAAAAGTTTAATTCAAATGTAGATTTTCATAGAATTTTAAAACCACTCCTTATTTCCCAAGTATAATAAGTACTACCATTTCTTTTCCTTTTTTTTTTTTTTTTAACTTTATGAATGTGATGCTGGACAGATGGGGTATGTTGTTGGGTAAAACATGCGTGTTTAATCCTTTTCTGACACCAGAGCTGTCTGATGTGTAGTATCTGAAACTGCATTACAGGTTCTGGCTCAGACTTCTAGGATTTGGAAGCTTGAAGGGACCTAGGTGATTACCCAGGCTAAACCTTGCAGGAGCCAGCTCTTCCTGGGTTTGAAGTGGCCTTAGGGAGGAAAGAGAGAAGAGAAAACAGTGTCCCTATACTTGGTTAAGATGCCAAGAGGCAACAGGAGGGAAAAAACTGTTTTTTGATGGAGGAACCAACAAAAACAGTAAAGGAATCAGCAAGAGAAACTGGCATATGTTACGTGACTAAAAGAATCAAGGAGTCAAGCTGACTTCAGAAAGGAACAGGATTAGTAATGGCAAATGCAGCATGTGGGAAAGGAAAAGTCTCCAAGGAAGCCATTGGACGATTTGCTCAGCAACAGCCTTCAGTAGAAAATGGAGACAGGGCCAGGCACAGTGGCGCACACCTGTGATCCCATCACTCCTGTGATCCCAGCACTTTGGGAGACCAAGGCGTGAGGATTGGTTGATCCTAGGAGTTTTCAGACCAGCCTGGGCAATGTAATGAGATCTCATGTCTACAAAAAAATTAGCCAGATGTGGTGGCGTGTGCCTGTGATCCCAGCTACTCTAGAGACTGAGCCAGGAAGATCACTTAAGCCCAGGAGTTTGAGGTTGCAGTGAGCTATGAACATACCACTGCGCTCTGGCCCTGCCAACAGAGCTAGAGACCCTGTCTCAAAAAAAAATAAACATAAAAAATAATAGAAGCAGAATGAAATCACTTCATAAATGAGGGTTAAGGCAGCTTGGCCCCTGTTGATTTTTGGAATGTTTGCATTATATTACTGGTTAAGCATCCCTCATCTGAAATCCAAAATGCTCCAATGAGCATTTCCTTGAGCATCCTGTCAGCACTCAAAGAGTTTCAAATTTGGGGGCATTTCAGATTAGGGACACTTAACCTGTACCATTATTATTATCTCTATTGGAAATTGGAGGTGGTGATTGTGTGCGGGTTCCCCTTCAGCCTTTTTTAGGGAAGAATTTGTTAATAAGCTTCCAGAATCCTCCAATGAAATACTATATGGGACAGAGGGAATAATTAGTGGCCTCCAAAGAAATGCAAAACAAAGTGAACCATGGTCAGAGTTAGACCTAGTCATTGAGAAACCAGAAACTATCAGGAGAAAAAAAAAATAGCTCTTCTGCAGAGAGAGAAGTCAGATGTTTGCTGGATTTGCATTACATTTCTAATCCTGTGCTAAACCTTTTACCCTGCTGGATTTGCACTGTAGGGGTGGAAGGTGTGGTTCTATTAATAACTCTCAAAGGAGAGGTCCAGGTTTAAGCCTTTAGACATCCCTCTAGTCCCTAGGATAAGAAAGAAAAAGAGAATAAGGAGAAACTCTTGGTTTAGGAATAAAGATTGTGCTTTAGTGTGTGGTAAGGTACAGGAGACAAAGGCACCTGAACAGCTGGGCTGTCCATGGGACAGTCCTTAAATCAATTCAGACAGATTTGTTCTTCCACGGTTTATGAGTAGGTTTATAACTGGAAACACAATTTTCATGTAGAAACAGTGCTTAAAGGCATGCTTGTGTCAGTCGTACTGACTCCAGAAAGCATGGAGCATGTGCTGGGGAGGGAGCGTGACTGCACTGTAATGTCGGTCCTATGGGAAGCATTTAGAATTTGTGCAGATACCCCGTGGTGCTTGCAAGAAGCAGTCTGTATCCCTATAATCATTGTGCCTCCTGCTAGAGCATTTAGGGCTTGGGAGTTACCCGCTATCAGTAGGTTATTGAGGGGGAAGATGGGATGGATGTTAACTCTCAGAAGGAAGGCGGGAATTGCTCATGTGTGAGTTGTTCGTAATTACCTTTAGAAACAGGAGCTGTCTGTAGGGGGAGATGGACAAAACAGACTAGATTTCAAACAGAGTTGGTGCTACCAAATAACTGGTGGAATTTGATGGTAGCCCTTAGTTACTATCACATCTGGAATTCTAATTTTATACTTGTGTGGAATTTTAAAATATTTTATGTGAAAATGTAATCATTGCTTATAGATCAGACATGTCCAGGTGTCGTGTATATCCAATTCTCAACCCCCTCCAAGAGATTCTTAATAAAAGCATAGTTTCATGTATTTTAAAAGGTAATCAGAACTTTGCTTTGGAGGAAATTATCCTGAGAGAATCAACTTACAGAATAATAATCTCTTTTTAACTATCCTAAAATTTTCACAGGTAAAAGAAGATACAACATTAAACTATGGAAAACTTTCACAGACTGTTTTAACTGTTTACCGATAGCAGCCATCGTGGATGAGAAAATATTCTGCTGTCATGGAGGTATGTGGGCTGATTTTGTTCCAAATAATTTTTGATTCCTTCTAAAAACTGAATACTTTGACATTTAAGAGTTATCACTGGGTGATGACTTCTGTCAGGTAACTCCTTTGTTGATTTGTTACATCACTGTTCACTCTGACACAGCCAGGATCATTTGGACAGAAGTCTGATGTAAGCATTTGATTTGTTACAGGGAATTCTGGACTGTGTATCAGTTTGATTTGAAAATAGAACAGAAAGTATTTTTAACTATAAAATGAATAGCAGTTAATTTGCTGTGCCATAGATCCTCTAGAACACTGAAAATGTGAACAGATTTTTCCTTGATCTATTTTTGATCCTCTCAGAACCTTTTCTGACTTGGATTTTAAGTTACTTTGCTTTACTCAGAGACTATGCTTTGTTTAATGTAATTAAACAGTACATGCAGAGAGAATTTCTTTTCATGTGTGGTCAGAAGTTAGGCAGCCATCGAAGAGCCTGTCTCTGCCGTCCTGTACTTACATAGGTTTTGGTAGAGTTTTCAACTCAGATGACAATGATTAGACTATATCTGAGCTGGTCTGATAGACTTGATGGTCTGTGGACAGCACAGGTTTCCTAGAGAGCCATCTCACACCTGAGCATGTGCCTTGACATTACAAACGTTCAACAGTGATACCTAGTATGTACGTTGCTCATTAGTCCCATCAGCTGGGGAGACATGCAGGGGAATAGTTTTTAAAATCACTGGATTTTAATACAGGGTTCTGTATTGTGTTGTTGTTTTTTTCCAACCAAAACTAAATAAAACATAGCCGTAGATTTAATTTAAGCTTTCATGTCAGTCATTGAGTCTCTGTAGACAAATGGAACTGTTAAAGTGATAATATCCTTTTAAAAGTTCTTTCTTGAATTTTTTTCTCGTTTGATAGGTTTATCACCAGATCTTCAATCTATGGAGCAGATTCGGCGAATTATGCGACCAACTGATGTACCAGATCAAGGTCTTCTTTGTGATCTTTTGTGGTCTGACCCCGATAAAGATGTCTTAGGCTGGGGTGAAAATGACAGAGGAGTGTCCTTCACATTTGGTGCAGAAGTGGTTGCAAAATTTCTCCATAAGCATGATTTGGATCTTATTTGTAGAGCCCATCAGGTATTGATTTTGAATTTTACATGTACACTTAAGAGCATGTGTGTGAGCACAGATTCTCCTTGTTGATTTTGGTGGGTAGGTATTGCTTATTTATACAAAGTGTCTTTGGAAAGAACCTACAGGATAGCAGGCTCAGCAGGAAATTGAAGAGTGGTTTTACTCACCTAAAGTTTACACCTACTTATCCTGAAAAAATTTTCTCTTTCAAGGTGGTTGAAGATGGATATGAATTTTTTGCAAAGAGACAGTTGGTCACTCTGTTTTCTGCACCCAATTATTGTGGAGAATTTGACAATGCAGGTGCCATGATGAGTGTGGATGAAACACTAATGTGTTCTTTTCAGGTAGAGCATGCTTTCAACATTATTTCCTTTTATTATATTTGGATTTTTCTGATTGAAAAAAGAAATTGCAGGCCAGTCACGGTGGCTCACACCTGTATACTTGCACTCTAGGAGGCTGAGGCGGGAGGACAGCTTGCGCTCAGGAGTTCAAGACCAGCCTGAGCAAGAGTGAGACCCCTGTCTCTACTAAAATTGGAAAAATTAGCTGGGCATGGTGGTGTGCCCCTGTGGTCCCAGCTACTCAGGAGGCTGAGGCAGCAGGATCACCTGAGCCTAGGAGTTTGAGGTTGCTGTGAGCTAGGCTGGCGCCAGGGCATTCTAGCCTGGGCAACAGAGTGAGACTCTGTCTCAAAAAAAAAAAAAAAAAAAAAAATTGCTAGTTTCTATTTACTGTTCATGTTGAGTGGGCTAAATTTTTATGTTCCCTTAACTAGTGTTTGTCTTAGTTGAATAATGTGTGGATCCCTCTTAAAGGAGTAAAATTATCATGGGACCTGTCTTCCAGTGTTGAACTGTTTTTGCATTACTTAAGTAGGTAAAAACGAAGTAATATATTGGCTTCTTATGCTGCTAAGGGCTCATTTACTGTAAACCTAAAACCATAATGTCAATGTAATGTTTGGCTAAGATTAAATCACCACTTGGATGGGAAAATAGTACTAATTGCCACCTGCCAGGTGTGCTATGTCTGCAGTCTCCAACCTTTTGGTTCCAAGGACCAGTTTCATGGAAGACAATTTTTCCAAGGAAAGGGGGTGGGGGCATGACAGCTGTGGAGCTCTGCAGCCCGGGGGTTGGGGACCACAGTGCTATGTGATTACTTAGTTCTGCTCTTTAGTCTAATTTCCACAAAACATTTGTTGATGTACCATGACATCATTTGACCTTCGCTCAGCACAAAAGCATTATTTACACATAGAGTCTGCCTCGATCTTTTTATCGTTTGCTTATTATGATAAACTGTGAAACTTCAACCCAGCCCAGTCATAAACATAAATGCAACTATTGAAATCATGTTGCTGTCATCAGTTAAATGAATTAAAACAATTCTTTTACCAATTATCAGGGAGAACTTGCAGCTTCCAGAGATTGTACAAGGATCCCCTGGGGGTTAGAGACTAACACTTCTAAAGAACTTGCCCCCTTTGTGTCAGAAAATACTACCAGGTGTAGACTTCAGAAAATTGTCATTTTACTCAGAGGCAAAATAATTTGTCCTGATCATAGATGTTATCTGTTCATCATAGCATTGATTACCAGATGTTTAAATGTCAGCTTGGTTTGTGATAATATGCTAGTGGGGCTGTCGTAGTTGTTTGAGGCAATCTTAAATAGTCAAACATTTCTGAACAAGAGATTTGAATGAGATTTAAGGACTCTTAAGATTTTGGGTTGAGTATATTTCCTAAAATGCACTGTCTTTTGAATCTTCAGATTCTAAAGCCTGCAGAGAAAAAGAAGCCGAATGCCACGAGACCTGTAACACCTCCAAGGGGTATGATCACAAAGCAAGCAAAGAAATAGATGTCATTTTGACACTGCCTAGTTGGGACTTGTAACATAGTATATAACCTTCATTTTTAAGACTGTAATGTGTACTGGTCAGCTTGCTCAGATATATCTGTGTTTGTGGGGCCCTTCCTTCCATTTTTGATTTAGTGAATGGCATTTGCTGGTTATAACAGCAAATGAAAGATTCTCCACTCCAAAAAAAATAAGTGTTTTGTTTTTTAATTCCCTATTCCTTTTGCAAACAATTTTAATGATGGTGTTATAGCTGTACATCCCAAGATAGTTTATTCTGTCTAAGGGGTAAGTGTACAATTGATCTTTTTTTAATTCAGTACAACGCATAATAACGTAAGTGCTCATTTTCTTTAGGATATAAAGAGAGCCCTAGGGTGCTCTGAATCTGTACATGTTTTTGTCATAAAATGCATACTGTTGATACAAACCACTGTGAACATTTTTTATTTTAAAATCTTGTTTCAAAGGGATTGCTTTTTCCTTTCATTGTCTTGTCATGTACAAACTAGGTTTTATAGCTATCAACATTAGGAATAACTTTCAACCTTGCCAGCATCACTGGTATGATGTATATTTAATTAAAGCACACTTTTCCCCTGCCGTATACTTAAAATGACAATTAAAGCCATTCTTTTAAATGTTTGTGACTCTTTCCTAAAGCCAAAGTTTCTGTTGAAATATGTGCTGACACACCCCCGAGTACAAGGTGGCGTGGTTGTGTACACGCTGCCTTCCTGGGGATTCAAAAACAGGTCTTGATTTTGAATAGCAGTTAGTAATATAGTGCTGTTTAAGCTATTAATGATTAAAGTTAATAACATTTTGTACAATTTCCATATAGTCTATTCATTAAGTAATCTTTTTACAGTTACATCAGGCCTGAACTCGTCAATTCAGAAAGCTTCAAATTATAGAAACAATACTGTTCTATACGAGTGACCGATTATGCTTTCTTTGGCCTACATTCTTTATTCTGCGGTGAAGTTGAGGCTTGTAAGTCAAAACAAAGGAACTAACTTACTATCCACCGGTTTATACAGAACTCACAGTTATCTATGACTTTTTTAAACTAAGATCTGTTAAAAAGAAATCTGTGTCAACAGATTACCGTGTACAATACCATGTGGTGAAAATGCATTCAGACTTATTAAATGACGTACTTGTTAAATCCTCTGAGTGTCTATTTATCAGCACAATACACACAGGAGAACTGTTGATGGCATATTGAGTAGATTTTAATGAATAAATTGCTCTGGAAACCACATAGTTTCATTTTGGATTTGTCTTCCTTCAGATAGTCTGTTTTCCAAAGATGGATTTTAATATAGATGCTCATGTTCTTTGAGTTCTAACCTGGATATAACTAAGTGTCTGTAATAGAGTGATGAGATTGAACTATCCTCCTCTACTGTTCGGGGAGATGGGACTTAATCTATATCCATAATTTTCTTATTGTCTAGGTTCACTTGAACTTGGGAGTAAATTCACAAGTGACTTACTGTATTATTCTGACGCAGCCACCTACATTTTCTTGCAGTGCTTTGATCTCTTCCCCCTTCCCTAATTCATACGAACACAGTGTTGTCTCATGTTTTGTTACAAGTGTGTTGAATGCATATTAATTTCCCAAAAGTATGCTAAAAATGGGTACTTTGAAAAGCATTTTTTTTCCTATTACAAACGGGTTTCCCCTTAGGGTAATGGCAGGGAACCTCCTGGTGAGGAACTGTTTGGACAACAAGAGCAAGGGGTCCAACCTCCCGTCTGCCAACAGGCTCTGTCCTGAGGCCTCTGGTCCACTGTTGGGGAGATCGGACCTCATGACCTTGCTGCTCCACATTCTTTGACAAATCCAAACTTGGGCCATTTTACATAATACTTTCCTGGACCTCTTTGACTATAGGAAGGAAAATATAAGCAAAAGTTGATTTTGTGAAAGGAAAGTTCCACACATTTTTAGTCTATGTCCTGAACATTATGAATTGTCACTTCTAGGATTTCAAAAAGCTGTAAAGTTGTGAAATTGGGCCACTTTACTTAGTTTCTACCATCATTGGGGTGTGGTATCTAGCTTAAAATTCTTTTAAGGAACATAGGCACATGGTATAGGTTAAGGAGAGAACAAAGTCAGTCTTTGGTTTTAGGGCATGACATCCTTAGGAGAGACTTAAATAATTTCAAATCAGTCTGTGACAACAGAATTTGAGCTGTGTGCCTTTGTAACCTAGTGGTTACACTTGGTCCAAGTCCTGGCTTCTTTCCTGGCTGTGTGATTTGAGTGAGTGACTTGAATGCTGAGCCAAAGTGTCGCTCACTATGTAAACGCATAGTAGTAGCTGCCTCATGTGCTGGATCTTGAGGGACATGATGTCATATGCTTAGAAGATGCTTGGCTCATAATGCTATTCAATAATTGTTCACTATTTTTTGCCTTATAATCTCGGTTGTTTCATGTCTTTGAACATCTCAGTTAGCTGAGTTCAAAGTGGCACCTGCCTTTTGTTTCTAGTCTCATGACCTGATACTGAGCCACAGATAGCTAAGGATCTGTGAGCACTTATGCATACAGAACACCACTATAGATGTTTTCAACAAATGGAAAAGAAATAACTAGGAAACAAGGTTGTTGTAAATATTAGTGTGATATTTTAAATTGTAGTTTCAAGTCTTTTTTTTTTTTTAAATTATTCCTGATTTCAAAGTGACAGCACCAATACAAAACCATGAAGACAGGCCGGGCACGGTGGCTCACACCTGTAATCCTAGCACTCTGGGAGGCCAGGCGGGTGGGTCGCTCGAGGTCAGGAGTTCGAGACCAGCCTGAGCAAGAGTGAGACCCCGTCTCTACTAAAAATAGAAAGAAATTATATGGCCAACTAAAAATCTATATAGAAAAAATTAGCCGGGCATAGTGGCGCATGCCTGTAGTCCCAGCTACTTGGGAGGCTGAGGCAGTAGGATTGCTTAAGCCAAGGAGTCTGAGGTTGCTGTGAGCTAGGCTGATGCCACGGCACTCATTCTAGCCTGGGCAACAAAGCAAGACTCTGTCTCAAAAAAAAAAAAAAAAAACATGAAGACAGGTGATGGCTATCCTTATGTTGCCAAATAGCCTGTAGGATACAGTTGAAAGCCATCCATGGAAATCGCTGATTTGGTACACAGACCAGGTCTGCCCACATCTAATGCAGTGTCAGCACAGATGCTAACATAATGTCCTTGTTCTTGAAGCACCTTGATTTAAGGCTGGAGAGTTCTCAGGTAACACACAAATAGAATATGGAACACGAGGACTAGGAGGGAACAAGTGATTGATTGCTGAACTACAAAGAAGGCACAGGGTTTAGGCTGATGGAAAAGAAGATACATCACCTGCTTCCCAGTGTGGGGCCATACTGGGAGTTTGAAAGGGAATTCGGTTTGCTGAGGGGTGAGGGTACAAGATAAGCTACCAAGCTAAGGCAAGTGAGTGTCATGGTACCCAAGGAACCATTGAGCTGTTGCAAGGAAGTGCGTGAACAATGGTAGGTTTGTTTCGGCAGTTGCAGACTGAACGTGTGGTGAAACTGACCCACAGAGACAAGGATCTCATAATCCAAGTATCACATAAATTTAGTAGTAGAGGGGACAAAACTGGGGATCTGTGGGGACAGAGAAGGAATGTTTTGCTGATGTTTGGTATATAGAAGACATTGAAGAGTGCCTTCCAAAAAGTAGGTTAAAATAGGTTTCAAGTGCAATATGCCCATTTTCCCATTTTAAGAAAAAGATCCAAAGTTCATTCAACCTTACAGATCATCTAGCTCGAATCTGCAGGGATGGTTTTGATGAAAAAGTTTTTTCAGTTCTGCAAATCAGATACACACATCAGCCTAAACTAGAATATGACAGCTGCCCCGAGCTTTGGTTTCAGTAACTCCAACAGGCTTGGCGTTTGGATTTATTACAAATAATCTGAACAACACAGGTAAGCTTTTTATTTGTGAGAATTATGTATATGTGAATTTTGTCAGTTACCTGAAGTATAAATATAGAATTAAATCATCTCAAGTAACCATATAAATAATTTTGTAACCAAAAACTCAAATTTGCAGCAATTAGGGAAAAAGATAATTTCACTTTATACTCTTGCAGTAACAAAAGTTTCCAAGAATTTAAAAATACATGGCATGCAAAACACTGAAATAGAATCAGTGTGGCAACAATCTTGAGTGCTTCAGAAAGCATGAAGCACTGTCCAGAGCTTGAGGTTGAGGGATTGTGTAAAATTAAATCATTGTCATCAACCAGATGTTTTTAACTCTAGGAATTGAGGAGGAAGACATAAGTCATTACCTTACTATTGGGATGAAACAGAACACCCGCTTTGGTGGCAGGGGCCAGCCAAAAGGCAACTTGCTCTTAGACAAAAAATGAAGCATCTATTGAATATTGCAAGCGTACAGATAACAGGAGCAATAAAGTGACTGAGGGTGTTGAGAAAGTATGGCAGCTGAACATCAGACTCAAAAAAATTTTTTTTTGTTTTTTTAAGTCAGGGTCCCCACTCTCCCTCGGGCTGGAGTGCAGTGGCATCATAGCTCACTGCAACCTCGAACTCCTGGGCTGAAGCAATCCTCCTGCCTCAGCCTCTCGAGTAGCTGGGACTACAAGTAGGCGCACCCTACCTGGCTAATTCTTTCATTTTTATTTTTGTAGAGACAGGATTTTCCTTTGTTGCCCAGGCTGGTCTTGAACTCCTGGCCCAAAGCAGTCCTCCTCTCTGAGCCTCCCAAAGTGCTGGGATTACAGGCCTGAGCCACTGTGCCTAACCAAACTCTGACAATTCTGAGAATTAAATGATAGCACTTAAGTTTTTTTTGATAGAATTTCAAATTCATCCTTGTGTCCCAAACAACCAGTTCTCTAACAGTGACATTTAGCTATGACCAAACACTGATTTTAATACCCATTCAGCCAAGATGTGCATTTGCTGCAACTCTAGGAAAAATTCTAAAATGCCATTTAAAAATGCACACTGCTCTTTTCTTCTAGCCGTCCCGTTAGTGCAGGGTATCAAATACCGTGTCTCCCTGAGGACCAGCCCACACACCAGTTGTTCAGGGCTGCTGAACAAGAGAACAACAAACCAGTCGTTACGTTCTCAGACAGACTGGCTGCTTGACCTTTCCTTGGCAAGTGAGGAAGGTGTGGCAGAGAGATTGGGTGGGATAAAGGATGTTCTTGCTGAGGGTGGCAGAAGTTAATTTACCATCTGCTGGAATGTGCCCATGTACCAACTGCATGAGCCTCTAGAGGAGCCAGATTACCTATTACTGAAGTGAAATCACTGCTTTCCCCAAGCTTTGATTACCCACCCACAAACACCATATATCTTCCTTCTCTGGTTAATGCTTACCCTTCAGATTAGGAGAGAGCTGGAGTTGACAGATCATAGACTAGAACAATCCCCCAGTCAGGAGTCTGATCAGATACACGAGTTCAGCGTGGATCAGGGGGTTGGCTGGATTTAGCTCATCAGTTTGGCTTAGATTGGTTTCAGATCTGCTCCATGTTCCTCTTGCTGTTCTAGGGCCATTGGGTATTTCTGATGATGATGATGGACTAAGGTAAAGACAGCAGACAAAGCAGGCAATCTTAAGATTTACTGCAGTGCAAATTGCTTACTGGGTGTGCATTTTGGTCACCACAAATGATATGTTTTATAAGGTTATTTTAAAAATCCATAATCTTTTAATTCAAAACCTCAACCTCTGTTTTTCGCATTTATAGAATGAAAGTGTTGAGAAGGGTGATCTGCATTCTCTTCCCAACTTCAGAAAGCTAGACTTCCTCGCAGACAATGCTGTTCAAAATTCCTTGACAGGTGGAACCCTTCAAACAAAATCATACCAAAGGCCTCCTGTGTAAAATGAATAAAATCAGAACAGCTGTTAGAAGCAGGAGCTGGGGGCTGCTTGTCCCCCGCCAGCCACCAAGGATTGAAACCACTGCTCCAAGAGAAATATTGGCTGCTACGGACAGGCCTGTGTGTGTAGACGGCGTTGCTAAGATACCAGTACAGCCTGCGAGGAGAGCCTGCCCAGCCTGTGATGCCTTGTCTGAAATCCACATAGCTAAGAAATTCAAGTGTTCTCCAGGTAGAAAGTCAAGTAACCGCTTTCAGAGTTATTTGCCTCGTTCTTATTTCTTAGCATTGCAGAAACAGACACAGTAGATTAGGAAAGCACTTTGCAGATTTGAACAAAATAACCTTTAGGAGAACAGGGTTTTTTATTGAGGGGGTTCTAGTGCCACTTTTTTTGTTTCTTGGTGTGGTGTGTGTTTGCGTGTAATTTAAGTATCTTTCAATATGTGTGTATCTATTTATAAGGTGTGTTGTCATTTTATGTTATATGTTTTATATACTATATGAAGTTACATGTCGATGACAGGGATACGTTCTGAAAAATGCGTCATTAGGCAGCTACGTCCCTGCGCGAACGTCACAGAGTGCACCCACACAAATGTAGATGGCGTGGCCTGCACACACCTAGCTACGTGGGGCAGCCTGCTGCTCCCAGGCCACAGATGTGTACAGCACGTCACTGTGCTGAATACTGTGGGCAACTGGAACACAATGGTGAGTGTGGTGCGCCTAAATATAGAAAAACTACAGTAAAAGCATGGTGTTCTGTTACAGGACCACCATCATATAGAGCAGTTCATTGTGGAATGAAAAGTCTGTGTGTGGCATTTGACTGTATTTTTAGTGTCTGGTGAAGTATCTTAATACTAAAGAATACATAAAACACCCTCGTACCCATCAGCTGGGTTAAGAAGTAGAATATTACTGATATCTTAGGACCCCCTCCCTGTGTGTACCTCCCAGTTACATACTCATCTCTCTCCTTCCAGAGTTAACCATTATCTTGAATTTGAGATTAATCATTTCCTTGCTTTATTGTGTCTGTATCCCTAAACGATATATTGTTAAATTTTGCCGATTTTTTAACTTTTAGAACTTCATAGAGAATTGCACTGTGTGTGTGTGTGTGTATGTGTGTGTGTGTGTGTGTGTGTGTTTTTAAAAAAGAGACAGAGTCTCACTCTGTCGCCCAGGCTGGAGTGCAGTGGTGCCATCATAACTCACTGCAATCTCAAACTCGTGGGCTCAAGCGATCCTGCCACCTCAGCCATTTAAAAATGTGTATTCCAGCCTCCTGAGTAGCTGGGACTACAGGTGCATGTCACCCCACCCAGCTAAATTTTTTTTTAAAAATTTTTTGTAGAAATGGGGTCTTGCTCTGTTGCTCAGGCTGGTCTCAAACTCCTACCTTCAAACTCTCCTCCTGCCTTGGCCTCCAAAAGTACTGAAATTACAGGTGTGAGCACCTGGCCTTTGTGTATTCTGTGAATGGTTTCCTTCAACATTTATTTATTTATTTATTTGTTTATTTATTTATTTATTTTACAGACTTATCCATGTAGTCTTGCTAAATTCCTGTTGTAGAGTTCTTCCGGATGGAAGGGAGGGGATTCCCCCTCCATTCTTGTTGTTTTTTTCTTCCACTTTTTCTACTTGTTTGAAGTTATATTCTTTATGACTGTTCTTTTAGTTATTGCCCTAGCAATTTTAATCTGCATTATTAATGTTAGCAGTTACTATCTGCTGCAGGTAGTTTTCTGAAAGAAAAAAAAGTTGCTGTCTTTGTTCTTTCCATTCGCTCTCCTTTGGGATTTACAATGAGATGTGCGTTAGACCTCCTTCTGTCTTCCATTTCACTTTAACCTCTGGTTTTTTTCCATCTCTGTCTCTGTGATCTGCATTCGTGATAATCTCTTCAGCTCTGTCTTCTACTTTACTAATTTCCTCTTCAGCTGTGCTTAATCTATCTAACCCATCCACTGTTAATTCCTACAGTTTAATTTCAAGTTCTGTTGGGGTTTTTTGTTTTTGTTTTTCAGAATCTGCTTGGTCATTCTTCTTGGTCTTCTAATCCTTTTTAAACTTTTAAAATCTGTTTTATTTCTCTAAATACAATAAACATGGTTATTTTATATTCCATCTGATTATTCCCATATCAGAAGTCTTTGTGAATTTGTTTCTATCATTTATTGTTTCTACTGGTTCTCATGGTTGTTTCTGTGTGTGTTTTGTGATTTTTTTTTTTCTTTTTTTCAGAGACAGGGTCTCACTCTGTCACCCAGGCTGGAATGCAATGGTGCGATCATAGCTCACTGTAACCTCCAACTCCTGGGCTGAAGCGATCCTCCCACCTCAGCTTCCTGAGTAGCTGGGACTACAGCTGTGTGGCACCATGCCCATGGCCAGCTAAGTTTTTTATTTTTTGTAGAGAGGGAGTTTCACTATGTTGCCCAGGCTGGTCTCAAACTCCTGGGCTCAGGCTTGTGCCACTGCGCCCGGCTAATTTTTATTTTTAGTAGAAACGGGGTCTCGCTCTTGCTCAGGCTGGTCTCGAACTCCTGAGCTCAAACAATCCTCCTGCCTCGGCCTCCCAGAGTGCTAGGATAACAGGCGTGAGCCACCGGCGCCTGGCAGTCATTTACTATTAATACTTTCTTCTAAACAAACTTTTTATTTCTTCTATATTTCTTATTTTTTTCTTTTTAATTTATCTAGTCTTTTTTTAAAAAATACTTATTAAACCTAATAACAAGCTTCATCCACATGTCAATAAAATCGCTCTTGACAAAACCTAGTCTTACTCTGGACTGGTGGCCACGGCTGGCCCTCCGTGCCATGGCTATCCTAGGATTTCCTCTCACCACAATCTCAGGAACTCCCTTCATTTTTCTTGTTTTGAATTCCCTGATTTCCGAATTGTATGCGTTCCTCTTTCTTGGTTCACTTTCTGGTCAGAGATAGTGTCACCACAGTTCAGTCACGTGGCTGCAGACAATTGTGGGACAGGCTGGAGGACATGGTGCAGCTAAGCCCACCGGGCAGCCAGCCAGTCTCTCCGTGACGTCTGCTCCCATCGTCACATCTTCTCTGGCTCTGACCCTCCAGGGCCCACTCAGATAATCTAGAATAATCTTCCTTCTCAAGATCCCTAATCACACAGTTCTGCGGGCTGTGCAGGAAGCGCCACACGGCATCTGCTGGGAGGGCCTCAGGGAGCTTCCAGTCAAGGCGGAAGGCGACAGAGGAGCAGGTGGAGCTGGCGTGTCACAGGCCGAGAGAGGGAGCTGCCTCCTGCAGTGCGGGTGGCCCCTGACCAGCAGGGACCTGTCTTCTCTGTCCCTCTGCCCCAGCTCCTGGCCTGGGCTTCCTGGGTGCAAACGACACAGACCAGCCGAGGCTGGCGGGCAGACGGGGCACCGGCTGGACAGCAGGGAGGACCGTGGGACGGGGGCAGGCGCAGACCCAGGCTTGGCCCCCACCACGGGCGTCCCCCAGACAGGAAGAGAGCGCGTGAAATGGGCGCCCAGCAGCAGCCCAAACCCAGCAGAGGCGCACGTGAGGGCAGGAGCCCTGATCCAGGGGTGGGGAACCTGCGGCCTTTTGACTGAACCCAAATGTAAAAGGACTGGGCGCACTTAAGAATCTAGAGGCCACATGTGGCCGCAAGGCGGCAGATCGCCCAGGCCCGCGGCCACCCAACAGCAGGGAAATGGATGCGCCCTCGCAAACGGAAGTAGGACAGGGGCTGCGCAGGGTGAGTGGCGCAGTGACTCAGCAGCCCCATCAGGACCCGGGTACTTTCCGCCCCCCAGCTCGGCCCTGCTCGGGCGGGCACGGCCGCCCTCGGTCTCGGGGGCCATGTCCTCTGCTGAAACCGGTCAGGGCAGGGAGGGACAGAATCGCCAAGTCGGCTCGGACCGCCCTCCCGGTGGGCAGAGGCCAGGGGTCACGGTTGTCACCCCAGGTCTGCTCCGCCCCTGGCCGGGACGCGGCACCGGCTGCCCCGAGCCACCAGCAGGTGGAACAAGGTGGTGCTGCTCAATCTTCAGTTTGAGGTTCTGCTCCCTAAAACGAGAGAAGATGTTTCCCGTGTCTTCTGCCCCCCCCTTCCCAAAGTTGAGTCGCACCCCCTTGGACACACAGGAGAGAACCCGACCCACGAACTCTCGCAGCCACCGCGCCTGCGCGGGGTGGGGGCGCGAGTTCCAGCTCCGCCTGGGCCCCGCGTGGCGGCCCCTGTGTTCCCGGGCTGAGCTGCCCGCCAGGGAGCAGGAGCGGCTCAGCGGGAGTGCAAGGACGTCCAGGCCCCGCTGGGCCCCTCCGCCTGTCGCCCCCTCTCTCTGTCCGCCCCCATGAGTGCTACCGTGTCTTTCTCCACTCCCTCCCCACCCACTTCACTTCTATCGTTTCCATCTGACTCCCCGGACTCCTGCTTCCTCAAAACACTCCTGTGTTTTCTTGGTTTCCTGGTTTCCAGGACGCCACAGGCCTTGGTTTTTCTTTCTACCTCCCTGGCTACTCTTTCTGTCTCCTTGGCAGCCTCTTCCTCAACTGCCCAGCCCCTAGCTCAGTCCTGGCCCCCTTTGTCAACAGTCCAGGAGGGGACCTCAGCCCTGTTCTGGTTCCCAGGACCAGCTGTGCACCGGTGACACCCAAACCTCTCTGCCAAACTCCAGACCCAAACCCTACTGCCCGCATGACACTTCCTCTTCAACAACACAAACCAAACATCAGAAACCAGGATGTCCTTCTGCCTGGTCCCCTCCCAGGCTTCTCCGTCTCGGTGGAAGGCACCACTGTGCACTCAGGTGCCCGCCTCCCCCTTGCTCTGCATGTCCAGTCCACAAGCAGCTCCCAGCTGTCCCTTCTGTCTCCCACGTGGATCCTGAATCCACGTCCTTTCCTTCCATGTTTCCAACAGACTAGTCCAAGCCATCATTTTCTTGTCTACATTCCATTTTTGTCTTGTCTATAATCCAATCCCTACCCAGCAACCAGAGTGATCTTTTTTTTTAATGTATTTATTTTTAAGAGACAGGGTTTCGCTCTGTCGCCCAGGCTGGAGTGCAGTGGTGCGATCATAGCTCACTGTAACCTCAAACTCTTGGTCTCAAGTGATCCTCCCACCTCAGCCTCCGAAAGTGCTGGGATGACAGGAGTGTGCCTGCCACAGTGCCTGGCCTCAGAGTTTTTTTTAAATCAAACCATACTAGTGGATGAAAGGATAAGCAAAATGTGACATATCTGTATAATAGAATACCATTTGGCCATAAAAGGAATGAAGTACTTAGGCAGGGTCCAGTGGCTCACGCCTGTAATCCTAGCACTCTGGGAGGCCGAGGTGGAAGGATCAATTGAAGTCAGGAGTTCAAGACCAGCCTAAGCAACAGCGAGACCAAGTCTCTACCAAAAAGAAAAGAAAAAATTAGCCGGGCATGGTGGTGTGTGTCTGTAGTACCAGCTACTCAGGAGGCTGAGGCAGGAGGATGGAGAGCCCAGGAGTTTGAGGTTGCTGTGAGCTATGATGACACCACTGCACTCTAGCCAGGCAACACAGAGAGACTCTGTCTCCAGAAGAAAAGAAATGAAGCACTGACCCATGCTACAACAGGGATGAACCTTGGAAACCTCATGCCAAGTAAAAGAAGCCAGACACAAAAGACCACGCACTGTGGTCCATGTACATGGAACATGCAGCGCAGGCAGTCCACAGCGATGGAAAGTAGATTAGGGTTCCTAGGGCTGGGGGGAGGCGGGAATGAGGAGCAACTGCTTAACGGGTACAGGGTTTCCTTTGGGATGACAAAAAAGGTCTAGAACTAGATAGTAGCGAAGGTTGCACTCCATTGTGAATGTACTAAATGCCACTGACTGTATACTTCATAATGGCTAAAATGGCAAAGTTTGTGTCATGTATGTTTTACCACAATAAAAAAAACCTCTGTCCCTTTCCTGCTTCAAACTCCCATGGCCTCTCACGCTGCCCCTGCCCTCCTCGCTGGCCTTACTTCTCTCCACTCTCCCCCCTGCCGGGGCTGGGTAATTCTGGCCCCTTTAGTCTCTCATTGGGCCAAACCTTCCCCACCTCAGGCCCTTTGCACATGCTGTTCCCTCTTTGTAAAAGGCTTCCCTTCTCTTTTCATGCTTGGCTCTACCTCAGCTTTCAGCATCAATTTAAATATCACCGCCTCAGAGACGCCTTCCCCACCACCTACCTCGGCGGGTCCCGCCTCTGCCTTCCCCTGTGCTACTCTCCACCATCACCCGTCGTTCCTGCTCCACACTCACCTCTTCCTAATTCATGATCTGGTCTTTATGAGCCTGCCTAGAGAAAGAAGTTTCGATGAGGACAGGCAGAACCTGCCTATCTTGTTCGCCTCTGTATTCTCCGTGCCTGGCATGCAGTTGGCATTCAGAGACCATTTGCTGAATTAATGAAAGGTCTTCCAGCTGGCAAGGGAAGGGACGGAGGTAGGATTCAAACCCAGGCCTCGTTGATGCCAACGCCCATACTCTTTCCACTCTTCCACGTGATTCTGAGCTATGGAGCAGAAGTTTGAGCGGAGTATTGGGGAGGGGAGTTGGGATTAGCCGTGTGCTTTTCACGTAGCTACATCACCTCGTGCAGGTACCCAAGCCTTGTGCAGATATCGTGCTGTGGCTGTCACTGCAGTGGACGAATCAGATCTGCTGGGAAAGGTGCCTCTGGATCCAGACAGCAGATGTCACTCTGAGAAATCCCAGCAGAACCCCTACCCTGTCCCTGGGTGAGAATGCGTCTACTTTTCACTCCCTCTCTCAGTCTTCTCATATTCTTCCAGAGCCAGGATCCGGCTTTTGCCCTAAGAAAGGAAGTGGTCAACTGCAGCAGCCAAAAACTTCCCCAGAGGAACCAAAACCAGCAGCGACAGCCCTCTCTCTTCCCACTGGGAAAAGCCAGAGCTGCCCCAGCTGTTCCCCTGGCAAGAGCAGGCTCAGAACCCCAGGGCTGTACTTACATCTTCCTCAAAATGCCCTGTGAATTTCAAAAGGCGGGACCACCCAGAGACCATTGGTGGCTGACACATCCTCAAGCAAGCTGGGCTGACCCTTTGGTAAGAGATGCGAAGGCTGAGGTGGGGCAGGGACTCCCTCTGCAAGGAACTGTGTTGGCGTTGCTCAAACCAGAACAAGTCCTTCCTCTAAAGCACTTCCTAATCTTTTTGTAAGCTGGGGCCTGTGACATCTGGGGAAGCCTCTGGACCTCTTCTCAGAGTAATGTTCTTCAGTGAATAGAATAGAATGCATTATATTACAAAGGACACCAGTTATCTTGAAAAGCAATTTTGCCTTATTTTTTAAAATTGTGATTTGTTAACACATTATAAGAACAAACAGCTGGCTCAATAACTACCGTAATTTTGAAGTAGTGGTAGGTATAAGTTATATTTTGAGATATCTCCAATAACTATATATTCTTTTTATTTTTCCTTCCAAAAAGCATTCTTAGGCAGAATCCAATAACTATATTATGATTTGAAAATATCTATAATTTTGATTAATGACAAAGTTAGTGGTATTGCTAATGCAACTGTGGTTTGTTACCTACATTGTAACTGAAGGAAATGTTAAATTTTAGTTAGAGGTTAATGAAAACAAAGATGTAATCTTTTCCCCACCTAAGTTCGTGGACCTCCTGGATTTGCCCTAAGGATTGTTGGTCTTACTTCCCAGACTAAAATGCTAACACTTAAGAACAAAGGCTGTTCTTTCATCTTATATTAAGTATCTAGAAAGGGCCTACCATGCACTGGGTGTCCATTATTAGTCTGTTGGGTCTTTTGGATTTTCTAGGTAGACAGTCGCATTGATTGCAAGTGATCATTTTTGTCTTTTCAAACTTTGTACTTGTTTCTTTTCTTGTCTTATTGCATTGGCTGGGCTTGTCAGGATAATGTCAAATGGTAGCAGTGATGGTGGGCACCCCTATCTTATTATGCTCAATACTCATTTATTCATTTATGCAATAGAAATGTAAAGTACCTACTATGTTTCAAACTCTGTGCTGGGGTTAGAGATGTAACACAATTGAGATCTTTTTCTGTCTGCCAAAAAGACTGAGTAGTAGAAGGATTTCCGTGAAGATAGCAATGTTGAGAACATTACCAAGTTCTCCAGACTTTTTGAGCTTAGTTCCTTCAGGATCCTGGTTCCCCGAAAGTATGGATATAGGACCCTGCTCGTGGCCCCAGGTCCCCAATCATAGGGAAGGTTGGGAGCTGCAGGCTTTCCCAGGGCCACTGCAACCTGGGGCAAAGAGGCAAGCATGTGGGAGGAATACGGAGTTCAGCCAGAGGATCAAGCCAGGGCCACGGCCCTTAGCAGGGCCTGTTGAGGCCAACATCTGTCTGTACCGAGCTTATAACTACAGGTAGCACTAGTCATGACAAACAGTAAGAGGACTGCAGTTTTGAGGTGTGCAGTGAAGTGACATGTTCCCTCTTCCTTTCCCCAACCAGGGGGGAGTGAATGCAGAGTAGGAGCTGCGGGGAGCCGTTCCCACCCCCTCTCTACTCTGTCTAGCTGGCTCTGAGTAGGAGGAGAGTTTTTAACAAAATATAAGGAGGCTGAGATTTAAAATGGACCAGACTATGCCTCAGGGACCAGAGTGAGAGTGTTGTAACAATACATGACTGAGAAGTCAGGAGATCAGACCAAAACTTTTTTTTTAGAGACACAGTCTCGCTCTGTTGCCTGGGCTGGAGTGCAGTGGCATCATCATAGCTCACTGCAGCCTCAAACTCCTGGGCTCACCCAAGTAGCTGGGACTACAGGTGCTGGCCACCACGCCCAGCTAATTTTCCTATTTTTTGTAGAAATGGGGTCTCATTCCTGCTCAGGCTGCTCTTGAACTCCTAGGCCTCAAGCCATCCTCCTGCCTTGACCCCCCAGAGTGCTACGATTACAGGCGTGAGCCACCTGGCCAAGCCTAGCCCAAGATGTTTTTAAGGAAGCTTGCTGCCCAGCAGAAGTGGGAAAAGCAGAGTCAGTTGAAGCCAATGGAAACAACATCCCCACCGGAGGCAAATAAGGCCCCCACACAATAGCATGTCCTAATCCCCAGAACCTGTGAGCATTTGCCTTAAGTGGCAAAGGGGACTTGCACACGTGGTTAAGGGTCTTGCTATGGAGAGATTATCCTGGGTTATCCAGGTAGGTCTGATGTAATCACAGGGTCCCTTAAGAGAATGGGAGGTGATGTGATGTGACCCTGGAAGTACAGGTGTAAGTGATGCAGGCAGAAGCCAAAGAACGCGGACACTGCTAGCAGCGGGAAAAGGCAGGGAACACACGCTGCTAGAGCTTCCAGGAGGCACAGCCCTGCCAGCACCTTGATTTTAACGTCCTGAGTGGTAAGATAACATAGTTGTGTTGTTTTAAGCCTGTAGGTTTGTGGTAATTGTTACAGCAGCCAACAGGCAACTGGTACAACCCCAAGGAATTAAGACTCTTCCCCCTTTAAGCCAGAAGCAGAGAGGTGTGTAGATGATGACTTCTGCCCTTGGCAGTTTGGGACAAGTGCTCTTTTGGGGAGGACAGAAGGTAACACAACTGGTTACGCAGAGCGCACAGCGCTGGGGAAGCCCTGCAAAGTAGGCAGGATCGGCCAGGAGCGAGGAGGCCCGGCCTCAGGCGGGAAGGCTCCTTCCTCTTGCTAATTCCAGCCCTTGGACAGAGCACCCTCTCCAGCCCCAGCCACCCACCAGGGGAGCCCTGAGCATTCCGGCCCCACCCACCCGCTGCCCGGCAGATGCTGTGTAAGGAATCGGGGTCTCCGAGGGGCCGGGGAGAGGGCGGTGGGGGGAGTAGGGGTCGCCCCTCCCCCAGCCCGCCGGAGGAAGGAAGTGGCTCCCGCCCCCCTTCCCGCAGGCTAGCCCGGGCCAGGATTCTCGTGATTCCTCCCACGGGCGGGACCTTTGTCCATCTGCAGGACAGCGGGGGGGGCCGGGCTCGGGCCTGCCGAGCGGGCGGAGCTGGGGTGAGGGAGCTACAGGCAGTCGGGGACAGACAGAGGGAAGGACAAGGGACCGACACACATGCCAGCCCAAGGTCCGGACGCCGACTGAACCTCGGAGGGGCCGGGACCTGGGGGCGGGGCGGGCCCGGGCCTGGGGGCGGGGCCTGGGCGGGGCCGGGGTCTGGGTCTGGGGGCGGGGCTTGGGGCGGGGCGGGGCTGCCCGGGAGGCGCCGGGGCTCTCAGTCGCTGCGGTGGCCGCGGGCGGGAGGGGCGCGGGGTAAGTGCTCCGGGCCGGGCGGGGGGTGCAGCCGCTTCTCCAAATTCCCCAAACCCGGTCCCTCCGAGGAGACGGGACCCCCGCGTCCCCGCTGCACTGCCGCGTGGTCCCAGCCGGACCCCGGCCCTCAGTTGCCCTCGGTTTTAGGTCTCCCAGCGCGGCCAACGCGGGAGGACACGATTCCCGGGGACCCCGCCTTGTCGTGGCGGGAGAGGGGCGCACGCACGGGACCTAGTTATCCCCCCTTGAGAGTGGAACGCCGATGAGAGCCGCCCTGTGGCGTTGGGGCTGCCTGGGCCAGGTGCCTTCGCGCCCAGCAACAGGTGAAGTCCGTACAGTCATTGTCTCCCTCTTACAGGTGAAGAAACCAAGACTCAGAGAGGCCAAGCCACTTGCCTGGGGTCACACAGCCAAAGGAGGCAGAGCCAGGACTTACACCCAGGTCTGTGTGGTACCCTGAGTCCTTTGAGTCATCGCCCCTGCCCACAGCCCTCCCGGGGAAGCTGCAGGGAGAGGAGCGAGGGCAAAGGCAGTGCACCCACCTCCTGGGGCAAGCGCCGAGGAACACGAATGGTGGGTCCGGCCAGGCAAACCCCAAGACAGAGGGGAGAGCAGTTCCTCACTGGGAGCCCCCTCCAGAAACCCCCAGCCTTTACCTGGTACCTCTGCTGGGTGGGGGGCCTCTTGCAGGCCTAGCCATGTGACTTTGCCAGTCGGTGCCTCAGTTTCCTTATCTGTCCCGTGGGCTTAAGCATGGTACCTACCTCACAGGCCTGCTGAGAAGACTGAGGTGCTTGGTGGGAAGGCTCAGCGCAGCACCTGGCGCACGGTTACTGCCGAGCGCCCCCATCCCCGCCCCTTGGAAAGCACTTCTCTGCCCTGGACCATCTGAGATCTGCAGTGTTTCCGGAGAGCGCCATCAGCATCTAGATTCTAGGCACTTCTTGAGTAAGACCAAGGCTGTGGGCAGCAACTTCTCGCCTCTGAGTCCCTTGGGGGGAAAGGCTGGTAAAGGCAGGGTTTTGAAAGTCTCGGGGCTGAGGCTTGCACAAGCCCAGGGCTGCTCTGCAGCCCCAGCCCTGCCCCGCCGCTGGTGTAGCAAGAAGGAGGAAGCCCAGTGTTCTTGCCCCCAAACCTCCTCTCCTAGTCACTCGGGCCTGCACCCTGGGAGCCACCATCCTCCATTCTGTCACCTCCTCCCACCTCCCCCAGTCTAGGCCAGCAGCAAGTTCTACCCGTAAGCACGTCCTGCGCCTGGCCACTCCTCTGCATCCCCACTTCCACTCCCAAGTCCAGGCCACCATCGTCTCTTGCTGCCTCATGGCTTCCCTGCTCCCACCCTTGATGCTACCCCCCCAAGTCCTCAGCATCACCCACCGTGCTCTCTACCTGATCGGGCCGTGTGATTATTTTTGATTCTTCTCTGTTGCTCCACTGCTGTCACCCTGACCTCCTCCTCCTCCTCCTCCTAAGTTCTTTGCGTTCTCAGGGCCTCTGCACAGTGTACCTGCTCTTCCTGTCCCTGGGAATGCTTTTCCCCACAATCATCTTGTGACTTGCCCCCTGGAACTCAGGGAACACCGTAAGTGTCACTTCTTCAGAAGTCTTCCCTGACCACCCACCGGAAGGAGCTGTGCTCACCTGCTGTCTAGTACAGTCCTCTGGTTTTCTTTTTTGCCAGCACTTAGCCCTGGGGAGTGTGATCTTGCTTCCATGTTTCCTTGGCTCCTTGTGTCCTCGCCTACAACGTAAGCCCACCAGGGCCCTGACCTTTTTCTTGTCTCTTCACTTTGGAGTTCCCAGAACCCAGCACAGTGCCTGGCACCCAGAAAAGGTTCAGATAAGTTTCTTCAATTGTAAGTGTGTAAAACCCTCAGAGTTCTATGTTCCTTCTCATTGCTTAACAGCATTTTTTCCTACATTTTTACATAGACCTCAGATTTGTCATTCTTCCTAATATCCTTCTGCCTTTCTCAGTTGTTTCCTAAAGTCAGCTTGAGGGCTGTTTCTAGGTTTTAGCCATAATATCCAACTTAGTTGTATATATCATTGTCCATATTATACATGTTTTTTGCTATCCAATGATTTCTTTGAGATATAATTTTCAAACTGAGGTGTTTAAGTCAAGGGTATGATCATTTTGAAGGCACTTGCCACTTATTACCAGATGGCTGTTTAGAAAGATCATCCTCAGCATCGTGTGCAAATTTCCCTGCAGCCTCACAAGCATTGTGTTTTATCCTTTTTATTTGTTTTGACTAGTATAATGAGGGAGGGCATGGTAATTTTAAGTTTTCTGTTGTTTGAATTGGTGAAGCCGAGTGGTTTTCTGTGTGTGTGGTAGCTCCATTTCCTGTCTTGTGAAGGAAGGAAATCTCCATGGCACCTTAAATCTTCCTTCGCTTGTGATGGTTCCACTTGAGGCCCCTCTCGTGAGAGCAGGCTGGGAGGGGGATATACAGAGCTAAACTCTGCTGGTTGCAGAAGCTGCTCTGTCAGTCAACCAGCAAGGAACTCTCTGAGAGTCCTTTGTGCCCTCACAGCATGGCACTGTGGGGAGAGAAAGAACTTTTTTTAAAAGTCTTTGTGAATATATTTTTCAAAATGGTAATATTTTTTTTAATTATAGAAGCAACACAAGGTGTGCAAGATTATTCACTGGAACATTGGGGTAGGAAGAGGTTGGGAAACAACCTTAAGTGTTCATCGCTAGTGGAACGGAACACATTCCTACAGGGAAATCCTGTGCAGCCATTACAAGAAATGCACTTGATCTCCAACACCCTGGCCTAGACCGATCTGAGATATTGTGTCAGTCTCCCTTGGTGGCTGTAGCAAATGACCACAGACTTAAAACAACACACACATTTATTATCTTACAGTTTTGGGGGACAGAAGTCCAGAATTAGTCTCAGTGGTCCAAAATCAAGGTGTTGGCAGGGCTGTGCTGCTCCTGGAGGCTCTGGGGGAGGTTGTTAGTTTGCCTTTGCTGATCCTAGAGGTGCCCACGTTCCTCAGACTGGCCCCTTCCTCCATCTTCAAAGCCAGCAGCATGACATGTTTAGATCTCTCTCGGACTCCAACCTCTGCTTCTGTCCTCACGTCTTTTAATTCTCCAGGCTCCACTTAAAAAGACCCTTCTGATTACACGACCCACCTGCATGAGACAGGACAACCCTCCATCCCAAGATCCTTAACCGTATCTGCAAAGTCCTTTTTGCCACTAACGGTGATGCACAAGTTCCAGGGATTAGGGCGTGTGCATCTTTTGCTGGAGGGAGGGCGCATTATTCTGCCTACCACTCTCTAAAGGGAAATAGGTTCAGAGCAGTGTGTGGGCTCACATTTGTGTAAGGGAAAAAAAGGGGGTGGGGTGGCGGGAAATACAATGTATGTGTGAAGGTGCAGAATACCCCGGAAGGCTGCAGAGGGAACTGGGGAGAGTGACTGCTTCCAGGAAGAACAGGATTGGAAGGGAGACTTGTCATAGTATATCTTTTTGTATTTAAATCTTTTGCTACATGCATATGTTACCTGTGTTAAAAATAATCTTCAAAAATAACACACAGTCATTGTAAAAGTTCAAACCTCCCGGAAGCAGAGAAGGAAAATATCAACCCAGCTCCACACACAGGTCACTCCCCTTTTTTCTGGAAAGAACCCACTGTGAAGAGTTTGCCTATATTCTTGCAGGCCAAAAACAAAGCACATGTATTTTTCCCCCACATAGATGGTCACCCTGTACAGACGAGGCTGCAGTGCGATGCCTTTGCTCTCTGTGTGGCTGCTGTCTTCCCTGTCCATGTGAAGCTCTAACTGCGCTGGCAGCTCCACTGCTCACATGCACATTAACTGACTTACCCAACAGCCGGCGGGGGACACTTAAATTGTTTGCTGCTTTTCAGAGCAGCCCCAACTCCGTAATGTCTGTTTTAAATGGAATGAAATTCACATAACGTGAAATTTGCCATTTTAAAGTGAATCATTCAGTGGCATTTATGCACAGCCAACACCTCTAGTTCCAGAATATTTTCATCACCCCAAAAGGAAACCCTGTACCCGTTAAATGGCCACTCCCCATTCTTCCCTTCCCCCAGCCCCTGGCAACCACCAGTCTGCTTCTGTGTCTGGATTTGCCTGTTCTGAGTATTTCGTATCAGTGGAATCATACACTGCGTGACATTGTGTCCAGCTGCTTCCCCTGAGTGTCCTGTCTCAGGGGTTTATCCGGGTTGTAGCACGAACCAGCACTTCATTTCTTTTGACGGCTGAATAACGTCCCCTGTGTGGATGTGCCCATGCTGTTCATCCGTCGATGACACCTGGGTGGTTTCCGCCGCTTGCTGTTGTGGGTTTGCTGCTAGGAATGTCCCCGGACAAGTATCCGTTTGCCTATTTCAGTCCCTTTGGCCGTATACCCAGGATATATGTTCTTCTACATACAGTTTGAGCTCAATACTATTTTCAGACACCTTTAAAACTAGCTTAACTTACAGCTAATTTATAAGGACTGCAAAGCACATACTAAGGCAAATGGTGACAGAATGACATCTGCATGAATGTCGTCTTATTTTTCAGATCCAGAAACAAGAGGAAAATGTCCACGCGGGATGAAAAGGTAAATTGATTCTGGTGATCTAGCAGCATTAAAGCAACTCCCAGCCTTGAAGGTCATTCTGTTTGGTGTTTCAGACTGAGTAGAGAGAGATCAGCTATACAGCGTGTTTCCACCGTGCCAAAGTATTAAAAGTCACAAAGGTGAAACACCTTAGAAGGACTTCCCAAAACCTCAAGGTAGCCTGATAACTGATCACCTGAATCAAGCAGTTCAAATCCCAGCTCTTCATTTTAATGACTGTGTGTCATTAGGCCAGGCCTTCACCTCCCTGAGCCTCAGTTTCCTTATCTGGAAAAGGGTGAAAGGGTTATTTACCACCTCTGCTCCGGACGGGTTGTCGGAGGATGTGATGAGACAGTGGGCTCACAGCATCAGGCAGAGACTGAGCTGTCCAGGGCTTTTCCTTCCCTCTGTTTTAGGTTAATGAAACTTGGATGCAGAGCAGTAAAACCATTTACTCAAGATCATATAGCTAGGAAGTGGCAGAAAGGGAATTTCAACCTGGCCTGGCTCCAAAGCAAATGCTTTGCCTCCTATTATCATATGACCATCCCGAGGGGTACAATAAACTCTGTCCTTGATATCCGGGGTGCAGGTTTGTTGGGCTTGGGGGGACATTGGTTGTGAGGATTGGGGCAGGGTGGAGAGGAAACATTGAGTTCCATGTCGGCTGTTCACTCGGCAGTTCTAGGGGCCTGGCCAGGTGCAGCTGTCCAGGGCAGGACTGGAAGCTCAGGGGAGCCGCAGGGGTGAGTGGGGAAGAGTCCAAGAAGCAAAGGTGAGGGCTGCTGGGACAGTGGAATGATAATGATGGTGAACTTTATCAAATTGATGACCCTAGCAACTATAATAAGAGGCACTCCCTGAGTTCCAGGTATTGTTAGTAAAAAAGTTAGTACCAAAGAAAGATAAGTAAAAACAATTCGTACTTTTCCTTCATTTTAGTTCCCTGTTAAATGTGGTGAACCAAAAGAGCGTGTGGAAATGCTCTGTGCTGATTGCACTGTGGTGAAACCAGCTCACTCGACCGTTTCAGGGGGAACTGGGTCAGCCCATGCAACTGGGAAAAACCGTGTGTGTCGGGAATCATGGCAGTGTTCATGTTCCAGGCTGGGCATCTCACTGATGGGAGAGGAAATAACCCATAAAAACGAAAAAGCATAATTTACGCCACCATATTTCTTGGCACATTAGACACCATTGATTGTAGATGTGCCGCGATTTTCTGTGCTGTGGAGAAAAATGCGCTGCCATTTACTGTGATACAAGGCGATCGTATCGTAAGGCACATCCAGATTTCAGAGATGTTAAAATGCGAGAAAATGTGGTCTTGGAATTGGTGATAAAGGTGCTAAAAATTGGGAACAATCAAAAAATGCAGTAGTAAGACCGTTTGACTCCTTGGTAAGTGTTTTGCCCACTGGAAAGGCGTAAGTCTGCGTATAACTAGTAGGGAGAAATAAGACTGCAGTCTGTGCTTATAGTTGTAACAGCTGTAGATTAGAGAGAAGTAGCTAGATGATGGATGTTTGTGTTGGGATAATGAATTTATTTCCCTTTCTTTGCTCATGTTTTCACCATAGTAATACTAAAAGGAATAGATCTGGGCCAGAGGTCTGTCTGTGGGTGAATGGCAGCAGGGGAGGGGGTGCACACGAGCCTGGGGTCTTGCACGAAGCTGGGAGGTGCAGGGACGAGTTGGGGAGGTGGGTGGGAGCCTTGCCAGAGGCCTGTGCCAGGGCATAGAGGCAGTGGGGCAGCGGGGGTTGGCATGCAGAGCCATGGACACACCTTGGGCCACTCCCGGGGACAGGAGTCTCCCTTCTGTAAAGCGGGAACAGTAACACTGCCTCGCAGAGTTGTAAGGATTAAGCAAGCTTGTGCATGCGGGGAAAGCGCTTACCACGTGCGGGGCTACAGCGGACACTTAGAAGTGGGAGCTGCCGCCTCTTGTGAGGATAAGCTGGGTCTCCAGCCCGTCCGCTGACTTCCTCCCCAGCGCAGGTGACTGCGGTCTCCCGCTGCATCCGGGGAGCCCGGGAGCCAGGTGTGCCCAGAGAGCCTTGCAGCCCCGTGGCTCCTTGGTCAGGAGGACTGCGGAGGCTCCAGGTGCAGCCGAGCGTTGCCTCTCCACCTCGGCCGCACCCAAACCCACCCAATCCATCTCCGAGCCTGGGTCCCAGGCTTCAGGGTGTTCTAAAGCTTCTAGGTGATTCCAGTGTGTGGCTGGGCCAAGAGCCTCTGGTCAGGCTGGGCTGGGCGCTGCCTCCCTCTGTCATTCCCTTAGCTGAAGCATCACTTGACATTGGCCCAGGTGACCGAGTCACACTGGTGATAGCTCTTAATTTCTAGCTGGGTAACTATGTTTTTTCTTTCCATGCTTTTGTAAATCAAATACCTGAACTTATGCTCCTGGATGATGTGACTTTGGACCAGACTTGTCTGACAGTCATTTCCAGGGAAACAGCCGACCCCTCCCCACCCTGCCGACCTGTGTCTTTCAAACTCAGCCCATTGGTGGATCCTGAAATCCATCTTGGTTGGGGGGGGGAGGTTGTTTTGTTTTTGAGACAGAGTCTTGCTTTGTCACTCCAGGTAGAATGCAGTGGCATCATCATAGTTCACTGCAATCTGAAACTCCGGGGCACAAACCATCCTCCTGCCTCAGCCTCCCAAGTAGCTGGGACTACAGGTGCTCACCACCATGTCTGGCTAATTTTGTAAATTTTTTGTAGAGATGGGGTCTCACTGTGTTGCCCAGGCTGGTCTCAAACTCCTGGCCTCAAGTGATCCCACCACCTCCTAAAGTGCCGGGATTAAAGGTGTGAGCCACTGCGCCCGGGCCCCTAAAATCCATTTAATGGGCTACCATCAGCCTTTTAAGAAATGAAATAGAATGAAATGAAAAATATAAGTGTTTCACACATAGTAACTTTGTTGTTAATCATAGAATGTGTATGTCAGTGTGTACAAGGTAGGGTATAAAACATTTCTTACTGAGAAGCCCTGCCTCAAACTCCCCACCCAGCACAGGGCTCCACCAGCCACGGGCCAGGTGCAGGGCTGGGCCGTGTTCACAACGGGTCCGGAGGGAGGAGGGGGCAAGGTACGGCAGCCTGGGTTGGATCCTAGGTGTGCTTCCCGCTGGCTGTGTGACCTGGGGCAAGTCACTGGCATCGCTGGTCCCGGTTTCTTCATCTGTAAATGGAGACAATTCCATCCCCAGCTGACGGGTTGTTGTGAAGGGCTTTGCACAGAGCTCGGGGGAATAGCAGGTGCTCTGGGATGGCTGCAGTGACTAGGATTCCCGTTCCTGTGAGTATTATTTCCCACACAGTCTCTGTCCACCCAGCCCCATGACCATCTTGCCAGGTGGGCAGACTTGTCTATCAGGTCAGAAGGGTTCTTGACCCAACAGGAAGAGGAGAGAAAGCTGGGGGACATAGCTTTGGGGGGACCAGGGCCACCGGCCTGTAAGTGCCCCCTCCCGCTGGAGCCAGTCAGCCGTCACGGTGGTTGTTTTCATGAACCTCAAACTTCCTCCCCACCCTAGAGAAGGAAAAGCTTCTACGCTTATTTAAAGACTTCCCTGATTTTAAAAATAGGTTTTCCCCAGAACACAACCCCCCTAGGGAGGTGCTGGGTAGGTGAGCTCACTGCGTGGTCCTCCTGCCTCTGCCTCCCCGCTGCAGGTGACTTGCCTACGGGCTTCATTCCACCCCCCAGGTAGCCTAGTGCAGCCTATGGTCTGCCGGGCCCAGAGGTCCTGGTGAGCCGGAACCTGCCTGGTCAGTGCCCTGGGGGTGCTCGGTCTGGTCAGGGGGACACCAGCCTCAGTCACAAAAATAGGAGGACGCGATACCACAGAGAGGACTCTGGGGCCACACCAGAGTGTGTCGGGGAGGCCCAGGCAGCTCCCATGAGCTGGATGCTGGGGGTGGGGGCTGAAGGAGAAAAAGAAGATAGATGGACCAGGTGTGCTGGTGCATGCTGGTAGTGCCAGCTACTCGGGAGGCCGAGGCAGGAGGATCACTTGAGCCCAGGAGTTGGAGGCTGCAGTGAGCTATGATCGCACCACTGCAGTCCAGCCAGGGCAACAGAGCAAGACCCTATCTCTAAATAAAAGAAAATAAAATGGAGAAGATAGATGACAAGGTGAAAGTGGGTGGCACATTCCAAGCAGAGGAAATCGCATGTGCAAAGGTCCCTATGGTTGGAGACACCAGCGGAGTAAGAAAGGCTAAATGGAGACAGTGGCCAAGCAGGGAGAGAGGTGGGAGGTGAGGTCAGATAGGTGGGCAGAGGCCGCAGGGTGCAGGGAAGGAGTAGGCCTCTGGGAGGCTTCTGAGTCTTTTTTTTTTTTTTTAAAGAGACAGGGTGTCACTCTGGCACCCGGGCTGGAGTGCAGCGGTGTGATCATAGCTCACTGCGGGCTTGAATGCCTGGCCCCAAGCTGTCTTCCTGCCTCTGCCTCCCAAAGCACTGGGATTACAGGCACATGCCACTGTGCCCAGCTGAGTCTTAGAGCAGTGGAAACCAAAGAAGAGTTATAAGTAAGGGAGTGTGCTGGATTCAGTGACTCACTGGGAGGACTCCTGGGACTCAGCACACAGATGTACTAATGGCTAAGACTAATGGCGAAAGGACATGAATTAAAACCATGAAGGGAAAAGGCACGTGGGGCGAAATTCAGAGGAAACCAGGCACAAGCTTCCAGAGTTCTCTCCTGGGCCAGGGGCATCACAGAGGACACAGTTCTTCCAGCAACTAGTTGTGACAAGATGTATGACATGCCTGGAGTTTATATTGGAGGCTGGTCACACAGGCACCCTCTGCCTGGCACTTAGAAAAGTTGCAGAGCCGGAAGAAGCAGCTGTCACTGGGACTGGCTGCAGGAATGGGCTCATCCCGAGGTTTTGTGACCTGGAGAAGCCCGCCGCCTCCTTGGGGTCCAGGACGGGCGTGCAGCCCACAGAGGCACAGGGGAGGGCACCTGGCCCGCCGGCTGCCCTGTCCTAGGCGGACTCCGGTGCACGTCCTCTGTGTTAGTTCTGGGGCCATAACAAATTAGCACACACTGCACGGCTTGGGACAAATGCATCCTCTCTCGGTTCCGGAGGCCAGAAGGCTGGGATCAGTGTGCTGGCGGGTTGGCGCCTTTGAAGGCGCCAAGATGGACACTCCGGCCTCTCCCCAGCTTCCGGCTGCCCACAGTCCTTGGCGTGTAGACGCATCAAGCCACTCTCTCTGCCTCCGTCCTCACGTGGCCTTATCCTCTGCGTGTCCTTTCCTCTTGTTATAAGGACACCGGTCATCGGATTTAGGGCTAACCCTAAATCCAGGATGGTTTCATCTCAAGATCTTTAACTAATTACATCTCCAAAGACTGGTATTCCAAATAGGGTCCAAATAGGGTCACATTCTGAGGTTCTAAGTGGGTGTGAATTTCGAGGGCCACGATGCAACCCCCTGTGCCCTCTGAGCAGGCAGATCCCTGGTCACCTGCTCTGTCTTCTAGGACAGAGTCTCCAAGTCACACAACTCAGATCTGATCCGGCTTTTCCATTTTCCAACAGTGTGACTGTGGATGTGTCACCTCCCTCTCCAAGACCCTAAAGGATGGCCTCAACCTTGGAGGGCTGTTAGGAGTTCAAATGAAGTGGCGCGTGGAAGGAAGTAGCCACGGTGTGCAAATGTGACTTACTAAAAAGAATAAGCATCGGGAATCGTAGATGTCCCTGCTGTGGTGTCTTGTTGGAGTTCGGGGGTGAGGGTGGTGGTTAATAAGAAAATCAAGTCTCCAAAAATAGCTCTGGGAGCGAAGAAGGAGTTGGGAACGAAGGGCCCTTGAGCCCTGGGAACTGGGAGTCGGCTGAATTTCGTAGAAAGTACCATTTTCTGCAGTTGCTGAGTGGCCGTGAGGTGGGGACTGTCCCCCTCCCACAGAGGGCGGCTTCCACACTTGTGAAATCGATGCTGAGAGAACTTTCCCGTCACTTCTAGGTGCATCTTTCTCACCTTCCCCCTCTTCCAGGTAGTGATTTTCTGGTACAGTACCTGTCAAGGTACCCGCAAAAGGGAAGTGGGTGACACGCTTACCTTGAAGGGACAGCACCTGTGATTTCATTGCCGTCGATTCGTTTGTTAACTACTTACTGCGCTGCCTGTGGCCGGGGGAGGAAGGTCTCTGCTGTGCCTGCGTTCGGGGCTGGTGTTGGAGACAGGTGTCCTGGAGACGTCCCGGTGCCATTACCAGTGGTGTGACAGGCAGATGGCAGGGGGGGCCTCGCCCGCTGGTGGAGGGTGGGGATCCAGGAAGGCTCCCCCGGAAGGCAAAGTCCAGACTTGAGACCTGAAGGACAGACAGGGTGAGACGGGTGAAGGGTGTTCCAGCCAGCAGGGACGGGGTGGGGGGACAGCAGGGACTCTGCCAGACTGGCATTGGAGGAAGGGGTGCAGGGTCCGGGCAGGTGAGAGGCGGAGACCACGGGCGGGAGGGACGCGGAAGCAGAATCTGGAGGCTGGAGGCAGCGGGAGGGCCAAGGACGAGCTGCGGTCTCGGCTGGGTGGCGGGCGGATGGGACGCCATGCCCGGGGGCTGGGGAAGGAGGAGTGGATGTGGCAAAGGATAAGAAATGAGTCCAGTTTGGGTCACAGCAAACCAATGAGCTGGCGGGATCTCGGACGGCAGGCTGGAGACTTTGAATGTGAGCAGTGTTGAGAACACACCGAAGGGGAAGAGTCACCAGTCCAAGGACAGGGTCAGTGTTGGGGTCTGGAGGACTCTGGCACGGGGCAGGGACAAGGAGAGACTGAGGAGGGAGGAGGAAAGTCGGAACGGGCTCAGCAGTGTCTGAGGGTGTGCTACGGTCAAGCAGGTCGGACCCAGAGTCCCGGGCTGTGATTCAGAAAGATGACCTCAGAGAGAGGAGCGTCAGGGTGTCGTGGGGACAGCAAGGATTCTTGCAGGGGAAACGCAGCCGTGGGGGTGTCTGGTGCCAGCAGCTCACTGGCATAGGTTCCTGGGGTTGCGCAGAGGGAAAGCCCAGGGTCAGTGGCAGGTGAGCAGGGAGGTGAGATGTCGCGGACGGCGAGGCTGGAGGGAGTTTTGTGGCCGAGAGCAGTGACAGCAGCGCTGCCGGGGAGGCTTGAGTCAGCCTTTCCGAGGGTGCCGAGAGCCGGGGTGACCGCTGAAGCTGCTGAGGCCCACGACCGTTTCTCCGTCAGCTGTGTCTTTGCCCTTTTCTAGAACTTCCCTGCTTCTGGCCTGACAGGCTCTTGACTTAAAACCAGAATTGTTTTCTGCTCTGCTGAGTGCCACGAATATCTTCATCCCACATTGCTAAAAGTTGCGTCTTTACTGGTGGCAAGGTCTGAGAAAGAATTTCCTCTCCTGCAAGATATAAACTGCGGTTTTTGCAAAGCACCCTGTGGCTCCCACCATGCTGAGAAATTGGGGTGGCTTTTGTCTGCCAGGTGAGGTGTTTCCGAGGGAAATTACAGCCAGTAGCCACCTGGAGGGCCTCAGTGTACCTGGGCCTGGCCCCCAGCCAGCCCTGAGAAGCCAGAGACGGATGGTGCAGCAGGGACAAGCTCTCGGCCCGGTGCCAGCGCCCTCAGCCAGCAGGTGTGTGATGGGCTTCTGCTCTCGGTCAGGTGTCACGCAAGACTCTGACCTTCATGGAGCATAAATGCCAGTGAGGAGAGAGAATTAATAAATAAATGGCTGCACAAAACAATTTCTTTTTTTTCTTTTTTTTTTTGAGACAGAGTCTCACTTTCTTGCCCGGGCTAGAGTGAGTGCCGTGGCATCAGCCTAGCTCACAGCAACCTCAAACTCCTGGGCTTAAGCGATCCTACTGCCTCAGCCTCCCGAGTAGCTGGGACTACAGGCATGGTCATGAGCCACCATGCCCGGCTAAGTTTTTTTTTTTGTATATATATTTTTAGTTGGCCAGATAATTTCTTTCTATTTTTAGTAGAGACAGGGTCTCACTCTTGCTCAGGCTGGTCTCGAACTCCTGACCTCGAGCGATCCACCCGCCTCGGCCTCCCAGAGCTAGGATTACAGGCGTGAGCCACCGCGCCCGGCCAAACAATTTCTAGTTAGAAACTGTGAGAAGGGATCTCGAAGGAAAAGTAAAGCATGAGAAGAGATGATAACACTGGGAGGGGATCAGATTTAGATTTTAGGGGTCAGGGAGGCCTGAGGAAGCCGCATTTCAGCTGAAGCTTCAAGCATGAGTAAGAGTGAGCCAGGCTCGGAGTGGGGAGAAGAGCATTCCGGGTCCAGGGAACAGCCTCGTGAAGGGTCCGAGTGGGGGAGTGTGGGGCAGCAGAGGGATGGGGGGTGGCTGGAGTATGGCGAGCAGGCTGTGGGGAGGGAGAGAGGCCGGTTCCCACAAGGCTGTGTGCTACGGGTGCAGCTGTTAGACCACGTGGTATTGTCCTTGACACTCTGTTCTGCTTCCACTTGATGTTTTCTATTGCCCTGTTGTTAAGTTCGCCGAACCTTTTTTCTGTAGTATATAGTTTCCATTTCTCTATTACGTTTTTGTTTTTTAAGAGGTGAGGTCCCACTCTGTTGCCCAGGCTGGGGTGCGGTAGTGCAATCATAGCTCACTGCAGCCTTGAATTCCTGGCCTCAAGCGATCCTCCTGCCTCAGGCTCCCGGAAGTGCTGAGATTACAGGCGTGAGCCACCACACCCAGTCTCCATTAAGATTCTTTATTTGTTCCCTCAGTAAGTTCACGTTTTCCTTGAAATCCTTGAATACATTTGTAGTATCTGTTTTCAAGTCTTTGTTGGCCAGTTTCATTATCTATGTCCATTTTGAGTCTTCTGATTGATTTTTTACTGGTTGTAGGCCACATTTTTCTTCTTGTTTATCTGTCTAGTAATTTTTATTGTATGCTGGATACTATGTATTGTATGTTGTTTGAGTGTATATTATTGTCTTCTTAATAGAGTATTGAGTTTTGTTCTAACAGGCAGTTCATTTAATTGGGGATCAGTTTGATCTTTTCAAGCTTTGTTGGGATGAGTCTAAGGTAGCCTTAACTCTAGGGCTGAGGAGGTCTACTTCTAAGGCATGGCTTTCTGGAATTTCTACTGAATGCTTAGGTGTTCAACAAGGTCTCTCTACTCTGACTGTTGGGAACTCACACATCTCCCAGCACGATCCTGTGTAATCTTTGGTAGTTGTTCAGTTTACAGCTCCCTAAGAGTTTTTTTCCTGAAAGTTACATTTTGCCCTGCTTTGTGGAGTCTTTCCCTGCATGTACAAAGTTTAGGACTCAGCCAAAGTCCATTTTTTGAATCTCCTTCTCTGCACAGCTTTTCTTTTTCTGGTACTTTGCCGTGCACATGTGACCTAAAACTTCTGGGCTCAAGCAATTTTCCTGCCTCAGCCTCCCAAGTAGCTGGGACTATAGACATATTTTTCTGTAGAGATGGGGTCTTGCTCTTGCTCAGGCTGGTCTCGAACTCCTGGCCTCAAGCGATCCTCCCACCTCAGCCTCCCATAGTGCTAGGATTATAGGTGTGAACCACCATGGCTGACCCACTTCCTTTTCTTTTCTTTTTTTTTTCTTTTGCTATGTCTCCCACCTGTCTCTTTTCTAAATCCAACTCATTGACTGTCCACATTGCTATATCCACTCAGTCACTTAACAAATATTTGAGTATTTTTGAGTATCTGTGGGAGGCGCTGGGTGTACAGCTGCACCATCGTACGCTGGACTCAGTACTTAAATGTAAGGGCGTCCTCTTAAGGTGTCCAGCAGAAGAGACTGGCAGGAGGCAACCGTTGAGGCAGGAGGAAAATCAGGCGGGTGTGTCCTTCCAGAAACCAGTGAAGGAAGCGTTTGAAGACAGGAGTGATGGATACTGCATTCAGTGCTGCCGAGGGGGGTACCTGGGCAGCACCCGTGATGTATACAGACGTCATAGTCACTTTTCGCTACCGTATAGCATTCCCTCACGTGAATAGAGAAGACTCATTTCTCTCTGCTACTATTGGGGTGAATATTTTCAGTGAACATTCTTGAACATGTCATTAAGAACAATATGCCAGTCTCAACTTGACAATGCCAAATTGCCTCCCCAAGTGGTGGCACCAGTGTTTGTTCCTGTCTTCAGGGTTCAAGGCCCCATTGCTTCACACCCTCACCAGCATTTGATGCGTAGACTTGGGATTCCTGCCAACCTCAGCGGTGAGAAGACGTGGGCTGTCACTTCAGTTTGCATTTTCCTGAGTACTAGTGAGGTTGAGCATCTTGGTTTCTCTTATGTCACCGGCCTGTGGGTATCCATTGCCCTTTTTCCACGGAATTTTCTTTTTCTTTTTGATTTATAAGATTTCTTTATATATTCTGGACACTAAATCTTTATTAAGTACGTTGCAAATATTTACTCCCAGTCTGTGGTGTGTCTTTTAACTTCGTTAGACCTATGTGTATGTGTGCATATCATACAAAAGCGTTTAGTTTTGATGCAGGCAAAGCTATTTTTTGTTAATTAATCTTTCCCTCTCCTGAGGTCATGAAGATACTTGCCCACATTTTGTTCTAAGACTTTTAAAGGGTTTTAAAAAATACACTTATACACGTTAATGTTAATGCATCTGAAATTCGTTTTTGCGCGCATCGGGTAAGGTAGGGATAAAATGTTGTTTTTTCCTAGAGGGAAAGCCAGATGTCCTAGGTCTCTGGTCTTTCCCCACTGCTCAGGACTGCCACCGCCTCGCCTCCAGCTTCCCTCAGGGACACAGATCTGTTTGGGCTCTTTTCCTGTTCTGATTATATCGCCTACTCTTGTACTCATACCCAGAAGTTTTAATTATTGAACTTTATGAAAAATTTGGTATCTGGTAGGGTAAACAGGCAGAGAGCGGGCAGGGATATTGGCTTTGCTGTGGGTCATCTCTCTGTAAACCGCCATCCGTGCATTTAAAATAGCGCTGGGTGAACTTAGACACGTCCATTTGCCACTCGCCTGACGAGGGCTGATTTGTGGCATGAAGGGTGGCAATCTCGTGACTTTTCTGTGAAAATCTGGGTACTTTTACTTTTGGCTTTCCCCGCCCTGCCCGGCCCCCTCTCACCCCCGGTTTTCAGGGGCGATGTCTCTGAACCGTGGGGCGCTCTTCCGGCCTGTACACCTGGGCCTGTGGTGGGTGCCTTGTGACAGGGCTGGTGGCTGCTGCCAGCCAGACCACAGAGACAGGCCTGGCGGGGTCTGGAGTTTCCTGTTGCCTCAGAGACACTGAGACCCTGGATTCCAAAAATAGAAACACGAGAAACCACCGTGACCTCACGGTCTCTGTGCGCACACGGTGCTCTGAGCACCGGGGTGGCGCGGCCGGGCCCTCCCCGTCACTGCAGTGTGGGGTCTGAGCGTCCCCTGCCCTCAGCGCCGCCCTGCCTGAAGCTGCTGTGCTCTGTCCCCGCCCCTTCAGGCAGTCACCCGCAGGGCCAAGGTGGCTTCCGGCCAGAGGATGAGCAAGTTCTTGAGGCACTTCACTGTCGTCGGGGACGACTACCAAGCCTGGAACATCAACTACAAAAAGTGGGAGAATGAAGAGGAGGAAGAGGAGGAGGAGCAGCAGCTGCCGTCCACGCCAGCCTCGGGCGAGGAGGGCCGGGCAGCAGGCCCGGATGCTGCCCCTGTCCCCGCACCCAGGCCCCCGCCCGACTTCAGGAGCACGTTGAGGAAGCTCTTCAGCTCCCACAGGTTTCAGGTAGGTGGGGCAGGGCCCGAGTGGGCCCGTCCCTGCCGCTGCCTCGTTCGTCCCGCAGAGGTTTTCTGGGTGCCCCACGCTTCACGGGGATGCAGTGGGCACAGCCCACGTTGTCGGGGCCGGGGGACACAATCTGAAAGTAAACTAAAGGTCCATCAGTGGATGAATGTTAAACAAAATGTCCATCCATACGGTGGGATATTCAGAGACAAAAAGGCATGAAGCACTGATCCACACTACAGCGTGGATGGATCTAGAAAACATGCCAAGTATAAGAAGCCAGTCACAGAAGACCATGGACCGTATGATTCCGTTTATAGGAAATGTCTAGAACAGGCACGTCCATAGAGACAGGAAGTAGAGTGGTGCTTGCCACAGGTTGGAGCGTTTCCATGGAGGGTGATGAAAATGTTCTGGGACCTAGAGAGTGATGATGGTCACACAACCTTGTGAATGTACTTAATGCCACTGAACTTTACGCCAACTTTAACATGGTAACCAGTTTGCAGCGTGCAGATCGTACCGCACACACAGTAGATGAAAGGGTAGACACTGGAGACAGCTGGGTGCTGCTCCTGAACAAGGCCGAGAGGGTCCCCTGCCTCAGGGCACTCGTCACCATGGGAGTCTCTTCTCTTGTGGAGCCATGCCACAGATACCTGCGTGGCTTCAAACCCTCCGCCGGCCTCCAGGTGTGGTTACGGGGAGAACAGCGAGGGAGGTGTGGTCCTCACAGTTGCGAAAGGGAGCTGAGCTTTCTGTGGGGTTCATTTTGAAGGACCACGGTAGGTGAGCCTGGCCAGCCCTGTGGTGGGCAGTGTCTGGAACCATGTTCCGAGTCCCAGGTCCTGCAGGAGGCCTGGTGGCATCAGGGACTGCTCCTTGGCAGTCCGGTTCCCAAAGGCAGGCATTTTTGGGGTCACTGCTGCAGGCATCCTGAGCCAAAATAAACCAGTTCCTCCTTAGAGCCCCTGTCCCCCCTGGGAGCAGAGAGAGCAGCCCTTTCCACTCCTGTCACTGACTTTCTTCCAAAGTAAAAGAGAAAAATTTTAGAGTGGTCTTTTTTCTTGTTTCACTTTCCTATGGCTTAAAGCAAGCAAGCGGCCTGCTCATTCCTCTGTGGCTGTAACAGGAAAGGAAATGTGGAGTTAAGTCATTGGGGTTGAAATCTCAAACCCTCAATTTCAGGAGAAGGAAAGAGCCAGCTTCCTTCCAGCTGCGAGGGGGGCCTGGGACTGCCCCTCGGGATGTCGCCACTGGGCCACTCGGCCGGCTCAGGGCTGGGGCCCCCCAGAGACACTGCTACTGGGGAAAGAGATGAATGGCTTTAGTAATCAAGATGTTTATTCAGTTTCTTGATGGTTGCTTATTGAGCACCTACTGCGTACAGTGGCAAACGTGGCAGACACATCCCTGCCCTCACTGAGGTTCTGACAGCCGGTGGAGAGGCAGGAATTACAGGAATCATCACCAAGACAAATACTGGTTACAAGTGAAGACAGAAGCTCTCTGTAGGGAGACAGAAGGGGGCTCTGAGAGATCCTGGGGGTGGAGGGAGATCTGGTTGAGGACTTGGAGTTGGAGGAGGTGATATTTCACCTGCCACCTGTAGGCTGAGCAGGCGCGAGCCCTGTGGGTGGGCGGGGAGGGGCTGTCCAGGCAGAGGGGCTGCCTGTGCCAAGGGCCCAGGTGGGGAAGAGCCCGCAGCGTCCAGGGAACGGACAAGGGTGCACGTGGCTTGAGTTTAGCAAGCAGAGCCATTGCCTGGCAAGAGAGGAGGCGAGGGACGGTCATCCGTAGGCAGTGGGCTGCCATTGAAGGTTCTAAGTGGTTGGGGGTGACATCAGATTTGTAGAGGGATTCAGGGTGGAAGCAGGAGGCCAGGCTGGAGTAGGGGATGAGAGGTGTCGATTTCTGCAGGTAGAATCAGCAAACAGGAAGGTCCTGGAATCCCCTTCTCAGGTGGTTTGAGGTGGCCAAGGTGACACAATAGTTAACTGCTGTCACTTCTTACACGGACTAGCACAACCAAGGGGGAGAACACGGGGTGATTCAGGCCTCCATGGATCACCGGATGGACAGGATAGAGTCAAGCCAAGGGAAGATGGTCCCTGAAGGTCAAGGACTTCATTCTGTTCCTTTGCACACGGGTCAGGCCCTGTGCTAGGCACTCTCCACACATTACCTCCTGTCACACTCCCATTGTCGCTCTGGTGTAGAAATGTGGCCAACTGCATTTTCCCCAGGAGGACACTAAAGCCAAGGCTCGGCCCAGGGTGCGCACCCTGCACCTCTGGATTCTGTGGCTGGGCACGGCCGTCCTTGCCAGGGTAAGGATTTGGAAACTGGCTTCTCTGAATTCTCAGCATTTTTCTTTGTGGCGTGGCTCCCCTCAGAACTAGTACTGCCTCGTAAACTGGAAATTCAGGGCCTTGGGATTAGTTCACAGAGACCAGCGCTGGGACCCAGGCATGGTAATTTTGTGACCTTGGGTCAATCTGTCTCTTTTCTTTTGGGTGGTTTTCTTTTTTAAATTGAGGTGAGATTCACATAACATAAAATCGATCATTTTAAAGTAGATAATTCTGTGGCATTTATTTAGGACATTCACAGTGTTGTACAACTTACCACTATCTAGTGCCACAACATTCTTATCACCCCAAATGGAAACTCTGTACCCATTAAATAGTCATTCTCCCCCAGACATTGGCAACCATTAATCTGCACTGTGTCTTTATGGATTTTCCATTTCTGGACATTGTATATAAATGGGGTCATACACTGTATGGCCTTTTGTGTCTGGCTGCTTTCACATAATACGATGTTTTCAAGGTTCATCCATATAGTAGTCTGGATCAGAACTTCATTCCTTCTTATGGCTGGATATCGGGTCTGTTCCTCGTATCTCTGTGTCTTGGTTTTAGACCTCATGAGCTCTCAGATCCCTTTAGCTCTAAAATCAACAGAAGAAAACAAAAAACCCACCAGAGGCTTTAATCTTTATTAAGCTGCTGAATGTGGGTATGTGTGAAAACTGCATTGCAAAGCAATTTGCTGGGAAACTTTCACAGTAAACCACGTCATCAAATACTTTAATTACTGAAATAATTACCTACGGGTTGAAATGGTCAAAGGATTAATAGTTTGTTCTTGCATAGGCCTGAATTTGTTAAATTTCAATCTGAAACTGCAGAAACTGCCAAGATAACGATAGATTAATTTTCAGAGGTCAAAAATCTATTGATCTGAGAGCATGCGAGGCCAGGCCCCAGGGGAAGGAGGTGATGGTCCGGAATTTCCAAGGGAAGAGAAGAGTCACACAGGGTCCTTTAGGCCTCCTCCCATTGCTGTGACTCCACCGCCATCTCCCAGAATGCTGTCCCCTCCACCCGCCCTTAGCGCCCTCACAGAAGCTTCGGTTAACTGAGGCTCCGCGGTGTTGAGACATGCTGGGGCCCGAGCTGATGGAGGAGCTGGGGCAAGCCCGCCATTAGTGACCTCGGTCACCAGGACTGCCACCACCACCAGCTGTCTCCCATACTCGCCATCAGTGAGCCCACCCAGCCACCCTGGTCCCACTCATCCTCCTCTGCCAGCAGGTCACAAAGCCGGTGAGATGGGCTTTCCCGCGGCAGCTCCCCTCAATTCCCAGGAAACCGTCAGCCCCGAGGAGCACACGTGAGCCGGGCGAGCACCTCAGGCTCTGTGGAGCTGGCCTGTGAGCGCAGTGGCCATCACTATGACCCCGTGGCCTGAAGCAGGCAGTCCCTGGATGTCCCTCCCAGGATTCAGATCGCTGAGGCTGGGACATGTTGAATTATTAAGCATCTGTTCTGCGGGTGCCCTGGCAACAGCAAACCCCCAAAACACAAAAACTTTAAAAATGATTTTTTATTTTTTGCCATCTAGGAAGTGGCAGTGGGGCTTGAGAGGTGGAATTGAGAAACGGTGACCGAGGCCAGCAGATGAGCCGTGCAGAGGCTCTGGGAGGGCAGGCACCGCCTGGAGGGGAAGGAGGTGGCTTCTGCCATTGGCCGGAGAGGGGCTGGCCCCCGCAGGCTCCTCCCAGCAGTTGGCAGCGGGCTCCCCTCCCCGCAGTCTACCGGTGGTTTCACCCAAAGGTCTCCAAACCGGCTCCTAAGATGGGAGGAGCGTCCCTGCGTGGGTCTCAGGTTTCTGGCCGTTCCCTCGGCCCGCAGGTCATCATCATTTGCCTGGTCGTCCTGGATGCCCTCCTGGTGCTCGCCGAGCTCATTCTGGACCTGAAGATCATCCAGCCGGACAAGAACAACTACGCCGCCAGGGTAGTGTCGCAGCTCTTCTGGGGTTTTCCTGATACGGTTCACTCCCGCTGTCCGCTGAGGGGCCCGTGGTGGAGCAGCTGTCCCCTACCGGGAGTCGCAGGGCCCTCTAGGACGGTGATTTGACCGGGTGTCTTAGTCAAGGGGCAGAGAAGGTGTCTTCCTTCCCAAATGACAGATGAGCATTTACTACAAGCAGGAAACCCCGTTTCACTTGATGGTTGAATCGTGAGCGAAGCTGGACCACTGGGCTGATCCTAGAGGGACTGTCCACCCAGGAGTGTGGTTGGCTTTCTGGTCCCCCGAGGCAGGAGGGCTGTTTCTCCTCCTGTCTTCTGTTGATGGTCTGCATGTCCCCCAAGCTAGAGCCACGGGGGGAAGTGCTTACCCGTGCCCTGAAGTGGTAAAAAGGGCAGAAGGGAACATTAAAACTCCTCACTCCTGGTACCTTTGCAGAGGCGCCCTGTGATGCCGTCTCCCCTGCCAGCCCTAGTCTTCGCATGGAAGGAGAAGTGTCTTCCCTCTCCATTTTCTAATAGAATCCAGTAAGACACCTGCTGTACTCACCATCTTTCTTCTCATATTTTTATTATGAAAAATAGCAGACATTTGCTGTATTTGCGTTATCGCTGTATATGCCCACAGACACATTTCTGACCACTCAACATCACGACACTTCCCCCCTAAATACTTGAGCATGCCTAAGAATAGGGTCTTCCTGCTACAGGGCCAGAATGGCGCCATCAGACCAAAAGATCCATCCCACCTAGGAACCACTTTTATTCACATCTCCTCTCGTCCCAAGAATGTCCCTTATGGTGCTTTTTCTCACACTAGGACCCAGACCTCCAGTATTCTATTTCATTTTCTCTCCTTGGGCTTTTTTAATCTAGAAGAGTCCTCACACCCTTTTTCATTTCTTTTTCCCTCATGACATTGACTTTTTGAAGAGTCCAGCCGATCGCCTTGTAGGATGTCCCGTGTTCTGCATTTGTTGAATATTTCCCCAGAGGTCCTTGACCTTGTGGCTTAATCTCCTGTACACCAGAGGTTAAGGGCCGGGGTCAGTGAGCAGGCATTCCTCCTTGATGGTGGTGTCTTCAGTAGACACGTAGTGCCAGGGTCCCGGCTTAGTGCCATTCAGCTGGATCACCTGATTTAGGTGGCAAAAGCCAGACTGCTGCACTGTTTGGGGGCACTTTTCCCTTTGCCGTTATAAATGACCTGCCGCTGACACTTTGGTAGCATGCAAACACCCTCTTCCCCGGCCGGCAGCCATTGGTGGTGCCGGCCTGCGTCAGCAAACACGCTGGCGGATGCTAAGTGGTGATTTGCCAGTTCTGTCTTTCCTTGCACATTTAGTAGTTGGTATTCTACAAAGAGGAGCTTTTTTTTTTTCCTTCCAACTTGTGTCTGCATGTGTGGGTGTACCTCACTTGACTTAGGAATTTTTTATTCAGTGTATTACAATCAATGTTAGTCATTATTTTTCATGTTCAAAATGTCCCAAATTTGGTCACTGTGAGCCTCTTCAAGCTGACTGCTGTGTCTTTTTGACACGACTCCGTAAGTCTTTGAAAGTTTCCTTGCTTTTCTGGCATAAGAAATCTAACACTTTGTACTTTCCCTGTCGCAGGCCTAGGAATGGTTTCCTTACTGTGAGGACTAGTACTTACAAATCAAGATCTAGGGACTCTTGGCAGTCACCACCTGCCGTGGTGATCATTCCTAATTGGTACACATGGGTCTGCTTCAGTCTTCTCATTTTTTTATTTTTAAGAGAGAGGGTATCGCCATGTTGCCCAGGCTGGACTCGAACTCCCGGGCTCAAGCAATCTTCCCATCTTGGCCTCTGGAGTAGCTGGGATTACAGGAGTGCACCACCTACCTGGCTTAGTCTTTTTTAACAGTTTAGCTACAGCTGCCAGTGCTCCGTGTGGAGGTACTACCATTCACTTGAAGAGTGCCCTCTAATGGATATTCACATTCTACAAACAATGCAGGAAATTGCTGCAGTGAGTCCCGCTCCCACACATCTGTGTGCACACGTGAGCTCAGCTGTAGGATAAGCTCTTAGCCTTGGAATTGCTGGGCCAAAGGCTACAGTGGATGTTTTAATTCTGACATTGCCTAACTGCCCTTCAGAGAGCAGGGACCTTGTGGTGTTCACGCTGCCTTTCCAGCCCCGAGAACAGCGCCTGGTGCTGGTAGTTCAGTATTTGTCCAACAAATGACTTCGCTCTCTGATAACCGGGCAGGTGCACTCGAGGTCAGCTTGTCTGTGTGAACGGCCCCAGCCGGTGACAGAGGCCCAGGTTTGCTCTGACTGTGGCTCCTTGTCCCCTTCAGGTGTTCCACTACATGAGCATTGCCATCTTGGTCTTTTTTATGATGGAGATTTTCTTTAAAATATTTGTCTTCCGCCTGGAGTTCTTTCACCACAAGTTTGAAATCCTGGATGCCATCGTGGTGGTGGTCTCGTTCGTCCTCGACATTGTCCTCCTGTTCCGGGAGCACGAGTTTGAGGCTCTTGGCCTGCTGATCCTGCTGCGGCTGTGGCGGGTGGCCCGGATCATCAACGGTGCGTCTGCTGCATCCTGGGTGGTGGAGGGACGGGAGAGCGGGTGGGGCCCTGGAATGGGTTGGAGGCATGGCTGATTTGTCACTCTGGGTGCGCACACACGTGGACAGTTCCCATTATGGAGGCCACCACCTTCTCCCCCACCATCCCCCGCTCTTCCTCTTCCTCCTAGAGGCTAGAGAAAAGTGAAGTGGTGTGATTTGGTGTCGCTGCCACCTCTGCAGCTACAGAGACCAGCATGTGTATTCCGAGAGGAACAACCTTCTCCGTTAGGCTATATTTTCATGATTATTAAAAGATATTTAGGGGCCGGGCTCTGTGGCTCATGCCTGTAATCCTAGCACTCTGGGAGGCTGAGGCAGGAGGATCACTTGAGGTCAGCCTGAGCAAGAGCCGAGACCCTGTCTCTACTAAAAGTAGAAAAAATTAGCCAGGTGTGGTGGCATGTGCCTGTAATCCCAGCTACTCAGGAGGCTGAGGCAGGAGAATTACTTGAGCCCAGGAGTTTGAGGTTGCTGTGAGCTAGGCTGATGTCACGGCACTCTACTCAGGGCAACGGAGTGAGACTCTGTCTCAAAAAAAGAAAAAAAAAATTATGGAAAGGTTTACTAGCCCCTTCTGGCTTTTTCCCAGCCAGTGCATCTTTGTTTCTAATTTGTTGTTTCTCGAAGGGGATTGTGCCAGAGCCCGGCCCACCCTGGGGGGGGCACCATCTGGAGGGGAGGCAAGTCAGCTGAGAAATGCTCGATGCCGCGTTCCTCCCCTTTTAGAGAGTACGCTAGCGTGAGGAAGGCTCGAGAACTTTTAAGTCTTCCAAATGGATGTTTGGGTACTGTTTTGGGAAATGACAGCGATTCACACGCCATGGACTCTGGCTGTGGAGAATGTACTTGGGGAAGTCCCGTCGTCCCAGATTTCAGGTGAGACTCTGGTCCTCGCACACCCCGCGGCCCGGCGGCCTCCGCTGCAGAGAACCCACGCTGTGCTGGGGGTAGGGCGGGTTCCGCTGCCAGTGGCCTGGGCAGAACTGCTCCAACGCCAGTCTGTGGACCTGCTGCACCAGAGTCATCTTCGAGGCTTTTTTTTTTTTCCCGAATGAGGAGCCTGACGCAGGGCGCCTGGCGGGGACCCAGGCAGGGGGTTCTGAAGCACTCCCAGGTGTGCTGGGTGTCCAGCCAGCTTTGGGAGTCCCTAGACTAGGGCCCACTAGGTCCACTAGGATGACAGGCTATGGATGGGGGTGAGGGAGCGACAGTGTGGCAGTGACAATGTGTCTGAGGCAGGCAAGGCCTCTGAGAGCAGCTGCCCAGGGAAGGAGCCCAGTGAGCCCTGTCACGGTGCCTCAGGCCCCACGGCCCACTGGGCTCCAGCACGCCCTGGCCAGTAACGGACCAGGGCTGCTTCGGACATGGGGCTGTATAAACGGCTTGTTGGCTTTAGGGGCTGGTTATGAGCACGTTTAGATCTAGCGATTAAAGCCCATTAAGAACATTCGTATGGAATCTGTTAAAGAGAAAGGAAGCTTTTCGGTTGCTACTGAAGCTGCTTATGCGGAAAGGGAGCACTTTCAGCCCGTGCTCCCACGGCATCTGTGCACAGCGCTGCCCGTACCGACACTGGCGTGAACAGGTTCCGGACTAAGGCGCTTAACGCTCATCTTGTAAGCGATTAGTGTGAAAGCTTTCCCAGCCCTGTGGGCTGAAGAGGTAGGTGCACTGCATAACTGGGGACTAAGCAGCTCAGAAAGGAGACCCTGACCTGCCTGGTTCTGCTGCCTCTAGGTGATGACTGTCTCATGTGTCTGTCACCACTCTTCCCAATTACATATGTGTATAAGAACACACATTTTTTTTCACCCTGAGTGGTTAAATTAGAAATCAGTATCAAAGAGCCTCAATTTTGTTTCAGGGATAATTATCTCAGTTAAGACACGTTCAGAACGGCAACTCCTAAGGTTAAAACAGAGGAATATACAATTGGCTGCCAAGATCCAACACCTTGAGTTCAACTGCTGTGAAAAGGTAAGAGACACATTTGAAGAAATGTCCTGTTCGCAGTTCCCTCCTTCAGCATGTGCTTCTCATGTTCCTGTGGTGCCCTCGGCCTGGAGCACCTGTCCCTTGAGTAAGTCTTCCTTGTCCTTTCAGCTTAGGCATCAAAGCTTGCCTACCTCCCCCAGAGCTCTGCCAGGGCCCCACCTCTGAGTGTGTCCTGTCAGTGCTGCTATCTGATTGTAGAATTCAGCCCGCTGCAGAGCCTGCTTCAAAGAGTATAACTTCCATTCATCTTTGTGTCCCCGTGCCTGGGGCTCACTGAATGATTGTCACATCCCTGGTAAGACTCAAAATAAATCCTCACGTTTGTCTGCTTTTGCAATAGGAACAAGAAATTGACAGACTTAATAAGCTGCTGAGACAGCATGGACTTCTTGGTGAGGTGAACTAGACATGGACCAACTCTACCCCAAAGAGAAGACTTTGCCTCACAGGCCTGTGCCGGGATGAGAGACAGCCACCTTTCCTGGGGTCATCTGGTGAGAGGTTTGGCTCGATGTCCTTGCTGCACTCCTGCCAGCTTGGATTGTGGGTAGACATAGCCTTTCGGAAGGTTCTATTTCTTCCTTGGTGCCATCCCATTCCCACCCTGCACTGTAACAAACGTATCAAGCTATACTTTCTCAGATTGAACACTTTACCTTTGCTTGAAAATGAGCAATGAAGCCGGACAATTACTAGTTGTATATAGAATTTAATCTCATCAAATGCAGTTTTCAAATTTCACGTGTATATCGAGGAACCAGCACATCCTTTCGTATGAGTATTCTGAAAGAAAAAGAAGCTACTTTAGCTACTAGCCCTTTCCAGAAAAGTCTTATTTCCAAGCTGTTCTAAACAGCTTCTCTTGTCCCAGTTTCCCCAGGGAGTGTGTTTCCCAGCTGTATCATGCAGCTTCTAGCAGGCGCCACCTAGTTCTGCCACCTGACAACATTTTTCTCAATTACTGTACAATTACTGTTTAAAATAAACTCTCTCCTTCCCTTGGGCCCTCCTACTGTATTCTTTCCTCTGTGGCATCCCTGCCACAGCCTGCCAGTTGGAGAGCTAGCTAGCTACAGTGCCTGGTACAGAAATGGCAATTAGACCCAAGACTGCACTGTAATTAACGTGATATTCGGGGGATGATCCCTCGTGAAGCTTTGTACTCTACTCACATGATTTGATGCTATTTTTGTACTGATTTCAACAGGACCTGAAAAGGAAAGAGAACCTGAACTAAAAACAATGAATATTTTAAAAATAACTCAAAGCCGGGGATGAATAAACTAGCTAGATCTTCCACGCCTATGCTACTTCAAGGTCTGTTCTCTTTACTATCTCCCCAAAGACAAGTTGGTTTCCGTATGTGATGTCTGTCTGGAGAGTATTAGGAAGGACCAAGACCAGATGTTTCCCCATTCTAAATTAAAACCAAACAGAATTAAATTTCCAAAAGGAAAAAGTCAGGAGGGAAGTGAGGGGCTGTATGGTGGTGTGGAGGCAACCTCAAGGGTCAGGACATGTATAATAAAATGCGATGTCTCTGAGGGACGTCTGGCCCCCCACACACACTCTTCTAAAGGTGAGGACCTTAGAGGTGGGGTGCAGGTTCCCTAAGTAACAACTTACGTCAAACAAAGGGGAAGAAGAAATCGAAGGGCAGCCTGGCGTTGATGGTCGGCAGGGCGCGGAAGCCTGCCTCTGCAGGTGCGGACACATCCACAAAGGTAACCGCAGTGGAAATAAGAATGATCTTCTCATCTCCCGCACTGGGCTGTAATAAAAAGTCAGAGATGCGAGCCCCACTGTCGAGTGTAGTAACAGGATAACAAAGACGAGACATTTTTCATCCTCCTCTTCACGCAACCACTGTCAGTTCGCGAATCTGAGAGGTAGCGGAGCACTAATCTGCAATTAGCTTGTATGAGAGGAACGGTTTGCCCCAGGTTGGCCTGATTAACACATCTGTATCAATCATAACTGAAATTTCATGAGCATTTTAAAGATCACATCTAAACCAGAATGCTAATGTGAACAGAACCACTGTCAGTGGAGCTGTTTTGTTCTCTACGTAAAAGAAAGAATGACTTTGTTAAATTGTTTTAAGAACCCAGACTGTTTAAATTAGAATCTTTTTCACAAAATAATAAATTTAACCTATCACACTTGAGTTTTGTCTGGATTTCTGTCTTAACCTGTACCTTTAAGCCAAAGTTGGGCCCACCTCGGGAAAGGAGGATGAAATCAGATTTGCAGTCATGTTGACCACTCTGGCCTGTGGGTTCAGTAAGGAGCCGTATTTAGTCCACTTCACTTCTATAACCAAAGCCACTGGCAGCTGGCAAGAATCCTGCAAAATAAAATGCCATTAATCAATTCAAATATTATACAACCTCAAGTCAAACTTAATCTGCAGTTCAGAGTTTTAATTATAAAATGTTTCACATATTACAAAATGTTCTAAACAAGAGAATGAATAGACTCTAGAAGTTCAGATAAAAACAGCTTAGAGAAAACACAGTTTAAAGTACTAAATGCTCTAAAAGTATTTTAACACCTAAAGCATAATTTTTCCATCCCCTCCTATGTCTAAAAAGGCCAGCATCACCTGGGATGGTGGCGTGAGGCCAGCACCCCACTGCGGAGCCTTCAGGGCCTTAACTGTTTACATCCATCTCAGACTTCGAGAGAGAGAACAGAATTATTAATACACAGAAATTAAACCTGATTGCATATCACATTAAAGTGCACTGAGGAAATCTGAGTGCTTTATTTTCACTTATCTAATTTCATCAGTTGACAATTAAGATACGATATTTGGGTATCCAGGCAGTGTATGCTGTCAAAAATATTAACTTCTCTTCATCTGCACTGAGAACCTTGGTGCCACAACTCAGCCACCCGACTCCCAGCTGGGTGCTGCAGGAGCTGGGTAGAGGGGGACTCCATGGTACTTACTATTTTACTTTCATGTATGTTTACCATTTATCCATAACAAAAAGTTTTTAAATACATCTTTTCAGGCCATGAAAAGCTTACAGGCCTGCTAAATTTGTTGCCTGCCAAAAAGGCACTGATGAATTCTTCAGTTTGCAACTGCCTTTTTAAAACCTTACAGGCTGAACAATCCTTGCAGATACCCTGTTGTTAGGAGATGCACCATGCAGCTGGTGTAAGCTGAGCTCAGCAGATGCTCTCACGCCTGCTTCTACCTGGGTTTCCTGTAGGGTTGGTACAGAACCCACTGCAGGCCCCGTGAGTGCCCTGGAGCAGCATAGACCCTGGCAATGCTCTGTGCACACTGCTGCTCTGCTCTCCTCCCTCCCTGTGCCTTCCCTTCTGAGGGGGAGTAATCACTGGATGTCTTCACTCATCACCAAGAAGCCAGAAGAAATTTGCCTGGTTCACTGGGGCGGCAAAGCTGAGCCAAGACTCTGCAGTAGAGCAGCAGGGACCGAGTGGTCCGGGGACTCGGTGGGGAGGGCAGGCTCGGAGCTCGTGAGCAAGTCCTCCGTCACTGTGCCATGCTATAAATATGCTGAGAGGATAATGAGAGGCCTGAAGAAACTGTGACAAGAAAGAGCCGGGCAATTAGAGAAGACGGAGAGCACGCCTCCAGTGATGGGACCAGCCCACACTCTGACTGCTAAGACAAAAGGAAAAGGTGGGCAGAGGAATCACATGTGACCAGGAACCTATTTGTAGGGTGTCAGCTTCCATTAAACTCCTTGGGAAGCTGTGAGAGCTCTCGCATGTGGGCTGCCTTCACAGACCAGGGAACAACAGATGGGCGAAGTCTCAGTCTTTGAGACAGGCCTCTCAATTGCCTATCGTATCACAAGATGCCTAGGGGGGGACCCAGGGAACACCAGCAATCACAGTAGTGATCGTAGGATGGCGGTCGGTAGCACCACACCAAGGGCCAGAAGAACGTTACCTCATTTATCGCCGTCAACCACCCCATGCAGTCGGTACCCATGACTTTCTTTCCCATTTCTCAGATGAGGAAACAGCCTGAAATGCATAGAATTGCTGGCCAAAGGCAACATAGCTATCAAGGGGCAAAATCAGTATTCAAAATTCAGGCCAATCTGATAATAAAGCCCAAGCTCCCACCCAGAGCCACCCCACCTCCTGAACAGGTGGCTTCCCCAGCTGCCTCTGTCCCCCCACCCGGAAGAGGGAGAGACTGCTAGTACGTAGCCTTCACCTCGTTCCCCTTACCTTCATGTTGTATGACTGGGTGATGAAATGGACGGGCACCCAGTCCAGCGCATCCTGGGCCCGGGAGTTTCCGAAAGGGGCCACGTGATCTGGGAAGCCCTGGCCCTTCAGCAGGGTCTCCACCTTCTGCGCCATGAGCCAGCACGGGAGAGCTTTGGTCAGTCTTTGGGAGGGAAAAAAGTCAACTGAACAAATATGTTGTTCATCCACCAGCAGTTTTTAAAGGCCACCATCCACATGCTTTTCCAGTTTCATTATTTTATCACTCTCCAAAATAGGGATTATTTGACAGAAGCTGAAGTGTCTGTAGTCCAGCCACGTTGGCCCACACTTGTAAGCCCAGCACTTTAGGAGCCGAGGCAGAAGGATTGCTTGAGGCCAGGAGTTCAAGACTAGCCTGAGCAACATAGTGAGACCCTGCCTCTACAAAAAGCAGACAAATTAGCCAGGTGTGGTGCTGCCTGCCCGCCTATAGTCCCAACTACTATAGAGGCTGAGACAGGAGGATCCCATGAACCCGAGTTTGAGGCTGCAGTCAGTTATGATGACGTCACTACACTCAAGCCTGGGTGACAGAGGAAGACCTGTCTCAGAAAAAAAATAAAAACAAACAATAAAGTGTCTCTAACTTTGTGAAATCTTGGCCAGGAGGATGAGTCCAAAACAATGTTTCCCAAACTGTATTCCACTGAAGCTCTCTGTACAAGAAGGGTTCCATGGCCAAAAAGGTGGGGAAACTTTGCACCTCCACGTCCTAATGTCCTTCCTAAAGCACATTTGCATATTAAAGGCTCTGAGAAGTCCCACAAAAAGGAATCATGGTTTTAACTTTAATTTAGTGTTTCCCAAACATACTGGACCACAGACCTACCCCTCTGACATCGTGTGGAAATGTATTCCATGGAACCTCCTTTGAGAAACGCTGGTCTAAAGGGATCAGCACTAACACTGTAAAGGGTGAATATGGATCGAATCAAAGTCATGTTGTAACCACCCTGGGGAGAAGTGGGAGGTGTGCACATGGGGGGAGAACGAAGGGCAAAGAGCCAAATCGTCATCTTCCATGGCGGGAACTCAATAAAAAATTCATAAAACCAACAAATCAAGAAGTAGCACTATATGCAAGTTACCTAAAGATCTGGGAGTAGATTTCAAAAAAACCAGCCACAAGAGTTGAAAGTGGCAGTGTCTGGGGTGGGGCAAATTAGGATAAGAACTGCTGTTTTTATAAGAAAACACGCAGAGCTACTTGACATTTTTGTGTTATGTGCATATTTGAAAATAAAAAGAGAAATTAAAAATCAGAGCACATTCAGGCTTCCTCCCACTGGTTTTGTTGTACTGTATATATTAGAATTCAGAAATATAGGAAGGACTTTCAGAGGAAATATTTTTGTTATTAACTCAAAGGTTATACAACCTTAAAAAGGAAACATAAAAAGCCTTGAGACTTTTCCACTGCCACATTTGATAAGAAAAATGATTGTAATAGTTTTGCTGTTCATTAATAATGATAATAAATTACATATAGCTTTTGTAAGTGCTCATCAGCTGATGCAGAGGTTTGATTAAAATGGGGATGAGTGGGAATGCTTTGTTTTCTGATCAACACAAACAAATTCAAATAGAAACAAGTTACTCTTACCTTAGTTTACAGCCAGATTGCATATTGTAACCAAATAATACTGGGGTCCGGATCCCCTCGATCACTAAGCAGTCTTGCTCAGTTGTGCTACGAAGAATAGTAAGCTGTCCGTATCTATTTGTGGTCTGAAAAATCCCAGATATTCACAGACAGTTAAGGGATAATCAACCAGTGCTGATTCTCAGGTAAGAAGATCGTGTCACTTGTGTGACATAAGTAAGACCCAAATACACCTTCTCTGGGCCTCAGAGATTTTGACATTTATTTCCCAGGAGAGGGCAAAAAATACTTATAACTATTTTCCTTGATTAGTAGATCCTCAGAAGAAAAACCCTAAGAAACTGGCCCTTCAAAATTAATTCTAAATTTTAAAAATCACTACATGTGTTTGGGAGTCTCTGTTTAAATGTGGAATTAAATACATGTAGATGTCAACTTTTCTGTCTTAGATTTTCATTTTAAAACACTGACATTTTCTTAGGACACGCTGCTTTGCCCCCTACAGCCAGCCTCCACTCAGCCCCACCACCTGCCTGAGCCGCCCAGAGGAAGCTCTGGTCAGGACTGGTCTCTCCTTCCCATAAGCAGGCCCTGGGACCCTCAGCGACAAGAAGTGTGGCCCATGCACATGGCCAGGGAAATCAACCTTCTCTACAGCACCAAAAAGGATATCCCTTCTGAGGCTGGACGCCAGCAGCTAATGGGAGCCCCACAACATAACCAGGGTTTCCACTGAGAGGAACTGGCTTTGTGTTTTGCTGAAAGACAATACAGAAATGCCCCCAAATGATTCTCATTTTAATAAGGAGACAGCAGGGAGAAAATGAAATGCTTTCCATAATAAAATCTGGAATTACCAACCAACAGAAGAATTTCTCCCCCTACTCGTAACTATAAATATATCTGCTGAGTGTAGGAGTACATCATACTGTAAAAGAACAAGCTGCTATGGAAGGGAATCTTATTCTCAAATGGAAAAGGATATACGGACTTTGCCTGGTTTTATTACAAACTCCACATGCTACACACAAGCCCTTTGTTCACTAGAAACTGTTAGATGTGATAAGACTTCCAAATTGAGTTTTCTTCACTAAGAAGTTATTAACTTGGCAATTAAATACTTACTTTACACATATTTGATCAAACTTACCTGAATAAAATGAATTGCAAACTTTTGCTGCAGTGGAACCACTGCCCTGCTAACTGTCCCCAGAAGGAAAGAGAGATCAGCTTTTGTAACTTCACCTGCATCTGTATACGTGAGGCTGTACTTTACCTAAAAACAAAATGATACTCCAAATATACCTGTTTCCATTACATTTTGGTAGCTTTATTAACGACTCAAATAAAATATACACAGGCAGCAAACCTCTTCCCACTTCTCCATTTACTGAAGCTTTTCTCTGCTGTCCGGTCAGGTCACGAGAGGTATTCCCTAAACATCACCCCCAACAGAGAGGGTCATCACAGCCTCTCTGTGCCCAATACCTAAGTTCCAAATCTGCTGGTTCAGGCAGAATGTAATTAGCCTATCTAACAAAAACAACAGCAAGAACAACAAATTTTTTTTTTAGAGACAGGTTCTCACTCTGTCGCCCAGGCTGGAGTGCAGTGGGGTCATCGAAGCTCACTGCAGCCTTGAACTCCTGGGCTCAAGTGATCCTTCTACCTCAGCCTCCCAAGTAGCTAGGACTACAGGCATGCGCCACCATGTCTGGCTATTTTTATTATTATTGTTATTATTTTGTAGAGACAGGGTCTCACTATGTTGCCCAGGCTGGTCTTGAACTCCTGGCCTAGAATGATCCTCCCACCTGAGCATCCCAAAGTGCTGGGATGACAGGCGTGAGCCACTGCGCCTGGCCTGTTTCAGCAAAATTCTGATGTACTCTTGCAAGTCACTAGGTTTGTGGAGACAAGTAAAGAAGCGTCCTGTGATGAGACAGACTAAAGGCAAGCAGGATGCCAGGCCAAGCAAAGCGACCACAGGATGGACCACAGCCCCTTTCGGAGGGTGTCCAGTTACCCTGCAGGACATGCAGCTCGGGTTTGCCACAAACAAACTGTCAAAGCCAAACTGGACACCTACCTCAAGAACGACATTACTGCAAAGTGTAACAGGCCCAGCGTTGATGAGTGCCAGCTGCAATATGGTAGTGTTTTCCAGTCGGGTGAGCGTTTTATTTAGAGATTGAATGATGATGGACTTAACAGTGATAGGGACCTACGGAGTGAAGGTGACCTGGATTATTGAAGTTACTCTACAGAGGTCAATGGGTTAAAATAACAAAAAACTTGAAACAAACCTCCACTGATATACTGCCAAGTGGGGGGAAGCATGCTGCAAAACAATGTGCATACTATGATTCCACACTTGCAAACATATATTTATATGTAAAAACATATATACATTCACAAAGAAAACACATTGAGAAGGATAAAACCAAAAATCTTAAAAGCAGGCACCTCTGAAAAAATACGTTCACACAAAAACTTGTACAGGAATGTTCATAGCAGCACTATTCATAATAGCTAACAACTGAAAACAACCTAAATTTCCATCAACTTATGAAGAGAGAAATACAATGTGGTATATCCATTCAAAAGAATATTATTTATCCATAGAAATGAAGTGCTGATACATGCTACCATATAAACCTTGAAAACATGTTGAGTAAAAAAAGCCAGACACAAAAGGATGCACATATTACATAATTCCATTTATACAAAATGTCCAAATAGGAAAATCCATAGAGACAAAAGTAGATCAGTGGTTGCCAGGGGCTGGGGAAGAGAGTTGGAGAAGAATGAAGTGTGACTGCTAACACGGGTTTCTTTTTGGGGTGATGAAAATGTTTAGAAATTACATAGTAATAGTTGCTCAACCTTGTGACTGTACTAAAAACCACTGAATTATACACTTTAAAATGGTGAGCTTTATGGAATGTGGATTATATTTTAAACACACACAAACTCCACCACACCATCAAATGCATATATATACACACACACCTCACTTTCAAAACTCAACTCCTACTAATATACACACTCAATACACACGTGCACATTCCACACAGAGTCCCAGATACACAGCCTTAAACCCCCACAACCTCCCTAAATGTACACACCTGACCCAATTTATATACAACTTGTACAAACAACCTTACACACACACAAAGTGGTTGCCTCTGGGTGGTGGGATTATGGACAAGAGAAAACACACAGACAAGCCTTTTAAGTAGGATCAGGAAGCCCTGGTTATCCCAATGCTATGTAAAGGACATTTTTCATCTATGGCCATCGTCAGCAAAGTGACTAAGCAGTAAGCAATCCTCTAAACATAGCCGGACCTCTTTGTACTATAGGACAAATCTACCATTTGCTCTAAATTTCAATTCTTGGACACCACTGTCTAGGAAGGAATCTAATGTATCCAGCTGTTTATATTGCTTTGAACTTTTGCCCTCAATCATGTACCATGCTGTTTACAATTTAAAATTACTAAGTATGTAAGCTGTCACTTTGGAGATAAACAAGCAGTCTTTGTCTGCTCCCATGACCAAGAAGACCTACAGCTATCCTTATAAGTCAAATACCTCTCACAGAAGAATGTGACATGATTCAGTGACAAAGACAAGCTGTCATGTGATAAGAGAGACAGAAGGCAAAACCAGTCACAGCAAGGCACTCTGTGTAACAAGATACACTAATGAGTTTAAAGGTCATGTAGAGGCTGGGTACGGTGGCTCACACCTGTAATCCCAGCACTTTGGGAGGCTGAGGCAGAAAAATTGCTTCAGGAGACCAGCCTGGGCAACACAGTGAGGCCCTGTCTCTACAAAATATTAAAAATTAGCCTGGTGTGGTGGTGTGTGCCTATGGTCTCAACTACTCAGGAGGCTGAAGCAGGAGGATCACTTGAGCTCAGGAGTTCAAGGCTGCACTGAGCTATGATCATGCCACTGTACTCCAACCTGGGCAACAGAGTGAGACCCTGTCTCTAAAAAGAGTTATATAGGGGGTTCCAGGCAGAGATTTAATTAGCCCTTCTTTAAGTCATCCAAAGACAACCCTGGATATCTTTTTTTTTTTATTTTTTGAGACAGAGTCTCGTTCTCTTGCCTGGGCTAGAGTGCCATAGCGTCAGCCTAGCTCACAGCAACCTCAAACTCCTGGGTTCAAGCGATCCTTCTGCCTCAGGCTCTCGAGTAGCTGAGACTACAGGCATGTGCCACCATGACCGGCTATTTTTTTTTTCTATATATGTATTTAGCTGTCCAGATCATTTCTTTCTATTTTTAGTAGAGACGGGGTCTCGCGCTTGCTCAGGCTGGTCTCGAACTCCTGACCTCGAGCGATCCTCCCGCCTCGGCCTCCAAGAGTGCTAGGATTACAGGCATGAGCCACTGCTCCTGGCCCCTGGATATCTTAATCTGAGCATACTGATCCCTGATGTCAACAGTAACACACAGGGTTCCAAGAAAGCGAACACCCTTCCATTCCAGCCTCTGATGGAGCCGCTCCCATAGTGTGCGGGTGTTGCTGGCAAAAACTGAAGGGTCCAGTTTAAATAAGCTTTAGAAGGACTGAGGCAAGGACTTGGCAAGATATGTCCCAGTCCCAACATTTCACTGGAACAGTCACAAGAATAAAACAGTAGGACTCTTCTGATGTCCTCAACGTTCTCCTTAACCATATCCCATCCCCGCACCACCTACTGCTAAGAACCACAGCATCACTTTACAATGGAACTCAGGCTCTGCTTAAACCTTCACTGACGGCTCAACAGGTACTGACAATGATTTCAGGCCATCACAACAGGCTTCACTTAACAGGGAGACGGGATCCAATGTCTATATTCCTGATCCTCTAACAGACCTTAAAATTTTCTTGTTTAAAAATATTTAAACAAATCCCTATTATTAGTTTATTTGCTTGTCCTTTAGAGCACAAGCTTTGGTGTCACAGACCTGAGATGGAAGTCCCAGTCTGCCACATCCTGTATGGCCGCAGGATGCAAAGACGGAATGTGTGTGAAGCCTGTAATATGGGGCCTGCCACTGAGTAGAGCAAATCCAATGTCATGGTGAAGTGTAAGGTCTCTGGGAACAGACTGCCTGGATTCCTGCCCCAGCTCTGCCACTTCCCAGCTGCACAGCTATGGGTGAGCTAATTCATCTCTCTGTAACTCATCTGCCATAGAGTGACAACAGGACCTACCTCCTAGGACTGTCAAGAGGATTCAAGGACTTCAGATGTGTACAGCACTTAGAACGGGGCCTGGAACCCACTCTGTGCCTTCTAGTAACATCCATCATTCCTCATAGTAAGTCTTCCCAACCTGACTGGACCTACCTCCTACTCATTCATCACTTAACACATAACCCATTGAGTGCCCAATACATACTGGCTACTGCCCTAGAACTAAGGCTGTATCATGAACAAGGGAGATTGGGTTGCTGCCCCCACAGGTGGTTCAAGTTTTCAATGGCAGAATCAAGCACTCTCTAGTAGTTGGAGGGATCTGAGAGCTAGCGCATTATGTGACTTTCAAACTGACTTCCTGGGAGCCCTACGGTTCCTCAGAAGGAACAAAGGGTGGGTGAGGGGGGAGGCTGGGCAGGTGGAGGGCTTCAGGCCCCACCCTGCTCCAACCAGCACAGCTCCAGATTCAATCCATGTTACACACCAGGGAGGTTCTGCTTGAGTCTGCATTTGAAAAAAGGGCTCTATAACTGAACAAGTTTGAAAACACCTTCGTAGATGAGGGAATCCAGCCCACACACACTGGTGTGAAATCCAAAATCACATGGCTATTTCTTTCTAAACTCCCTCAAACATATGTTTGTGCCCAGAGACTTAATGAAGCTGATTACGGTCAGTGTGTCACTGTCCCGAGTGCTTCCTGTGTGCATCCTCCCACTCAGCCTTGCATCGAGCCTCTGCACAGACACTCACCATCCACGCAACAAAGGGGGACTGAGGGGTAAGTCAGACAAGAACACTACGGCAAAGCTGAGTTTTGGACCTGTGCTGACCAGCTCCTTAGGCTTTGGGAGACTATGACAAAGCCATCACCTCAGACTTCCTTGGGGACTGTATTCACAGGCAGGCCTGGGGCACAGACTCTGGAACAGCGAGTAGAGGATTCACGTTCTTTCTCTCTGCCATATCCACAGAGGTCTTGGCCTCCTGCCCACAGCTCAAAAGAACCCCCGGGCTGGGGGTGATAAGGTTTGAATAGAATCTACCCTCAAATCAAGCCCTGAAGGCACGCTCTGAGAGTGCACACCTCCTACACATGTGTGTACACTCACTGAGCAAAATGTTTTTTTTTTTTGAGACAGAGTGTCACTTTGTTGCCCGGGCTAGAGTGAGTGCCGTGGCATCAGCCTAGCTCACAGCAACCTCAAACTCCTGGGCTTAAGCGATCCTACTGCCTCAGCCTCCCTAGTAGCTGGGACTACAGGCATGAGCCACCATGCCCGGCTAATTTTTTTTGTATATATATTTTTTAGTTGGCCAGATAATTTCTTTCTATTTTTAGTAGAGACGGGGTCTCACTCTTGCTCAGGCTGGTCTCGAACTCCTGACCTCGAGCGATCCACCCGCCTCGGCCTCCCAGAGCTAGGATTACAGGCGTGAGCCACCGCGCCCGGCCTGAGCAAAATGTTTACAGCTTCTACTCTGCACAGACAGCATCCTGGGAGCTGGCCAACTTTCCTGACAAGAGACCAAAAAGAGAGCAAGGGACACCCTGAATGTCCAGGAGTCAATCACACCCTTTACCAGTCAAGACAGCTGTGTCACTTAAACACGGAAGTGTGGAACCGTAAGTGAGGGAGCTGGAAATCCTGAAGTGTGATTCTGAAGGGGCACGTGCTAAGGACTTTCCCTACTTCACATATGCTTGCTTTTTGACAGATGGATTTGTTGTTGGCAACGAGGTACTCTTCTAATTATACCTATGTTCATTTTAAAGGGCTCAGAAACAAGTCAATGTATTATAAGCTATCTTACCTTCCATTAAGAAATACTCTTACCTTTGTTCTTGAATTAGGCACCTAGACAAAAAGAAACCATAAAAAATTGTGTTAAGTACCACAAAGAGAAGTATTTTCTTTGCTTTTTCAGACCTTGGGTTAAAGAGCATATTTATCTCACCAAAGATTTCACAAAGCAGAAAACAGAATTTCCTTGATCAAGACTTCCCATCTACCAGCCTGAGCAAAAGTGAGACCCCGTCTCTAGTAAAAATAGAAAGAAATTAGCCAAACAACTAAAAATAGAAAAAATTAGCCTGGCCTGGTGGCGCATGCCTGTAGTCCCAGCGGCTCAGGAGGCTGAGGCAGGATTGCTTGAGCCCAGGAGTTTGAGGTTGCTGTGAGCTAGGCCGATGCCACAGCACTCTAGCGCAGGCAAGAGAGTGAGACAAAAAAAGAAAGAAAAAAAATGAAGAAAAAAATGACTTCCCATCTACACATTTATGTTGTAATCAAAAAGGTAACGTTGCTTTTTCTGTCTATATTCATTTCCTTCAGACTGAAGCTCAACAAGCAGTCTCAGGGTCATTACTTCCTATTTCCAAGTGGCCAACACTGCCATAAGCATTGTGGGGAAGGCACAGGTCCTGCCCTTTTGGTCACTCTCACTATGCCTGTCCTCACTGGAAGGTGACCATCGCTTGCCCAAACATTTCCACAGCCTCCTAACTGGTCTTCCTGCCACTAGCCCAAGCCCCCTCTATGCCAAGCTCCGGCCTCCCCCATACAGCTGGCATTCTCTTCCTGAAGGTTCCGCCTCCCTTCGTGCCCTGTCCCGCATCTCTCCCAACCTCATCACAAGACGCCCTATTAAGCCCCTGAGAGCTTTGCGGAGGGGAAAAAATAGACATGTTTGGGAGTCTTGTACCAAAAGAGAACTGCACCTGGATGCCCAAGGAAATACTTTCGGAGCTACATCCAGGACTACTTCACGACAACTGGGAGAAGTCAAACTAACTGAAGAATTCACAGGCCTAGACGGCTGACTTACAAGAACAGGGAGAGGGAAGGGGAGGGGAGAGGAGAAGGTTAAAAACTTGATTCTAAAAGCTGAAGCTCAGATGAATAATGGTGCCATGGACCTCCCTATCCCTGAACCCCCCAAAAAAGGAAATGGGGGGGTTTGAAAATAATCATGTGGTTTTTAATCACTGAAAAACGTCTTCTCCCCTTGTGACCGTTCACCTCACTTGTTTATTCAGTTCAGGCTCCAGTCACTGCCACCAGCGAGAAGGGGCCCCTTCACCTCTGCCCTCGTTTCCTGGCCTTTCCTCCCTGCTCTTTCATATGCCAGAGAGTGGATTCTCTTTTCTTTTCTGAGCTGTTTCTAAGAGAGAGCTTTCTGGTGCTAATATGATTATTTCTGTCAGACATTTCTAAAGTTTTTAGTTATTAGTAAAGATTTCATTTTATTTCAGGAGACAGATATTATTGGTTACCATCAAAATGAACAAAAGAAGGAAAAAAATGAATGAAAGCAAAATATGAGCTAACTGTATGAAAATAAAAATTTTTTAAAGGATTATTTCAATAATCATTGATACCAAAGTATTGGAGAAATTTCAATTTGAGAGTTAATCATGTACTGAAATTATTCTATACTTGTCACATATTAAAACAAAGAACAGAAAACATACCTAATGAATCAGTTCCACTTCAAAATAATTCTTACCCTCAAAATTTCAGGGCCGCTGTAATAAGCCATGCTAAGGGCTTCAATTTTTTCACACTCTTCTAAATTTATTTCTCTGGTGCACTTAACAGCCTGGTTCACTAGAAATGCTGGAAATCATAACATTCCCAAGGGAAAAAAATACAAGAGAAGAAATTTTCCAACTGTCCAATGGCAACTAAAAAATCGTAACCTAGGTAAAACTGCAAAGTGAGTTACCACACAAATATGCAATATATTTAAAATATGGGCTTAAATTATTTTTCAAATAGGTATTCAAGATTCATGAGATTCAAACTTCAGAAGGCACAGAGAGCAAACAAAGTCTCCCTCCAATGCCTGTCTTGGCCCCCAGCTATCAACAGTCCCCTTCCCCCGAGGAAACCAAAATGAAGGGTGTTGTTTATCGTTCTGGAAATGTTCTATGCAAATAAAACCAAGTATGTATGCAAAATGATTTTTTATTATTTCTCCTTTGGAAACAAATACACACTATATATACTATTCTGCCCCTCGTTTTTTTCACTGAACAATATATCTTGAAGATCAGCCTGTCTCAGTACATGAAGGGCTTCCTCCTCCTCTCTTAGGGATAATTAGTATTCTATTAGAGATGCAGCATAATTATGCTGCAGTTTCCTATTAATGGACACTTAAGTTGTCTGTCTTAGGCCATCACTAACAATGCTGCAACCTATTATTTCATGTGAGCCAGAGCTTCTGCAGGATTAACTCCTAGAAGTAGAACAGCTGCGTGGAAGGCACATTCATTTGGAACTTTGATACATACTGCTAATCTGCACTTCACAGAGGTTGTAACAATTTACAGTCCCACCAGCTATGTAGGTGAGTGCCTATTTCCTCACAGCCTCAACTTTTTTGAGCTTTCCCAATCTGATAGGGGAAAATGGTATCTCAGTTTGATTTTAATTTATACTGTTCCTGGTGTGTGTAAGCTTAAGTGTCTTGTCAACAGAATACATTTTCCTGTCGTCCATTACTTTGATACATTTCTTCATAGTGAGGCTCACTTGCGGTGGGAGAGACATGCCTGCTGCTGTCCACTGCCCAGGGGGCCGTTCTGTGGGGTCTATGGTACTACTGAATGGAGCAGCAAGACCCGTGGGAGACAGGGGAGTACAAGGGAGCCCGGGCTGCAGGCCACCGGCATGGGTTCTGTCCTCATTCCACCACCGCCTGACTGGGCCTGAGCAAGAAACTGCACGCCACTCAGTTTCCCTCATCTGCAAAATGCAGACACTAACCTGACTGCAAAGGATCACTGTAAGTATTAAATGGAAAACACATGCAAGCACTTAACCCATACCCAGCACACAGTAAGTGCTTAATAAATGTTAGCTGTTGATAAGCTTTTAGCACTTTGCAACAACTGGAAGTGTTAAACAACATCTGTTTTCAGATAGTGAGTTCCCCATCACTCCAAGTGCTCAAGCACTGACTGCGTGTGGTAGAAAGATTCTGGTACTGGGTGGCAAATCAAACTATTAATGTAATATATAAATGTGAGGTCTCTTTCAACTTGCAAATTCTGTTTCTAGTTATGAAACCCGTTTAATTATAACTACTACAAAGGTAACCCAATAACAGCAAACTGTTTACAGAGAAAAAGAAGAACAGGTCATCTCTTACCTGCAGGGTTATCATCAGTGCACAGAGACGATATTAGGGGTGAAGGAAATCTCAGAAATGAATCTGAAGTCTGTAGACGAGCCCCATACTGCAAATGCAACCACCGACAGTCATTATGGTATTATCAAGGCATTCACTCAACACTTATTGGGCACCTACTACGTGCCAAGTAGCATTGGAGGCATCAGGGACACAGTGATCAGTAAAAAACAGATGTGATCCACGACCATGTGGCACTTACATCTAGCCGCCCCATCCTTTTTTAAAGGAAGTATGTTTCTGTGTGTGCATTTTACTGTATTTACAGGCTTTTTAATTACGGAATTCCTCTGGAAGGGTATACAAGAAGCTGACGTAAGGATTTGCCTCTGCAGACAGGAACTGGGTGGCTCTCATAGGAGTGAGAGAATTATTTTCCACTAGCATTAATTAATTAAAGAACAGATAATATATTAAAATAATAAAATCATAAAAATCAATTTTTATGACTCATTTTTATGAAAGAATGTCTTCTTTCCTCAAACTAAACCCCAGGAAATTCTTCCCCAATATTCAAAACCCACATTTGTAGCTATTAGGCATATAGCTAATTTTCTTGGATTTGAAAGTTTATCCAAAGTCAATGTGTTAGTGCCAACAAGGGTATGGGAAAGCAAGCCCTTTCATTCACTGGAGCTTGGAGCATAAATGACTGCAATCTTTCTGGATGGCAATCTGTTATCAGTATTTAAAATTTCCATTCATTTTGACCAAGGTAACCCATTTATAGAAACATATACTAAGGATTTAATCATACAAGCGTACGAAGATATATGTATACACAAGAATGTTCACTGTGGATTATTTATAATAGCAAAAACTAGAAACAAATGTCTATTAAGAGTCTCAGATACATACACAGCAAGGAATACTTTGTAAAATGTAGCACTAACCCTAGTTTTGACAAGTTACTTTCCTGTGCCTAAGGTAAATGGGAACAGTATGTCCCTCCTAGGGTGTGTGAGGTAATGTCTGACACATGGAAAATGCCAAATAAATGGTAATTTTTATATTGACATTGGAAGATACATAAGATTTATCACTGAAAAAGACATTTTCCAGAATAATGTGGATAACTATAAATCCTAATTCTATATAATATGTACATTTTAACAGATGTATTTAAATGTCAGGAAGAATACACACCAATCTTTTCACAGTGATTTGCAGTATGAATTTTAATGGAGACAAGAGGCCTTTCAATTTTTACTTCTATACCTCTGTACTTTTAACTTTTAGAACTAGTACATGTTGCTTTTATACTCTTCTTTTAAAAAGATGCTTCCAGGCTTGGTGCAGTGGCTCATGCCTGTAATCCTAGCACTTTGGGAGGCTGAGGTAGAAGGATAGCTTGAGCCCAGGAGTTTGAGACCAGCCTAGGCAAATTAGTGAGACCCTGTCTCTACAAAAAATGGAAAAATTGTGTGGATGTGGTGGCATGCACCTGTGGTCCCAGCTACTCGAGAGGCTGAGGCAGGAAGACTGCTTGACCCCAGGAGTTGAAGGCTGCAGTGAACTATGACAGTGCCACTGCACTTCAGCCTGGGTGACAGAGTAAGATCCTGCCTCAAAAAAAAAAAAAGAAAGAAAGAAAGGAAAAAAAGAAAAGCAGCTTCCAAAAAAGTTAAAGTTTATTCAAAATTCATATATGTCACACTTAAAGGTAGACTAATGAATAGATATAGAACAGCAGCACACATTTTCCAATGTCCATAAAACTAAATACAAGTTTGGGAAGAAGACCAGGCATCCAACCAATCCACTCCATGCTTCCTCCCTGCAGCATAACTCAAGCTTATTTTGCTGTGTCTTTTAAGGCTGAGAAGAACAAAGAATTCTGCAGAGAAAAATGCAAGCTTACCACAGAATAAACTATCTTCAATCCTATATTCAGAATTCAAATACTCAATTTTAATCTTCATGATCTTTGATTTGTAGGCATGAACAGTAAGTTTTTATTTTGAGACAGGGTCTTACTCTGTTGACTGGGCTAAAGTGCAATGGCATCATCGTAGCTCACTGCAACCTCAAACACCTGGGCTCAAGTGATCCTCCTGCCTGAGACTCCTGAGTAGCTGGGACTACAGGCACATGCCACCACACCTGGCTAATTTTTTTTATTTTTTGTAGAGTCAGAATCCCTCTGTGTTGCCCAGGCTGGTCTCAAACTCCTGACCTCAAGCAATCTTCCCACCTTGGCCTCCTAAAGTGAAAGGATTACAGGCATGAGCCATGGGCCCAGTCAACATTAAGTTTTTCAGTCTGTAATATCAATTCTATGTCTCAGGGAAGCCAATTTGGCTGGTAACATACTGAAAATTAACTTACAAGGACAGGATATTTACGACAGGAAGGGTAGACTCAATAAACGTTCTTGGCTCACCTCATATTTAGCAGTTGGTGGAGCATCCAATTTGGTTGGGAAGGAAACATCTGATTCAGCATTCAATGTAAAACCATCAGATGTTTTCATCAATTTATCAAAATTGTTTTCATCAGGCACTTCTGGGTTAATAAAGGATAATGCAGGTTTATCTGTTTTTAGAAAAAGTATTTTAAGTCAGCATAAAATATATATGACTTATATAATATTTTAGAATCAGCTTTTGGAAGCATTAAGGCTGATGTGGAAAAAATAAAGTGTCTTTTTCCATATTCACTTCTCCCAGCATTTCTTGAAGCTTGTTGAATAAACAGGATCCCTAGTCTCTGCCTGCTTCTCTAACAGTGGGGAAGGAATAGTTTCCTGCACCTGCAGGTAAACAGCCTGACAGAAGCCAATAATAATCAATATCTTTCTCCAGTCCATGAACTAATGAGTCTGCTCCATCAACCTGTAACGGGAAGCTCTCTCCGGATGGCTATGGGAATGAAAGAAGCCTATTTCTCCTCTCGCACAGCCACGTTCAAAACCCTGGAGAAAAATGTGTCCTGTACAAAAGGGAGAGGAGAAGAGAGCAGGCTGGTATGTACATGAGGCTCATGTCATGGCTGAGAATGTGATAGTCACTGGCCAGGCATCACTTCAGATTACAAATCGTGCAGAGCATTCACCTAAGTTTTCAATCACAAGGGAAGAAAACCAAAAGATATTAACATAAAGATATTCTGAAAAGATGTTTAATTAATAAAACCATAAATGTGTCACTAATCTTTGATATCTTGATGACATTTTACACTCACATGTCCGTTGGATCTACACACTTGAGCTAAATATTCAGATAAAAATAAGATCCTGTTTTCATGCAAATATTCTTAGTAAAAATAAAAGAGAAAAAGGAAATAGAAACCACAGGTAGTGTTCAAAGCAGAACCTGATTTTCAACCATTGAGCCTGGAGGAAATAAAGTAAAAAAAAAAATGCATATGTAGAAATCTAAATTCCTGTGTATGTCTACATATTACAAACACCTCTGAAATCAAATGTAAGGTTTCAAAAGACAACTACGCAGGCACAATTACTTTTAAAGAAAATGTGCATGCCCACAGGTCTATAAAGTTACCTGTGAAATAATCTCAGAAGATATACATTATACATATAGCCAAAACATAAAATAATTGCTTTAAATCTAACTGAGTGAGATTTTTTTCCATAAAATAACTTTAAAACAAAAATTTTCCAGAGTTTCACAAAATATATCAAGGTTGAATACTTACAGTTTGTATTATGAATGCAGAAAATAGATGGATTGATCCGGTCAACAAGTTTAAATATCCTTTGAGGTGGATCTGCTGTAAAATTCAATGAATAGATGGCTGCTTTTTGACTACAAAATTGGCTATCACCCCTGAAAATTAGAAAAAATAATAATACAAACTTATAAAGCATAAGCACACAATCTTAGCAAGATTATTTTAAAACTGTCAGGGGCTTGTATGAGGCTAGGTTAACAGCTACACAAGGATATTTATGAAAGCATAATGTTAGAATTGAATCCATTTTTATTTATTCAGTGTTAAAACATTTGGCATTTGGGCCAGGCACAGTGGCACATGACTGTAGTCCCAGCTATGGGGAGAGGCTAAGACAGGAGGATCACTTGAGCCCAGGAATTTGAGGCAACATTGTGAGACCCCCATCTTTAAAAAAAAAAAAAGCTTGACATTTGAAGCTTTTTCCTCTAACAGGAAAAAAAATTAAGTAGAATAACCTTTAAGGAAATCATGTCAAGTATGGAATGTAGATCAGGGTATAATTTTGATGTTGATGAACCTTATAAACTCCGATAATATCAATTACATAAAATTTTGCAGACCTTCAGATTATTTGTAAGTAGCCAAAATCCAAATTCCTTGTCTTTAGAATACATCTGTCTTCAAAAGATTGTGAGAATGAGAAAATATACTAAATGTCTTCATCATATACCAGCTTATTCATATACATCAATTTGTTTAACCAATCCTCTACTGTTGGTTTAGGTTGTTTCTAATCTTCCCCGATTACATATAATGCTATAATGGCATCCTTGTACATACATCTGTATGAATGTCTCCAGTTATTTCTTTAGGATATGTTCCCTGAAGTGGAATTGGTAAGTCAAAAGATAGGTACGTTATATAAGGCTTCTGAGACATACTGCCAGATTGCCCTCCAGAAAGGCACAATATACATCTTTAACAACACTGTAGTAAGACTGCCCATTTCCCTGTACTCTTGCCAAGATTGGCTATTATCAGTTTTGATTGGCCCTTAAACAGTGCATAGGAATAAAACAAAGGGAATGGGAGGCTATTCCAACTGCAAGAACAGCATTGGCCAAGGACGGGAATGAACTGATGGTCTTTGGAAATCTCTGAGTACCAAGGATGGGCTGGAGTGGAGGCTTCAAGATGGAGGTTAGTAGGAAATAGGTTCTGAAAGAAGTTGGGAATGCATCTGAATCCAGGCTAAGGAGTCCATAGGTAACCAGAGTTTCTCAAGGTTTCTTAGCAAGTAAATGATAAGAGGAAGCGTGAGCTTATACAGTGGAAGGGAGCAGGGATGGGCAAACAGGAGGGCTACAGTGAAGGAGACCTAGAATGGGACCCCTTACTCCCCTCCCGTCAGCCAGCTCCCTAATCTCATGCAGCGTATCGCTGTCAGCAGCAGATCTGGATACTTCTCTCTAGTTCCACCATCACAGCCTTCAGGGAGTGGAGGGTAACCATTAATCCTCATCTGCAATAGCTTCTTACTCGGTTCTCTGGCACCAGGCTTGGCCCTTGTGACCCATTGTGCAGGCTGCTGCAGAATTCCATAACACAGGAATGTGAGCCTCTCACTACCCTACCCCCTTGCAGACTTCAGGACAAAGTCCAAAGCCCTCAGCACACACACAAGGCCCCTTAGATGGACCCTGCTCTCCTCCCCACACTTCTCTTGCCCCACCCCTCTCTAGCCACAGTGAGTTACCCCTGCAGTTAAGCAATAGGTTATATCCCTTCCCTCCTCTCCCCTCCTCTGTACCAGGCCCCAGGACTCCGCTCCCTCAGCGTGGAATGCACTTCCCTGATTCCATGCTGGCCAACTTCCATTTGCCCTTCAGGACCCAGCTCAGCTCAGCTCATCTTTTCTGGAAAGCCTTCCCTCATGGAGCTGAGTTTGATACCACTCCTTTGAGTTCTCCCAGTGCTTGGTGCAGAAACTGCCATCCACTCATCTGTCTCCCCACTCAACGGTAAGCCTTTTGAAGGCAGGAGCATGTCTAACTCATCTTTATATCCTTGGTGTTGGCATATAGGAGGTGCTCAAGAAAGATGTGATCAGGAGTGAAAGACTGCTTAGACAAGAGAAGGCAAGGAAGCAGCAGGAGCTGGGAGCCTCCAGGTTTCTGGTCTGATGTTTGCCTGTGAGGCTGATGGTAGAGGAAGTCAAAAGGGGACACAAAATCAGTTAGGGGTGAGGGGAGAAATTTATTTATCCATTCAACTTGCTTTTAATGAGGGCCAACTATGTGCCAGGACCTGTGCTAGGCTCTGGTGGTACAGAACAGAGATCTTCTTTCGTTCGTGAAGCTTCTATCTAATGGAGAAAAGAGTCATCAGTCCAATAAGCTTACCAATGAATTTACAAGTTATTAGGTGATAGAATTAGTTGTTAGTTTAACAAATGAAGCAAACCTTTTATGAACTGGAACCTACATAATGAGAATGCTCAATTAATTAGGATTATCACTTTTTTATCTTTTTTTTGAGACGCAGTCTCCCTCTGTCACCCCGGGTAGAGAGCAGTGGCATCATCATAGCTCACTGCAACCTCAAACTCCTGGGCTCAAGGGATCCTCCTGCCTCAGTCTCCTGAGTAGCTGGGACTATAGGCATAAACTACCACGTCTGGCTAATTTTTCTATTTTTAATAGAGATGGGAGTCTCGTTCTTGCTCAGGCTGGTCTCGAATTCCTGAACTTAAGCAATCCTCCCACCTAGGGCTCCCAGAGTAGCAGGATTACAGGCGTGAGCTACCATGCCCAGCTGGATTATGACTTTTGATTTGGTTATTTCTACACTGCATATTTACAAACAAAGTCAATCAAAATCTCAAAAACCTAACTCAGAAAAATGTGAAGTCCTTTCAGAGGGTACTATGGATTCAGCCCTAACTTCTAACTTCTAAACTAGGGGTCTCCAAGCCCCACCTATTTTTGTAAATAAAGTTTTGTTGGAACGTAGCTAAGTGCATTCATTTATGAATACATATTCTACAGCTATTTTTGGTGAACACTGGTACAGATGAGAAGTTACAACAGAGACCCATATGGCCTGTGAAAATTAAAACATTTACTATCTGGCTCTTCACAGAAAAAGTTTGCTGACCCTGATTCTAAATAAACTATAGCTAAAATTATCATGTTGACTAATAAAAAACAAATGACATTCTATAAAACAGTCCCAGGTTGGAGGAGAAATCTCACTCTCAGGTACCTGTACTTACTAAGGCAGGAAAGCAGAATGATTTTCAACAAAGTCTGAACCATGCTATAGTCTAGGTAGCTAGACAATTAAATTTAACTACCACACCCATTCTCCAAGTATTTTTTACAACACCAGAAATAGATTCAATTTCTTGTTGTCAGTAAAGCAGTTTCTCAAGGGAAAAACACACACTGTACTTCCAAAAAGGATTCAACCTATCAAGTATCAATTGCTAAAACTTGCTGTAAGGCTACATTTAAATTAGTTATCTCTGAATAAGTTGGTGCCATTTTGAGTAAAATGAACCTTTTCTAAGTGCTATTGTTTCAAAAAGCTTTAGAAATCTGGATTATCAGAACAGATCATTCAAAATAGTTACTTCTTTACTTGTAATCAACTGGGAATATCATTTTCCATTGTTCTGTACAATGTGAACTGTGAAAATTGGTGGTAGAATTACTTATCAGAAAAGTACAAAGCTTTCCTATCTAATTTTTTGTTATAAGTACTATGTCCACAACAAAAGCTGTAAAATTAAACTGCACATTTCACCCTATGCTATATATGAGACAAATACGCTGATACAGAAAATGTGATGTGTTTCACTCAAACTGAAATGTAATTCAATTGTCAAACACTGAGAGATTTCATTATACTCTTTAGAAGAAACACACACTCTCTCCTGTGTGCCTGCATTATCATCTGGCTGGATACAAACTTGGGATAGCTACTTATTTACGTATCAGTTTGGACAGTATGGCTTCTGAATCATGCAAAATACAGGAAATCAGGTTTGGATTTTTCACTTCTGTCCCCAAATTTTATTATCTTGGTCAAATTTGATCAAAACCACACGTGTCATAAACTTACGTGACAACTGGAACTGAGCAGGTAGAAAAGACACTGAAATCCACAGAGCTGCAGTCAGGATCACAACAGCAGTTGATGTCACACTGTGCTGGGGACAAGTCACAGACACACAGAGCAGCAACTACAGAAATAAGAAGGGTAGGATCCAGAGCATCACAATCAGCAGGTGGTGACTGCCCCCTGCCACTGCAATGCACCATAGATCAATTTCATACCCAAGGTCCATTTTATTTTTCCTATTGCGCTTGGGGGGAAATTTGTGAAGTGGAAATTAGTCAGTTTGAGCACTCCATGACGTTTCCCCAAGGTGGCTAACCATCTCACCAGCTTGGAAAGTTCTGTTTATGCTCTCCCTACAAAAACTCTGATTTGGTAAGCTGAGTATGAAACCCAGACACCTGTACTTTTCAAAAACTTTCCAGGTGATGCTGAACCAGCACACCTAAACCATAAGAACCTGTCTGACCATAAGAACCATTAGTTTACAATTACAGATTCCCAAGTCCCTCCACCGGAGATTGATACAGAGAAAGGACCCCACTTACCACCTCCAGGAAAGAGGGTTTTCAGTCTTGTCCCTCTCCTCAAATATAACCTGCAGCCTTGAAGCTGAACTCATGTTCACAGCCTCTTGGGCAAGAATCACACTGGTTCAGGTGCTTAGAATATCTTTGGCAATTTGGACAATAAAGCATGGGGGAGGGGTAGGAATTGCCCCACTTAGCAACTTTTAATTATTAATAATGATTATCTGGATTTTTAATTCCCTATTTTATTCTACCAAAGAAAAAACCCTTTTAAAGAAATAGTAGAGCATGAGAATGATAAACACTGAATTCATGGTAGTGATCATTGCTGGGAAGGAGGGAATAAGATCAGGGTTTCAATCTTGTCTATATTGTTTTCTTTTTCAAAAAAAGATCTTAAGCCAAAAAGCCAAAAAAGGATCTCAGGCAAATTCTGGTAGAGGGTCCATACAACACTCTTATTTGTATATGTGAATTATTTTACAATAAAAATGAGCTTTAGAAAAATATAGCCCATAATAGGCATAGCACACTCTGGGAAAAAAATGTGTGAGGGGAAGGTTCAGTCAATAAATATACAATGATTTCTTAGTCTAAGAAAAATTTCCCTAAGTTTACAGTGCTTCTTTGTAGCCGAGGACTCTTCTATGTGCTTAATAAAATAATGATGCAGCTGAGGCATGCTAATGTAAAAAATAAAAAGTGTTTTAGGATCCCTGCCTTATGCATTTAAAATTACAATCTTGCTTTGTTTTCAAAACTTAAAACCATTTTAGGTAGCTATAAGGCTGCTGAGGACAAAGCAATAATGTTTAATAACTCCAGTTAGGAAAAAAAAGGTCTCTACCCAGGATGTAAGTGCACTTAATCATCCAACAAGTATCTATCCAGGTCTAAGTAGCACTCAGCTGCTCTTGCGTGCCTCTTATCATCTGCATGACTGGCTTATAGAGCAGGGTACTAACGAACACAGCTCAGACTCACAATGAACAGTTATCACTCTTCTCTTCCACCAACACTGCCTGCAAGCCATTCTGTAAATTTCCATCTAGTTCTCCACTCAGAGCCCGCCTCCTGCTCCAACACTTACCAGCTGTGTGACCTAAAATTAGGCAAGTAATTCAGCCACCTGGAAAATGGAGACAATACCCACATCATAGAGTTGCTGTGAAGATTAAATGAGATACATCACAGGTGGCATGCTTAGCACAGTGCCTGCCACACAGTGAGCACTTAATAAATGAACTATTATTACTGTCACAGGCTAAAGAGAGGTCCTTTAAAAAGATGAACACATGCTGGGTGCAGTGGCTCATGCCTGTAATCCCACACTTTGGGAGGCTGAGGCAGGAGGATTAAGTGAGCCCAGGAGGTTGAGATCAGACTGGGCAAAAAGCAAGACCTCGTCTCTACAAAAAAAAATTTTATTTTTAATTTCGAGGCGTGGTGGTGAGCACCTATAGTCCCACCTACTCAGGAGGTTGGGGCAGGAGGATCTCTTTAGCCCAGGAATTGGAGGTTGCAGTGAGCTATGATGACACCACTGCACTTTAGCCTAGGCAACAGAGCAAGACTCTGTCTCAAAAAATAAATAAGTGAGTAATTTGGGTGTTATGGTGCACTCCTGTAGTCCCAGTTACATGGGAGGCTGAGGCAGAGAACCATTCGAGGCCAGGAGTTGGAGGCTGCAGTGAGTTGTGATAGTGTCACTGCACTCCAGCCTGGACAACAGAATAAGACACTGTCTTAAACAAACAAAAATATGAGACAAGTACAAATCCGTCACCCATACTAAAAAACAGCCCTGACTACATGCCCTACCAATGGTGGTTCAAGCATAGCTTCATTTTGGGGAGAAAGTGCATTAACAGATGGAATACTTACGCAGATAAAAGATAAACCAGCCCTTAGTTTCAGGCATTGAATACTTGGCTATATTCTGTCCCAATTTATCACTGATTTAACTTCCCTACTAATTCATCAGATCAGCAGTTTCAATGTAAAACATCTTTGTTTATATAAAAAGAAAGTATATTTCTCTGTACTTTTTCTTACAGACTACTCATAACTGATGGAGAAAGCCTTTTGGAGAAATAATGGTTCAGAAGCTGAAGTGCTAGTGTGCAGGATGTCAGCAAATGATGACTTTTTTATTTACTAGCATTGAGCCTTACTTAAGATCTCTTTCTCTTAAGAGATTTAAGAAAAAAAAAAAAACCTATCAGGGTTACTCTCAATTCAAAGAGGATTTAAAAAATTTTTTTCTTGAGATCACAAACCCCTTTGCCAATCTGCTGACTGCTATGAACTCTCCAGAAAAGTCCATAGCCACAAAATTTTGCACTCAATCTCAGGGGGTCACAGCCATTGCTTGAGGTCATCCATGTCAAATCATAAATGTTTAATTCCAGGATTAGAGGATCTTTCTGAGAAATACGTTAATTATCCTTAAAATGAATTCTAAGCAGTGGGCATTAACCCCTCACCTCATACCTCCCCCAACCTTCAACCCAACACAGGAGCACTCCTGGGTTTTCATAATTCAAGTCTACGGACAAGAGCCTTGACCTAGTCACATTTAGTAAGCTGCTAGACTTTTGGCATCTCTTTTTGACGTAAGTGAAAAGTTCAATGCAGCCTATGCATTAATTTCCACCACTGTCTACAAACTTTCGATTTAATTTCACTTTCGGCTACAGGGATTCATTATTACCTTTAGCATTAATGTCGTCCAGGACCACTTCAAGTACTTTCAAAGATCTGATACTGTCCCACTTACACTCTCTGAGCCCCAGCGTCCTCATCTATACCACAGTCATAGTATCTGAGTTTTTGTTGACAATTAACGTCTACGGAACGCTCAGCAATGTCTGCACGCAGCGAGTGTTCAATAGGGGCTAGCCGTCATTGTTAAATCCTCACTCAGGCCCGCTCCAGGTTGGGTCTCTGTGGACGCCCGGCAGTTGGCACTCGGTACTCACCGTCTGTGACCGGGGTGGGCCTGGGTCCGGAGGAGAGCCCCGGGGGCCTGGAGGTTCCAGGAGGCCTAGGCTGCAGGGAGGGTCCGAGAGTGGCCGAGGCAGCCTCGGTGTAGTTGAAGCGCTCCGTCGTCACCGCCGGGGTGGCCCCGGCCTGGGCGCTCACGGAGGCCGCGCACCCCAGAAGCACCAGCAGGGGAGGCGGGAGGCCTCGCGGCCCCATGGCCCGGCGGATCCCCTACCCAGCCGCCACAGGGCTCGTGCGTTGCCCGGCAACCGCGACAGCCGGGCGCGGGGCATCACGGGAAAGAGCCCGTGAGGCCGCGCGAGGCCTCGGGAGGAGGGAGGGGCCTCTGCGGGGGGCGGGCACGACGCCGGCGGAAGCGGGGGGCGTGTCAATCCCAGCTTTGTGTGCTTCCCGGCTGATCTGCGGAGCTTGTTTAAAACATGGGGACTTCCAGGGACTACCTCAGGGGATCCTGAGTCAGTAAGTCGAGGCAGGGCCCAGGAATCAATAATTTTAACAAGTGTCCTCATGCAAGCCGCTGGTTGGACAGAAATTTGGGAACCGCTATCCTAACGCGACTGTGTTGGTCTTTTGAAGGAGCATGGGGGTCACTCCCATCACCATCCCTGAATGCTCTCTGTCCCAGATCCTGTCGGCACTGGCTTCACCTTTTTTGTTTTAGATGCATCTCACGAGGTCGCCCGGTAACTTCTGTCCACCGTGTTATGATAAGGAGGCAAATGAACACAACTTTTTTCCAGACAAAAAACTTACAAAAATTAAGTAGAATAATTTATAAATCTTAAAGGGAAAAACAAAGCAAATCAACTGTAACTCTACAAAATGACCTGGAGAACACAAGATTTAGGAAATCCCCTCCATTCTAAACTGGCTTAGTTAGAAGGTACCCGAGCCCAGAGATGTTGGCTATGGCTTTGACACTTAAATCTCTCTCTTTTTTTTTTTTTTTTTTTGAGACAGAGTCTCACTCTGTTGCCTGGGCTAGAGTGCCGTGGTGTCAGCCTAGCTCACAACAACCTCAAACTCCTGACCTCAAGTGATCCTCGTGCTTCAGCCTCCCGAGTAGCTGGGACTACAGGTGTACACCACAATGCCCGACTCATTTTTCTATTTTTAGTAGAGACGGGGTCTCGCTCTTGCTCAGGCTGGTCTCTAACTCCTGAGCTCAAGCAATCATCCTGCCTCAAGACTCCCCGAGTGCTAGGATTATAGGTGTGAGCCACTGCGCCTAGCCCCCGCCCCCAGGTCACTTCTATTGGGTAGAATTACTTTGGTCACTGGACATGATGATTTGGAGACTGGCCCTCAGTTTTAAAGTTTCAGAAACAAAATCTTCTTGGGGCAACCCAGGATTACTGGGTCATGGTAAGCAGACCTTCCAGAGATCAATAGAAGAGATGCCCATCTGTTGCTCCTGCTCAGCCTTCAAATCTCACCTCCTCCAGGAGGTCTTCTGCCCTGACCCACCAAGGAGGCAGACCCTCATGGGCTTTGGAGCAAGACAGTCCGGGTTAATCCTTTTCCATCCCTTATTAGCTGGGTGACCTTGAGCAAGTTACTTAACCTCTTTGAACCTCAATACCTTCATCTGAGAAATAGAGAAAATGCCTACTGTGGAGAGTACTTTGAAGAGTTAGATTAAGGTACACAAGCACTTAGCATAGGGCCTGGGAGCATGTAGCTGCTCCATAAAGAGTTGCTCCTAAATGTCCCTCGTACATGCCACCTCTCACAACTGACTTGATTTGTCCTCAACAATGTATGGGACATACACTTAAAAAAAAGTTTGCTCATCTGAAAATTATATTTAATTGGGTGTCCTGTATTTTTATTTGCTAAATATGACCTTTCATGGTAGGTTATTATTGACAGGCTGTTTCAATGGCTAGAACTAAGAATTATGTACTCTGTCAAGATAAAATCCATCGTACTGATGCTTCCGATTAAAATCAATATGACAGAGGTTTTTCTTAACTAGGTTGATCTTGCACGTGTATCTCTTTTCTCTTACACCATAAAGCTTGGTTCTCGACAATTCCAACATAATTTATTATTTGCTTTATCCCCAAATACACATTTAGCATAGTGCTAAATAACAATACTAATAACAGAATAACAATGCCAATAGCAATACAGAATAATACTAAGACTACTACCAACCAGATGCTTATTAAAAATAGATTAAGATTTTCTTAACTGCACACTTTTCACTTAATCCCTCTGACTTTAGGATGTTACCTTATCTCCACCCTTTTCTCTGACTGCTATCCCTAAACCCAGACCTTCTCTGGTTCACGTTCTCTACAGAATAAATATCCAACCTTCTGCAGGGATTAGGGCAAGGGATTCACAAGGAGGGGAATCTGGGGTCTAACCATTCCCAATATGTTATTTACGTTCAATTAATTATCTGTTTTCCGTCCTACCTCTCACCCCAGGGACCTTCAACCTTCAATTCCTGAGCCTTTTTGAGGGGCGATTTATGAGCTCCAACTGGTTTATTACTCATTGGCATCTCCTTCTGCAAGAACTAGGGTTTCTCCACTCAGTGAATCGATTCATCCACTTCCTATCTTCCAAAAAGGATGTGAGGTCTCTCCTGAGCAGTCTTCTCTTCCATTCTCTGTGGGTTTGTACCTTTTTAATTCCTTTACCATAATTTTAGGAGGGTTTCAGGAGAGAGCAGAGGTAACTGCAGGGGCTCAATCTGCCATGTTTCTATATGTTTTATGTAAACATTTTCCATATCAGTTGTGAAGAGGTAATATAGTGAAATTAAAAGCACATAGTCTACAATGGAGGAGGCTCTGCATGTGTGGGGGTGGTGGATATATGGGAAATCTCTGCACCTTCTGCCCAGTTTTGCTATGAACCTAAGACTGCTCTAAAAAATAGTCTATTGGGAGAAAAGAAGCACACTTTCTGGAGCCAGAGTGTTTGGGTTCAAATCCTTAGTTCTTCCACTTGCTAGCTGTGTAATCTTGGGCATGCTTTCTATGCTCAGATTCCTCATCTATAAAATGTGGATAATCGTGATACCAAGGAAACAAAGTTACATATTTGTAGCATGGCGCTGGGCACTTAATAAATACTCAGAGAGCTTAAAAATATTATTTGAGAAGGGGTGTGGGTTTCATTATTTGAAAAGGACAAAATGGTGTTGATTAATTCTTAACAAAATGAAAGGAGAAAAATTCTGTGTTAATCTTGCCTTGAAGTTGGCTGTATTTTCCTCAGGGCTTAGCAGTTTTCAATCTTGCCATTTCACCTTTTCCCTGCAGATGGCAGCATTTGTCACCAAAACTTGGTCCTCTCTCAGGGCTTCAGTGGAGGAGAAAAACTCTATTCTTTCTTTCATTGGCTCTAGTTCACGCGACACCTATTTACTGAGCACCTACTATGTGCCAGGATCCAGAAACAGCCATGGTCAAGCAAACACTGCTATCTCCCTCTCAGAACTTCTGGTTAGCAACAGCTCTAGAACTTCATTCCAAGAAGCTGAGGGGCCCTCCCAAGAAAACCTTCCATGAGAATGGGCCAGTATGTTGCAGAAGTCCTTACCCAGAAATAGAATGCCCTCTTGAGCAAAAATGCTGCTGTAAAACATCACTCACCATCAATTGTTTTTCAGGCCTACTTGTATTTGGGTTTTCATAAGCTCCACCCTCTGAGAAAAGTGTTGGGATATGTAAAATTCAAACTTAAAGCTGTTGGAACTTTAAGTTATTCCAAGTCTTGAGAGGAATATGCTTGTGTAGCCTGAGTCACATAGAATGCAGCTGCTATTTCTACTTTTTCCTATAAATGCTTAGAAGTGACCAAGCAGTGCCAAAGATGAGACCGCCACCCCCCCCTAACATTACTGCCCCTCATGGAATGTTAATGGCATCTTTCTTGGAATGTGGCAAGCTGTGCTAATCAAATTGCTGTAACATATACTGGTCTAGTATGGAAAGTATTGCAACTTGGCTAAAACTGTTTCTGCCTGTGTAAGTGAAACTTTAGCTTCCCCACTTTGGAACACTGATCCCATCCCTTTGGAAGTCTGTGCTTCCCAGGTGGCTATCCTCAAGCTGTGCAGTGGAATAAACTCTATGCTTAAGTAGAGCCAGGTGGCTCATGCTTGTAGTCCCAGTGACTTGGGAGGCTGAAGCAGGAGGATCGCTGGAGCCCAGGAGTTTGAGGTTGCAGTGAGTTATGATGATGCCATTGCACTCCACCCTGGGCAACAGAGACTCTGTCTCTAAAAAATAAAAATAAAAGGTTGACTAAGGGGCATTGAGATGTTCCTTAACATAGAAAGAGGGTGGTGGGGTTGTGGGATGAGTGGGAAGGAGGATTTAGGAAGCATAGGCCAGAGATAACAACTCAAAATGCCCCCCAATTTTTAAGCTAAACATCTGCTTTTTAAGAAAAATTATCCAAATTTTGGAAATAAGACCAAGAGAGGGCAGTGTACTCCTTTCAATGTCCTTTAGGACATTGTTTAACAAGTTCACCCAAAGATTATTTAATTCTCTAGCCTGGGTCAGCAAACTTTTTCTATTAATACAAAGTTCCAGGCCGGGCACGGTGGCTCACGCCTGTAATCCTAGCACTCTGGGAGGCTGAGGTGGGAGGATCGCTTGAGCTCCGGAGTTTGAGACCAGCCTGAGCAAAAGCAAGACCGTGTCTCTGCTAAAAATAGAAAAAATTAGCTGGACAACTAAAAATATATATAGAAAAAATTATCCAGGCAGGCAGCACATGCCTGTAGTCCCAACTACTCGGGAGGCTGAGGCAGGAGGATCCCTTGAGCCCAGGAGTTTGAGGTTGCTGTGAGCTAGGCTGACATCACGGCACTTTAGCCTGGGCAACAGAGCGAGACGCTGTCTCAAAAAAAAAAACATTAATATAAAGTTCCAGATAGTAAATACTTTAGGCCTTGCAGGCTACTTGCAGGCTGTTAACTACTCAACTCTGTCATCATAGTATTCAGTCGCTACACAGCAAAAGCAGTATGTGGCTGTGTTCTAATAAAACTTCATTATAAACACAAGCAACAGGGCCAGATTTGGCATACAGGCCAGGGAATGTTCCTTTGTTTGCCTCACTATTTATTGCCCAGATTTTTGTCCAGTCGAGTTGTGAATTATTTCTCTCTAGTACAAAACAGAACCCTTAGCTTATAGTTTTTATTACCCTGTGGAAGATTAACTAGTTTTGCATCTAACAACATTTCCTACTTCCTCAAACACCTACTTCCTCAAAATGTGCTCTGACCCAGCTTTCCCGTCTTACTGTTTCCTCTTTGACAAGTTGAATAAACTTTTGTTGACATGTGTTCATTCCTTATGTGAATGAGTCACGTTTTTAATTTTTGACATTCTTGTTTACTATGCTTTTGTTGTTCCCTAGAAATTCAGTAAAATCCATTAACTAAGGAAGATGCCTGTGTTGTGGAGAGTGGTAAAAAAAAGGAGGAACTTAGGAACTGCTTCCCATTCTGTTGTCAAACTCAAAGGAGAAGACAGAAACCCTCTGTAATGGGGACAGAGCTTTTGTGCCTTGGCAAGGAATAAAACGAAAAACCCATATAATTTCTCCCAAAATTCTCTTTCCCCCACCCCCAATAAGGCATAATTCTTTATATCTCAAATAAGGGACTATGAAAGAAATCATTCTGTCTCATGCAGTCTCAGAGTTGATCTCTAGGATTGTACTTCCACATTTTAGTCCCAAATTCCTAGCCTCTTCAAATCAACTTTTTAAAGCAAGCCCCAGGCCAGGCATGGTGACTCATACCTGTAATCCCAGCACGTTGGGAGGCCGAGGTGGGAGGATCGCTGGAAGCCAGGAGTTTCAGGTTGCAGTGAGCCGTGATTGTGCCACTGAACTCCAATCTGCAACAGAGCAAGACCCTGTCTCTAAAATAAAAAAAAAAAAAAAATAATCATTTCTCTTTCACCTGCTTTCCTCCAGTTTAGTCAGCCAGTCTTCCTTTATTTGTCTTTTGCTCGTCCACTCTGTCCTGGTAGCACAACAGAAGCATATTTTAAAAAACAACTCAGGTCCTCCTTGATTTCTCAAGCAAACCTTGAGACAAAAGTGTCCAGGCATAAGCCTCATTAACTGACCTCTTAGCTTACGTGTTTTCATTCACTTTCTCTAAAGAAGCATATCTCCTATAAGCACCCTGTTCTTTTCATTTGTTTTCATTAATAAAAATACCCCCATTCTATGGGCAAAGTCAGCGTCTGAACTCCCCTAATCCAAAGCCATGGTCAAAGCTTATGCAATTAACAAATCAGAGTCAACTTCCTTGGCCAAAAGCTTTGCTGAAGCAGGTACTACAAGAAGCAAAAATCTGCCCACCAGAGCCTAAAGGTTTGTAAGCTAAAGCTCTGCCCTCTTTAAGGCAAGCCTGCTTTGGGTCAGAAAGCCTTTTTCCCCAATAATCGAATTCCTGTCCCAGCTGCCTGCTGAGGTCAAAGCTGTGCTCACACCGGTTAGGTCAAGGCCTGGCCCCAGAGGCCCTTGTACTCAGGCTCCTGCCAGTTAGAATCATGCTGAACACCTGAACAGTCACAAACTACCCAGGTCAAGAACACACGGGACTCATAATTACCTTCAAGCCTAGAGCCCTGATGGCATCAGAAATTTGATCTCCACGTGTTATTTTAGCACCCATAGGTCAGTCCTTGTGTCTGTCTCTCAAAGTTTTCTAAAGAGAAAATTTAAATTAACATGTTGGGTGGGCTCAGTGGCTCACGCCTGTAGTCCTAGCACTTTGGGAGGCCAAGGCAAGAGGGTTGCTTGAGGCCGGGAGTTCGAGACCAACCTGAGCAAGAGCAAGACTCTGTCTCTACAAAATATAGAAAAATTAGCCAAGCGTGGTGGCACACGCCTGTAGTTCCAGCTGCTCAGGAGGCTGAGGCAGGAGGATTGTCTGAGCCCAGGATCTTGAGGTTGCAGTGAGCTATGTTGATGCCACTGCACTCTAGCTCATGCAACAGAGGGAGACCTGTCTCAAAAAGCAAAACGACACGACAACAAAAAACAAACAAACAAACAAAAATCATGTTGGGGCTTTATGGGGTGTTAATTACACCTTTCTCAGCCTTTACAAATTCCAAAACCACAGAGAAGTAGGTACACGAATCAGGCAACTAGAACTTCAAAGTATCAGCTTTGATAAGGCTAGTTGGAGAACATGGCTTAATTATGTACCCAATCTACCTTTGGATTAAATTGATTTACCCAGTCACAGGCTGGGTGACTGCAAGCCTCTTCCATAGGAATAGGCTCCCCATGGTGGAGGAAGAAAACAAGTGTATAAAGGTCATGCCATGGCAAAAAAGAAAAAAGAAAAAGTGACGAGACAACATGCTCAGCATCTTCCCTCAAACCCACCATTCAGACAAATCACTCCTCATCTCACGGAGGTACCAAAGAAAGAGGTCAGAAGTTTTCCTTCCATAATTTCTCTACTGAAGAGTGGAAGTTCCCTCTCCTCTGTGTAACTAAGTGAAGGATAAGTCCCCTTCTAACAGTTGCCTTTGGTTTGGGAATTTGTTCTTCACTCAATAATTGTAGCCATAGTACCTGGATCACATGATGTGTTTGTCAGGATTCACTGCATTGCAAGCCAAAATCAAAATGGCTTAAGCAAACTAGTGAATTCATATGAGTTCAGAGACTGATCCTCCCTCAGTCAAAACTGGATTCAGAGGTTTGACTCTTTTTTTTTTTTTTTTTTTGAGACAAAGTCTTGCTCTGTTGCCCAGGCTAGAGTGCCGTGGCGTCAGCCTAGCTCACAGCAACCTCAAACTCCTGGGCTCGAGCAATCCTCCTGTCTCAGCCTCCCAAATAGCTGGGACTACAGGCATGCACCACCACCCCCGGCTAATTTTCTCTATATAGTTTTAGTTGTCCAGTTAATTTCTTTCTATTTTTTAGTAGAGACACGGTCTCGCTCTTGCTCAGGCTGATCTCGAACTCCTGAGCTCAAATGATCTACCCGCCTCAGCCTCCCAGAGTGCTAGGATTACAGGCGTGAGCCACCGCACCCAGCCTGGTTTGATTCATTTTACCAGGCCTCTGCTTCTTACCATCTCTCCTTCTCTCTGTATTGGCTTCATTCTCAGGCTGGTTCTTCCCAAGTAGTAACAAAGATGGCCATCAGCAGTTCCAAGCTTGCATCCTACCAGCTTAGAAACCTTGGTGATAATTCCTCCTTCCTGATACATTTAGCAAAATCCCATAATTGAGTTTCATTGGTCTGACTTGGGTCATGTGCCTTTTCCCTGGACCAATCGCTGTGACCAAGAGAATACAATGGTATAATTGGCCAGACCTGCCTCATGCATCCACTCTTGGAGTCCTGGTCCAGTTCCATCCACACTACAGCAACCTAGGAGGTGTTGGATTATTCCTCCAAGGAAAATCAGAATACTATAATCAGAGAAGCAGGGGAATGGATTCTAGATAGGAAAAACATGACCATCACACATGACACAAAACAAGATGAGTGCAATGGAAAGAACAGCCTATGGCTAGTTCCTTCAAAAGGACTTTGCAGGGCAGGCATTAAGTGTCTCAGGGACACCTCTCCAGTTCAGCCCAGCGCTGCCTACTAGCTTCCTGTGGGATGAACATACTACTCACCCCCTTTCCTCAGCTGTAGAATAAGTCGCTGTTCTCTGGGATCTCTCAGATTCTTTCATTCAGCAGCTTTCACCTTTTTGGTATTTATTTAGCACTTACTATATGCCAGGCACTGTTCTGGACACTTGAGGTAGTCATGAATAAAATGGACAAAATTCCCTGCTCACATGGAACTTATCATTTAGTAAGGAGGAGACAAACATTAAACAAAATAAATAAGTGCTCTGTGCTATGAAGAAAAATGCAAATGGGACTGTTGGGTGGTTTAAATAGATGGTCAGAGAAGACACTGCACGCAGAGCATGTGGTAAGTGCGCAATCTACGGTATCTATTGATCTCACTCTCATTGCTATTATTATCATTATTATTACCTAGCATATTAAAGGAATTTGGGACCCCTTGTTGTCTCCAGCATTAAGTACCCTCAGCTTGCCATATAAGGCCCCCTGCTGTAGGTCCTAAACTGTTTTTTAACTGAGATAGAAATTACATACCATATTTGCCCTTTTAAAGGGTACAGTTCAGGCCGGGCACGGTGGCTCACGCCTGTAATCCTAGCCCTCTGGGAGGCCGAGGCGGGTGGATCGCTCGAGGTCAGGAGTTCGAGACCAGCCTGAGCAAGAGTGAGACCCCCGTCTCTACTAAAAATAGAAAGAAATTATCTGGACAACTAAAAATATATATAGAAAAAATTAGCCGGGCATGGTGGCGCATGCCTGTAGTCCCAGCTACTCAGGAGGCTGAGGCAGTAGGATCGCTTAAACCCAGGAGTTTGAGGTTGCTGTGAGCTAGGCTGACGCCACGGCACTCACTCTAGCCCGGGCAACAAAGCGAGACTCTGTCTCAAAAAAAAAAAAAACAAAAGGGTACAGTTCAATGGTTATTAGCATATTTACAAGGTTGTCCAACCATCACTGCTATTTAATTCCAGAACTTTTATCACCCCAAAAAGAAATCCTGTACCCATGAATAGTCCCTCCCCACATTTGCTCCTCCCCCCAGCTCCTGGCAACCACTAATCTACTTTCTGTCTCTATGGATTTGCCTATTGTGGACATTTCATATAATTGGAACCATACAATATTTGACTTTTTGTGTCTGGGTCCTTTAACTTAGCATATTGGTTTGTTTGTTTCAGAGACAGGTATCTCACTGTGTTGCCCAGGCTGTCCTCAAACTCCTGAGCTCAAGTGATCCTCCTGCCTCAGCCTGTGGAATAGCTGGGACTACAGGCAAGAGCCACCGTATCCAGTTCCTAGCCCCATTTTTTATTATTCGTCTTCCAAATCCTAAGGCCAAGTTGCACTGGACTGTTTGCCCTCCTCCAATCACACCCTGCATTTGTTGAATTTCTATTTCCTCCTCTTGGAATGTTATACCCCTTTCTCAGACCTCTGTGCATTCAGGCCTCTCACAAATGTCAGGTCTTTGTGAAGGGCCCCTGAGTGTTCTCCATCGCCCTGGGTCTCATTTTTCCCCTTCCCAGATCCCTCTTTTATTTCAACTGCTGGTGCTTATTTTTTCTCTATATTTACTAACTTTTAACCTTCCTACTACACTGTGACTGCCATGAAGTCACCGACTGTTTTTTTATCCTTAGCCTGAAGCCATGAACATAACAAGCACTCAACAAATATTTGCTCACTTGCATTGCATTGCAAGAACCCAGGGATTCTAATCAGGGGCCATTTTGCTCCTCAGAGACATTTTTCGTTGTCCCAACTGGGAGTAGAAAGGGAGGTGTTACTAGTATCTAGTGGGTAGAAGCCAGGGATGCTGCTAAGCCCCCTCCAATACACAGTGCAGCCCCCACAACAAAGAATTACCCTGCCCAGGCCAAACGAGGTGGCTAACACCTGTTTGGTAATTGCAGCACTTTGGGAGGCACAGGCAGGAGGATCACTTGAGCCCAGGAGTTGGATACCAGCCTGAGCAACACAGTGAGACCTCATCATCTCTACCAAAAAAAAAAAAAAAAGAAAAAGGGCATTGTGGCATGTGCCTATGATCCCAGCTACTCGGGAGACTGAGACAGGAGGATCACTTGAGCCCAGGAGTTTGAGGTTGCAGTGAGCTATGATTGTGCTGCTGCACTCTAGCCTGGGCAACAGAACCAGACTCTGTATCAAAAAAAAAAAAAAAAAAAAAGAATTACCCTGCCCCAAATGTCAATAGTGCCAAGGTCGAGAAACCATAAACTGCCATAAACTAATCAGTGCTCCTTTTGAAGAGGTTAGCAAAAGAAACCCAAAGGGATCAGTGTACAAGTCTGGCAGAAAAATCTCACTAGGAAATTCATGCACTTTTTTGTTTGTTTGTTTGCTGTTTTAGGAGCTGGGGGTGACTCCAGTGCAAAGCTCTTTGCTAATGCCATAGAGGTGCCCTGGCAGCACAGATGGTATTTTCACCACTTGTTCGCCTCTGGGGCAACTGACCTCCCAGGAATCCTTGAAGTGCTAGGAATGTAACTCTATTAAGGAAGAAAACTCAGGGCTTTTTAAGTCTAGCAAAATGTCAAAATGAATTGTGCTGCTCAGGGAGGGAAAGGGAGGTGTTTTTCAAAGTACCCTCTCCAGGCTTCCCTAACAAAGGTGAAACTCCAGAGCTGGCTCTGGAATAAATGATTCAAGGGAACCTGAGGCCCTGTCTCCTCTTCTTTTAAAAAGCGCAAAGGAGCTTTGAGAAAGGATTCTGTTCGCAACTTGCATCTGTGAGCAACTCATTTGCCAGAAACTGAAGGCACTCGTATCGCTTAACTGTGAAAGCAGCAGCCCTGTCAGAGCAGTGGTTACTGACCTTAGAGTCACATCTTATGTTCCTACTCATCTCATCTAACCGGTTCTTGTGACTGACATGGAAATTAGATAATATATACCCTGAAAATGAGAGGTAGGAACAGTCAGAAGGAGTTTGAGGAGGCAAGGAATAGGGGTTGACATACTACTTTAAAAAGTTTGTCCTTGGGGTAGAATTACCTGACAGGCTGGCTGGGGTTTGGTAGTGGTGTATACGCTTGAAAGAACAACCTTTAGCACAGCTGGCAAAGACATAAATGCCAAGCAGAGGATTTCGAGAGGCACCACCCCCTCTTCTGGGCACTCTCCAGTTCTTGTGCCATAAAAAAATAGCAAGGTGTGACTGCCTTATTAGACTTGCTATACCTCTTATCCAGTAAATGAATATTTTGGGGGGTCTGTATGTTTGACAAAAAGCTCCTCACTATGTGAAGTGACTTATTCAATCCAATTTTGCTGAAAACCTTTGAGGACAGAAACATATAGAGAGAGTACTTGGCACACTGTGAACTGCAAAAATGTTTAATGATGACAGTAATTAGGATAACAGAATAATGTGAATTGAGTGGATGGTTGGCAGGATTTCAGGCATATTAAGAAAGCATAAAAAAGAATTATTTAAGAACAAGATGGGAATCCCCAAAGTAACTATGGTCCTGTCAAAAGCAAACTGGAAAAGAACCAATGTTTCTGAGTAACATATATTTATGTTTCAATAAAATCCAATTATTTCAAATTGGATTACTTGCCTCAAAGGTCAATTTTCTTTTGTTTGTGAACCCCATTCATTCTCCTTTATTCAACAAACATTATGTTCTTTTATTATTTATGGTTCCTATTCTATTATTTCTTTTTTTTATTTAACAGATATTTATACACTCTCCTACTGTGTGTGCCTGGCACTGCATTAGATTCTAATAATTCAATGGCAGATGATTCGTACCCTTGGGGAACTTAGAATCTAGTGTGATATTCATCCATTCTTTCATTCATTTATATATTTACTGTGTGCCCACGTCTTGTGGGGATACAGCAACAAAAAAACACAGGACTCTCAGACAATGGAATTAAATTCTAATGGGTAGAAAGAAGAACAAGGGCAAAGGTCTTGAGGCAGCTGTGAGCATGGCTAGAGCAAAAGGGACAAGGCACCATCAGTGTCCCCTCCCACTCTGATAGGGATATATTACATTTTCTTAATTTTTCCTAAAAGACTATGCAAAAAGTCTCTTCTTTCCAAACAGATTGCCATCCTAAAAACGCTTCCAGTACATTAATTGTGGATATGCCACTAGATTTCTGTGTACCTGTTTCTCAATATGTGACCCTTACCCTGGTTTCAGGTTTTTGTTTAAAGGGATGGCAGCGTTCTTATTTTTTAAAAAAATCTTTAAAAGATACGGTTAAAACTGGAGAGAAAAATCGTCAAGCAGCCCACCTGTAATTCTCACTAAGTTAATCTAAGTCCTTCATATGGGAAATCCTCAGGTCCTAGAGCCTAAGCAGCAAAGTCAAAAGGGACTACAACTCCAGGACTATAACTCCCAGAAGACACTGCGGCCACATCCTCTGCGCACGCTCGACCTCGGTGACTGCATAGGGCAGCAAGCCCGAGGGGCGGGGCTTGGGCCTGGACCGCGAATCGGGGGCGGGGCTAGGGGCGGGGCCAGAGGGGGGCGGCCCTGTCGGCGCGGCCCGGAACACGCTAGTGGAGCGGAAGATGGCGGCGGCAGCGGCGGCTGCAGCCGGGACCCCAGTTGGGCTGAGGCGGAGGAGCCGCCGGCTTTGACCTCGCTCTGGCTCCGGTGCGCGCGGCTGAGCGTGTGCGAGGCCCCGCGCGTCGGGCAGGGGCGGCGGCGGCTACTGCGCGCCGCCCTGAGGAGCGCCCCGGCGGCAGCGCGGCTGCGGCTGAGGAGAGAGCCGGCTCCGGGCCTCCGCGTCCTCCTGCTCCCCCGACCCCCCGCCTCCTCGGGGGGGCGGCGGCGGCGATGTTCTCGGTCCTCTCGTACGGGCGGCTGGTGGCCCGCGCCGTGCTCGGCGGCCTCTCGCAGACCGACCCCAGAGCCGGCGGCGGCGGCGGCGGCGACTACGGGCTGGTGACGGCCGGCTGCGGCTTCGGCAAGGACTTCCGTAAGGGCCTCCTCAAGAAGGGCGCGTGCTACGGGGACGACGCGTGCTTCGTGGCCCGGCACCGCTCTGCCGATGTGCTCGGTAAGTCCGCGGCCCGGATACCCCCGCCCCAGCCCCAGATCCGCCTCCTGGGGACTCCCCTGCGCGGGGCTTCCCCGGTTCCTCCGGGCGGCGAGCGGAGCCAGAGAGCTCACATGTAGGGAGCGCTTACTATGCGCCAGGCGCCGCGCCAAGCGCTCTGAGGCGCGTTTTCCGCTGGAACAACCCCCATTTTAGAGATGGGGAAACTGAGGCGCAGAGCGGTCTAGCCACGTGCTCAAGGTCACAGTCTGAGAATGTGGCCAGTCTGCCCGAATACAGAGCCACATTCTTAGTCACTTGGCTTTGCCGGCCCCGGGCGACCTCCTCTCCTTCCTCGGTGACACCTGCGGGTTCCTGACCTCGCTCTGGTTCCCTCCCTCTTCACTCTGCGTGCCCCGGGGATCCCTGCTGCTTCGCGTGCTCCTGACGCCACAGCCCGGCCACAGGCTGCCGGATCCCTGGCAGCTGTGAGCCCCCAGATAGTCCACTCGTATTCTTTCGCCGCCTGGATCGTGACCAAATCTTCATCCTTTTTGGTGTCTCACAGTCGGGGGGGCTGCGGGCTTGGTGGGAAAACTCTCACAGTGCAATCTCCCAAACTGATCTTGTCCACTTGCGGTCACTTTGGGGGGTGACAGAGAGTCAGTCAGTCTCCTTGACCCAAAATAGAATAGCCGAACCTACTTGTAGACTGCAGCCAAGAAAGCTTTGAGAATTGGTCAAAGCGTTTTCAGGCCACAGGTGCTTCCTAAGGCCTATTCCAGTTACACCTTTGGGGGTGGGAGACTAAGGACAGAACTTGCAGAAAAGGCTAAGTATAATTCAGCTGCAATCAGAAACTTTACGATAATGTACATCTGTGGAGACTTTGTGTATACCGTAGAATAGTATGCTATTAAAATTTCTTGCCTAAATAAAGCACTTCCTTTGAAATTGAAGGACATGTTGTCATTGAATTTGGGTTCAAATGTCACTTTGGTTTCACTTCTCAATTGAGACTGAGTTTGTGGTCACTTTAAATTTCATGTGTCCAGGGGAAGTTTGGCATTGGAACAGATGGTTCTGTAACTTTCTTATGACGGTAATTATTATTACTATTATTATTTTTTAAGACAGCGTCTTACTCTGTTGCCCAGGCTACAGTGCAGTGGCATCATCATAGCTCCCTGCAACCTCCAATTCCTGGGCTCAAGTGATCCTCCTGCCTCAGTCTCCCAGGTAGTTGGGACACCCAGCTAATTTTTCTATTTTTTGTAGAGGTGGGGTCTCTCTCTTGTTCAGGCTGGTCCCGAACTCCTGGCCTCAAGCAGTACTCCAGCCTCGGCCTCCCAAAGTGTTAGGATTACAGGCGTGAGCCACCACAACCGGCTTGTAATTATTTTTTTAATCTGATCTCAAAATAATTGCCTAGTATCTTTGGTTCTACCACATGTAGTGTTTGTGAACATGGGACTAGAAAGGTTGTTCTCAGTTTAATTTATGAATGACCGCATTACCTGGGTTGAAAAAAAATCATTTACTGTTTAGGCAATGCTATTGATATTAACCTTTGAGAGAGAAAGAACTTAGAAGGTCCGGGAGCTTGCAGATTGAAATTGTACAGATCCACTCTGAAGTTAGCATGACCGACTCTATCTTTTTTAAAGGGCTGTCAGTAGCTATCTTTTCCCAGTGCATTTAGAAGTGCCTCACTCAGTGAGCTTGTGACCTATGCTGCTTTTTTTAAGTTGCATTCATAATTCAACAGGATAGGGATAATGAGCCTCTAAGGTTCACCTTATAAATCTGCTATGTGCTGGCTTTTGTGAAAGATCTGTGATTTGATTGATGATTTGAGATTGTTTAAATGTATCAAATCCCTATACTGAAGCTTGATTTTAAAATTTTAGAGAGGTGCTTTCTTAATGGAGTGGGATATTTACATGGATATGGAGAATTTTGATCAAACTCATTCTAAAAAAGTATAAACATATTTTCATGGTCTGGCATCCTGGCAGAAACCTGGCCTACTTTGATGCTCAGCTTCGCCACTTAGTAGTTCTGTGATTTATGGTCTTGGGCAGATCCTCTCTTCATTTTCCTTCTCCAGACTAGAGGATGAATGGAATGGACTACCTGGCCCTAGAGACTATAGCTTCTGCTCATCAGGTCATAGTTTCCTTTTGCTTTGAATAGATGGCACCTTTTATTAATTTTGCACCTCAAGTAACAGGCATTACTTTCTATCTCATTCACATAGGCACTTTTTTGTAGATTTCTTTTGTTTTGTACCTAGGACTAAACCAGTGGTTCTTAGATTTCCTTGGGTCACAGCCTCTGAGGATCTTTGACTGCCCAAGGACTCTCTCAGAAAAAATGTGCTCATAGACAAAATTTTTGCATAGGCTTTCAGGGATTTCACTGACTATGTGAAGTCCATCCATGTACCACCTAGAAGCTCATGCATGGTATTAGATTAAGAACCCCAGCTCTGTACACTACTTTTTTTTTTTGAGATTAAGTCTCACTCTATCACCCTGGGTTGAGTGCAGTGGTATCATCATAGCTCACTGCAATCTCAAACTCCTGGGCTCAAGCAATTCTCTTGCCTCAGCCTCCTGAGTAGCTGGGACTACAGGTGCGGGCCACAATGCCCAGCTAATTTTTTTTCTATTTTTTTGTAGAGACAGGGTCCTGCTGTTGCTCAGGCTGGTCTCAAAGTCCTGAGCTCAAGCGATCCTCCCACCTCGGCCTCCCAGGGTGCTAGGATTACAGGTGTGAGGCACCGCGCCTGGCCTACGCTTCTTAAAAGGAATGCCACCAGGCACAGCCAGACAGGTGGTTGCTTATATGGCCAAGGGATGGTCGACAGCCATATTTGACAAAGATCAAGCATGAACACACAGGCATATGTGCAGATGGTGGGGGGATGGGCACAGTGAAGGACAGGTTCTCCAGGACTGTCTTTTGTGGAAGAGCTCTTCCAGAAAGTGATCTTGGTTGGGATCCATGGGAGCCATGTGAAATAACTTCATGAGTTGGCCTCATTTGATCCTTGGCTCCTGTGAATGCGTTCATATGATGGTTGACTTCTCTTTTATTGATACCGTTCCATCACAGGCTGATCTGATTAGCTCTTGCTGTGAAAGAAGTAATGAGTCTCAGCAAGTCTTTAATACTGCTTTCTACTCTAGAAGTTGGAGTTACACACTAAATTACATTAAAAGGCTATGTTGAGTAGTAAATAAAGTTATGTTGAACTTCAGTGCTTTTGAACCTCTAGTTCTATAGATAATTCATTTTCTTAGGCTTGATATTATATTCATTGCTAAGTATCTGTGCACCTCAGTTTATTTACTGTGGTCATCTAGGACTCCTTGACTGGAATGAAGCCTGTTTATTTTTTTTTGTATGAGAAAGAGAAAGCTGTTTTGTTTCTTTAGTTTAGAATTGATCTGTCCTGTTAGTCATGCAGTGACTAATAGTACTTTGTGCTTCACAACATTTTTGTAGAGTCCCTAGTGGGTTTCTTTTAGGAAAAACCAACTATGGTGGGTGTGGTGAAGCATAGGAACCACTCCTATCATCCTCTAGAAAATTGGCAAAGGTGCTTTCTCTTTATTAGGTCCAACAGGAGTAAACCAGTCCCAGCAGGAGCTATGTACACTTTTCTTGTTCCTTCTTCCCTGTGGCTAATCCCAAGTTCTCTTATTAGTCTTTATATGGTGTGGCTTCCTAGGTACACAAAAATATGAGAGCTGCCTCGTATAATCACTGGGCTTCCCATAACTCTGAACTACTTAACAATAGAATCAAAGACTGTTGAGAATTATAAGACTTAGAAACACTGGAGTCTAGTTTTTTCATTTTACTTATGAGAAAACAGAGGCCTACAGAGCGTCAAATGACTTCCCAAGGTTACTGCACTAGTTATTGGCAGAACTGGGACTAGCACTTAAGATTCCTCATCCCAGTCCTCTGTCTTTTACAACACTGGTCAAGTTTTCTTGACGATACATGTGAATTCAGAACCAGTCCATCTCCTGGTACCTTTATCCTTTAATGCTTTTCCCCCTTGGGCATGTGTATGTGTGTGTGTATGTTTATAACTTCTTTATTCATTCTGACTCATAACTGAAATGCAACAAAAACTCCTCTGCATGCTAAACCACAGTTTACAGAAACCACTTATTTAAAAATGGCAGCATGGTCTCTGCCATGTAAATTCTGACCTCTGAGTATTGAGTTGTAAAGCAATTCTTATAAAACTGTTGACTGTTTATTTAAGCTTGGTTAAACTTGAAACCTAAAAATGAAATTAAAACAACTTCATATTCCAGCCTTTGAATCTGATTTTGATTGTGGTTAGGATTTTAGAGTGTTTCAACCCATCTTATTTAAAAAAAGAAAGAAAGAAAAAAGAATTTTGGAGTATTTTTGTGAGTAATGTCAGCCTTAAAACTAATTGTTTTAAGATATAAACAGTATAAAGATTATGTGAACAAAATTAAGATCTCAATTTTATTTAAGAAGTGAATGGCCTATAGTCCTAGCTACTCAGGAGGCTGAGGCAGGAGGATTCCTTGAGTCCAGGAGTTGGAGGTTGCAGTGAGCTGTGATGACACCACTGCACTCTAGCTGGGGCGACAGTATGAGACTCTGTCTCAAAAAAAAAAAAAAGTAGATGGATTAGGTAGAATTTGCTGATTTCAAGCAGTTGTAATAAAATCAAATTCTAGCCTTATCTACCTGTTGATAGCAAATCTGACCTTGAGTGTATTTTTAAAATTTGAGATGTGAAATTCACATGCTATAACATCTTACCCTTTTAAAGTGTACAGTTCAGTAGTTTTTACATTCACAAAGATGTCTAACCACTGCCACTGTCTGGTTCCAGAACATTTTTCATCACTCCCCCTGAAACCTCCTGCCTATTAGCAGTCACTTTCCATCTCCCCACCCCAATCCCTGGCAACAAACAGAAGATAGATAGATTCTCTGAATTTGTCTGTTTTAGACATTTCATATAAATGGAATCCTTTTGTGTCTGGTTTGTTTTACTTAGCATGTTTATAAAGTTCATCCATGTTGGAGCATGTGTCAGTACTTTATCCCTTTTTATGGCAGAGTAATGCTCCATTGTAAGAATATACCACATTTTGTTGAGCCATTCATCTGTTGATGGCCATTGGGTTGTTTCTACTTTTTGGCTATTGTGAATAGTGCCCTGTACAGGCTTTTGTATGACCATGTATGTTTTTAATTTTGGGGGTTAGAATTGCAGGGTCATATTATAACTCTGTTTAACTTTGTGAGGAGTATAGTTTTTTATATAGTTTTAATATACATATAATTATTTTATATAATGGAGGTTATTTTTCAAATTGCAACAATCAAATGTGAGTTCTGAGATCAATCAGTACTTTAAATGTGCCTGATTTCATAATATTCATGTACTTTCAGGAGAAAATTGTGAAATGTTAAGTGTGAGAATGTGGGTTTAGTAAAAGAGCCGTCTAGGACTAATGAAACAGCATGGTTTAAGAAGCCACTGACTAGATGCTAACTATTCTGAGTGTTCTTTCATTCTGTAATAAGATTACAGGTTGATGGATAGACAAAGTTTACTGTTTGCTTTTTAAACTCCTGCTCCTGGATATTTTTCTCATTTTGCTATATAGGTGTATTGTACTTTTTATAAGGTAGCTTTTTTTTTTTAAAGTCATTTCCTTGTTTGTTAATAGTTTCAGAGCTAGTTTTTCTTTGTTCACAAATCTTTAATCTAGAGATTCTCTAGCTTAGTTTTAAATTTTCCCAACTTCCAGCTTCTTTCTCAGTCTGTTAATAATCTGTTTAAAGGATTATGGATGACTGCTTTGTAGAGCAAGCAGTTGAGTTTTAGAAGCGTAACTGTTTATACTTTTTAGAAGATATATTTTTATAAAGAGATTTTAAATTGTAACAGATGGAGGCTTTCGTGGAGGTTTTTTTCGGGGGGCGGGGGGCTGGCTGCTGGGTGGGAGGAGACTGTACCCTGAACTTCAGCATTGCTTTATGAAACTGGGCAATACATAACCTGAATGATTGCAACAGTATCCAAATGGAGTTTGTACTAGTGTGTGATTCCAGAAGCACTACACTGGCTGAGAATATGACCTACAACCATGTCCTTTGAGTAGATCAAACACATCAAGTTCAAGCTAAATGTCAAATTCATTTTATATAAATCGTCATAACTTTTAGATAGGCCTTACGTGGGCTTTAGGTTCAGAATTTTCAGAAAAATGCTTTGGAAAAATAAGTTAACAGTATTTTATTTCTAAAAAAATTTGACTTGTCAAACCAGAAGTTTTAGTCAGTTGAAAATAGTGTGCCTTGTGAGTTTGCCTTTCAAAATGAGTTGTTAATTTTTGGGCTGTTTTTAAGAAGTGCCTTGGATCTTGATTTTTGTCGTTAGTGATGAAATTTCTGTTTCTGTCTTGTTTGGGAATTGTCATATATTTTAAAAATCTGATAGGGATTTTTCTATCTCCTTGATCTAAAATAATTTGTTTCCTGTTGTTAAACAGTTCACAAAATTGCATGTCATAAATCAAGACTTTCTGTAAAAGCAGACCTACTGCAGAGAGCATTGGGCTAACACACAACTTTATAAACCTGAGTTGGCAGTTGGTACAGCTCTTTCAATTTAGTTTAAAAATTTTAAAGAAGAGAGATGCTAAATGTTTTTGAAAAAGATTCCAAACAGGATTTGGAGGAAAAGGGACAGAATTTGTTCTTTAAGAAGTGAAAGTACGTCACTCTGTTTCTTCTAAGCCAGTTATTCAATATCTATCACAAAACACGATTCTACCATCTTACCAGTGCTTTATGTAGTGCTTTAGATTTAAGGAGCTTTTTAATGTTATACTTATTTAATCTTTATAACTCTATGAAGTAGCTGCTCTTAACTCCACTTAATCTGAATGTATTTCCTCATCTATGAAGTTGACTCAGTAAGGTTGGTATAGTTAGTATGACATTGGGACTTGAACCTAGGTCTCTGGCTTATTGGTCTAGTGCTTTTAAATAAATGGTTCTGTTTTGTGCTTACACAAGTTACACATGTTCAGAAGAGTACCATATAAAACACCTGTAACTCAGAACTCAGCTGTAGTCAGTGTGGTTCCCTCTAGCCATTGTGTATATAATTGTATGTATACACATTATTAAACAGCATTGGGTTAATGTGTATTCTACTCTGTAATGCTTTTTTTTAAAGGTAGGTTGAGCATGTTTCCATACTGATAAGCATAACTGTATCATATTCTCCTGCACGTATAGTCCGTAATTTATTAAACTTGTCCTCTTTTTTGTTTCTAATTTTCTATATAAATAACACTAGAGTGAATATCTCTTTACATCTGAATATTTCCTTAGGGAAAATTCCTTGAATATGAGTTCCTGTGTCAAAGGCTATGAACATTTACAACTTCTCTGATATAAATATTACCATAGATCCCTCCAGAAAGGTTATACTACTACGTACTTTCTCAACTGCTATGAAATTGCTCTGATCATTAAGCTTATTGTTGATCTTGAGTCTGTCTCATTTAACAATTTATAAATTTTTAGGTTCTTAAACAGTTGTTTTTAGGTGAAGAAGTTTGTTTGTAGCAGGTGAATAGTTCTAGAAGTGATTGAATTGTTGGTATGAATCCCAAGAACTACAAAATGGCTGCAAAAACTTTGCCAGAGACTACAAAAGTGACTTCCTACAAAGAGTGCTTTCTTTTGAAGGGGGCCAGTACTATTTTTACTGGGGCCAATTCCAACACATTTTGCATTGATTTTTCTCTTACCTATTAACAGACTATTTTGTTTTCAGAGACAGGGTCTCACTCTATCACCCAGGCTAGAGTCCAGTGGCTCAATCATAGCTCAACTCCTGGCTCAAGTGATCCTCCTGCCTCAGCTTTTCAGGTAGTTAGGACTACAGGTACTCACGACCATTCCTAGCTAATTTTTTTTTCCCCATTTTTTGTAGAGCTGTGTCTTGCTGTGTTGCCCAGGCTGATCTCAACTTTCTGGCCTAAGAATCCTCCCAAAGTGCTGGGATTACAGGTGTGAGCTACCACTCCCAGCCAGCAGACTATTTTGAAAAGAAAAGGAATTTATCTCTTTTTGGACTACTATGACTTTATACTTTGATCTTTCAAGGATACTGTTGTCTAGCAAGTTTTTTGACTTATCAGAATTAGTCTGTGCTGTCATTTGAGGTAGATGCAAAAGGTTGATGTGCTGAATGAAGCAAACAGAAGTGCTTCTGGTTTTGTTTTGTTTTGTTTGAGACACAGTCTCACTTTGTTGCCCAGGCTAGAGTGAGTGCCGTGGCGTCAGCCTAGCTCACAGCAACCTCAAACTCTTGGGCTTAAGCGATCGTACTGCCTCAGCCTCCCCAGTAGCTGGGACTACAGGCATGCGCCACCATGCCCGGCTAATTTTTTTTTTTCTATATATATATTTTTAGTTGTCCAGATAATTTCTTTCTATTTTTAGTAGAGACGGGGTCTCGCTCTTGCTCAGGCTGGTCTCGAACTCCTGACCTCGAGCGATCCACCCGCCTTGGCCTCCCAGAGGGCTAGGATTACAGGCGTGAGCCACCGTGCCTGGCCTTGGATAGCAGTTTTGGATAAGAAAATAGATTTAACACATTGACTGCCACACTAGAAAAAAATTTTTTCCTTGGGGCCATGGTGTTTTATTATGAAAATAGAATAAAAACTTTAAGAATAAAATCCTTTCTAACTTAATGAAAAATTTGTTACTTTTTATTGTTTTCTGTGCATGAGTTATATGCAATTTGAAAATTAGTTCACACAGCTTCCAAGGTAGAGATGAGTGAGTTACGTATGCTTCACAAGACCCGGGGTTCAAAACTAGCATGAGTTAAATACAACTTACCTGGCAGTTAATGTGTTAAGCTATTTCCATAAGAGTTAGCAACCATTTATGGCCTGTAGATTGACCATGAGTGATATGGTCATTAGTGTTTATATGAAATGAGAAAGTCTAAACAGGGATGTCTTACGCAAGCCTTGTTTTTATTTTTTGAGACAGAATCTTGCTCTGTTGCCTGGGCTAGAGTGCAGTGGCATCATCATAGCTCACTGCAACCTCAAATGCCCAGGCTCAAGTGATCCTCGTGCCTCAGCCTCCGGAGTAGCTGAGACTGCAGGTGCACATCACCATGCTTGGCTGTTTTCCATTTTTTGTAGAGACAGGGTCTTGCCATGTTGCTCAGGCTGGTCTTGAATTCCTGGCCTCAAGCAGTCCTCCCTTGCCTTAGCCTCCCAAAGTGTTCGGATTACAGGTGTGAGCCACTGCACCCTGCCAAGCCTTGTTTTTAGAAATCCATTTCTCTTGGTTTTTGAGAGGTCACTTTGATCTTACTGTTTTTCTTGTTAACATATGTTGAATTCAATCATTGGCATTGAATAACAAGGTTAGTGTGTTTTATAAATACATTAGTCCTTCCTTTATCCGTGGAGATGGATAGTTCTAAGACTCCCAGTGGATGCCTGAAACAGTGGATAGTACCTAACCCTACATGTACTATGTTTTTTCCTTTACATACATACATAAATTCATACTTTTATATGTATGTAACATGAACACAGCAAAGTTCAATTTATAAATTAAGCGCAATTAGAGATCAGCAACAATAATAAAATGGAACAATTATAACTGTACTGTAATAAAAGTTACGTGAATGTGGTCTCAAACTGTTTTGTACTATACCTCAGGTAACTGCAACTGGGAAGCAAAACCTCGAATAAGTGGGGTCTAGTATGTGTTCTGTACGTATTATATACAGATCATTTGAATTCAGTGAAGTCAAGTGATACTAATTTGTAACCATCTTTTACCTTTTTTTGTATCCCTTTTACTCTTTTTTTTAGAATTTCAAATTGACAAATGGTTGACCTGACTTTTTGTTAATGTCTTAAAAGAGAAAAACTTTACCAGGATTTTAGTCAGGTGGTTAAAACTAACGTGAAAGGACAAGGGGAAGTGTATCGCTTCTCTGGGTCTTTATTGAAATTTCTCTGAAAATGTACATGCAGCAGTGTAATAGGGACAGAAGATAAATTGGGAAGCCTGAAATGGAACCTTTGCTTCAAAACTGGTTCATGCAGTAAATGTAGTATTGCATGTGAAACATAAAGTATAGCTGTATTTGTTAACCATTATTTTCTAAAGAGTTTCTAGAACGGGCTCTTTTTTCTTGCTGTGTGATTTAGAGTCCCAAAATCTTAGACCTGAAAAAGGAACTCTAGAGAGGATGTGTCCTCCTGCCCCTCACTTTATAGATGAGGAAACTAAAGCTTAGAGAAGTAATTTGGCCAGTGTCCTAGCCCCAGTTAGTGGAGTAGTGTTATCTCCAGACTCCTTTCAAATGCTCTTTCCATCAGCCTTCTCTCTCCTTTTCTCTCTCTTTTTTTTTTTCAAGATGGGATCTCACTGTGTTGCCCAGGCTGGAGTGCCGTGGCTCTTTCTTCATAGGCGTGATAACAGTGTACTGCAGTCTTGAACTCCTAGGCTCAAGTGATCGTCCTGCAGCCTCCCAAGTAGCTGGGACTACAAGCATGCATCTTGTACACTTGTATAAGAGCAGCCTTCTCTTTAATAGGAGCATCTTGTAGCGAGTTCTGACCCAGGGAATGATACCTTGTGCAATGCTAGGATCTGATACAAGGTTCATTCTCTTTTTGGAGTTTTTGGCTGAAAGTTTTTATACTGGAGTAGTGTTGGTATTCTAAATTTTTGGTAGAGTCAACTGAATTCATTGTTCACTGGTTGCTTCCTGTTTGTTAGTCCTTGACAGGTACTGTGAAGAAACCAAGATGAACAAAACAGACTTTAACTCTGAATTTTCAGTCTGGTGAGGAAGGTAAACATAAGCACAGGACCAGTGTGAAAGAGTGCACATTAGGTGTTGTGGAAGCAGAGTCAGGGCTTGCAAGATGGATTTTCCAGTAAAGTGAGGCAAATGAGAAGAATGCTAAGACTCTCCACATTGGAGGATCAACAAAGGCAAAGTAGATTCCCCAAACTACAGCTGTCTTGTGGCTTGCAGGGTCAGTATAGAGGATACTGTTGAGAATTGATGTTAGAAAATAAATTGAGACCAAATTGTTGAAGGTCAACAGTTGCCATGTTAAGGAGTTGGGTGTTTTTTTTGTTTGTTTGTTTTGTTTTTTAGGTAGGGAGCTATAGAAGATGTTTTTGCTTTTGTCATTTATAGTTTGGTTGTTTTTGAAGAGGCTGCACATTTCAGAATTTAAAAGGGTATAAGGTGAAAAGTCTCCCTCTCACTCTTGTCGCCAAGCTACAAAGTCCCTCTCCCAAGAGGCAACCAGTGTTACTAGTTTCTTGGGTATCTTTCTAAAGAATGTTTTTACATACACAAGCAAGTAAGTATATACATATGGAAGGTATTTGTCTAGATGAGTAACATGGATATATAGCAATGTTGTAAAAAAACAAACTGATAGGGGGGTGTAATTGGAGAATAGGAGGCAAAAGACCAGTTAGGAACTTACTGAAATTGAGCTGGAAAGTCTCTAACTAGAGCAGTGGAAAGTAGTTGGGCTTCAGACACCTTGCAGACTTGGTGATAATTGGTCATAGAGGAGGTGAAGTTGATTTTGAGGTTTTGCACCTGGAAGATTGCTTAAGGTTTCTAGCCTAGACAGTATAGGTGTTTGGGCTACCATTCATAAGGCTGGGAAATGCAAGATGAAGGATCAAATTCAGGAATGGAAAACAGGTGATTTTTTTTGGTGCAAGAGGCATTCCAGAGGCAGAAACATCAGGTTTGTGGAATGCTTGCATCCAGCTGGCTCAGTGATTCTCAACAGAATCACTTGCGCTGAGCGGCCCAGGCTCACCCTGGGCACACTGATTCAGGACTCAGAGGGTGGGGCTTGGGTTCCACAGGTAATCTCAGTGTGCAGCAAGGGTTGAGGACTGACTGTTGTGCCAGTATCAGGCTAGCCAGTGGGGACAAAGTGATGGTTAGCAGTGTGAAGGAAACTCGGCCCTCTGGGGGCTCACAGCATAGAGGTTAGAAAGAGAAGTGGAGAAGATCACAACAAAGGCACTGGCATTATTGTAGTGGCCTAAGAAAATGATTAGGCTCATTTAGTTATTATTAGTTGTTTTAAGATTTCCCATTTAAAATGAGAAATCTCTGTCTGAATCCTGGCACACAGGAGGCCCCAGGCATTGAAGGGAAATGTGTTAAATAGGTTACTTCAGAGTCACTTCTGGGTAAAAAAGTCATTTTTTCAAATGCAAGTGAATCTTTTTTTTTCTTGTGTATTTTTGGAGACGAATATATATTCCTTAGTACTTGCAAATGTTACTGTTGAATGTTTAATGGGATGTTGAATGGTGGTAGATGTGTGACTGGAAGAACTGAATGGACCACTCATCTTTTATACATTATCTGTGAGTAGGCATTGTCTTTTGGTTGTTACCACTGATTAGTGTTTGTAGAGCTGGCAGCCTACAAACATGGGTCAAAGATTCTTTTTTTTCTGATTGCTCCAGGCTAGACTGGCGTATTTGCCACTTGCTCCTTGGTCTTTTAAAAAAAAATTTTTTTTGAGACAGGATCTCACTCCATCGCCCAGCTATAGTGCAGTGGCATCATCATAGCTTACTGCAACCTCAAACTCCTGGGCTCAAGCAGTCCTCCTGCCTCAGCCTCCCCAAGTTGTGCACCACCATACCCAGCTAACTTTTGCAGAGACGGGGTCTCACTCTTGCTCAGGCTGGTCGCTAACTCCTGGCCTCAAGCAGTCTTCCTGCCTCGGCCTCCCATAGTACTAGGATTATGGGCATGAGCCACTGTGCCTGGCCCTCCTTGGTCTTAAGATAGGCCTAACTCATTCACTGACCATCTGCTGGGAGGTGAGCATTGTGTCAGGCACTCTGAGCACATTATCCTCCTTCCTCACACAGGCCCAGTAAAGTCTGTATGATTCCCATTTACTGGCGAAGATGCTAAAGCTCAGAGAGCTGCCCGAGGACACCTAAGGGGGCCAGATTACAGGTACACCTAGTTCTGGGGCTGGAGTTTGAACCCAGATCTGCCTCCGGAGCCTATGCCCTTGCCCATTATACCACACTGCCTTTCATGTTAGAAATGATCATTTAAAACTTTTACTGAGGTAATTTTTGCTGATTCTGAATACTATTTAGTTGTTAGCTATGCTTAAGCTAATAGTTGAGCAAAGCCCCTTAATTAAAACAAATAAAGGCCTCAGGAGCCTTGTTGAGTTTGGTAGCCTCAGACCAGCCTTTCCTTCTAGGGACCTCCTTCCTAAGTGCTTTAACTCCTGCACCGCATTGTCTGTGCTGATGAACAGTGAGAGGTTCCTGGCACAGGTGTAATAGGCATTTACCTGGCGGTCAGGTTGCTCTGCTATTAGAACTCTCACCTGTTAATGACTTATACTTTATCCGTATTAGTCAAATTGTAGAGAACTCCTCAAAATACGTCTCTCCTCAACTTCCTCCCTCACAACTCATGCTTTCTTTCATCCTTTAAGGTTCATTCCAGATACTTCTCTTCTTCATGGATCCTTTTTTGATTCTTTTAGCTACATATCATCTCTCTTTGCTTTTGTTTTATTGGTGCATGTTTATTTTGTTTTATTATAGTCATTTACCTTTAATCTCTCCAAACCCCATTCTCCAACCACAATCATTACCACTTGATTTTAAATTCCCATGAACAGGAAATCTTTTATTACATCCAAGTCCCTTTAGCTCCCTTTCACCACAACGTCTTGCATACAGTAAATGTTCAATAAAATATGTTGAATAACTTGAACACTAAATGTAAGTATGGAATGTAGTTCTAACTGGATTTATATAGATTGTTTTGTGGTTTTTTGGGATAGAGTCTCGCTCTGTTGCCCAGGTTAGAGTGCCGTGGTGTCAGCCTAGCTCATGGCAACCTCAAATTCCTGGACTTAAGGGATCCTCCTGCCTCAGCCTCCGCAGTAGCTGGGACCACAGCTGCATGCCACCACTCCTGGCTAATTTTTTCTATTTTGGTAGAGACAGGGATCTCACTTTTGATGAGGCTGGTCTCAAACTCCTGAGCTCAAGTGAATCCTCCTGCCTTGGCCTCCCAGAACGTGAGGATTACAGGCGTGAGCCACCATGCCCGGCCTTATATAAATAGTTTTTGTTGCTCCTCCCATAAAAATAATATGTACTCATTACTGAAAAATGGGAAAGTATGGAAAATTAAAAAGAAAAAAATTGCTTATTGTCTTATTACTTAAAGATAGGTACTTAATTGAAAATTACGGAGAGTAAAAATACAGCTAGTGTTCAGAAATTAAAAGACAGTTCTCCACTTTGGCAGGCTTATTCAAAAGAATGATGTTCTCAGAGAGGAAAAACATAAAAAGGAACACTTATGCCAGGGCTGCATGTGACTCTTGACGTTTCCCAGACGGTGTGTATTTCAGTCAAGGCCAGCCCTTATTTTTATAGAGAGGTGAAGAAAGCAAGGGGTAAATAGTATCGTCTTTGGTGTTAGGTCAAGGATATATAGTTTAATTGGCATAAATATTATGTTGACTAGAATTCTAGATCTAATCTTGTAAATTATAAACAGAAGGAAAATCTTTCAGCCTAAAGGGCCAGTACATCTAGGTGCATATCAGATAGCTAGCCTTTAATTGCTTGTCATTTCCCTACTTAAATCTCAAATTATTTGGCATTACATAACATTTCCTAATACCAAAAAACCTCACAGAAGCCACAGCTTTAATAAAGGCCCTTAATTCGTACACATTTCGTGCCCTGCCTATACTGTTCATAACTTAAAATAAGTATGACCTCCCAGGTGGTTGGTTTGTTGCTTTCCCTGTTCAGGAAGCATGGCTGATAGCATTTAACATTTGAGGAAGATACTGTGGCAGTCCAGAAAGGAGTGAAGTGACCTTTTCAGTGACTTAACCTTCAACTTTGCAGTTTATAGAAGGAAGGCTAGTGATTCATACCAAGTCTCTAAGTTACTCAAGTTCCCCAAGCCGCAGTTGAGCCAGAATAGATAATTCCACATTAAGTCTTTGTTGTTTAAACAGAAGAGCTAAAGTTAGAAGAAGAACATTTTTATTTTAAAAAGATTGACTTTTAAGTTTCTTCGCCTTCACACTATTGTTTCCTAATCCTCATTTCAGCACTTTTTACTGCTTTTTAAGACAAAGTAACTGCCTAAGATGGTCTGGAAATTAACTTCTTTAAAATCAAGTATTCTGGACAATAGATGTAAGTATGTATATGTGTGGGCTCATTAATTTGATTAATTAATTTCATATTTACTAAGCCAGCAACAAATAGCTTGCTATTTTGTTTGGAATTCTAAAACATAAAATGGACCATTTATTCCTGCTTTGATTCCTTGAGTTTTGTTAACTATCCTGGACAGTTCCCTTACTTTTGAGTTTTGCTTTTATGTTCCATTTTCATACATTTTATTGCAGAGTGGAACCTTTCTTCCTTTCCATCCTTTGAGCTTCACTGCCTCAGCTTTTAAGTTAAATAGAGATCTTGAGTTCCTGTTGTAGACTTAGTCTCTGTAGAATCAAAAGACACAGGTTTCATTGTGATTAATGCAGAATAGTTGCTTTGGGGAAACTTCTTGCAAAGGGAATATATCACTTGCTTGTTAAAGCAGGGAGAGCATCATAATCTATGTACTTTCACCTCTAGAGAACCAAAAGGACTGTTAGTCAAAGCAAATTGCACTTTTTATGAATAATTTGACTGTTGAATATATTTTTTCAGTAATCCTGCTTTTCCTTCCCTTTGGAATATTTGCAGATACAACATTGCACAGTCCTGAATCATAGGGGAATGTTCTTAAATGCCCAAATAGTTGAGGCTGAAGAAATGTTGATAGAAATGTGATCTGTTCCATTTTTGATAGAAAATTGAGTTTCTGCTCTTATCTCATTTTTCTTTAGTTATAATGCTTCGGACTATAATGCCTCTAGGCAAATAAGTTTGGCTCTGAGAACACTAGATTATAGTATTTGGAGAAGAGCCTCGGCATCTGAAAAGAAGATGGCTGTTGCACTGCACTGTATTGCCTAGCCAATTCCGCATCAGTGGACCCTTGTTGCAGAAAGTCTGCAAAAGCAGATACCCTTATTCCTCAGAGTAAAGAGGGTCTCTTGCTACTTCTGTTATTTAACTCTTGTGATCCAGCCAGAGTGTTACTCAGTTTCTCTTCTGGAGTTTCGGTTCATTATCAAGTACCCATCTTAGTAAACAGGAGATGTGTTTCACTGATGGAAAAACAATCCCTGTAGAACCAGCTTGCTTCATTGGAGTGTGAGGCCTGATGTAAAATGCCTGGAGATCATCAAGGGTTCAGAGAATAAAGCTATTTATTACTTTGGGGTACTTAGTATTAACAATATTTGAAATTCTGCCAGAGTCTATGTTAAATACATTTTTGAATAAAATTGCCAAGTTTATCTTCATTGATGCTTATATATTGAAATTTAGTACTTGTTTTCTGGGCATCACTTTATTCTAGAAAATGTTTGTAAGTAACTGAATATCAGTCTGAAGGTGAGTATAGTAGGAGGGGTTGAAGAATGGTATCATTGTGCTGATGGCTGATGATGGAGGATGATACTGGAGAGATGTGTGCTGATGTTGGCTAGTTCCAAAGTCTTTCTTTAGGTGGGCCTTTTGCAACTACATAGTTAGGTGACTGTGTGTAATTGGGAATATAGATTTTTAACATTCCACAATTTGAGCTTACTTAATCAAACATTATTTCCTTGAATTTTTTTGCCTAGAACAAAGCTATTAAGTAAAATTCTGAAATTAATAAAATGTTAAGTGATTTTTTTTAAGTACAGCGAAACTTTTTGTATAACTATAATTTGGTTATAGCTACCATTTTATATGGTTATAATATACCATTTTTGAAAAGACAAAAGCTAGTTAATTAGAAAAATGAAAATTTAGGGGGTAGGTGGGGATGAGCAAAAACCTACCTAAAGGGCACAATGAACACGATTTGGGTCATGGGCATACTTATACCTGTGACTCAAGCATTATAAAAGCAATCCACATAACCAAAAACATTTGTATCACTTAATATTTTGAAATAAAAAAATGAATAAACATGCTAACTGAATTTCATTTAAAAAAGAAAAATGAAAATTGGATTAAGAATTTTCTTTTTATAAAAAGATACATTTAAATCATGAGAGACATACTAGAATTATTTCTCCTCTTTTAACTCTTCATTTTAGAAAATCAGTCTATGAAAAACTTAACATACTTTGTAAAAACGCATAAATATCATAAATATCTTCTAGTTGATCATTTTCCACTTTGTAAAGCTGACATTTCTGTTTAAATAATAAAGCTGAAGGAATTTTCTGTGCCCTTTAGTCTCTTCTCAGCCTTTTGCTCAGCTGTTTTTGATATATAACCATTATCTTAATCTAATAATGGTTTTAATTGGATTTGGGGGTCAAAGGAAACACTTAAGCTAGTTGTGTGTTCACAGAATGTTATTAATGGAGACATAAGATGATTACAGTGAATTAAAGGAAATAGCTTCTATATTCAGTACAACCTCTATCTTGGCATTCAAGGCCTTTCGAGTTATTAACTCAGCCTGTCTTTTCAGCCTCACCTCTCTCTACCTCTGTAGAGATTATATCATTCTGACAAACTGGATACTTGGCTGTTCCTTAACCAATTATCATATATCTGTGATGGTAATTTGATGCCTAGAGTAAGATATTAATACAATTCACAAGTGACCTATTTGGCTAAGAATTCTCATTCCTAAAATAAAATCAGCACCACACCCCCTCACCCCACCTGCACCCTGAATTTACTACTCTCTGTACCCTCCCTGAGCATCTCATTCACCACTATGGTGTCAATTCTCAGATGTTCCTGCCCTGAATCGCCTTGCCAGCTGCAGGCTCAAAAGTTCCTGACATCATACAGAACATTTCCACTAAGATGCCCTGATGGCACCTGAAGCTTGACATACCCAAGACAGTATCTCCTAAAGGCATTTACACACCCTGGCCTACTGTGGAATCATCTAATCAGTGCTTTCTCATTCCTGAAAGTCCAGAAACAGTAGTTCCCCCCTATTCAAGGTTTCAGTTTGCCCACAGTACATTACAATAAGATATTTTGAGAGAGAGACAGAGACTACATTCACACTTTTATTATTTGTTTGATTTTATTATTAGTTATTGTTAATGTCTTGCTTTGGCTAATTTATAAATTAAACTTTATCATAGGTATGTATGGATAGGAAAAAACAGTACAGTCATTCCTCAGTATCCATGGAGGATTGGTTCCCGGACCCCCACCTACCACATAGATACTAATATTGGTGAATGCTCAAAGTCCCTGACAAAAAATGATGTTGTAGTGTTTGCACATAACCTATGCACGTCCTAATGTATACTTTAAGTCATCTCTAGATTACTTATAATACCTAGTACATTATAAATGCTATGTAAAAATATTTGGCCAGGCTCAGTGGTTCATGCCTGTGATCCCAGCATTTTGGGAGGCCAAGGAGGGAGGATTGCTTGAGGCCAGGAGTTCCAGACCAGCCTAGGCAACATAGTGAGATCCTGTCTCTACAAATAATGGAAAACAAATTAGCTGGGAGCTGGGTGGGGTGGCATGCACCTGTAGTCCCAGCTACTGGGGAGGCTGAGGCAGGAGGATCACTTGAGCCCAGGAGTTCATGGCTGCACTGAGCTGTGATCATGCCATTGCATTCCAGCCTAGGGCAACAGAGCAGGACTCTGCCTCAAAAAAAAAAAAAAGTTATACTGTATTGTTTAGGGAATAATAACAAGAAAAGAAGTCTGTACAGTGTTCAGCACAGACCCAATTTTTTTTCCCTGAATATTTTTTGATCTGCAGTTGGTTAAATCTGCGGATGTGGAGCCTGTGGATGTGAAGAGCCAACTGTATATATAGGGTTCCATATTATTTGCAGTTTCAGGCATCCACTGGAGGTCTTGGAAGGTACCTTCCTCAGATAAGGGGAACTCCTGTATTGACAGTAGAGTCCAGGTGTCTTTTTGTATTTATTTCCTTTGTATTTCCAGTCATTGTTGATTCTACTTTCTTATTACCTCTAATCTAAACATCTTGCAGTTGACTCCTGTAAGATTTCAACCTCTTCCCTCTTCCAGCCCATTCTCTATGCTGCTGTCAGGATTATTTTTCTAAAATATAGATTGCTTATATCACTTCTACCCAACTTTTTCCTGTCTATAGCAGCACTTCCAGTAGAAATATGCCACAAACTAACATGTAATCTTAAATTTACTAGTGGCTACATCTAAAAAAGTGAAATGCAACTGATGCAATTTTAATTAATATATTTAACCCAGTAGGATCTAAAATATTTTAATATGTTCAGTATAAAACTATTACTAAGATATTTTACAGTTTTTCTGTTGTCTGTACTAAATTTTTGGAATCCAGAGTATATTTTACACTTAACAGCAAGCACATCTTAATCCAAACTGGCCACATTTCAAACTCCATAGCCTGTGGCTAGTGACTCCCCTGGTAGACGGCGCACCGGTCTGTAGCATAAGGAACTATAGCGTTCTCAGACTGGCATTCTGTGCCTTCTGCTCATACCTTGCATTTTCAACTTCTCCCTGCTCACCCAAGCCCCAGCCACATCCGCTTGTCTGCCATTCCTTTCCTCTCATTTCCCTTCCTTGCCTGTGGACATCTGACTGACCCACCAGGGGCTATATCTGGACGCCACTTCATCTTTGCGGTGTCCTGTAAGCACTAACCACTCACTCCTTACCCTCCCATAGCAGCATTTATGGGAGCCATTTGTCTGGTTCCTGTGTGAGAAGTCTAGCTCCCCACTAGCAGGGGAGCTTCTTAGAGGCAGGCTGTGTCTCCCCTGGCCCTCTTACTCCTAGCGCAGTGTACGTGATGTGATAGTACAGTGAGCCCTCCATTTGCTCTTGGGGATATTCTTATCCTTTGCTGTTTGATAGGTGCACCGCTGACACCTTTGGGATCTTAAGCAATCTCTCCTTTAACAGTTGTTTTCTTTATCTTTGAAATGTATTCTGAGTGAAATTTCCCTTTGTATCTGGATCAATTCCACTGTTTAAAAGGTATTCTTGCTCTTTGTTATCTGAAGCTTTTGCTTATGCAAGAGAGGACATATTAATAACCTAGTATGAATAAAACTAGGTTTCAAATATACATGTGATAGGCTATTCTGGTTTTAGCCTTATTCTGATCCCAAATGTGACTCTTCACCCTTTTATAGCTTGTTCTTTGTAAGTAAATTACAGATGTATGCTGCATTAAGCCTTTTTCCCCACGATTTTATTGAAAAGTTTATATGCTTTTTGAATTTCCTTTTCCCTTAAAGAGATTTGGCCAGTTGAATTTTGTCTGGCATCATTTGCCCATGTAAAAAGCTAACAGGTGCCTGAAAGGTTGTGCTCTATTCTGGGAGAAATCTGATTAATGTTGAAGGTCTGTGTCAGGTCAGACTCAACCTGCTGACAGATTATTTAGTGAGTGCCAGGATCGACTCTAAACGTTATCTCAGATTTTAATGGTTTTCTTGTGAAGGGCATTTTAGATGAAACCAATTTGTGTTTAAAGTTAATTGTGGCTGTTGGACCAGAGACTGGTTAAGAAATTCTTTTCTGGAGCAGGCAGTAATTTGAAAAGAATGAATGATTCATCAGATGATGTGGCAAGGACTATAATTGTATTCTGTGTTTTAACATAAAGTGTTGCATTTTACATTGTGGTGAAATCTTACCCCCAGTGGAAATAAGAATTCTGGCCTGGCGCGGTGGCTCACGCCTGTAATCCTAGCCCTCTGGGAGGCCGAGGCGGGTGGATCGCTCAAGGTCAGGAGTTCGAGACCAGCCTGAGCGAGACCCCGTCTCTACTAAAAAAATAGAAATAAATTATCTGGACAACTAAAACTATATATAGAAAAAATTAGCCGGGCATGGTGGCGCATGCCTGTAGTCCCAGCTACTCGGGAGGCTGAGGCAGTAGGATCACTTAAGCCCAGGAGTTTGAGGTTGCTGTGAGCTAGGCTGACACCACGGCACTCACTCTAGCCCGGGCAACAAAGTGAGACTCTGTCTCAAAAAAAAAAAAAAAAAAAAAAAAAAAAAAAAAAAAAAAAAAATAAATAAATAAATAAATAAATAAATAAATAAATAAATAAATAAAAAAAAAAATAAGAATTCCTCAAAAGAAGTTCCGATTAAACTACCTTAAATTCTTGTAATAGTTTCCCAGATCGCTTCACAGCTGCTTAAAAAACATAGAGTAAAATGTGATACTTATTCCTGGTAAGGTAGATCTCTAGTCATCCCTGATACTTCTCTTTTCCTCACCCTGACCCCCAAATCCACATGTGAGTCCTGTTTCACAGATCCCGAATGTGTGCGCCCTATAACCTCACTGCCAGCATTTCACAACTGAAACAGATCACTTACTTGGCCTCCTACTTCCACTCTCGCTCTCCACACAGTAGGCAGAAGGGTCTATCTTTTTAAACTTGATTATTATCATCTTCATTATTATCATTTACACTTTGTATTACAGAAAATTTCAAATGTATATCAAAGTAGAGAGATGAGAGTACTTCTCATTCAACCTCAGCACTGATCCACTCATGCCCAATCTTGTTTCATCTACTCCTCCATCACACCCCCTTCAATCTCCCAGGTACTTTGAAACAAATTCCAAATTTTGTATCATTTAATCAGCTTATTTGAAATTGCCCTGAAGTGAAATTTTGTTTATTGATTAGTTGCATAAGGTAGGGAAAGTTGCTGTCCCAGTGGTGATAAAGTTGTCACCCTCTTTTCTGTCTTCCATTCCTGTTTCTTCTTACTTTTTGAGAATATGTTCCCTTTCTGTTTGATAACTGCCATCCCCAGAAAAACAGAGTTTCACATGTCTGTTTCATGTTAGGCTTGTTTTTCAAGGGTATATACACAGACACTGTCCTACTTTTGTACCAAAAGTACAAGATGTGTATGAAAGTTGAATGTACAAAAACGTAGATGTGTATATGGGGAAGATGTTTCATGCTCAGAAAGTCTTAAAGATTATAAAATTTCTGTTTTTTAACATCATATGCTTGTGACAAAAATAAAATTCAAACAATAGAGAATGGTATGAAGTATAATAAAAGGCAAAATTTCCCCTTTTGTTCATTGATCGTTTTCAGTTTCTTATTTCCAAAGTAAGTATTGTTAATTTCTTACAGATCCTTCTGGAAAGGCCATTTAAAGCCTGAATAATGTATATTTGACATTTTCTCTGAGTTTCTTTGACTTTAGTAGACAGAAACTGATTTTAATGTTGAAAAGAATAGCTTGGTGTTTTGCAAGGGGTTTGAATGGAAGATTGTATGATGTTGGCTTTGCTGTTTTATTGACCTTTTTAAACACTAGTTTCCTCTTGATAAAGGAACCTTAGGGAAGCCTTAAGGAGACTGTGAACTCAACAACTCTGGACCTGTGAAAATCTCTATACTAGTGCTATCCAACAGAAATATTATGCGAGCCACATATGTAATTTAAAATTTTCTGGTATTTACATTAAATAAAAAGAAAGGTGAAATTAATTTTAATGATATATTCCCTTTAGTTCATTATATCCATATGATTACTTCAATATGTAATCAATATACAAATTAAAGAAAAATTTTACTTATTTTGCTCATACTAAGTTTCAAAATCCAGTGTGTATCTTATTTATACTTACAGCACATTTCAGTTTGAACCAGCCCCATTTAAAAGTGCTCAGTAGTCATATGTGGTAATGGCTATTGTATTGGACAGCACCGCCCTGTACAGGGTAGTGGTTATCTCTTAGGGTGGAGGAAAGGGGATAGGATATGTTCTCAATTTTGTTTTTTATTTCACAGTTACTGACCAATATTTGAAGTTAAAAGGTTGCCGCTTTTGGTGTTCTTAATGATTGCCAGCTCTGACTCAGTTGTGTTATCACTAACATCAGCACTTTTTAAAAAATCAATTTTCATTCTTATAAATACAACAGAGTATTAATAACTCACATGCTTTTATACAAAAATGATAATCCAGCTGAAATGGAACTCTTGGCTGTTAGGCAATGCCACCCTGTGGTAGCTCAAAAGTTTATTCATCAGTATATGAAAGACCAAATAGTAGACAATGTGGCTTAGAAATATTAGTGTATAATACATTAAACCTGAGCACTTTTTATTTTGAATTTGGGGGTAAATATATGTACTAGCGTCTAGTGAACTTAACTGTTAGGAGGAGACAGGGGCAAGAATTCCTGAGAAGTTGGTGAGACTGTTGTTTAATTTGTTTTTTTATTTTTATTTTTTAGGGGTTGCAGATGGTGTAGGAGGATGGAGAGACTATGGAGTTGATCCGTCTCAGTTCTCAGGGACTTTAATGCGAACGTGTGAACGTTTAGTAAAAGAAGGACGGTTCGTACCAAGTAATCCCATTGGAATTCTCACCACAAGCTACTGTGAGTTGCTGCAAAATAAAGTACCTTTGCTTGGTAAGTAGCTATCCTGTGTGTTTTCATCTTTAAAGAAGCCCACTAAGGCCAGTGTAGTGGCTCACACCTGTAGTCCCAGCTACTCAGGAGGCTGAGGCAGGAGGATCCCTTGAGCCCAGGAGTTTGAAGTTACAGTGATCTATGATGATGTCACTGTACCATAGCCTGGGCAACACAGTGAGACCCTGTCTCAAAAAAAAAAAAAAAAAAAGAAAAAGAAAAAACCCCACTAAATGGCTAAAACAAAACCAAGAAAATAATTTATCAGCCCGGCTTTTTTCTGAGGCTCTTCCTACTAAGCAGAGTTTGGTAGAGAAGCTGTAGGATAACCAGAATACTTAGTACTACTTGGAGGGAATGTAAATAGGTAGTACAACCACTTTGGAAAACAACTTGATATTACCAAATAAAGTAAACATGAATGTATAGTATGCCCCAACAATCCCACTTATAGGTATTTACCCTAGACAAGGGAAAGTCTTGCACATCTATAAACCAAGAGATAGGTCCTAGCAACATTGTCAATAACAGCAGAAAACTGGGAACAGCCTAAAAGTCTATCAGTAGGAGAAAAATGCATTGTGAAAAGGAATGACTTCAAACTACAGGCAATATTCAGGAACTTGTTGTGAATGGAAAAGATTCCATAACAGTCTGATTCCGTATATTTCAGGTTCAGAAACATTAAAAGTTAAAACTGTATTGTTGAGAGATTCTGAAATATGGTAAAAGAAGAAAGAAGAGCAAGAGGTTGTAAAGGAAGAAGGGGGTAGGATCTGATCTGCAGAATTCATTTGATTACCTGTGATGAGTTCAAGTTGCAGACATTTACCCCAGACTGCTAACAGCTGATTAGTTCATGAACTAGCTTGGCACAAATTAGATCTCTGTTAATCTTGTATTAGAAAACTTACAGCCAAATACCTGGGGTTTGTTTATCTAGAATGCTAGTGGAGCATCCTATCGGCAAGCTTCTACATTTGTTTGTTAAATGGTTTCCTGGGAACATACCCAGCCTTCTAAGCAGGCTCTCAGAAAGGGTATTATTAAGTTTCTGTTAATTGCCGGCGTCTTTCTGGTTACTAGAAGGCCTCTTTTCCAGTCACCATCCACATTAAAATCAGCCTCTGTTCAGTGTTAATGGGAAGTGCCACAGTTGTAGAATTTGCCTTCAATTTAAATCCTTTGTAAGAAGGGGTTTTTTATCACTGCTGTCTTCTTTGTGCTGTGATTAGCCAGCTTGTTTTCCTCCTAACTGAAGAGAAATTTTCCCTTGCAGTTTCAGTATATACTGCTTTGTCTTAATATCCCCCGTTTTGGACATGTAATCTGGAGATTGCCTGACACATTGAAGCATTCTACATTCTATTCCTAGCACCTCTTGTTGACTTGCTGTATTACTTTGGGCAACCACTTAACCTGTGACTTCCTTGCATCATATGTTAAATGAAGGGAGAGCCCCTGGACACAGATTCTAGGGGGCTGCCTCCTGCATGTTCCCAGGAGTGCCTCCTCTGATACCATCTCTCCCCCTGACGCCCCGTCATTTACTTTGACTTGGGACAACCAGTTACAAAACACATAACTATCCTGATTTTGTACTTTAAAAGCTTTGTGTTTTTTCCTGTTTTTTCCCTATTCCTGCTTCCCTTCCTATTCACCCTCATGTAATTAGGAGATATTAATAAAATTAATTTCAGGACATATTAGAGGTTTTCTTACATTGAATATTATTATTACTTTTTCCTCCTGAAAGACATAATGAAATAATCCTTTGTTACCCTGTTTGACAAACATACACGTCTCTTTCACAAAATCTATACATCTCTAGGTTGTTTGTAACTAAACTAAAGCATATTTTGGCAAAGACAGGCTGCTGAGTTTTACTGAACTTTAGTTAGATATAATTGTAAATAATAATAACCTTATAAGATTAGGTAATCTTTTTTTTAAATCCAGCAATTGCTAAAAAGCCTCCAAAGGAATCCCAGTCCCAATAAAGTTATCTCTTTCTCTGCTGCACAAAAGCCGTAGTAGTAGTTTACAAAATAAGGGGCTGAGGGATAAAAATATTTCCGTTTTAGTGTGAGAGATTTGCCTGGGTGCCTGTCTGTATGGGTCAGCCGTCTGAACACCCAGCACTGCCGTTCTCAGCGCCTCTTTTCTTGCTCTTCTTTGCCTGCTTGTTCCTCTTCACACGAGGATGATGAGCTCTTTTCCCAACGTTAGGCTCTCTGGGCCTGAGCCACGTGCACATGTCGGCAATCTGAGGAGGCAGATATAAGCTTCAAGCCCAGATGATTCTGTAAGGCTGGGCTTGCATTCTTTGGTGCTGCTTTGGATACTAAAGATTAGTCACTCACCAGGACCATTTTGATTCTAACTCAGCGAGTTACTGCCACAGGGGTAGCAAAGTGATAGCCTGGGTTTGTCAGTGACTAATTATGAGTCAACATCAGTCCTCCTTGCAGCAGAATTTTCAAGGCTTTGCTACTCTGTAAGTTTTCATTCTTAGTTAGAACGTAATCCCATCAGCTTTCAGAAGATCTTTTGGGTGGTAATTCTGTTAATGATAAATGGTTGGAGTTTTTATGTGCTGAGTTAGGAAGGAAAGGTAAATCTTTACTGTAAGCTATGGAGCAGGTTATCAACAGCACCACCAGTGAGTTACAATACCTGTGTTTTTCCTTTGACATTTAATAGATAGGGACTAGATGGCTTAGCATTAGTGTCAGGTTAGTACCAATGCATGTACTATAGATAACAAGGAAATGGAATTTCTAAATAATTAGGATGAGAAAGATGTATATCTTAAGTATTTTTAAATTATTAAGTTATACATTTTTTATTGAGTCAAAATTAATAACAAATGAAAGGATGGGAAATTTGTATTCGTGCAGAGAAAGGTTTTTCACACAAAGATTAACATTAAAAGTAGTAAAATGTTTGTTTATTTTTCCAAGAAAGAGAGAGAGAAAAGGAGGGAGTGACCATGGCACATGGAGGAAGGAAGGAAGTGCCCTACATCTGAGGAAAAGATGTTTGGAGTTTTTAAAGGGTAAAAATGGCTTATTTCCCCATCTGCTTCAGCAGACTGATAACAGAAAGGGCTGTGAAGGTGTTGCAGATGTTCTTTCTTTATTTTTTTTCTCTTTTTTTCTGTGAGGACAGTTTATCTGAGTCCTTGAAATGTGTTTTTGTCAGGAACAGAGGCAGAGAGTTGGAGTGGGGAGCTCACACCTGTGCTGTCTGCTTAGGGCTCTTCAAGGCTGAGAGACAAACTCTAAGAGATAATAAGTTAGGCCACAGGTGTTTAAAGCAAAACAAGGGGCTGGTAGTTGTGAGTTTTTCTTTAAAGATGCAATTACGTGTTACGAATTTATTTCCCTTACTTTCTGTTAGTTTATTTTCTTCTGTTAGATAGGTTATTAGTAAGGCCACCTTTCAGCAAATATTACACATAATCCCACTAAGAAAACTATTAATATTTTATTTTTATGCTCCCAGATTTTTTTCTGTGTATGTGCATAGGATAATGATAACTTGAATTGAGTCTACTGTGTGCTCTCAGCAACTGCATGGCGGTAGATACATAGGTACTTAATTTTATTTCCCATTTTCTTAGGAAGAAACCGCCTAGAGAGCAAGTGACTTGCCCATGGTCACACAGCTAGAAAATGATGCCATACTGGGTTTAACACAGCTCGTTCCACAGCCTGTTTCCTTTTGCTCTTAACTATCAACAGTTTAGACTTTACCTAGTAGACTTTACTCTTTTTGATGTACGATTCTTTAAGTTTTGACATCCTTTTTGTTGTTGTTAAGAAAAGTTTAATGCTAGTTTGTAATCTATTTATTTCACTTAAATTATCATCTTTCCTTTTCAAATATATTTCTTTAACATAATTTTAATGGCTATTAAATAGCTAACACTATCTGTTGTAAGTGTTTGATATGACTTAACTAATTTTAATCCTTAGAAACAACTCTATGAGGTAGTTACTGCTGTCCCTATTTTTATAGGTGAGGAAACTGAGGCACAGAGAGGTTAAGTAATTTGTTCCAACTCACATAGCAGGCAAGTAGCAGAGCCAGGATTCAGGGGCAGGCTGATTCTGGAGTCTTTACTTCTAAGTATTACATGATAGTACATAGCTTTGCACTATATGAATGTAGTGTAATTTATGTAACAACTCCCTTAATTTTAGATGTTTAGATTGTTTTCAGTTCTTCCTGATCTTAAACAAGTTTTTGTACTTAAGTTTTGTTTGCCACTCTGATTATTTTCTTAGGATTACTTCTCACAGGTGGAATTGCTAGATCAAAGGACAGGTACATTTTTCAGGACTATGTTGCCCTTCAGAAAGGTTAATTTTATTCTTCATCACCACAGAATGAGAATGAATATATTCCCTACACTTTTGCCAACACCACGCATTATCTTCTTTTGACTCTTATTAAACTAATAGGCAAAAAGAGTTACTAGTTGAGATGATCATTTTTTTCATATATTTACAGACTATTTACATTTATTTGTTGGTCAGCTGACAGTTTTTCTGTTGTACCATTTTTCTGGTAGAGGTAGGTATAGATCTAAATTTTATCATGTGAAAGTGATGTCTACTGGTTGTACAGTCAGTCTTTTAGTCTGGGGAAGATGGTGCGAGCCGTGTGCAGCAGAAGCATGCAGAATTCTTTGCTGCTTGGAATGTGGGTTCTTCCCTCTGGACATTAGCAGTCTCTGAACAGTGAACAGGTTGATTCCACAAGCTACCTGCAAAAATTGGTCTTGTTACTTCATATTGAGTCATTATAGTAAAAGTTCTTCGTGGCCTCAACAGATGGAAATTAAAATTGCATTTATGTGCCCTGTCGTAAATGTTAGTGAATTTCATGGAGAGGGCTTCCTGCCAGTGACTAATGAGAAATGTTGGGAAAGCATAACATCCTCATCGTGGCATTTAAGTATTAAAACTTAGTATCTTACAAACATGCTTTTGAGCATTTGGCATAGATTATAGCACTGTTGAAATGAGATAGCGTGATTAAATACCAGTTATTTTTATTGATTTTGATCTCTGCAAATGGAAGACTTCCGATCATTAGTGACTCACTTACCATGTATAATGTAAGCTCCTTTTTCTTTCCCACCATGTTTACCCTGATCAGGTTATTATTGACATTTACTGGGGATGTGGAGAGTAAGAAAGATTCTGTTAAGGGAAAGGAGATTGAAATTATGGCATGTTGCTTTTTGGGGGTTATGTGATTAAAATGTGTATGCAGAGGCAGCCTAGGAAGAGAAAATAAATGGAGATCATTTTTGTTTCTAGGTAGCAGCACTGCCTGCATCGTGGTGCTGGACAGAACTAGCCACCGCTTGCACACAGCGAACCTGGGCGATTCAGGCTTTCTGGTTGTCAGGGGTGGCGAAGTTGTGCACCGATCAGATGAGCAGCAGCATTACTTCAACACTCCATTCCAGCTCTCAATTGCTCCCCCAGAGGCCGAGGGAGTTGTCTTGAGTGACAGGTAATCTCCCCTCTCAGCCAGGAAGTGTGAGCATGAGCTCATCCACAGGTCCCTTCCTGTCCCCCTTGAATGCAGGGAAGATAGGCATTTTCCATTTTAATGTGAGAAAAGAAGACACATTGAGAATGTTGTCATCAAAAGGACTTTTTATTTTGACTTTGAAAGCTGTTTTGCTTGAACTAGATAATAAAGCTAAATTAAATTCTGATAAATACCCAATAATTTGACAAGACTGAAATACTGTTTCTGGTTTACAGAATATCAATTTTTCATACCAGTACCACATGGTACATACAGTATATTTGTTAAATTGTGCTGGAGAAGTGAGTCACTGTTCATGCATGCCATTGCCTGTGCAAGATTTTGCATACATTCTTAGGGAAGAACACAGGCAGACATCTGCTTTATTTATTAGAATAACTTCCTGATTCTTTGGACCTTCTACTACCATGCATCAAATAGAACTTATAGGAAATGAAATAAAAAATGGTCTTGGATATGTTCTTTGTAATGTTTTTGAGGTGTTCTTTTTCTTTCTGACGTCTTCTCTCAGTTCATTTTTAAATTGTCGAGAACCTTCTGGCCAGTGCAGTGGCTCATGCCTACAATCCCAGCATTTTGGGAGGCTGAGGTAGGACGATCGTTTGAGCCCAGGAGTTCAAGGTTGCAGTGCGCTATAATGACACCACTGCACTCTAACCTGGGCAACAGACCGAGACCCCTCTCCAAAAAAAGAAAGAAAAAAACAAGAACCTTCCAAGATAATTGGTACTTTTTTCTCTTTGAATTAACTTTTATAGTTTCTTTTCTTAGATAAGTGTCCAGAGTAAGGCTAAGACCATCTCAGATTTCACTGCCTTTAGTGACCTTATAGAACATGGCATAAGTATCATTGGCAATTCATAAATGTTATTAAATGGGTAGTGAACCTTTTGTAAAAATAGAAGCATTCTAGGAAGTGCTTGTTGTCTCTACTTAATAGCTCCTGTTAAACCAGTTCTTAAGTCTAGACTTAAGATATAATGATTATTACTGCCATCTTTTAAACTGGAATGAGCATATTATATAATTAGGTATTCAGTATTGCCCATCTAAAAAGTCTGCTGCTGGCTTCTAGAGAGGGGAAAGCACTTCTTACTTTCAGATTTGGGCAGATTACCATAATTGGAAGAGTATTTGATTATAGGTTCTTTTTTAGTTGGCTTTAATACACATTACTATTAGCCATATGGGAGTGGGGAGAACTCAGAACCCCAAGGCTTCAATAGATACCAAGCTCAGATAACAGTTTTTGGAAAATGGTACTTTAATTTTCCTTCATTTGACTCTTCTTGTTTTGGCTTGTAACTGCTGGAGTGGCCCTGCCATATCTCACACACTGTCTTTGGGACAGTTTGCTTAGGGCAGCACTCTGTGGGCCTGCCAACGAGGTGGAGGTGGCTTCCCCTGGAGCCCAGAGACAGCTCGCAAGCATGTGATTCCGGCTCGTGTTTCAGTGCAGTCAAAAGTTTCCAGCAGCACAGTATGTTCAATCAAAATGGGCAAAACTGCAGCTGGCGGAACACCAAGCTCATGGGTGGGAGTATTAGGAGAGGACGAACTGTCCAATGGGAGCAAGTCTCTCACAGGCAGAATAGCAAAAGACACTCCTAGGGAAAGAAAAACCTCAGCATAAAATAGAGCTTCGGTGCCAACCTGGTCATTAATCTACACTTCTAGAAACTAATCTTGATTAGTTTTCAAAGACTGAGCAGATGAAGTGTGTCTTGCATTGTTTCTCTTTATTCCAGGGAAGGAATCGACCTGATTTCTACCAGTTTTACAGTCTTTTTTTTTTTTCCCTGCTGCATGTATCTTTTTATTTATTTGTCACTCTATCTACAGAATTTTATTTTAACCTTAACTTACAGGCTTTCCTTTAATATCTGTTGTTACAAAGTATTTATTATATAAATGTACAAGTGAAAATTTGTCCCCTGCAACAGCACATCACAGAACTTGAGATGTGCCACTTTTTTCCTTAGTTAAGTGAAGATGAACCAGAAATGTTCTTAATACACTTTGTGTAAATTTCCAGCAGGCATAGGTGGTTTTGTTTGTTTGTTTTTATGCTTTCTTTTCACAAATTGTATAACATGTCACATACACAAGTGTTGAGGTTTTTCTGTCAAGCCTTACGGTGCTTTGGCCTAGGCCCCTCCCTTCCAGGTCAATGTCTGCATTTTTTTCCTGGCTCCTGTTTCCTAATTACATGTTAAGGCAGATTACTGGATCTCATCTTGCCCTCCCCTTACAAACCCAGAAACAGTGAAACTGGCCTTCAGAAATGGCTGAGAACCAGCCTCGGAAGAGTCCATGAACTCTGACTATATCATCTTTTCTCCCCACCTAGCATTTCCCCGTTCTTATCTCTGCTTTCATTAGGCATTATCTGAGGAAAAGATCTCCCATCTGTGTTTTAAAAAGTTATACACAAAAAAATGTAATGAGGGCAGGCGTGCTGGCTCACACCTGTAATCCTAGCACTCTGGGAGGCTGCGGTGGGAGGATCACTCGAGGTCAGGAGTTCGAGACCAGCCTGAGCAAGAGCAAGACCCCGTCTCTACTAAAAATAGAAAGAAATTATCTGGACAACTAAAAATATATATATGTATATATATAGAGAGAGAAAAAATTAGCCTGGCATGTTGGCACATGCCTATAGTTCCAGCTACTCAGGAAGCTGAGGCAGAAGGATTGCTTGAGCCCAGCAATTTGAGGTTGCTGTGAGCTGGGCTGACGCCACAGCACTCTAGCCTGGGCAACAGAGCGAGACTCTGTCTTAAAAAAAAAAAAAACTGTAATGAGAAATCTAACTCCTATCCCTGCCCCCAGTCACACATTCTCTCCTCAGGGGAGCTGCTGGGAGCAGTTTCTTTGACTCTCCAGATTTATTCTCTGCATATAGAAGCATCTACATCTGTGTGTCTTCCTGCATTTTTTTTTTTTTTACAGAAATGGTAAAAACAAACACTTTGTTTCTTCCCATAACAATATATTCAAGACTTTTTCCCCAATTTGGAAGGTCACATACTTTATACCTTCATTCTTTAGTCATTGAGTAGATACTTCTTGACTTACTATGTGCCAGGCACCTTTGTGACCCATGGGAGACATGCAGTCCTTACTATGCCATTGTAGATATTTCCTGTGAATTACTTCTTATAGGACTGGTGTGCTTGTCTCTGAGGGTGCTGAGCACCCTCAGAGCCAGATTCAGGCGTGCAGGGAAACTAGTGAGTGACAAATGAATAAGAGAGGATGGAATTTGGCTCTAAAGAATTAGGAAATAAAGACATTTGTTTAGAGGCATGTTAGAGAAGAGAATCCTTCTTCCTTTTAAGCCACATATGACTAATCGTCAGACTTAGTTTTATTTGGTAATTTCAGTTAAACTTTTGAAACATTTATATTAGAGTTTTCAATTAATTTTTTCAGGGTTAGAAATTTCAGAATGACTTTTTAAAAAAATTGGCTCCATTATTACAAATTAGTTTTTCTTAAAGAAGCCTTATTGCACTGTAAAATATTGCCTGTAGGAAACTTTGAACTGTATCTCTAGGCTTTCTTAACTTTGCCCCTCTGTCCTTGCCACAGCCCAGATGCTGCTGATAGTACCTCTTTCGATGTCCAGTTAGGAGACATTATCCTGACGGCAACAGATGGACTCTTTGACAACATGCCTGATTATATGATCCTTCAGGAGCTAAAAAAGTTAAAGGTAATTAACTCAAAGGTTAGCCTTTGGAAACAGTGGTCCTCTCTGGACAGCTGAGTTTTATTGACTCAGTTGCATTATCTCTTTGTAGTTGTGGAAAAGAATATTTTGTGAACTTTAGGAAAATAATAATAGTTCTAATCTTTCAAGCAATTATAAACAGAAATATTTACCATTGGAGAACTTGCGAGAAAAAGAGCCCTTCACAGGGGTGGTAAAAGTAGGAAAAGTCCAGATGAAGACATTTCTTGTTTGTGCTTTTATTTGTATTTTAATGATGTTTAATAGTGTTGGCTCCTGGTTACCTTTTTCTCCTCTTACTCTTATAACACACCCAGCAGGTATTGAGGCTGGGAAAGATAGGAAACAGTCAAACCAGAGCCAGCCAAGGGCAGCAGGCAGCTAGGAGCCTTGATGTGGCCTGAGCTGTCACCAGTTACGAAACAGTGCAGGCCTTCTCCCATACAGAGGGTGGAAGGAAGTAAAAACCAGGCTTTCCATATATTCCTGGCTTTGTGAATGTACTAACTCTGGAAAAAAATGAATCTTTTCTCATGATTCTTTAACTCTGAACAGTATGACTTAGGGTAAGTTTCTTAAAACTGTTTAAGCAATATTTTCCTCACCTGTAAAATGAGGAGCAATAATGGTCCTATTTTATAGGGTTACAGTAAGGATTGACTAACACTGTATATAGGAAATCCTTGGTACTATGCCTTGTCTGCCGCCTTCAGTCAATGTTAGATGCTTGTTTGGCAATGGTGGTGAGCAGAAATGACATGTCCCTGTCTACATGGAGCTTACATTCTAGTGGGGAAAAACAGATAATACAGAAAAGTAAATCTGATGTAATGTTGATGGTTAATAAGAAAAATAAAGCAGATAAGGGAATAGAGAGTAGCGAGTGCTGCTACTCTAGATAGATTGGTCAGGGAAGGCCTCTTTGAGGAGGTGACATTGAAGCAGAGACCTGATATTGTATAAGTAATATATTGTTACTTATACTGAAACCTTAGAACGTTAGAGCTGAAATGGACCTCGTGTTCCCATCCCATTTTATAGATGAAGAAGTTGAAGCAGCAAGGATAAAGGTGTGGCTCAAGATGACACAGCTAGACAGAAATCTTTCATCATGATATAAAATTCTGAAGGTATTTTCAGTAGGGCAACTGGCAGCTCTTACTTGGAGAGCAAACTGTGGTTGGCCAGTGGTACATTCCCAAGCAGGGAAATTTTTGAAGTCAGCCTTAAAATGGTATCAGAATCTGCCTTGTCAATCTATCCATTTTAGCACGAATACCTTAAGAATTTGAAATGGGGAAAAGCAAAATGAAAATCCAAATTCAGGGTCCAAGGCCACCCTAGCAAAGGACTTTCTGATTGATATCCTATGCAGGCAGCACTAGCATAATGTTTTAATGTATTCTCTAACTAGAATAAAACTTCAAGCCTGGCATGGTAGCTTATGCCTGTAATCCTAGCACATTTAGAAGCTGAGGTGGGAGGATCACTTGAGGCTGGGAGTTTGAGATCAGCCTGAGCAAGAGTGAAACCCTGTCTCTACAAAAAATAGAAAAATTAGCTGGGTGTGGTGTCGTGTGCCTATAGTCTCAGCTACCTAGAAGGCTGAGGCAGGAGAATTGCTTGAGCCCGGGAGTTGAGGTTGCAGTGAGCTATGATGACACCACTGCACTATAGTCCAGGTAACAGAAGGAGATTCTGTCTCAAAAAAAAAAAAAAAAAAAAAACTCAAAAAACTTCAATAGTGGAAAATGTGGTTAGATAAATGTTACTGTCTTAAAAAGTGATAATTTGCAAGAAATACACTTCCATGCAGAAGTCATGTGAAGCATTATGGTAAAAATAACTCCCTCACCCTTTCATCTTAGAATTCAAATTTTGAGAGTATACAACAGACTGCAAGAAGCATTGCTGAGCAAGCTCACGAGCTGGCCTATGATCCAAATTATATGTCACCTTTTGCACAGTTTGCATGTGACAACGGATTGAATGTGAGAGGTAAGCTTTCTTTGGGCAGGTCATAGGGACTAACTGAGGACGTCATGTCAGTGGAGCGGGAGTGTTCTGGGCTCTGGGTGGGACTGGGTAGGTGTCCTCTCCTAGCCTCCCAGCTGTGCACCAGTGGCCTTGAGCAAGGTCAGGAGAGTGAGAGCAAGTGCATGTGGTCATGCCTTCCCCTCAGAGGGTGCCCTTCAGAACCGGACTTCATTGGCTACAGAGGCAGGCAGAACCTGAAGCCCTTTGTTGCCACCACCACACTGCTTGGACCTGAGCCCAGAAGGCCTCCAAGCTCTGCCTGGAGGGCCTGGACATTCCTGACAGTTTAACATTCTGCCCTTCACGTGTCTGACATTTCACTTCTCCCTTCCTCTGGCTTTGTGGGACTCGTTGACAGTCTTTGCCTGCCAAATTGCCACAGCAGGTTTTGAAAAGGGAAGCAATGTGAAACTGTCCTTGACTGAAGAGTCCTTCTATCTCCTGCATGATATGTGTGTGACTTTGGGAGCAAGCCAGTGAGTGGCTCAGTCTCAGGGCAGGACCTGTTGGTGCTAGCATATCAGAACTAGTGGAATTGGTCAGTTTCTTGCTGATGTAATATTATGACATGTAAAACATTTCTTAGCCCTCCAGGAAATGTTAAAATAGAAAAAGGCACATGCCATAGCTGTTTGGCAGATTAGAATGCAAGGCTATTCCTAGTTTCAAAACATTGGATATATTTGTCCAAATTAGGATTGTGGATAGAAGCTCGTAATTCTCTCCTCCGATTCACTGTGATTGATGTAAACAGAGGACGTACTGGCCAATTTAACAAAGCTTCTATTCTAAAGGAGCAGGGAAGGTTTTGGGGTTTTTTGTTTGTTTGTTTTTAAGCTTCAGTTAAGTTACATATAGTTTCTTCATGTTTTTTGTTTAACCATTTTTCTTTTTTCTACTAGGGGTATATTGACAAACCTAAACTGCCTAAAATGCAAGCATCCGTCTCCTAGTACTTATGTAGGCCCACGGTTTTTATTATTGACTTTCCTTTTAAAATACACTGATTTATCTGTGTTGTAGGTGGAAAGCCAGATGACATTACCGTCCTTCTTTCAATAGTGGCTGAGTATACAGACTGACTCACCGAGGTGTCAACTCCTGCCTTTCCTTTCATCATCCTAAATTTCCCCTGCCGTGTGTGCTGATCCTGCTGGCAGGACCACGTTTCTTTGCCACTGATCTCAATGGCCAGTGATGTAAGCCTTTTGCCTGTCTTTTTGAGACCCTTTGAGATCCTTGTTGAGAACCACTACTGTCATTGACTAGCTCGTGTCTGCTGGCAGCAATTGAAGAGAATCAAGATTTGAAGATTGGCCTTCATTTCCCATTGTCCTTTCCATGATGGGGATGGAGGTGTTCAAAGCCACTGTGGCTATTACTTTTCAAAAGTAGTTGAAGCATTGAAAATTAGTAATGTTGGTAAAGTGAATTCAAAATTAGTGTGCTAAAGGGATTTTAAAAGTCTAACACAAATCGTACATAATGATACATCTATGAGAAGCATACATTATTCATCAAAAGAAATGTTACACATGTACTACACAGGCATAGTCTTTGTTAGGACAATTGGGTGTGGCTTTATGTTTTCATTATAAACTCCTGTTTTTCGGGGGCTTATAATTCTGCTCTAAAACATTGCTCTGGGCTATAAAATTTTGATCCCAGGAGCTTTTTTGTTACAGATTAGAAGAAAAATTCATTTTAGTTCCATGGATGCAAATATGTCATGCTTTAAAAAAAAAAAGTGCTTGTGTTCCTATGAATAAGTTTTGGCAGTTTGTTGATTAGCCCAAATCACAGGCTGTGACCTGACCTCCCGGAGGGGTGGGGGAGACTCCATACCAATATTTTTCAATGGAAATATTACTCAAGACTGTAAAACTCCTCAAAGCCTAGAAATTTAATGTTATGGCTAAAATTCCTCCCAGCTGTCTGATAGGATGCTCCTGTATGGTAGTACTAGGCCCACAGGCCTAATGGGTTCAGAATAGACAGCTGTAACTGAATTTTGTTGGCTTTTAATGGTCATGCTACCTACCCATAGTCTTGCTCTCAGACCTTTTATTAGTAGCCTTGCTTTCTATAGAGCATGCACTAAATCCCATGAGTCTATGTGGGAAGAGCACTGTGTGCAATGGCAGCAGCACAGAATTCCACAAGCAAGACTCCTAGTGATGATCTGACATTTGCAATTGCCCCCAACAGAAATTTAGGGGTTTCTGAATCAAGCTTAATGTTTACAGTTTCCAAATAGCCATTTTGCAGTGTATATTTCCTTATAAAACTACCCCGCATTCAGTTTTCCCATTATCTGCAAGCTCAAACTTATTTTTAAGGTTTGTGTACAAGTTGACTGCTGTAAAGATATATATTTTTGGGTCAGTTTTTTTCCTTCATTAACTTGGTGGTAGAAAATTATATATACTTAGAGATCCTTAAATTAAAGCCATGTTTTATATATAAGTCAGGTAACATTGGTGTATAGATGAGAATGCAATTAAACCGGATGAGAATCTACTTGAGAATATAGAAAGTCTTTTTCTCTAAAGGAGATACTGACTCCCTGGTTTATTGCATTAAAACTTATGTTTGAGGTTACCTCAACTTGTGTTAAAAGATTTTGTTTTGTGAATTTGTACTGTATATTTGAGTAACTGTCAAGCTTTTGTTTTATTTAAAATTGTTTAACATGTACCATGTACATGTCATTACTATATTTCAATGCATCATGCTTGTAACAGGCATTTCATTTATAATAAGAATGAGTTATTCATTTGTAAGCCGTTCAGTAATTTATCTACTATTCCTAAATTGGCATAATGTTAGATATCTATTTTGAATCACCTTTAATTACATGTCAGAATGCCTTAACTACCCTAACTTGACAAAACAGAATTCTTTGATAAAGGAGATGGGGAGGGGAGGGTGTGGAGGGAGACTATTTAAATAAGGAGAAGTCATCATGCTCTGATAAAACATGGAAGCATGAGTGGCAAGTGGTGGGGTATTTATTTTGCACAAATTATTTGCAGTCTCTGTGTATTTAAAAAGTAAAGGAAGTTGCATCCAGAAGGGTTTTGTTGGAAGGAATACATTTATATTAGGACTGACAACTTCAGCTCTTTTGTTTGGGTTTTTAATTAATTTTGGTCAGAGGTTTGTAGCCTTATTTGTGATCTGGATATATTTTGGATTCATTTTCCAATGCCTACATTAAATTCCTGGTAAGAGCAGAGCTGGTCAATTTACTGGTTTCTCTCTGCTCCCATTTAACCTATCAAACACAATCTTTGTAAGCTAGATTGGTGGTGTTTTACGTAACTCATTTAATCAACTTACTTTTTTGAGAAATGATTGTTAGAAATTGACAGTGTGTTTGTTCCAGTGACACTGAAAATAGTGGGACAAGAATTGAGTTTCACAGTGGAATTGACTTTGGAGCTGGCCTGTAGATTAGTGACATAAAATATTTTCTCCATTTTCTTCTTCCCCGTCTCCTTTTTGTGTTATGCACTTAATTTGATGACTGCCGGGTGTCAGGGGGAGTGCTGCTTAACAAGTAACTCTCCTCCTACTCTCAGTGGTCAGAGACTGTATTGGACCCATAGTAGAATTTTCCAGGTCACAGACCTAAGCTTCCATGGAGTGTGACTCAGCTATACCACTTGGTGGGTCTGATTCTGATCCCGATGTGTGTTAATTGTATTTTAAATCAAGCAGTATGCACACGTGAGCATACACACACACACTTGCCTCATGTAATGGACTTTTATAACAAAAGAGAAAATTTGGATTTCTAAATTACAAATGGCAAATTATTTATCCCTCTCTGGATGCACCAAAGACCAGTAAAGTTTATAGCTTTTCCATCTATATTTATAAAGCAATACTGTATTATAAAAATCAATATTTTTATCACATGCTTGAAATTTTTATTTTGTTCTGTTTTAAAATGTGCACTCTAAACATATCAGAACCTTATTTCTTCCTATGAACTTAAGCTGCCTGCGCACAAAAAAAAAATCTTACCAAATGGAGATGCAGTAGAGTCCATAGGCTCTTAAAAACTGAAAGAAGAAATGAGGGGGGAGAAAACAAGTTATGTGTCCTGAATTACTGTACTCGCTTGACGTGGTTGATGGGTACTAAATCACAGAAGAATCCATTCCAGGTGTGAATGTCTAGAGGTTGGGCTGTGTCTAGATTAGAAGCTCGATTTCAAGCTTTGCATGATGGGAAAGCGTGCTCTCCTATCAGCTGCTTTTGTTCTGGATCGAACAGTAGCCTGAAGATGGAAACCACCTTCAGTACCACCAGCCCACCACATCTAGTAACAAGGCAGGAATCGTGGGGATTTGCTGAGTCAGCTTTGAGTGTTTGGGAGATTGTAAACAAGACTGGCTAGAATTGTAAACGTTTGTACTTGTGGATGAGTTCATGGTTCCTTGTCACCTTATACCAGCTATCTTTGGTAGAAGCTACAGCATTCGGTTTCTCTGGAAACTGTATCATATTTTTTGCATTTAACCAATTTTACAATATCAACCAAAATCTGCACATAAAACAAAATGCGAAGCAGAAAATATTTGGATTCTATTTGTAAAAAAAAAAATTAATTTCTTTGCAAAATCGAACTTCTCAACTAAGAAGTGTCCATGTCAAAATTTTAACTGTTAGCAGGTAGTTTGTGGCAAAGATGGCTAAATAATGAAGCAAATTTGAATCTGTGTATACTAATGAGCTGCTTTTTTCTGTTGAGACTATCATTATTTGTCTTACCCAAGATGCAATTACCTGAATTGGATGTCTGAAATATAAACTTATGCAGGAATAGTTCTGTAAATACATTTAAATAAACTGTAAAGATATTTAATAAATATAGTATTTATACTAATCTATATACTCCTTTTGGTTTGAATAGTAACTAATTAAGACACCAGCCTTTGATGCTGACTGAGTTTGTTGGTCTCTATCAAGTCCTCATGTCAGTCTAGCAGTGAATCTGTACTTGAGAGCTGTCATTTTCCGTCCATTACTATAACTGCCTTAGCTCTTTTTCACCAGCTGGTTTACTACATCACTTAGCTTCCTCAAAACTTCATCAAAACAGACTGACAATTGAACATAAAATATAGAGGTTTTCCCAGCTGAGGCTTTGCACCTACCGAACAGTATAGAGTGAAGCTACCCAAAAAATCTGGTGTACAGTCACGCATCACTTAACAGGAGGGATATGTTCCGAGAAATGTGTGGGTAAGTAACGTGGAGTCACTGTGAACGTCACAGAGTGAATTACACAAACCTAGACGGTATAGCCTACTACACACCTAGGCTATCCAGTGTGGCCTGTTGCTCCTAGGCTACAAACCTGTGCAGGATGTTACTGTACTGAATACTGTAGGCACCTGTAGCACAATGATAAAGATTTATATATCAAAACAAAAGGTACAGTAAAAATATGGTATAAATAACAGATTTAAAAATGGTACACCTGTACAGGGCTGCTCCATTATGATCTTACGGGACCACCGTCATCTGTGTGGTCAGTTGACTGAAAAGTTACACAGTGCACGATTGTATTTAAACTTAGCACTCTTGTATCTGCGTTCTAAAATCCAAAGTGTATACAATTTAACAGTGTAACCAGATTGTTACTGATGATGATGCTTTCAAGACCTGGAAATGAACTGGAAACTTCATCTTCAGTAAGGAGACCCTACAGTGTTACTCTTGTGTATAAAAACTCTCTGTGGACCAGGCCTGGTGGCTCACAGCCTAGAATCCCAGTGCTCTGGGAGGCCAGGGCGGGAGGATCACTTGAGGTCAGAAGTTCCAGACCAGCCTGAGCAAGAGCGAGACCCCGTCTCTACCAAAAGTAGAAAAAATTAGCTGGGCACAGTGGCGTGTCCCTATGGTCCCAGCCACTTGGGAGGTTGAGGCAGGAGGATCACTTGAGCCCAGGAGTTTGAGGTTGCAGTGAACTATGAAGACACTACTGCACTGTATGTCTTAGGAATATCCGAAATTCAGTGTTAATCATCAGTGTAAGCATAAGACATATAAATATCTTCATCCTACAATGTGAAAGGACTTAGTTGAAATTATGTGGGCATTGCCAATTTCCACAAAAAGCTTGGTGAAAGCCCATTTTCATTCACTGAGGAACATCTTGGGATGAACTTGAGTTTTTATTAGGTTATTGTGGGTAGCTATGACTCATTACTAAGCTACAAGAGCCAAATTCATTCTGGTTTCAGTGAGAACTCTATTCAGTTCTAAAGCATACTAATCCACTCAGCCACCTTTATGAATTTCTCACAAAATCTGAAGTATAATTGCTTGCCAGTTAACACTTCGGGTTTGATGGTTTCACAAGATTTAACAATGAGATATTACAGAAGTCTCCTTTGTCAGGTTATAGTCGACTGTAAACAGGTTTGGGGGAGGGGAAGGCACACACAGTAAGATATTACATAACAATGTTTTTGAGCCAGATTTTTTTAGTCCATTTGTGCAGGTAAAAAGCTAATTCTTAAAGGGCCCAAGAGCAGAGACATTTGTCTTACACCTCATTCCATTCCAAACCCAGGCTTTCTTGGCAGTGGAGGTTGCTGTTCTGCGTCAGATAATATGGAATTATTTGGCATCGCTTCCATTAAATTCTTTTCTGCATCACACTGCAAAATAAAAAATCACATCTGAAAATCAGAACAATTTAGAGCTATGAAATAAAATTATGCAATATATAAAAAGACAAAGTGAGGGGTAACTATATTTTTATTGACCTTTTTTCGAGGGGTTACTTTACTTAAAATATTAAAAACAATGGACCGAAAAGTCATGGTATTACATGAGAAAAGACTGCATAACTTTTTGCTATCTCTGAAAGTACTAAAACCCAAATGTTGGCAATCAAATACAAAAGATACCTGACTGCTAATGACAGAACTCTTGCAAGCCATCTTGATGCACTCCAAATGGCTGCCGAGGAAAGTTTAAATACCTTTATAAAACTGGCAAAGAAAATGTTAAAAGCTTTTGGGGGAATGTGCATTGAATTGAAGAACTCTAATGGGATTTTTTCCTGCACAGAAAACTCTTCTGCCTCTCAAGTAGCATAATGGATTTAAAGCTAATTACATACACTTGACAAGCAGCTATTTCTAGATATGGTTGTTGTACAAGATGATGTTTGGAAAAGCAGAAGCCCATCCTCCATTTCAAGGAAGTCCAGGACAACATCTTTTACACACTAAATGTGAAAGCTTGTGCTCCAGGTGCAAGTGAGCCAGTCACTGGGCTGGGAGCCGACTCAGCTATCGTTAAGCATTAGAATGTGGAGAAACTGCCATTATTTATGTCCTCTTCACTGTCACTTGCTCTTGCCAGGCTGTCGAAAGGGTGGTTGAAGTGTTCTTGTGGGTCAGAAGAAAATGCTCCAAAGAACATGCAAGAAAACTGGAGGGAAAAAAGTAACTGCATTGTTGATTCCAAAGTGAAAGTTTGTTCATTAAATGCTCCAGGTGACAGCCCCTTTCAGAATCCTGGCCAGTGTGGTATGCCTATCTTTGTTGGCGATGGAACACCCAGAACCTTCATTATTGGCCCAATCAATGCATCCTAAAAGCAAACCTCTCCCTGACTTCAAAGGCACAAGACAGTCTTCGGTTTGGGATCAACAATCCGCTGCTGACTCCCCTCCTCCTGCCGTCAAAACTTCCACGAGGGCTGTGAGGGGCAAAGGGAGCCTCTGCAGGCTGTTGTGGATGAACCAAGCAGTCTTCTCCCTTCCCCTCCTGCTAGGGCAGAAGCCGCCCTTCCTTCCAGACTAAAGCCAGTCCTTCCCGCCCCTGCCTGCCTCTGCATCCCAGCCTCTCCCACGCCTCTATTCTACTGGACAGGAATCTTAGCATTTTCAAATGCTCAAATGTCTCTCATCTTTAAAACACAGAAATAATCTAAGCTCATCCCATTCCCTCCTCCAGCTGTTGCCTTATCTCCCCTATAGAGTTGTCTACACTCACTGTCTCCATTTTCTCATTCTCCTACTCTTTAGCCCTATCTAAAAAAGTTTCTGGCCCCCCAACATCACCAAAACTGCTATTATGGTCACCAGAATTTGCCACATCCTTAAAGTCAGTGCCTATTTTCAGTCTGTATCCCATTTGGTATTCACTCTGACACTTCCTTCACGTGCCTTCCTCATGCCACAACTCTCCCAGCTGCTCTCGGCTCACCTGGTTTGCCCTCTTCTAGCCAGACTTTGAACCAGGGTTTCGCAACCTCAGCACTACTGCCATTTGAGGCCTGATGATTCCTTGTTGTAGGGGCTGTCCTGGGCGTTGGCAGATGGTGGGCAGCATCATTGGTTTCTACCCACTAGATGTCAGTAGCACCCCCTTCCTGAGTTGTGACATCCAAAATGTCTCCAGACAGTGCCCGAGTTCCCCTGGGGCATATAATCACCCCTGGTTGAGAACCACTACTTTCAATGATGGCAGTCTTCTCTGTCTCCCTCCCCAAGAGATTTCATCCATACCCCTGGCTGAAATGACCACCTGTATCCAGGGAGTTTCAAGTTAGAATCTGAACGTCAATCCACAGATTCTACTACCTACTTGATTTCTGCAACTTAACATATTCAAAACTGAACTCATCTTAGTAAGCCTTGAACCTAGTTCTCCAAACCTAAGTCACCCTTGATACCTCCCTTCTTCTTTAACCCCCATAACCAATCCATTACCAAGTCCTGCCAGTTTTACCTTCTAAGTTAACTGTCTACCTCAGCTGCTTCTCTCCATTTCTCATCTAAGGAATCCCCATCTCTCAGATGCTGTGGCCAGGGGACCATTCTTGCCTCATTGTACCCCAGTACAAGCAGCTGCAGCTGAAGTTATCTTGCAAACATTCCACTGTGTCAGGCCTCCCTCTTAAAACCCTTCAAATACTTTAAATACCAACGCGCTTCACATGGCCCTGTACGTGGCTTACGGAACTCCCCCGGCGTGATTTGGCATTCACCTTGTGCCGCTGCCAGCCTGTAGCTGTCTGATCTCCAACCACACTGGCCACCCTCAGTTCCTTAGAACCACCGCCCTCCCTCCCTCCCTCCCGAGGCTCCTTCTCCCATGCCCACTACTTTCTCCTTCCAGCTCAGCTCAAACACCAGTTTGAAAGGGAAGACTTTCTGACCTCTTGGATTGGGGCAATACTACCATCAATCCTCTCAAAGCACCCTGAGCTTTTCCTTTATTGAACATATCAGCTTTTTAAAAACTTATCAGATATATTTATTTAATCATGTGACTATTTTGTTTTATATCTTAGACCCTAGTCCTGATACCCTATACCCCCTCTAATCTATAATCAGGTTTATTTTATTTTTTTAAGACTTGTCAAGTGCAGTAGTGAGAAGGAGGAAAGTAGTAGAACAAGTTCAATCTGTAACTGACTGTGAACAATCAAGTGAGATAACTCACTACCTTTGGACCAGCCTAGAATCAGGTTTAGGAACCTACAAGTTCTAGAAGGAAACATGGATGAATTCCTCTTTCAATTCCATGTTGAAGCCCGGCACGGTGGCTCACGCCTATAATCCTACCACTCTGGGAGGCCAAGGCGGGAGGTAGAGCTTGAGCTCTGGAGTTCGAGACCAGCCTGAGCAAGAGCGAGACCATGCCTCTACTAAAAATAGAAAAAATTAGCTGGGCATTGTGGTGCATGCCTGTAGTCCCAGCTACTTGGGAGGCTGAGGCAGGAGGATCACTGACAGGAGTTCGAGGTTGCTGTGAGTTAGGGTGAGGCCACGGCACTCACCCAGGCAACAGAGTGAGACTCTGTCTCAAAATAAATAAATAAATAATGTTGGAAAAGCTTTCTAACTACTGACAATTCCTGTTTTTTTAGAGACAGGGTCTCACTCTGTCACCCAGATTGGAGTGCATTGGCACAATCACATTTCACTGCAACCTCGAACTTCTGGGCTCAAGTGATGCTCCCACCTCAGTCACCTGAGTAGCTAGGACTACAGGCCTGTACCACCACACCCAGCTCATATATATATATATATATACACACACACATATATATATATATATATTTTTTAGTCAAGGTCTTTCTTGCTCTGTTGCCTGGGCTAGACTGTAGTGATGTCATCATCACTCTCTGTAACCTCAAACTCCCAGGCTCAAGTGATCTTCCTGCCTCAGCCTCCCAAGTAGCTGGAACTACGGGCATGTACCACCATCTCTGGCTGATTTTTCTATTTTTTGTAGAGGTGAGGTCTCACCACACTACTCAGGCTGATCTCGAACTCCTGGCCTCACCACCTTTGGCCTCCCAAAGTGCTGGGATTATAGGCATGAGCCACTGCACCCAGCCCCACTGAGAATTTTTTTTTAATTTATAAATTGGACTATATAGAATGAAAATATTTTGCATGGCAAAAAAACACTTAAAATACAAGTGACAAAGTGGGAGAAAATATTTGCACTATATATCATAGACAAATGGCTAATATCCCCATATATAAAGAATGCCTATAAAAACCCAATAGAGGCCGGGCGCGGTGGCTCACGCCTGTAATCCTAGCACTCTGGGAGGCTAAGGCGGGTGGATTGCTTGAGCTCAGGAGTTTGAGACCAGCCTGAGCAAGAGCGAGACCCCATCTCTACTAAAAAAATAGAAAGAAATTATCTGGCCAACTAAAACATATATATATAGAAAAAAAATTAGCCGGGCATGGTGGCACATGCCTGTAGTCCCAGCTACTCGGGAGGCTGAGGCAGTACGATCGTTTAAGCCCAGGAGTTTGAGGTTGCTGTGAGCTAGGCTGACGCCACGGCACTCACTCTAGCCTGGGCAACAAACCGAGACTTTTTCTCAAAAAAAAAAAAAAAAAAACCAATAGAAAAATGGGAAGAGACATGAATAAACAATTCACAAAAATTATAGAATGGACTTTAAACACATGAAAAGATGTTTAAACTCACTCACAATTAGAGAAATAAAAATTAAAATAACACTGAGCTGGTGCAGTGGCTTGCACCTGTAGACCCACCTATTCAGAAGGCTGAGGTGGGAGGACTGCCTGAGCCCAGGAGTTTGAGACCAGCCTGGATAACATAGTGAGGCCTTGTCTCTCAAAAAAAAAAAAAAAAAAAAAAAAAAAAACCCATACTGAGATACCCAACTATCAGTTTGGCAAACTTTTTTTTAAAGTTTGACAAATGCTGTGTGCCAGGCTGTGGGAAGGGCACTCCTCTCCACGCAGGGAGTGCAAACTGGCACAGCCCCTCTGGAGGGGAATCTGGCAGAACCTCACAACACTACATCTGCAGTCACTTTCTGAACCAGCTGTCCCACTTTTAGCAGTTTACTCTGAAGATACTCTTTGGACATTATGAAAAAACACGTGTAAAAGGTTATTATTGAAAAATACTGAGGGGAAAATCTAAACGCCCACATAGAGGATAATGGTTGAATTAACTATGGTACGTTCACACTTGCAATACAATGCAGTGATTGGGAAAAAATAAAAGAGATAAACCAGGTCAGGTGTGGTGGCTCACACCTGTAATCCCAGCATTTTGGGAGGATCGCTTGAGGCCAGGAGTTCCAAGACCAGCCTGAGCAACACAGTAAGACCCGACCTCTACAAAAATTTAAAAAATTGGCCAGGTGTGGTGGCACATGCCTATAGTCCCAGCTACTCGGCAGGCTGAGACAGGAGAATCATTTGAGCCCCGAGGAGTTTGTGGCTGCAGCAAGCTATGATTGCACCGCTGCACTCCAGCCTGGATGACAGAGCAAGACCCTGTCTTTAAAAAGTTAAGTGTGTGTGTGTGTGTGTGTGTGTGTATAAATAAATACATCAACACACACACACACACATACACACATGCATGCATATATATATTAACTAGCTGTGTCTGCTGAAAGGGCCCAGAAGCAGTGAAACCCCCATACAAAAGAGCACACCTGACACCCAAAAGTTGGTCTCTATCATCTCCAATAAAAGGAACCAGGGTTCCTAGGAGAAATTGCTGACTCCAAGGCTGGGCAAGGGAAGTACAAGAAAGGGCTAGAATACCTGAAGGTTCCAAAAAGTAAGGAAGTGCTCAAAAAATGTTGGAGACATATCAAAGGGACACAGACTCAACCCAAATAGGCTCTTGGTGGCCAAATATGGAGCATTTTGAGCAACAAAATAAATAATGATAGTAATAGATTATGACCCATAGAATAAAATGAATATCTAAGAGGACACAGTAATACAAACAAGTAACTGAATAACAAATAAAGGGCGCAGAATGGGAAGGCCTTTCTTAAAGTAGGGTTTCATCTAATTAATATAGAAAAAATAATAGATCTGACAGAGAAGAAAAGAGAAAAGAAAGGAAAATCACCATTTTGGCAAACATCACAGTAATAACTATTTCTGACAAAAAAGCATCAATGGATTCTTAAAAAAAAAAAAGGAAAAAGTATGAGAAACAAGATATTTACATAGTCTTAAAGTATCTCCCCACGAGATTCTCATTAACAGAAAAACAGTAGCTTGACAGCAGAGAGTGAGTAGATGTCATCTTAACCAGATGACAGAAGTGAACACCACAGATATGGAGACAAATCTCCAACATGTGTCTCCAGACATAAAAACAACCCAATACCACTCTGTTGCATTCTCACAAAAATGCATAGTTAAAATATAATTATGAAGAAATATCAGAAAAATACAAATTCAGGGACATTTTATTAAAGTGTTGAGGTAGAAAAAGACAAAGCAAGATTGAGAAATGTTCCAGATTAAAGGAGACTCTGCTAACCTAAAATGTTAACCGCCCCCCTTTTTTTTAAAGGGACAGGGTCTCTCGCTCTGTCGCCCAGGCTGGAGTGCGGTGGCACCATCACAGCTCACTGCAGCCTCGAACTCCTGGGCTCAAGTGAGCCTCCTGCATCATCCTCCTGAATATATGGGACCACAGGCGTGCGTCAGCGTGCCCAGCTGATGTTAACATTCGAGGAATCTGGGTAAAGGGTATATGAGAATTCTTTGTACTCTTTTTGCAAATGAGTCTGAATTTATATCTTAAAACTTAAAAAATTAAAATTTCATGTGCATGTGTGTATGTGTATATGCATAGAAAGAAGTCTTAAAAGGTAGAGTAATAAGCAAAATATTTGAAGTGATTATCTTTCATTATCTCTTATTTGTATTTTCTGACTTTTCTTCAATGAAATGGTAATTGCACTGTTATATAAAATGTTAACATTTGGAGAGTCTGGGAGAAGGGTATATAGAAATTCGTGTACTATTTTTGCAACTTTTTAAAAGTCTGAAATTATTTTAAAAAGAATAGTTAACAAATGAGCAAACAAATAGGGTGGGCCATATGACGATAAGAATGTTACTAGCATCATAATGGCTATAGCTTTAGTCGGGTTCAAGGACAAGTGGCCTCCAGTATGCATGGCAGACCTTGCTAATCAAGTAGAGATAGAGCTTTGACGTCATTCTCAGCGCAGCCTGACCAACCAAATGACTGGTGTGGGTACCAGAGAGGAAACCTATCTGCTATTCCTGCCATAGGGTATGTTTTATATGGTGGTGGGGGAAGAAAAGAGGGAAGCCATGTGAAGATGATATTAAATGCCCCAAGGAAAGCCCCTGAATGCCATTCCAAGGAGTTTAGGCTTAATCTTATGGGAGAAGCATAATAATCTAAGAGTTTCGGAAGCAGGAGAGTGATACGTAACAATAATAACTAACATTTATCGAGCACAACTATGTGCCAGTTACATCTACTAGCTGAATTTTCACAATTCCATTTAATGAGCATATTATCCCCATTTTACTAATAAGGAAACAGAGCCAAAGGTAAGTAACTTGTCTAAATCACAAAGCTAATAAGTGGCAAGAGGGAGGTTAGAACCCAGGAAGCTGAACTTTAGAGCCGATGCTCTGAATCCACGTCTCGTGGTAGATCTAAGGTTTGGACAAAATCTATTAGTGCACAGTGCAGGAGAGCCAGCGTGGGGGAGGATGGAGGCAGGGAGCCGGGCAGGAGGCCATAGTAGTTCAGGTGGAACTTGATCAGGGTCTACATCATTTACCCATAATGTAATTTCAGCTTTGCAGGAATTTGCCACATTAAGGCCTTCTTTTTAGAATTTAGCGATAGGACGGGAAACCGGAGTAAAGGGTACTGCAATGGTGCTCATGGAGCTGACGATTCTGAATGTCACTTTCCCCAGTGAGGAAACTGCCAACCTTAGTGAATTTCAGGGACCTGGAATAGCAGGAAAATGATTTCCTGTTGTTGCCTGTGAAAAAGTAAGCACAATACGTGTGGCCAAAAAAACAGTAGAGGTAAATGCTTTTGTATAATGAGAACACAGATTTCAGGTTTTGCTTTAGGCCAACCTAGTAAATACACAAGAAAATTGCCCTAGGTGTTGGGCATACAACAGGTACTGAATAAACACTTATGGCATCAAAATGATTAAATTGAGTTTACCACCCAATTCTGCCCCAAAAGTCATATTTAGCATAAGATGGTGACTTCCAAAAATATTATTTCTCCTTTCAAATTTTAATTCTAAGAAACTCGTATTTCCAAATCCCTAATAATAGCAATAGCAAAATGAGCTTGAATAAAACATTAAACATGTAAAATTGGGATTATCAACATTTGAGATACTTTGGAAGCTTCCAGTAAATTATGTTTATCTTCAATTTAATGGATTTCATAAGGTCTAACAGTATAGTATTTTGTGAAGCTTATTACCTCTCTGGCAAAATGCTGGGAATGTAACCAAATGTTATTAACGGGGACACCGCTATGAAGGAATCTGTGATATTTGTTGGGATGACATTTACATGTATACTATTATGAATAAAGCATTTCTCAATCAAATTTGAAAAATAAAATTAGAAGGACACTTATTTCAGGAAACCTTATTTATATAACTTTAGCATATTACTTGTATTCAAAGATATACAATAAACAATCACAATTTATTCTTAAAGACAAGTGACCTAAATCTCTACTTGAATATGCTTTGTTAGAAATTAATGACTGAGCAATTTAACTATTTTCTGTTGATATTCTATGAACTAGACTTTCCTCCATCTGAGAGTAGCTTCATTCAGGATATTAGGAGTGGGCTAGGGCAGGGAGATTGCAAAGGGAGACAGATGATGAGAATTCTTGACTGAGACGTGGTTGTGTCTCAACACTTTGTTTTTACCTTCCTGAGATATGGAGACCCCGGCACTTCCTCTGTGTCACTGACACTGCTTTCTGGTACTTCGTTGATGTCTCCAGCTGCTCTTTCCATTATAGAGTTGCCAGAGTTTCCCAACATAGAGTTGTTTGTGAAAGTCTCATCAGGATAAAGCCTTTTGGGTGTCGCTTTCCTCGAGATACACTCCGGGGCCTGGCTGGTTACATCTTCATCAGCCTTTGCATCTGACTGCCTCCCATCTGACCTGAAGTATTAACCAGGGATTAAATAAATGAACTGCTTACTTTGAAATATATTTTTACATAACTAATGTAGCAATATGGGATGACAATGATAGCACTGGTTTAGGGAATGTATTGAAATAACCCGGAACTAATTATTGAAAGTTAAGATTTTTATATATGATACTTTAGAAATTCTCTTGACAGATTCGAATCTTTCAGTAAAGCAATCTGGGACATCTTGTGATATGATAACAGGACCAAGTTAGAAAAAAAGTTAAATAAATTATAAATGATAAAATGTTATACAGTCATTAAAAATCATGTTTCCAAGTCATAATTAGTGATATTAGACCAAGCCTACAATATATTTATGGGGGAAAAAAAGGATAGTTACATGATCCCAATCTTGTTTTAAAATATAAGTATATGCAAAATAAAAAATCTGAAAGAAAATACAATGAGCTAAAAAGTTCATAGTAGCTATCTCTGGGTGGTGCAGCTAGGGGCAAGTTTTATTTTCTTCTTTGTACTTTTCTCTATTTTACAAATTTCCCACAGTAACTTTGTTTTACTTATAATGAAGCATCCCTTTCTTCCAAAAAAAGTTATTACAAAAAAATAAATAAATAAAAACCAGCCTGGGCAACATGACAAGACCCCATCTCTACAAAAAATTTTAAAATTAGCCAGGTGCCTATAGTCCTAGCTACTTGGGAGGCCAAGGCAGGAGGATCACCCAGCACTTCAAGGTTACAGTGAGCTATGATCAGGCCACTGCACTCCAGCCTGGATGACAAAGCAGTGAGATCCTGCCTCTTAAAAAAAAGAAAAGGAAGAAGAAGAAAGAAAAACAATAACTATTCCTATATTTGAGGACAAATTCTAGGGAGTAAATATAGACTTTCCTGTGAAACTTAACACTATCGCTCCTAAAAAAAACTAAAAATTGGAAATGAGTTTTGGGTAACAACACAGATAAACCAGACAGTCCTGTTAAATTCTGGTCAGAAGAGAAAAAGCAAACATCTGATGCAAGATTGGTGATGTTTCTATGCTGCAGTGAGATCTCATCACTACAGCTCCTCCACATTCTGTCAAAAGTTCTGAGCTTCTAATCTTTCACTCCTCAGCTGTTTCCTAGGTGAATGCCACTGAATTATTTCAGAATAAGACTGTGATGGCTTTTCCCAACCAATAATGAAGTTAAAACACAGCCTTACCTTTTTCGCTTCTGTGAAAGGCACAGGGATTGTGGCGAGGATGCCCTACTTGGCTCATCATCTAATGTAGCCAAAATAAAGTTAGCTTCCACTAGCATATCATCAATACTTAAAGCCATAGGCCTAAAAGGGCAAAGTCAGAGCAAAAATAACACTCATTTTCTGGTGGACATTAGGAACACATTAGAAAATGATACGTAATTCTGGAGTAAAAAGAAACAGAAGTAGATATCCTTTTTGTGTTTTCACAAATTAACACAGTCCTGAGAGCTGAAAGGATCCTTAGAAATCATCAGATCCAATTTTATAAAACACATCTTAATCTAATCTCATTTAAAATGTTAGTTCTGAAATATCAGTATCATAGTTTCATAGAGATCTAACTTGTTTAAGCCATGCATAATTTTCTAATTAAGCAATTTATTCAGCACCATGTGACATTTATGAATGTTTCACTCTGAAGAAGAATATATTTCAATCAAGTTACCAATTAAAAAATGCCAATGTTAGCAGCATCTTTCAAAATTTTAGTTTGATAAGTGTTGCTAGGGAAGTTAAGGAATTCCTGAGGTGTTAATCAATTTCAAAATGATCCAAAGGGTTTTATTATCCATATATAACAAAAGAAAAGAAGCAAACTCAGAAAAGTTGCTAAGGACCTACTTCCCAGGAAAATCAAAATGAATAGATATAGGAGCATGTGTAACTTCTGAAAATGTCAGCATTCCCTGAAAGAAGAAAAGAAGAAAAAAAAACCCTTGAAATCTTTATTAAAAACAAGTGAAAATTTGAATTTTAATTTAATGCACATATTTGTTTACTTTCAATTCCTTGAAGCAAAATGTTATTTCAGTGTTCACTCCAATTTGAAAGAAGTCAAACTCTTCCGGGCCAACAAACATCTCACTGTACACAGAATTGGTAAAATCTGCTCAATATTACAAGAAAACAAAGAATAAAATTAGTTCCAGAGGTTATTTCTTAAATTTTAATACAAAAATATAACCATAAGTGGTAGGTTAAATCTAGCCACAAATTATTTGACATTGCTTCATTGAGAGGTGGGGCCTACGTCTATGTCTGCTCCCTTTGAATCTGGGTGGCCTTATGGACTGCTCTGACCAATAAAGTGACACTGTGGCAGTTTCTGGGCCTTAAGAGACTGGCAGGCTGTGCTTCCTGTCCCCTGAAACACTGACTCTTGGAACTCAGCCACCATGCCACATCAAGTCCAAGTTACGTGGAGAGGCCACATGTGTGTAGACACTCTGGTTCAGCCCAGCTGAGACCCCAGCATCAATTATGAGCCGTGTGAGTACACCACCTTCACACCTCCAGATGATTCCAGCCCCAGCCACTAACTACAGCTGCATGAGAGACCCCAAGTGAGAACTGCCCAGCTAAGCCCCATCAACACACAGAACCATGAGAGATAATAAAGTATTGTTTTAAGCCACGATGTTTTGGAGTTATAGGCTTGTTATAAGCAATAAATGGCCAGAATACCATAAAAGCTAATTTATTCTAAAAGGAACTACTATGTATGAATAGAGTTTACATATAATAACAAAGTCATTATATTTTATTTAATTCATTAGATCCCATTTTGTTTTAAAAATATTAACATAAAATAGATGTGGCATACTAAATTATAAAACATGGCTTAAAAAGTGAATTTTTAAAAATTTTAATTGTGGGCCAGGCGAAATGGCTCACATCTGTAATCCTAGAACTCTGGGAGGCTAAGTGGGGAGGATCATTTGAGCTCAGGAGTTTGAGAACAGCCTGAGCAATAGCGAGACCCTGTCTTTACAAAAAATAGAAAAATTAGCCAGGTGTGGTGGTGCGTCCCTTAGTCCCAGCTACTCAGGAGGCTGAGGCAGGAGGATCACTCGAGCCCAGGAGTTTGAGGTTGCAGTGAGCTACAATGACACCACTGTACTCTAGCAGGGGCAACAGAGTGAGACTCTGTCTCCAAAAAAAAAAAAAAAAGTGCTGCCAGGCACAGTGGCTCATCCCCATAATCCCAGCACTTTGGGAGGCTGAGGTGGGAGGATCGCTTGAGGCCAGGAATTTGAGACGAGTCTGGGCAACAAAGCAAGCCCCATCTCCACAAAAAAAATTTAAAATTAGCCAGGCGTGGTGGCACATGCCTGTTGTCCTAGCTACTTGGGAGGCTGAAGCTGGAGGATCACTTGAGCCCAGGAGCTTGAGGCTGTGGTGAGCTATCATAGCGCTACTGCACTCGAGCCTGGGTGACAGAGACTTTGTCTCTAAAAAAAAAATAAATAAATAAGTCCTTATAGTTTTAATTTTCTTCAATGAACATGAATTATGTAAATAGTAAGAACAAAGGTTAAATGATGTATTTTTTAAAAGGACCAGACAATATTATAAATATACATTAATCTCAAACAAGAAGGTTCATGTCACTCCTAGTATGTTAACAGAGAAGAAATACAATAATATTAGATAATTGGGTCCCCAGTCAACCATAACTATGACTACTCATTAGGAAGCTACTCACAGGGACAGTGTCTCCTAGTTACTAAACGGCCATCTTTATTGAGAGATGGCATGATGGAACATAAAACAGACCCTTTCACTAGCCAAGCATGTATTTTCCAGATCGTGCCCTCCTGAGGGCCCAAACAGAATGCTGGATGAGCCTTGAGGGGAGTGAGGACAGCACAGTGTTAACAAGCCTCTGCCTGGAGCCCACGATGAATGCAGATCATGAGCCACCGCTTGCTAACTGTGTGACACCAGGCAAGGCACATAGTTTCTCTGGCTTCAACCTCGTCATGTGTCAAATAGGGACAGTAATAGCGCCTACATCACAGAGTTGTTACGAAGATCAAATGAATTCATAAATGTAAATGACTTAGAACAGAACCTGGCACGAAGTAAACACCACGACAGTCATCTGACCCAATTTAAGCCCTGGTTCCACTGATTTTTCACTTTAAAATAATGCGGTTCCTTCCCTGCATTTTCTCTTCACTGCTTTCAGCAAAAACAAATTATCCAGGAGCAAAGAGTCTCAAACAGCTTGTGGTGCGAAAAGACCCTAGCAAATTTTCTTGATACCAAAACTCCTGATTTAATTGTGCCTCAGTTTCTCCATTCCATCTAGATAACTCTTGGAAGAGCTGGCTTAAGAGAGTAATGACATTTCCTGCCCTATGTATCTGCTATCTGGAATATATGTTACATTTCTAATTCAAAGTTGCCTTTTCTTATGTCATCTAAATCATCTCAATGGGATTGGTGGCCTCTTAATTCTTCTTTATATTAAACACAGAGCAGGGTAAAGAAAGAGAAATAGACCTTAAAATCTTAACTGAAAATATATTTTTCTCTGTAACTATTCTGATTTTAAAACAAACTGAATTTCAAAGCCAAATATTTTAATTACTGATTGTGTTAAACTTTCTGGATCTCTTATAATGTTTCTGACCTTTCTACATCTTACTGCTTTTTAGACAATAATAAATATTATGCCACCAATATTTACTGTATGGTTAGTGATCAAGAGAGCCAGGAAGGAATAATCCATCAAAGCACCATGACAGATAACCCTTACCCATTGATTCTTCATTAGAACTCTTGAGACAAAAATTCAGTGGAGTCACAGCAAGAGTAACTTCCTCTTGACCAGACGTAAAAAGAACAATTGCCTCAGCAAGCAATCTATAAAATGTAAAGAACAGTATTAACATCATTTGCAAAATAAACAGAAAAATATCACCTTATTAACTGGGATTCAGATCTTTAATCTGGAAATAAATAGGTTGGTTGGCCTGCATTTAGAAAAATTTACCCAAAAGGCCTATCTTCTTTCTTATATATGAACTGCTATATTTTTAGTATATTTTTAAATAGTAACTCTATTTGAAGGCTGAGAGAATAGCAAAATATATCCTTAGTAAAACATGTGAAAGCTATAGTATGAACAAAACACCAGAATAAAATATCTTTAATTCTATGTTTTTGTGTGCCCAATATATTTTTAAAAATTGACATGAAATCATACTCTAAAGGTAGATAGTAGAAAATACCGCTGTTCAAACACAGATCAAATGAATTATAATCTGTTGGGGACTCAGCTGTGAGCTAGAGGTTTACAAGCAGTCTGCTCTTGTATTCTCTCCTTCTGTTACTTCTCTCAAGTGTTATCTGTTACTTCCAAGTTTCTCTCGACATCCCAAATGTCCTTTTACCCTGAGCTTCCTTTTTTAAAAAAAAGCTTTACTGAGATGATGTAATTCACATACAACACAATTCACAAATTTAAGGTTGCCTGATTTGCATTTCCCTAATAACTCAATGATATGGGGCATCTTTTCAAGTGCTTTTCCATTTGTACATCGCCTTTGAAGAAATGTCTATAAAATCCTTTGCTCACTTTTTAGTTAGGTTGTCTTTTTATTAGGGCATTGTAAGTTCTGCATTCCTTTTGAAACTGAGGTGTTGCTAGATAAAAATGAAATCTTCTGAATTTATGTAATCTTGGTGTCAAGCTGATGATAGACATTAGCTTAGCAGTGTTTCTTGATGTCAAAATGTCAAGAACACCTACCAAATCCATTTGGGAACTTTTCCAGTTAAGGGGGAAGTGTTATACAAGATTCCAAATAACTTGATACAAAAAATTGACAGCATGAATGTGCAATGCAAAAGGAAAGAAAACTGCAAATTGCTAATAAATATATGGAAATATTCAAACTCACTAGTAATAAAGAAAACACAACAATAAAGAACATCTAATAATACCAGGTTGGCAAACCTATCAGGTTGGCAAAATTATTTAAAAATCGATTATATCCTCTACTTAAAAGGATTCTCCTACACTTCTGGTAGGAACGTAAACTGGCACGAACTTTTGAGATGGCAATTTGGGTAGTCAGTATCTATGCAAATTTAAAATTTGTGTCAGCCTTTGACCCACCCAATAATTCCTTTTATATGATTCTATCTGTGTTAGGCAGCCTGAAAGATGGCCCCAATGACTGCACCTCCTGGTATTCATGTTTTCATATAATCCTCTCAACCCTGAGTGCAGGCTGGACTTGCAGATTCACTTGTAACAAAGAGAAAATGGCAGAAGTAGTGAGATGGAAATTCTGAGATTAGGTTATAAAAAGACCACGGCTTCCATCTCAGGGGTGCGCTCACACATGCTCTCTCTCTCTCTGATTCCCAGCTCCCATGTTGTGGGGGCACTCATGCAGCCTACAGAGAGGCCCACGTGGCAAGGAACTGAGGTCTACCAGCAACCACATCAGTGAGCTTGGAAGTGAATCCCCAAGTCGAGCCTTCACATGAGACTGAAGCCTGACCTGACAGCTTGACTCCAACCTCATGAGACCTTGGGCCAGAAGCACCCAGCTAAGTCACACTTATTACTATAAAGTAATAAATGTCTGATTTTTAAAGGCTCTAAATTTGGGGGAAATGTGTTCCACAGCAATAGATGTCTAATACACTAGCCTATGTACCACTAGCAGCATTGTTTGAGTTAGTATAAAGTTGGAAACAGCCTAAATTTGCACCAATAAGGTAATTGGTAAGTAAATTATGATTCAGTCATATAACGAAAATTATGCAACCATCCAAAAGAGTAAGACTGATTTAAGTGAACTGATATAGAAAAATGCTCACAATATATTAAGTAAAGCAAGCAAGCTGTAAAACAACATGGATCGTAGGACATTTTCTTTGAAAAAATTATGTGTCTAGTATGTGATATAAATGAGAGAGACAGGTACAGAGGAGGAAATAGCCACAGCCATAGGGACAGAGAGAGTTACAGAGATACCAAATTGTGACTAGAGGTTACCCTGCTGCGTGGCGCACAGGGCATGTGGAGGAGAAAGACCACATTTAGTACCTTTGCTGTCGTCTATATATTTTGGATGTATTAAAAAGAGCATGTATCACTTTTGTAATGTAAAAAATGAGGATAAAACATCTTTTGGGTCACAAAGTAATGCTAATTAATGTTTAATGCTACCGCTGAACTGAACAACAGGGCATACTTTCACTGATAAATATGCTTCACTTACTATCTACAGAAAAACATGTAACACTTGGGGATAAAATCAGTTCACATAAAAATGTTAAAAGCAGTGTGTTCTAAGACTCAGATAGTTACCATATAAATGCAAAGTATTAGGACATAATATATTTATCTCTTTTGCTAGAACTTGATGTAGAAAGCCACTGATGGGACATTTTTAGAAGTTTCTTGGCCAGTAAATTATTACTGCTACCATTAGGTAGTTTATCTGCTATTATCTTTTTCAAAGTTTCCTCTTGACCCTGTAAGGTGATTTCTCCAAGTCAAGTTTTAGCTTAAAAAAAAAATGTGACTAATTGCAAAGCTCTATGGCATTCATTCTTTACTCTGTGACCATACTATATTCCGAAAAACAAAAACAGACAACAGAGAACTCATTACCTGGGTTGAATCACTAGTGTATTAGTACACATGTTCTTTTCAAAAATAACTTGCAAAGGCTGACTTTCTTGAAAACATACATTATGAGTTCTTTTAATACCTTAAAAAGAATAAAGCAACCTCTTAATAATTTGAAGTGTAAAATGAACAGATTTTAAAAGTCTTTAAGTTTTACACCCCAACTAAAATAATAAACTAACATTTCCTATCCAGCAGGTGCATATAGCTTGGAGAGCATCCTTAATGAAATGTGTGTGTCGCTCCCTAGTGGACACCAAGCAACACGTCACATGCTCTCCCTAGGCAGTAGAGCTCCAAAATCCCTTTGAAATACAGGTAGTTTCTTTTTCCTTCCTCTTTTTTTTCTCTCTCTCATTCTCTCTCTCTCTTCCTTTTTTTTTTCTGTTAAGAGACAGGGTTTCACTCTTGTCACCCAGGCTGGAGTACAGTGGTACAATCATAGCTCACTGCAGCCTGAAACTCTTGGGCTCAAGCAATCCTTCTGTCTCAGCTTCCTGAGTAGCTGGGACTACAGGCTCATGCCACCATGCTCAGCTAATTTTTAAAAAAAAATTTTAGAGATGGGGTCATGTTATGTTGTCCAGGATGGTCTCGAAGGCCTGGCTTCAAGCGATCCTTCTGCCTCAGCCTCCCGAGTCACTGGAATTACAGGAGTTAGCCACCATGCCCGGCTCCTTATTTTTAATTTTTTGTTGTGGATATATGTTATTTGCACATATTTATGAGGCATGTGTGATATTTTGTTACATGCATAGAATGTGTAGTGATCAAGTCAGGCTATTAAGGTATCCATCACCTCCAAGTATTTATCATTTCTATGTGTTGGGAACATTTGAAGTCCCCTCTTCCAGCTACTTTGAAATTTGCAATGCATCGTTGCAAACTACAGTTACCTCCTCTATGGAAAGTGAGAACTTATACCTTCTATCTACCGATGTGTTTGTACTTATTAACCAACCTCTCTTCATCCCCACCTCCGCCTACTTCCCCTTCCCAGCCTCTGTCTGCTCTCTACCATTCTACTCTCTATCTCCCTGAGATCAACTTTTTAGCTCCCACATATGAGTGAGAACATTTGATATTTGTCTTTCTATTCCTGGCTTATTTCACCTGGCATAATGACTTCCAGTTCTATCTACGTTGCTGCAAATGACAAGATTTCATTCTTTTTTATGACCAAATAGCATTCCATTGTGTATATATACCACATTTTCTTCATCCATTCTTTTGATAGACACGTAGGTTGATTCCACATCTTTGCTATTGTGAATCGTGCTGCAATAAACATGGGGGTGCAGGAATACCTTTGATATCCTGTTTTTTTTTCCTTTAGATAAATACTCAGAAGTGGTATTGCTAGATTGTATGGTAGTTTGATTTGTAGTTTTTGAGAACTCTCCAAAATACAGTTTCTTAATGGTGTGTAAAATAGTGACTACCCACTACAGATCGTATCTCTATGATTCTGTTTTAGTAACTTTCGTCCAGGACTGATATTTCTGGATAGGACTTTCGGCAGTGAGACTTCAACATCTGGTCTGTGAATTATTTTCCTTTTAAAGGAAGAGAAGGGGTAGCCATAATGGGTGTGGCCCTATGTGCCAGGAACTGTTGCATACATTTTCCATATAGTCTCTCTGATCCTCATATTATTCTATGGGGTAAAGACTTAATCTCAAAAGAGGAAACTATAGCTCAGTGAGATTAAGTGACCTTTCAAGGACACAATATTTTAACAAGTACAACTAGAATTTCAATCTACCTTTGCACATAGAACCCATGTAATAAAATCCAGGTGGGTTATAACTTTCTACAGCATGATAATGTTGTGGTGAGAATCAAAGCTCATTAGAAATAACATTTCTCAACTTATGTAGTTTCTTTTCTACTGAACTAATAACAACAACATTTATTAATTTAATAAATATTTACTGAACACCTACTGTATACCAGGCTGCATTAGCTTTTGGGGCATAAAAAATCACTCCAAGGCACGGCATGGTACGCCGGCAATCCTAGCACTCTGGAAGGCCAACGTGGGAGGATCGCTTGAGGTCAGGAGTTCTAGACCAGCCTGAACAAGAGCAAGACCCCATCTCCATCAAAAATAGAAAAAATTAGCCAGATGTGGTGGTGCGTGCCCATAGTCTCAGCTACTCAGAAGGTGGAAGAAGGAGGATCCCTTGAATCCAGGAGTTTGAGGTGGCAGAGAGACTTGATCACATCACCGCACTCTAGCACCCTAGCCGGGGTGACAAAGCAAGACTCTGTCTCAAAAAAAAAAAACAAAATTGGTTGTAAAGTTTGTGCCACTGACAAGTCAAAAAGGAAATAATTAATACCAAACATCTTACAATACTTCTACAGCTACAGGTAAGACAATACAGGTAAGACAATACTTACAACTGCCCTACTGCATCATTACATAAGTTCTAAGCAATAGTGCGACGCAAAGTCTTGATATGCAGTTTGAATATTCTAAACATGAAAAATATTTTTTAAAAAACCCACAACATTTTAAAGCACTTTTAATTACACTTACCATATCTGCAGAAGAATTGAATAACTACTTTGCACTTATCAGATCTGGTGAATATTTTGCACTTCTCTACATTTCTTTCAAGGGAATTCAGACATTTAAAGATGGGCACAACTGACTGTAACACAAATAAATTATACATATTAAGCACATACTTAATATAGTTATTTGATTAGTTTTTTTAAAAACTGACAAAAGCATGTGTATTCATAAATGAATGGACTTGTCCTGTGTGACATTTAAACTATTAAGTATAGAATACATGTTATGTTCTGCATAACAAATATTTCTACAGAGTAAGAGAAAACCAGGTCCACTTATATTTACCTTCATTCCCAATTTGCAATTTAAATTCAGTGTGGTATCATTACCATTCATATTCACTGAGGTTGACCACTGATAATGTTGAAAAAACACAGAAGAGAACAGGATACATCCGTATGCTGACCGACAAGAATTCACAGATCTTAGAGAAAGCTGGAAAAATAAGATAAAGGCTAGTCAGCGGAAAATCAACTTTCTTCAAACAATTGTTTAATTTTTAAAAGTCCATTGTTTAACATCACAGTTAAATATGTTTAAATAAGACCATGGAATGTTAACTATGGATTTCATTAATTGGTGTGTATTGAATTTGCATATGTACATACATGTGTACGTATCTACATTGAATATGCATATGTGTTAAATCTTAAATCTTGCATGTTGAAAATTTAAAATAGTAAATGCCTACAGGGGTCTTAAGTTCAATGTCTGAAGTGGCAGAAAGCGATGTACAGGGGACTTACAACATATGGGCAGCTCACACCTCGTCTAAGGGGAGAAACCGTTACTCAGTTTCAGCCAACTACTTCCACCTGGGAATGTAGGCCCAAAATGGTCATGTCTTCTGAATTTTCATGAGAAGCAGGAAAAATTGGACTGTCTCAAGTTTTAAATGTTAGAAGTTATTTCAAATTTTTACAAAACAGGTGCAGTTCCACAAAACATTTCTGCAAGCCATATCTAGTCTCCTGACTGCAAGTTTATGACTTCTGGTTTAAATCCGTTATGTTTATCTATATGATTTTCAAGTTTATTATGCTTGAAATGTATTCAGATATATAAAATAAAACACAGTGAAAGGTATAATTACAATTTCTGGATTTCCTGGTTAACATTCAATCTGACTGGGATCTTTAAATATCTTTTCTTGTCTTAATACATCGTCTATTACTTAACTTTCTTACTTACACCTTTTTCAGATGGGTCTAGCCACAGCTCATCACTAATTCGTGATAAAGCTTGGATTGCTTTCCCAAATACTGTGGAGAAAAAAAAAGGTGCTTGCTCACATTCTTTCCCTCTAACAATAAAAACAAATCATAGGACTACTTCAGCATTCAGAGGACTCAAGATAACTTCATTAAAAAAAACACTTTTATAGACTAATGCTACATTGCTTTAATATAGTATAATACCCTTGGCAAAATGCCAGACACATAGTAAGAACGCTAAATTTGCAGAGTGTGTGAAATGATAAAATTCAACAAAATTCTTCCTCCTATATGTTTGTAGTGTTGCATGGAGCTACTATGGCAAGCCAATTTCCATACTAATATATTTTAAAACTTTGTTTAAATATATGTGCCCCTCCCTAAAAAACTGTGAAAACAGTGCATGGAGAGGATGATTTGAAGTGTTTTTTTAATAGCTTTACAGACAGCAAAGTCAAAACAAGTCATGACAGAGAAATTATGGATATTCAAGATGCATCTCTGGTGTTTGAGGGCAGCATGGAAGATGCCAGACTTTCCCATCAAACATACTCAGGTGCCCTGTCAGAAAAAGATGCTAGGGCTGGATGAAATATTGGTCTGATCCCGTATGACACTGTTAATGTTCTTATGAGTTATGACTAAGTAAACTCCATGGCAAACTGATATCTGACACTATGCTGCAATACAAATGGATGGCCATTTCAATCCATGCAAAAGTATAAAAAAGGAAAAATAATTCCAGACCATAAAATCAGATAACAATGGTTAAGAATCACAAGTGTGTACAGTGGGAAAGATAGGATGACCCAAAATAAAAAGTAAAGATATTTGTCCCTTTTTACCCCTTGACATTCACCACTTTTTCCTGGAATGGGGGATGGTTTCAGGATGATTCAAGGGCATTCCATTTATTGTGCAGTCAAACTTCTCTGCTAATGATAATCTGTATTTGCAGCCACTCCCTATTGCTCACATCACTGCCTCAGCTCCACCTCAATCATTAGGCATTGGATTTTCATAAGGAGTGGCAACCTAGATCCCTCCCATGGGCAGTTTACAGTAGGGTTCTTTACAGTAGGGTTCGCGCTCCTTTGAGAATCTAATACAGCCCCTGATCTGCCGTGATGTGAGCGATGGGGAGCGCCTGTAAATACAGGTGAAGCTTCGCTTGCTCCCATGCTCACTTCCTGCTGTGCGGCCCTGTCCCTAACAGGCCACAGACCAGTCAGCTGCCTGGGAGTTGGGGAACCACAGGCTTACAGTCTTGGAGGGAAAACAAAATTAAACAATCACACAAATAATTGCTTATTGACAACTGAGGCATACACTGCAAAAGAGAACTTCCTAGTCCTCTGAGACCATGCAGAAGTCAGGAACTTGTGCCTCCTTTTCCTGCTCATTAACACTGCCCCATAGCTGTCCTCAACACTCCAGAAGCCTGCCACAACACAAGGTACCACTCAATGACCATTTTCAGGTTACAACCTTTAGGAAATCATTGCTTTTCTAAATACTTTCTGGAGTAACCTTCATTTCTAAAGTGCCATTTACAATAATGGTAATAGCTCCTGTACGTTCCCATCTGTTACTGAGATTTTTACATGCTTTTCTATCTCATGCCTACAACAAACAAACCCTATGATGAAGGTGTGGTTATTATTCTCATTTTACAGATGAGGAAACTGAGCCCCAAAATGATTTGGTGACTTGTCCCAGGCCGAACATTAAAAAATGGTAGAATCAGGAAGAAAAACCAGCTTTATGCTTTTCTCTTGGCACAAAAACACTTTTGCTAAGCATTAATTATACTCCCCACTCCTCCCCACACAGTCCTCACCATCCCAAGTTCGAGGCCTGATAAGATATCATTTCATAGACACCACCCATATTAAATATTATGCATAATAAAAGGAGATGGGCCTTCATCCTCCCCTCAGAAGCTAACAGGACCCGGGGTGGGAGGGGGCTGGCTGTGGCAAGGGCTCTTGTCCTCAGTCCTTGTGCACGATGGCAAACTGGAAAAATAAGACGACGGTGGAGATGCCCCATGAAGCTTTGCTTTCCCTCTTCTACCCAGCAAGGCAAGAAAGGCGTCTCCACCTTTCACTTGACTGCCGCTCATCACACACTTCAGCATGGCTACGGGCTCTGAAAGGCAAGGTCGGAAGGCAAGCCTCGGCTCGACGGCCCCAGGTGCCCGGATGTTTCCCGCGCTCTTAGAAGTTTCGCTATCTCATCTTCCCACCCTACCACTATGCCTCCGCTAATTCCAAGAGCGCAGGTTCGCCTTACGGCGGGGAAGGGCCTCTGCGGGCCTCCGTACGGCAGTTTTCTATCGACCTCGCTTTTCATTGGTTATGGGCGGGGTGGGCGGGACGCCTAGGAGCCTGAGGAAGACGGCTGCGGCGGTTGTGGTGACTGAGCGGAGCCCGGTGACAGGATGGTGAGGACGGTAGCTGCGGCGACTAAGGCCTGGCTCTCGGCCGGGGAGCTGTGTCGTTGGGAGCCCTTAGAGTCTAGGGGCGAGAGCGATGCCGGAGCCCTTAGCGGGCGCGGCCCAGGCGCTGGCTGGAGAAGGCCCACGAGAGGGCTGGGGAAAGAAGGGAGCGGCCACCTCTGGGTGCGGCCGGCCCTTGCCTCGCACCGGGGCCCCAGGCGCCAGAGGACGTCCGGGGGCGTCGGGGAGGAAGGTCCCTCTTAGCTCCTCGTCCCACCACGAGATCCGCTCGCCCAAGCCAGGGAAGACTTTGGGTCCTATGACTCGAGCGTCCCCGAGGAAGGGGCACGGTCCTCCTCCGTTTCCAGACGTTTCCCTCCTCCTTCCCCGCAAAAATTACCTCCCACTGGTTGGGGTGTACTGGTTACCACCTCCGTGTGGCAAAAGCTGGCCTCTCGGATGCAAAGTGGGAAGTAGCGAGCAGAATTCCCTGCCCCTTTACGTTTGCCATGCAGGGAAAGGGAATAAAAAACATCCCCTTCGTCCCCAAAGTAACATGCATGTGCCACTGGAATGTGGACGTGTGCTCCCAGAGGGCAGGAGTTGGCCCTTAAGGTTGCTGAACTAGTCGTTTCTTCAAGAGGCTGCGACCCTTTAGAGTAGGAGTCCTTAATGGTCTGAGAACTCCTTGAAATTGTTTGGGAAATGGTGTGAATATATGTACGTTTTTCTGGGGAGAGGGCCAGTGTTCGCGCCAAGGAGTATTTTGGGGAGCTTTACCTCTTTCGTTCATCAGACTTCCCCAGTCTCCAGCTAGCTTCAAGCCATCACCCCTCCTCCGCCAATAAATTGATACCCCTAAGACCTTCCTACGTAAAAACTGGGATGCTGCTAAGGGAGAGGACTCATAGCTGCAATCAGATTTTCAAAGGTGCCCATGACTCTGAAAAGTCCACTGTTTCAAGAGGAGCTGTGATTATCTTGGTATTTGTGTTGGTGGAGGTTATCCGTAAAGTGACTTCTGTCTCTGATAAGCATCAGCTGCATTTTTAAGATCATTACTGTTCCTTGACAAATAATGCCTTTTCAAGAGTGGCTTATAGACGCAGCGACCAAAGGTTTATGGTGTATGTTTCTTTAAAGGCTTTAATGCCGCTTTTGATTTTTGCTTCTGAACAGATTCCAGTTTAAAGTAATCCAGTTTACAGTAATTTTAAGACACCTATCCATAGGAGAAAATGTAATCATTACTTGCCATGATTCCATCGTCATGTTTCTGAAGTTTTGAGAGATGAACACTATTTTTTAGGGTAGTTGTACTGGCATGTTACTTTTCATATGAAATAGAAAGAACTGGGCAAAATTTAGCATTAGCCAATTCTTTTATGTTTAAAAGCGTTTTATTTGGCAAACAAGACACTCACTGCAGTGTCCAAAGTCTATGGGCAACAAATTCAGGTCCAATTTTAACTGAATGAATGTATTTGTTTTTATTATCTTTATCATCTTTGGTTGGCATGTTTATTGCTTGATAATGTATTCACAGTGCTCTGTTACATCCTCTATAAAAAATGACGACCTAGATGTGGCAAAATTTTCCAACTACTAGAATTTTGAATGAATTAAAATCAGTATACTTGAGGAATAATTAGACCTTAAGAATCCAGAAAATGTTAACCTTTAAGCTATTACTGGTGAATTTTACAAGTTGTCTCCTAAACATCTAAATTAATAATTTTTTTTTTTTGAGACAAGAGTCTCTCTCTGTCACCCCAGGTAGAGTGCAGTGGCATCATCATAGCTCACCGCAACCTCAGATTCCTGGGCTCAAGCAATCCTCCTGCCTCAGCCTCCCAAGTAGCTGGGACTATAGGCACCCATCACCCTGCCCGGCTAATTTTTCTATTTTTAGTAGATATTAGGTCTTGCTCTTGGCTCAGGCTGGTCTTGAACTCCTGAGCTCAAGTAGTCCTCCCACCTTGGCCTCCCAGAATGCTAGGATTACAGGCGTGAGCCACCGGGTCTGGCCTAATAATTTTATTTTATAAAACTTTATAAAAATCTAAACAGAATGGAAAACAAAAGGGATGGAAGTCAATATGGATAACTAGATTAGGAAAACTATAAAAAAATTGACAGGAAAAATTTATAATAAAGAGTATATGTCTGTTTGTGTCATGTTTAAAAAACAGTAAATGTTTCTTTTGGTATTGTTTAGAGCACAGCTGATTTTTAACACATTCTTTCATAACACTCAGAAATCATTAACAATTGTTTGCATTTTCATTTGGTATGGGTTTTTTGTTCTTTTTTTGATTTGTTTCCTTTCGTTGCTTTCTTTTAACATTGGTCATGTTTCACCCTTTTTTTTCATCCCCCTGTCTGCAATCAACTTCTTCATTCCACTAAGGCTGGGCACAGAGTAAGTTCCTTCTCTTAGCTCCTACTAACAATGGTGGTTGGGTGGCTGATTACTGACTGGGTTCCTCCGCCTTTTAAGGTCTATCAGATAGGAAATAACCAAATTCCCATCCTTTGATTGGGTTGGTTCTTTATTTGAATTTAATAAGACTGCCGTTTACAGGATGTTTTCCTTTCTTAAAGGACTCTATATGATCTATATTTAATCTGATTTCTCAAAGTGTGGAATTTGGGCAAGGACACTCCTCAAAGTATGATGTGTTATGTGACACTATTTCTCCTCTAACTTTGTCACCAGCTGGAAACCAGAGGATTCCGTTCTCCTAAGGATCCTTACTAATTTGAAATCATTTCTATATGGTCATTCCTACAGTTATATCTTTAGACTGCTAATAGTCTTGAGTTCACTTTATAGAATTTGTGTCATCAGTCATTATAAAGTGCTATGTCTTACTAATGTTCTTTCTGGTACATTCAGATTGAACAGATCATTGATCATTAGTCCTAAACATTTCAACCTGTTATAGACATATACTCTTTTATGAGTTTGGGATTCTTCTTCTTTTTTTTAAATATAGAAATCAATTTTTTACCTTTTTCTCAAATGCCAGCTTCTCACATTAACTATCCATATGTGAAGGGATCCCCTTCTAAAATGAAGATTGTTCTATATCCAGCTACTTTTACACTGGTTACCAGTGAGGGTGGAAACTTCATAGTGGTTTTTAGTTTTAGGGATGTTTTGTCCACTGAGATCTGCATTGAAACAATTAATACAGATCATTGAACAAGTACCTGCTGAAACTAGTCTTTATAAAGAAGAAACTTGTTTAACAATTTATTTTAAAGTGTGCTAATTTTATAACCTTGTGTTACTTCAGTTACTCTGTGTCCTGATAACAGTTCCTTTTCTTTGCAGTCATTTTATTTTTGTTGCAAAATGAATCAAGCTTGATTTAGTAATCATTTTAATTTTACACATTTTGGTTTTTGGTTAATTTTAATTTACGAAGTCTGTGGTGACAAAACTATTTTGTTTTATCCTATTACATATTTAATGTTTTCTTTGATAATATTAAGGAATAGTCATGCCTTTAAAAGCAGTTAAAGGGCATGTACATTTATGAATGGGATATCTGAAAATACCCTGTATGGAATGGAGGTGCTTATACTAATCAAGATGAAGAAATTGATTCTGTTGTCCTTTGAAGGACAGCTATTATTTTAAAATGATCTTTCTAACATTTATTCTGTTAAATGGCTAAATTTAATGTTTTTCAAATCTTGAAATTTTAAAATTAAAATCTTATAGGATTGGGGTTTTATATTCTTTTCTATTTAAGAGCAAAATTTATTTTTGTCATCTGAGACTGTGTTGGAACTCTAAACCACCTCATACTAAATTCATCACTTATCTAGCTCTCTTTTTTGTCTTAATGCTCTAATTAATGTACATGAAAGATTATGAAAATATTTTTTTAATTTGGGAACTATACTGAGGGTACGTAGGCAATTTAATCCAGACAATAAAATATGATAATGAGGATTTCTAATAATGAAGGAAAGTGAAGATATCAAAGATTATAAATCAAAAGCACATATTTACCTATTCAAATTCTGAAACATAGGCTATTTTTATGCCTTTGTAATGCATAGCTGATAGTTTGAAGTAACAAAAATGGTAAATTTTGGCTACTATACCTCTAAATAGTTGTCAGTCTAGTAAACATAAATTATAGAATTAACTTTTTTTCTCTACCATTACATTTTTAACAATTCCTTTTAATAATGTTTCTAGAATTAATATAGGTTTCACATTATAACTGCAAAAATATAAATTACGATATCAGTTTTTTAAAATGCCAAATTCCATAGGGCTCAGTAGTATTCCTTTCTTTTTACAATTTTTTTTTTATTCAGTGTAATTTATAGGTCTCTAAATGAACCACTTTAGAATGCTTGATTTTATTCTTGGTAAATAAATTGAATGATTACCTATATTGTGTGTGTACAACCATTTATGACAAAAATAAAATAAAATTGATTTAGAACAGAGTACATTACAATATGTTTCTTTAAATGGTCAGGATAGGAACTGTATGAATAATTTCTGCTATGTGGAGTTCTGGATCACTGATAAGCTTAATTTAAAAGGGGAATTGTGGGAGGAGAATATTTTATTTTGATGTCATGTTTAACATTACGCTTTATCTTACCTTGACACTTTAAAGTTGGTGTTGGTGTTAGGAGACCTGCACATCCCACACCGGTGCAACAGTTTGCCAGCTAAATTCAAAAAGCTTCTGGTGCCGGGAAAGATTCAGCACATTCTCTGCACAGGAAACCTTTGCACCAAAGAGAGTTATGACTATCTCAAGACTTTGGCTGGTGATGTTCATATTGTAAGAGGAGACTTTGATGAGGTGATGTATTTTCCTTTCCCTTCCCAAATATTTCCTTTTTTGATTTTTACATAAGCTTTATCCGTTAGATGAGAGTTCCTCAGCTAGTAAGATCTTCTTTTTTTCAAATGTAAAATTACTATATATGCTCCTCCCTCACTGTTTGAAAAATCACTGAATTTAAACTACCCAGTAAACATATTTAATACTTGTTCTAAGTAAAATTGATACTGGGTAAAAGTGGCTTTGTTATTGTTTTTTGGTAGTGCTATCATTTAGTTTATGAAGTTTTTGTTATGAACTTCTCACCACCACTACTCTGTTCCAAGCTACCAAATCACTTTCTTGTATTCCAACTTCCTAATCCTACCCTTCCTCCTTCCGTAGATTGTTCTCCAAGTAGCAACCAGAGTGATCCTTTTAAGTGAAATAAGATCACATCATTGCTCTGCTGGCAACTCTCCGGTGGCTTCCTTTCTCAAGGGTTGACTTTATAGAGCATGAGGGAGTTTTGAGGGAATGAGAACTGCTCTGTATCTTGGATGTGGTAGTGTTCAACAACTGGGTACATTTGTCAAAATCCATTGAATTGTATACTAAAAAGGGTGATTTTATGTGTGTAAATTATGCCTCAGTAAACCTGACTTGAAAGAAAAAAATAAGGAGCTCTGGAGTTCCACCTTTGCCCATTAGTTAATAATGAAATTTTTGGCAAATTACTTCTCTTTTTTTTTTTTTTTAACTGGTCAAGCGAAGCAATGGGAGTGGAGAAGGAAAAAAGGAATCTGTCACTGGTTGTGATCAATTAGTTGTAATACTTCCCCTTTCTCACCCTTAGTAAATATGATTGGAATAGATGATTTTTCTTTTCTTTTCCTTTTTTTTTTTTTTTTTTTTTGAGACAGAGTCTCACTCTGTTGTCCAGGCTAGAGTGCTGTGGCGTCAGCCTAGTTCACAGCAACCTCAAACTCCTGGGCTCAAGCGATCCTCCTGCCTCAGCCTCCCAAGTAGCTGGGACTACAGGCATGCACCACCACGCCCGGCTAATTTTTTCTGGGTTTTGTTGCCTGGCTAATTTTTTCTATTTTTAGTAGAGATGGAGTCTCACTGTTACTCAGGCTGGTCTGGAACCCCTGACCTCAAGCGATCCTCTTGCCTCAGCCTCCCAGATTGCTAGGATTACAGGCGTGAGTCACCGCACCCGGCCAGAATAGATGATTTTTAAGATGCCTGCCAGTGCTAACATTGTATGATTTAGCATGATAAACCTGATTCCAGTTTGAAATTTGTATTTTATATTTCTGGGAATATAAGCTTTTCATAGATTAAACTTGGTTGATGGTCTTTAATTGGGTTCTTTTATACCAGACTGAATGGGCATACTGTCTTCTGTTATTTAGTGGATTTAAAAAAGAGTTTGGGCCGGGTGCAGTGGCTCATGCCTGTAATCCCAGCACTTTAGGAGGCCAAGGAGGGAGGATCAGTTGAGGCCAGGAGTAGGAGACCAGCTTGGGCAACATAGTGAGACTCTCTCGCTACAAAAAATAAAAAGAAATTAGCTGGGCATGGTAGCACATACCTGTAGTCCCAGCTACTTGGGAGGTTGAGGCAGGAGGATTGCTTGAGCCCAGGAGTTGGAGGTTAAAGTGAGCTATGCACTCTGTACCACTACACTCTAGCCTGGGTGACCAAGCAAGTCCCTGTCTTAAAAAAAAATAATAATAAATAAATAAATAAAAATAATAAAGAGTTTAATATTTCCCCAAAGATGATTGGAAAAAAGAAAAAAAAAGTTTGAATAAACTAGAGGTGACAGGCCGGGCGCGGTGGCTCATGCCTGTAATCCTAGCACTCTGGGAGGCCGAGGTGGGAGGATTGCTAGAGGTCAGGAGTTCAAGACCAGCCTGAGCAAGAGCCGAGACCCTGTCTTTACTAAAAATAGAAAGAAATTAACTGGACAACTAAAATTATATAGAAAAAATTAGCCGGGCATGGTGGTGCATGCCTGTAGTCCCAGCTACTTGGGAGGCTGAGGCAGGAGGATCGCTTGAGGCCAGGAGTTTGAGGTTGCTGTGAGCTAGGCTGACGCCACAGCACTCTAGCCCGGGCAACAGAGCGAGACTCTGTCTCCAAAAAAATAAAAAAAACAACTAGAGGTGACATGCAGGAGGGGATGAATAAGGGAAGGGGCAAACTTGCTAATAATTAGAACATAGGTCTGGTTTATTAAAAACATTTATGTGTGTATATATATGTATAACATTTTATATTAGAGCTTCTGTTTGTGTTATGTTAAAGACAGCTTAATATCAAGAGTTAAAATTTTTTAGTTTGCTAAATTCATAGACCCTGGAACCATACTACCAGGGTTTGGATCTTAGCTCAACTACTTACTATTTTGTGATCTTGGTCAAGGTATTTATCTTCTTTGTGCCTGTTTCCTCATCCATCAAATGGGGATCATAATAAAACGTACCTCTTAGGATTGTTGTGAATATTAAATAAATTGGTATTTGTAAAACCCTTACAGTAGTACCTGGTTTATACTAAGTGCTATATTAGTTATTATTATTTCAAGCTATCCATATAATTATTAAGGCCTGGGATATAATTTGAACACACCCTAATTTACAGGTTATATGCCTTATGTAGAAGAAAATAACAGGTTAGGGGGATAATTATTTTTTACAGCATGTACAAAAGAACCTGTATTCTATAAAAATAAACACAATAAAAGGATTAAATGATAAATTCCAGTTTACATTGAGTAACTTATGCTTTAAGTATAGTTGCAGCCTTAAAGACTGAGAAGAAATTAAATATTTGTAAATGTGTTCATTATGAGGCAGAGTATCAGAACATCTACATGAGCTTGAATGTATAAGCAGATTCCTTTTTTAAACATCAGTATCTCTAAAATATATATTTTCTTTATGTCTGTTTCTTATATTAGAATCTGAATTATCCAGAACAGAAAGTTGTGACTGTTGGACAGTTCAAAATTGGTTTGATCCATGGACATCAAGTTATTCCATGGGGAGATATGGCCAGCTTAGCCCTGTTGCAGAGGCAGTTTGATGTGGACATTCTTATCTCAGGACACACACACAAATTTGAAGCATTTGAACATGAAAATAAATTCTACATCAACCCAGGTTCTGCCACTGGAGCATATAATGCCTTGGAAACGTGAGTAATGTACAATTTGGGAATATGGGGGCTTTAGTAAAATTAAGAATTGCATGTGTTACAATTCATAGAAAGCGAAATGTAGCCATTTAAATAATTCTGGCCTTTTTGGCAATCTTTTGGTAATTGTTCTTTTTAATATGTGAGTAACATTTCTCCTTGAATCCAGATTGTCATCTTAAATTAAAATTTGTGGTGCTGCTTCTTTTTAGTACAAAACACTGACATTATTTATTTTTTCTTCTAGAAACATTATTCCATCATTTGTGTTAATGGATATCCAGGCTTCTACAGTGGTCACTTATGTGTATCAGCTCATTGGAGATGATGTGAAAGTAGAAAGAATCGAATACAAAAAATCTTAAAGCCAGCCCTGTCTTGATGATTTTTCTGGGTGTCTTTTTTGTTGTTGTTCATTCCTTTGTTCAAATCAAGTAATTAAACATTTAAGAGCCACAAAATTATATCACTTTTATAATATTTTGCAGTAAAATATAATACCATCTTCTTTGTTAATACATTATTGCTCTAAGCTTCTTGTAAACTATAAGAATCTATTTAGTTTACAGTATATGGCTTCTATGAAAAAAAGTCCACCACACAGTAAATGGTCATGTGATGAGAAAAAAATTTATCCTTGTAAATATCTTCAAAGTTGATATTTGGAACTTTATTCTAAAAGTAGTGCATGAGGAGAAAGAATCTAGACTTTCTTGTGTACATTTTTCTCTTCTCCAATAATAAACATTTACGTTTCATTTATACTTTCTTGATAACCTGTGTTTAATTTTAAAAAACATAAAGAGGGACCACATGAAGCTGCAGATAAATGTATTAAAGGGAAGAGGTAACCTTTCAGAGCTCTCTGTCATAATGTTAGACCCAAATTTTATTTTCTAAATAATATACTAAGTTGACATTAAATCAGTAGTGATTCTCCAAACTGTCGCTACTCTCATTTTTCAAGGTTTCACAAAATTTTTTTTTTTAAAGCTTACCAGAGAAGCATACTGGAGTAATATATAATGTAAAGAGTAAGCCAGGTGCTGGGGCTCATGGCTGTAGTCCTAAACACTTTGGGAGGCCAAAGCACTTGAGGTTGAGACCAGCCTGGGCAACACAGTGAGACCTCCATCTCTACAAAAAAATTTTAAAATTAGCTAGGCATGGTGGCACACACCTGTAGTCCCAGGTACTTGGGAGGCTGAGGCAGAAGGAATGCTTGAGCCCAGGAGTTGAAGTTGTAGTGAGCTATCATTGTGACACTGTACTCTAGCCCAGGCAACAGAGCGAGACTGTCTCAAAAAAAAAAAACCCAAAAACAGTAGTGCAGCTACTTAATCTAGTTTGTGAGTCCAAGCATTTGTGTGGCAATTCTTATAAGATAGGGCAAATCTGTATTTACATTTTTAAGTTGTATTCAAGTAGCAAATATTTTTTGAGCACCTGCTTTGCAAGTTAGAGCATCATCTCTATCAAATGCTATTCTATATCTGAATATTTAAAAGTTTTTCTTAGCCCACTCAAGAAAATACGTGTAGGATGTTCTAATGTTGCTCTTGTGGGACTTAGTGTAAGCACAGAAAGAAGGAATTATACAGTGCATTTGTCAGATTTAAAGAAAACTAATTCAATTTTAAGTGACAAGAAACATTTTAATTGTATCTAGCTAGAAATACAAGCATATACTACACATAAATTTTATTACACAAATATGGAACTATATCAGACCAATTACATTGTTGTAAAAGTTACTGAACAAAGCAAAATTACTTAATGACTTAATCGTGAATAACAATACTATCCTAAGTGTAGAGAGGACACACTTCACAACTTTCCCCCCACCTTTGGCACAAATTAAATATGCAAGACAAGACTATCAAGTTAACATCAGATGTTCTCCCTGTTCTTCGATTGACATTGACTGCATACACTTATTTAGTAAATCTTCTTCCTTTTTTTCTTCACTCATGTATGATTCGGAACCATTTGAAGAAACTGAAGGAAAAAATAAGAGTTTATAATGTCTGTTTTGGAAACAAAGTTTTAAGTACAACTTTCAAAATGACCTAGCACATTAATAAGCTTGTAGCAAAGACAAATATTCAAGACTCTTAGTCCCCTCCATCTTCCCCCAGATATCTTACTCTTTAAAATAAGATATGTAGGAGGCCAGGCATGGGGACTCACACCTGTAATCCTAGTACTTTGGAAGGCCAAGGCAGGAGGATGGCTTGAGGCCAGCCTGAGCAAGACAGAGACCCCATCTCTACAAAAAGTAGAAAACCAAGTGCAGTGGCATGCACCTGTAAGTATCAGCTACTCGAGAGGCTGAGGCAGGAGGATCACTTGAGCCCACAAGTTTGAGGTTGCAGTGAGCTATGATGATATATGTCACTGTACTCTAGCCTGGGTGACAGACTGAGACCCTGTCTCAAAAAGAAAAAAATAAAAAATAGATATGCAGTATTATGTTCTACCCAAGTTACTGTATAGCGAATTTTCTGTTACTAAGTCCTATATTCCATATTCCCATTGATTTTCAAAATCTTTTGGTTAGGGGAAAGTAAAAGTGGTCAGTTATATCTTCAGTGTCTCTCCACTTGCCTTTAGCACTTTCTCATCTCTTCTGCTGGGGACCAACAAGGCCTTCTCCCTTATGTGGAGTTTCTTCTGACTTATTTTGGGAACCAGACTTACCTTCTCTGGTGCCCTTTCCTTCATTTCTTGGACAGGCATAGTATGATATTTATAGCAGAGCTGGGTGACACTGTCACAGTGATGGGATATCGATTCAGAAGTCTTAATTTTCCTACTTCCTACCTACTTCTTTAACCACTATAATAATTAAGAAATTATTTAACTTCTGCTTAATCCTTTCCACTTTATCAATTCTGAGGAATTCTTCTGATCATTCAGTCTTTCTTTCTGTTTTGACTTTTTCATTTTGCAGTATTCTGTACTTGCGGCAGAAGGATCCTTTATGCTGATCCTTCCAAAGACTGGATTTGTTTGAGTTGCGTGAGTAAAATTTTGATAACATCACCTGCTTGGCTTGCCTCTACTGGTTTGTTGAATATCAAACAAAATGGTATACAGTAGTCCCTCCTTATTCATTGTCACTCTGTGATTTCAGTTACCGGAGGTACAATACAATAAGATAATTTAAGAGAGATAGACCACATTCACGTAACTATTATGACAGTATGTTGTTGTAATTGTTTTATTATTAATCTCTTAATGTGCCTAATTTATAAGTTAAACTTTATCATAGGTATGTATTTATAGGAAAAGACACAGTATATACCTGGCATCCATTGGGGAACACATCCCCTGTGGAAAGGGGGGGGAGGCTACTGTAAGTGATATAGCCCTTTGTAGACTACTAGACGCTATACAAAATATGTCATTCATCCAAAAGTGGCACTATCTCATAAAAAGAAGTGCTATGGCACGAAAAAGTCATGTTTCTAGCTCTGGGTCCTAAAAAATTCTGACCTTGATATTGTAAATATCTTTATTTAGAATTAGAAATACCTTGAATCTCACTCCCGTGAGCAGTGTGTTCTTTTAAATGAAAACATAAACTATATTTCATGTTTAATTTTGTATTTGGAGCAATAAAAAAATCACATTCTAAATTTTTTGATATCTTCGTGATAGAAATGAAACTATATTTGGTTTAATATTCTTTAAGTATATGATCTTCAAAAATGCCTATGTTTTTTAAAAGTCCACATTTACCTGGTTGCATGACCAGTTGGCCTGGTTTTCTAAAAATCTTCAGTGACTTACATCTTGTTTTAGATGCACATCCAGTTTTTAACCTATAAGAAAGGGAAATATCTTAATTGGAGCTAGCAAAGTGAACAGCTGCCTAGTGCTTGTGGAAGATCACACAAATTCTTTTTATTAGCTGCCATCATCACCAAAGAGAAATCTTCAGCCCCCAAATTCTCCTGTGATTTATTAACCGTGAGATACAAAGCTAATTGTTATAGAGCAGTGTGAATGCTCAGGGTCCTTAATCTCTTTTTTTCCTCGCCTTTTTTGTTTTATAGTATTCACCTGTGTAAAAGCAATCATATATTTCTCCTTTTGGATGTATTTGCATTATTTTGAATCTGAGTGAGAATCATATTGAAAAGGGCAGTAGTCCATATCTCTAGCTGATCAAGACATTTTTACAACTTCACAAAATGTGTTCTGAAAAAGTGGCATATTCCAATCAGCTCAGTAAAGAGAAAGTATTATCCATTTGTGCTTTTTGTTCAGCCTATTCTGAATTTAGCAAAGTGAACATATTAGGGAGCACAAGCTGTAATATCACGTAGCCTTTCAAATAAAATGCGTACATTTTCCCCCTTTTACACAATAAGAAACAGACCCTTCTTTGTTTCTGACGGGTCGCCAAAGGGAATGCTGCATGATCATTTCAGGTGCAGATGCAGCTGCAACGTCAGAAGGCCCTGAGTCCTCTCTCTCCAGCTGGTGTCGCCATGTAGTACAGGGATAATGCTGTTTCTGTGAGTAATGAGAGCTGAGGCGGCTCCTGTGATGAGTGAGGACACCTGTCATACAAATCACCTCTATTAGAAGACCCTCTCACTAATTATGAGAACGAGTGAGAAACCAACTGGAGGTGTACCTGCCTGGCTTTGGTGAGTTGCGCTGAATCACATGCATATACTGCCTCTTCATTAACACCTTCAGATAGTTTGCATTGTACATCTTAGCAATACTGCACAGATAACGCTTCTGGATTACAGTGAGGTCTGGATGCTAAAACATGGAATAAGAGGATTTACAGTCTGCATTGTAGAACAGAAGTTGGCAATATTCTTTATCTGAAAGGATGAATGTTCAGAAGAGTTGTACCATCCGTACCTTTTACTTAAGCTAATTCAACCATGTTAACTTGGCCCAAAGAGAAAGAAATGGTCATTTAAGCAGTGCAAGTGGCTCTGCTTGCCATTCCACTCAAGTGATTCAGATGCCCTATAAAGTTCAAGAACCCACTGCCTAGAGGAACAAAGAACAAGTGACTCTGCAGTTCTGTCATCGAGTCTTACTTCCTGTGTGCCTCTCAGTGTGGACATCTTGCCTTCTCAATATCACTTTTTTAGATATAAGATTACCTAAAAGCAACCCAGTTACTCAACTTAGTCTGAACTAAAGAAAGTATTTTCTAGCACCGTAAGAATAACTGTGTTGGACACACTGAGGGATAGTATGCTGGTCTGTGATCTAGGTAATTTTGACTGAGATATCCGTTGTACTTGCTGATTTTAGAATGCTCACTTAAGATGCAAGACTCCACTATATATGCATGTATACATACACACAGGATTTACTTTACTGAATAGGTAGTAAATCCAGGGAAAAGTCAAAATATTACAAAATTTTACCCTAATTCTCACATTGCCTTAGAGATGATACTTTTAGCAGTTATGATCTTCAATGAGTAGTGTAAGTCAACAGTTGTAAAATCCTTATTGTCATTTTCTTTACCTGCTTTCTTGTTATTTTGTAGTCCTTGGGGGAAATCTTTATAAGGTTGGGTTTCTATTTCTAAGATGGAACTTTCCTTGAGCATCTTTGTTGTTGGGGCATTGAGCTTCCTGAGTAAAGATACATTAGATCCGCAGCATCATAAGCCCTGAAAGAATTCTTATGACAAGGGATCTATAACCCTTGCATTCGTTCTTAAGTTTATTGACTCCTAGATAACATGCTGGACATACCTTGTCATCTGCAGTGCCTTACCATCCAAGTAGCTTATCTTTAGTAAAAAGTTCAGCTCTGAATACAAAGAGTACTGGTATTTAAATATTTCTCTGTTAGCATACCTTTAGAAAGCATGCATCCATCATTGACTTAGGGATGTGAATTGTTTGAATTTGAGGAGTTTTCCATACCTCTTGTAGCTTGGCTATGTGTGAGTCCACTTTGTGTCCATCTTTGATTCTATCTGTAGGCAAGGACATTATCACGGGAATTTCAGAGATGAAGATAAGTTCAAAACATTTAGTTATTAAGATCTATATAGTTACATGTGTCCTGGAATAGTATTATTTCTATCAGACTATTAAATTTGAAGAGATTGTATGATATGCCATTTAGTTTTAGAGCACACAAACATCTAAGAAATTTATAAATATTGTATCTATAACTATATATCATTACATATGGACTACATTATTTGGAACTCAGCTGAGATGGAAAATATTGACAGACTTTTTTAATCATGCCTGAAACATACTAAAGAGGAAACATAAATGCAGGATTTGTACTTTAAAGATTCACAACATTTTTCATTTGACTTGATTAAAAGTCTGTATTAGACTCAAGATAGAATAATACAAATTTTATCCCTTTAATGACATAGTATCAAAATGGGCTTTGTAGAAATGTATCAAAATTTAGTTTTACATAGCTTCAGTTATTTCACTGTTTTAATATGGATTTAGGCAGAATAAAAGAATAGCCTTGTAGTAAAAGTAAAAGTTGTGCTGGGCCTGGTGGCATGCCTGTAATCCTAGCACTTCCGGAGATCAAGGTGGGAGGATCGCTAGAGACCAGGAGTTCAAGACCAGCCTGAGCAATATAGCAAGATCCTGTCTCTACAAAAATTTTTTAAAACATTAACTGGGCGTGGTGGTACACACCCTTAGCCCTAACTACTCTGGAGGCTGAGGCAGGAGGATTGTTCGAGCCTAGGAGTTGGAGGCTTCAGTGAGCCATGATAATGCCACTGCCTTCCAGCCTGGATGACAGAGTGAGACCCTGTGTCTTAAAAAAAAAATCTAGATTCAATGCCAGGAGTTGGCTGTTCTGTTTACATTAAATAATAGAATAAGACCTTAGGCCGGGCGCGGTGGCTCACGCCTGTAATCCTAGCACTCTGGGAGGCCGAGGCGGGTGGATCGCTCGAGGTCAGGAGTTTGAGACCAGCCTCAGCAAGAGTGATACCCCGTCTCTACCAAAAATAGAAAGAAATGATTTGGACAGCTAAAAATCTATACAGAAAAAATTAGCCGGGCATGGTGGCGCATGCCTGTAGTCCCAGCTACTCGGGAGGCTGAGGCAGTAGGATCGCTTAAGCCCAGGAGTTTGAGGTTGCTGTGAGCTAGGCTGATGCCATGGCACTCACTCTAGCCTGGGCGACAACGTGAAACTGTGTCTCCAAAAAAAAAAAAAAAAAAAAAAAAGACCTTAAGTCTAAATACAGAGAGAAACAATAAAACACTTGTTGAATACTAGCTCTGTTTTCCTCCAATAATAAACAGCAATACACATTGTCCATTATAGATTTGTGAAGTATATTAAGTGTAAAAAAAGGGAAAAAAACCTTTATCCCACCATCTACTAGTAATTATTTTTAAACATTGTGATATATTGTCTTTCAGAGGTTTTACTAGGCGTATCTGTATTGTTTTTATTTCATTTTTTTAGAAACAAGGTCTCACTCTGTTGCCCAGGCTGGAGTGCAGTGGCACAATCATAGCTCACTGTAACCTCAAATTCCTGGACTCAAGCAATCCTGCCTTGGCTTCCCTGAGTAACTGACATTATGGACACACATCACTGTGCCCAGCTAATTTGTTAAAAATTTTTGTAGAGATGAGGTCTTGCTATATGTTGCCCAAGCTGGTCTCAAATGCCTGGGCTCAAGCGATCCTCCTGCCATGGCCTCCAAAAGCACTGGGATTACAGAGGTGAGCCATCTCTGTGTTTGTTTGAGTAGGGTCCTATGATATATAACCCTTTCATTTTTATTTTGATATTTGTTTAGAAATTTTGCTTTCATATAACTGAACCAATTTACCTCATATACTGATCATTGTTAACATTTCTTCTTTTATTATTTCACTCTAAATATGGGATGGAATATATTGTGTTAATTCTGTTTTCTGTTTGTGTTTTGTTTATTTTTACATTTAACTGTAGTTGGTAAGAATTTTGATGAGAAATCTAAATTAATGAACCTACAGTGTAACACATATTAAAAATGGCCACATTATTTATTTACATATGTATATATGCCTATGTATATGTGTGTATATTTTTTTCCTAGGTAACTGTAAAGAGTATATATTTTACAAGAAAAACAAAATGAGCCCAGTTTTATATATCACTGAATTTAAATGAAACATTTAAAAGCTATTATACCTACTATACTTTAAAGATACATACACACACATACACACACACACACCCCTCAGGTCAGTTAATTCCACCTCCTCTCCTAAGGGATAAAAATGCAATTAATGAGAGGCCTCTGGGAACTTGTCTTACTCTCTTAACTCCAGCAAAGAAGAGGTATTTGAAAGCTCTTTTATTTCAAATGAGAGAAAAATATCAGCAATGAGAAATATTTTATGTTCTTTGAAGCTGTTCAATTTAGAATTTTTCCTTTAATTATATATAAACCCCAGGCTGTGCTTGGTGCTTTTCAACCAACATCAGTTATAAACATAGTCTTTTAGGATTCATTGTTAATTTCAAAAATGTTTGATGTGAGATAGACTGTATTAACAAAAGAGAAAGAACCTGCCAGATTGCTCTTTGAAATCTTAAAGACTAAGTTCAGCAGAGATGCTAATAAAGTCTATTTTTAAAACTCTATTGTATAAGTAGTTACAGGCAAATTAGATTCTCTGAACCATTTATTTATACGTATTACTTGCTTTATATTCAATACTCACCAGTACCTTTAGAATTCTGGTAATAAGAATGTCCAGCTGATCTGTTAAAAAATTATATAAAAATATGTAATAATTGACAGCTTTATAAGCACTAAAGAATGTATTTCAAATGAAAAAAGTATTACATATGCTTTTTACTTTTCATGTTTCTATCAGACATAATGTCTTGCAAATTTTCACCTGTAATTCTAGTTAAATCCTAAAGGTTCCAAGATTTTTCAACGTGAGTTATCTGAGATTTTTCAATGATAGAAAGGATTTATTTTAGGCCAGATTTGCTCTTAATTTTATGGCTTGCTAATCTAATTCCAACAGTGAGCTCAATAAAATAGTTTGGGCTCCTGTGCTTTTTCCATATTTTCTTGCTGTCTTTATCTTTAATAAAGCAAGTTGAGTATTGAAAAGACTATCCTTTGAGTAGTACTTAAGGTGTGTTGAAACTGATAAGTTAGTCTGTAATGTTTCTAATTTCGTACAAGTTCTTTTTTTTTTTTCTCAAATTAAAACGAAACACACTTCCTTCCCTCTTCCTGCAATTTATTCACTGATCTCCTAATAAACTAGGATCCAGCTGTCTGCCAAGGGCTGCGAAGAACAGAACAGAAGACCCCATCCCATCTTTTCTAAGAAGTCTTCAGTAGCACCAGATATGTAAAAGATGGCCCTGGGTGCAGCAGGGCCACGACTGTGGGCTGAATTGGACAGCAAACGCCCTGCAGCTCGTGCTTTTAGAGGATAAAAGGAGGCGAGGGGATATCGCTTCCAGCAGTGATTTCAGCAGCTACTTGCCTTCATCTAGGCACAGCAGTAAGAACCTGCTCAAAATGAAATGGATTTATGAAGACCGGAACTTCAGTGAGAAAAAAATGTCAAGATCAAGGTGCCTTTTAACTACCGGTTAACAGCTGCGTTATTTGCCAGAGCATTATCTAGTGGGCCCCATGCGTACCTCAAGATAAACACGGTATGTTATGTCTAAAGAAATTCATTGTTAATTTAAATGATCCTGAAACGTCTATAAATAAAGAAATTTTCAAAGTTGAAAAAAAAAACCCCACAGAGTCAGTCGTCTGTCAAATTGGCGAACAGAAACCCTCCTTTGACAGAAAGGTGGCTACTGTCTCACACAAGCAACTGGCTTATAGACTTGGAAGCCCCCATTAAGCTGGGTGACGTTTTCTATCTCCTCTGTCCCCCGCCGTCCTGGCCTTTTGTAGATTCAGCACCGTGGCCAGACGGCAATGTCCCCGGCAGGTTTCGCAGCGCCTCCTCAGGGCAGAAGGAAGCACGCAGGCGACTGTCGCAGTCACCGCGTCTCGTCAATACACCAAACGCTCCTCTCCGCTCACAAGCCCTTCCCCTCAGCAGCCAGTCAGCCTCCATATTTCCCACCCTTTCCACAACAAAGGGTCTCCCCGCCTCTCCCGTGAGTGCATCGGGGACCAGATCGTGAGAGGAGAAGCCAGCCCCCCGCTCCAGGGGGCCTGCGACCCCGGGCGGGCGCCATCCTCTCGAACCCCCAGGGCCCCAGCCTCACCCGCCGCCGCCGCCCTCGGTCCCGGCCGCTGCGGGCGGCCCTGAGGAAGAGGGGCTCTCGGTCCAGTCGGACCCTGGGCCCTGGCCCGGCATCTCCGCAGTGGCCGGCCGCGAGCTGTGTGCGGGAGAAGCTGTCCCCGTTCCCCGCGCCGTCAGCACGCGTGCGTCAGGCGGCGAGGTACTGGGGCGAAGAGGCGGATGGCGCCGGATTCCAGTCCCTTCCGAGGCCGTCCGGACCCTGCCCGAATAGCTTCGGGAGAGCGAGGGCAGCCTCGCGACCCCGAGTTAACTTCGGGGAGGGGTGGGGGGAGGGGTCTGTGGTAGACTGCTCGTGTGCACGTCTGCATCTCTACGTGGGAGGAATGCGCCTCGGCGGGGAGATATACAGGACCCTAAAACAAGAGGTGCCTTCCACCTCAGTATTCCAGATTCGCAGCACATTTGCAAATCTTGGGTGTCACCATATAGGTCAAACGCCAGTATGCAAACCACAGACCAAAGCACCCGCCGCAGGGATGCTGAGCGTTGTCCGTTGACCGTTATTACCTAGGCAACCGGGCTTAGCGTATAGTCCAACTCCCGATTCTCGCCAACTACTTCTGCGCACGCGCAAGACCCCCTCCTCCGCCCCCCCACCCCGCTCTACGCCGTTATTTCCTCAGGACGAGGTTCTCATGAAGTTTGGCCTGTGGGATGCTCCGTAGTCAGAGGTGTGGCAGAACGGGAGGCAGAAAAGGAATTGGGATTGGGATTGGTTCGCACTTCACGTTCCCGGAATTCAGTGGGTGTCGCGCGAAGGAGGGAGAGAGTGTGGCTGGAGGGTCTGGTAACCCGGGGAGCAGACATGCCTCGCTACGCGCAGCTGATCATGGGCCCCGCAGGCAGCGGGAAGGTGAGGATTCGGGGAGAGTCGGAGCTCGTGGGAAGCGGGGGTTCGAGTCCCGAGGGAGGGACCGCCGGGTGTGTGTGCTGGTGACCCTAGAGACACGGCGCAACTCGCTTCTGCTGTTTCACTCCCCGTTTTGTTGTCTTAAAAGGGGGAGCAGTGATAGTTGTTAATATTTATAGAATACTTATGCTCCCACCTCATTTATTTCCACAACCACCCTGTGAGATAGATCCTGTTATTGCCATCTTACAGAAAATGAGACACAGAAAGGTTTTCTTTGCCCAGTATCGCACAACTAGTAAGTTACGGTCAGAATTTGAATCCAGTTTTCTAACTCCAGAATCCGGCCCTGTCTCGCTCCCAGCAGATTAAAGTGGGATCTCATTTAATTACTGTTTCTCAGAGCTGGAAACATGGACTTCTGAGGTGATTTTTGGTGGTGCATGAACCTGCCATTAAGAAACATCGGAGGTCGGCACAGTAGTTCACATGTATAATCCCAGTGCTTTGGGAAGTGGAGGCGGGAGGATCGGTTGAGGCCAGAAGTTCATGACCAGCCGGGGCAACATAGCGGGACCCTGTCTCTACAAAAGAATAAATAAATAACAAAGGGAGAAAAATTAGCCGGGCCTGGTGGCGTGTGCCTGTAGTCCTGAGGAGGCTGAAGCAGAAGGTGGATCCGTTGAGCCCAGAAGTTGGAGGTTACAGTGAGCTATGATTGTGCCGCTGCACTCCAGCCTAGGTGACAGAGTGAGACCCTGTATATTAAAAAAAAAAAAAAAATTATATATTGAGAAAGTTGTTCCCTTTTCAATTCTCTTTCAGTTCTTCACATTCAGGTGAAATTGTGCATGGTGCTAGCGTATCTTCATCACTTCTTTAATCTCTATGTCTTTTCAGAGAGCAGGTTTTAGACTCATAGCTTTTAATAGACACCTGTATTTAGCTAGAATTAAAATCATTTTACAGTTTTATATGATTTTATAGTTACCTTGACATTATGATAAATATAACTAGTTTTCTGTTTACAATTGAGAAATTTTTTTGTTGTAAACAAATATTTTTATTTAATTAATTTTTTTTTTTTTTTTTGAGACAGAGTCTCGCTGTGTTGCCTGGGCTAGAGTGAGTGCCGTGGCGTCAGCCTAGCTCACAGCAACCTCAAACTCCTGGGCTTAAGCGATCCTACTGCCTCAGCCTCCCCAGTAGCTGGGACTACAGCCATGCGCCACCATGCCCGGCTAAATTTTTTCTATATATATTTTTAGTTGGCCAGATAATTTCTTTCTATTTTTAGTAGAGACAGGGTCTCGCTCTTGCTGAGACTGGTCTGGAACTCCTGACCTCGAGCAATCCACCCGCCTCGGCCTCCCAGAGTGCTGGGATTACAGGCATGAGCCACCGCGCCCGGCCTGTTGTAAACAAACATTAAGGGAATAATGTTGGGGGCATGCAAATACAGTAGAAATAATGAAGATATTGATCAAGTAACAAGTGTGGAAAACTGTCTGGAGCTATTGTGTAATTTCACTCTTTAACAAACACACTGTTGTAAAGCCATTGACCTATTCTAGGTACAAGACATATATATGTGACTAAGATAAGGCTCTTACTTATCCAGGGCCTGTAGTCTGTTTGGGAAGACAGACAGGTGGCTTGTCAATTAAGACACAGTATGATGCATGGAGAGGGCATCCAGGCAGAGGACAGTGTGTAAAGGCACTGAGGGGGAAAGCCTGTTGGAGGTTGTTTTTATATTCTAGATTAATTTTGGACTGATTGTGTTAGATCTTCCTATAAATGGTCTATGCCTACTATCAGAAGCACTTATTGAGCATGTTCTTTATGGCAGGCACTGTTTTGGGCCCTGGGGATTGTGTGAGGAACAAAACACACACATAAAATCCCTGCCCTTGTGGAGCTTATATTCAAACATAAAAATTGGTCAGTTAGAAATAATTACCAAGCATTTATTATGTACCAGGCACTGTGCTAGTCCCTGGGCTTACAAAACTGAATAAGATACATGTCTTCCTTTAAACAGAGGATGGAGAGGGTGGGACAGACAAGTAGCCTAGAGATTTTTTTTTTTTTTTTTTTTTTTTTTTGAGACAGGGTCGCTCTCTGTTGCCCAGGCTAGAGTGCAATGGTGTCATCATACCTCACTGCAACCTCAAACTCCTGGGTTCAAGCAATTCTCCTGCCCCAGCCTCCTGGGTAGTACCATGCTTGGCTATTTTTCTATTTGTAGAGACAGGGTCTCACTCTTGCTCAGGCTAGTCTGGAACCCTGGCCTTAAGCAATCCTCCCACCTTAGCTTCCCAAAGTGCTGGGATTACAGGAATGAGCCACCATGCCTGGCCAAGCCTAGAGATTTTAACATAGTGTAGTAATAACTACATGATAGATAATTTACAAACTGATAGCCCACCTCCAGTCTATTTATTTAAACTATACAAGCCAGAGTCCACTTGCTCAAGGCTTCTTGGGCGTGGCTCTGGGTCAAAAGTAAATAAATAAATAAACTATAGAAGTTCTGGTAGAGATACTATCTGCTAGGTACTGCACTATATAAGCAGAAATATTCCCTTTATTTATTTATTTAGAGACAGGGTCTGGCTCTGTGGCCCAGGCTGGAGTGCAATGGCCCAATCATAGCTAACTGTAATCTCCAACTCCTGGGCTCAAGTGATCCTCCCACCTCAGCCTCCCAAGTAGCTGAGACTACAGACATGCGCCACCACGCTTGGCTAATTTTTAAATTTTTTGTAGAAACAGAGTCTCAATATGTTACCCAGGCTGACCTAGAACTCCTAGCCTCAGGCAGTCCTCCTGCCTTGGCCTGGAAAAGTGCTGGGAGTACAGGCGTGAGCTACCATGCCTGGCAATCTTTAAATACCACTTGTCACACATTAGAACAGTAAGGAGCCTTAGTGATCACAAAAGACACACCAATTAGAGACAAGAAAATTGATGGGCAGAGTAGAGAAGCAACTTCCTCAGAGTTAACCATGAGTCTAATCTGGGTCTGGATCTGCAGCCCAGTCAGGCCTCCTGACCTCCAGCCCCCTGTCTTTTTCCCTTGTTTTCAGTCAGCGTCTTGGTTGAAGAAGGTGTAGTTTTGTCCTTAGTGGACACTGCCCCAAAAGGGATGGAGAATCCTTCTGGGGGTGTAGAGGGTAGCACGCTACCTGTTGCTCTAACCTCCCATGCCTTGTGACGTTACAGAGCACCTATTGTGCCACCATGGTCCAGCACTGTGAAGCCCTCAACAGGTCGGTCCAAGTTGTAAACCTAGATCCAGCAGCAGAACACTTCAACTACCCCGTGATGGCTGGTAAGTCCCCATTTGAGCCTTCCCCCTCCTGCAGGAGCAGTAGGGTGGGAGAGGCAGTGAGTGCTGGCTGCTCAGCACAGAAGCTGAAAAATTAATAATTACAGTCTGGTTTTCTGGTTTCATGGTGAACAGCATGAGGCTAAGAGTCATTTGGTGACATCTGTTCATGGTAATGTGTGTATAATGATATCCTTTCTTGGTCTTTGATGTAAGACTTAAATGTGAGTGCACTCCTCTCTCAGCACCCTTTCCTTCTGTCCCTTCCATGCTTGGTCCTGCTGTAGTGAATCTGGTTTACTGCTGATCACTATAAGGGAGCAGGCTGCTGTTTTTTAAAATTCTTTTAATTTGTTCATTCAAGTGTCTGTTGAACACCTGTTTTATGCCAGACACTGGGGTTATATCAGAGAATAAGGCAAACACCATCCCTGTCCTCGTCACCCTTTTAGTGGGGGTGATAAGCAGTAAACAAAATGATAAACATGTTATAGAATGTGGTCAGGACTGCAGACAAGCCGATGAGAAGGACTAACCAGGAGAGGTTGCTTCAGGTGGGGTGATCACGGATGGTGTCTCTGAGGAGGCGATTTTTGAGCCCAGACCTGAAGGGTGCTAATGTGCTCATGACGCTGGGGAAGGACCTTCCAAAATGAGGAACATCAAGGTTGATAAATAGCCCAGAAGTGAGAAGGGGTTTGGTATGTTCCAGAAAAGCAAAGATGTCAGTGAGCAGAAGCGTGAGTGAGGGAAAGAAGTGGGTAGCAGTAGCAGGACATGAGAAGTTTAGATTTTATCCTGTCAGCAGTGGAATGCCACTAGAGGGTTTTAAGCAGAGGAGAGGATTGACATTTGATTTGTGTTTTTAAAGATAACTCAGGCTCTCACGTGAAAAATGGACTCTGGGGAGTCAAGTGTTAGGCAGAGACCAGCAATGCAGCTGTTGTAGCTGTCCTGGTGCCCACCGTGACAGGGTGGTCATGGTGGAGATGTAAAGAAGTAGACACATTCTGTTCATATTTTGCAAGTAGAATAAAGAGCATTTTATGGGGGATGGAACCAAGACAGTATAGGAAAGTGAGGAATCAAGGGTGACTCGTAGGTTTCTGACTTGAGCTGTTGAGTACATGGTATCATTTACCAAGGAGGGGACAAGCCATGTAAGCTTTGGGGCAGTTGTCTTTGCACTGACTGAGTTGGAGATGTCTGGTAGATATCTAATAGGTAATTGGATGTAATAGTCTGGAATTCAGAGTTGAGGGCTGGCCTGGAGGTATAAAGTTGAGGTCAGCAGCATTTAGCACATACAGCCACAGGACTGGATGAGATCACCTTGGGCAGGGGGCTGTGGTTAGAGAAAAGGACCCAAGACCGAGCCTTGAAGTCCTCTGATCTTCAGAAGTCTGGTAGAGAAGGTGGAAACGGGTTGACAACTGGAGGGGACTGTGAGAGTAAGAGGAGGTTTAGTTTTAAGATTGGAGATGCTTATATGCTTGCATGCTGAAGAGAACGATCCAATAGAAAGAGAAACTAAAGATGACAGAGAGAGTGAAAATAACTGCAGGAGTGACTGCCAGAATGAGGAGGGAGAGGGGATCCCGAAGAAGTGGGGGCTTTTGCCTTTGCTAGAAATGAGGTGTTTCTTTCACTGGAACAGGAGAGAAGGTGGGCAGTAGGTGTCATGTGGGAATATGAGAAGTTCTCTTTCCTTGGCTTCCGATTTCTGTTAATGATGTGTGGTGTGGTCGTCAGCTGAGAGTGTCTGCAAGTGGGTAGGGTTGGGGGAGACAGATTGAAGGGAGAGGAGGAGATATGAAATGCTCATCTTCTTTGAGAAAATGGCATTGAATTACTTTGGGACTGTTTGGTTGCAGCAAACAGAAAACACTCTAGCTAGCTTTAATAAAAAGAAGATTCATTAGAAGGAATGAGGGGACCTCTCAAAAAAGCTAAAAACAAAACTTTATGAGAGACTAGAACCATAAACACAGAAACAGGAACCAAGACCAGCTTTCTGTCTCTGTCTTTTTCCTCCCCCTTACATACCAGCTTTCTTTGCTTTAGGATGCATGTGACCCAGCAAGGCCCCTCCAACCCCTGGTTCATATCACTTTCTGGTCCAGGTGTTTTATTGACAGATGAGTGTCCTTGATTCATCCTTTTAGAAGACCAATTTTATTGTCCCAATTTGGGTCAGTTGTTTATCCCTGGGGGAAGGAGTAGGAAGATATCATCAGTATAAATTTGTGAATGAAGCTCAGTTCTATGTGAACAGAGATTGTAGGTTTGAGCACAAAAATAGATAAAAACCTAGGCTGGGCATGGTGGTTCACACCTGTAATCCCAGCATTTTGGGAGGCTGAGGTGGGAGGATCTTTTGAGGCCAGGAGTTCAAGACCACCCTGGGCAACATAGCAAGACCCTGTCTCTACAAAAAAATTTAAAAATTAGCCAGGCATGATGGTATGCACCTGAGTCCTAACTACTCAGGAGGCTGAGGCGGAAGGATCAGGATCACTTTATTCGAGCCCAGGAGCTCATGGCTGCAGTGAGCTATAATTGCACCACTGTGCTTCAGTCTGGGCAACAGAGTGAAACCTTGTCTCTGAAGAAAAAAAAAAAATTAAATTAAATAAATAAAAACCTAAGGTAGAAAATTCTAAATATTGATTTCCAAAAATTGATAAGAAAACCACACATATATTATGAGTAGAGTTTTTTAAGCCCTTCTTGTTGGTGATTTAGATATATAGTTCATACCCTTTGACCCCAAGATAAGGAAAGTGAGACCCAGGGAGGTTAAGTAGCTTCTCTAGGATCATTATGTTAAGAAATGGTAGTTGGTTTTCTTTGGTTTTGTTTTACTTGTTTTGGAATAGGTAATACATATTCACATGGTTCAAAATGCAAAAGGTATAAAAGAGTAAGTATGAGGGAAACATCTATCTCCATCCTAGCTCTGCATCCCAGCAATCAGCTCTCCTTGGTAGAGGCAGCCAGTGTTACCTGTTTCTGGTGTGTCCTTCCATAGATAGTCTGTGCATATTAAATGCAATACATATATGCATTAAGCATACATAGTGAACTTTTGTCTTTTTTTTTTTTTGTATTACAAATGATGGCATTCCTACACAGTTCTGCACCTTGCATTTTCTGTCTAACAGCATACCTGGGAGATTGTATTATAGCAGTACTTACAGAGATTCCCCCTTTTGTGGCTGCATAGTATTCCATTGTCTGGCTGTATAGTAATTTACTTGCTCAGTTCCCTATTAATAATTATTAGTCAGGATAACAATTTTCAAATGGACACTTATATTCTGGGCTCTGTCTGTCCCTTTCAGACATCCGGGAGCTGATCGAGGTGGATGATGTGATGGAGGATGATTCTCTGAGGTTCGGTCCCAATGGAGGATTGGTATTTTGCATGGAGTACTTTGCAAATAATTTTGACTGGCTAGAGAACTGTCTTGGCCATGTAGAGGACGACTACATCCTTTTTGATTGTCCAGGTAAGTCAGTAATTTCAGTGTGTCATTTTCCTGGAAGTCGTGATAGTTCTTCTCAGGGGGAGAAAGTGGAGTGAGCATTTGTAGCTCTAAACTGTACTGCAGTCAGGTACCAAGCTCTCATTTGTTGGCTCAAATTCATTTTTTTTCTTTTTTTTTTAACTTTTTTTTTTTTTTTAGAAATAGAGACAGGGTCTCGCTCTTGCTCAGGCTGGTCTGGAACTCCTGAGCTCAAGTGATCCTCCCATCTTGGCCTCCCAGAGTGATAGGATTATAGGCGTGAGCCACTGCTCCCGGCCTCTAATTCATTTTTGAGTTTATCAAGTGCTTACTTTGTACACTGGGAATACCACAGAGAGCGTGGCAGCTGTATTCTTCGCCCTCAGGGAACTCACAGTCCAGCAGAGTTCTAGACAGTATGAACAAAAATCACCCGAATGATATTTAATATTCATTTTGACAGGTATCCTATAGGAATAGCACAGATAGTCACATAGCAGGGAGGTTAGGAAGGCTTGTGATCCAGTGTGGCCTTTAGGCTGGGCCGGAGATCGAAAGGTTAGGGAGATAGTGGCCCAGGCAGAGGGCACAGCATGCTGACACTGGTGGCAGGAAGGAACAAGGCGGGCTGCAGGCACTGAAAAGGCTGGTGTGGCCAAAGCATCATAAAGAGGAAATCAGCCAGGCACAGTGGCTGAGGCGGGAGGATCACATGAGTCCAGGAGTTCAAGGTTGCAGTGAGGTATGATGATGCCACTGCACTCTAGCCAGGGAGACAGAGTGAGACCCTGTCTCAAAAAAATAAAAATAGAAAATAAAAGAATAAAAAAATACATATAATATTCTTGTAATGTTCTTTATGTAGGTCAGATTGAGTTGTACACTCACCTGCCTGTGATGAAACAGCTGGTCCAGCAGCTGGAACAGTGGGAGTTCCGAGTCTGTGGAGTTTTTCTTGTTGATTCGCAGTTCATGGTGGAGTCATTCAAGGTCTGTGGATAAATCTGTTGTAGATTTTTCAATCATGGGTACAAGTAGATGACAGTCTCCTTTAATTGTGGGATTCTGGACATTTCACAAACTATTCCAGAATTATTTAGTATCTCTTATCATTAAATTATTATGATAATTATTTTTAACTCAAAAATAGTAAATTATGATATAATAGATTTGAGGGAACTGCTTACCAAAAAAAATTGAAGCAGATGGCTATTTTATAAAATAGTCTGTTTTTAATTTTCTGAGGACTTTTTGTCCAGTTTATGAACTATATACATCAAATTTTATTGATAGCTCTTGAGGAATATTAAATGGGAATAGTAATACTGTCTAAATTGATATTTATGATCACTGTAGAAAATCTACATTTTCCACCTTATCCTTGGGAACCAGGGGTCGAGCATCTGCTTAAGGAACAAGGGACAGTTTTTCTTTATTACTTGTTGGTTTTTTGTTTTTGTTTTTGAGACAGTCTCGCTCTGTCGCCCTGGCTAGAGTGCAGTGGCATCATGGTAACTCACTGCAACCTCTAACTCCTGGGCTCAAATGATCCTCCTGCCTCAGCCTCCCAAGTAGCTGGGACTATAAGCACACCTCCATGCCTGGCTAATTTTTTCTATTTTTGGTAGAGACAGGGTCTTGTACTTGCTCACGCTGGTCTGGAACTCCTGAGCTCAAGTGATCCTTCCACCTCAGCCTCCCAGAGTGCTAGGATTACAGGCGTGAGCCACTGCACCCAGCCAGTTTTTCTTTAATATTATTAATAGCATTTCTTTTACTTAAGCAAGTTTTGTTCTAGTGAGAAGTCAAAGCCTCTCTTTATGCAGAGACCAGGTAACTTTGTTGTCAACAGTTGATTCATCTTCCCTTTTCTGTTTCCTCCTTCAGTTTATTTCTGGCATTTTGGCAGCCCTGAGTGCCATGATCTCTCTAGAAATTCCACAAGTTAACATCATGACAAAAATGGATCTGCTCAGTAAGAAAGCGAAAAAGGAAATTGAGAAGTGAGTTCACTGTTTTTCTGTTGTTATCAAATCTCAACTGCAGAGACAAACCTTCTGTTTTATTTAGATGTGAGGTTTGGGGAATCTATAAATCTAGTTTCCTGATTTATTTTTCCTTTTATTCATCAGTCTTCTCTCTCTTTTAAAGATTTCTAGATCCAGACATGTATTCTTTGTTAGAAGATTCTACAAGTAACTTAAGAAGCAAAAAATTCAAAAAATTGACTAAAGCTATATGTGGACTGGTAAGCTTTTTATATTTAGTTTTTTCTAAATGACCTGGTCAAGTGTTTGCCCACATCCAGTCATAGGGAGGGTGGTAATCAGAAGTACAAATGATTGTAAAACTCAAATGTAAGTTGAAAATTGTATTTTTTACACAACTTCAGAATAAACCTTTCTTGAAATCCCCAACTCATAGATTGATGACTACAGCATGGTTCGATTTTTACCTTATGATCAGTCAGATGAAGAAAGCATGAACATCATATTACAACATATTGATTTTGCCATTCAATATGGTGAAGACTTGGAATTTAAAGAACCAAAGGTAATTTCTGATTCAGGGTGTCTATTGGCTTTTGATAATAATATTTGTCATCACTCACTGGCCTCCTGCAAAATCTAGGCAACTCCTTAAATTTTTTTTTTGTTTGGGTGGTTTTTTGTTTGTTTGTTTGTTTTCTGAGACGGGGTCTCACTCTGTTGCCCAGGCTAGAGTGCAGTGGTGTCATCATAACTCACTGAAACCTCAAACTCCTGGGTTCAAGCGATTCTCCTGCCTCAGACTCCCGAGTAGCTGGGACTACAAGCGTGAGCTACCACGCCCAGCCTAAATTAGTTTTTTGTCTTAGTGGTGGCAGTTACCTGGGCTTTTCTGGGCGATCTCTGAAATTGACACCTATGCTCAACAAGTGGTACCAGTTTTACTCCACCTTTCGTTGAGGGGATATTATTGAGTTAAGTCTCTTTGTGCTCAGAGTTTGGGTGTATGTGCCAAGAGGAGATAAAATCCAATAGAATTTAGGCTGCCCTCACATATGTCATATAGTTGGAAAAATCCTATCAACCATGCCTTTTCTTACTATTAACAATTACCTATGAGCAACAGCTGGAACTGGTGCTGGGTATTAGTTCCATATAGAGCACTACCTGAAAATATTTAAACACATACTAGTTCTGAGGGGAAATGAGTGTGTTTTCTATTTTGTTTTTCCTTTGTGTCAGGAACGTGAAGATGAGTCTTCCTCTATGTTTGATGAATATTTTCAAGAATGCCAGGGTGAATGAAGAGTTTACTAAAAAGTAATTGGATATGAAGAGCTGTGGCCATACTAGCAGAACCTTCTCTTCAAAGGATGCAATGGTAGAAAGCTATTTATTTTAATGAAAAAAAAAAATAGTACTTGGCTGTTTATCAGCAGTATGTCTGAATCAAGTTCTGAGTTATTCTGAAACTGCTGCTGTTTAAAGTGGAATCTTTTATTATTATTTCAACAGCATCAATTTAGATTTTAAAAGTCAAAATTGAAATGATTGCATATAGGATTGTATATAATATAAATTATTACCTGTGCTAGAGTTAAGGCCAGTCTAACCTTATTTTTACTGTTTGCGTTGTTTTGAGGGGGCATGAATTATTATAACATGTACATATGTATGTCCAAGGGAAAAATCTGGAAAGATATAGATAACATCATTGATGAACAATGGTTTTAATCACAAAAAGATAAATTTGTATCTTACCGTTTTCCTATACTGAAAATATATTATTTATATAATTAAAAAATTAAAAGTAAGTATGTTTTGAGATATATATATGTGTGTGTGTATGTATATATATGTGTGTATATATGTATGAAACAGAAAGGTAGCACTAACATTTCATTACACTGTTATTTTCTAGGCAGAATTTTAAATACTCAGGGCAAATTTCTGAATAAATAAATCTCCCCAAGTGTCAGAATATAGGCAGTGATTGTTTTTAGGAATGCAGTTTATAGTCCCTGAGCATTTAAAAATGTCTACACTCCTTGAATAATAACAAATACATACAAAAATACAAAAGACATAATTTTTCTTTGTAACTTCTTGCCACATTGATTGAATTGTTCAGTATTTCTGGGTTCATTTGTTTTGGGTGTGAAAGCAGGCCCCAGGGAATAGTAGTCTGTCAACTAGCACCCGTCATGGTCCAGGCCCTACTAAAGCAAGGCTAAATCTCATATATTAAGGCATTGTGCAAGGAAGCATTTTGCACAATCTTTCATTTAATCCTCGTAACAGGCCCAGCCTCCAGTGGTCATCTGGTGACAGATTTTCCTGCTGATACAAATTAAGCCCTTACAGAAAACCTGCAACTCAGGTTACATTTTTAATTCTTCTTGGGCCTAGATAGCAGAAGTACACATGCAGTGTTAAATTTGATCCATTTTAATTAAAGAAGCAAAATGTGAGGACCCATAGGGATCAGTGGTAGCTTGTGCCTGGGGTCTAGGCTAGAGGGAAGAGTCAGGTATCTATACCATGGTGCATTGGTGTGAGCTGTTCTCACAGGGCCAATCAGGGAAGAACGTGATGAGTAGGCAACATGGGGATGTGCTGGGCTGCTAGAGGACTTTCCTGTGACCCTTAGAGCATGGTAAGTGTGGAAACACCTGATCTCCCAGTGTCACTAATTCTTAGAAACTTTATTGTCACGTGGGAGAAGAAAGAAGAGGCAACTTTTTACTTGCCCTCTTTAGTACTCCTTATGTACCTCCCTTCCTTAGCTTCTGGAGAGTCTGGTATGTGCCTGTAGGGAAGAAGTGAAGGGCCAGATTCTGTTGCCTTCCCTTCTGGACACTGGGGTTTCAAAGATGAATCTGGCAGTTTCAATCTCCAAGGATTTCAGTCTCATAGGCAAGGCTGTCATGACTCTTCACACAAATTTACCGAGGTTCTGTGCATGCCAGGCACTGGCAATAGGATGGGGATGCTCAGGGCAGACAAGGCCTTACTTGTGTGGGGCTGCCATGCTGGCCTGTGAGACTGACCTCGAGCAAGGAAACCTCTGACAAGGGAGGGGAAGAAAACAGATGAAATGGAAAGTGACCAAGGGGCTATTTTGGGCTTTTGGTCAAAAAAGTCCTGGCCTTTAAAAGGTGCTATTTGGCCAGAGACCTACCTATGTGAGAATTCAGATGTGGGAACATGGGGCAGAGTATTCCAGGCTGAGGAACTGGCAGAAGAAATGGCTCTGAGGCAGCAATGAACTTGACTTTTACTATGAGGTGCTTTCTAGTAATAGGTTTAAAACTCTTAAGCTTTCAGTATGCTCCAGGAATGAGTTCTAAGCACTTTATATGTAATTCATTTCATCCTCACAAAACTAGGAGGTAAGTACTGTCATCTCCATTTCCAGGCGAAGAACTGAGGCACAGTGAAGTCAATTAACTTGCCCAACATTACACACCTAGTATATGTTGGAGCTGGATTCAAACCCAGAGACCACTTTCTCATCCATTAAACGAGGAATTGCAGTACAGAATAATGCACAAATCCCTTCTTTTGTGTGCTCTTCTGTTTCTCCATTTTTATTTTTTTAACTTTTAAATTTATTATTATTGGCCTGTGGGATGGTAGTGGGTTATCAGAACTTATTAACATTAGTTGTCACTAAAGTTGATATACAATCCCCACTGCTAAATTATGACTGGCTTAAAAAATAAATTTATATTATTATTATTATTATTATTGAGACAGGGCCTCGCTCTGTGCGGCGCTATCATAGCTCCCTGAAACCTCGAACTCAGCCTCCTGAGTAGCTAGGATTACGGGCGCGCGCCGCCACGCCAGGCTATTTCCCCATTTTTAAAAGCAGTGAGGGGTGGGAGCGGGATTTATTCATTCACTCAAATATTTACTGATGCTTACTATGTACCATCGCTGTGTATGCACAGGAGATACAGCAGTGAACAAAACGGACAGAGTCGCTGCCTCTTTGACGTTCACATGGATGAGCACACAGGCGACAGATACCAAAAGTTAATAAGGGAATCACAGGAACTAAGGAAAAAAAGCGGGAGAGAATAACAAGGCAGGGGGTTGAATTGGAATTGAATTTTAAATACTATGACCAGGGAATGCTTCACTGGAAAGGTGATCTTTGAAAAAAAAAAACAAACCAAGGAGGCGATTGATCGCTGGGATTCTCCGATTCCAAGACCCATGCTAGTCCACATGCGTACTACGCATGCGCGACACTCAGAGCCCCGCCTAGTGGTCGAGCACCTGGCATGCCTTTAGATCCGCGCAGCCGCAGCAGCCAGCCGCTGGACAGCGAGGCCGGAACTCGCCGTCTTCCCCTCGCCCTCCCCTTCCGGCTCACTTCCGCCTACCCCGCCTGGGCCCGCCGACCGGAAGCGCTGCGCTCTAACCCGATCCTGCTCAGCTGGGTTGAGACCCGAGTACCGCTGAGATGCCGGTGAGGGTTCGAGCTGGGGGGTGGGGAGATGGCCAGGATTGGGGAGAAGCGCTGGAAATCGTGCGTGAGCCAAGAGAAGCGGGCTGAGGAAGGCAGAGAGGAAGCGGGGACCTGAGAAGGAGTGAGACGAGGGGAGGAGGGTCCTGTCGCTGTAGGACTGGGGCGGCCCCCGGGCTGTCAGCCTTGGAGGCGGGGGGCGCGGCTGGATGGGGCCAGGGGCCCGGGGTGTGTGAGGAGGCCGCCTCAGCCCTTCCCGGCACCTTCTTTACGATCCCAAGTCTTTCTCTCGCCTGTTCTACTCCCCCCGAGTCCCGCGGGTTTCCCAAAACCTCACTAGAGCCGCCAAGCCAAGGGCTGCGCTTATTTTTCATTTTTCAAGTCTACGGTCCAGCTTCTCCTTTTCCTGTCGGACCCACTTCCTCCTCCGCCCCAGGGGACGGGCCCGCCTGCTGTTTGTCATCTGTCAAAACCCACTTCCCGGACTCCTGTGTCGCCCCGGCAGTGGCGGCCACCCCCAGAGCCAGCTGGGTTTAGGGCCCTCAGAGTCAGGGTCGGCGCCTGACTTCCAAATGTTTCCGTTTTCGTGTGCATCTGAGTGGGAGTAAAAATTGATGATGGTCTGGTTGTCCTTAGTTTCTGACAGCCGAGCTGTGGGGGAGATATACCACCATCATGGTCTCCATCTTGCGGATTAGGAAAAAGGTGGTTCGGTGACATGTGATTACATTCAGCAAACATTACTGAGCATCTATAGCGGAGCACTATTGCAGCAGTGAATAAGGCCAACAAATCCCTACTCTTGAGGGGAGAGGAGACAAGACAATAAAAGTGTAAACATGAGTAAAGGAGATAGCGATAGTTTCAGATAGTGACAAATGCTGCGGAGGAAAGAGATGAATGAATAGCAAGACAGTTCACTGGTGAACGGGAAGGTGGAGGCTGCTTTACATAAAGGATACCTGTGATGAAAAGGAGCAAGGTATAGTTAGAGATATATGTCTGATGAATTCCACAGTTACCATTTGACTCTTGAGGAGTGCCGGGCAGGCCCTGAGCTACACACTTTATAAAATATCGCGTTTGATCCTCACACAGACCCTATGAAGTAGATGCTATCATTCCTATTTTGCAGAAGAGGCAGCTGTGGCTCAGAGAAGTTAAGTAACTTGCACAAGGTTGCATACTAGTGGTAAAGCCAGATTTTAAGCCAGGACTCTTTAAAGTCCTTTGCTGATTGTAGTTGCACATAGAGCACCTTGGACTTAACCTTGTGATTACTTATTTTGTGTCTGCCTTCTCCATTAGCCTGAAAGTTCTTCAAGGATGAGAGTCATACTGGTCTGTATATACCATATCACAGTGTCTTGCACATAGCACGTGCTTAGCAATCATTTGGTGAATGAATGAATACGTGAATGGGCTCTGTTGCCTTGTAAAAAGCCAGACATCTTGTAAAAAGCAGAACTAGGAATCAGCATACAAATTGCTCTCATAAATGTAATTTTCCCCCGTCCCTTAACTCACACCTACTTACTGAAGGCAGTATACCTCCTCATTTTACAAATTTGGAAACAGGCTAAGAGAAGAAAAGTGATGGCTTGGTCAAAGACATAAAGCCAGGAAGTGGCAGAGCTGAAAAGCTAGTGCTTGGGTCCTGGTTTACCTGGAGGATACTTCCCTCATTTATATGGCGTTTGCCTTTCTGTAGTGGAAATACTCCTACGAGGCACCAGTGTGATGTCACTGAACATGGAATTGGAAGAGATGCCCAGTGGCACCCCATTAATAGTATTTCCTCTATAATAACCTGAAGAACAGTAGACAACAGTAAAATGTAATTTTAAAAATTTAGGAGGTGATGAGTACTTATTACCTTTGTTTTTAATATAATTTATTTAATTGTAAATTTGTATAATTTTTGAGAATGGCTGTGTTTAACAACCGCTTGCAGAATTCATCAAAATTTAACAATTGGTGAGCCAGAAAGAGGCAGCTCCAGCACAATGCTGGTGCCATTCCTTCCTCTCCCTCCCCTCGTTAATCTCGGGTGGGTTACTCTTTTTTTCCTTTGGGGGAATGTAGTTGTCTGCCCCGGCAACATTGGCTGTATTTCTGCTTCTATATTCTTTCCTGCCTTGCCTCTGCAGGCTTACCACTCTTCCCTCATGGACCCTGACACCAAACTCATTGGAAACATGGCACTGTTACCTATCAGAAGTCAGTTCAAAGGACCTGCCCCTAGAGAGAGTAAGTGTAAACCCATTATTTTCAAATTTTGATATGAAATGCCCCGCAACCCTCTGATACTATCACATCAGGGAAATTCTTAGCTCAGTCTTCTGTCTCAGATTGCTCTTGTAATTGCTCAAAAATTCTGTTTGCTTGATAGATACTACATTCTAGACCTTTCAAGATCATGGTTATATATTGCATTTAATAGGAAATTCTTGAAACTCGGAATACTTAGGACTAATAAAAAGAAAAAATAGGAAACCGTATTAATGCTTTAATGTCTCCAGGATATTTTATTGTGAGGAGAGAGGAAATGTGCTTAATTCTGGACACTACTCCTGTAATTACTATCAGTTCTTTCAAACTCATCTACTGCTGCTGCCACTGTAGAATGCTGTATCTCATCCTTTCTCTGTCATCAAGCTGGAAAACACAAACAAAAAATATTTTATTTCTTCCTCATTTAAATCTGCTTCCTATCCATTCTTCCGGATCTTCATTTTTAGCAGTACCTCAGTCTTAAATCTTGAGTGCACTATGTAACATTACTGATTTCTATTCTCACTTTTCTAAATTTTATTTCTTTGCTTTCTTTCTTGTTGCTTTTTTTTTTTTTTTTTTGGTACTCTGCTTTTTGAAATACATTTTACTGTTCAGAAAGCCCTATTCTTTTTCAGACACTGTCCGAGACTCTTCTGACACATTCTGAGATGTTCTGCCAACACTGTAATTTGTATTATATTAGATATGGTTTCCATGCACCCAGCGAGGGTCTAAACTGAGTTCCATTCATGGTTTCCAAGACCATAGTTATAATTACCAATTCTGTGCTGGTCCTGTCTCCTTTCCTCTGCCAGGCTATTTGACCTGACCTCTTCTTAATTTAATTTTGTTTTTAACACCAGTTGAAAGCTCAGGAAACTTAATAAATTTGGTGAGTCACCACAGTCTTTGCTTGATTCTGAGAAAAAGGAACAGATAAAAAAAGAGACTGGGAAGGAAGAAAACTAACATAAGAATTACATGGCCAGACGTGGTGGCTCAGGCCTGTAATCCCAGCACTTTGGGAGGCTGAGTCCGGAGGATTGCTTGAGGACAGGAGTTTGAGACCAGCCTGGGTAACATAGTGAGACCCTGTCTCTAAAAAATTTTAAAAAATAATAGCCAGGTGTGCTGGCACACGCCTGTAGTCCCAGATACTTGGGAGGCTGAGGCAGGAGGATTGCATGAGCCCAGGGGTTCTAGGTTGCAATGAGCTGTGATTGGGCCACTGCACTTCAGCCTGGGTGACAGAGTGAGACCCTGTCTCCAACAAAAAAATTACAGTGCAAAGAAAGAATAAGAATCAGTGTTGGTCCAGATTCCTTGTGAAGAATGCTTTCCGATGGTTATAAATACTATGTAGTATATCATAAGATGCAGTTGATTAAGGATGGAATAAATCTGATTAACATTTTTGCAATTTTTTAGTCCCAAAGGGAAAATGATACCCTAAGAAACCAGATCTTTATGGTTTCTGTACACAAGGAATGACCTTGTTGCTGTTCCTCAAGGGACTGGATTAGCACTGAATTGGAGTGAGCCTGTGCTGTGAGCTGAATAACTTAGCATTAATCGAATCATTTATATTCAGTAGGTATCTCTTGAATGCCTTTGTGTGCCAAGTATTCTTCTAGGTTCTGAATCCTATGGCCTCCACCGCCTGCCAGCATTGCATTTAGAAGAACTAGCTGGTTTTTGTAAACACTATAGGATCCTCTGAGGAAGTTTACTGTTCACAGATAAGAAAATAGATGGGAAGGAACACAAGTCTAGAGTTAGAGTTCTGTTGAAGTTCTTGAGCTAGGATGAAGACAACTGAATTGCAGAGTACTAAAGCTTCAGAGTTACCGTGCATTTCTGCTGCGTGAGAGGGATAGCAGTCACAGACAAGAAATATAAATAACTGTCTCGGCATTGCTGAAACCAGCTGCCGGATATCAAGACCCTGGGATTTTGACCTTTTCAAAAATTAAAAAAAGGAAACAAAAATTGCCAGAGAAATTATGTAATGAGATCTGTCTTTGTCAAGACAGTATTTCTGGCTTTTCTCAGTCTGTAACCACCTAGAACAGCTGGTACAAGTATATTTTAAGTCATAGTTTTTATAAAAAGAAAGATGTCTATCTGAGCCCCAACATGTTCCTAAATAATGGAGACTTTTTCCCCCTGAAACTACAGTATGTAAGTTCAAATAAAATTATATTGAATACTTTTTAAGAAAAAGCATTTTGTTAGTCTATGTATGTCTTAGTCTATAAATACATGGAGAGAGATCTCGAATGATGTTCACCAGGTATTAATAGTAGTTATTTCTGGGTAGTGGCATTTAGGGTGACAATTAAAAATTTCTTTTGTATTGATTTTCTTTTTCTGATGAGCATGTGTAATTTTTACAAAAACAATAAAGCTATAAAAATAAACCATCTTATTTTTCTAGAAATTATTTCTAAAAACTTTATATTTCAGTAGCCTGATTTCATTTTATCCAACTCCAAAACTGTTGACAGTTGAGCTTGGACTGAATTTTCTTCTTCTTCTTCGTTTTTAAAAAACAAAACAAAACAAAGCAAGATCTCACTCTGTCTCCCAAGCTGGAGTATTGGCTTGACCACAGCTCGCTGTAACATCAAATTTCTTGGCTCAAGTGATCCTCCCACCTAGCCTCCCAAGTAGCTGGGACGAGAAACGCATGCCACCATCTTTTGTAGAGACCAGTTCTCCAAGTGTTGCCCAGGCTGGTCTCAAACTCCTGGCCTCAAAAAATCCTCCCACCTCGGCCTCCCAAAGTGTTGGAGTTACAAATGTGAGCCACAGAGCCTGGATGGAATTTTTTACTTTATACCTTTCATGTTTTTTGCATTGGGCTAATGTTCTCTGTTTTCCTTCTCCTTGTGTCCTGCTTAGCAAAAGATACAGATATTGTGGATGAAGCCATCTATTACTTCAAGGCCAATGTCTTCTTTAAGAACTATGAAATTAAGGTAAATTACAGAGCTTTTAATATATAACTTAGTTTTCTGATAGGGATAATATCTACCTTGCAGTCAGGGTTTGCTGTGAGGAGAAAATAAAATGATATGAGCTTATGATTTTTAAATTTCAGAACAGTGCCTAATGTTGGACTCTATAAATATTAGTTTCTATCTTTTTTCTTCCACAGTCTACACCTGGGGTTGGTAAACCATAGCCTGAGGGCCAAATCTAGCCCACCACTTCTTTTTGTAAATAAAGTTTTATTGTTTATATGTTATCTATGGCTGCTTTCACACCACAGCAGCAGAGTTGAGTAATCGTGACAAAGACTGTGTGGCCCACAAAGCCTAAAATATTCACTCTCTGCCCTTTACAGAGAAAGTTTGCTAACTCTGGATCATGATACATCTTTATTTATTCAACATTAATTAAGCACCTATTATGTGCCAGCCCTGTGTTTTGTTTGGGACTAATCCACAACCAAAAAATCCTACATGCTGTTATTTTTTTTTTTTTGTAACATGCTTCCATGTCCTGGACCTGAGATGGAGAAATAAACTTGAATGACCCTGGTCCTTCCCTGAACCACCTTTTCTCCCTTTCTGCTGCTAGTTCCTGTGAGGTGGGTGGTCAAGGGGAAGGTAGAAGTGGTGGCAGAAAAGGAGAGGGGAAAGTGAAAACCAAAAAAGTTCTCTGTGCTCCTCCTGTGAGCAAGTTACAAGGAATGTCAACAAATTTTTTCAATGGTATTCTAAAATACACAGTTTCAACCCCTCCTTGCCAAACTTTGACCTTTTGGGATCAGACAGGGTGTGAAATCTTTATTTGTAGGCTTTTGGTGCACGAATTATAGTCTAAATATTCTGTGGTGTTAATAGAGTGTTTTCTGTATCTAATGGGTGGTCTACCAAGTATTATATTGTAATAGGTATAAATAAATATGACAGTTCTGCCACATTTCATTCTTTCCCATATATGATAATGTCTTAAAAAATAAGGAATGTATAGGGTTTTTTTAAGGGTTTTTTTTTTTTTGCCTATAAATCTATATAAAATTGGACCTGAAGTTTGTGCCACATCTGATCAACATCCATTCATCTTCTCCACGTCTTTCTTTTGTGAGGTCAAAGCGTTGGGCTTATGGAGCTTTTTACAGTCACATGTGAAATAATTGCTTCCTCCTTTAGAGTAATGAATGTTTCTGTTCTTGGCAGAGATCCTGAAATGAAAGGGTTTTTAAAAGTTAGCCAACCATATGGTGTGCCTCAGGCTTTCCAGGCAGCTTTGTTAATAATTCTCCTTCCTACACAGAGTGAGGGGCTGTTGGCACAGCCCCTCAGGAACCCAGCGCCAGGGGAGTTCCCGCACAGCTCAGGGTGGAAGCTGGAAGCTGGTGGCTCCTCCCTGGAGAGGGGGACAGAAAAGGAGTCTGAGAAGATTGTGCATTTGGAGAGTGGGAATTTTTGATGCTGTAGTAGCTGTGCTATATCTCAGTTTTCAGTAGATAATCAAAGATAAAGATTGAATTTCATTCATTGCATGTGATTGTTATGTTTTCATGAGGACCGTTTTTAAGTTTTCTTTTCCTCCCTATAGAATGAAGCTGATAGGACCTTGATATATGTAACTCTCTACATTTCTGAGTGTCTTAAAAAACTCCAAAAGGTAATTAAACTTGGATGATCATATATCAAGAAAGCAAGTTACTGATGGGTATTTACCCTCCTAGCCATCTGGATTTCTTGAGATTCTAAGAATAAATAGAAAATATTTCCTCTCACTTAGAGCGTGGACTTAGGAGGAAAATATGAATGCAGTTCTCTGAACTCATAGTGTAGTTGACTAACACGAAGATAAAGGTGTTAGTGTTTTAAGGTTTTGCATGTATTTTCTCAAGACAGAAATCTTGACAAAGAAATTCCTTTTAAGCCCCTAACTCAGTCAGGGGTTCTTAACCTGGGGTCCAAGGATATAATTCAAGGGTCCACGAACTTGAATGGGAAAAAAATTGTATTTTTCCTTCAGTTAACTTCTAACTGAAATTTAGCATTTATTTCAATTATTAATGTAGGCAACAACCCACAGTATTAATAATAATACCTGTGACTTTTCCCCAGAAGAATTCGTGGTATTTTTAATTGCATTAGAAGATATTTTGAAATTTTGTTTGTAAGCATCACTACTTCAAAATTTAGTTATTAGGCCCACTGCTAAATCTTACTATTTAGTGCATTAATCAAGAACACATGTGTGACTGTGTCATACATTGGTTTTTAATATTTTAATTAGTGTATTTTGCTATAATTGTTTTCTCTTAATTCTATTTATTTTATTCATTTGAAACATTGTTATGAGAAGGGGTTCACAGGCTTTATTGATTGCAGATTTGGGCACCAAAAACGTTTTACCCCAGCCTTAGGTGTTAATACTTAGACTAAAAATTTGCAATTTAAATATTATTATTCCTTTCCCTGTAAAATATCTGTGTTTATAATTTTTTTTTTTTAGTGCAATTCCAAAAGCCAAGGCGAGAAAGAAATGTATACACTGGGAATCACTAATTTTCCTATTCCTGGAGAGCCTGGTTTTCCACTTAATGCAATTTATGCCAAACCTGCAAACAAACAGGAAGATGGTAAGAACAGGGTCTCCATCCTTTCTCTCCTGGCACAAGAAGATTTTCTCCATTTGACTTTCTGCCCGCCTCCTTTTCTTGCCTTGACTGACACACAGATGGAGAGTACATTACCTGACTAGTCACTTTCACAAATCTCGGCAATGATTCTAACACGAAGAAAATCATTTGAAGCAAAATGAATATAGTTATAAAACCATTTGGACTGTCATTTCTATTTCTTACCCTGTTCGAGTGTACAAAAATGTATTGCTAACGTCAGTGTCCAGACCTGCAACCAGCACATTTGGGATATATTCTTAATTATACTTTTTTTATTCTGTTGTAGAAGTGATGAGAGCCTACTTACAACAGCTAAGGCAAGAGACTGGACTGAGACTTTGTGAGAAAGTTTTCGACCCTCAGAATGATAAACCCAGCAAGGTAAGACCCTCTTTTTTGCTTATTTAATTGGTAAATTACCTTTTATCCTGTAGCCACCATTAAACACACTAAGGTCTTCCATCGCAAGAATATTTTTTATTACTAAAAATATTTTCAACTAAATATTTTTTAGTTTCTGTGTTGCGGTGTTGCTTGACTCTGAGTATGTGTCTAGAATGTGTTGGGAGTTCACTGAGTCACACTGAATATTGAATAACATATAATAAAATTTTAGTTATGTATTCTTATGCCAGGGCATTGTAAACCCATAGAACAGGTTTTTTGTGTGAGATATCTTGTATGTATTACATTAATACTATTGTCATTTTGAGTGACCTGTAAGTTTAAAAAAATTTTTTACATGTGCCTTGGAGGAGTTTATAACGTAAGAGATGCCAGACTAATATTTTATTATTTAATAAATTTGAATTCTGACTTTGCCTTCAAATTGCATTGTGATTTGACCCCCACTGTTCATTTCCTTGTTAGTGGTGGACTTGCTTTGTGAAGAGACAGTTCATGAACAAGAGTCTTTCAGGACCTGGACAGTGAAGGGAGCCGGGACAGCCACTGTCGCCAGAGCCCTGGGCAGCATTTTCTAGCGAGATGTACACAATCTTTTGCTTTTATTTCATAAAGTTTTATACAGAAGAGAGAAGAGCATGTCTGTACTCGAAAAGCTTTTGATCAAGAATTTGGGTGGGGGAGGGGAGAGCACGTTGTCAACAGTGATAGAAGTTTTCTGCAGTATTAAGCTGGTGCTTAATACGGACAAATAATAAAAAAAATTTCTAGCATTTCATGTCAGAAAAACTTTATTGCTCATCTTAGACATTCACTTAAAATTGTTTTCGAGTAAAATTCACATACCGTAATACCCTTTTAAAGTGTACAATTCACGTTTTCAGTATATACAAGTTTTGCAACCATCACCCCTAAATCCCAGAGCATTTTCATCACCCCCAAAAAATGTACTCTTTAGCAGTCACCCCACATTCCTTCCCAGCCCTTCTTCTCTCTCCCAGCCCTCCCCCTATTACTGACCTACTTTCTGTCTCTACAGATTTGTTTATTTGGGATAATTCATATAAATAGAACAATACAATATGTGGCCTTTTGGGTCTGGCTTTCTTCACCTAATGTTTTCCAAGTTCACCCATGTTATAGCACGTACCAGTACTTCTCTATCTCTCTTTTTTTCCTTTTTTTTTTGTGTGTGTGTGTGTGCAATAAACTATACATAACACAATATTTCCCATTTTAACCATTTTTTAAAGTGTAAAAATAAACCATGTACTTTTTAAAGTGTACAATTCAGTGGCATTAATTACATTCACAATGTTGTACACCAATCACTACTATATATTTCCAAAATTTTTTCATTACCAAAATGGAAACTATAACCCTTAAGTTCCTGGTAATTATAACCCCCAGCTCCTGGTAACCTCTAATCTACTTTCCTTTTCTGAATTTGCTTATCCTAGGTATCTCATATAAATGGAATCAAACAATGTCCTTTTGTATCTGGCTTCTTTAATTTAGCATAAATGTCTTTGAGGATTATCCATGTAGCATGTATCAGAACTTCATTCCTTTTTTATGGCCAAATAATATCCCATTATATGGGATACACTGCATTTTGTTTTATCCATTCATCAGTTGATGGAGGTTTGGGTTATTTCTACTTTTTGGCAACAGTGTTGCCAAGAACACTTGTGTACAAATTTTGTGTGAACGTATGTTTTCATTTCTTTTGGTTATACCTGGGAATGGAATTGCTGAGTCACCGGGAAACTCTGTGTTTAACTTTTTCCACAGAACTGTCAGACTTTTTCCTACAGCAGCTGCCCTGTTACATTCCCGCCAGCAACACAGGGCAGTTCTAATTTCCCCACATCCTCACCCACACTTGCTATTTGTTTTTTGCTATGGTATGAAGTGGAGTCTCCTTGTGGTTTTGATTTGTGTTCCTCTAATGACTAGTGATGCTGGGCATCTTTTCATGTGGATGTTGGCCATCTTCTCTGGAGAAATAAATGTTCATTCAGATCCTTTGCCCATTTTTCACTTGGCTTATTTGTCTTTTTGTTGCTGAATTGTAGTTCTTTATATGTTCTGAATTCCAGTAACCCTTATCAGGAGGATGATTTGCAAAAATTCTCTCTCATTCTTTGGGTTGTTTTTTCAATTTCTTGATGGTGTCCTTTTAAGCACAAAGGTTTTTAATTTTGGTGAAGTCCCGTGTGTCTATTTTTTCTTTGGTTGCTTGTGCTTTTGGTGTCAAATCTAAGAAACCATTGTCTAATCCGAAGTGTTAAATTATGCCTATGTTTTTTCCTAAGTGTTTATACTTTTAGCTCTTACCTTTAGGTCTTTGGTCCATTCTGAGTTAATTTTTATGTAGGAACTAAGGTAAGGATCCAGTTTCATTCTTCTGCCTGTGGCTATCCACTTGTCCCAGAGTCATTTGTCAAAAAGACTATTCTTTTCCCCATCTAATTGTCTTGGCTTCCTTGTCAAAAGTCAGTTGATGCCCAGCACAGTGGCTCACACCTGTAATTCCAACAACTCCGAAGGCTGAGGTGGGATCACTTGAGGCCAGGGGTTCAAGACCAGCCAGGACAATGTAAGAGACCCCAGTCTCTTAAAAAATAGAAAAAAATAGCCAGGGATGGTGGCATGTGTCTGTAGTCCCAGCTAAACAGAAAGCTAAGAAAGGAGGATCGTTTGAACCCAAGAGTTTGAGGTTACAGTGAGCTCTGATAGCACCACTGCACTCCACCCTGGATGACAGAGAGAGACACTGTCTCTAAAATCCTTTTTAAAATAAAATAATAAAACGTGTTCATTGTTTGGCTCACAGAAGTACCTATTATGGGAGTTCTTCCAAAAACTTATGGGACCACATATTTACTGGTATGTTAAAGTGGTAAATTTATATTTCAGCAAGTGCCTTGAGCCCTTTGGACATAAAGTTATTGCAGTGCCATCTGTGTTGGACCTTTTTGTGTTTGGCTTTTAAGAGGCAATTGTTTTAGTATCTATGTTGGGATTATATTTGGTCACAAGTACAAAAAGAGTGCCTTGGGGGTTTTGTCTTTCAGTCCAGAAGTAGCCCCAGAATGGAGCCAGTTAAGGATGTCACTGGGAACCCCGGCTCTTCCTCTTTTCCTCTGCACCCTCCTTTGCATGTGGCTGTCACCCTCATGGTGTCAAGATGGCTCCCATATCTCTAGGTGTGGCAGGAAGAAAAGGGGGAAAGCAAGAGGCTGAAGGGGATAGCGGCTGAGTACTGCCTGGAAATGACCCTGTCCAGAAATCCTACCCAGAGACTTGTTCTTGTGTCTCGTAGGCCTCTAGCTAGAAGGGAATCTGGAAAAGGGGACATTTTAACTGGCCATGTGGCTGCCACCTTCATTATTTGTGTTGTGTTATTAAGGACAAAGGGAAGACTATATAGGAGCAAAACTAAGTTTAAATTTTTATTAAAACTGGAACTTTACAATGTTACTTGAGTGACCAGAGTATTTCCAGTTTGGTTTTATGGGTGGAGTAATTTTAATGTGTGAGTTAAATGCTCTTGAGCATCTGTTCACTGAAGACGTGTTATGGACTAATTAATATGAGTACAAACAGTTCACATACTCAAAAGGATGGATGTGTAAAGTCTTACTCCATAGATAACAGTTAAACCCTGTGCGGCAGGTCCTGTGATGACTAAGATAGCGTCCTGGAAGTCTCAGATAGTGCCAAAGGACATAGAAAGAGAAGCAGCCATCTTGAAGCCAAAAGAGAGCTGTCGTTGGATTGTTTGTGGGCTTGTTTTCTTAATTTTTAAAGACCGAGTCTCCCCATGTTGCCCAGGCTAGAGTGCAGTGGCTACTCACAGGCATGGTTATAGCCTTGAACCCCTGGCCTCACATGGCCTCCCACCTCAGCCTCCTGAGTAGCTGGGACTACAGGCATGTGTCACCATTCCTTGCTCCAGCTGGGGTTTTTCTCTTTCAGGTTTTGGGTGTTTGGACTGGAACGTTGTTTTTTTTTTTTTTTTTTTTTGAGACACAGTCTCTGTTGCTCCAGCTAGAGTGCAGTGTGGCATCATGATATCTCACAGCAACCTCAGACTCCTGGGCTCAAGTGATCCTCCTGCCTCAGCCTCCCGAGTAGCTGGGACTACAGGCAGGTGCCACCACACCTGGCTAATTTTTTTTTAATTTTTAGTAGAGACAGGGGTCTGGAACTCCTGAGTTCAAGCGATCCTCCTACCTCAGTCTCCCTAATGCTAGGATTACAAGCATGAGCCACTGCACCTGGCCAGGTTGGAACTTCTGCTACAGACTCAGAGATATCAAAAAGAAAGAAGGAAAGAAATCCACAGTGATTCATTTCAAGATTAAAGGTTTGTTTTTAACAAATGTGTTTTTTGAAAAAATTGTGGATGGAAAACCAACGTACTCTGGGGCCTGTTTCATTCAGTGCCAACAGGGGGCGCACAGGCCATAGGAGCTGGGCACCTGGCTTCTGGAGTCTTTAAAATAGTAGATAATTTGTTCTGTTTTGGTTTTTAATATATATGAGAAAAAACAATTTCCAAAGGATTTAGAATAAATTATATGTGAAGTATAGTATAATGGATTTAAAAATACAGCTTAATCAAAATGTAATGCTGACATTAAAAAAGATTATTACAAGGTACAATTTTTTAGAGAAGCCAATTTAATAATAGTTATTCGATTTTTAAATGTTCATTCTTTTTGATCCAGCAACTCAACTTCAGTCATTGTTGAATGCTGGAAAAATGCACACGCATGTATGCACACACACCCCTGAAAATAATTCAGCCATCTCTCAATAAGGACTTAAATAAATTATAATACAGCCACAAAATTAAATATAATCCAGCTGTTAAAAACAACGATCTTATCTGTCCTGTCACAGAAAGATTTCTTAGGCTAGATCATTGAGTAAAAAAAGTTGAGGACAGTATTATAGAATGATCCCATTCTTGTTTATTTAATTGTTATGTACTCCAGGAAAAACTGGGAGCACATACACCAAACTGTTAACAATGATTATCTTGGCGTAGGAGAGATTACAGGGACTATGCATTCTGAGTTGTACATCAAGTTACCTTAATAACCAGGGGAAAAAAATACTTTAAAAAAAAAAGATAGAGGCCAGGCACAGTGGCTCATGCCTGTAATCTCAGCACTTTGGGAGGCTGAGGTGGGAGGGTCACTAGCAGCCAGGAATTTGAGACCAAGCTGGGCAACACAGTGAGATCCTGTCTCTACTGATAAATAAATGCACCTAGAAAGGTCCTTTGAGATCATCTTAAAAAACAAAAAGATAGAAGATCACATTTTTAAAAAATCAAACTATCCAAAAACAGTGTGAGGATGAATCACCTTGTTTTTTCTTAAGTGTCCTGTTCACATTCATCATTTTAATATGCCTCTAATCACTATGATATGTGTAGAAAGATTACAGTACATGGAAATACTTAAACAAGATCTATGTGAATTTTCCTTTTCCCCAAAATTGTTAGTACTGAAGCCCTTAATAAAAAGTTTGGAGCTGTGTCCAGAAAGGGATGTAATACTATTACACCAAAGCCATTTGGTTTGTTTCCCCTTCATTTTTGTTTATAAATGTTTGGAAGACCATGCCATTAGGAGAGTGTAATTTTAGGGCCACATCTGCTCTGTGTTGATGTTAAGATAAATCATCCGTCATGATTTTCCACTTTGCTTTAACTCTGCAGCTCCAATTTACAGGTGATCTGGCTGTATGCTAAGCAATTTACATTTTAAAATCCTATTTGACCCTTGCAGAAACCTTATGTGGCAGATGCAAGACTATCCCCTTTTCCAGATGAAGAAGCTGAGGTTATAGAAATTAAATAACTTGCCCAAACTCACACACCTGGAAGTTGGCAGAATTGGCAATTAAACCTAGTACCTTTGAATCCAGAGCTGGCCCTCTCAGCCAAAATATGGTCACTTTGCAACACCGTGTTTTTCAGTGATACATTCATGCAACAAGACTGATAGTTGCTCTGTTTGTCGCACCATGCCCACTATTGACAGGATGTACAAGAAATATAAATGTGGTCTCTGCTCTCCAGAACCTTAACAAGATGTGAAATGTGTATAACAAGATAGACATGAAGAAACATACTACCCTAGCTAGAGTGCAGTGGCATCGTCACAGCTCACTGCAGTCTCAAACTCCTGGGCTCAAGCAATCCTCCTGCTTCAGCCTCCCAAGCAGCTGGGACTACAGGCCTGTGCCATGATGCCTGGCTAATTTTTGTATTTTTTGTAGAGACAGGGGTCTTGCTATGTTGCTCACATTGGTCTCAAACTCCTGACCTCAAGCTACTTTCCCACCTCTCCTCCCAGAGTGCTAGGATTACAGGTGTGAGCCACCTCACCTGGCCCAGAATTTTCAAGCAGATAATTTTACAGTTGAGAAAACTGACTTACTAAATAAATTTTCAAGGAAAGGGAGAATAAGGATAAAATCAAGATTTTTATGAGATCAAGTTACAATGCATCTGATGGTTTGGAGGGTAGAGAGATGGGAGGCAGAATTATCAGAGAGTAAAAGCTTTATTAGTGACCCAGATGTGTAAGGGCTTGGGGAATGTTACTAAGTATGTAAAAATAAAGGGAGATTTGAGAGACGTTCTAAAAGAAGATTCTACTGCACTGGACTTAGCGGCTGAAGGTTAGGTTGAGATATTGAGTCCAGGTGAGTTGGGAAATAGCAGTGCCTTTGATGGAAATATGTTTGGATGGCTATATAACTTGTGCCCAAAGCTCTTTAGCATGAAAGAGCATGCTGTGATTAATTCTGCTGAGGCAGCAGACATAAACTGAGATTGTGCAGGGCAAACTTCTAGAATAGGCAGTGGGGCTTGGAGTCCTTTGAAGGGCAATGAGTATAGCGCCAACCCCACTGAATTTGAGGAGGTAGCTGATGGCCTGGGTGAATAGAAATACACGCGAAAGATCAGGAGTAGAAATAAAAACTGGAGAGACTGGAGGTTCTTGTGGCATTAGAAGATGGAATCAGATCCTTGAGCTAAATCAGCATTTAAGAATCAGAAAGAAAAAAGGAATCAAAAAAGAATCAGCCCAAGAAATAAGAGATTGGTTAGTTAAGTGTGGGAATCACAGGAGTTTCTCGAAGAGGGCTGCTCACATACAAAAGTCTCCAGGAAACTTCATGGCAGTTGAACTCTGACTGGGGCAAGCCCTCCTGGCTTTGCATTTGTGTCTGAGAGGGCTCTGTGCTTACTTGTCTATTTTACAAATAAAATGCCAACCTGGACATCTTGAAATCCCAGAATTGCTGAAGAGAGGGAAAATTGGTCAGAAAGATGGCCGTCTATATTGCCTGCAGTTGTTCAGGCAAAGTCTTTGTCCTGAAGTTACTTTTCCACTGAAAAGAAGCCCATCGCTGCCAGCAGACACTTATGGGATGTTAAGTAATGTTTCCCTTAGAGCAATTTTCCCCCTGTACAAAAGACAGATCTAAGAAAAATGTCTCATGCAGCTGGGAAAGATTTTCATTCTTGGGAGGCTGCTAGACATTTAGAGATAAACTTAAGTGGAGCAGAACATTTACATATATAAACTGTTCCTCCACCGTATTTGATTCAGTGCTCCACGAGGTCTACGTCATTCTGCATCTGTTACTCGGCTTACCTAAAGGTCCACGGCCAGTAACCATCCCAGGGCCTCAGTTTCCTCATATAAAATGAAAAATGAAAATGAGATAACTTCTCAAGTGCCCTCCAGTTCCAAAATTGTCATTTTAGAAGATAATTCCATGAGGAAGAGGAGGCCTTGTTTCCTTGGGTATAGCCTCCTGTGTGTCCAAGTTAGTTTAATGCCGGCCATGCCCTTTGAATGTTACTGATATTAGCATGACGTGACTTACATCAGGTTAATGAGACTTAACCATGGAACTTATCCTCTTTTTGGTTAATTTTCAAAATGAAGTAATAATTCATCTTGAATTATTTCAAGATGAAAATAAAAACATTACCGGGGAGGTAGATTCACCTTTGCCTGTGTATTCATTCTCTATAAATATTTTTTGCTTCATGCATTCTTTGTGTGGGTTTATCAGTCCCACAGTGTGTTTTAGCACTATTTCTTTACCGAAATTATCAACTTTTCTCCTACCATTTAGTCAGCGATATATGATATGTTCTCCTTCATTCATTAGCATAAAAACATGTTATTTCTCCCATCTGAAAAAAAAATCCTCTATTTTTCCCACCTGCTACCACCCACGTTCTCCCTCCCTTTACAAGACTTCTCAGCCTTGACATTTTGACATTTTAGAATGGATATTTAAATGTATAAATTTAAATTTCTGCTCCACTTTGCTGTAGGGAGCTGTCCTGTGCTTTGCAGGATGTTTAGCATCTAGTTTCTACCCCTACGTGCTGCAAGTAACCCCCGCCGCTGCACCCCGGTCTCCAGACATTGCCAAATGACCCCTTGGGGGTGTAATCACCCCCAGTTGAGAACCACTGCTCTGCAGCAAAACTCAAAAGCATTTTCTATCTGCACTGTCTCACATTGATCTCCTCCCACTCTCTCTTGACCAAAACTCCACCAATGACCTTCACATTGCTAAATACTGTGGCCATGTCTCATCTTACTTGAACCCTCACTGGCGCTTTACGAAGTTGATTACTCCCACCTTCTTGGAACCACATGCTTCATGTGGCTTCCAGAACACCAACCTCTCTTTCTGTTCTCCCCACCTCACTGGCCATTCCTTCTCAGTCTCTGCTGCATGTTTCTCCTCTTCTCCAAGACCTCTTACTGGTGGGATGCCCTAGGACCAGTGATGTGCTTAGGCTGGCCCAAGCAGAGAGAGCCAACTGTTACATTTTAAGGAAATTTGCCAGCCAGTTGTTACGCAGTTGGCAGCTTACAATTGGCCATAGTAACGATGTTTATACCATAGAAATTGGCAAAGGCAGCCGGGCAAGGTGGCTCACCCCTGTAATTCCAACACTGGGAGGCCGAAGCCAGAGGATCGCTTGAGCTCAGGAGTTTGAGACCAGCCTGAGCAAAAGTGAGACCCCATCTCTACTAAAAATAGAGAAAAATTAGCCAGGCAACCAAAAAATAGAAAAAATTAGCCAGACGTGGTGGCTCGAGTCTGTAGTCCCAGCTACTGGGGAGGCTGAGGCAGGAGGATCACTTGAACACAGGAGTTTGAGGTTGCTGTGAGCTAGGCTGATGCTATGGCACTCTAGCCTGAGCAACAGAGTGAGACTGTGTCTCTAAATAAATGAATAAATAAATAAAATAAATAATAGTAATTAATTTAAAAAAAAGAAATTGGCAAAGACTACAAATTATGGCTTCCCTCTCATCAGTTGTTAAACATTGACCTGTTTTATTGACTACTGGGTCCTCAAACCTCTTTTCTAATGATATTTATTCACCATCTTGGTGATCTGATCCAGTTGCACTGCTTTAAACACCATCTTATTCTTCAAGAAATAAATTGCAAGGGGAAAGAAAAGAGAAGAGGAACCTATGTATTTTAAGAGATGTACCAACTACCTGCAAGAATGGACCTTTTTTGAGTCCAGATTCAAGTAAACCAACAATAAAACAGCAAAATTATGAGATAATATGAACAATGACTAGATAGCTGATGACATTGAGGAATTACTATTGTTTGTTTTCAGATGTGATCATGGTTCTATTGTTTTGTTTCACAAGGAGTCCTTCCCTTTTAGAGAATAAAATATTCATGTATAAAATTATATAAAATCTAAAAAAATTACCTAAAATCTGGAATTTACTTCCAAATTATTTGGAGGGTGAGAAGGGAAACTGCCAGGGGATTCAAAGGAAACGTGATTGGTCATGAATAGATAATCATCGAAGCCAGATGGTGGGGTCATGGAGACTTAATACACTAATATTTCTATTGTTAAATATATTCGAAATTTTCCATTATAGAAAGTGCCATTTAAAAATGCCATTTGAAATTCAGCAACCCCACCACTGGGTATTTATCCAAAAGAAAGCAAATCAGTATATCAAAAGGATACCTGCACTCCCATGTTCATTGTAGCACCATTCACAATAGCCAAGACATGGAATCTACCCAAGTGTCCATCAATGGATGAATAGATGAAGAAAATGTGGTATATATACACAATGGAATACTATTTAGCCACAAAAATATCTGTGGCAACGTGGATGAAACTAGAGGATATTTTGTCAAGCATGATCTCACTTGTACATGGAATCTAAAGAAATTGATCTCATAGAAGTAGAGAATAGAATAATGGTTACCAGAGGCTGGGGAGGGCTGGGGGTAGGGTGGGATAAAGAGATTGGTGAAGGGGTCCAAAGTTACTGTTAGATAAGAGGAATAAATTCTAATGTTCTATTACAGGGTAGAGTGACTCCTGTTAACAGTACTGTATTGTATACTTCAAAACAGCTAGAAGAGAGGATTTTGAATATTCTCCCGACAAAGAAATGATAACTGTATGAGGGGATAGATATGCTAAATACCCTGATTTGATTTTTTAATACACTGTACCCCATAAATATGTGCAATTATTATGTGTCAATTAAAAACAAGATTTTAGGCCAGTGTGGTGGCTCATGCCTGTAATCCCAGCACTTTGGAAGGCCAAGGCAAGAGGATTGCTTAAGGCTAGGCATTTGAGACCAGCCTGGGCAACATAGTGAAATGCCATCTCAAAAAAAAAAAAAAAGGCAGACTATTATTTCATTTTATTATTGTTTTTAAATCCACTACAGATAATAAACTCATTTCTTACCTATATCCTGGTGTGAATCACTTCCACCATCCTGCCCCAGTAGGCTGTCTCCCATGAATTAATTTAATCTTTACAACAATCCCATAAAATAGGTACTATCATCATCCCCATTTCACAGATGGGGTGACTGAGGTCCAGAGAAGTCAAGTGACGCTTCTAATTAAGATACTAAGTGGCAAACATGGGATTTAAACCCAGGCAATCTAGTACTTCTGTCTATCCTCTTAACCACTACCCAGTGCCATTTCTGAAGGACAATGTAAAAAATAACATGTATTTTAACCACTTAACTTTATTAGCTCTTAATATTTTCCCACAGTTGAAGCTTCTATATATCCTTTCCCCACTACATTCTCTATGTAACTTCCAATCTGATTTTGGTGTTTATCATCTCTGTGAAATTTTTTATACTTTTTAAAATTATGTATATATTCTTAAACAACATTTAGTATTTCTTGTATGTTTTCAAACTTTGTTTAAATGATATAGAATGACACAGTCTACAACTGTATCGTCTCAATGCTTTTACACTTATTCATGTTAATATTTGTTCATTTGTTAATTTTTAATTTTTTTCATCAAAAAAGAAAGCCATATTCATGTTAATATTAATACACGTGTTGGAGTTCATTTATTTTTTAAATGCTGCATAGCGTTTAAATCATTCCCTTGCATGAATATAGCACAATTTATCCATTCTCCTGTTAATGTTTAGATCTTTCAAGTTTTTGCCCTTCTGTTGTTATTATTTTCATCTCAGCTGATGTTTAAAAATTGGGATACTTCAAATTTTAAAGTCCAGATTTATGATTATGAGTTCTCTTGAAAAGTCAAATGATATAGAAAATTCCCACATGGGACACACATATTGAAATAAAGTTGCAGCTGCTATTTAGATAGCGCACACTCCAGTTTGCCACAATTCCCACTTCCCTGTTGCTCCCAATGTGCTGAGTGCTAACGTCAATTGCCATTTAGAAAAACGCTTATGCCGTGATTTTTTTTCAGACTAAATATACACGTATTTCTCCGCATCCGTTTCTGTAAAATCAAATGAAAACAAAACAGACCGAGACGACTGTCTCCTTCAAGAAAGGAGAGACGGGCCATATTTGGGTGGCTGGGTGGGCAGCGATTTTGATAGTGGAGAATATTCCAACTCTGTTTAATTGAAACACATAAACTGACTCACTCAACTACGTCCCTGGCCCTTTGGAGTCTGAGATCCAAAATATTAACATTTAACTATCGTGTATTCAAGGGATTTGAAGTCAGAATGTCTGAGTCCAAGCCAACCATTCAACAACGTGAGCACAAAATTTAAGCAGGCAGCTTCAGTTTCTTAGCCTGTGAAAAGGGAACAAAAATTTCAACTTTATGGAGCATCCAATAACTCATGTAAAACTTTTTTAAGATGTTAATTGTGTCAGACAAATGCTGGTTAATATGGGTATTAACTCATTCTTGGACCTAGCCTTTATTCACACTGATCTAGTGAGTCGTTTCACAAGGCAAAATACGCCCTTTGCAGCAAGGAGCGTACCCAGGGCGAGAAGCCTCTCTCAGAGAACACCTGAGGAGGGGGCGTGGCGCCTTCAGCCTTGTGCGCATGCGCGACTGTAAAAGCATTTAGGTCTGCCCCTGGCGCCTAATTAGAATATTCCAGATATTGGGGAGTTTTTCATCACCCTACTATATTTACTTTTATGTATGGTAAAGGCCCGCACATTTTTATTAATTTCTGAGAGGCACAAAAATTCCTCGCAGACTCATCCCTATTGACCATGTACTCTTACTGAGGTGACTTTTGTCTCCGTGGAGGCCCTCAGTAAAGTTTTCAGTTTAGGATGATGGCGTAATTTTGCGTAAAAACAACAAATCATTCCACCTAGAGAGACCACGGGGAAAGAAGGAAACTGAAGTTTCTTTTTATTCAGGCATTTCAGTAGTTACCTCTTTTTAGGGGCGGTGCCGCATGTGGACCCGATGGACCCCGGCGGTGCCGCCATTTTGGAGTCTTCCCTAAGGAGCCAGTACAAGGTTTTCGAGCGGCCACTGCTGCTGCCGCTGTCGGCGGCCGTGTCGGGCAGAATGAATGTGATAGACCACGTGCGGGACATGGCGGCCGCGGGGCTGCACTCCAACGTGCGGCTCCTCAGCAGCTTGTTACTTACAATGAGTAATAATAACCCGTGAGTTGAGGCGGGGAGCGGCCTGGGACTGAGGAGAAAGCGGCGGCGGTTTGGGAGCCTGGGTTGAGGGCGTGTGGGAACAGGCGGGAAGGAGCGGCCGCGGGCCCCAGCTGAGGCTCCGGGGTCAGCGAGGGCCTCGTCAAGCGGAGCCGACTTCGGAGCGCAAGTGGAGTTCACTGGGTGCCGGCGTTGTGCGGATCGCCGAGATGAGCTCCCTGCGGGGGATTGAGCGGCAGCTTCGAGAAATAGAAGGCGGAGGCTTTGAGGACGACCCTGACTAGGGTTTCCTGAGGCACCTGTCATAGGGCAGAACGACTGTCATATCTCTGGGCTGAATCCTCCCCTCTCAGCTCCTTCCCAAAGAACGTTTTCTCGCTCGCTGCAGCTCTGAGAGACCCAGTCCCCTGGTTTTCTGTTAATATCTTCGCCTCCTATTTGAGATTAGTTTTTTTCTTCTTAAGTGTATCAGGAGGGTCCACTTTCTCACCTCGACAAACCCTTGAAAACGGGAGACTCCCTTGATGGGTGGGAGTGGCGCCTTTCTTGTTTCCAGAGCTGCCGATTATTGAGTCTTATAAACACATGGAGCACAGGGCTAATTCCAGCTAATTCCCTGCTTAAAATCCTCCATTGCACTTAAAATCTTTCCCATGGCCTGCGAAGCCAGCAGACATATGCCTTCTTCTCTCTCCGACTTCATCCCGTTCTGTTCACTCCAGCCTCTCGCTGTTGTTTCTGTTACGTGAACGCACCAAGCTTGTTCTCAGCTCTGGGCCTTTGCAGTTGCTGTTCCTGCTTGGGGTCTTTCTCTCAGAGCTATCTCCTCATTAAGGTTTCAGCTCATATGTCCCTCCTGGGGAGCCCTTCTGACCACCAGAATGATCTGATACTCTCACTTTTTACCTATTGGTCTGCTTTGTTTCTGCATCACTCCTTGCACCTATTGAAGTCAGCACCGTGGCAGTGTGCAGTAAGCACACACACGCTTATCGAATGTGCTAAGAAAGTGAGTACAACCTCAGGGAGGTAAAATATCTTGTCCAAGTTCACACCTCTATAAATGATGTTTGGACCTTGATCCTCTCTAGCTCCATTCTGAGCCACCACTGTCTGCTACCACCGAATGGCATCTTAATGGGATCTTCTGTGTGTGGATCCATTAACATTTGGCCTAGATCAGAAAAGAAAGGCCCCTTAAGTGCCTGCAGCTGCCGCTCTGCATTTCCTCCTTTCCATTAGTGTGCTTTGGACCTCACTGGTGAGACTCATCCTTTGCTACCATCCACTTAGTGTTGATAATGAAGAGTTCTGGTCTCTGTCAGCCTTCTGTGTTTATTCTGGAGCCTTTCACTTGGTTCTTTGTCAGAGCATACAGTTTCCACCTTTGGGGATTTATGTACCCGTTAGTCATTACTCTTGTTCTCAAAGATGTTACAGGATAGTTGGAAGCAGTTTAATCCCCTGGCTAGACTTAATTAGCACACGCTTTTTCATATTAAGTTAGACTGGCAGTTTCTTAGGAGGTGTTTTGAGTTCTGACCTTCATCATTTGTATTTTAAAATTTCTTGTTGAATAAGCAGTACATACACTGTTAAAAAAAGTTCAAACTGTAGAGAAGGGATGTGCAGAACAGTGTCTGTCCCTGAGTCTTGAACTGTACCCGCATTTCCCTTCTCCAGAGGCAGCACCTATAAATTTTTTGTGTGTCATTCCAGAGCAAATTTATGCATGCATAAGTAGGCATGTATGTTACAATATATAAATATCTGAATGCTTTCTGTGAATATAATAATATTTTTTAATACAAGCATCAAGTATTTGTTTCTCACTAAATACATAGAATTTCAGAGTTGGAAGAGATCTTAAGTTATCTGGACTATACTTTTCACTCCTTTCATTTTTTTTTTTTTGTAACTTTATATCCAGTGTTTAGTCTGCCTGTCGTTTTTTCTAAAAAATATATATGCAATTCACATACCATAGAATTCACCCTTTTAAAGAGTATAATTCTCAACTGGGTACATGCCTATAGTCACATAGTCCCATTTACTTGTGAAGCTGAGGCAGAAAGATCGCTTGAACCCAGGAGTTCGAGCCCAGCCTATGCAACATAGCAAGACCCTGTCTCTTAAGTAAATTAATTTTTAGAAACAGCACAGTTCTGTGGGCTTTAGTATGTGCACAAGATTGTACAACCATCACTCCTATCTAATTCCAGAACATTTTCATTACCTCTAAAACAAACCTTGTGTCTGCTGGTAGTTACTCCCCAATTTCCCCCTTCCCCTGCAACCACTAATGTACCTGTTCTTTTTTTTCTTGAGGCTGAGTCAGTGGCATCATCATAGGTCACAGCAACCTCAAACTCTTGGGCTTAAGCAATCCTCCTGCCTTGGGCTCCCAAGTAGCTGGGACTACAGGTGCACACCACCATGCCTGGCTAATTTTTTCTGCTTTTGGTAGACATAGGGGCTCACTCTTATTCTTTTCCCATATTTTCTTAAGTATTTAAAGAGCTTTCAGGTCTACAAACTTCTTTTTGTTCAGCCTCTCCCTGAAAAGAATTAAAAGTGGTGAGGTTTTTCTTTCCCAGGTCTTTAACTCTTCTTTGGTAATATTAGTTAAGTCATTGTGGTTGCTCTCTTTTGTCTATATTATCCTTAAAACTTGATGTTAGTGTAAGAGAGTATGGACAGCTATATATCAAACTGTTAAGAAGGCTTGGATTAAAGAAGGGGAGGAAAAGATGTATTATGTTTTGTATATATATTTATATTACTGGATTCGATTTATAGGTATTACTGCTTTTATATTAAGCAAAGAAAATATTAAATTATATTAAAACAGAACAATTTCAGGCAGTATCCTAGATGTATTGACCATATTAGCATGGAGTTCCACTTTCATGCCTCTCACTTCAGGGACTAGCACTTATGGTACATTGACTTTTTTATAAACAATACAAGGCTTTGTGCTAAGCTTATGTGGACACTAAGGTGTTCTTTCTAACATTTCAAAGTAACCTATGTAGGGGATATACTTTCTTTGTTTTCTAGTGAGTTATTCTCCCCATCTCAGAAGTACCAGCTTTTGGTGTATCATGCAGATTCTCTCTTTCATGATAAGGAATATCGGAATGCTGTGAGTAAGTATACCATGGCTTTACAGCAGAAGAAAGCTCTAAGTAAAACTTCAAAAGTGAGACCTTCAACTGGAAATTCTGCATCTACTCCACAAAGTCAGGTAATTGGAGATAGAATTGTGATTTTTTCTTTTTTTTTGAGAGAGAGACTGAAAGAATTTAGAAGATGGCTGATTATATGTAGAAGATGGTAAAATAAAAAGTAATTTTTAAAGGGAAGCTGATTAGGGAAACAAAGATGAAAAACCACTTAAATGTAAGAACATATCCAACCAAACAGTAAAGGCTAAGAGCAAAATTCACTGTATGGATGAATCTAAAAATGGAATTAAACATGCATTGTCTAGGTTTTAACAAAGTCATGCATTCCTCACTTTTACACAAACAGACTCAAAATGTAAAGTGCTTATAACTTTAATGAAAACACAACTTTTAAGCCCTGTGTGGTGGCTCATGCCTGTAATCCTAGTGACTTGGAAGGCTGAGGCAGGAGGATTGCTTGAGCCCAGGAGTTTGAGATCACCCTGAGCAACAGCAAGACCCCATCTCTAAAAAAAATTTCTTAAATTAGCTGGGTATGGTGGTGCATGCCTATAGTCCCAGCTACTTGGGAGGCCAAGGCGGGAGGACTGCTTGAGCCCAGGAGTTTGAGGCTGCAGTGTGCTATGATCATCCCTCTGCACTCCAGCCTGGGTGACAGTGAGACCTGGTCTCTTAAAAAAAAAAAAAAAAAAACTGGGCTGGGCGTGGTGGCTCACGCCTATAGTCCTAGCACTCTGGGAGGCCCAGGCGGGAGGATTCTTTGAGCTCAGGAGTTCGAGACCAGCCTGAGCAAGAGCGAGACCCCGTCTCTACTAAAAATAGAAAGAAATCATATGGACAGCTAAAAATATATATAGAAAAATGAGCCGGGCATGGTGGTGCCTGCCTGTAGTCCCAGCTACTCGGGAGGCTGAGGCAACAGGATTGCTTGAGCCCAGAAGTTTGAGGTTGCTGTGAGCTAGGCTGACGCCACAGCACTCTAGCCTGAGCAACAGAGTAAGACTCTGTCTCAAAAAAAAAAAAAAAAAAAAAGGGCCAGGCTCAGTGGCTCACGCTTGTAATCCTAGCACTCTGGGAGACCAAGGCGGGAGGATTGCTCGAGGTCAGGAGTTCGAGACTAGCCTGAGCAAGAGTGAGACCCCCATCTCTACTAAAAATAGAAAGAAATTAGCTGGACAACTAAAATATATAGAAAAAATTAGCCAGGCATGGTGGCGCATGCCTGTAGTCCCAGCTACCCGGGAGGCTGAGGCAGTAGAATCCCTTGACCCCTGGAGTTTGAGGTTGCTATGAGCCAGGCTGACACCACAGCACTCACTCTAGCCCAGGCAACAGAGTGAGACTGTCTCAAAGAAGTGTGTGTGTGTGTGTGTGTGTGTGTGTGTGTGTGTGTGTGTGTGTGTGTGTGTGTGTAGGATCTGGTTAAGTTATAGCCAAAAAAATGAAAAAGGTGGAGTTAAAAAAATGAAAAAGGAGATAGAGGTATATGTGCTAATTTGAAAAGAACTCCTCTATATATTTGTAAAGAAAATAAGGTTTGAATCAGTGTATTCAGTACCCCTTTTGTTAAAAGGGAATAGTTTAAAGATTTTATATATCTTGGTATACGTCTACTAAATATATATGGATAATAAGCTTGAAAGATTTTGTGTGTGGGAAGGAAATAAATTTAACGATGGAAAGCTGTAGGGGGAGAGGAACTTTTACTTTTCAATTTGAACCTGTCTTTAAATTTCCTAGCTGAACGCATGCTACTTATATTTTAAAGGAATGTCAAATAAAAAAATTAAAAGGAATGTCAGAATGCACTAGGAGTGAAGTTATAGGTCCTGTATTTTTCCATATCTAAAAGAAGACACAAATTGATGTAGTTGATTTTTTTAAGGCCTGCTGCTCTTCATCTTATTTCTATTTATATAAAATTTTTGCTTGTATTATTAATGAGCTAATTGCCAGGGTTTTCTCTTGTTTTTGAACACTTAATGGAAGTCATGTATATTGTCCAGATAGGTTCAATAATAAAAATAGCTAACATTTGTTGAGTATTCAATATGCTAAGCACCATGCTAAACCTTTAATATGAATTAATACATTAAATAGTCATGAAATTTTTTAAAAAATTGAGATATATAGTGGGCCCTCCATATCCTCAGGTTTCGTATCTATGTATTCAATCAACTGTGGATTGAAAATATTTAGAAAAAGGCTGGGTGTGGTGGCTCACACCTATAATCCTAGGGCTTTGGAAGGCTGAGGTGGTAGGATTGCTTGAGGCTAGGAGTTTGAGACCAGCCTGGACAACATAGCAAGATCCTGTCTCTCAAAAAAAAAAAAAAAAAAAGAAGAAAAATTAGCCAGGCATGGTGGTGCATACCTGTAGTTCTAGCTATTATACTAGGGAAGCTGAGGCAGGTGGACTGCTTGAGACTGGAAGTTCAAGGCTGCAGTGATGTATGTGATCATGCCACTATATTTCAGCCTGAGGGACAGAGCGAGACCCTGTCTCAAAATAATAATAATAATAATAAAAATAATAATGCTGTGAACATGCTGTGCAGGTTTTTTTGTGAACAGATGTTTTCAGTTATCGTGGCTGTATACCTAGGAGTAGAACTGCTGGGTCATTTGATAACTCTGTTTAACACTTTGGAGAACTGCCATTCTGTTGAAACCATATTTTGAAGAGATGTTTTCATTGCCTCTTAGTGTCTTCCATCTGAAATTGAAGTGAAATACAAAATGGCTGAGTGTTATACAATGCTAAAACAAGATAAAGATGCCATTGCTATACTCGATGGGATCCCTTCCAGACAGAGAACTCCCAAAGTAAGTCAAATGAAGAATTTATGTGTTCTTCTCCTCCCCAGCTCTTCCAACCCTGCTCCCTCTATATTTTCTCATAAACATGCATCAGGGAGCCCATCTGAGCATTTTACTCATGATTGTCATGCTCACTTGCTTCCCCTTTTACAGGAGCAAGGGTTTGGAAAGATAGACGAATGACTTATGAGGCCCTGAAAATTCAGCTGATGAAAATGATAGCTGGAGAACACTACAAGTGCTTATTCTTTGGTGTTTCTCACTGTAGGAAATATTTATTTGCAAAACAGTTCTAAGTGGCAAAAACACTTTTTTAGAACTTCATTTTTTGCTTTACATAGGTATACCCATTTGTTAATGGGAATGGTTTTATTAATCCCTTCATTTTCAAAATTAAGACTGTAAGATCCCTTTGTACTTATTTATGTGTGGATTATGTACTTGTGTTTGATTTGACAGTGTATTGTAGCCAAGAGAACCCCTTTAACTGAAATCAAAAGATCTGATGTCTTGTTTGAGTTTAGGGCATACAAGTTGTGTGTAGTGTGAACTTGGGCAAGTTCCCAATCTCTGAGCTTTTACTTCTTCTTTTATTTGTAAAATGAGAGAGAACAGTATTTTCTCCCATCCAAGTACTACTAACCAAGCCCGACCCTACTTAGCTTCTGAGATCAGACGAAATCAGGCACATTCAGGGTGGTATGGCTGTGAACGATTTTCTTTGTTAACTTTTGTAAAATCTAAAAAGTATGTGAAAATACTTTTTAAAGTACTATTCTGTAAGGAGTGTTACACTGGGCATCTGATCAGGTTTTTTTCAAACCGCAGTGTAGAACAGTGAGAATCTTTGCTCTTAAGATTGAATTCATATCAGTATTTAATATTCTAACATATTCTGTCATGTCACCTGCCCTCCTCACTTCGTTGAAAAACTGTTCTGTGCAGCGTGTGCTTAATAGTAAGGAATTTTATTGGTAAAGATGTATAAATCCTCCTGCCCCTAAAAGAGGTAATCTAAGCAGTAGAGACTGCTTAGATTGTATTTGAGTGTATTTTAATTAGTGCTGTTTTATCCAAATGGTACTGAATTTTAAAAGTAACCAAATTTAATGAGAACATATTTCAGCAGCTCATATTGAGGAGTTATTTACTGTTTTCTGAGTTTTTAAAACTAAGGTATTTCTACATTGTATTTTGTGATGGTGGCTGCTATTAAAAACACCTAGAAGTCTCGAGGTGAATCTTTGGAGCTAAAAAAACAAAACCCACTTGGAGGCCGGGCGCGGTGGCTCACGCCTGTAATCCTAGCACTCTGGGAGGCCGAGGCGGGCGGATTGTTTGAGCTCAGGAGTTCGAGACCAGCCTGAGCAAGAGCGAGACCCCGTCTCTACTAAAAATAGAAACAAATTATATGGACAGCTAAAAACATATATAGAAAAAAAAAAAAAATTAGCCGGGCATGGTGGTGCCTGCCTGTAGTCCCAGCTACTCGGGAGGCTGAGGCAGTAGGATCGCTTAAGCCCAGGAGTTTGAGGTTGCTGTGAGCTAGGCTGATGCCACGGCACTCACTCTAGCCAGGGCAACAGAGCGAGACTGTGTCTCAAAAAAAAAAAAAAAAAAAACCCACTTGGAAGTATGTTTTGAACTAACCTGTCTCATAATAATTGTGGTTGCTGTATACAAAATTGTGTTCTGGTACCCTGTGAAAGTCGTCTCTTACCCCAAGAATAATTTTTTTTTGCATGTGTGAAGAATGTTTGCTGCTATAGTCAAGGTGTCTTCCTTTTGAAAGAAGGCATTTTGACAATAAACTTTGAAAGTTACTATTCCTTATCTTATTAGAAATATACCATAATTTCCTTCTTAATGACCTGTGGGTGTTTCGGAGGCATTTTTGGAAGATGGGTAATGGCAAAGAAGCTCAGCTTTGTAGTATCCACTGTTTGGTGTTTACAGCCATCATTTTAAGAGGGACTAGCGGAGTCTGTCTGCATTTGTTAGGAAAACATATTCTTCATTCTGTAGAGCTCTTGCGGCTAGGCGCAAGCAAAGATGTGTGCCTCAGACGTAAACCTATAATATTTACAGTTTTTCTTTCTTGTCCGTTAGGGAGTTAACTGGCTTCTCAGTCTGTGTAAAGGACAAGGAAGTGAGTCAAAATACGTCTTAATGAACATCTGTTAATGTATGGTAAACACCGCCACACATTCCCTCACATTTTAAAGGAAAATTCCAGTGTTAGATTATAAAATCTAGGTAAATCTTTACCTTTTAAGAGTAAACTTACCAACATACAATATTTTACTCAGTTTTCAGAAAATGATGACTGCTTGTGTTTATAACTGGTGGAATGTGGCTTTATGATGTTCAAATAAGGCTCTGTTTTTAAAAGAATTAACTTTTTCACTAGGCAGTATTCAAAATTCATTCTTTCAAAGTGACAGTCAAGTAGCTTAAAGGAAATTTTGATATTTGTTGAGGCACATGGTCCATCAGTCAGTTTGTTAGTAACTAGCAGTCAAGAAAGGATCTTAAATTTAACTTTTTATTCTCTTAAGGATTGACACCGATACTGGAGTTTTCCTTTAAGTACCTTCCTTTGCATTTTCAAAATAGCCTAATACGGGAAATCTGAGGCCAAATAAAAAATAGTTTTATTTCTAGTATTTCATTATTTCGTTGTTTGAATTAGTGTGGATTAATGCTATGCTAGATTGTTTTATATACTGTAGGTCTATGATTGGAGCAGATGTTCTTCATCTTCAGAGCTACTCTTTTGACTTAATATCTGGCATACCAAGCCACAGATAATTGAAGAGATTGGAGATTGACTTTTTTTCTTTTGTGCCCTCACATTGACTGCTTCCTTAGGTTAATGATCTAGCAAACACTGTTGTGTTTAAGATCTAATAATTTTAAATTGGAATATTATATTTATCTCTTTGTACTATTGAGAAGGTTATTTATCCCTTATCTATAACTTCTACATTCTTTGGAACTTTTAGGTTTTCTCAAATTTTCCCAGTTGCATTTTTAGGTAGGATTATTTTTAACTAGCTTCAGTAAGTTGCATATTTAAATTGTGCTAAAGTGCAGATGTCTGCACTCAGTGATTTAAATAGTGTATCTGATCTCTGGATCATTATCATCTCTGGAGATCAGTTTGAGTTTGATTTTTGTAATATTACTTTAGCAAGTTAATACCTATGGGTTAAAGCTTTAAGTGTCAGAAAGGCTAGAGTCTAGCCACAAGTCTAATTATCAGAGAAAAGCCAAGTGTTGTACTTCTGTGTCTGTCCTTCTGTCTCATTTCCTTTTGGGAGAAACTCATCTGATCCTTCTTAACTAGCTATGTCAAGAGTTCCTCACAGTCTCATACCTTAATATTAACCAAATTTAAGATATATCAACTTGAGCACTACTGAGGTAGCTCATCTTCTACCTTGTCCAAGATCAAGAAAGAATCAAGGTAACTAGCATTCTGTGACATTTCTTAAGTGAACGTTATTCCTGTTTCCAGAGTCAGCATCTTTGGTCCAGGTATTACTGGCCCTTTTGGTTAGGTTAAGTGAGAAAGTAATGTGACTTTCCTCTTAGGGATGGGAGTACCTAGGAAGGCAATGGTAATAATTTCTTGTTTCTTTTGAAAAATGGGGTTGGTCTTCCGTTATTGCACAGGGCCAGGGGTAGGGTTTTCTGTAAAAAGTGGTATAGTAGCTGGTGATGAACATCAGGGCTTTTTCATGATGAGATATTTTCTTTGTATTGTATACTTATTTTACTGTGCACCGTTTGTGTCTGTACAGATAAACATGATGCTGGCAAACTTGTACAAGAAGGCTGGTCAGGAGCGCCCTTCGGTCACCAGCTATAAGGAAGTGCTGAGGCAGTGCCCGTTAGCCTTGGATGCCATTCTAGGTATTGATCATTTTCTGCTTGTTTTCACGGAGTGTTTACTGTCAGAGTAGTTCTCAATCTTGATTGTACATTAGAATAGGTTTATTTTTAAAAAGTTTCCACCAGAGATGATTCAATAGGATTACTGTTATCGCATATTTGATCAAGAAATATTATCAATAAATTATGGCCTTTCTGTCATATTCATCTTGCTTAGAATAAGGAAGGGGTTGCCTTGTAGCCTAGGGAAAATAGAACCCATTGCTTCTTGCATTGTGGAAGAGAGACGCTGTGCCTCACCACCTTTGTCCTGCTCTGTGTTGGATTAGGTTTGCTGTCCCTTTCTGTAAAAGGTGCAGAGGTGGCATCAATGACAATGAACGTGATCCAAACTGTGCCTAACCTGGACTGGCTCTCTGTGTGGATCAAAGCATATGCTTTTGTGCACACTGGTGACAACTCGAGAGCAATCAATACCATCTGGTGAGTGCCACAAAGTTAATTCAGTGTTCTGGCGCCCCTTTCCCTGTCTGGAAATCTGATGTATCTGAATTAGCAAAACAGAAAAATGAGACGTTTATCTCTTGGTGTTGCAGCCAGTTGTCTCCAGGCTGTGTTAGTCTTTTTAATGTACTGAATTGGTCCCAAATGTAATAATCTCTGTGGGGACCTTTAAAACTGTAAACTTGGGCTGAATTCAACTCTGTGCATGCAAAGGCAATGACTCTCGCAAAGCACACTGCCTTGGTGTGTCATTCTTGAACCTAGAAGAAAACTTTGTTGGATCCCTCCCCACCCTGCCATCCCTGAAACAGTATATTACAGCATCTGACCTAGGTATTCTTCTTAGGACTAGGATTTTCTTTGTTTTTTAAGTGTGAAACAAAGTTTATTGAGGAAGGACAAGATAGGTTTACAGAGCAAGAGCAAGATATTCACCACAGAGGATGAACGGGCCCCTTGTCCTAACAAAAAGGCTGGGATTTTCTTTTTATTGAGATAAAGTCCAAGGACAAAGAGGCTGGGGATTGTGTTGTTCAAAGTCACCCAGTTGAGTAATAAGTATCTGTCGCTTGTGAATGACATTACCTTTAACACCGTGTAGCGTATGTTGTCCTCTGAAACACTGCATCCTGAAAGTTCTTTGTTGGTAGTGAGTGATTTCTGCTTTACTCCATGTATTTGCTATCTTATCCTATACTTTTTTAAAAATCATAAGCTCAAAATAAAATCTGTGGTGCACAGTTCATTTTTAAAGTTTTTTATTCTGACAAATTTTACACATACACAAAAGAAAATAGTATCTATATGCCTAGTCACTCAGATTCAACAACCAAGAGGATTTATAATAGATTTTAAGGTTCAATGTTTAATATCTTACAGTTCACTAGAGAAAAAGTCCTTATTGCGAGATAACGTGGACCTACTGGGAAGCTTAGCAGACCTGTACTTCAGAGCTGGAGACAATAAGAACTCTGTCCTCAAGTTTGAACAGGCACAGATGTTGGATCCTTATCTGATAAAAGGTAAATAATTCTTGGGGCAGAGAGAGGGTGGCTGGTGAGAGTAAGGAAGATAGAAAGGAAATGGAGCATGAACTCCTAATAACCAATTTTCATGGAAATAGTTTGTAAAACTTACTACAATATTTTCTAAAGTCTTGACACGTGTCTCTAACACTCAGGTAATTCCATTTTGAACAGTGTTTTTGCTTCATCTCTCCACAGATCATTATTTGGCCTTTTTTCTTTTGAGGGGGATCACAGCCCCACCTTATGGTTTATAAATTGATGATGTGTCTGACTGAGAATTTGGATGGCATCCTCAGAACTGTAACATCCTTTTAGGGAATTTAGTTTGATTCTGTCTGTAGTAAAATTAAAGGAGGATGAGTGAACAGAATCTGAGAAAGGGATAAGGAGATTAAAGGCAGTAAGTAATTAGGAGTGTACAACATAAAAATCACTGATCTGAAGGAAGATTGCAGCTGAAAGGTATGCCACAGGGACCTCCAAAGGGTGGCAGATGGGACCTGGCAGTGAATGCTCAAGACTAGTGGGAAGGAAGGTCAGATAGGCTGATGTCTATTTGTAAAGGCCTGAAAAAGGCCATCCAAAAAATAGGTCCTTGTGACAATAAATAGTCTTATGGGCTCTTAGGGGTCCTTTCCAAGCTTGCAGATGAGGAAGCAGGTCTAGAAAGATGGGTTTGTTTGCACAAGATCTCCCTCTTGCACAGTGTTCTTTTCTCCAAGCTGCCTGCACCAATGATGAAAATGGTGTTAGAAATACTAGTCTGGCAGTAGTTGGCAATTTGAAGTCGGAAGCTCAGACTTGAGTCCAGGGGCAAGCGGGAGTATTGTAGTAATCTTGGCTTGAGAGGAATTTTCCTGGGAGTCTGAAGGGATAGCAAGGAATGGAGAATGGTGGCAAGAGATGGGTGGCAGCAAGCATGGGGCCCTTCCTGTAGAACGTGAGAATGAAGCGGGGGTCTGGGAGACAGTGAGCTTTGATAAACTGCATTCCAGAAAGAACTCGAAGCTTTTTCTGGAATAGGCCAGCCTTTGCTGAGACTAATTGGCTTTTTCAGCATATTGAATGTGTAGTCTTGTCTGTCTAGAGTTCTTAGATACTTTATACCTTTTTGGGGCCTTTTCTGGTTGAGTTAGGATAGCTGTGTGTATCATACCACAGGATAGAGGGACATAGAGTTCCTGGAAATAACAGGCTTTCAAATTGTGAGGTGGGTCTTTTTGCTTCTTTGCTTTTTTGGGGGGAGGGATGGATTTTGCTTTTTATAGTTATTTTTTTAGGAAACTGGAAATACTAGTGGGGGGAGCCTGTGATGGTGGGAAGGGCTCAGCCCCTGCAGGAGCTGGGGCCTCGTCATGGGGTCTGACATTGGGTGCTGCTCCTGTGGAAAGGACCCTTGCTGCTTTGTGTAAAGAGCCGCTTCTTGCTGTGACCTTCCTGACTAGGAATGGATGTGTATGGCTACCTGCTGGCACGAGAAGGGCGGCTGGAGGACGTGGAGAACCTTGGCTGCCGCCTTTTCAATATTTCCGACCAGCATGCAGAACCATGGGTGGTCTCTGGGTATGTTGATGCGTTTCCTTTTCTCCCCAGTTTTCAGTAGATTGTTTAAGAGATTGTAGTTCCTCCTGAAGAGAATATAGGTTGAACACACAGACTTAAGAGGTAATCAGTCCTGGATTCAAATCATAGTCTGTCACTTGGAATGCATTATTTACTTCTCTGGGCCAGGTGTGGTGGCTCAGGCCCATAATCTTACCACTTTGGGAGGCTGAGGCAGGAGGTTCGCTTGAAGTCAGGAGTTTGAGACCAGTCTGAACAACATAGTGAGACCCCGTCTCTACAAAAAAAAAGCAGAAAAATCAGCCAGGTGTGGTGGTGCCCACCTGTAGTCCCAGCTTACTCAGGAGGCTGAGGCAAGAGGATTGCTTGAGCCTAGGAGTTTGAGGTTGTAGTGAGCTATGATGACGCCACCATGCTATAGCCTTGGCAACAGAGCGAGACCCTGTGTCTCAAAAACAAACAAATACCTCCCTGAGTCTGTTTTCTTATTTAGAAAATGGGCTACTAACCCCATACCTCTAGAAGTGAGCATTGATTGAGATAGTGAATGCCTTGTGCTTAGCACTGGGCCACCAGTGATGGGGCCAAAAGATGCTCCTTTGTTATTGACTTGGCTTTACAAATTCTCTGAATGTCTCTCAGCTAATAACATGTCCAGATCATCAGGTTCTTTTCCATAATTTTTTCCTTCCATATCAAGATTTCCCCCTTAAAAATAAAAGGTAGATGTTTTGGTTGGTTTCACTTTTCCACTAATCTCTTAGGTTAAAGCTATAAGTGTAGTTTATTACAACAGTCATGCATAGGGCCTTCCCTTTGAGTTTTAGATACTTTAGATAAAGTTTCTTTATAGTCTTCTCTCGGATAACTTCTCATGGTTTTTTTTTCTTCCAGGTGTCACAGCTTCTATAGCAAACGCTATTCTCGGGCCCTCTATTTAGGAGCCAAAGCCATTCAGCTGAATAGTAATAGTGTTCAAGCTTTGCTACTTAAGGGAGCAGCGCTTAGGAACATGGGCAGAGTCCAAGAAGCAATAATACATTTTCGGGAGGCCATACGGCTTGCACCTTGTCGCTTAGATTGTTACGAAGGTAAGATAGAAAATATACATGAATGTTGTGAATCCCTCGGGTGACAACGGCACTCAGATGGAAGGTTTCCTTGGGCCAGCACTTCCCAAGATGCATTGTACATTAGAGTCATCTGAGGAAGCTTTCAAAAATCCTGATGCTGGATCTTTCTAGTATAGATGGGAATCTGTGGGGTTGGGAGACAGGCATCGGTACCTTTTACAGATCCCAGGTATTGCCAATGTGAGAGCAAGTTTGGAAACCGTGCATTAGGCATTTTACATTCATTTAGGGGTTTCACTAGAGTTTTTTACCCCATGCTTTCAGAATCCATTTTTCTCATTCTCTTTTTCTGTGTTGTTGTTTTTGGGGTTTTTTTGTTTTTGTTTTTGGTGAAAGGGTAGTTGGGATAGTCTTTTTTTCCTGCCTCAGATGCAGCCCACTCATTAATGTGAATCTGCCTGTGCCAGGCACCATTCTGGATCGCTTGGTTATGTCTTTATTCTTTTTCACAGTCGTCCTACCTTGGGCCAGAGCTATTACTCATAGGGTAAGTCCACATCCATATGACGATGTTGGTTGTGGGAACCGGTGTGTTCATTGTGACCCCCAGTGGGCAGACTCAGGCTCCAACTTTGTTTTGTTATGAAATATTTCAAGTTCCTGTGAACTGACCCTAGGAGTTCAAAGGAGCTATGCCAGCTTCAGCAACATTTGGTGACTCAGTCATAGACATTAAAATAGATCTTAAAAGATGCAGTTCCTCCAAAACATATTTTTATAAGAATTTAAAAATAAACTCCGGAATCTAGGAGTGACTTGCTGTTAACAGGAAGATGAGTTCAAATTTGAGAAATAAAATTTGGAAGTTGGGGGAGAGAACAAATCTGCTTATATAGCCAGAGAGCCTATGCCTGTGGTGGCTTTGTTCTTTTAAAGAAACTCCAGTAAACCAAGCCTTTGGTTGCAGATTAATTCTTGATCCTGAAACTATAACATCCCTAGCCTCCTAGCTGCTTTTGTCATGCCGATTCCATTCTGTTGCGTGCCTGTTTCACCAGAGCGAGAGATGAGTTGAGTGACCCCTTTGCACAGTGCTTGGGCAGAGGATGTGCCCCAGTTGGCCAGTGAGGCCTCCCAGCTGCCTTCTCAAGCTGCCATGTGGAGGTTTGGATCAGGAGGACTCTGTTTATGTTCTCCGATGCTTCTTGCAGTCTCCAGCGGAGCTTCCTTACTTTGCTGGTGAAGGCCTTGGGTTAGTGGAGTACACTCTTTCCATTTCCTTCTGAAGTTCCAGGGGGGCTTTAGCAGGAAAGTAAGACTAATAAATAACTAGTTGCAAGCGACCGTATTTGGAGGCCAACACGTTGCCTTCAGAGTTAGGTAATGTCTAGTTAGGTAACCATAGTGTGTGGAAGAGTGTGCATGAATGTTATAAATGCTGCTAGGGTGGAGGAGTATGCAGAGAAAATCTGACAGGGATTGTGTGGGTTTGGGGTTTAAGCTGTTTTTCTGTTTTGATAAGTGCCTTGTGCCAAAAAGTTCTTTCTCTGTTCTGAACTTACTGGCGTGAAGAGTTGAGAGTTGACTTCTCTTGGTGGCCCCATAGGACATCTCCCTGTGGGTGGGAAGAGAGGCAGGAGCTGCCATTCTCGGTACTTTTGGTCCATCTGATTAAGTGCTGTCCCTCTAATTTAGGAAAGCTTCCAGCCTTTTGAGATAACTGTTAGGTTTTCTTTAATTTTTAAAAAATTTTTTTTGTCACATCCAGGTATGACAAAAAAAAAAAGAAAGGAAAAAAAATTTTTTAGGCCGGGCGCGGTGGCTCATGCCTGTAATCCTAGCACTCTGGGAGGCCGAGGTGGGCGGATTGTTTGAGCTCAGGAGTTCGAAACCAGCCTGAGCAAGAGCGAGACCCCGTCTCTACTAAAAATAGAAATAAATTAGTTGGACAACTAAACAAATATAGAAAAAATTAGCCAGGCATGGTGGCGCATGCCTGTAGTCCCAGCTACTTGGGAGGCTGAGGCAGGAGGATTGCTTGAGCCCAGGAGTTTGAGGTTGCTGTGAGCTAGGCTGACGCCATGGCACTCTGCCTCAAAAAAAAAAAAAAAAAACCAAAAATTTTTTTTTAATTATTATGGGTACCTAATAGTTGTGTAACTATAGGGTTAAGGTAACTGTTGTTTCAAATGAAAGCGTCCTCCTTTCTCCTTAGGTTGCTTGACAGGTCCTTTCCTTTGTAGAACTGGACGTTCACTTTAGTCCCCCCTCTTAAACAGGTGACTGAACACAGCTGGAGAATAACAGCTTGTTAAGAGGCAGTGAAACCTTGGTTTTGGTTGGAAACATCTCTCACTACTTTAATCTCTTGGTCATATGACAGACTAATCATTAGTGTCACGTTTGTTCCTTTAGCAGTCAGATGGGCAGCTCACATGCTGCGGTTTCCTCACGCATGCTTGTTCCTTCACTGACCTTTGCAGGGCAGGCTTTTTCCATGTCCGTCAAGTGCTCTGGGGAAGAACACTTCTTAGCTATTCTGTCAGCATACCCTCCCGTCTAATCTCACCATCCGAGTTTTCCCCTGGCCTGCCCTTTCTCTGAAACTTCAAAGGTTTGCAATTTGGAGGGCTGTCAGAGTAGAAGCATGGCTTAGAATGGTAATGTGGTTGAATTACTTTGTGTGTTTTTTTCAGGTCTCATCGAATGTTACTTAGCCTCCAACAGTATTCGGGAAGCAATGGTGATGGCTAACAACGTTTACAAAACTCTAGGAGCCAATGCACAGACCCTTACCCTTTTAGCCACTGTTTGTCTTGAAGACCCAGTGACACAGGAGAAAGCCAAAACTTTATTAGATAAAGCCCTGACTCAAAGGCCGGATTACATTAAGGCTGTGGTGAAAAAAGCAGAACTACTTAGTAAGTGTGTCTTATTTTCTGCCCTGTTCATCATTAGTTTTTATGAAACCTGATCTAATTTGGACTCCTCAGTCCCACCTGGTTACAGATGACCAGACAGGTGTGGGCCTTTTGCAGCAGGTCTGAGCCTGCTTGAATTGGTTTATATTTAGCACAGCCAAATGTAGCTGGCTCAGACCTGCTTGAATTAGCTCAAACCAGCTATTGTTCGCTGGTACCTGTTCAGCTCAATTTTATCTGGTTTTAGTTGTCCTGAACTAATTTGGGTTGAATATAACTAACTGGTTTTAGCCAGTTTGAACTGTTTTAAACCATCTGGATTCTCTTTTGACTTCCCTTTTAGCCTTGTTTTTTTAGTCCTGACTTATGAACTCCTGGGTTTGGGCTAGTTTGGCAAATAAAATGCAATTTGGCTTTTTATTTGAATTAAGGTTAAGAGTACATTTTTAAAAAATCAGAACTCAAACTGCAGATTTTCTAACGGAGTAGGAACTCAGATGGAATTGCTTTCTTTCACTTTGTGTCTCACTGCCATTCTCTTGAGGACATCTGCGAAGACAGTGTTAGACTGTGATAATTATGGTTTTGTGTATATGACTTAGGATGGGAATATATTTTCAGAATGTTGAACTAGGACAATGCGGGTCATTTTTTTTTCCAGGCAGAGAACAGAAATATGAAGATGGAATTGCTTTGCTGAGGAATGCACTGGCCAATCAGAGTGACTGTGTCCTGCATCGGATCCTTGGAGATTTCCTTGTAGCTGTCAATGAGTATCAGGAAGCAATGGACCAGTATAGTATAGCACTAAGGTAGGCACCCGGCCTCCCGCGGGGGAAGGTCGATAAGGAGGGCAGAGGAGGCAGTGAGCTGTCACAGGCGTTCTGGAGACACACAGACACTCTGTGCCCACGGTTGAAAGCAGAATAATAACAGTAATGATAGAAGAGTTATTTGTGAATTCGTGACTTCTAAAAATTTTTTCTTAAAGTATATTAACAACATTGAAGAACTGTTTCACTCATAACCAGCCCACACCTCTATAACATGCTTGTTCATTTGTATGGATCATCTTCCTGTCCTTGCCCACACATACACATATTTTTATAGGGTTATACCTAGTCTATATTTTATATTCTGCTTTTTCAAATCAAAGTATTGTAAGTACTTCCCATGTTTCTACCTACTGTAGTAGTTAAGAACTTGAACTCTGAAGTTTGATTATTGCCTTCACCACCTGTCATCTTGGGCAAGTTACTAACAGATTTCCTTGTCTATATCTATCTACCTTATTAGATATTGAATGATTGAGGATTAAAATGATTATTTCATGTAAAGCTCTTAGCACTGTGCCTGGTACATAGTAAATACTAAATAAATAGTGGTATTCTTACTGTTTAATAGAGAAGTGATTTCTTTGAGGGTTGTCTGTGTGTCTGTAAGGTCAAGGGCTGTCTTTAATGACTCTGATCACATCCGTTTACTTGTTCAGCAGACAGTTGAGCACCACTCATGTGCCTGGCATCTCAGTGACCCTGGGGATGCTGCGTTTCCGGGAGCTGTCAGTCTCAGACGTGCAGACTGACCGTACCTCGTGCTAAGGGCTTTCATAGCAGTCTGTAGAAGGCAAGGTGGGAGTCCAGAGGGTGGGGGCCCTGGGAGTGGGTAAGAGCTGTATGGAAGGCTTCAGAGATGAGATGTTACAGATCTGCATATATACTAGTAGAAACAATTCCAACATGGGTTTTAGCTGTGTTTTAGATGCCCAGAAACAAGCGAGAAAATAAACACCAGACTTTCATTAGATGTGGGATTTGCTAGGGATGGGATGGCTGAGGCTTGGGTGATGGTCACGAAAGCAAGAGGAAAGATGGCTTAGGAGACAAATAAATGAATGTTCTGGAGCTTCTGAACTTTGTGGGGTTGGCACATGGTGACTCTTAGCTGCTAAATGCAAATACTCAGGTAGGGGTAGCCTTGGGTTCTGGGGTCTAACCTAGGAGTTTACAGATGTGTTCCATGGTATAGTGTGATGTTTTTGGCTGACTACTGAAATGCTGATATGTTTAATTATATTGTAAGAACATGGAACAGTTATACTCACAGAAAAATAACTACTTTTTGTAACCCCATAGCTCAAAAACCCAACTTTCAGGGAATTACATTTAAATTTGCCTGTTAATGTTTGTTTGCCACTTTCTCATAATGTTATCTGGGAGCCTCCTCTAGCAGAACGCTAGGGGTAATAGGTGTAAAAAGGTTTAAGAAATTTGTGGAGAAAACTCAGATTGAGAATTCTAAAAATTAGGAAAAGACGCCTTTTTTCACTTCTAGTGGTGGACTCCCTCGACCCAGCCTTGGAAGCCGGAGTTGTTTGGAGAGGCCGGGCATTAGCGGTCTCTCTGTGACTGTGTGGTCATTTCACTGCCGGGCCAGGGAGATGACGAATCAGCCAGCAAGAAGCAAGGCAGAGATTCAGGCCTCTCCTTTGTTTTGTTGTCCCCTAGTTTGGACCCCAATGACCAGAAGTCTCTAGAGGGGATGCAGAAGATGGAGAAGGAGGAGAGTCCCACGGATGCCACTCAGGAGGAGGATGTGGACGACATGGAAGGGAGTGGGGAAGAAGGGGACCTGGAGGGCAGCGACAGTGAGGCGGCCCAGTGGGCTGACCAGGAGCAGTGGTTCGGCATGCAGTGAGGGCGGCCGCTGCGGGGCCACACTGGCCTGCCCTGCTCTGAGCTCTTCCGTGGACTGAAGGAACCGTAGGCACCTGCTCTCGGGAGGACAAGGACTCAGCATGTGATTGCAACGGGGGTCTCGGCCCCTTGGCTCCCAATTCCTAGTTGTGACTTCATTTCTAAAACTGAGCCTGACCAGCCTTCCATGTATCTCTATCCTCCCCTGCTCCAGCCAGGGAGGACTGGGGGAGCACCCTGAGGCCCGCAACATGCCGTGGCTTCTGGGCCAAGAGCACTTTTTATATAACTAATTTCTAAATCGAAAAGCTCAAGGAATAGACGGTGTTTTGTCTGTGACATGGAGGGGGTTGAAGGAGTGACCCCCTGCCCCAGAGTGATAGTGTCATCTCCCAGCTCCGATGGCCCCACGGTCTGGCCCCAGAGGGCTTCCTGTTCCCAGAAGTCATCGCCTGGGCTGTCCAGACTTCCCTAGTAACCATGCTTCCCTTCTGCAACATTAGTAATGCCTTAAGCTGACAGTTGCTATTTTGCAGAACAGTTTTCCTCTTTGCTAAGCTGGTAACTTGCCTCTGAGCCTGGCCAATCTGAGAAACGGGTGTGACGAGAGCATGAGCTGGCGCACCTGGGGCGGTTCCCTAATAAAACTGGTTTGTACAGTCATGGTGTTGGGGTGATCAGAACGGAAGCCCTTTAGCAGAGTCCTGGTTTTTTGGTCTCTCATTGAGAATCATTGATTCAGCCCCAGAATTATTTGCCATAAATAGACTCTCCTCTTCCCCTAGTATTGGGAGTTGGGGGTGGGAAAGCTCAGAGAGCCCTCAGCTGGTGCATCCATTTGCATTTTCGGATGGTGAATTTTCCTGGGACCTGAGAGTCTGGCCAGATTCCAGACAGTCCACCTGGCTCTGAGGTCAGGGTCTGGCTTCAGCATTCTGGCATGGGTCAGCCTGCAGTGCCACACCCTGAGCTCTAGTGCTGGGGGATTCTTCACCCACCGTCCCCCTTGTGTCTTAAAATGCGCTGCCTTTTGAGTACACAGTTAATTGGAGGCGAGGGGGGATGTCACAGCTGACCTTAAACTCTCATTAAAACAAAATTGGTCAAAGGTGCTTTAAGATGTGAATTTGATGTACCTGGAAAGTTCAGAATATCTGAAGGCTGCACTTGAAAATGGGCAAAAAGTTTCTGTGCAAATGTATTTCAGCACAAGAGCCGAAGCCTGCACAGCACGGCAGGGCTTCATCTGAGCCTCTCTAAGGAGGCCGGCAGGCAGTTGGGCTTGAGAAGACGCTGCCCCTTGGCCTTAGCGCTCTTTCCCCGATGCAGCCTCCAGGGCCGCCTCAGCCCTGTTACTGCAGTAAGTACTGCGGTGAGAGAAAAGGCAAAACCTTTGCCTTTGCTGGACTCCAGGCAGAAGCCCAGCCCTGCCCAACCCTCTCATTTCTCCCATGAGCTCACCTGCTGGAGCAAGAGTCCCATCGGATCAGTGTCTTGGAGCCCAGGCCCTGAGACATCGCTGGGCACCTCGGCTCTGCGGGGAGCCCCTCGATCATTGTGGCCTGTCCACTCCAGGCCCCTTCGTCCCAGCTGCACCACAGGCCGGACTCCCAGGACCTTCCCACCTGCAGCTCCAGCCTGATGGTGACAACTGGGTTGGAAGAGGCAGCTGAAACTACCTCACGTACATTTGAGAAAACGCTCTTGGTCCACAGCAAAGGATGGGAGAAGTCCGACTGGGAGGGAGGGTGCGGAAGCTCTCACCTGGCACTGCCACGGTCACTTTCTCACAAACGAAAAGCTCAGAAGGGCAGGGAGCCCCAAGAAGGGCTTTTCCCACTGAGCCACCTGCAGGAGACCAAGCACCTGACCGGGGCCGGCCCCCAAATGCCCGCAGTCACAGTACCTTCTGGTGTTTGGTGGCTCACGCAGCCAGTGGGGGCTGTTTTAACTGAGTCCTGCCATTTCCCGCCTTCCAGGTGATTCAGAGACCTGCTGGGGATCAGTGGCCAGGTGGGCATTTAGCCTGTGAGGAGGCCAGCATGGTGCTCGTCACCAGGGGTGTGCCAGCCTCCCTGGGGACTTGGGTGGCGGTATCGCTTTGGAGCCCTCCTGCCCTTCTCTGCTGGAGGGCCTGTGGCTGGGCTGGCAGGAGGGTGACGAGTTCGGTGTGGACCTTTCTCCACTTTTGAACCCCTGCTGGGTGACAGGGACCCGGCGGTTGTGGCCCCTGCACACATCTGATGGCAGGAGCTCTCGCTGCCAGCGCCGCGTGGGGCCACACTCCTGCCTGCGAGTCCTGCCCAGAGAGCCAGGCTGGCTTTCGCCCAGCTCTCTGCTGTGTGGACTCCAGGCCCGCACCAAACTTTAGTTTAAATCCAGGGCAGGGCCCGTGGCCCAGGAATCTGTGTCTGTAATCGTGTCCCACCCTGACTGCTTGGTGTTCCCTGGACCAAATACAAACTGAGAAGCCTGGGAGGGGGCTTGAGGGTCCCAAGAGCCGCAGGCCTGACCCCGGAGGACCTGGGGCTCCGCAGCTGCCGGCCTCCACAGGCCGCACCTGTGCCTTGCGCTGCGCTGGCCCGCGGGGAGACGCCGCCAGAGCTCTCCGAGTGCTCTTCCCTGGCCGCGCTCGGGCCTGCCGCGCCGCTGCGGGCTCTGCTGACGTCAGGCAGGGAGGCCGGACTCCACACCCACCTCGCTGCAGCCTCGGGGACAGCGGCCTTGGGCAGGTCACCAGGAATCCCTGGCACTGGGAGGGACCCCGGAGGTAAGTGCCACACTAAGGTTTTCCACTTCCCTCCCCTCGGTGCACGAAGGGCAGGCTTCTGCCGTCTAGACGCCTCCAGGCCTGTGCAGGCTCGGCAGACCCGCCCCAGCCGCACCTGGGCCACACCTGGGCTGTCACCAGCCAGGGCCGGGGTGTGGGGTTTTCCCAGCCCTGTGGAAGGTCGCTGGCAGCACAGCACATGTCGCTTACTTCACAGACCGCACCGTGCCGGCAGGGCCCGCAGTCAGCCAGATGCCCACAGGTGGCCTGAGCAGCCGCTGAAGGAAAACATTAATTTGGGAACGAGAGGGCCGGCGCTGGCTGGTGCGGTGTGGGGTGGCGCAGCCACTGTGGGAAACAGTCTGCGGTTCCGAAACAGTATGACCGCGTGACCTGGCGTTCCGCTCAGCGTTTACACCCAAAAGAATCGAAAACCAGGACTCAAACAGCCCAAATGTCCACTGACCGATGAGCAAAATGGGACGCGTGTGTCCATACAGTGGAATAGCAGTCAGCCTTAAACAAAGTCTGACGCGTGCTGTTACGTGGATGAGCTTTGAGGACATTATTCTAAATGAAGGAAGCTGATCACAAAAGGACAGATACTGTCTGGTTCCACTTATCTGAGGTGTACCTAGTGTCGTTGGATTCACAGGACAGAAAGTAGATGAGAGGTTGCTGGGCCTGGCAGGAGAAGGGAGTGAATGAGTGTTTAATGGGGACAGAGTTTCTGCTTGGAATATTTGGCAAGTTCTGGAAATGGTGGTGATGGTTGCACAACACTGTGAATATACTTAATGCCACTGTGCTGTACTCCTAGGAATGGTTAAAATGAGGCTGGGCGTGGTGGCTCATGCCTGTAATCCTAGCACTTTGGGAGGCTGAGGCAGGAGGATTGCTGAGCCTGGGAGCTGGAGACCAGCCAGGGCAACATAGACCCCATCTCTACAAAGTTTTAAAAAATTCTTAAAATGCTAAAATTTATGTTTTATGTATTTTACCACAGTAAAAAACAGTGAAGAAATGGGCTGTAAGCCTGCTTCTGGATCACCCTGTTAACACATCTGAATTTATGTGAAATACAATATATATTTGTAATATGTATGTGTTAGGAAAACTACACAGTTAAAAAAATTCAAAGGTATAAAATTAAAAATACATCTACTTTCACATCTCTGGAATTCCAGTGTCCCTCCCCAAAATAAGTGTCTCATTCTACCTTTGGAAAAACAGTTCAGTACTTTTGCCTAATTATGCAAAGCGACTCAAGAGGTCCTCGTGGGCACAGAAATGTTCTGTGCCAGCGACGTCAGTGCGCCCTTCATTCGTTTCCAGGCTGCGGGTGACACAGTATCTGTAACCCTTTTACTGGTGGACGCTTGTTTCCTGTCTTGTCTGTCATTTTTACAGTCCGCGTTGTCATGGACATATTTTGGCCTGATATTCCAAGCACGTGCAAAGGTCAAGTTCCTTGTGAAATTCTTGGGTCTCAGTGTGCGCCGTGAAGTTTGTCACAGACGCTGTCGGGTTACTCTCTGGCAGTAGCAGCTGGGGGTGGGTGCTTATTTTCCTCATCCTCGCCGGCAGCATCAAGTGTTTTCGGATTTTTTTTTGCCAGTCTCAGGTGGGGCAGATGTGCCATTGTCTTGATTTGCTTTAGCTGCTGCCACTTGAGTGCTCATCTGGGCCCGTCATCTCAGCCTCACCCGCTGAGGTTGGGGAGGTGGGGTTAGCCCCGTTTCACAGATGAGCAGACTGAGTCTCAGGAGGACATGTTAGCTGTTTCTGTCTGTCCAGAGGCTCCTGCCTGGAGCTTTAGTACGGTCTTCACCGTGATCTCTCCACAATTTTATGGTCTGTTCCCGAGAAAACAGCCACCGTAAGCACACCTCGCTGTCTGTCGCTGGGGCCTCAGCCCTGCTGGATTCAGAGGCCGCAGACAGTCTGGCAAGAGCAGCCCGTCACGACGCAGCTCTCGCCAGCCACTTAAATCTTCCAGCGTCTGTCTCTGTATAAACAACCCTCTGGTGACCTCCTTTGTGTTCACAACTTTTTCCTTCTTTGGGCAAATTCCTAGCGGGGACTTTGAGAGTGAGAGTGTTGGGATCTGTGTTGGAACTTGCCAGGGGCGGCTGCCCCCAGGGAGCCCATCTATGGGCTTCAGGTGCGGGGACAAGCGGGCGCCCTCCGGTCTCTGGGTGCCCGCCCGCCTCCCGGGAGCCGTGGTTGGCTCGAGGCCTCCCCCTGAGCGTCCCTGGAGCCCTTCCTTGGTCTGGCTCTGGGTTGGGGCTTCCCTGGACGAGAGCAGCCCCCGCTGCGTGCGGGCTGAGGGAGTCTACCTGATAAGGCTATGTGTTGGGGGTGGGTGCGGCGCTGTGTCACCCGAGTCCCCCCTCCTTCCTTAGCTGCCACCTCAGAGTCACCCACCCTCCCCACAAGGAGGGCTGAGCCGCTGGGAGCACAGGCTTCTCGGGGTGGGAGGGATGGCCTGTTACGCTGTGTGGCCGTGGGCAGCTCCCTTAGCCTCTCTGTGCCTCCATGGGGGTTGAGTCCTCTCTCCCTGTCGTCAGACAAGGGCTTTGTGGCAGGAACGTCAGCACTCAGTGCCCTGGAGTGGAGCGTGTGGATGGGGAGCAGCCCTTGACGGCTAAACCTTGGTCCTTAGGGTCAGTGTCCCTGAGGACAGGGGCCTTGTCCTCTCCCCCCGGGGCTGGGCCGCCTGTGGCGCTAGATCAGCAGATTTGCCCTGAGCCTGTCAGTGCTGGTCCTGGTCCTGCGCGGGCCTGAGGCCCGGAGAGTCTCGGATCACCCTCCACCCACCACTGCAGTCACCAGCCCCTCGCCACGGGCCCCCTCCCTAGTTGGTCCCCACGGGGCATCAGGGCTTTGGGCCAGGAATCCAGTGGGAATCGTGGCGAGCAGGGGTCTGTCCTGAGAGGCCCAGACAGGCGCTCCCACGCCCCACCTGCTGCTGCTTTGCTAAGCCTGACCGCGTGTGATGGGAAGGGACAGAGGTGACCCCTACACACAGCCCCCATCTGGAGCATTGTCCAGAATGCTGGGTGGAGACACAAGCCAAGCTTCTGACATTCTCGGGGAGGTGAAGGGCCTGTGGAGACCCCTAAGCAGATCTGGGAGGGCGGCCTCTGCTCAGAGTAATTCTGCCCGTGCGCCAAGGCCAAGAGTCCGCCCAGGGGCTGACAAGTATCTCTTCTGTTCTTTTAATAAAAATGTAAAACTTGTGAACTACAGCATACATACAGAAGAATATGAAAACATAGGTAGTGTTTAAGGACCCACAGGTATAACGTGTACACACCACACAGGTCATGAAATAGGACATTTTCATCACCCCAGGAGTACCCTGGGCTCAGACCCCATCCCCTACTTCTCTCTTCCATCCCCCAACCTCTGCCAAAGGCACCCATGATTCCAAATTTCACTTAATTTTTTAAAGATGGGGTCTGGCTCTATCACCCAGACTGGAGTGCAGTGGTATGATCACAGCTCACTGCAGCCTCAAACTCCTGGGCTCAAGTGAGCCTGCTTCAGCCTCCCTAGTAGCTGGAACCACAGTGTGCCCGGCTAATTTTTAAATTTTTTGTGGAGACGGGATCTTGCTATGTTGTCCAGGCTGGTCTTAAACTCCTGGCCTCAAGTGATCCTCCCACCTTGGCCTTCCAAAGTGCTGGGATTATAGGTGTGAGCCCCTGTGCCTGGCCTCATTCTTTATATAGTATCTTTTGATTAACAGTGGGTCTTAATTTTAATGGAGTTGAATATTTATGTTGTGTTTTCTAATTCTTAAGAAATCCTTCCTTCCCTATCTCAAGGTCAAAATGTACACTATGTGTGAGGTAGGTATCCAGTTTTTTAAAAAAACTATTGATTTTTTAAAAACGTATTTTTAAAAATGAATAGCAACCAATTATTTAAAAAATGATTGCTTTTCCCCCTGGCTGAATTATAATGTCATCTGGGCTGTAAATGAGGCATTTGTAGAAGTGCACTCTGTTTCTGAGAACTCCCGTTCGTACTGTTGGTCAGTTTGTCTATCCCAGCACCAATAAGGCAGTGGCTTATTACTGTAGCTTTATAATAATTACTGCCATTTGCAAGGGCAAGACCCCTGACCTTATTCTTAGCAGTGTCATCCTGCCTTTCTTTTCCTAGCTCCCTCCCTAGAAGCAACCAAAATTTATTTTTCCAAAAATAATCTGAAATCACATAATTTATATGCCACCGTTCTTTTTATATTTGTACAGTTCATCAGCAGAGTTTATTTAAAAAGTAAAGTCACAGTTTTCAATGAAATGTTTTTTCACAAGTTGATTGATAAATATCAAAGAAATTTAAACGTTAAACTTTGAACTTTTTAAATCCCAAATCAAGGTATTTTGATTTACAAGGTAGATTCCAAACTTACAAAATACATCTTATAATTTCTACTAATTTTGTTAGAAAAATAAGCAATTTAAACTTTGCCAACACTCACTAGCTGACTACTGGACATGTTTGTATCTCTTCTTGCCACGTGGACTCATGTTAGAAGTAAGATTGCTTTTCAAAATAGGAACATCTGAGGCATACTAATATCACCATTTCAGAAACAGAGCAACAGAAATAACATATTTAGTATATTTTTATGATATTGATTATATTTGAGATTAGAACCTATAATTTTATCCTGTTATGTCCTTTTAGGTTTCTTTCTTTTTTTCCTTTGGTTGGGTGGTTAGTTGGTTTTGCCCGTGTTTCTGTTCCTTAGTAGTTGCCCTAGGAATGGCAACGTGCTGGCCCACGTCCACACCTGAAGTTAAGTGAGGTCTTTACTGTCCTCTTGGAAGATAGACGCCTTCAGATCACTCAAACTCTGCTTTTATCTGTCCCCATCTGGAGTTGCCCTTAGTGGGTCTGAAAATATCTTTATTTCACCCCGATTCCTTAAATACTATATATTTTCCCCAGGTTGCCATTCATTTCTTTCCGCACGTGAAGCTGTCACCCCACTGTTGTCAGGCTTCCATTGCTCATGTAGTGAAGCCAGTGTTGGTCTGTCCCTCCTTTGAAGGCAGTGCCTTTTTTTTCTCCTTCCTGTTTCTTTTAAGATTTTCTTTGGTTTTCACAGTTTGCTATACTATGTCTTGGCTTGGATTTCTTTTTATTTATCCTGTTTGGATCCTTGCATCTGTGGATTGCTGTCTTTTATCAGTTCTGAAAATTCTCAGCCATTATCTCTTCAAATAGTACCGCTCTCACACTCTCTAGTCTTCTGAAGTTACAGTGGCATGTAATTATATATTTGACTTTATCACTTTCTCAGCTTGTCTTCCAGGTATCTTAACCTTTTTCCATATTTCCCAGCTTTTTTCTTTGTTGCATTTTAGTTAATTTTCTCTCCTCTACGATTTCATTCATTGTTTTGCTTTGTCAACGCTGAGGCCACATCCATCCAGCAAGCTTTTACTTTTGGTGACTGTACTTTTCTCACACTTTCCTGTTTTTGATGACCTTGACAGTTTTGAGGGATGCTGGTCAGGGTTTTATCTTTTGGGATTTGTCAGGTGTTTTCCAGATGATTAGACTAAGGTGATGTGCTTTGGGAGAAAGACCACAGAGGAAAAATGCCATTTTCAACACTTCAGATCAAGATGACATCACTTGGCTGAGGTCGTGTTTGCTAACCTTGGGGCGCCTGGTGAGGTGGCGTCTGTCGGGTTTCCCCACCGTACAGTCGCTCTTGCCCTGTTCCACTGTGTGTGCACCCAGGAAGGCGCTCCGTGCAGCCCGCGAGGAGGGGGAGCATCTCTCACCCTGAGGGCAGAGCATCTACAGCGATGATGTGGAGCTCTCCCTTACGGATTGCTAGTCACTCCCATTTACTTATTTAACTATTTATAATCAGTATGGACTCGTAGATATTTATTTTCATGCTTTGGATTATAACCCAATACTACTTTCTTTTGATGCTCAGATTGTTCCAGCTTGGGCTGTTTGGAGCTTTTTCAGTTGGCTCCTGTGTCCCTTTGACAATAACCCCAGCTTGGATGTTTTTGCAGTTATTTTTGAGCATTTCCTCACTTTCTGGCACTGCGGTATTCTCCAGGCATGTGCTGTGTATTTTCTGCCCCAAGCCTGGAATCAGCCATTTCTCCAAGAAGCCCTGATTCCTTTTACTGGAGATGGTGTTAGAAACCTAAACCCAGGAGCTAAGTGTGCTTGTCGCCCTCTCAGCTGATGATGTAAGGAAGTACGTGTGCACATCACCGTCAGTATTTCTGTGTGGAACCCTCTGTATCGATAGGAAGCTGACGTGAGTTCAGCCTGGTGTCTCCACCTCAAGTTCATTACCACATGGACCGTTCTCACCTCCTCCCCTTTGCTTCCTCTGTAGCCCTGTCTGCCACACCTGGCTCCCACCACCCGCCGTCTATATCCCAGCAGTTATTCTTGGCAACCGTCTTTGCTATAATAGGAACTGTGAACTTCCTCCTGTTTTTAGCATGAACGGTAGACTGTGGTACCAACTGCTGTGCACATGACTATTTCCCTGGGCAGACACGTGTATTGGGCATCATTCCTGCTGGTACACACACGTCATCTACCTTGTCTTTTCTGAGGGCTGGACAATATTCCATGGTTTGAATGTTCTCTAGTTTATTCAACATCTTGCTTATTGATGAGCATGCAGGTTATTTCCAATATTTTGCTACAGCAGCGCAGCAGGGATACTTGTTTTGTGAACATATGGGAGGATTTCGTGAAAGTGAAGCGCTTGATCGGAGAGTGCAGACAATTCACAATCTGATATTGTTAAATTGTCCTCTGGAGACTGGGCCACCCATTTCCTCACCCTCAGTGTACCCATACCTGTTTCCCAATGCCGCCTGCAAAGGAGAGATCACGATCAACCTTTTTTACTGCAAATGAGATGTGAAGGAAATTCGCTTTGTTATATCCAACACAAATATATACTTTCTTGACTTTAGAGCGGTGTATTCTATCCAGAAATTTGACATTTTTATGTAGCCAATTTATCACTACTCTTCCAGGATTTTGTGTCATGCTTAGAAAGGCCTTTCATCTTCTGTTTTCTTATAGTACTTCTATAGTGTACTTCAAAAAAATCTGACACACAAACAGGCATGACCACCTGTACATACCACCCAAGCATCCTGGGTAGGCAGAGCCCTGCCCGCCCTTCCTCATCTCACCCACTCCCCCTCAAGGAACTAACCACTTTCTGATTCGGGGTTTCTCATCCCTGTTATCTGCAAATTCTTGTTACTGATCTGTTACCAGTCCACGTTCATTTCCATTCTGGTGCACGCACCTTCTCAGCAGCCTGCCTTGGCCCATGGGCCGTATTTAGAGACTATAGTATGGTGGTGGTGTTATATTTAAAATATAACATGTAGATGTTCTGTGTTGCTGCACTTGGCTTCACTGTTCAGGGAGGTTTATCTAAGCTGATGCCTGTAGTTCTAGTTTATTTTCGTAGCTGTCGAGTATGATTTGAATATGCCTCAATGTCCTTATCCATTTTCCTGCTGCTGTTACTGGTAAAATAGTTGTTTCACTTTTCTCCTGTAACACTCTGGGTATGGCTCTTCCTGCACGTGTGAACGTGTCTAGGTTACCTAGGAGTGGACCGGAAGGATGGGTGTGGAGAGCATCTTGTTCCCAAGCGCTTGCCTCCCATGTAGGGAGGATGGTACGGAGGATGTGTTGCTCCACATCCTCAGCATCAGAAGATCCATTTTTTTGTCAACTGACAGGCATGAAATGACATCTTGTGATTTCCATTTGCCAGCAAAGGTTGAGCATCTTTTCACATTTATAAACCATTCAAGTTTTCTCCTGTTTATATCATTTAACTGCTTTTCTTTCAGGAGTGTAGTTTCATTTTTCAAATCTTTTGAACCGTTTGCAATTTATTGGGTATGAGGGATACAAGCTGTTTTTCCAAGATGACCACCCATGTAAGAAGCCAACTTTTACTTGCTAAGCTGAAACACCGTCCTTCAAATTATGCATTTAATAACCCCCATAGTTATCAAATCAGGGTAACTGGGATGTCCATCATCTCAAACATTTGTCTTTTGTGTTGGGAACATTACAATTCTTCTAGGTATTTTGAAACATAAATCATTAACTGTAATTTCCCTGTTGTACTATCAAATACTATAACGTATGTCTTCTAATGGTTGCTTGTGCCCATAATTACTACAGTTCTGTGTGTAGTTAAGAGCTTGGCACACTCCAACACTTTGTCCCCCTCACGTTATTAGAATCAATCTGCCTGATTAAAACCACCGTTGGCATTTCCATGTATCAATATGAATTACAGATCATTCACATTAAGATAGCAGTTCTCCCTGAATTATTAACTTTCCTATCTAAGAACAAGATGTTTCCATTGATCCGATATGACCCTTGGTTACTTTTTTTTCATTCCAAAGCATTTTGTTCTTCTCTGATTACATTGAGTCAAGTCTCCAGAGTGTTAAGTAGTGGGCAATGGTGGACTTTGAGTGTAATTCTGAAGTGTTTCAACACTTCTGGTTTACTTTTAAGTTTGTTCTACTTAATAGGAATTTAGGTGTACATTTTTTCTTTTTAAGAATAGATGTTAAATTTTATCAAGTTTTACTACATCAGAGTTTATAGGACTCGTGTTTTATTAGACTTATAAAATCATCCAATTATTCTTGCATCCTGATAATTTTAAGTAATAAAAGAACCATCTTATGGAATTCAAAAAATAGAGAAAAGCCCAACTGTGAACCCGTCTCTAGAAAATAAGCACTGAATGTCCATCAAAGGGATGAATGCCAGTAGCTGTTTCAGTTACATTTCAACTCTCTCTTCTACATCTGTCAATAATAGGGAACGCAGAATTTTACATTTTGCATCTGAACACTATTAGAAGCATCTCTCCATTGCTACAGTCTCCAAAATTTTTCAGGCTGCCGACAACTCTGGGTGGGGCCTCAGCTTTCTTGATTGTGTTGACTAGTGAGGCCCTGCTTCTCTGAAGGCCCCACTGGTGATGCACACTTAGCTTTCCCGTCCTTGAAGGGCAAGGAGCCAGGGCAGGACTCTGACAGATCCTTTCTCACAGGCGGCCCCTCTACCAGTCTGTTCCCCTATGCAAAAAGTCACATCCACAAAGTTTCCACCCCCTGTACCCACGCGAGCCACTCTGCTCACACTGAGCCTTCCCTGCCTCCCTGCAGAGGTGCAGGCACGAGGCTGGAGAACCTCGGTGCCCACCACCCTCCTCTACCCTCCCACAGAACAGTCACCACCGCACTGAGAATTTATCGTAGAATAGATTTATTTACCTGAAACCATGTCTGTGCAACACTTATTGTTACCAGCACAGAAAGAAACAAACTGATCTCTATTTACAGTCTAAAGTCAAACATGCGTTGATAAATTGACACTTAGCATTTTATTAAGATAAAAGCATCACAATATTTGTATTGCACCAACATCTGTCTACTGCTTCTGCTTTCATTAAATAAGTTACATTTAATACAGTGCGAAATAGCTGTCTGCACACTGAGAAAATAACCAAAGTTATGAACTGGAGGCCTACATTTAACCATTCAACACCTGTAGTGTTTTTAATGAATTTATAAATAAGCGAACTGTACAGGGCCAATTAAAAAGTAGCATGTTTCAATGTCACTGTAGAGAAATTGGCTACTTACAACTGAAGGCATGCATTACAATTCAATATTGTACATTTATATAAGCTGTGATGTTCTGCAGAGAAATGTGGTGACTTGGCTGATGGCTTCTAAGTTCATGGATAAGGTTTTAGAACCTTATTCTTGCAGCAAAGACACCAAACTTCTCTGGAGAGGCTTTCTGATTCCTTAAGCTAAGTTGTACATTTGTAATATTTTGATTTAAAAGCTAAAAACCCCATTGGTAATACACATTTCCTCCACATAACACACAATGAGTTGGGAACTGTTTTCTATTTTTCTTTTCCCCCCAACATCAATCATGCAGAGGGTTGGTAGATGTGTTGCTAAAAACGCACATGCACGCAACCGAATACCCTTACATTTCTGCAAAATGGTTTAGGAAGTGGTTACTCCAGTATTGCTGAAAAGGAAAGAGAGAGGAAATCAGCTTCATGAAATACAGGAGGAAATGTTAGATTAACTATTTAAGATGAAGATCAATAGTGACAGTTGAAAAAGAATATTCAGCTTGATTTCAAGACCAGCATTTCTGATTAACTGTCCCTGAGGTGCCGCCCACACAGGGTTGCATCTAGAAGCACTGACTCTGTGACACAGACCCTCGCGCCATCTGGCTGCACAGCAAAGGCTCGGGAGGAAACCCCCGAGGCAGACACGTAACATCATGGCAGGTGCTAGAGCAGTGAGACAAGCAGAAGGACAAGGTCTTGGTTAGCGGTGCGGAGGGTGGGGCTGACGGAGGAGTGAGCAGCACGGCAGTGGCGCAGCCCTCCCGGCCCAGTCCTGGTGGCTCATCTAGCCTCTGGGCCGCAGGCCCTGCTCCGCCCAGTCCTGGTGGCTCATCACCACTCCCCTCAGTCAGGAAGGCTGAGGACCACCTTTCTCAGTAACTGTAGGGAGGTTGTTTGAACAGAACTCGGTGGTTACAGTCACAGGGCAACCAGTGACTTAGCTCATGGGCACTGCAGACAGCGGGCTCTGGCTCTAGGCTGTGGCTAGGTGGTTGGCAGACACTGAGCTAACGCCGTGGTCTCTGCACCTCACTCACTGGGCTGAGGCCCCAGCCAGAGGGTGACGTGGCAGCTGTCGTGAGAGAGGCTGGCTGGCTGCCCTGCTTGCCTGGGCGCTCACTGAGTTCTCAGGACCGCTCCCTCAGAGCGGACCACCTGCGTTTCTCAGAGCCGCCGTGGTGTCCCCATTAGGGGCTGTGTGAGAACTGCAGGTCTTCTGGGAAAAGGACAAAGCTCAAAGAGGCAGGGAAGGCATGGGGTAGCAGAAAGTGACAGAAATAGCTCTTAAGCCACCTGCCCATCAGGTAAGAACTTGAAGCTGAGTCTCAGGGAAGAGCTGCCTGACAAGCAGGTGCTGTGGGGCTGAGGCTGACCCCGTACTCTCCGTTTACTCTGTCCCCTCCTGAGGGTGCTGGGTGAGCACCCGGCCCTCACTGCAGCGTGGACACCTGAGGCCAGGGATGTGCCCAAGACCACGCACCAGACTTGGTCTTTGTGGGTTGACTCACCCAAGGAGTAGATGCTGTAATGTGTTTGACCAGCAAGGCCCATGTGGAATGGACCAAGTGGCCCTGCTAAAGCCAGCAGTGGGGCTAACCTGCTGTCAGCTGTTTGGGCCAAAGGAAGCCGGTGCCTAAATGGCCTCTCTGGGCTGGAGGGGGCTGAAGCTGAGAAACCGCAAGGCCAACAGCGAACCCAGGGCCATTTGGGGTCGGGTGTGTCTCCTCCTGCAGCCCACACCATTCAACTTTCTTTGTAAAGGCTGCTAAGTCAAGGAACTGAGTCAGGAAAAGCTATTTGGTTAGTTTTGTTTCCACTGAATAGTGTTCCACCCAACAAGCTCAGACATCCTGTTTCAGTTTGCAGCTCAGACACACTCCTTGCATTTGACCCACTCAACCCATTTCTTTTCATACTCTACGATGCCAAAACTGGCGAAACCCACCCCCTGCCCCAACATTCTCTGCTGGGCAACCCAGCCTCCCTTCCTGAGATACCGCTCCCCAGAAGCAGCTGGAGGCGGCGTAGCGAGCCCGACCAGGACTGTGCTTTTAGAGTCAGTCTCTATGTTCTACTTCCATCCCCTTAAACTTGGACCTCTGAACTTGACAGCACCTTGTCCTGTTTGACACCCTCCACGTCTCCCCAACCTCCAAGCATCTGCGTCGTATCTCCTGGCTGCCCCAGTATCCTGAGCCTGAGCAGCTGCTCGAGCACAGTCAGGGTCTCACGGGAAGGGCTGGCGCTCTGCACAGGCGTCCTCACCTGGCTGACCGCTCGGCCGGCAGTTCTGGGCTGAGCCGAGCCATGCCCTGGTAACTGTGCTTTGACATGCCCTGGAGAGCTAAGTCTTAGCCATCGAGGACATGACCCAGAAAGGGGGCGGGGGGAGGGTGGCCTATTTAAGATGAACCTACTGATGCCCAGCAGTTCAGTTAGTTACTAGCTTTCCCTACATGTTTGCTTTTTCATGAACAAAGCAAAGTTCTGGGATGATTCCTTGCAGCTAACAAAGATCAAAAGCCCCCTCCCAGGTTTTCATGAATCCTCATTTCAGCACTAGAGGCAGCACAGCTGTGGCCGAAACAGAATGAGGCTCTTACCCTGAGGCCTTTTTTCTGGCTCAGCCCACCCTGACATCTTGCTGAGCCACTGTCCGGCAGGGTGTGGAAATCTATGGGAGTCACACTTCCAGCTAGCTAATGCCACACAGAGTCTCTGGGGGGCCAACATCGGCACCTGCACTGCTCATGGGAGTCATGGAACACAGCAGTGTCTGACACAAGGGGGCTTATTCGTTAGTGACATAGTTATCACATTTGGTGGCAGTCACCTTTAGGCTAAAGCATCCAAATCCCAGGGAAGAAATACTCACGTTAGTTGATGGATGTTGGAAGGCATTGGAGGAAAACACCACAGTTAGGACTGTTAATGACTTATATACTGTTGGTAAGACTGATCTCGAACATGCGCAAAGATGGTGGTGGTTAGTGCCACATTCAAATAAAAATAGTTCTATACAATATGTTCATTTGGTCATGTGCTATTTACAGATTTTACAAAACACACGCACATACACACGCACACTTGCCCTTATGTTCTCTACACCAGGCTAGAACAGGCCAGCAGAAACTTGCATAAAATGTTTACCACAGATGACAATTGGTGCCTATACATTTAAAAAATATAATTCCTACAACTACCTAATGCAGCAGAACAGGATCCTTCTTCCCCTCAAGCACAGTAAAACTAAAGTTCTAAGCTAAGAACTTAAGAGAAAGTTGGACATACCTATTAGATCAAGGTAAGCCACTTAAGAGTTAAAAACAAGACAGTTATTTTTCTCTGTCCATTTAAAATGTTTTATTTTTCTTTTTATACTAGATTGTGAAGTGCCCCTGAAATAGGCAATGTTGGCGCAAAACAATGTCTGTTACAATAAAATACATTAGACATTTAAATAAATAACCTTAAAAACTATGTGAAGGGACATAAACCCAGTCGATTGAATCTGGAGCAATGTTTTCTGCACAAGCGAGAACAGGCATACCTCTTGTTAAAACGACTGATGTAAACAGGACCATCAAAATCCTACAGAAGAAGCCGAGCGGGGCTGGGGGTGGGGTGGGGTGAACGGAGGGCCGAGGGGGGGGTGAGGGAAGTGGCAAACCAAAAATACTGACTGAGGTAGCAGGACTCTGCTCAGTGCAGAAAAATTGGCTTAATGAATAAAAATTAGACTGTGATATCAAATTAAATCCAGATCATGCAAAAGACACAATACATGCTATTTAGTTTTAGAAAAAAAACACACACATTCATTTCCTAAAATCTGCTGCCAATTAATTTGCTGACAATGTCTGCTGGCTCAACTATTTTTTTATACAAGGATGAGTATTAAACAGAACACTGTACATGCTTTTTCATCTACAAAAAAATATTTGCATAAAATAGTGTTAGTTCTCTGTACATGTCAATGGCCACTTTAATTATGTGTATAAAAAAGGAAAATCTTGCCCCACTGGAGTCAGAAAAAGCAAAACAAAATCTAGAGTATGAAACCTCCGTCACCAGCCAATATGTTCATGTGAAAATTCAGCAGAAATAGACAGTTGCTTTAAACAATAAAAAATTAATTGATTAAGTTAAACATCTTCTTTATGGAAAACTGTCAGTCAAGACCAGAACATATCACTAAAGTTAGTGTCTGTGCTATAGACCCAGACCACCAGGGGCATTATGAGCAGCACAAACGGCCAGGAAATCCCATCGGTGCATGCCGAGAGCGAGCAGGATTTGGTGGCAGGACGCACACACTCTTTACCGGGTTCCAGGTAGTTGCGGGCCACAAACTTGAGCGTCTCGTCCATGAGAATCACAGGCAAGGAGATTTTCAGCACCATCAGCCACTGGGTCACATTCAGCGGTGTGATCTGGAAGATGAGCTGAAACACAAAGAAGCCTCGTCATGCTGCTTTGGAGACCTGCCAGGAAGGAGGCAGTCGGTCCCAGCCCTGGTCCCACGACCACTTACTGGCAAGGGTTCTACGTAGAGGATCAGGAAGTGGAGCGACATGGACAGGCAGATGGAGCCCACGAGCCAGATGTTCTCCCAAGGGGGCATCCTCAGCAAGGACTGGTTTTCAGACAAGCTGCAGCACGAGGAAAGGCACGTGAGCTCACCCAAAAGGCAAGGGCTGTGTGGCAAGGGGCAGTCAGAGACCGTGCCGGACGTTTCAGTGAGGCAGCCGCTAACCTGGCACTCTCCACTGACCTAATTCTGACTAAAGTTTCTACAGTGGCAAAGGTAAGGAAAAGGATGTTCAGATGTAGGACAAATTGCCAATTTTACATCTCGGCTCAGCACAGCAGATCCCATCCCAGCAGGTTCGAAGCTGTTTCCAATTGCCCCGGACACTTAGGCTATTTAGAAATTTCCATTTTTGTCACTTAATTGGATGATACCATTTGTCTCAGTATTAAAGGTGAGGGCTCCTTCCCTGTGGGTACTAGCATACAGGTACCAAGGTTCCTATTTTTGGCCTCCACTGTTTCTTTTAAGGAGGCGCTCTTAAACACGTGGCTAAGCACTCCCACTACTTCCTGAAGGTGCTTCTAAAACCGGTGTTGCCTGTTCTCCTTTCTTTTTGAAAGGGAAGAACTTTCCTGTGATCCTCAATCAACCATGACACACACTAATCCCCCAGGGCCCTGGTGGTCAGAATTCTCACCTCAGCCTGCCAGGAAGACTCACTAACCTGTTAAGGGCGTTACACATCTCTATGGTTACTAGCACAGAGAGCGCCATGGTCATGGGGTACGGAGACTCAAAGACTTCACAATCTACTCCGTCAAAGTCTGGATTATCCTCTTTACACTGTAGGAAATGACTCTGCAACAAAAATCCAATCAAATTCTGATCAAGTCCAGGCACCAATTCCACACCAAGCCCAGAACACAGACCAGCCCAAGTGCAGAGCAGGTGAGGGTTTACCCCATTTCCCAGAGAAGCCTGTCCTTCAGAATAGTCTTAGATGCAACTGTTTATTGTTTGAACCTTAAGATTATTTGACAGACACTTCACATCTAAGGTACAGAAAGAACAGTGGCCACATACCAGCTGGTAGAAGGTCACTCTTGGACCGCCGTCAGCAGCAATGAACCACCACGCAGCAGCACCCACGGTAGCGGCGCCGACATAACCTGGGAACAAACACGATGACGCTGATGCACCTGGGGAAGTGCCCCATGGCACGCACTGCTGGTGATGCCTGGGGGCCAATCCTCAGGAGGACAAAGACCTTGATGTCAATGGTAACTGGAGCCTGAGGGGCTCCTACCCAACTGCTCGTGCCCAGCAACCCAAGCAGCTAGGACAGGGACATTTCTGGTATAGAACTGGCCAACCTTTCCTCCAGAATGAGTGAGAACCTACTGAACCCTGCGCACTGCTGACTAGCTGTGCCTTCTCTAATTAGTGAGGGAAAGCTTTAAGCCTGCAGGCACTTGTGTTCCCCACATAAGGCCAAACAGTGGTATGGGACCAGATCACACCATGACTTTTAGGCAAACTGATGCTACCTTGTACTATATGAATATATTTGTTCCATGAAAGGCCCAGCAGAATCTTTTTATGGAAACGCCATCAGAGCAGTTAGTGCAAAACACCGAGCGACAAGCCATGGCCCAAAGCATATTCTGGGACTAAGCCCTTCTCTCTATTAGCTTTGACGTGAGGAAGTTTATTAAAACAGCAACAAGCTGTGGTAGAGAATACAGAATTCAGAATAAGAGAATGTCCCCACATGGTAGCATCCATCCATAAGTGCATATACCCGCTAACCCGGGAACTACAATGGTGCCTTAGGCAGCTAGATATGTAGTGATACAGAATTGTCTTTACTTCTTCCTGTGGTTAGATAAAGGTCAGCATGCAGGTGAGCGCAGCATGCCACAACATCTCTCGAAGGGTACTGGGGGAGGGGGGGGGGGATAAAAGAAACCATCAACACTGGAGCAAAGTGACTAGCGAGAGCCTTTCCATTCCATACCATTACCATTTGTGCTTTTTAATTAAATTGTGTGAACATATTACTAAAACAACACCATATCCTCCTATGGGGTCCTAGAGAAATGATTTCTTCTCTGGACCTCACTTTCCTGATGTACAGAATGGGGAAGAACTGGCACCCAGGTCAGGAGGATGAGGTCAGAGGTGATGTAGGTACAGCGGGCCCTTGTGCGTGCACCAGCCACAGTGCCCTTCTCTTAAGGCAACGGGGACTTAGTTTTTTATCTTGGTGGTAATTATCTATTCAGTCCCACCCGTGAGCTTTCAGAAGGCAGGACCCAGCCTGAGTCATCCTCGTGTCCTTTTGCACAAAGGGCTAAAGCTGAAAACCCTGACATTTAATCACATTCACAACAGCCCAAGAAGGGCAAGATGCAAAAACCAGCCACACAACCATGAAGAGATTTTAGTCAATTGGGTGTACAGTTCACTGAGCTGCAAGAAGACAACCTCTATTGTGCTACCCTAATATGCAGATAAAAGAAATTAAGCTTTTAAGGGATGAATTTACAAAATTTTGGCCCACAGTTTAAAAATCAGCAATATAAAAAACTGTACTCACAGCCAATAGCCAGGTAACGGAAAAACAGCCACCCACTGATCAGCGGTTCTTTTGGGTTCCGAGGTGGCTTATTCATGATGTCCAGGTCAGGAGGGTTGAACCCCAGTGCAGTGGCAGGCAGGCCGTCTGTCACCAGATTGACCCAGAGCAGCTGGACAGGAATTAAAGCCTCAGGAAATCCCAGGGCTGCTGTCAGGAAAATACTGTTTCCACCCAGGGAAAGAAGACAAAGATCCCAAATGATTTTTGGCCACTACTTAAATCGCATTACCACCCCCTCATTTCAATGACTTGAAATAACTTTTGGTGATCATAAAACATTTACACTCAGTTTTGAATTAAAGTTAACTTTTAGAGGGCCAAGAATTTTATGTGACTTTATCTGGTTAATTTAAACTCATTTCTACATTAAATAGGATTCTCTGCACATTGCGGCTGCCGCAGACAACCCTCCTTGGGGCCCAAGTACCATTTACCTTCACAAGGGATTCCCGTGTCTTGTCCACCCCACCCTCCCAAGCTGTTGCGACATGGAGAGAGCAAACTGGGAAAACTGGCCATCACCACCCGCAGTTTTAGGCCAGACTGTCAGAGACCCACCAGACAACTTCCCCCACGTTAGATGAGATGAGGTAGCGGATGAACTGCTTCATGTTGTTGTATATTGCCCGCCCCTCCTCGACAGCAGCCACGATGGTGGAGAAGTTGTCATCTGCCAGGACCATCTCGGAGGCAGTTTTAGCCACCGCAGTGCCAGAGCCCATAGCAATGCCGATCTCGGCTTTCTTCAGAGCAGGAGCATCATTCACACCATCGCCGGTCTGAAAAGGAAAGCGGAGGTTGGTTCAGGCAACTCCAGGGAACACTCCCACCCCTGAGCAAAGGCTCACTGAATGGGAAGCAGAAGGAAAACAAATAGAACTGCAGGACTCTTGGTGAAGAGTTATAGAATTTATTTTATAATTTGGTGTCATAAAACACATTTTATCTGGGAAATGCAAAACTGCCAAATGATCTTACCGAAGAGACTTCAGAGGGAAGTGGAACCCAGGGAACTTCAAATTTATCTGAATTTTGTTTATATTTTATCAAAACCAAAAATACAACCTAGATAGCAGTTAGAATGAAGTACTTATATCCAGCATGGATAAATCTCAAGTAGAAAAAGGTACAGACTGCAAAAGTGCATACATTATAAAGTTCAAAAACAGAAGGGAGGAAGAGGAGAAAGGGAGGAGAGAACACCTGTAGTACCTTTAAAACGAAGTTTTACAGACAGAAAGCAAAACACAATGTTAACACATCTGGGTGAAGAAAATCAGACAAGGGGAGTAATACTGGAAATGCTTCATAAATATCTAGCTCTTAAAGAACACTAACTTAAAGGACTATCCAAACACCGGGTGATAAACCACTGACGGATTATATCCTGAACCAATTTTTAGAAAACTTAAAGATACAAACATGTCTACTTTAACCAAGACAAAGACTACATATCACCAAATAGCTCCTCTGTGACTGACTTAGAAGGCCCTTCTAGGTCTTCTCTACAAGTTGTATGCAGCATGCCTACTACTGATCAACACAATTCTAGAGAAATAGCCCAGATCATTACAAAAGAAGTTCCAAATTAGGGAGCAGCTACTAAAAATTCAATGGTCAAAATTAGAATCTGTTGTGTTTATATCATCTGAATCACTTGGATCTGTCCAAACATACTCACCATAGCTGTAATCTCATCAAAAGACTGAAGAAATTCTACGATTTTAGACTTGTGGGAAGGTTCAACTCGAGCAAAACAGCGGGCATTCAAGCAGGCATCTCTCTGGGCTGAGGGGTTGAGTTCATCAAACTCCCGACCTGTAAAAGCCTTTGACGTCACGTCCTCATCCTGCCCGAAGATGCCGATACGGCGGCAGATGGCCACGGCAGTGCCCTTGTTGTCCCCTGTGATCATGATGACTCGGATGCCTGCCTGGCGGCACAGCTTCACGGAGGAGGCCACCTCAATCCTCGGGGGGTCCAGCATGCCCACGCAGCCGACGAACGTCAGGTTGGTCTAAGGTAAGAGGATCACTTTAAGTTAAGGCAGAAAATTCTGTTTTTTCCTCTAGTTTGAAAAATGGCCAGTCATACGTTATAAGGAAAGGTTTCTTATAATTTTCTTATTAGAGAAAAAAAAGTCACTACACCTTTGATACCAAATCATTCTTTGACTCTCAAAACAATAATATTCTGAAATGGGGAAAAACACACTGAGGAATAAGCACATTATGACACTGGCCACTCGAGTGGCTCACAGTACCAAGGCTTGTTCCTTCTGTTCAAAGCTTTAGGATGAAAGAATTCTACTTTAGGTAAGCAAAGTGGCAGGAATCTCCAACTTCGACATTTTAACCTTCAATAACTAATGAATAGTCTAAAAATATCCCCAGTTTTTAGAAAATCTTAATTTACATGAGTTGCAAAATGGGTTTTACAAGTTTACTTAAGCTCATTTTGATTACTTTGAAAGTAAGAAACCTGTATTAAATTGGTAACTACGTATGTTTGAAGCAGCAACCTAATTTTAAGAGTGACGCATTTGGCCTGCAGAAAAACAAATAACCACACCTCTTTCTTGGCAAAAGCAAGAACATTTGACCTTTCTACTGGAGAAGTACTGTTTCAACACAATGCAACACACAGGGTGTGGATGAAGAAACTTTTCACTCGCTAACCTCATATTTAATAAAGTTGGCAGAGTCCTCAAGGTGCATTTCTTCTCTTCTCAGCGGGTTGTCGTGAGTGGCCAGGGCCAGGCATCGCAGGGTGTCGCTGCCGCTACCCCACTCCCGAATGACAGACATGATCTTCTGTTTGACTCCAGGGGTCAGAGGCACCTTGGTACTTCCAACTCGAACATGGGTGCACCTGTCGATGACACCTTCAGGAGCGCCCTGGAATGGTACAAATTTAGATCAATTTTATTCATCAGCCCACAGGGACCCTGGTAAGAACATCTTAATTTGCTGTACTTGCCTTCACAAACATCTTGCTCATCGATGTCCTGCTTGGTTTGTTTGGTGTACAGTAAACTGACATTGATTTTCTATCACGTGAAAACTCTAGAGTAAATTCCTTTTTCATCAGCTGTTTTATGACCTATAAAGAAAATGTGAGATATTACTGGGTGACAACTTCTGCACGTGTTTCTCTTTTTCAGCAACTATTCACTGAGCACCTGTTACATGATAGATACTGGGGATTATAGCAATAAACAAAACAGAGAAGTTTTTGCCCTCACGAAACCTGTCCTCTAGTTTCTCCAAGAGTAGGATGCAAAAGTAAAATAAAAGTGCTGTGGAGAAGAGGATGAGGCAGGGAGGGGGGACATCACATTTGGGTACATACAGATTGCGTTGTTACATACAGTGGTCAGAAGGCCGCACCACTTGCGTAAAATCCTGAAGGATGTGCAAGTGTGGCCCACTAGGCAGAGACGACAGAAGGGCAGCCTGGCTGCCACAATGTTTACAAGAGAAAAAGGTGAGACAGGTTGTAGGATCTCAAGTCACTGGGGGGCATTTGGCTCTTCTAACAAGTGAAATGAAAAGACAGGGGCAGGTTTCAGGCTCTGTTGTGTTAACAGGCGGAAGGGAGACAACCCCGTTTAGTACAACAATGGCAACTTCGATGTGGGTGATGGCACTGGAGGAGGAGAGGTCAGTCCAAAGCAGTCCTGTCCATCAGAACTCTGCAAGGATGGCATTGCTCTGTGGCCACCATCCACGTAGCTGTCATACATGGCCACTGACCACTTGAAATTAATGTCACTGGGGCACTTAAGGAATGGTTTTTAAGTATTCTAAATAGCTTTAGGTAGCTGGTGGCTACTGTATTAGACTTTTAGCACCTTGACAGTATTTAGAGACCGGAAATCATGGGGGTAACCTGCAGACAGAAATGGCTGAGGGTGAGGCCTGGGGCCTCCACCTCCCAGAGCCAGTGAAACATCCAGCCAAGGAGACCTTGAAGTAGAGGCCAGGGAGGGAGAACAAGCATGGGGCCGTGGAAGCCAAGTGAAGGAGTATTTCAGAGGGAGGGAGCAACACCACCAACCAATAGGTCAGGTCAGATGAGGAGTGAGAACCTATAGCTTTCGACTGTTAAGCTACAAATAAAGATACCCCTTTCCTCTACCATTTTTATATTTTTCTTGCCTCTTGCACAGGATAGGAATGCCAGTACAGTACTGAGTAGAAATGCTGGGTGGGAATTAAGCATGACGTTCCTGTGGGCTATGTGTAGATAGTGTCAGCTTGAAGATGTACCCTTCTATTCCTAGTCTGATGTGGCCGAGATAAAATTTTATCATGTGTCTTTTCTGTATCTACTGAGATGATCTTACAGGTTTCCACCTTTATCTAGTTAATGTGGTGAATAACACTGATTTCCTCTCACTCGAACACATACTTAATTGTCAAAATCCCAAAGAATCTTCACATCCAACCTAGGAAACTGAAGTCTGCTGAGCTGCTAGACTGGGCTCAACATACTGAGGCCACCCTGTCAGCCACGGAGCTGCCTCAGGCGCAGAGGAACAGGGGTCTGAGTGCTGTGCTGACAGCTGTGCAGCATCTGAATCAAACGTACTTCTTACATGTCTTTAATCAAGTGTTTGTACCAAAGGAACGTGTACTGAGTAACATGTGGACCTACACAGGTGAGATGTCCTTCGGGGAGAGAACAGGGCCTTTCTTCCAGTCCCAGGCTGGCCAAGTGATTGTCCTACCCACATGGGCCACAGGGCTAAAATGCTGGGCCCTGCTCTGCCTCTCAATGAGGAGAGGTTCTTGCTCTGAGGTGGGGAGAGAGGGCCATGAGTTTGGGACTCTCAGTGAACGAGCACCATGGCATTTCTGATCCCCTTGCCAAGCTGACACGAAATGAGGCAAAGGAGCCACAGAGCAAAGAGATGCCTCATCTCGCAGATGAGAAGATAGATTTCTCTGTGCTGGTCACCAGTTAATGTATCACTTTTGAGACCCTGATGCTACCTGTTTCCCTTCACTGAGCAGGTAGGTACAGCTATAGGTCTAGAATCCAGCGAATCTAACCCTCAGACTGCGAAGCTGAGATTTCAGGTTGCCTTTGAGATACTAAGTTACACCCACTAACAGAGATGGCACAGACAATGTGGCTTTGCAAGGATTCACCCTCCTTGCTTGCTGGCAATTGGGGAGTGAATAGACTGAAACTGAGGCAAGGGCCTATTCCATGGAAAGCACAGGAGCTTCCCAAGGCCTTCATGGCTTTGAGACTGCTATTTGTGAATCACAGAATCTATACTTCAGCTGAGACATCGCCAATTCTGGTGTGAATTTTGTTTTCTCAGGACATTATAAAGGCAAAATGGTGTAAAGAAAAGGGTGCAGCTGGGCACAGTGGCTCACACCTGTAATTCTAACATTCTGGGAAGCCGAGACAGGAGGATTGTTTCAGCTAAGGAGTTCGAGACCAGCCTGATCAAGAGCGAGACCCCGTCTCTACTAAAAGTAGAAAAATTAGCTGGGCATTATGGTACAACGACTGCAGTCCCAGCTACTCAGGAGGCTACAGCAGGAGGATCACTTGAGCCAAGGAGTCTGAGGCTGCAGTGAGCTATCATGATGCCACTGCACTCTACCCAGGGTGACAGAGTAAGACTGTCTCAAGGAAAGAAAGGGTGTGGAGTGGGAGTGTAGTCTACCACACATAAGTCAAGGAAGGCCTTGGTGTCCGTGTCCCTTCCTGCAAATCAGACGGGATGATCTTAAATTTCTTTTCACAGCCTGACATGTTGTGTGGTCAGTCAAGTGCTTGAATCTCTGAGGTCCTTAAGAAAATGAGGGTGCTCCCTCCCCCAGCTTAGGGTGTACTTGTTCAGTGGTGCTGCCTCCTGATCTGTCCTGGTTATCCAGGGAGGTGCAGCGACACGTGACCATTCAGTAGAAGTGAGTCTTGCCTTTACATAGCTTTATAGAACTAGAAAAGGCTCAGTTTTTCTCTCTCCCCTCCCTCAAACCTGTTCCTTTAGGCATGCAGTAACTGTCTTTCCACTCTCCCATTTCTCTTTATTCCACCAGGGAACACTAAGTTACTAAGAAATTCTACAAGGAGGCCTCAAGTACCTATCAGCAGCCACCCAGTGACAACAGGCAGGTGGGCTCTGTCCAGCAGAGCCCAATTCCATAGGAATGTGAGCTCCAAGGCTCAGAAGCAGTCGGCGTTGAGGACAAGCTCTCTATTGGCAACTGGTCTGGAGAACCCACTACAGGGTCTCATGGTTGTGCAGACCCTGGACTGCAGATAGCGGGTATTCACATTGGTGTAGTGTAGGGGTTCTGGGGCAGCAACAGCTCTGTGGCCCAACAATCAACCAGCCTGTCTGCCACACAGAAAAGCAGCAGCTGCTTGGGCTGGGTGTGTTTCTCTGGTGATGGCTTCTGGTAGGAGCCAGATGAGACTCTGTGGCCGGACTTTTTTTTTTTTGGAGACAGAGTCTCACTCTGTTACTCAGGGCTAGAATGCCATGGTGCCAGCCTAGCTCACAGCAACCTCAAACTCTTGGACTCGAGTGATCCTCCTGCCTCAGCCTCCTGAGTAGCTGGGACTACAGGCATGTGCCACCATGCCCAGCTAATTTTTTCTACATGTTTTTAGTTGTCCGGTTAATTTCTTTCTATTTTTTAGTAGAGACGGGGTCTTGCTCTTGCTCAGGCTGGTCTCGAACTCCTGACCTCGAGCGATCCTCCCGCCTCGGCCTCCTAGAGTGCTAAGATTATAGGCGTGAGACACCATGCCCGGCCTGTGGCCTGACTTATATCCTTAAGTTTCTCCTGCTCCTCGGCTGCTTTGAGGGCACCACACTCCTTCCTCCAACACATCTTCTCTGGTTTCTGCAGTTCCCATTCCTGAGCTTCCACAGCTTGCTTCTTAGCCTCATGCTGCTTCTCTCCCACTCCCCTTTCCACTTACGCTCCTGGTTGACCCACGAAGCCCTCATGCGTGCTATCTTGTCTGGCCACTTATCATCCAAGCAATAACCCACCACTTGGAGTTATCATTCAGATCCAGCAGCTTCAGGTTCTTAAACTGAGCAAAGGGACAGGCAGGGTGACCAGTCTGTTGCTGAAGAAATCCAGGTGCTGGAGGCCGAACAGATGGCTAGTGTCTGCCAGCAGCTGTTGCACACTATTTTTACTCGGGTCTAGCCTCACCTGGCTTGTGAGGCCACAGAAATCTAAGGATAGCGTTGCAGGACAGATCAAGTATGGTGGTCTTGCAGGGGAGGGGTGAGCCACTGTTCCTTGATAGCAACCTCATCCAGATTGCTGAGGCTCAGGCCGAACTCTGGAGGCTCCTACCCTTGCCACTGGCCTCGCCCCAGTGATGCTGGCTGAGTGAGCCCTGCCTCAAAGCCTCTGCGAGGCAAGAGGAAAGGGGCTCAGAGTCCACTCATTTGGTTCAGCAGACTCCCAGACAATGCCTGTGCCCTCCACCTCTGCCACCACATCGACTGACTTTTGGTATTAGGGTTATGCTGGCCTCATCAAATGAGTTGACAAATGCTTCAATTTTCCTCTTCCTCTTATTATCTAAGTCTGCATAAATGGGTTTTATTCCTTAAATGTTTGGCAGAATTGGGCCTGGAGAATTTTTGTGTGGGAGGAGTTTAAGTTAACAGATTCATTAAAAGTTGGTTACTGAAGGGATTTGTCTATTCTTCCTAAGTTGTCAAATTTATTGTTATAAACTTGCTCATAAATGGTATCTGATCCTATTACTTTCTTCAGATGGGAGCTTGTATTTTTAACCTTTTCTAATAAGTGCACTTAAAGCTGTTAATTTCCCTTTAATGATGCCTCTGCATAATATGGTATTTTCAATATTTAGTTCAAAATATTTTCTAATTTCCACCACGGTTTTTCTTTTTTGATCCATGGATTATTTAAAATATTACATTTCAAATATTTTGGGAATTTTCTAGTTTTCTTTTAGTTATTAATAGTTTAGTTCCACTGCAGTCAACAACACAGTCTGTATGATTTCAATCCTCTGCCATTTGTTGCATCTTGCTTCATGGACCAGCAAAATAGTCTACACTGGTGAATGCATTTGAAAAGCATAGCAAATAGCATAACAGAAATACAAATGTTGAGTATATACTGACTGTGTCGTTCAAATCTTTTATATTACTGATTTTTTCATCTTATTAGACTGATTACTGAGATAGGTGTATTAAACTCTGCAACTTGTCTATTTATTTCTGCAAATTTTTGCTTCGTGTACTTTAATGATCTGACTATTGGATTTAGCACAAGGTCACAGATGACTTGGACAAGAGGTTCTGATAGACTGGTAGAGGCAAGAGCTTGACTGGAGAAGATTCAGGAAAAGAAGTGTGGAGGTTGAAAGGGGAAATAAGGTCAAAAGAAAGTTTTAAGATAGAAACAGCACAGGATAGACATGGCTTGTGCTAGGAGCAAGGACAGTCCATTCATAGCACCAGGGGAGAAGGCAGCCTTGTGGGTATAGATGGTGGCCGTGGAAATTATCCATTGAGTGCTTTTATTTTCTTGGTCAAACAGATAGCAATATCATTTTATGTGAGAGTGATTATGGGGAAGGAGATATTGCAAGTCTGAGGAGATAAGGCATAATTACTTTTCTAAGAGGACAGGTGAGTGAGTGCATGGACTAAGTATACATGACTAATGGACAGCACAAACCATATACCAAACTCAAACACTGACCGAGTTGCAGGCGTTTGCACGTTCTATTTTAGAAAGACCCTTCAATTCGGTATCAAATACATTCATCTTCTCTACCAGGCAAGTTAGAGCGGTCTCCGTAGCTTCTCCAACTTTTTCATACACACCCTTTGCCTGTATTGGGTAAAAGCATAGAAAGCAGAATAAGGGAAAAGTAAACAGGTAAATTTCTATTTTTTTCTCAAAGAAGAACAACCTGTCCTCAATTACATCATTATTCTATGGGCCAATTTATATCCTATTCTGGAGATGACCCTAGAAGTACAAGTGGGCATGTTGTCTTATTCTAATAATTAGGCTCTTCAATTCCCTTAAGAATCCACTGATCACAGTACTTATTAATTCAAAGAGAGCTTTCAAATAGTATCTGTAATTCCACATCACTGCTTATCATTCCGAAGAGTTAACATTCTATCTCTGACAGGGTATGGGACTTGCCTTTGTGGTAGAAACCAAGTAATTTACCTCACTAATTATAAAGAAGAGGAAAAAAAGGTTTTTTGTTGGTTAAGTTTTATGTTATCATTTTATCGTCATCACCATCAAAATGACCCTCTAAGCCATAACTTGCCCTCAAGGACATAATGCTATTCCATCTTAAGCAAGATTAATCCCCTACACTTTCAGGTAAACATTTTCTATCCTGGGTTTTGTTCATTTAGAGTAGCCAGTCGTGCTGTAACAAGCAAGAACATCACATACACTACAACTCTTAGTCACGTAACTACAACGCTCAGTCACAGACGACGTATGAAAGGCTCTCAGCTTTCTTTGGCTAGGTCATGCTGACCTGATACAGGCTCTTGAAGAGAAAGGGGAAATAAAAATCAGGAACCCTTAACTTTTGTAAGGGAGGAAGAAGGCTGGATTTTCATTCCACCTACTACTCCACCCCTGGACTAGGAACAGCCATTTCTTCTCATTTATGAAGAGCCTTACCTCATTGTAATCCAAGGCAGAGTCATTACAAAGAGCACAAATTGTTGCTAATTCTACAAGACCATCATACTGGTGACAGTTTACTGGCTTATCATCTTTATGCCTGTCAAAATAGAAAACATTCTTAGAGCAAAGTGTAGTCATCTCTTTGGTTTTTTTCCTATTTAATAATGAAAATGGAATTCGGGGGACAACAGACTGGAAAGTGTTCGGAAGAATTTGTGTAGGCCAGGCATGGTGGCTCACGCCTGTAATCCTAGCACTCTGGGAGGCCGAGGCGGGCGGATTGCTTGAGCTTAGTAGTTCGAGACCAGCCTGCGCAAGAGTAAGACCCTGTCTCTACTAAAATAGAAAGAAATTATATGGACAGCTAAAAATATATATATAGAAAAAATTAGCTGGGCATGGTGGCACATGCCTGTAGTCTCAGCTACTAGGGAGGCTGAGGCAGGAGGACTGCTTGAGCCCAGGAGTTTGAGGTTGCTGTGAGTTAGGCTGACGCCACGGCACTCTAGCCAGGGCAACAGAGCAAGACATTGTCTCAAAAAAAAAAAAAAAAGAAAGAAAGAAAAAAAGAATTTGTGTGATGGCTACTCAAAATCTGCTGCTGGAGCTAGTATCAGACAAAAATAAAACAGAAAATGCACTTCTCTTAGGAATTAATCAGTAAAAGACCAGAAATTCTTACTCACTGAAATTCCTTCACCACTGGTATCAGTAAAGAACAGAAAGCACTGAAAACCTGGGCTCTAACAGGGAACTAATAGATGATTGGCTTATAACCTTTCTCTTTCAAAGTTTTTGTTTAAAAGAAAAAAAACTGGACTACTATAGTAAGTATTGACTTGAGCCACATTCAGAAAACTATCTAAACTTTAAAGAAACTGCAAATCTATATAAATACTAAACTGCCACAATGGACCTTAAATAAGGAGGGTTACTCACACTTCTCCAATAGGTGCATATGTTGATCCAGTTATGGTAAACTCATTAAGGGAACAAGTATCACCTTCAACTCTGTCCAGAATGAACATCTATAGGGGAAAATGCATAAGAGTATTTAGGCAAAATAATAGTATTTAGAAAACAACTTTTTGGTATTTAAAATATATTTTAATGAAAACACTTTCTCACCATCTTTAAATAAAAACAATTTGCATTTTTTGATCTGAAGCTTTTCTGGCAATTAGGACTTAATTGCTTTCTGCTCTACAGGTTTCAGATACCACTTGCACTGACTCCCTAGTGCTCTTGAGGCATGAATTAGGCAAGTCCTCCTGCTGTTAGTCCTTGTGGCAACTTCAGGGCCTTGATTCTTATCTATTACAGTAAGACTCCACAGCTTTTGTCAGTCCATAGTCTACCCAAGGGCCTCTGAACTACTGAGCGCAAAACCCCTGCCGTAAATGTACTGATCATCCTCTTTAGAGGCAGTGCCTCATAATGTTCAGCCTGAACTTTCCCACCGAGGGGTAGTTGAGCAGAAGAACTCAAGAAAACTACTTTAATAAAACTCATTGAGGTTCAGGATCCAAAGTATTATCCTTTATTTTGACTAGCTGTCATACTGCTGAATCAATAATGAGCAGTGGTACCAAAGACACAGACGACAACCTGCTCGAAACCCAAGTATTAAGGATGCTGGGTCAGCAAAAGATCAATTCCAAAGACAGGTTACTCTATAGAATGATCAGAATTACGAATTTCAATGGATGGCTGAGGAAGGGATGTTAGGAAGTCCTTAGAGCTAAGCATAAAAGCTTGGGAAGAATAAACTCACATTTTAGAGTCGCATAAACATTCCCTGAGTAAAATGAGACAAACTGCTTCTCTGATCCTTCCCACTTATTTTTGTGGCAATAGCTCATTCTCTATGAAGCTGTATAACTACACGTATACAGTAAGGAGCTTGCAGAGCTGAATGAACTGATGTTCCCTAGACAATACAGATAGAAGCATGCTTAGGAAAGAACTTCTAATTTTATAGAAGAATAAAATGACATGAGCTACTTTCTTAAAGATGGTTTTTTCCCCCTTTGGTTTGCTTTCACAAATTATAATTCAGAAGTCCAGTTTGGAAGAGTAAGATTTAGACTTACAGTTACGATTACAGATGGAAACGTGTACAACTTCTCATTAAAAAAAAAAAAAAAAAAGAAAAACACTCAAAAAAATGAAAAGTGATCTCAATTATACTTTTGAATGCCAAAATCTCTCTGAAATATGAGCAATTTTTAAAATCTAAAACAAGTCAAAAAGGCCATGTTATACTTTAAAAACACCATCTCAGCAATTCGGCTCACATTCAGTAAGAAAATCTTTATTTTAAAATAACCTCTTTTTGTCTCACAATATTTGCTTGTTATATAGCAAATACTTTTAAATTCAAAAGCATACTCAGAACTAAATCAACCTCGGAACAGAACTAAAAAGCTATGAGTGAGACATTATAAAACAGTTTTTAAAAAAATAAACTAAAAACAGTGACGACTCCTGACAAAAGATTCTAGTTCAAATACTGTTTGTCAAATGAGGACAAGATTTGTGACCAACAGTAAGACCTCAACTCCTACAATTTCTTCCCAACAGATACAATACCTAAAAAATCAAGTTTGTCAAAAAATGAAAGAGAGAGGACCAGGTTTAACTACCAATCTTTCCTACCTTACTTTTTATGAAAAGCTGTGTGACCCTCAAACATGTCACTTCTCAGAGTCTCAGTTTTTTAACTTCTTGAGCAGGACTGCCATATGATTTAAAGTCACGTGGGAAACAAATTAACTGCACTAAGCAATATCAAAGCAAGCTGGTATCATTATTACATACCATGCTATTTATTGATACTATATTTATAAATGTAAAATTCTTTGGGTCTATACCAAAGTCTAAAATATTCTAAAAGACATTGAGAATTCTAATCCACATTAGCTAAATCTAAATGTGCTTGGGCATTTTAGATTGTGAGCAAGTCAACCACTTAGTATCTGCGGGATGAAAACTTTCCTGTCAAGGGTAGTTACGCAATACCACTGCAGGAAGCCTCCTGTGGAATACCAATTAGCATCAGCTTTCTATTGTGAGGTGAAACACTTGGAATGCCTATAGGCAGGCCTTTTCTTCACTATGAGAAAATACTTTAAATCAAGCCATTCAAAGGAGAATAAAAGAATACAAGAACAAAAAAAAAATTTTTATAATGAACTAGGAAATGAAAATTTAAAAAAATACAATTTCACATATTGCCACTGCTTACTTTGATGGACATAACGACTATTCTGAAGAATTAAAGCTTTCAGGCTAAGTTTAAATAATTTACTGGCAGGAAACTAAATAAATGTGAAATTCCCTCTCTCTTCCCTAAACAACCAGTATGACAAAACTAGCTTTTAGCCAATTCATCCAACCTTTTGGTTTCAAGGAGTGAGAACTTAGGTAAGTCAAGTCAAATACTTCATCTCCTGGAGAAACCTGAGAGAAACCTAGAAGCTTACCGCTTGAGATGTGGAACACCCCAATTTGTCTTAAACAGCTGTCCATCAAATCTAAATCTGGGTTTGGACTTCACTAGTAGTTTGGAGAGAATGGAGTCTGTATCCATAAATCATCATGAACTTAAAATTGGCAAGATAAAGAAAGATTCATAGGGTTTAACTGATTAAAACAAAAACAATTTCCAATGCTAAAAAAAATTATCTAAAACCTGGCAATAAGGCCAGGAGGGCTGACTGTATCCTTTCAGTGTCATACAGAAGTATCAGTTGACAGGCCCACTCTAGAAAAACATAACATTGTGCTATGTATTAATAAGGGCTCATTTTATGTCAAGTTGATTTGTGTCCTGCAAAATAACTAATTTTATTTCCCAAATAGGACATTAACCAGTTTTGTAAACTAATTCAGCAATCCAATCCTAATATTCAACACTTCCTCAAATGTTCTTATAACCAGTTTTATAGATTCCCTTGATAAATGAGCTGAATACAATCTATCCATTCTATATTTGCATGAGTCATGTGTGCCTTATGGAAAACTATACTTTGATACTTGTACCAAGTTGTTTAAGTACAACCTAGGGAAACTGATTTACACAAAAAAAACTTAATTCAGTTGGATCATTATTATTTCTTCAGTTCTTATTATTCTAAAGTTAGGTTTAAAAGTTTTTTTTTACTAAATGGTGATCAAACAATAACAGGAAGGATGAACACACAGAATGAAGCATATTAAAAACAACTACAGTTGGCCTTCTGTATCTGTGGAGTCAACCAAATCTTGGGTGGAAAAAACTGTGTCTGTACAGACCTTTTCCTTGTTATTATTATTCCCTAAACAATATAGTAATATAACTATTTACATAGCATTTATACCATATGAGATATTATAAGTAATCTAGAGATGATTTAAAGTATATGGGAGGATACACACAGGTCACATTGCTTTTTATATTAGGGACTTGAGCATTTGCAGACTTGGGTGTCTGAGGGAGGTCCTGGAACCAACTCCTCACTGATACTGAGGGACAACTGTATTTACTTTTCAGGAAGAAAGCATGCTTCATTCAACATGTTATAGAAACACCAATTAGGATGTCGGGAAGGGAGGTTAGCAGCTTCCTCTAGAAATTGTGTGTTAACATACATACACCTTGAGACAGAGGATCAGGAAAGTAGAAAAGGAAGCACAGTCCATGACACATGTACAGAATGCCTCCAGCTTGCTCCCTAACACAAGTAGATCAGCTGTGTAGATATCCTACATTTCATGAAATAGTTTTTAGAACTTAAATGATTAATTTATCTGAAATCCTAGAAATTGAGCTCAGGCTATCCACACAACCCACAAAAGGGTATCATATTTACAAATCAAAGGTTTCAAGGCATGAAGGTATATCGGTTGGATAAACAAAGAACAACCACAGGAAAGATTCTCCCTCTTACCCTGCAGACTGACATCTGGTTTGTTGTAAGTGTACCAGTCTTGTCTGAGCAGATAACAGAAGTACAACCGAGGGTTTCCACAGAAGGGAGGCTTCGAACGATGGCATTCTTCTTTGCCATTCTGCGAGTTCCAAGAGCCAGGCAGGTGGTGATAACAGCAGGCAGACCTTCAGGAATGGCTGCTACAGCCAAGGCCACCGCAATTTTAAAGTAGTAAATAGCACCTCTGATCCAGGAGCCTCCGTGAACTGGGTCATTGAAGTGCCCAATGTTTATGATCCAGACAGCAATGCAAATAAGGGATATGACTTTGGAAAGCTGTTCCCCAAACTCATCTAGTTTCTGCTGAAGCGGTGTTCTCTCCTGTTCCGTGGCCACCATTTCATCCCGGATCTTGCCAATTTCAGTGTTAACTCCAGTTGCCACTACCACTCCCATAGCTTTCCCAGCAGCAATGTTTGTACCCTAGGACAGAAAGTAGACAACTGGTCACAAGATTAACAGCATATCCATACTTAAATACTGATATACTGGGTTTTGACCAGGGCACCCAGATTCTCTCACCACATACATCCTACTAGACCTTTCCAGTAGCTACTTACTGTTCAGGCAACCAGCCATACAATGGTGACAACCACCAATACCTCATACAGGCAGTGTGGTACATCTCTCCCCAGTTCTGATTCCATGGAGTACCTACTTAACCCAGAGCAGCTTTATACTGACTCACCTGGGTCTCTATTCATAACACTGAGCCTGGCTCACACACCAGCTGCATTTGCAATCTTTCAAACTCCATACAGCCTCAACCCTAAGCACTCTCTACCTCTGGCTCCAAAAGCTCAGCCCTCCCTATTTTTGTCAGCTATAAGAAGGGTGACCAGCCCCATGGGCTATTTTGAGCACCTCTACTCAAGCACAAGCACTCAAAATCAATGAAATCAAGTTTGAGTGCTCTCTTCCCACCCCACTTTAATTCCTTATGTTGGAAGGATATGGCTTCATTATTTTTACTGTACCTCTATTTACTTACTACAGGTAGTTAGGCTCTCATACCAACCCACAAAAGCCCACAACTTGAAAATCATCCTAGATTCCAAACAACCAAAATCCATGCATTTACTCCATTCTTCAAAAAATTTTTCAAATCAACAGAAAAAGTGAAACAGTACAATAAACATCCATATACTTTTCACCTAGACTCACTATTATTAATGTTTTGCCACATTTGCTTGCTCTCTCTAAACACATACCTTTTTATTGTGAACTACATATCCACATCATCCTTTATAGGCTAAGGCTTTTCTAAACAAATCTACTTTTCAACTATGTTTATATAGTTTAAAGATATTTGACCTTATTTTTTTTTAACCCTCAAAAACAAAGACATTGGCTGGGCGCGGTGACTCACGCCTGTAATCCTAGCACTCTGGGAGGCCGAGGTGGGTGGATCGCTCAAGGTCAGGAGTTTGAGAATAGTCTGAGCAAAGAGCAAGACCCCGTCTCTACTAAAAAAAAATAGAAAGAAATTATCTGGACAACTAAAAATATATAGAAAAAATTAGCCGGGCATGGTGGCGCATGCCTGTAGTCCCAGCTACTCGGGAGGCTGAGGCAGAAGGATTGCTTGAGCCCAGGAGTTTGAGGTTGCTGTGAACTAGGCTCACGCCACAGCACTCTAGCCTGGGCAACAGAATGAGACTCTGTCTCAGGAAGAAAAAAAAAAAAAAAACAACAAAGATATCTAAGTCATGTATTACACCATTACATGGTATTTATGTTTTTTGACAGACTGACCATGAAGAGTATGAATTATTCTTTGCAATAATAGCCAATACTTTCTAAAGTCTGCCCACTGAAGGTAGGCAGTGAAAAACATACAATCTGGGGAACGTTAAAACTGTGGGAATGCATCCAAATAAAAATACATTTGAGCTAGGCACGGGGGCCCGTGCATATAATCCCAGCTACTTGGGAGGCTAAGGAAGGAATATCACTTGAGCCCAGGAGTTTGAGGCCAGGCTGGCACAGTGCAAACGTGTCTCTTGAAAAAAGATAATAAAACAAGTTTGATAAAGTACTTACAGAAAAGAGCATGTTCTTCTTATCTTGGTTGACAGCCCGTGGGTCAGGGACAGGGTCAGTGTGCTTGATGACAGAGACAGATTCACCTAAGCAGGTTGTGAGACAAAAGAAATGGTTAGATCTGTGTGATTCTCACCTAGAACCTAGAATTCTTCATCTGTGCCAACCTCTTACCACTCTCAGGGTATTTTCAGTATAGGAAAATGGACAAAAGGCCCAATTACCTAGTTTCCTCAAAAGAGGTAAACTAGGAAAATTTAGTAATGGACATTAAGTACAAAGAATGTTAGGATTAAAAATCAATCCATTTCAACATAAACTAAAATTTTCAAGTGAAATCCTAGTCAATTATATTTTCTGGAGTAACTATTCAAATTAATTTATTTTCTGCTATCATTTTACACTCTGATACTATGAATATATATTTACATATATCTGTAGTGCACTTATGAGGATGATCCACCAGGAAACCTGTTTTGTTCAATAATGCCAAAGACTAGAAACGAAAGCACTGTGTCAGAAATGTCTGCATGCATTAATCAGACCACTCTGCTTCAATGAAGCAAAATTTTAAAAAATTAGTAATTGTACTAAAAGGATCACATGGCATAAAGAACTACTTTTCAGAACTTTTAAAACGTCTTGTTGAATTTAGTTTCAACTTTAATGTCACCGAAGAGATATATTATCAGGGTCAATCTGCAAAGTGAAATATGTCTGCAACTGTTAATTTAGGTAGCAAACTTCACTCTCAGTATTTGACCCAAAAACTTGGTTCCTCAATTTAGCCTAAAACCACAGTATGATTAATTTTAAAAAGATGTGGACATTCAAGAAGCTCATAAAATTTTAAAATAGAACTTATTTTTGTAGGCACACCATTAAGAATTTCATATATACAACCCGATCACTTCCCCAACATTTTATGGCTTCATTGGTTTTCAGCTTGTTGTTGCTAATGGGAGTTTTAACAGATAAAGCTATTCAAAAAGAAACAATTAAAAAGTATAGAGCCCAGGTTACTCAGATCACTATCTCCAAGACATTAGCTGCTTTTCAAAACTGATAATCAGATAAAGCCTTTAGGTTTTACATTTACTCACTATTTAATCTAGGTTCGCATTGTATTTGTTGTTAATCTTCTGACAACCTTACTTCCAGTTACTATGAACCCTCCACCCTAGACTGTGCCTTTATCACACAAAAACGGGAAAATGTTTCAAACAATTTAAAATCTGAGTGTGCACAAACTCCAGGTAGCAAAACATTCACCTCTTAGGGGAATTAACTTTTGTTAATTGTACATTTTATTATTGTAAAGTACAATAGCTGCAAGATTAACATTCCTCCAATGAAAAAAATTACAGCACTGGAATCTATTTTTCTGCCTGGAAAAAAAAACACCGAATAAGTAATTCACTTTCCACAAAACAGAAAGACAACACTTCAACCTTAAGATTATTACCTCTGCTAATGAAGGAATTTGTAACCTTTTTAAGAATATAAAAACATAATGATTTTATTTTAAAATAAAAATTATAATGTTTTCTTAAAGTTAAAAAGATAAATAGGGGCCTTATGAGATAAAAGCCAAGTTTGTTTCTAAATCATGGCTTTAAAGCCCGTATTGGCAAAAAACCTTATTGATAAAGCACTAAGAAATAAGAATCTTAGGATTAAGCTGGTATGATATTGTAAAGGGTCAGTGGGGGAAGAGTCAACTATTAGCATGGGATATGAGGGGGCTTCACAAATTCAACGACCTTCCAATATATAATATTTACCTGTGAGAATCGACTGGTCAACTCTTAGAGTTGTAGATTTGATGGAAGTTAATCTTATATCAGCAGGAACTTTGTCACCAACTAATTGGGAGAAAAAAGGCAACTAAAATAAGCAACTTTTGCAACCTACAGATGAATTTGTCTGTAAATCAAACACAATTTTTAAAGAAAGTAAGTAACTTGTATATAGCACCAATATATCAAATTCTGCTAAAACAAGCAAGGTGACACACCTATCTCAGGGTCAGAAAAACTGTGGATGGATACCAAGATTTGAATTACATAGGAGGAAGACAATGATGTTTAGGAAAACCTAAGTACACATTATTCTAAAGAGTTTGAGCCTCGCACGATGGGATGGCACCTGCAATCCCAGCACTCTGGGAGGCTAAAGTGGGAGAATTGGTTCAGCCCAGGAGTTCCGGACCAGCTTGAGGAACACAGCGAGACCCTGTCTCTACAAAAAATTTTTTAAAAATTAGCTGGGTGTGGTGGTGCACACCTGTAACTGCAGGTACCTTGGAGGCTGAGGCAGGAGAATTGCTTACGCACAGGAGTTCAGGGCGGCAGTAAGCTATGATGACGCCACTGCACTCTAGCCTGGGTGACAGAGAGAACCTTGTCACTTAAAAAAAAAAAAAAGAAAGGGAAAAAGAAAGAGTTCGGTGTAACATTTTCTTAGGGTTACTACATACATACGAGGCACAGTGAGGGGAATTAAGTTGCAAATATCATGGTTCATTCCACCAAAATAGCTAAATTACTATGAACATGAAACATATCTTTTAAAAGATAATGAATTAACCTCACACAACAAATGTAAAATAAAACTACATGGAAATGCTACTCTTAGAAACTATCAAATTGACAAGAATTGAGAAAATATACCCAGTTGACAACGATGTATAGATATGGGAATTCTTTTTTAAAAATTATTTAGTAAGAGTACAAATATCAGAGAAACAGGAATTCTTAAACAGCATGACCACAAGGCTTGAAAATGTTGCAGTTTTAATCAGTTAAAGTTAAAAAAATTCAGGCTGGGCGCAGTGGCTCACACCTGTAATTCCAGCACTCTGGGACGCTGAGGCAGGAGGATGGCTTGAGGTCAGGAGTTCAAGACCAGCTTAAGCAAGAGCGAGACCCTGTCTCTATCAAAAACGGAAAAATCAGGCAGGCATGGTGGTATGTGCCTGTAGTCCCAGCTACTCGAGAGGCTAAGGCAGGAGGATCGCTCAAGCCCAGGAATGTGAGGTCGCAGCGATCCATGATGACACTACTGCACTCTAGCCGAGGCAACAGAGTGAGACTCTGTCTCAAAACAAAAAAATCAGAGGTACACATAACTGGAGGCAACTCATCAGGTACATGTGCAGAGATTAATGTAACATCACTAACTATGCTATATCATGGAATGCTAACAGCCCATTTAATAGTTTACCTATGCTTCCAGACTTTGTGTCTACTACTCCCATACGTGCTGCTGCGTACATATAAAAGTAACAACAGTTGTAAACTCTAACAGGCAAATTAGCAATATATCAAAACTGCAAGGCATAATCTTTTTACCCCTCAGATTCCACTAGTAGGAATTTATTCTATAGATAGGTTCATACAACATGTATTCACAGCATAGTTTTTTGTTAACAGCAGAAAGATGAGACAACTCTTCATACTGAAGTGAAAATTTCTTAGGATACACTGTGTATTAAGTCAGGTGAAAAGCAAGATGTGAAATATCACTTATACGGGGCTACTAAAGCTACAATAAAATACCTCCAGGAAGGTTAACAAACTGGTAACGCTGGCTAGGTGGGGCATGGGTGGAGGGAGACTTTTCACTTTATACCCTTTGGTACCTTTTAAAATTTGAATTATCACATAAATGAATAAACCTCTTCCATAACCTGAAGATAATCTTTAAGTCAACTGAGCCTTCTTTCCTGGGCCAATGAATTCCTTTACTAGCCCCTGAAGGGTCCACATCTCAGCCCCTTTCCTTGAGGTGTATAAAGTAAAATGCCACAACATAGACCTAGTAACAGGTAAAGCCAATGTTTCACATGTACCTTGAGAACAGTGCCCAGACCATTGTTGGTTTCAAATATTGCTGAATGAGTATACATCCACATTATAGCAGCTGGACATTAAAGTAAGTATAAACAGCTTTGCATTATTTCCTGAAAGGTAATTAAGGTGGTTTTGGAACTCTTAGGTGGGGGTAGCTAAAAATTAGAATACGTAAATTGTCCCTGTAACTGCTGACAGTATTTTTAAGCCAATCTTCATTTTCCTCTGCACATTGAATTGTAACCAGTTACATATGAAATGGCAGTTGGGCAAGGTAGCTGACACCTGTGATTTCAGCCCTTTGGGAGGCCAAGGCAGAGGATTACTTGAGGCCAGGAGTTTGAGACCAGCCTAGGCAACACAGCAAGACCCAGTCTCCACTAGCCATCCCATCCAAGAAGGAAACGTTAAACTTGTTCCACTTTCAATTTAGTTCTGATTTTTCTGCACTTCAGAGCTTTTAAATTTAGGGAGAATATGGTTTTGCTTTTTTAACTCTAGTGCATGAAACAACTCTATAGCATAAGTAGGCAATGTGGTCATGAGGCAGCACAGAAAGAGTTTGTCAATATGTAATCTCAAGAGGCAATGATCATCCCTGCATTTGACTGCAGGGACATTTAAGTTAAGGTGAAATTCCTGCTGGAAATGCTTATGCAATGAACAGCAATATTCTGACTGAACAAAATAGAACCTTTCACTTGAATATCTCTGCTCATAATACACTGAAGGGAAGACATCTAACAGATGATTAAGACAAAGCAACCATATTCTAAACTTTAGTGGTCTTCAATAGCTTAAATGCCCTATACTGTATTATTATTTCTGCTTATCATAATTAACCTGATCTCACATGCCCTTAAACATTCTGAAAAGAGCACAATTCAATGCTGAGTGTTATGATCCTAAATGGAAAATTTACTTGCAAATGTTCCTTTGATGTCTGAGGCGATTTATGTCATGACTGTATGGGAGTAGAAGGTAAGAGTTCTGCCCAATGTGGCACAGACGCCCCTCAATCGTATCTCTGCACTGCAAATGCTGAACATACACGGTAATTCTATTTAAACAATTTCACACGTAAACCTTAGCTCATACTTTCACACGACTGTTTTAAAAGGTCAACAAATCTCATATTCAAATTGAGCACAACCTATAAGAGGATGCAAAGGCAATGTCTTGGCATTTATTCTGCTGGGTTTCAGTGGAAGCTCTGAGGATCTAAAATGAACAGAAAATGTACTTTTGAGGCAATAAATATTAAGGTTAAATTTCCCAGGTAACACAGGAATTATAGGTTGAGTGAGCATCCCTCATCCAAAATGCCTGGAGCCAGAAATGTTTGGGATTTTAGAATATTTGCTCCATCTTCTTACCAGTTGAGCACACGTAATCCAAAAACCCAAAATCTGAAATGCTCCAGTGAGCATTTCTTTTAAATGTCATGTTGGTGTTCAAAAAGTTTCTGATTTTGGAGCATTTCAGATTAGGGATACTCAACCTATATCTATTAGTGTAAGGTAGGACCAATGCTGTATGTATGCTGCGTGAAAAGTTGTATTTATAGTGGCATTATAAAGAAACCAACAGAGACTCTTTCCCTAAAAGTCTGCTGAAATATATGAAGGGTATCTCTTTGCTGTACAAAAACACTTAATTGTTGGCCAAATATTGAGGAACACCTCAAATGTCAAATGCTCGAGGAATAAATGGCTTGGGAAGCCCCTAAAAACTGGCCTCAAGCTCTTAACTTTTCTTTCATCTTACAATTTCCATTCTAATTGGGAGGTAATTAAATACATAGGAATTACCAGAAGAGTTGATCTGAGAGCCTTGTATAGGTTTTCAGGACCCAATTTTTCAGAGTACGTTTTGATGCATTTGGAGTGGGGTCTAGGAATCCACATTTTAAAAACATTTTCCAAATATACTAAAAAAGTTAATGCAAGGGGTAAAAAACAACTAGAGTCACAGATCTTGTGAAAAGCTTGTTTAGAGCAGCCTTTACACTGTGCTGTTTCTCACGTACCAGGTACCCTAGCTCTGAGCTAACAGGCCCCTAAGCCCCCCAACACTTGGGAAATGTGCTGCTACCTTAAAACTGTGAGTTTAACTCGTTTCCATTAGCAACTGATCTCTTCACATAAAGATACTAAGCAAGCATAAATCCAAACTGGTTTTATAGCTAGAAGGCCTTTCACATTATCTTGACCAACCCATTATCCCTTCATTTTACACACAGGAACTCAGGCCAGGAAGTAAAAGGAGTCTTACCTAAGGAAACATAAGCAATGAAAAAGTTTGTTTAACCTGCTGTGTGACTCAGCTTCATTCTTTTTGTCTGTAACCGAGTCAATTTAGGATTGACACTATTAGGAAGCAGGTTCTCTTAAGGAGTTAAGATACAAGGACAGTAAAGATCCACCAAATACTTTTCAAACGAAGACATAACAATTTCCCTTTGTCCACAGGCTTCTGTGAATTCGAGACAGAGGGTTTTGTGCGAGAGGAGCAGGCAGTGTTGTTCCGATGATCACATCCAGTGATATTTCCCTGATGAGGCATGTCAGTGCCCTTAGGGCAAGTAGTAGTGGAAAATTCTTACACTTGCCAAGGGGATGCTCTGCAATCTTTTCTTCCAATTTTTTTTTTTCCTCTGAGTCTTTGGGTTGAGGCAGGTATTATAAAAGAATAAACTCTGTTAGACTACCTTCCATTTGTTTAATATCTGACATTTTTCAAATTCAGCTCTTGGCTCCCTAAGTCCATAGCTCTTTAATTTGCTATCACAATGAAGATTTCCACTCTGAACACAATCCTCAGAGTTTACTTCACCATGAGTGCAAGAGACAGTTAAAAGAAATTATCACTTTGCCACACTTTAGAAATGTAAGCTTTCTTTATAAGGAGTGTTTATGAGCCATGATACTTAAACATTATTTGCACCATGTATGTCAAATATAAATACCGGTGGTTAAAATCAGCATTATTCAAGAAAATCCTTTTTATTAATCTCACTTGTATGTATAAACTTTTAAAATCTAATTTATTGTGGCAAAGGCCACCAGAGAGTTATTCGAATCTTTTCTAAGACAAAACTATGTAAGATCAGAAATTGCTCTGAATGGAATAGCCTTGGGAAAAAAGGAAAAAAAAAAAAAAGAAAAAAGAGATTGCCTCCTAAATACCACTATTGTTTTTGAGTTTAAATGGTTCCTAGGAAAAGCAAGCCATGATAGAATTAATTATCGCAAAACACTTAAACAAGTAACTGTGACTCAAACGTTTTCACTGTTTCCAATTTGAGTCATAAATTTTGTACTCTAGGAGAATGAATGAATTCTTCACTTGAGAAGTGCTACCTGCCTACTTAAAACTATTTCCAGGTCTCAGGGTGAGCAAGGAAGGACACTATAGAATGCCATACTACATTTTGAGGAGTATGATCTTTTAAAAATGCAAATGTGATATCACTGTCTTGTTTAAAATCTTTCAAAAGCTTCTTCCTACTTGAGTTGAAATAAGGTTTGGCATCCCACCAACAACCTTCCTTGACCCAACCACCACTAGGTACTGGCCTCTTACCACTCTCATCTCCCTCTGAGCTTTGCACACATTGTTTTTTCTTTCTGGGCCTTCACATACCCTCACTTTTCCCACAAACAGCCAGGCCTTTCTTGAGCTCCCAGATTAGGCTGGTATTCCTTACAACGTGCCCACAGAACATCTTGTCCTTTCCTTATACTCACACTTTTTTTTTTTTTTTGTAGAGGCGGGGTCTCACTTTTGCTCAGGCTGGTCTTAAACTCCTGGGCTCAAGCAATCCTCCCACCTCAGCCTCTCAGAGTGTGCTAGGATTACAGGTGTGAGCCACTGCGCCTGGCCTTACTCACACTTGATAGAGTCTCCCCCACTAGACCAAAAGCTCCAGGAAGGCAAAGTCACTCTGTCACCACTGATTTCCTAGCCCCTGGCACTGTACGTGGCCCACAGTGGGTGCCAAATAAAATGTGTCAATAAATAAAGTACTTGGCATGCGTATATCCTTTAATATACAAGCATCAGATATCACAAAGCTAGAAACAATGCAAAATCAGGACACAAGAAGATTGAGCTGAGGTTTAATGATAGATGCTTAAATTCTACATTTGGACTAAAACCAAAAAAACATCAATGCTAGTAGAGGATTAGAGATGGGAGGGGGCACAAGGGAGAAGAATACTTGAGAAAGACTCCAGGGTTTTAGCTGGTAGAGTAATTACAATTAAGGCTGCCAAAGAAGTTTCTCTAGTCTGTAAAAGCAGACAAAATGCGTCTAGAATGTCAACCAGACTCCATTTACATAACTGCATTCAATCTGAGCACCAAAAAGGAATTACCAAGATGGTAAAGGGTTTGAATCAACTGAAAGATCTAAGACTAACTAGGAAATGAAAAAATTTTAGGATACACCACAATGTTAATTAACCCTTGACACTCCCAATTCTACTACAAACTGCCACATGCTCTTGGACAAGTTATAAACTCTCAGTTTTAGTTTCCTCATCTCTAAAATAAGGTCTCATGAGCTCCCATCCAGCTCTAAAATGGTGATGAATCAAATTTCTATGTGGCCCCAAAGCAAAAAGCTATCATACAGAACAGAAAAGTATATTTTAGCTCACAACAAATATTTTATAATAAAACTGACTAAAAATGGCACGCTGGTCCTAAGCAGGCAAGTTTCCAGTTACTAGAGGTATAAGCAGCAGCAATATAACCACTTATTAGGTGTTGCAGAGGCAACCATGCACTAAGCAAGGTTAGAGGGCACAATATTTGGCATACCTGCTAAGGGCCAAAAGCTTCAAGACTACTGACTGTTATAACTTTTGGCCATATAATGTTAAAGACTAAAATTTTAACATTGTCAAAGCTATTTCTGTAATGTCACAGTGTAAATTTCGCGCCAAAAAAATCATTAACCTGCTATCTCGCTTCTGGAAAACTACTTGCTAAAGACAGTGCCCCAAGTGTAGAAATAAAACACCCACGTTCTACATGACCAAGCCCTAAACTGCCCAAATTCTGTTGCACCAGGACATAAGAGTAATATAATGCTGCTTTTTGCCCCTGTAATCATGCTTGCTCTGCCCCAATAATTTTTCACCCACAATAAAAGCTTTCTGCTTCAAAGGCTCAAGGCTGCTCTCCGTGCCACCACCTTTGGCAGTACAGAGAGCAGTCACTGGCCAGCTAATAAAGACTCCTAATTTGGCTCAATTCAATCTTTAGGTGGTCATTTCTCACATCTCAGACCATAACAATACCCACCAATACAGATTGTTTTTAATTACAAAGTAAAACATGATTTTAAAAAGTGAAACCCAAATTCCTTTCCCCCTCATTCAACAAATACACAGGAAACAGTATCTGTATTTTGGAGCTTTATGAGTAACACTTACTAAAACTTCATTAAAACAAAATCAGACCTCCTTTTACATCAGTATATACAGATCAATCTTATTCTTTTTTAATGGCTGCACAGTAATAATAACCACTACGATTTGGAGACTACTACTTCTGTACCAGGTACCGCTGTGTAAGGGCTCTCACAGCTCTAAAGGTGGCTGCCCTAATATCTTCATTCCCTGTTTACAGATGAGGAAAATGAGGCACTGAAAGCTACTTGTTCAAGGGCACAGTAGTTTAAAGCCATACATGAACTCAATCACTCCCCATTTTCACGGCCATCTAAGGTGATTCTAATTTTTCCTCTTACATTGCAAATCTTTTACTTCTGGAAAATAGATTCATAGAAGCAAAACTTCCCTACAAATGTACACTCCCACCAAATTTATATCCCTGCCATTTCCTTATACTCTCAATCTTGTATTTTTCTGAGCACTGATAATGCCAAGCACTTTGATTATTTTCCAAAAGTCCTATTATCTTCCACATAAAAGTTGTTCATACTCAAAGCTGTCAATCTTGGTAGTTTTTTATAACACTTAGGAAAGGTGATCCCAGGCCATGTGGTTTCTTCTACTTTTTCCAAAATCTTAATCTCAGTGGCAAGAATAGAAAGGTTGACACTTACTTGTATTGTGACTACCACTGAGTCATGGAAGGTGGGGAGGAGTTGATTACAGGAAATCAGGGAATGCCAGCCCAATCAAAAATCAAGTCAGGCTTCAAGATCAACAGGTCCATCATAGTCTGATGGTTGGGAAGACCTCTCAGAGTCCCTCATGTCTTAATAGTTCTTTGTTTCTTAGCTATCCTGACAGTGCTAAAGGGCACCAGGTCTCAAAACTTTGCTTCTAGTACATCTACACTGATTTTTGTTTTAGACTACTTTGCTCTTCTGCCTACATATAAGCTTAAAAATTAAGAATTTACAGGCACAGTGACTTACACCTGTTAATTGCAGCAACTTTGGGAAGCCATGGCAGGAGAATCGCTTGAGGCCAGGAGTTCAAAGCTTTAGTGAGCCACTGCACTCCCAGCCTGGACAGAGTGAGACCTTATCTCAAAAACAAACAAACAAACAAACAAATCTGTTTTGAAAAGAGATACAGTTTCCAGGATTCACAGGAACTAAAAGAATGATTTCTACTGTTATCTAAAGATAGATGTCTCTGACCTGCATCTCTAATTAGCCGTTGTTCTCTTATCCTTCTCCTTTCTGTGAAACAATAACACATAAGGGGAAAAGACAAAAAAGAACAAACATGGTGAACACCTTATTTGGTCACACATCTTTCCTTCTACTTCTCTAATCTATGTCTATCACTTTAAGAACAGGTAAAAACTATTTACACATCAACACTATGTAAATTGCTTAACCCAGACAGTATTTTATGTAATTATACTTTTAAACCATACTTCAATTTTTAAAACCAAATAGCTAGAATCTTGGGGTAGAACTCTGGAAAGGAGGGCAAATGAAACTCCTGGAATTGTATACAAGATTTTGAATATGCATCTTTGGAGAGAAAGTCCATAGATTTCATTAATTCTCAAAGGGACCGTGATCTGGAAATGATTAAAAACTGCTCTAGAGCCTTGCTACTCAAAGCATAATCCACCTTGGAGCTTGTTAGAAATGCAGAATAATCAGGTCCCATTCTAGACCTAAAGAACCAAAATGTACATTTTAACAAAATCCCCAGGCAATTCCTGTGCACATGAAGTTAGAGAAGCAATGCTCTAAGCAGTGTACAAATTGCTGGCCAATCATTAAGGCCATTAAAAAAAAAAAAAAAAAGTCTGGCCAGGAGGATCGCTTGCGGTCAGGAGTTCGAGACCAGCCTGAGCAAGAGCAAAACCCCATCTCTACTAAAAATACAAAACATGAGCTGGGCATGGGTGGTGCATGTCTGTAGTCCCAGCTACTTGGGAGGCTGAGGCAGGAAGATTGCTTGAGCCCAGGAGTTTCAGGTTGCTGTGAGCTAGGCTGATCCCATGGCACTCTAGCCCAGGTGACAGAGCAAGATTCCGTCTCAAAAAAAAAAAAAAAGGTCCTCATTTTTACTTTTCACTTTTTTTTTTTTAATGAGATGGAGTCTCACTCTTTTGCCCAGGCTGGAATGCAGTGGTACAATCATGGGCTCAAGCAATCACCCTGAGTAGCTGGGACCATAGGTACAAACCACCACACCTGGCTAATTTTTATTTTTTGTAGAGACAGGGTCTCACTGTTGCCCAGGCTGGTCTCAAACGACCCTCCTGCCACAGTCTCCCAAAGTGCTGGGATTACAGACATGAGCCACCACGCCTGGCCCATTTTTACACTTTTAATAGGGTTATCTATTAAAAAGATTTTGCTACAGAGACTGTTGTGGTCCACAAAGCCTAAAATTATTTACTAGCTGGACATTTCCAATAACAGTTTGCCAACTCCTCTGCTCTACAACACAGAATTAACTTATCTAATATTTGTATTAGGGAGCTCAGGAGGTAAGGACTAAACGTTTGGTGCTGTTGGAGCAGACTGCCTTTGAACATTGAGCAGCTTTCTAAAAGGCAAAAGACACGCATATGGACTCATAGCCACACTATCTGAATCAAACATTTGTTACAGCGAGAAGATTCCTGAAGAAGAGTCTACTCTGGCCAACCACAGTGGCTCATGACTCTAATCCTGGCACTGTGTGGGGCTGAAGTGGGAGGATCACTAGAGGCCAGGGGTTCAAGACCACCCTGGGCAACATAGTGAGGCCCCATCTCTACAAAGAAAAAAAATTCTACTCCAATTACCTGATTCTGTAGAGGTTAATTTACTTTGTCCAATGTCATGCAGAATTAGGAAAATAATCTAGGTTTTCTTTTTCTTTTTTTGACTAGTCAAGTGCAGTAGGGAGGAGGGGGAAAGTAGTAGAACAAGGAGTTCAACCTGTGACTGCAAACAACCAAGTGAGATAACTCACTACCTTTGGACCAGCCAATATAGGTTTTCTTATACGAACTGAGTCATCTATTTCACAACTTATCGTTTTACTCAACTGCTTGGAAAATCTCATTACTATCAAAAGTTGACTATCAAAACTGAATCTTTCCTTCCTTTAAATAGCCATCAAGTTTAAGAACTGTACTTTTCCTCCCCCTGCCCAGGGTCTCATTCTGCCCAGGCTAAAGTGCAATGGTGTCATCATAGCTCACTGTAATCTCAAACTTCTGGGCTCAAGCGCTCCTCCTGCCTCAGTCTCCTAAGTAGCTGGGACCACAGGCATATGCCACCATGCTTTTTTTTCTCATAGAGATGGGGGTCTCAATACGTTGCCCAGGCTGGTTTCAAACTCTTGGCCTCAAGCAGTACTCCTGCCTTGGCCTTCCGAAGTGCTGAGATTACAGGTGTGAGCCATCACATCTGGCCTATTCTTTTTATTCTTGAATAAATCTTGAAATTGCTGGCACTACTGTTGAATATTTAGTCTTCATTTTAGGAAATAAAAATATCAATTTTTTATGGACACTCTAAAGCAAATGAAATTTTATGTTAAGATTGTGTCATTTCCATCACTTACATAATCTTAAAATACTTATTTGCTTCAGAGTATATTACAAGACAGAAGTCATCTGAGGATATTTATGTCCTTGTGCTATTCCGTCAACCCTGGGTTACCAAGATACATGAAGTTTGTTTTAAACAATCCTGAAAACAAGTGCCCCTGAGAAGTCAATAAGTAACCCCCCCTGGGGCACATACTAAAAACCCTAAGATTCTAAAATTAAAACTTTTATGGTTATCATAGCCTGATTCTCCTTCATAATAAAAGCAGATAACAGAGAAAGCTTAAAAACACTGCCATTCATTTAACATAAGATTATACACAATTTTACTTCTCCTGATTTCCATCTATCTAGAGAAGTATTTTCCCAGCATTAAGATAATGTAAAATTACTGTGGCTTCACAGTGTGAACATGTGGGTCATCATTACCATATTCTTACTTGCCAAATCAATTTTATTTAGCTCTTGTGTTCTAGATACTTTTAAGGTTTACACAGGCATTTGCCATGTATGCTTACATCATTTCCCTTTGGAAAGGTTATAAGCTGGTACAACAACATCTAAAATTTAATTTCCTTAACTCCTTCCACCACTCCCTCAAAAACCCACCTAGTCCAGTTTAGCCTTCAGAACATTCAGGAGAACTTATCCTACCAAATATCTTCCAAAAGCTGACAAAAAGAACTTTATCACCTAAAATCAGGACCTGACCCTTACATTCCAATGACCACAAAAAGGTCTGTTCCTTTCTGTAAAAGTATCAAAATATTAAGTCAGTACTTGTTTTCAACTTCAAAATAGTTTATGATATTTTCTAGTTTTCCAAAACATCAGAAAGACCCCTTCATGCCCAACTTCACAATTTAAATAAAAACATAAAAGTTACCATGTCTAAAAGCACAATTCATGCCATATATCCTTTCAGACTATGCAGACAATTAAGACTTCAACTGACAAAAAATTCAGATTAAGAAAAATTTAGAATTGAAGTTCAATTCTATACTTTTCACAGAACTTAATTATTGGGCTAAAGGCCAAATTGCAGGGTCAATTATATTACTAATTCTAACAAAAATAGAAGTTTAAAAGCCTCAACATGTATAACCCTAAAAGTCTTATTAATAAAATAAACACCTATTTATCTGGCCCAGATCACATAGCCACAATATGTTTTTCAAAAATATTCCATATAATTCATTGTAAATGCCTTAGGATTACATCCTATCCAATTCAATGGTCTTAGTAACCTAGTTAACTATCATTTCTAATTTGTATGTAAGTACACAAACACCATGTAATGTCACCAAACAGAGCATATTAACCACCTAAAAATGAAAACTATAAACCAGGCTTTCAACATGATAAAGGGCATCTATGAAAGCTACAGCTAACATCATACTTCATGGTGAAGGGCTGGTTGCTTTCCCCTTAAGATCAGGAACAAGACAGGGATTATCTGTTCTTACCATTTCCATTTAACACTGTACTGGAGATTCTAGCCAGGGAAATCAGGCAGAAATAAAGGATACCCGGATTGAAAAGAAGTAAAAATATTTCTATTTGCACATGTGTTATCTTGTATATAGAAAATTTTTATTATTATTTTTTCGTAGAGACAGTTTCTCACTATGTTGCCCAGGCTGGTCTCCTGGACTCAAGTGATCCCTTTGCCTTGGCCTCCTAAATTGCTGGGATTATAGACGTGAGCCACTGAACTCAGCCTAGAAAATCTTAAGAAACTCCTAAAACATTACTAAAACTAACAAATGAGTTCAGCAAGATTGCAAGGTACAAGATCAATACACAAAAGTCAACTATATTTCTATATAGTAGCAAAGAACCTGAAAAATGAAAAAAAAAAATTCCAATTACAAATAGCTCCCCCCAAAACCAATAAAATACTTAGGAATAAAGTTAACAAAAGTAAAAGACTTGTACACAGAAAACTACAAAATGCTGAAAGAAATGAAAGATTTAAGGAAAAAAAAAAACAGATCCTATGTTCATGGATCCAAAGACTTAATATTGTTATGATGGCCATATTCCCCAAATTGATTTATAGACTCAACACAATTCTTACCCAAAATTCCAGCATGTTTTTGCAGAAATTGACAAGCTGAATTTTAAAATTTGTATCAAAATGCAAGGGACCAAAAATGATCTTGAAAAACAACAAAGTTGGACTCCAAGTTCCCAATTTTGGAACTTAATGCTAAGCTATAGCTATCAAGACAGTATGGTACTGACACAAGCATAGGGACCAATGGAATAGAACTGGGAATCTAGATATAAATCCTTACATTTGTATCAACTGATTTTTGATAGGAGTATCAGGACAATTCAATGAAATCTTTTCAACAAATGCTGTGAGATGACTGGATATCCATGTGCAAAAGAATAAAGCTGAATCCCTACCTCACATCATATACAAAGTCTTTGTGACCTTGGATTAGGCAACACTTTCACAGATATGACACCAAAGCACAAGCAACAAATATTAGACAAGTGGACTTTATGACTGATACACATGCTACGTATATATTTATAAAGTATATTGTATGTTCTCTAGCAAATTAATTATAGTTTAAGCCAGAGGCAATAAATCCCAAAGACTCAGTTCCTTCAACTGTAAAAATGTAATAGTATGTATCTAAAATGGTTGATGGTTTAAAAATATATATAAATAAAACATCTGAAAGATTATCACAGTATCTGGCATACATTGTAAGTTTAGGTATTACTGAACACACACACACAGACTCCAAATGTTCTGCACAGCATGTCGCACAATAAGCATGTTTACATTAGCTGAATCTACCCCATATTTCTGATTTCAAGTTTTCAGTCTTTATTCATGGAGAACTTATGACATGCTCAGCAAGAAGGTTACAATAGTCAACGTGATACAGAGTTCTGCTCTTAAGGTGCTCACTGCCTAGTAGTATAAGAGTGTTTAATAAAATGTCCATTATCTATCTCGAACTCTTGGCCTTAAGCAACCCTCCCACCTTAGCCTCCCAAAGTGCTAGGATTACAGGCATGAGTCACCCACACCTGGGCTGTCTGTATCTATCTAAACCTAGATTATCACCTCTGTACTAGATCCCTCAGAATGGTCGAAATTAAAGACAGAGTAGTATATGAGAGCCCAATGTCAAAGCACTATATATGTTTTTTAGCAATTAGTATACTATGGGCAAAGAGCTGGAGGAAAAAAGTGGCAAATAACTATCAGGATCTGTTAACACTACCCATGAAGGATTCAGAAATAGGTGAAAGAGAAATGGATTAAAATACGTGTATTACTTAGCAGTAGTGGTATATTTATGAGATGAGGGATTTTTTTTTTTTTTTTGAGAGACAGCATCTCACTCTGTCACCCAGGTTGAAGTGTAGTGGCCTGATCACAGCTCACTATAACCTCCAATTCCTGGGCTCAAGCGATCCTCCTGCCTTAGCCTCCCTAGTAGCTGGGACTACAGGCACCACAACCATGCCCAGCTAATTTTTTCCATTTTTGGGGGGGTAGAGACAGGGTCTTGCTATATTGCCCAGGCTGGTCTCGAGTGACCCTCCCACCTTGGCCTCCCAAAGTGCTGGGATTACAGGTGTGAGCCACCATGCCAGCTATTGTTTTTTAATATTAAAAGAAAAGGAATGGTTGCCAGGGGACAAGAAAAAGGGGGAATGGGAAGTTAGTGTTTAAGGAAAAAAACTGTTTCAGTTGGGGAAGATGAAAAAATTCTAGAGATGGATGGTGATGATGCTTGCACAACAATGTAAATGTACTTAATGCCACAGAACTGCACACTTAAAAAAATGGTTAAAACGGTGAATTTTGGCTGGGCACAGTGGCTCACGCCTGTAATCCTAGTACTCTGGGAGGCTGAGGCAGGAGGATTGCTTGAGCTCAGGAGTTTGAGACAAGCATGATCAAGAGTGAGATTCCATCTCTACTAAAAATGGAAAAGTTTGCTGAGTGCAGTGGTATACACCTGTAGTCCCAGCTACTTAGGAGGCTGAGGCAGGAGGATCACTTGAGCCAAGGAGTTTGAGGCTGCAGGGAGTTATAATGACACCACTGCATTCTCCCCGGGGCAACAGAGTGAGACTCTGTCTCACACAAAACAAAACAAAACAAAACAAAACAAAACAAAAAAGCCTGGTGAATTTTATGTTATGTATATTCTACAACATAAATAATAAGAAAGGGAAACTCCAGAAGACTGCAAATCTTAGGTCACACACACTATAGATCAAATATCATTTGTCCTTCCTAAACTATCAAATTCAACATACAAAACTGCACAATATAGGGAATGAAATTTCATAGCATGGGGGAAAAGGAAAAGCCAGGCAGATCAGGGTTATAACCAAAACTTCATCACTGCAAGATCTGTGCACTGGGAAAATTAATAAACTCCCTAAAATTTCCCTACCCTTACAAAAAAGGTGAGTTTGGTGGTACTGAAAACTGCAAAAGTGGCTGGCCATGGTGGCTCATGTGTGTAATCCTAGCACTTTGGGAGGCCGAGGTGGAAGGATTGCTTGAGGTTAGGAGTTTGAGGTTACCGTGAGCTATGATGATGCCACTGTACTCCATCTAGCCCAGGTGACAGAACAAGACCCTGATTTGATTAAAAAAAAAAAAAAAAAAAAGAACCAGCTCTGGCTGTTGTGGTGTTGTGTGGAGAATGGACTGGAAGAAGACAACAAAGGAAGCCAGAACCTAGTTAGGACATGATGCCAAAGTGTGAGATGATAGCTGGACTGGTGTGGTGACTGAGGAAACAGTGAAGTTAACAAACTTTTGTTCTGGAGACAGAATCAATGATCTCAGACAAATTAGAGGATAAGAAAGGGAAAAATCACGATGACTTCCAAGTTTCTTGTAATTAACTGTTAGAGTGGGCCGGGCGCAGTGGCTCACGCCTGCAATCCTAGCACTCTGGGAGGCCGAGGCGGGTGGATCACTCGAGGTCAGGAGTTCGAGACCAGCCTGAGCAAGAGCGAGACCCCGTCTCTACTAAAAATAGAAAGAAATTATATGGACAAGTAAATATATATATAGAAAAAAAATTAGCCGGGCATGGTGGCACATGCCTGTAGTCCCAGCTACTCGGGAGGCTGAGGCAGTAGGATTGCTTAAGCCCAGGAGTTTGAGGTTGCTGTGAGCTAGGCTGACGCCACAGCACTCTAGCCCGGGCAACAAAGTGAGACTCTGTCTCAAAAGAAAAAAAAAAAAAAAAAAAGAAAAAACTGTTAGAGTAACTTACCAAGATGGGAAAGACTGGCAAGAACCAGGACTCAGAGGAAAACAGAAACCAAAACCACCAAGAGAAGCTGGACTTAGTTTATCTCTCTAAAAGGGATAAGGCCTTAAGGTATCAAGGCTATGATTTCCTCTGAGGCTGTTTACCATTGCCATCTCCTGATGCAAACTAAGGACAAACACTTTGGGGGTAATTTCTCTAAGGCTTTAAGTAGACTCAAAACATTAAAATAACGCAACTAGGGAGGGGGAGGAGAGGGAAAACCAATAAAAAATAAAATAACCCAACTAGCCTAAAAATGCCTAAAATAATCTTGAGAAACTAAAGAGTATACTACCAGATGAAGCTGTAGCAATGATAAACATAAGGTCAAACAGAATCTCATATACACATTTAGGTGATATCATCTCCAACCCCACCTACCACATATACATTTGTGGAAAGACAAACTGTTTTCCTCCAATATTTCCATCCTCAGTTACTAGTACCATCACAACCAATCACCTAAACTAGAAATACTACTAGTTATCTTTGATTCTACATCCTACCCTTATCCACCCCCACATCCATTCACTTAACAAAATCTGTTGCTTTGCATCTAAGTCAGAGGCTCACTTTTCAAACTACACATGACCAGAATTCCATACCCAAGGAAGATTCAGAGTTAATCTTTTGAGTTGAGACCTGGTAAAAACTTTTAAAGAGTGCCCCCAGATGATTCCGATGTGCATCCCTGCCTGACAACCACTATGCATAAACTCAAAATCTTTCCTTCATTATCCTTAATGCTACTGCCCTCATTAATTCTTGCCTAGACTATTAAAATAGCCTTCCTACCTCCAGCCTTCCCCATCCTGACCTATATTTTCCACATCACCATCAGAATTCCCTAACTCAAGTTTGCTATTAAAAAAAAAAAAAAGTGACAGTTTGGCTCCTGGCTGGCTCAGTCCTCTTTAAAAAAAAAAAAAAAAGGAAAAAAAGTGACAATTGGTAAATTCTGAATAATGAATACTGTCTTCACAGTATCAATTTCTTGATTTTGATAATTACACTGGGGTTATATAAGAGTATGTCCTTGACTTTATAAAATAAACACTGAAGTATTTAGGAGTAAAGTGGCATCATTTCTGCAGCATACTCTCAAATAGTTCAAACAAAAATGTGCATACATAGACATAGAATGAAAGACAATGATAATATACGTGTGATGGAATGTTAACATTTGGAGAATCTGGGTGAAGGTTATATGGAAATTCTCTTCAAGTGTGAAATTATGTCAAAATAAAGAGTTTAAAAAATCTAAGCTAGGTGTGGTATAGGCTCATGCCTGTAATCTTAGCGCTCTGGGAGGCCGAGGCAGGAGGATTATTTGAGGCCAGGAGTTCAAGACCAGCCTGGGAAATAGCAAGACTCCATTTCTACAAAACTTAAAAAAAATTAGCTGAGTGTCGTGGCATGCACCTGTAGTGCCAGCTACCCAGGAGGCTGAGGCAGGAGAATCTTGAGCCCAGGAGTTTGAGGTTGCAGAGTGCTATGATGATGTCAGTGAACTCTAGCCAGGGCAACAAAGTGAGATCCTGTCTCAAAAAAAAAAAAAAAAAACAAAAAGAAACCAACCACACACACACACTACACCAAACCAAAACTCCCATAGCCAGAACACTTCCATTCTGAGTTGTACTTTTGTTAACACTTTTTTTTTTTTGTGACAGAGTCTCACTCAGTCACCCCAGCTAGAGTGCAGTGGTGTCATCATAGCCCACTGCAACCTCAAACTCCTGGGCTCAAACGATCCTCCTGCCTCAGCCTCCTGAGTAGCTGGGACTACAGGTACACACCACTGTACCCAGCTAATTTTTCTTTTTCTTCTTCTTCCTCTTTTTTTTTTTTTTTAGTAGAGATGGGGTCTTACTCTTGCTCAGGCTGGTCTCAAACTCCTGAGCTCAGGCAATCCTCCCACTTCAGCCTCCCAGAGTGCTAGGATTACAGGCGTGAGCCATCAACCCGGCTAACGCTATTCTTAAGTAAGCTATTAAGTCATTTGCGCACACATACCACACACAGCAGCCCCAAATAATCAACTTACTAGCATATATGCAACACTATCCTTTTTTTCTGGAAGAACAAAATTTACAGGTAAGAATATGACAAGGCAATTTCTTTTCAGAGGCCAAAGCTATAGAAGACAGGCTATCAGATGCAGCTCTCTGAATTCTCTTCATTCAAATGAGTAAGACAATAAAGACAAAGCATACCTCCCCCAAGACAGTGAAAAGCATTAATTACTATGAGACAATTTACAAAAAGAAAGAGTACACTAAACTCAGAAGGGTATGACAAGCCATGATAATCTGAATAATCCTATGTAATGAATCTTCATAAGTGAAACAACCAAAACCAAAAAACCATCTAGATTGTTCTGGCTGGTCCCAGGGGTACTCCAATTCTGGGGTCTCAGAAATATGGCAGTGATCTACAGCAGTGACATATTGACCCCTGGGAGGTCTGTGGAGAGCTCAGGACTCGCAGTAGATTCACATACTCCTTGAAACTGATCCCTGGAGTCCAGGTAAGGACACACGGCTCAGTGTGATGTAAAAGTATTTTTAAGCATAGCTTTTAGACTCATGAAATGACTCTTAACCATCAACTCAATTTGGTAACTACAAGTATGCCTTAACATTTGTACCAAGTACCCAAAATAGAAAACACTGTGTAGCCATTAACCAGTATTCTAACAAATTGCTCACAACTGTCAAATAGACATTAAGTTTTACCTCTCCAGCACTAGTGTTTTACAATGTACCTAAACTAGTTAAGTAGAAGAATTCAGAACATCTGTTTAAAAACAACAAAAAACATTACCAACAATATGAAGGGAGGTACTGAAACACTTCAAAATTTTACCAAAAATAAGATTTGTACGAATGGCACTAAAATGTGTTAGTATAATTGATACACAAAGACAATCATTTTATAATTATAAGCCTTGAGAAAAGGACGGCATTCAGAAATACAATCTAGAATACAAGAGAAATGACAAACTCAACTCACCAGCAATTTCTACAATATCGCCAGGAACTATGTCTTTAGCTTTAATCCGCTGTACACTCTTTCTGTCCTGTCGATATACTTTGCCCATTTCAGGCTCATATTCCTTAAGGGCTTCGATTGCATTTTCAGCATTTCTTTCCTGTATAAAAGAAAACAGAAGAGTAGTAAACACCTGCCTGTCGTTAAGTATTTCTAGCCCAAGGAATAAAATTTTAGAGTTCTACTCTTTAAAAACAACAACAAAAAAAAGAAAGAGGGAGAGCGCGAGCAAGTAGCACACTAATAACACCTGTATTAAACTCACATTTTAAGGCAATAAACACTTTATAAGGGCACTTATGATTTTGTATTAAAAATGAAAAGATAAGCACCCCCAAGAAAGGTGGTGGGGGGGAGTTGGGAACCATATAAGGAAAAGCTGTTACAGAATCTGCTGTCCTGGCCAGGCGTGGTGGATCATGCCTGTAATCCTAGCACTCTGGGAGGCCAAGGTGGGAGGATTGCTTGAGCTCAGGAGTTCGAGACCAGCCTGAGCCAAGAGTTAAGACCCAGTCTCTACTAAAAATAGAAAAATTAGCCAGGCGTCGTAGCTAATTTGGGAGTCCCAGGTACTTGGGAGACTGAGGCAGGAGGATTGCTTGAGAGTTTGAGGTTGCTGTGAGCTCGGCTGACACCACACCATGGCACTCTACTCAGGGCAACGGAGTGAGAGTCTGTCTCAAAAAAAAAAAAAATCTGCTATCCTTAAACATATACCTCCAGCCACACATACCCACAGCATTTAAATCGATCCTGTCTCGCATAAAAGATAGTACAGCTTAACAGTGAGGGGGGGCTAGGCTGCCTAGGTTCAATCTGGGCTCTTCCACTTAACAGCTATGTGACCGTGGGTAAGTTAAACACATAGGTTTACTGCCTATAAAATGAAGACACTAATAGCACCTACCTCAATGCTTGTGAGGATTATAAGTTATTTGTAAAATGCCTTTAGACTATTTTGGCACACAGTAAATGCTAGAGTGATGAATTAAGTAAATCAAGTTATATCTCACAAATTGTAAGAACTATCTCACCAGTGGTAAAGACCAATGAATAGCTGGAATCTCAAGAGCACTGCCAGTCACATAATTATACGTAGCATATCATATATGAACATATCAAGACTTCGGTTTTTCCTCTCAATTTTAAAATCAAAGATGTATAACAGAATCAAACCTGACTCCCACAAAACTGAAAGCTAATAGTATGTGAGTCTCAATTTTGATGTACGCACCCTGGGAAAAAGTATCGGCCATCTTAAATTTGATAAATTCATGATAACATTAATTTCAATCCCGTATCAGATGTACTTAAAGAATGAATTTATCTGCATCACCTTATAATTAGCAGAAATACTAGGATATTTAATCATAATTAATGTCACTACTATAAAGGTCCTTTGGAATAAATTCAAATGTTACTGATATTGGAGAAAGAATACATTCTTGGGCATTGTTGGTACTCGGCCAAATTTAAAATAAACTTCTTTTTCCATAGGATTTCCCCCCTGTAAACTTATGAATCATAGCAGTTTTATTTTCTTTTCTCACTCTTCAAGGTCATGTCAGGTAGAATTTAACTGGACTGCTCAAAGTTAAGCAGATGTCCCAAAAGCACTGTATTTTGCTCCTACTAAAAACCAGCCAAGACACATTTAAATTAGAAGCATGCACTTAAACTATCTCAGACCCCGAGGACAAAGATGACAATTAAAACCACTGAAAAAGTCTTCACTGCCCCGCTCAATTCAAACTATGAAACGGAATAGAGTGTAGGGATTAAGAAAAGGAATTGAATAATCATAAATTTAAATAGGTTACACCACAAACAGGTCAACTTGGGGAAATACAAATATACCTAGCTTGCTATAAACAAAAGGATAACTTACACGATTTCTGAAGTTTCCTTTAGTTCTGAAAGTTTTCACATACACCCCCAACCCCCAGTTACATCTCCTACTTGAACCTGAATTGGCTCATCATTCCTCAAAACACATTTCATACCTTTCTGCTCGTGCCACTTCCTCTCTGGAATGATCTCTCCAGCTTCCACCCACAACATTCCACTTCTGTATCTAGTTCCCAATTGCCTATCACCGCTTCTAAGCCTTTCTTGATGACACTGATCAGAAATAATGTTCCCCCATACTACCTTACACTGTAACTAGAATTTTCCTTACTCTGAAGAGGCAAGAAACCTCTAAAATTGGTCAGACTATTCAGTATACTATGGATATAGAATTAAGACTTAAGATTGGGCCAGGTGCGGTGGCTCACGCCTGTAATCCTAGCACTCTGGGAGGCCGAGGCGGGCGGATTGCTTGAGCTCAGGAGTTCGAGACCAGCCTGAGCAAGAGCGAGACCCCCGTTTCTACTAAGAGTAGAAAGAAATTATATGGACAACTAAAAATATATATAGAAAAAATTAGCTGGGCATGGTGGCACATGCCTGTAGTCCCAGCTACTCGGGAGGCTGAGGCAGGAGGATTACTTGAGCCCAGGAGTTTGAGGTTGCTGTAAGCTAGGCTGATGCCACGACACTCTAGCCTGGGCAACAGAGTGAGACTCTGTCTCAAAAAAAAGACTTAAGAATGCTATTCTAGGCCGGGCGCGGTGGCTCACGCCTGTAATCCTAGCACTCTGGGAGGCCGAGGCGGGTGGATCGCTCAAGGTCAGGAGTTCAAGACCAGCCTGAGCAAGAGCGAGACCCCGTCTCTACTAAAAAAATAGAAAGAAATTATCTGGCCAACTAAAATATATATAGAAAAAAAACAAATTAGCCGGGCATGGTGGCTCATGCCTGTAGTCCCAGCTACTCGGGAGGCTGAGGCAGTAGGATCGCTGAAGCCCAGGAGTTTGAGGTTGCTGTGAGCTAGGCTGACGCCACGGCACTCACTCTAGCCAGGGCAACAAAGCGACACTCTGTCTCAAAAAAAAAAAAAAAAAAAAAAAAGAATGCTATTCTTTTTTTAAAAAAAAAGCTAAGACAAATCTACAAGTCTCGTGAAAACCATTATGAAATATTATTTTAGAATTTAGATCAACCTGGGCCTGGGTTCACCTGTATGGCCTTTAATAAGTCACTTAATCACTCTGAACCTCAATATCACATCTATCAAAGGGGAATATCATCTACCTTACAAGACCACAGTAAGGATGAAATAAACAGGAATGTATGTGAAGTACCTACCATGGTAACTGGCATAAATCATTTAATAAAAAATACAAATTAGCTTGAAAATAAGGAAAACGTAATGCTATGTATTATTTTGTTTCTTTTGCCTATTCATAAGGGGGTAATTTCTGCTCAAAAAAAAATAAGAGGAATATATAGCACAATTAAAAATTTCTTCTAAGTAACGCCATCTTTCTATATGAACCTACCACATAAAGACCTTCACACTTACCAAGATCATTAGTTTACAATTCCAGCAGGACTACGTGTGTTTATAAGACATTTCCACTTTAAGAACAACAGGCACACTCTATTTTAGTCCTCAAAGGGGTGACTATATCCATCAAAAACCTAAAAGATCAGTACTTCAAATTCATTCAAGTACTAGTGTCAGAGTCTGTTAAAATCTATCCAAAAAAACCTCAAACAGATCGATGATCCTAAAAAAAATTGAAGTCCTCAACTAGATATCTGCAGCAGAACAGCAGTTCCCAACCTTTTTGGCACCAGGGGCCAGTTTCATGGAAGACAATTTTTCCAATGGGGATGAGGGGGGTGTGCCGCGCAGAGCTCTGCAGCCTGTCCCTAACGGTCCACAGCAAGATACTGGTCCATACTGGTCCGAAGCCTGGGGCTTGGGGACCGTAGCAGCAGAACAATTATGTGAATGGGAGATACCCTTATGTTTCTGTAGTAAAATTAGCTTTCATTCTATAACAAAAGCCTGGGCAATTGAGGGAACACAGCCAGGAGTAAGCACTACGGGGAAAACAATTTAGGGCTTAAATAGTTTTTACAGCTAATCCCACTAAAAAAAAAAAAATCCAAGGAGAATAAACATGAAATTTAGTTTATGACGTCACAGGAAGCAACTAAGAAATATAAAGACAATATATGCTGGTTCCACATTTTCTGGTTTCCTTAAGTAGTTTCTCTCATCTATTTTAACTCCTTGCAATGAAGGCTGAGCAATTTAACAGCAAAGTTTACATGTGTGAGGTCTAAAATTCTGCAATAAATAAATTAATGGACAAAACAAAAAAATGCATGTAGACTTTCCACATATTTCCTCAGTACATCAGGAAATAAAACAGAAAGACTAAAGCAATTCAAATCACTTACAGTTACTAAAATTTAGTGTTGCAAGAATTTTTGCTTACCTGCCATACACCCACAATTGCATTGGCTACTAATATAAGTAAAATTACAAAAGGTTCTACAAAGGCTGTAATTGTTTCTTCACCTTCTTCAAACCAAGCCAAAACCTAGAAGAAAAATGCCATGTGTTAGAATTATTATGTTTTCAGGCTTAGTACCACTTGATAACAAAAGTGGCCAGCACTAAAGGAATTATAATAGACAAAATCTATTCTGTTACCTTCTCTAGAAAAAATGGCAGCAAAATATAATGACACAAATAACTTACGTTCTGTTTGTAATTCTTGGTAGTCAAAACTATACTTAATACCCTTAAGAGTTAATTTTTTGATATCATAATTCCATTTTAGAATCCAAATAAAATACTTTTGGGGGAACTAAATTCCATTCATTTTATATGTATATATTGAGAAAAAGTAAAACTTAAATTCCTGATTTTATTTAAGTAAAAAGTGATCATCAAAGCTATGTTGATTTGGCTAATATTCATATCAAATAATATCCATATGTAGTATATAAATTCACAGTAAAACTTGACTATGGACTCAAATTTTAGAGTACATAAACTGTTAATCCCCCATTTATTTTCAGTGGTATTATTAAAGGTCATCTCAGAATTACTCCAATGCTGTTCTGAGATCAGGAGTTTATCTTGAAGGTTATCTTCCATATGATATCTACTACAGCACCATAGCATTTCAGAGGTAAGTCCAAAAATATAACTGGATACAGAATGCTGCTCCAAGAAAAATGAGCAGAGGATTTAAACTTTAGCTCATACAACTCTAACCTTGTTAAGATTTAGAAGCTATAAATTAAGGGCCACACTGTACTTCACAATCCACCAACTGTCAAAGGTGGTAAAAAGAGAACCCAACACAATGAATCTTAAAGAAAATGGTAAAGAGTAATCTAAATGGTTAAAAATTTAACAACCAATTTTTGTGGAAACTTGCCAATCCAGAAATGGTGTTAAACAGATCTAAGGATTTAATCTAGGAGGCAGGATTTGCATTTTTTTCCTTAAACATTGCTTAAAATGTTTGCATATTTTATAATAAAATCTTTTCTTTAAAAGATCTATCTAGTCAACAATGAAAGTACTCTTTTTGATATGACTTATGGCAATAGTGAAACCATCTGAGTATATCTGCACTTAGTGGAATACTATAAACTGAGCTTTTACACAAAAAGCAAACAATAAGAAAGACGTTAAGGCAAGGCCCAACATGAATCTTGCAAGAGGGTAACAATGAATTAACAAGAACTAACAATTTGAGGGGGAGAAGGGGAGAAAAAAACAAAAAAAAAAAAAAGGGAGACACCAGGACCAGGTCCTGACAGATGTCAATCACCACTGACATCTAGTGAACTAGAGTTAAGTAGAAAACCACAATGAATATGACAAATGCTGCTACAAGCTTTCAACAGGGCATTCTTAGTGTTAAGGCCAGGCCTAATGCCAGAATGAAAACTTCTCTAGGAAGTTATAAATTTTGAAAGATGCAGGATCACAGCTGCTCTGATACTAGCCTTTCAAACATTTGCCAAGGAGAGTATATCAGAAATAAAAAACTTAATTAGCTTTTGGGGGAGAAAAACTGCTCAACTTCAAGAGTAACTAGGACCTTTCCAAAAGGTCAGTGAGGCATTAGCAACTGTAAGATAAGCTTCACACCTTATTAAAGTGGGTATGAATTTCCCTCTTGGCAGCCAAGCCTGGGGAACAAACTTAAAGCAACATCCTGTAACAGCCAGAGCAAAGGAAAGGACTAAAGGAAGCAGTGACATAACTATCAGAGCAAACCTCTACTTTTCAAGAAAACGTGCAGTTCCTTTTCACAAGTATTCATCAATAATGTACGAATCCTAACTTGCACAATGTAGTAGCCTTTTCTTCTGTATTACTTTAAATGTTTATGTGTAAGAAACATAAGCATTCGTATTGTTATTTGAAGGTTCTACAAATAAATTACCGCTTGATGAAAAACTAGTGGGCATATCTTAGATGCTGCCCAAACCTATTTAAAATTGACAATCACTAATTTCCTGAATACTTTAAAAAATGTCTATTTTGAAATCACAAATAACCCACAGAATTAAATACTACAGCCCCAAATTAAGAGCAACCATGTCATATCATGGTGGGCAGTCTTTCATGGTTTTGTTCTATGGATAAGAAAACCTCTTGAGTCCTCACATTAAGTGGGAAGATGACTGCTGACAAATAAAAGACTCCATGAGATGGGGAGAGGGGTGAAGAAAGGGGAGGAAAACTGGATGAGTGATGTTACCAAAAGGCAAGATGCCTTATTAGCACTGTAATAAGGCGAGTTCATAATTAATTTACCAGAAATTACACAAAGTATACCTACACAGGAGACAGGGAAAATGTTTCTAAAAATCTTGACAACAGGTTGAATATAAAGGATTATCTGCTTACATTGCCTTTTGTTCAACTTTGTATCTCTAGGGGCCTAGAGCTTCTGATACATAGTTGATACTCAATATATATTTATTGAACAAATGCATAAATTAATGAAACAAAATCTCATATGACTTCTAAGATACAAGACCCTAAGTGGCAGTACATGAATTTAAACATTAGGAGCAAAAAGGTAACCAACTTCATAAATAGCAAAGGAGGGTGGAAGAAAAGGCTACTGCAAATGATTTAAAAACATAAACAGTGTTTCTTTTTCCCCTTTGCTTTGCACTAATACAGTAACTGTTTTCTGGCTCAGAGAAGTTCAAAGTTTCAAATTTGCCAATCTTATTCAAAGTAACCATTTGCTAATGAACACTCAACTTCAATTTAGGGCATCTTTCAATTATTATCCACATGATTAATCTTGTACAGCACTCCTAACTTTTGATAGGAACTACAATAGAGCAAATTTTAATCCAAGGTAAAAAGGCATGTTCTGCTGTAAAACTGGGAGACAGTCTTGATACTATGACTCAGTTATCTATGTTGGGATAATGGACTGAGCTCTTAACAAGACCATAATAAGAAAATAGAAGATAATAAGCACATTTTGCTTCTCCATGTATTCGCAGAAACTTGTACTGTGCCTTTGGGCACTCAAACACTTGCTCAATAAATGAAGAAACTTACATAAAAAAAATTTTTAAAAAGAGGAAATGTAAATTAAACAGTTCACAAAAATGATACAAAAGATTATCAACAAATGTTATGGCAATTTCTGGGGTGGGAAATAAAAATCCTTTCAGCCATTAAAAACAACATGGATTAGAACTCATTGTTTCTGATCCAGACACAAAGTTTATGTAAAAACATTGTTCAATGTTTTCAAATTTGAATACAATCGTTTTTAAAAAAGTACAGTGTAAGTAATATATACTGTATTTGAAAAATTCATCTTCTGAACCATTATTTTAAGAAAAGTTCTAAATAATCAGTAAATTGCCCATTTTATCCCATTTTTAAAATATTAACAGAAAACAGACATTAGAAAATTTTAAACCACTACAAAATGCAGTATCAAATACTTTCTTAATGTACTATTCTGAGAAAACCAAAGTAAACACATCCCATGTATTTTGAAAATGCTATCAAAACAAACTCACCCGAACATATGTGATATCAAAAGCACTAACTCTAAGGAATAAAGAATCCTTTTCAAAAGGTTCAGTAGGAAGACATATACACAATTATTCAAATGTAACTGAAAGCTTAAGATGTTTTATTAGCATTTTAGGGTCAATCTAAGTAGCTGAGGTAGGAAACGGGTAGATAGTAGAGAAACCTAAGCAAATTGTTATCAGAGAAGACTTTATGATTTAGACAGACGGGAGGGAGACCAACATGACCCTTATGCTCATCCCCCTTTGCATCTTTTCTCAAATGTCACCTTCTTTGAGGACTTTCCTGAACACCCTATTTGAGAATTGTACTCCCTTATTTCCAAGCCCCCCTGATTTTTCTCAACAGCACCATCCTCCAGGTATACCTAATGAAGCCGGCATTCCAGTCAGGCAACCATATGATGTGCTACATTTGGGGCAAAGTTGGTAACCAAGAGGAGGATGGAAAGACAAAGTGAAATACTCGGGGAGAGGGGTGACTTGACTGTCAAATTAAGGAATTTCTAATGTTCATATGCACTGGGAGATGGAGAAGTTCACTGCATCCAATCCAATTCACCTTTAAAAAAAAACATTTTGGCAAATATTACAAATTAAACTTCATCCCTACAGTCACAAGAGTAAAACATTAATGCAGTTTTCTACTTTCTGCCAGAGCAGAATACTAACTATGGTTAACAGTTTACTAGTCAGTTTGATATTTGAAATAAATCACTAATATTCTTTTTAACTTGAGCATGACCCAATGATGCATTATGTATACATTATAAGAACTGTCAATTCTCCAAAAGAACTTGAATATTCTACCATGTTTTTCCTGTTAAGCCAATAGGAATAAACTGGCTACCACAAAAAAGACTCAGTGCTCTTTCTTTTGAAGGATAAAGAAATGAGGAATGAAAAGGTCAAGTACAACGTAGTAGCCGTGCCAATGCCACATGAAGAAAATCAACTGAACAGGTTTTATATCCGCAATTTCTTGGCCAAACAAACCAAAGCAAATTAAGTGAATTCTATAGCAAAAGCACTCCCTAAACACTTTTTCTATTTCGCAACCCATAAAATAAAAATGTAACATAGTTCATTTCCTGAGCAATAACTCCAAGTAGTTACCAAAAAGGAACTCCAATTTCAGCTCCAAAATATAGCTCTATAATTCTCTAAAAAGCCAATGCCCTACATTACAACAAAATTAAAGCATTTTAAAATCCATTTGAAAATGCCTTTAAATTATAAATTCCTAATTACTTCCAAGTTAAAAAAAAATCCACACACATCATTAATCCAAAATGCTAATATAAAGTCACTCAAATCAAGAGACCCTATACAACCCAAATAGCCAACATCTTGTTTATTTTAACATCAGTGGCATTATTTCCAACACTGCTTCAAATTGCAACACAGAATTCAGTAAAAATTTACTTTACCTCTGGTTTGTATACACTAGTCACTGATCACCTTTTTGCATTCCAACAATTAACTGCCAAAATTAAGACTATTTTGGAACTAATTATGCAGACAGCTTAAATATAAATCTTATATTACCTCCAAATATATCACTTATTTTCCCCCATAGCAATGTATTGAAACTATAGTTAATCAAACAGCTCTACTCATTTATCTTAATTGGTAAAACAGCAGCCATTTACTGGAAGCAAAATTTTTTTTAATTAATCAAAGACAGGCAGACATGTCAGAGGTGCGGAGCGATTGATTCAGTATGCTGAATGGTATGCTATGAAAGTCTTAATTTTATTCAATGAAAATCACAGAAAAGATTCTTGGAGAATGAACTACTAATGGCTACATAACCACTTGGCTAACATAGTATGACATAGTAAAGTCTTATGGCAAAATTTATGTAAAAATTACTCCAAAAGTTTACCTCTTGCTGACACTGCTTAAAAGATGGGTATGAAATTAATCCTTCCCTCACCTGAACTAAATAAATGCCCACTGCTGTGTTTAACTCTCAAAATAGCTGTCCATGGTATGGTTGTCATAAAAACTGAGGTAGATCCCTGGGACTTGCATATATAATAAACACACAAAATTAAAACTTAGAAGCTGTGTCAATTTTGTGAAACTTGACAGTAGTACTGCATTAGGTAAATGCCACTTCCCACAGTGGTTTCTGTAAAAACAAAATGCTGTAATTCAAGAACAAAAGGCATCTCATGCTGTTAGGATTAAGAACATCTGTGTCCTATTCATGACCATTTTTAGGAAAACTACCAAGGAATCTATTGCCTGAGAAAAAAATGCAACAAAATTAATACTGAAGAGAAAAAAAAAATGTTAATAACCTAGAAATATCCTGGCCACCCCCATCACCTTTTTTCTGAGGTAGTTCTTTGCATTTCACTAGTTTCTTAGCAACCATACACGACTCAAGCGGGTAAGCACATAGAGAACAAGAAAAAAACACTATGCTGTTTTTTTTTTTTTTCCTTTCAAGATCTAGAACCAACTGTACTAAACCTTGTTCTCTCAACCTAGGAATCACTCAAGAGAGGGGTCCAATTTAGATAAATATACCACCCTAAAGGTCAGTGACCAAATTTGGTCAACAGTGGTGCCATCACTGCCGTCATCATTCTTGTCACTGTCAGGAACAACTGTCACCTTGCCATTACCAGGAAGGGAAAGCAACTGGAATATTCCTTTTGTAAGTTCTATTTACAGACTACAAAGAGCCCAACATCATCTTAGTATGATCTTACAACATGATAACAATGGAAGAACCCAAAACACAAAAGGGTTCCAATGAAGAACTTTTTGATACTAAAATCACAAACCACAAAAATTTATAAGACCCCAATACATTCGGGAACAATTTCTAACTGCATGGTAAATGTGAGGCATCTATTTTCTGAACATGAATGGCTTGAATTATTTTATTTACAATTTTAAAATATCTAGGTTGTCTTGTTCGATTTTAAACATGTAAATACAGCTTTTATCTCCAAATATGTTTTCACCCAAGGGACAGCATGATTTCTGATTTATCTATGGTATATTTTCAGCTTTACTGGGGTAAAGGAAATAAATTTTTTATACTTACAAAAGATATACATGCTGCCAATAATAAAATTCTAACTAGTAAGTCTTCAAACTGCTCAATCACAAGTTCCAGCAAGGTTTTTCCTGTCAGAAACAAACATATTTGTTGTAATTGTCATCTTAACATCAGCACACAAATGGGGGGCGGGGATAGAACATGTTAAGATTACTTACCTTCTTCAGCAGGTAACTCTGTAGAATGCAGAAATTTGTCAGGCAACGTGTCGAGAGAGGTAAAAAAAAAAAATTAGTATTCTGTCTTTCCAAAAAGAACTGCTAAAATTATAAGCAACAATGTCTTTGAAAAACACACCTAGTTATATGAACGTTCAATTTTTTTAAAGAAAGCATACAAAAACGATACCTCAAGAAAATATGCACTATTTCTTGTAATCAATGGCTTTAGGTTCCAGCCCGGAGCGTAAGATCATTTAGGGCTACTGAAACAAGGAGTCGTTTCAGCTATGTCATCACTTCTGCCAGATGTGTAACTTTGGGTAGTACGAGAACGATCAGAGGCTTTCTCAACTACAACGACGCCTTATGAGTCGATTTGTGAATCGACTGGGGACGAGAAAATGTCTCGCCGGGCTCGACCCAGCTGCAAGACTCGTCCTTCCTTCCACCCGGGCCGGCTGCTGCTGGGGAAGCCGCCGAGCTAGCCGCGCGCCGGGAAGGTCACGGGCTCGAGACGCGAGGAGCTCGAGGGGAAGGGAGGCGAGGCGCGGACCCCGGTGCCCCCCGCCTGCAACCTCTCTCCCGCGGGGCCGGCTCGCGGGCCCTGTCTGCCGCCCGCAGCCGTCGGCGGGCGCGGAGCCGAGACCCACGAGGTGGAGCCCGGTCAGCCATCTTCCCTGGCTCTGGCTCTCGCGCCGGGCCGCGCGGGGCCCCGGCAGCCCCGGCGCCGGGCACCTACCGTTGGAGCCCCATTTCTCTTTGAGCTTCTTGACCTGCTCCAGGCTCAGCCCGGTGCTCTCGTTGACGCCGAAGTGGCCCAGCACCTCCTCCACCGTCTTTGTGTGCGCGTTCTCCATGGCTTCGGGGGGCCGGACCGGCCTCACCTCCCGTCCCCGCGGCCTCCTCGCCTCGGCCTCGCACTCGGGCCGCGGGCTCGTGCCACCCCGGGCGCCCAGGCGCGGACTGGCTTCTCCTCCTCCTCCTCCTCCGGCCGCTTCCGCCTCGCCGGGCGCTGAATCACCCCGCGCCCCCTCCCCCAGACAACCGCCCCTCTGGCAGCCCGGCCCTGGCTGCCGGGTGGGTGGGGGGGCTCCCGACCCTCCCTCCCCTCGTCAGAAGGGAGGGCCTCCTTCGCCCTCAACCGCCCGCCGGGAGCGCAGGCCGCGGCCCCGAGCCCCCTCCCCGCTCTCCAGAGGTGAATCGCGGCCCCGCCCGGGCCGGAGGAGGGGGCGCACGGCCGAGCCCTGAGGGCGGGACGGAGCGAGGAAGGCCAGCCGGTGGGGCGGTGCGCAGCGCGCTCGCCCAGGTCCCTCAGCTCCGCACCCCCGACAGCGGCGGAGGAAACTGCGGCGGAGGAGAACGAGGTGGCGTCGGGGACGGCTCCGCGGCGGCTGCTCTAATAGCATTTATCGGCCGCTGCCTCCCCTCTCGCCGCCGCCGCGGCATGTGGACGCCGCTCATTGGCCGAGAGCGCCCAGCGCGGCGCGGGCGGCGCGGCCCCGCCTCCTCCCCCCGGCGCCCTCCCTCCCGCGCGCCTCTCGCCCACGCCGCCGAGCAGGCCCCGCCCCCTCCCGCGCGCCGCCCCCAGGAACCCGGATCGAGGCCGCGCGCGCCGCGCCCGTGCAGTGCGCGCTGCGGCGCCGGGGCCAGCAGAGGGGGATGCTGGGTCCCTCCTCTGGCGGTGCGGTTCTCTGGGCCGTCCGTCAGCGGACGTGGGGTGAAGGGCCCCCAGAGACTGCCTGCCTTTCGGGGTCTGCCTGGGACCAGGCTGGGTGGTTGGAAGGCGAGGCCGAGGAACCTGGGCACAGTCCGCCTGGGGCGTCCCCGAAGCGCGCTCGTGCTGGTGTCCTTGGCTCGCCTCCTCGCCCTCAGTCGCCCGGGCCGCGCTCTGCATCCTAATCTGTCTCCTTCAGAGCCCCCCTCAGGAACCGAGAGGAGGAATTCCGCAGTTCCCTTCCCACGCAGCCAAAATCCCTCATCTGTCGCCTCAGGAACACCGCATCCCACACCCCCAAGCCCAGAGCTGCTTCGCACGCCAACACCAGCTCTTCCCCAGCGGGTTCTGCGCCCTGACTGAGGGAATCCTTCTCTACAGGGAGGAGGGAGGCGGTTTTATTTCATTTTTAATAGCCCACACAGCTTTTGATACATGTCTGCATAGAAGTCACAGGTTATGCTACTGTAGCTGCTGGATAGCAGCTAGACTTGTGCTAGGAGGTGCCTCGCTGTGGCATTAAGATGAAGGTTGATTTATGGACTCCCACCACCCCCAACAGGAGAAAAAAGGACTTTAATCCAAAACCTGTTTTTAAACCACAGATAATTTGCTCTGCTTGAGAGGTTTGTACAAAGCCTAGGTCCCAGCAAGATAAAGAGAATTCTACCAATATAAAGAAGTCATACTACTTAACAAGGGGAAGGGACAGTGCATCGAATTCATGAACCAAACGTGAACATATCCGCTTCACAAAGAAGGGCAGCTTAAGTATTAATCAATAGGTTGCAGAACGAAGCATTTAGTTCACTCTTGTGTTTAGCAGTAGTGCACCATCCACGTGAGCAAAAGCAGAGCAAAAAATCAGCTCAGTTGTCCCCGATGGCTCAGCCTCACGACTTAAGATAAACTCCTTTCACAGATGCAAATCATAGTGCATCACCCGGCTGAAAAAAAAATCAGTCATGCCATTTAATTATTTCCAAGGAGTGGAGGTTGGCATGTAGTTTTGACTGATACTTGGAAAAGGACCAACAAAACCCTACACGAAACAAACAAAAAAAATTCTAGTGTATGGCAACGCACTAAGAGAAGCAAGGTGCAAACTGGTTAGGTCACAGGATCAGAGCCTCTTCAGGAGCGGCACGTGACTGCATGGGGGGTGTGGTCATGGAGGGCTGGCGGTTCTTTTATCTCTGAGACCAGCTCTGCACCACCTCTTACCGCTTCTACGGCCTTACCTCACCTCGCTCTTTCAGCATGGATAGAAGCTCTGCAGGCAGGAGGAGGATTGTCACCTTTCTCAGCCTGGAAATTGTCTTAGACATTTGATTTTTGAATCTCTATTCTGTGGCCCAGTCTCTGCTAGGGGCTGTAAGCACCTCTGGTGCAATTCTGAGCTCCTGGAGGAGTTCCTGACCTCAGCCTTTGCACGATTCCAGAATGCTCTTCCCACAGATCTCCACAGGTGTTGTTCCATCTTTTCATTCAGATCTCGTTTTACTGCCCCGTCCTCAGAGATGTCTTTGCTGGCTATCTAAAGTGGCTACCCTCCCCAGTTCCCCTTCTGTCACATTAGTTTTATTTTCTTCACAGCACTTACCTCTGATGGTGCATTTTTGTTCAGCTGTTAACTGCCTGTCTCCTGGTGTCTCTTGGAGGACTAGGCTGTAAGCTCCACGAGAACAAGGGCTTGCCTACCTTGTCCATCCTCAGTACAAAGAACAGTCCCTGGTATACACTCATGTATTGAATACCTGCTGCTGGAATGAATGAGTCCCACCATACCCAACCCATCAGTAACTTGCAAAAGGCCTCACCCACAGGAGGGCCTCAGGAAATTTTTGCTGAACTCAAGTTCATCGATTTCCAATTTGTGAAATAAACTAGAAGGCCTCAGAACTACTTGCCTCATGAGAATGGCGGTGACAATTAGGTTTAAAACAGACAAAATCAAAGCTAAACAGCATTATAGGTTTCTCAGAGATGAGAAAGGTGTAAGTTCACACTGGTGCTGTTACCACGTTGCCACTGCCCTCCTTGACTGATCTTTGCAAGCTATTTACTGGAAGCTGGAATACTCCCTTTGACTGAAACAGTGTGATTTTTAGCCCAGAATTGGCCCCTTGTACATTATCATAATAATTATGCCCTTGGTTCCTCAACCTTTTGATGTCTCTGAAACCTGTTGTTTATAGGTTGCCAAAATGTATCATAACCCAGCCTTCCAAAGGCAGAAATATCTAGTTTCTCATATGTAGAAAAAACTTGGATTCACTTTATTTTATGCATTATGTTTTACTTGCTTCTTGTTAACAAGGTTCTTAAAAGTAAGAATAGTATTTTTCAGCAAGGATTGCAGTCATATTCATTCAATCAGTTGAGGATAGGAAGAGAAAAAGAAGAGAAACCATGGATTCAGAAGGATGAACGATTTGATCAAAGAACTTCAAAGGCATTAATAAAGGGGGACATTAGCTGCCAAAAGGCAGGTAGTTCAAAAAGCTAGTCAGACAGAAAAGGCCAGTGGAAAAGAGTGACTTGCAGGAGGCCCAGCCAACTTCCCGACCCTCTGCAGCCCTCCTGTAAAGTGACAGAGATGGCAAAAGGCAGTCTGTTCCATATTTGGACAGCTCTGATCATTAACGCCACCTCATTCTGGGCTGAATCCACCTCCCATTAGCTAACTTCTTCTATACATTGGTTCTTGTCAGTCCTCTGGAACCACTCTGGACAAGTTTAATTCCTCTTCTGTGTGAGATCCCTTTGAGTATTTCAAGATATCTATTGTGCTAAAAGTTTCTCTTCTCAGTTAGAAAAGAACAGCTCAGTCCCTGAGCTGCTCTCCCCATGGGATGAGTCTGCGATCCCTCAGCATCTCTGTTGTTCAGTTCTAGAGGCACCCGATACTGAGCACCAAAGTCTGGGCACAGTCTTGCAGTGAAGTTTTTCACTGTCCACCTCTGTTCTGGATCCTTTCCCCTGCACGTTGCTGATTTATGTTATCAACTTAAAACTGAGTCCTTTTAGTATAAACTGCAGTCATGTTAAATCTTCTCATCGTGTACTTGCACTGTTGATTTTTTTTTTAACCCAGGCACCAAACTCTGCCTATAATTGAATGGTCTCGTACTCATTTTTGAGAGTCTATTCTGGCCTTTTGGAGTCTTCATCTTCAAGCATTTTAGCCATACATCCCAGCTTTGGGTTACATACAAATTTGATAAGCGTGACTTCTATATCTCTATCCAATAGAACTTCTACACATTCATTCCAGACTGAAAATAACCAGCCAAATAGATTTACTTGTTCAACTGTTATAAATCAACTTGACTCCAGGTCCCAAAGTCAGTAAAGTGAAAATCTTATAAAGTACTCCCTGCCTCCTTATTTCCCATAATACTTTATTATACAGTGTTGGAATAAATAGATCATTCTTCTTTTGGTTGAGCACCTGATGTAGTCAACTTCATTTAAGGGTCATGCTATATGAAAAATACCTGTTTCTGTATAGAATCAGAATTGGCACAGTAAGATGCTTACAATGAGATAGTGGTGAGAACTAAGGCTGTCCAACAAAGTCACATCTGTCATCTCTTACTCTGGGACACATGCTTGTTGAGTAAAATGATGGGCAGGATTGCCTGCACTGTTTAAATTCTTTGTCTAATGACCTCACCTGAGGTCATTCTGCAGACATTAGTCTCTTGCACTATTATGTAGCCCATATTTCTCTACTTTGTCCTTAAGAACTTACTGAGAGGACTATATACAGTTCAGATACATTGTCTACAACAGTCTCCAAATCCACATTCTAGTGATCTTTTTGTGGAAATGTGTGCACTGGGGCATGGCTTGGGTTACTGAACACACACTGGCCCCTAGTGACCACCAATTTTCTACATGCCTATAAACTATAACTTTAACATCTGAGAATTTGTCAAACTTAACGTCTTTGCTAGAATTTGCCTTCCTCCATGTTGTGCATTAAATAAGCATTCTTTTGATAGTTGAATGTTAAAAACCCACCTCCCCCCCCTTTTTTTTGAGACAGGGTCTTGTTCTGTTGCCCAGGCTGGAGTGCAGTGGCATCATCATGGCTCATTGCAGCCTTGAACTCCTGGGCTCAAGTGATCCTCCTGCCAAGTAGCTGGAACTACAGGTGGGTGCCACCACACCCAGCTAATTTGTCTATTTTTTGTCGAGACAGGGTCTCCATATGTTGCTCAGGCTAGTCTTGAACTCCTAGGCTCATCAACTCAGTATCTAATGCTTATAAAAAAAAGAGACTCATTGGAAGTATACTCCAAATTCAGAACAGCTTGATGCAGGCGCTCAAAGTCACTGGGCATCTCTTGGTGCTGTCTCTTTCCTTTGCTTTTTACTCTCAGGCAGGCTCTGTCCAGGTGGCGGACATGGCTCCCAGCATCTCCAGTTTACAATTCACCGGTTTAGCACTTTTGTTGGAGAGAAAGACCTTAGATTTTCTCTGGGTCATGTGCCCATCCCTGGAAGCAGAGACTGTGGTCAGTCTCTGAACTGCATGCATCCACGGTGGGGAAGTCGTTCCCTACAGCAATGGTTTTGAAACTTTGACATGTCCCAGCACCACCCAGAAGCCTTCTGAAAATACCTATCGCTGGGCCCTATCTCCAGAATTCTCATCAGTAGGTCTGGGGTGGGCCTACTGGATTTGCATTTGCATTTCTAACAAGTTCCAAGGCGATGTTGATGCTGCTAGTTCAGAACCCACATCCTGGAAAACAAGGATCCAGAGGAAAACCCTGGTGCTGTTATCAGAAGGGTCTGCTAATGTTAAATCTTCCAAACAAAAGATGTTCACTTCACAGGAAAGGCAAAGATATAACTGCTTTGCAGGAAGCAGAAATAACTAGCACAGAACACTGGAAACCTTGTTTGGAGGTGCCCTAGATTCTTCCATTGCAGTTTTCAGTTTCATCCGCCATATATCCACACAACCTCCCCTTCAATCCTAAGCTCCTATCACATTGAACTCTTCTCTGTTCTTCTGAGCCTCTGCTCAGGCTGTTGGATCTGCCTGGTGAACCCCTATCATCCTTCAAGATGAAGGCTCAAATTGCACCTCTCCCTGGAAGCCTTCCTTGATAGGGCCTTCTCCATCACTTCCATCCTTACCACCCTAGAAATCAGTTGCCACTGCTTCTGTGTCTCATACGGCACTTTGTATATTATTTAACGCTAGTATAGTAACTCCAGTTTTCCTCCTTCTTCTCCAGCTGGTCCTTTTCAACCTTCTTTTCTTGTGCCTCTGCTACTTAACTTTAAATATGAAGTGTCCCGGGGCTCAGGACATGGTAGCCTTCCCTATCTACAGTCTTTCCCTGGGCCCACTGCTTTACACCCCACCTACATATTGATGACATGCACATTTGTGTGTCCAGACTCACATATCCAGCTGCGCACCTGCCATCTCCACTTGACTGGGTTACAGACTCACATGCGAGGGTGACAGGAGGGGGGCCAGTATTGGTGGTCACCTCCCCCCGAGAAGTGAGCCAAGGATAAAAATGGAACCATTTGAATATTCAGAGCTGAGAAGAGCAGCATTTTGGGCAGAGGGAAGAGCAAATGGGCAAATGCACGTATGAATAATACTCTTTCTTTCTTTCATAGCACTTATCACCCTAAATCACTTGCTTATTGTCTGTCTTCTTCCACCAGATTACAAACTCTGGGAGAACAGGGATCACATGCACTTAGAAGGTGCACAGTAAAAAGTTCCTGAATAAATGCATGATGATTATTCGCATTGAGGACCTTGAGTGCTCCCTTATTTGCTTTGTGTCCCCAGAGCCTAGCTCAGTGCCAGGCATGCAGCATATGCTCAGTCAATATCTACCAAATTAATTAGTGAAGCCCGGTACTTCCTTTGCAATTACTGCTCTGAAAAAAAAAAATGGTTGCCATCTTAAAAAAAAAAAAGAGAGAGAAATAAAAACGAGAAACCCATATAGCAGTGCCAAGCAAAGTACTGCGGAATGGTTCTCAAAACCATAGCTCCCTGATGGGATAATGTAGTTTAAATATAGCAGCTATTTTTCCCTCCCGTCAGTTTGTTCTTTGATTTTTGTGGAAAGATTTCAAAAGTTCTTCTCAGCTGCCCTTCTTCCTCACCCCCCAAGGTGCTTAGACCTTAAACAGAGAAATACTTAAAATGCAGAGATGACATGGCCTCCTGAGCCTACTGGAAAAATGAAGAGTGATTAAATGCAATTTGAATTTTAAATGATGAGATTCTCTGATTCTCCCTTCGCTGCCCGGGCCAGGGTGTTGCTCTGCGGTAGTGGGGGCAGCCTTGAGCAGGTCGAGTTTCAGTCTGGCAGAAATCCAAGGACGGTGCATGCAGCGGATAGGGTTGCTGTGGACAAATTCCTAGAATAGGATCTTTGTTCCCAAGCTGACCAGTTCACTCCCTTGATGTCCCACAATAGAAAAAAAAGGGGGGGGCGGTGGAGGCATGTTTAGGTCTCTGATTGTGATCCTGCTGTAGTTACCTGATAGTTCACAAAAGATCCCAGGGGGTTGGCTGCCCTCCCAAGTCACCTTGTGATTCTCTCCTGATTTCGGAGCGAGGGAGTGAGGGGGACACCGTGTATCCTAAGAGAAGCATGTCTGACATGCCCGATCCGTTCCATCTGGGAGGACGCATCACGAGCCCCATCTGGCTCCAGCGTTCTGCTGAGGCTGAGGCTGGCGGTCCATGGCAGCACACCCCCACCTGCTCCGTCCCTCCAGGCCCGCTCATCTTTCATCTTCCCCTGAAAGAAGCAGCTCACAGCTTCCCCCAGTTGCAAGACTTCCCCTCACTCCCTAGCCCTTGCCTTCTTCTCTGCAGTCCCCTCTGCTCCTTCTCCAACCATGGCTTCTCTCCCAGCCCTCTGCAGATGTCAGGTCCCTTGTGAAAGTCCAGTTCTTTCACCTGATCCTCCTGCACCGCCCACAGTATGTCCTGATTTGGAGACAGATACACCCATTGTAAGGTCCTGTCCTGTGTCTCACATGCTGGAGTCCAGAGGTACAAGACCACTGTTCCCCTTCTCTGAGCTGCCTCCCGCCTCAGATGGTGGTAGAGCCATGGCCTCTTGTGCGGCCTTGGAGCTTAACATTTAAATCTTCTCAGGTGGGTCCAATGTGCATGGGTGGGGGATGGGTGGAGTACAAGAAAGCAGAGGCTTGGCTGGGGACGTTTGCAAACACTAGACGTTTCTCTTCCATGACTCATCAGAGGAGAGCAGTCCTCCCTCTTCCTGGAATGCAGCAAACCCACGGCCAACTCCTACCCCCACCCAATCCCCAAAATAAAACAACCCACACCTAGAGCTTTGTCCTCAGAAATCAGATTTCCCCCAAAGATCTAACATGGCAACTTGGGGAGGGGAGTTAGGATTCTCTAACCTGAGGTGGCGGGGGTAGGGGGGTGGGGGGGTGCAGTTACAGTACATGTGTCCCTAGGGTGGGTCTTTCCCACGAAGTGCCTTCACCCCCTTCCCCTTCCCTAACCTTTCTGTTATACTTAGTAGCTTCCCAATATAAACCTGGGATAGACAACCTCTGGACCATTCCAGCAAGGTTGGATTTCATTGGTACCTAACAACGTTCTAGAAAAAAAATACACTGATGCAGATAAAAAGGAAGGAAAAGAGATAAAACAGAAGATGCCATTTATTAGACATATACTTGGCATGCATACGTTTGCCAGGAACTTTTCACATGTTGTCTCATTCCATCCTTAGGACAAGGTAGGTGTCATTATCATTCCTATTTTTCCAGATACTGAAAGCTGATTCTCAAAGAGGTTAAGCCATTTGCTGAAGTCACACAATTAGAAATCACTATTCAGCAAATATTGTTGGGAATAGACGATTATTTGTATGGAGAAGAATTAGCTTGGATCCATTCCTTACACCATGAAATGCAATAAATTTCCTATGGGAAAGAGAGTTAAACATTAGGAAAAAAAAGATCTGTAAAGCAATTAAAAGAAGCAACAAAAGCATATAGGTGTGGAGGAGAGAGAAATTTCTCAGTGTTTCAGATATAGAAACACTTTAAATCTGCATAATAAAATGTTATAAAACAAACGGAGGGAATATATACATGAAGTTTTAGAAATAAACTAGATGTTTCCTGAAAAATCTTTTAATGCTAGGAATCTGTGATTCTGTAGAAACACTCAAAGAGAGAGACACATACACACAAAGATTTTGATTGTAGCAAATATCTCCTTGGCTGGTCCTTGGACCAGTTTAATTTCCTGATCCCAGGAGAATGAGTTCAAAGAGCACACAAGGAACTCCTGTTCTACCAATGCTGTTTTATTTCTAAGTGGTGGGTATATGAGTGTTTATTATAATATTATTGTACTTTTTTCTGTGCCTACAATGTATCTTAATTAAAAAAAAGAGAGAGAAAATATGAAACCTCTATATGCTCAATAATGTTAATGGATGTGTTTGTTGTTGCGACATTAAACCGAGTGGTTATGTTTTAGGAGGGCTGGGCATACTCCCCACCGTGATAAGGGGAGAGAGGATCTTTCTGAGTCCCACTGAAGCGTAGCCCTCTCCAGGGTGGGGAAGGACAGCTGTTTCATTCACAGCATGTGGCGCTGAGAAAGAGACGCAAAGCAGGGTTACAGCCACTGAAAGCTGCACGAGGAGGCTTCCGCCACCAGAATGCAGTGACCTGAGCTGGAATTCTGCCAGGACAGTGGGATTAACTTCCCAAGTGCTGGCCAAAAAGGGCCCCGGGATTTTTATTTTTATTCGTTTTCCATTACAACTGCACGGCAACGCAAACAAGCCCCACAACAATGTGAGCCACCGAGAGTCATTTTCCTTTGCTGGGTGCCATCTCAATACCCACACATCTTGCTGACCTCATTTTACAGAAGTTTTAAAATTGAAAGTTTGATTACTTACTTCCCTACCAACAATAATGGGAGAAAGGCATTATGCTTGCCCAATTAAAGCAGGGTGCTTTACAGGGAAAATAAAACGAGATGTGCACACAGAGCCCATTGTACCCAGGAATAATAATTTAATGAGAAGTCAGTGGAAATCCAAGAAAAGATAGGTCTAGCTCTCCTACTCCCCCAAATGACGGCCCAAAAGCACAGAGATTGGACAAAATCTGACTGCAGGCAACTAAATGTCAATTAAAAAGAGTCAGGTGGGGAGGGAGGGAAAGGGCTTAGTATGGTACTTTAGAGCCAAACTTCAGGCTCATGATAATCCTCAGAGAGGATTTTCCACATGTCACACAGTAGGTGGGATTTGTCCTGTTCTTCCAGCTACATGATTCAGTGTCATCACAGTCTTCAAAACATCACTCTTGGAAATTGTGCAAAAATAAATTCAGAGAATTGCAGCCACCAGGTAATGGCTGTATGATCTTAGGCAAGCTACTTAACCTGTGACCCTATTTTCTCATGCACACGCCTGGTAAAAGCAGTAGAGAGATGTGGCACACACCTTTACCTTAGGCTGATCTTAAGGCCCAGATTTCCTAAAACAAACCACTGGGTTTAATCTCACAACAACAAATACATCCATTAACATTACTGAGGATATGGAGGCTTCATATCTTCCCTCTTTTTTTTAGTGAGATATATTTCAGGCATAGGAAAAAGCACAATAATATTATTATACAATAAACACCCATATACCCGCCATTTAGAAATAACTGGTGTACATTATGGGTACAGCAGGAGTTCCTCGGGTGCTCCATGAACTTATTCTCCTCCTTCCCCAGTGGTAACCTCTATCCTGAACTTGGGGTTTGGTTTATCATTCTCATGAATATTTTTATTGTTTTACTACAGCTATATAGATCCATAAACAATGATGAAAACACTGTATTGTTTTGGCCGGGCGTGGTGGCTCTAGCCTGTAATCCTAGCACTCTGGGAGGCTGAGGCGGGAGGATGGCTCAAGGTCACAAGTTCGAGACCAGCCTGAGCAAGAGCGAGACCCCCCCCCATTTCTACTAAAAAATAGAAAGAAATTAACTGGACAACTAAAAATATACATAGAAAAAATTAGCCAGGCATGGTGGTGCATGCCTGTAGTCCCAGCTACTCAGGAGGCTGAGGCAGTAGGATCGCTTAAGCCCAGGAGTCTGAGGTTGCTGTGAGCTAGGCTGATGCCACGGCACTCACTCTAGCCCGGGCAAGAGAGCGAAACTCTGTCTCAAAAAAAAAAAAAAAAAAAAAAAAACTTTTATTACAGAAATCCTCAAACATGACAAAAGTAGGGAAAAATAGTATAATAACCCCCTACTTACCAAGATTCACTTCCCTTGTTTGTGGTCAAAAACACATAATATAAAATTTACCATCTTAACCTTTTTTTTCTAAGACAGGGTCTCACTCTGCTGTCTGGGCTACAGTGCAGTGGAATCATCATAGCTCGCTGCAAGCTCCAACTCCTGGGCTCAAGTGATCATCCGGCTTTCGCCTCCCAAAGTGCTAGGATTACAGGCATGAGCCACCATGGCCGGCCTTAACCATTTTAAAACTTATAGTATAGTAGTGTTAATTATATGCACATTGTTGCACAACTGACCTCTTGAACTTTTTCATCTTAGAAAAGTGAAACTGTATATTCACTGAACAACTCTTTTCCCTCTCCCTCCAGCCCCACCATTCCACTTTGCTTCTAGGAGTCTGACTACGACTCCTCTAAGTGGAATCATGCAGTACTATATTTGTCTTTTTGTGATTGTCTTATTTCACTTAGCAAAATATCCTTAAGTTTCAACCATGTCGTAGCATATGACAGGGTTTCCTTCATTAAGAGTGAATAGTATTTCATTGTGTATATATGTCACATTTTCTTTATCCATTCATCTGTTGATGAACATTTAGGTTGCTTCCACCTCTCAGCTACTGTGAATAGTTCTGCAGTGAACATAGGAGTGCATATATCTCTTTGATATATTGATTTCATTTCCTTTGGATATATACTCAGTAGTGGGATTGCTGGATCATATGGTAATTCTATTTTTAATTTTTTTTTTCTTTTAGAGATGGAGTATCATTCTGTCACCCAGGCTGGATTACAGTAGTGTGATTATAGCTCAACCCAAACTCCAGGGCTCAAGTGATCCTACCACCTCAGCCTCCCGAGTAGCTGGGACTACAGGCATGAGCCACTATGGCCAGCTAATTTTTAAATTTTTGTAGAGACAGGGTCTTGCTATGTTGCCCAGGCTGGTCTTAAGCTCTTGACCTCAAGTGATCCTCCTGCCTCGGCCTCCCAAAGTGCTGGGTTTACAGGCGTGAGCCACAACACCTGATTTATTTTTAACCTTTTGAGGAACCTCCGTATTGTTTTACATTCCCACCAACAGTGGTGGTACCCACCTCCTTTGTTACACTGTCTTGCTCCTAAGTTTTACTACCCAACCCCGCAGTTTGACAAGCCCACCTTTCGCCTTTCACCTTTGCTCTCTGTCCTGTGATTCAACTCTGGCTACACTAGGCACTGTGGGCTCTGGCAGCTGCACCCCGTCCAGCCCCCGTGGCCTGGCCTCCGAGGGTGATTCCAGAGGAAGGCTCAGATTCCATACCAGCTATTTCTCACTTTCTAAAACTGCAAAGCATTGCCACTTGTTTCTTATTTTCCTCCTCTTTCTTAAGGAGGGAGATGTGACTGTCAGACAGAGTCTGTTGACCTCATTCTGTCATTCTGTTCTTGAGTCCACTAAAAAGGATAAAACTGTTTCTCAGAGGCCCAAGTGCACAGAATCTAAACTGTAGAAACTTGTCAGTTCTCTTGCCCCTCAGGGTTACCTGTGGCTCTAAGGTTCAACAGCACTGAGCTCTTAAAGGGAAAGGCCCAGAGTTGTGCACAATTCAGTTCCCAAGTCACAGAAGATGCAGCGCTTGCTCAGATCTTCCCTTGACACGCCACCTTAGACCAGAAAGTTAGAGTCTATTTCTTTTCTGTACAGCCTCCCCACCAGCAAGCGAGCTGGCTCACTGCTGGTCCTGAGCTGGCGACTCCTGAATCATCTTCTAACCAGGGTCAGTCCAGACCTGCAGCTTCCTTCCCACCTGTGCCTGTCTCATTCCGCTTCAGCCAGAGATTTGATCTGTTAGTGTCCAGAGGTCCATCGTAGGCTTGTGGGGGAGGGTGGCAAAGACCTGCAGACATATTCTTGCCTGCTGGAACCTGACCTTCTGGTTTCAGTGATGGATAGAGTTGCAGACAGAGTAGAATGAAAAGGTTCTAAAAATTCTGGTCTACCTCTCAGCCTGAGAATTCTTGAGTGAAGTACTTATTGAGGCTATGTCTGGTGGAAACACGCGCAGGCTGAAACCTGTACCAATGAACTGACCTATTCTGAGTCAATCTTAGAAAAATGAGGTGTCATTCCTAAAGGGGATTCTTGAGCCTAATTTACCTCTGTGGATCCTAAGTTTCTACCAAAAAGACATCCAGTTGGAGAACTGGGAATAGAGAAAGATAATGGGATCTTTATCTCCATTGATCTTTACCTCCATAAAAAGGTAACAATACATTTACTGGGTCCCTTTCCCCTTAATCTTTCCCCATCTTGGTTTATCCTATACACATCCTGGCAGCTTAATATTTTTTAATAGCTTTTATTATAGGCCAGGTGCAGTGGCTCACGCCTGTAATCCTAGCACTCTGGGAGGCTGAGACAGGCTCAGGAGTTCGAGACTAGCCTGAGCAAGAGTGAGACCCCATCTCTACTAAAAAACAAAAATAGAAAGAAATTAGCTGGACAACTAAAAATTTCTATAGAAAAAAATTAGCCAGGCATGGTGGCACATGCCTGTAGTCCCAGCTACTCGGGAGGCTGAGGCAGGAGGATGGCTTGAGCCCCGGAGTTTGAGGTTCCTGTGAGCGAGGCTGACGCCACGGCACTCTAGCCAGGGCAACAGAGTGAGACTCTGTCTCAAAAAAAAAAAAAAAAAGCTTTTAGTACAGAAATCCTCAAACATGACAAAAGTAGGGAAAAATAGTCTAATAACACCCTACTTACCATTACCTGGCTTCAAAGAACCCTGCCTGAAGCAGTACCCCACACATGTGCTCTGTAGCAGCCAGAATGATCTGGCAATTCCTAAATGTGCCAGCTGCATTTCCACATCTGTGCTTTTGCTTGTTCCTTACCCACTGCAGGAATGTGTTTCCAAGAGGCCACTGTTGAAGTCTTACGTCTTGCGTTCATGGTCCACCTCAAGTAGCTATCTCCAGGAAGCCTTCCCGGCTACCTGGGAAACCCACCTCTGAATTCACATAATGCTGTGAGTGACCACTTACTTGGCCTTCAGCCCACTTTTATCTTGCTGCCCCCTTAAGGGTCAGAACCATTGTTTCTCCATCTTTATTTCCTTAATTCTAATTTCTGCTCTACCCAGAGAACACACTCTTGTTGATGACACTACGGAAGTTCTACCAGCTTAAGTGGAGTGCCATCTTTAGCTCTCTGATGCATTTCATAATTCCTGTCCCTTCACAAGCTCCAACATTTTCATGGCGTGGAACACCCTCCCACAACCCTGGTGGGCTGGGACTTGAGATATGCTAGAATAACAGAATGGGGCCTTTTGAAATGGGACTCATAATAGGGAATAGAGTTGAAGACACTATCTTGATGTAAAAACACACAGGAGTTATGCACATCAAGAGTCTGGAGTGGCTAAGGTACTTGCCCACTGTATTGCCAGAAAAGTGGATGTTCTCAAAGGCCTCTTTTTTTTTTTTTTTTTTTCGAGACAGAGTCTCACTTTGTTGCCCGGGCTAGAGTGAGTGCCGTGGCGTCAGCCTAGTTCACAGCAACCTCAAACTCCCGGGTTTCAGCGATCCTACTGCCTCAGCCTCCCGGGTAGCTGGGACTATAGGCATGTGCCACCATGCCCGGCTAATTTTTTTTTTTTTGCTATATATATTTTAGTTGGCCAGATAATTTCTTTCTATTTTTTAAGTAGAGATGGGGGTCTCGATCTTGCTCAGGCTGGTCTCGAACTCCTGACCTTGAGCGATCCACCCACCTCGGCCTCCCAGAGGGCTAGGATTACAGGCGTGAGCCACCGCACTCGGCCTCAAAGGCCTCTTTTGATCATCAGATGATAGCATATTTAAAGTCATTTAGCACAATGCTTAGCACATAGTAAGCACTCAGTAACAAAGGGAAAAGGAGGGAAAAGAATGCCCAGATGAGCAAGCAAGCATGTCATCTTGCTATACCATAAATATTTTTTTATAAAGCTGTACTATTATTCTTCCTCTTACTGGTCAGGTGGCATCCTGAAGAAACAAACAAACAAACAAACAAAACCCCAAAGTCTAAAGGGTTAAATATTGAGAAAAACTTTGCAACTGTATCAATTAGCTGGATAGATTTAGTAGGTGATATTTAGATCAGCAAGTGAGACTGAGAGGCTTAAGAGGCCTCTGAACCAGCACTGAGGCAATTTGCCAAACTTGCTAAACTTGAACTTATCTTCTCACAGCTCCTTAGTGCTTAGAGTACCGGGCTCAAAGTCCAGGGCCTGCGCACGCATGGGCGGAGTCTACCAGGAGACCCTAAACAAATCTGAGATCTGAACAGGTTAAACCCTCAGTGCACGGTTAAGCTGTAAAACCGCGTTGCCCGCCACCCACGCTGGGGACTGTGAGGAAAATGTCTCTGAACTTGGCACTTTGTGGAGGAGGGTGAAAAAATCTCCCTTGAGAATTTGTGATTACATGATATTCTTCATTTGGGTTTGTAGCTTCAAATTGTATACACTGAGCAGATCAGAAAAGCCTCTTAGACCCACTCAGTGCTATTCGAGTCTCCTCCATCTTTTGGAAGATTTTTCCTCCCTACTTCTTTGTCTCTTCCAAATGCTTTGAGACAAGGAGAAATTCACTGGGGCAGTGCTACAAATTAAAATATCAAAATACAAAAAAAAAAAAAAAAAAAAGAGTCTGAGGGAAGGTCTTACTGTCCAGTCCTGAAGCCACTTCCCTAACCTGCAGGGCTCCGAAGTCCTCTCTGCTTCCATCTGGAGAAAACTTGATGGAACCGAATGTCCAACACCCGGACCAAAGATCAAGGAGAAAGAAAGACCCTGAGCGGAGGGGGGGCAAATGGGGGCTGGTGTGGCTTCGGAAGAGCACAGTGGGAGGTACAGGCCAACACAAAGCCAGGAAGGAGGCATTAGGTGGTCCTGGAGCAGCCGGCCGGGCAGGGTGACCGCAGGGCGGGAGCCGCACCCAAGGGGAACACAGGCCATCCGTCCAGGTGGGCGGCTGGAGCCAGACGTGAGGGTGCCGTGACTAACCAGCTAGCACCTGCGTCCCCTCAGCACCGGGCTGCACCTTCTGCCCAGGCAGAAGATGGGGGTTACACCCCCTGTGGGAGATGACAGTGCCTTCCTCCCTGGCTCAGTGGATCACAGGGCTCTTCAAAGACAGGGAGCCCTGTCACAAACCCAGCAGGGAGGGCCCCTGCCGCCTCAGCCATGGGGCTCATGAGAGAGCGAGTTTCTTTTTCTGGCCTCCATCCCATTCTCACCTCCCCTGAGAAACACAAGGAATTTAAGTTTTCTGGGAAGGGGAAGCAGAGGGCACGGGCCTGTTGGCTCTAGCTTGGTTACTTCCTGAATAAAACTATATGATCTCCAGAAAGGCCTGAGATTACAGATTGGAGCTTCAGTTTGGACGGAAGGAAATCTCGAGCTCTGACCTTTCCTCTGAGGTGGGGCAACTGTGCCGGAGCCACACAGAATGGCTGCGGGTGGGCCAGAGCAGGGACAGGGTCCTCACGAAGACTGAGGTTCTGTGGGATATGTTGAATCCGAAACCATTCTTCCCCTCCCTGAGGAACCCCTAAAGTAGCTGGGTCCAGATTGAAACACAAAATCAACAGAGAGAGAGAGACAGAACCTGCAGGAATGACAAAGTTATTCTCTGTGATCTCTGTGATAATCACTCACAGAGCTACAACTGACTAATAAACACATGAAAGAAAAATTCAGTCTCTCTATTAATCAAGGAAATGTAAACCAAATCAAAGAGATGGAATTTCCACCTACCAAACGGAATTGTTTTTAAAGAGGGCCTTCTTTTGCACATGCTTGTGGGAGTGCACGTTGGCTTTCTGGAAAGTCACCTGGTAACATGTAAAAAGACTTGAACACATTAACTGCCATGTGAGTTGTATTTAACTCATGCTATTTTTGAGTCTGGGGCCTTGTGAAGCAAAACCCTGCAGTTGGTTGGTGAAAATCTTACTTATTGATGTTCTTACTGTTACAATTAATATTGACAATGTAATTCTAAAAATGTGGATTGCGTTGCATATAATTCATGCACAGAAAACAATAAAAAATAACATTTTCATTAAATTAGAAAGGATCTTTTTTTTTTGAAGTTTTTATTCTATTTTCATAATAAAACACTGTGGCCCCAGGAAAAAAATTTTTTTGCTAGTGGGGCAGTCAATGTGTTAAAAAGGATGACTCAGTAATTTCACTTCAAGGAATGATTCTAAAGAAATGACAAGAGATGTGAACAAAGATGATTTTATGCAAAGATGCTCATTGCTTCACTATAATAGCAGAAAAAAAAAAAAGCCCAAAGGAAACAAATGTCCAAAAAAAGGGAATGGTTCATTATGATAAATCCATATTGGAGAATATTATGTAGTCATTAAAAATGGCCATTGGTATAGGAAATACAATCTAAAAATGTACGTGCCTATGTTGTGAAATCATGTAGGCATTTTTATTTTATTTTATTTTTTGAGACAGAGTTTCACTCTGTCACCCAGGCTGGAGTGCAGTAGCAAAATCATAACTCACTGTAACTTTGAACTCCTGGGCTCAGATGATCTTCCTGCCTCAGCCTCCCAGACAGCTGGGACTACAGGTGTGTATCCTCAAGCCTGGCTAATTTTTAAATACTTTTTGTAAAAACAGAGTCTTGCTATGTTGCCCAGGCTGGTCTCAAACTCCTGGCCTCAAACCATCCTCTTGCCTCTGCCTCCCAAAGTGCTGGGATTACAGGAGTGAGCCACTGTGCACTGCCCATTTTAAATTCTTGAGGACTTAGGACAAGTTCTTTCTCCTTCTGGGCCTCATTATACTTATCTGTAAAATGAATATCAGTATTTAACTTGGAGAGTTTCTGTGATAATGTATGTAAAGTGCTTAGCAGAGCCCTCAGCTTATTATAAGACTAGATAAATGTGAGCAGTGATTAGTTCATAATGGACATGCATAATTTTCTAATAAGGGAAAAACTCCAATTCATGCTATTTTAAAATAATATTTCAGAAGAATTTTTGATGAACTGGAACACAAAAATAATAAATATAAAAGCAAAACATAAGCAATGAATTTGTATATGATCCTACTTTCCAGTGTACACGTAAATGCACAAACATGGGCATGCATTTCAAACACAGCTAAAGGATATGCCCTCAAATACTCCCAGTAGTTAAACTGTAGGGTATGGTTGATTTTTGTTTTCTCCTTTATACTTTAGTGTATTTCCAAAGGTTTCTACAATAAACATTTTCATAGTTTTTAAAAAGTAAAACCTTTCAAAAGATCCAGAATCTGGTGCAGGGAGAACACAGAAAGGGAAACTGTGACCTCCAGACGTAGGTGGCTGCTCTGCTGGTGTCATGCTCCGCAGAAAGCCGAGTCACCGGTTTGGGACCAGGGTCAAACCAGCTCACAAGGCCCCATGGCCTCGGCAGACCTTTCCGGGGAGTGGGCACTCTGCCACCCCAGCCTGTATCTTAATGGGATAATGTATGTGAAAGCAGTTTGCCAAAGAGAAAACTCTATCCAGATAGGTCCGGGCTTATCCTGGAGAAAGGAGGCTCTCGGGGCACATTCCATTAAGGAAGTTCACACTCTACCTCCCCCTCCAAGCTCTTCTCTTTGACTCTCTCCCCTAAACAGACATATATTTAGCAACCCTATCTAAATCCTCTTCTTTCCCTTAATTTGATTAAGGAGCTAGGGGAACAAGGGATGGAGTGGGGAGTGGCGAGAGGGGGTGGTCGGGCTGTGGAGAAGATTAGAGCAGCTGAATGTGTATCTCGGGCTGAGTGATGACTGAGTGTGGACAGGACAAGGGCCTCCTGGTACTTAGTACAGAGGCACAGAGGACAGAGGGAGGGAACACAGTTTATCACGGAACACGCTTCTCTAGGGGCATGAGAATCAAATCAGGGAGAGTCAAGCTTCCCGGATTAACCAAGAGGACCAGGGACATTTCCTAAGGGAGGCGCTGGCTTCTTTCTGAGTCTCTTCCACCTCCCCTGAGCTTTAGGGTCTTTGGAACCTTCAGAAGTTCCAAGAGGCTACATGTGTTGAATGCTTGCTGTGTGTTAGGTACTTTCATTCCACATGTATCAATGAATTTGTTCTTATGAAATAATTTATCTTTACACACGAAACTGATGCTCAAAGAGATGATTTTGCACAATAGAAATAGTGCCTGGGGAAACTGGAGTCCCAATCCAGTTCTGCCTGATTCCACTGCCCTCCCTGGCAAATATTATCCTCAAGAGAAAAAATAACAGCCAATATTGATTGAGGCCATGTGCCAGGCACTGCTATGTGCCTTACAAATAATGCTATTTCATTTTTTCCCCCCACAGAATATCGATCTGTCGCCCAGGATGAAGTGCAGTGGCATGATCATAGCTCGCTGCAGCCTCGAATTCCTGGGCTCAGTCCTCCTTCCTCAGCCTCCCAAGTAGCTGGGACTACAGGCACGCTTAATTAGCCACCGTGCTTGGCTAATTAAAAAAATTTTTTTTTGTGGCCAGGTGCTGTAGCTCACACCTGTAATCCTAGCACTCTGGGAGGCTGAGGCCAGAGGATCACTGAGGTCGGGAGTTCAAGACCAGCCTGAGCAAGAGCAAGACCCCATCTCTATTAAAAATAGGAAAAAATTAGCTGGGCATGGTGGCACATGCCTGTAGTCTCTGCTACTTGGGAGACTGAGATAGGAGGATCGCTTGAGCCCAGAAGTTTGAGGTTGCAGTGAGCCACTGCACTTTAACCACGGTGACAGAGTGAGATCCTACCTCCAACATTTTTTTTTTTTTAGAGACAGGGTCTTGCTACATTTTCCGGGCTGGTCTTAAACTCCCGGCCTCAAGGGATCCTCCCCCCTCAGCCTCCCAAAGTCCTAGAATAACAGGTGTGAGCCACCATGTCTGGCCCATTATTTCATTTAATCTTCAAAATGTCCCTATGAGGTAGGTACTACTAATAACCCCATTTTACAGATGAGAAATCTGAGTCTTAAACAATTGAAGTTAGAGCTGGTAAATGGCAAGGGAGTAGGGACCTGGAGAGCCCGGGAGAGCAAAGAGACATGGGGTATGAAGCATTTAAAACGAGTGGGGCCCCTCTGTTTCACTCTTCTATCAGAAGAGTGTCTCTTCTGATACTCTGGTTGCTCCACAAGGACAGGGACCTTATCTTGTTTATCCTGTATTCTCAGCCCTGAACACAATGCCTGGAACAAAGGGAATGTTTACTGCAAGAACTAGTGGTACCTGATAGATTTGGCTAAGCAAGTGTCTCTGCTGGGGGCCAACTTGGTGAGGATTAAGTGAGACATATTTGTCTAGGGATTTCCAAGTCCAAAATGTCACACTACTGGGCTTCAGAAAAGGCTCCACTGGCAGTGAGGATCCCTGCAGGAGGCTTCAAAGGTGACTAGGACCTTGACGTTGGGCAGACCCAGGGACAGGGATCCAGCTCCCCATGTAGGGGTGGATTCAGAGCAAGGTGACAATGGGGGGTGTCTGGCACATACTCCCCACTGTTTTCTTTCATAGGGACATCTCAAGGACATCTCCAAACCTTGGGAGATAAGACATATTATGGGAGATGGAGAATGAGAGGGTGGGTGGGTATTAAGAGTGTCACCTGGGCAGCTCATAAAGACAGGAGAGAGGGAAGGTAGGAGATTAGTGCTTGAATTAACAGGGACCTAAGATTCTTCTAGAAATATATTTGAAAGATAAAAGGGCAGAAATTTGGCATCTTTTAGAGAAGAGGACTAATCTTCCTCCAGGAAGAGAGATCAGGCCTCACGAGTCTCTTGCTGATTTTTTTTTTTTTTTTTTTTTTGAGACAGAGTCTCACTTTGTTGCCCAGGCTAGAGTGAGTGCCGTGGCATCAGCCTAGCTCACAGCAACCTCAAACTCCTGGGCTTAAGGGATCCTCCTGCCTCAGCCTCCCGAGTAGCTGGGACTACAGGCATGTGCCACCATGCCCGGCTAATTTTTTCTATATATATTTTTAGTTGGCCAGATAATTTATTTCTATTTTCAGTAGAGACGGGGTCTCGCTCAGGCTGGTCTCGAACTCCTGACCTCGAGCGATCCACCCGCCTCGGCCTCCCAGAGGGCTAGGATTACAGGCGTGAGCCACCGCGCCCGGCCTCTTGCTGATTAATAAATACCTCACTGCCTTACAGTCTACTATAGCTTTAGACTGAGTCTTCCTTCAGGCTTCTCTTCCCTCTGTAACCGGTGAGGAAGGCTACCAAGGGCAGAGAACAGAAACCACCACCGAGTCTCTGGGCCGACTCCAGGGCTTCCCGGACTGTACTCAGAGAGCCGCAGCCTCTCTCTGCTTCCTGCAGCAGCTCCTGGTGTCTTCATGTGAGCTGCCTATTAACCAGGGCTATCAGGGCACTGGGAGGGGAGAGCTGGTGCCGGTTGCCAGTGAGTGTAATTCGGAAACACAGAGTAGGGCAAACCCGATGTGTGTAGCCTGGGTGACACACAGAGGCAGCCTGGCAGGATGGAACTAGACTCTGGGCACCAGGGTGGAGCATCAGACTGGAGGGTCTTGTGGCCTGCAGGGGCAGCCAGGAGAGCCAGGGGTCCACTGCCAACACTGCAAGCCCTTAGAGGAGTTCCATGCCCAGGGCGAGGGCACAGTGAATGGCTCTAAGGGCGGCCAGAGGCATCCTGGCTGGGGCTGGGACAAGGCATTGGATGGACATTCCCCTCTCAGAACAAACACAAGGAGCAAAGTCTTTCCACTCTGCAGAAACTCCTCTATCATCCTCCTTTTCCAAAGAGACTACTTTTCCAGAAAAGGCCCCAAATAAAATACTCCAATCCCAGGCTTCCTCTTCCCTCTCTTCTCTACGTTGCTGATGACAGTCCCAATCTACAGAATAAGTGTTGATGGACTTCACCCACCAGCTGCCCCTGACCCCTCGGGGTCAAACCAAGGAAGCAGAGCACGCGTGGGCCCTGACAGGGTTTTGACACCAGGCCACGGAGTGGCTTCCTGCTGCATCTAAAGAAATCTAGATTAGCTGGGCTTCAGCTGGGCTGCAGTGTTCCACGTGTTAGGTTTCCAGTTGGTACCAGCTGCGCTGAGCGGAAATGGTTGAGGAAGTTCTCCCGTTTGGCCTCTTTCCACATGGAGGATGGCTAAAGGAAGAGAGGGCTTAGAGCTGCTATGCTAGTACTGATGCCTTAAAAATGATGGTATAAACACAGCCACAGAAGTCGGCTGAGGAGTCCCTGATGGGGACCAGAGAAAAAATGTCCTGACTTACCCTTCAGCCCACGCTCTGCAAACAGAAGTGACCCAGCCCTCATCTATCACCCCAGAAGCTAAACAACTTCCTGAGATGGCCCCACGGAACATAAATCAAGAGGGCCCTAGCTTCTAAGAAACCTGTACACAACACAGCCCTCAGAAATACTTGTCCTCATAGTCTTTCTTCCTCTCCTTTAAGAATAGGGTGCTAGCAAGTCATAATTGCAAAGGAACACAGCAGATCACCTTAAGTATGTCACTCAACTTCTCTGAGCCTCGGTCCTTACCTATAAATGGCGATAGCACTCTCTCTACCTCATGGGTTTGAGGTGGAAAGTAAATGAGATAATTCACGTAGTGCTTAGTACGGTACCCCCGATGAACGTTAGCTGCTACATTATCATCATCTTGGTGGCTGAAGGCCATTCTAAGGTATAAAGAAGGAAAAACAACACTACTTCTGATACTACTCCCTAACAAGAAGGCTGTGGGCTGGAGCCTCAGTGATTCATAACGTCCAAGCCATCTTTCTCCTGCTCTTTCTCACGCCAAATCTGTGCCAGACCCGGTTACACTTGGCAACCTCAGCGGCCTCCAACCTGTCTCAATTCTCCCAGAGAACCCCAATGGGTACTTAGATCTGCTGGGGCAGAGACAAATTCAAACACACTGGGGTGGCAGTGAAATGCAGTATAAGAAATAATCACAAAGAAAGTTTGTTCAAATTCTAAGAATGCCTGAAGAGCTGTGGTTTACACAGACAGCCCGCTTTTTCAGACAGGCAGGGGAGCTAGCTTAAAAATTCTTTCCTTTCATACATACTTCCATGATAGCATCATAACATTCGTCAGAAACACGTTTGGCTCCCCGCTGAACAGGTAAAGACACGACAGCCTCTCTGTTTTAAAGCTATGCCAAAGCTTTCGTTGCCACTCTGATGTCCTAACCTTCCCTGCCTGGGAATCAGATCTGGGGTAATGGGTGACCCAGCAGGCACAGAGATGACAGATTCCTGCCTAATGTAGCAACGCCAGGACAACCTGGGGCATGTGGTGTGGCAGGCGCCCAGGCAAAGGCAACCATAAGTACACCAACCTTTGTCCCTGTTTGCTCTTGGAGAGGGCAGGCAGTGCCAACGCTGCACTCCTCTCCTGGAGCCTCTGCCTGGAGCTCCAGGCTAGGCCAACATTCTTGGGGACCTGAGGTGACCTGCCCCGGGTGGGTGGCAAGCAGAGACCTCTTTAGGTAGTCGAAGGGTGCCTTGGAACCTCTGGCATGATACAGCAGGCATGGGGCTTAGAGGCAGGTGTGTGTGTGTGTGTGTGTGTGTGTGTGTGCGTGCTCCTGCCCCCAAGGGAAATCTCTTCCCTTCTGGCTCCTTCCCAGCTAAAGGCTTATCATTAACTAGCAGTCTAGAAAACTACTACCTACTCAGGCACTCCTTCATTCAAACCACTAAGGGGTCCAAGGACAGCACCCCCAAACCTGAGCAGGGTTGCTTCCTTTCCTCTTTCCAGCCTTTGTTCTCTGGGGCAGGGAAGTGCTCCGTTTGCAGCCTTGCTCACTGCCAAGTAAGTGGTTGTCTTGAGGAACCTGTGTGTTCGCTCTTCTGGCAAGGCTGCCCAGTTCTCTGGTTCCCCAGGTGGGGCCAAAATAGGGTATCAGAGACACATGTCTGGGGGGGGGGCACAGTGGCTCTTACGTGGTAAATTCTCCTGTTTTTTCTTTCTTAATTTCTCAGAATGAGCTGCTGGGGCTTGAAGCAAGTGGAGCCTGAAAAGCAACTTTTCCTGGGAAAAGTCTGAGGGTTTTCTCTTTCCCTAGGAAGCTAGGCCTTGGTTCTCTGTCCCCTTCACCTTATGGAGGGCACTGCTCTGCCGCTTCCCTCCCAGCTGGCAGGAGAGCTCGCGGAGGTCAGAGAAAAGCATCCTTCCCTTTCACAAATAAACAAATCCAATCCATGTGCTGGAGGACTTAGGGTATATTAATAGCTAGATATTTTGTTTTCCTATTCTGGTGCTTATCCCCTTCCACTAGTATGGAAGATAAGAGAACACAAAATGTTCTCCACCAGCCACCCTTCTCCCCTCCCCCAGGGAGAGGCAAGCTGGGGGCGTGAGCTCTTCTGTTTAAAGCCATCACTGATGTACAAACTCTGAGAAAATAGACTTAAAAGTTTATATTAAGTTTCTCTTGGCTACTGTTGCTGCTCAGCAAAGAAACTCTATATTGTTTAAACCCTCCAGGCAAACGGGTTGCAAGGCAACCTTCAAACAATAGAAAATACCCCAAACTAAAAATAAAGGCAGTAAGAGATGGAAACCATGGTGGTGCTTTGGTGAAGTAATTCCAAAATTGGGGCAACAGAGAAGGCTGTCAACTAGGCTGCTGTGATGTCACACAGGCCCCCGTTGCCTGCTTACACCCTTATCAATCGAATTTTTTATAATCCAGGCATTTGGGTTCCTCTTCTTTTTATTCCTGGACTCTTTTAAGCAGTCATCATCCCCTTTTGGAGGTCAAAAGGCCTGCAATGTTGGGCCACCTCCTGTCCTAAGGGAAGTTCCAAACACCAATGGATGTACTTACCCCACTGGCTCCCAGCTGACAATGACTGGAACTCCTATTCCTGAGAAATCTTTAGAAACCCAAGAAAGGACGGGGCTGGGGTCGAATTAATCATAGGGTCCTTACATGAGGAAGGCAGAAGGGCCAGAGTGAGGGAGGAGACTTGACGATGAAGATAGGTTGGAGTGATGCACTTTGAAGATGGAGGAAGGCGCCACAAGCCAAGGGAAAGCAGGTGGCCGCTAGAAGCTGGAAAAGGCAAGGAAATGGATCCTCCCCTAGAGCCTCCAGAAGGAACACAGCCAGGCCGACACCTTGACTTTAGCCTCATTAAGACCCACTTTGGACTTCTGATCTCCAGGAATGTAAGATAATACATTAGTGTTGTTTAAGCTACTAAGTTTGTGGTAATTTGTTACAACAGGAGACTAATGCAATAATAAACAGGAGAACCTAAGGCACTTCCAAAAGGATAAGAAACCTACAGTTAGTTCGTGGGCACTCGGTACCCCAGCACTGCGGGGAGATGACTGGGAAGCCATAGGGTGCCCTCTGCCTTCCTGATACGCTTCACTGCAGACAGCCGGGGGCTCTGAACCAGCTGTCACAGATCGTGGCTTCCTTTAACAAACACTAATCAATAAAAAGGCTGGGTTCTTTCGGCCCACGGAGAATGCAGGCTGATCAGTGTATTATCCAGTAGGCAGACTTGAGCAGCTGTGACCTTGTGTTCTCCCATAACCTGTGGCCGCCCCCAACAAGTGTCCCTCCATGAGAGATCAGACTGGAAAGGGAAACCAGAAGAAAGAAAAATAAATCACCTCCACCCCCTACTCCAGGTTGCCGCCAAGAATTACTAAAGCTTCTTTTGGACATCTCTGGAAGGAAAGACGTAAGGCACCTCAAGGTTCCCTTCTTTTGTGAGCAGGTTTGCTTTCTGTCACTCTATTCTCTGTTTAAAGGTTTTCTAAGGACTTGTATAAGAGAGACTAGGAAACCCTCTCTCAACCAAAAAAGGAGAAAAACACGGGATTTCCCTATTGCCTGGCCTCCTAGAAGCACAAGCACTTGAAGACCATAATTTACTCTGTTCTTAAGACATTTCTGACACAAGACCCATCAGTCCCATTTTATGGTTTGGGACCCTGAATTACAGAGAGGGCAAGCACCGCGGACACAGTAACACCATAAGTCAGAGTGATTCACCAAAGCAGAAAGCGGCTCTCCTGACTCCTAGAGTGGCACTGCCCTGTGTTCTTGTGCTTAATTTTAGGCTCTGGCGAACCAGGTCAGTAGGGCGTGGCCTCCGGGTAGGTGGTCTCAGAGGAATGCAGAGATATAAAACCATTAAACCTGTCATCACAAGGCACGCTACTGACGCCCTAGTGGAAAGATTTTCCAGACCAGAGCTTTAAATTGCTCTGTGTATCTGGGTGTGTGTGTCTGTGTGTGTGTGTGAGAGAGAGAGAGTTTGGAAGGGAGTCAGGGAGGAGAGAGGGTGCTAACCAATGGCCTGGTCAAGGTATTTGCACTCTGCTTTGCATAAATAAACCCACAAGGAGCTTATATTTTTTTCTAGCATCAATACAAATCTTTTTCTCACTTGTCTCTCATTCATCTCCACTGCTCTTCCCTCCCCTTACCATTCTTCTGAGAGAGCCTGGAATCTAACTTTAGGGAGCAAAGCTAATAGATTCCCCAAAGTCACTGCCAGGGGATGGAAGTGGCTTATACGGAATAGCTGCTGAGCCTTCAGAACCACCAGTGCCCACGGCTCTGCGTGAATGCCAACAGCTCCACACACTGTCCGCCATCGCTACTGCCCTTTCACGCAGAGGGGGGTCTGCAGGGCCACCCTCATTTCTGGCCACCCACATTTTGGGACTCTCAAAGACTATAAAAGGATGCCTCCCTGTTTTCTTTGAGGTATAAAGAGAGGGGAATGGATTGATTTGGTTGCAAATGATATTGCAGGGTCTTAAGTATTTTAAAAATATAAGACTCCTAATGGGGTTGTCGTGTAAAAGTGGATGTAGAAATTAAGCTGACATTGTCAGGGAACTCCCTTAAGGGCCAAGAGTGGGCAGAGCTGCACTGTGGACCCTGCATCACATCAGGCAGAGGGCAGAAAACAGCAGCTGACAAAGGTAAATGCAAGGGCCCTCACAATCTGAATGGAGGAAGGCGACAAAACAACATCATGGGGGGCCAAAGATGCCAAGACAAGGTGAAAGGAGGGACTGACGGGACATGGCACTTGGAAGACTGGTTAATGTTTTTTAAAATCTGAGCTACCAGTGGACTCAGGCTTGGGTTTGGTTGACTATCCCTACACCTTATACTAGTCCTAAACTAAAAATGATCTATGCCCTGGAATGCCCTTCCTTTACACCATGTATCTGTGTACACACAGGCATAATAGATAAGACAGAGAAAATGGGTGTTTGTTATTGGTAAGAAGTGGGAAAGGAAGACTGGGACCGAGGGCAAAGGATCAGATGGAAGAGTACCCCCAAACCTCTTCATAAGGTTAAATTCTGAGAAGAAACTACTAAGAATCCAAAAATAATAAGGGCAGCCACCTAAAGGCAGACACATAAAAGATGTGTAGGTGAGGCAACTGTGAGCTTTCAGTTACGGGGCTACCTTCTACCCACCCTTCAGGTCTTTTTACACATGACAACTGGTGCTCCTGCAATCCCACAGCCAGTGCACTGCTACCATGGGTGACCCAAGAAAACTGCACATTACTCTACTATCCTCTAATTAGACTAAAGAATGTGTATCAACAAATGGAGAAATGGCCTGTGAGATACTGACAAAAGGAGAACCTCCCCCCGCCCCCCCAAGAATTTGGCAGTTTATACAGCTTTACACAGACAAAGACAGAGACACAGTTCTCCTGGTCAGGTTGCCAGCCACAGCAGAACCATACTTACATACTTAGAAATAAAAATACTGTAAGAGTCTGCAGCTACTTTCCAGGCTCCCTGTAAGAGCTTCTGATTACCAACTGGGTGTCTTAGATCCCTTGATAACAGAAAAAGAGGTAGCTTGGGAGCCAGATAGAAATATTCTAGGTCCTAGGACCTAGATCTACAAAACTATTTAATATTTCTTCATTGCAGTAAGATATGCATACTATAAAGTTACCAGTTTAAGTGTAAGCTCAGTGGCATTAGGTACATTCACACTGTTGTGCGACCATCACCACCACCCTAGAAGTGCAAAATTTTCAATTAGACTTTGTAAAGTGATGATCACAGCAAGGTGATTTCCCTAGAAAGGTTCTGCCTGGACTTCCTTCATGACATCTCTCTCAAATTGTAATACCCCTTAAAAAGGTGCCTCTGAGCTGAGAGAGAGCAGTAGCACGCGGCTCACGTGCTATACCAACTCTCCACTCCACTTTCTTTTCAGGCCCCACTGTCCCTACCACTTAGCAACGATTTCAGGGCCAATCCAAATCTGAACCAGCTTCATCAACTCCTCTAACGTTTCCAAAGTCTCCCTCCCCCAAACATACTTGACCCTTTCAGTTTCCCTAGGTAATCGCACATTTTAACACATAAGTGAAAAGGAACAACCACAAGGTTGAGGGGCAAAGGTTTTCAACCTTGGTGTGGCCAGGTTCCATAATGGAAAGGTTTCCAGAGAATGACCACACGGGGGAAAACTCCCTGGTCTGGAGGAAATAGGAAGCTCTAAGGAAATAACCAGAGAAAGACTGTTGGGGGAGGAGGAACTGAAGAGAGCACAGAGGGATGGAGGGGTGGGAAGGCCTACATGTTACTGATTCCCAGATCTTTATCTCTAGCCCTGACCTCTCCCCTGGAATGCCAGGCTCCTAGATGTAGCTCCTACCTGGCAATTCCACTCGGATGTTCAATAGGGACTTCAAACAGCACAGACAAAGCAGAACTCTTCCCTTGATCCACCTCACCTAAATCTGCTTCTCCCTTAATCTTTTCTAACTCAGTATGTGATAAAATCTGAAAGTCATCCTTGATATCCCTTTCCCTGACCTCCCACTTGCAGAAAGTCTTATTGACTCTACTTCAAACACATCCTAACCTGTCCGCTTTTCTCTATTTCTACTGCTTGTCCCAGTCTAAGCCATCATCTCTCACCTCTCTACAATGACCTCCTCCACTGAGCTCCCTTCTTCCATTCTACAACCTCTACACAATCCATTGTCATGTAAATCATGTTTGATAAGGGACTTCTATACAGAATACATAAATAATTCTTTCAATTCAACAACAAAAAGATAAGTAATTTAATTAAAAAGTGGGTAAATGCCAGGTGCAATGGCTCACACCTGTAATTCCAGCACTTTCGGAGGCTGAGGCAGGAGGATCACTTGAGGCCAGTAGTTTGAGACCAGCCTGGGCAACACAGCAAGACCCTGTCCCTACAAAAAATTTTTAAAAAATAAAAAAGTTAGCCACATGTGGTCACATGCACCTGTAGTCCTAGCTACTCGGGAGGCTGAGGCAGGAGGATTGCTTGAGCCCAGGAGTTTGAGGCTACAGTGAACTATAATTGCTCCATTGCACTCCAGCCTGGATGACAGAGTGAGACCCTGTCTCACACCAAAAAAAAAAGAAAAAAAAAAAGAAGTGGAAATTAAAAAAAAAATGGGCAAAGAATTTGAATAGACATTTATCCAAGTAAGATATATAAATGGCCAATAAGCACATAAAAATCAGCTACTGGGGTAGCAAATAAAAACTACAATGAGATACTACTTCACACCTATTAGGGTGGCTGTAATAAAAAAGGAGGACAATAACAAGTGCTGGCGATGTGGAGAATTTGGAACCTTTCACACTTTGCTGGTAGGAATATAAAATGGTACAATTGCTTTGAAAAAGTTTCACAGTTCCTTAAAAAGTTAAACATGGAGTTACCATATGACCCAGTAATTCCACTCCTAGGTACATACCCTAGAGAATTGAAAACATGTTGACACAAAAACTTGTACATAAATATTCATAGCAGCATTATTCATAATAGTCAAAAAGTGGAAACCACCCAAAATGTCTGTCAACTAGTCAATGCATAAACCAAATGTGGCATCTCCATACATTGGAATATTATTCATCCATAAAAGGAATGAAGTGGGAAGGAAATCCTGAAACATCCTACAACACAAATGACATGGATGACAAGGTTCTTGAGGACTTTATGCTAACATTAAACAAGCTAGTCACAGAAAGACAAATACTGTATGATTGCACATACACGAGGTACCTACGGTAGTCAAAGTCATAGAAGCAGAAAGTAAAATGGTGGGTGCCAGAGGCTGCAGGGAGGGGGAAATGGGGAGTTGTTTTTTAATGGGTATAGAGTTTTGATTTTGCAAGATGAAGAGTCCTAGAGATTGGTTCCACAACAATATGAAAGTACTTAACACTACTGAAATGTACACTTAAAAATGGTTAAGATTGGCCGGGCGCGGTGGCTCACGCCTGTAATCCTAGCACTCTGGGAGGCTGAGGCGGGTGGATCGCTCGAGGTCAGGAGTTCAAGACCAGCCTGAGCGAGACCCCGTCTCTACTAAAAATAGAAGTAAATTATCTGGACAACTAAAAGTATATATAGAAAAATTAGCCGGGCATGGTGGCGCATGCCTGTAGTCCCAGCTACTCGGGAGGCTGAGGCAGTAGGATTGCTTAAGCCCAGGAGTTTGAGGTTGCTGTGACCTAGGCTGACACCACGGTACTCACTCTACCCCGGGCAACACAGCGAGACTCTGTCTCAAAAAAAAAAAAAAAAAAAAATGGTTAAGATTGTACATTTTATGTGTATTTCACCACAATTTTTTTAAAAAAGGAAGTAATGATACATGATACGATAGGGATGACCTTGAAAACAGTATGCTAAGTGAGAGAAGCCAGGCACAAAAGCCTATACATTATATTCTTCCATTTATGTGAAATTTCAGAAGAGACAGACCTACAGAGACAGAAAGTAGGTTAGTGGCTGCCTAAGGCTGGGGGACTTGGTGAATGCGGAGTGACTGCTAATAGGTATGGGGTTTCTTTTGGGGGTAGTGAAATGTTCTAAAAGTGAAGGTAGTGATGGTTGCATAACACTGGGAATATATTAAAAACCACTGAACTTTAAATAGTTGAATTATATGGTATGTGAATTAGCTCAATAAAGCTGTTAAAAAATTACGGTAGGAAGACTGAAAAGGAACTCTGATTCTTTAAAAATACCATTGTTAGGTTCTGTGACCTAACAATATCTACAGCTGGCACTTGCATTCTTTTAATGAGCCGTGAAACATGAGGCTGTTGCTATGACAGAATAGGGGACAAGTGTTATTCACAAACAGGAATACAGCTAACTCAAACCAGAGGTTAGAAGGACCACAGGCTTGAAGGAAAAAAATAACCTAGCATCAAAGATATATTATAAAGTATTTCAAAAGCAGTTATAATAGGTCAAACACATTTCTAGAAAAACAACTAAAAACTTTCAATATAAAGGGCTTGCCAAAAGCCTTTAAGACCTTAGCATCATATAGTTTTTCTTACACCGAGGAGTCCTACATTGTTTAATCACTTTATAAATCTCTCTTGATTTTTTGACAAAAGAATTTGGAAAATCAAATGTGCATTTCAACTTGTTTCTCACCATTCTGTATTTGATCATGCTCTGGGGCATTAAAACAGACAGTATCTGCAAAGATGATTAAGAGTAGAACAGGCTCAGGCCTGTAATCCCAGTACTTTGGAGGTCAAGGTGGGAGGATCACTAGAGGTCAGGAGTTTGAGACCAGCCTGAACCACATAGTGAGACCCTGTCTCTACAAAAAAATAAAAATAAAAATAAAAATAATTTAGCTGGGTGTGGTGGCACAAGCCTGTAGTCGCAGCTACTTGGGACGCTGAGGCAGGAGGATCACTTGAGCCAGGAGTTCAAGGCTGCAGGAGTTCGAGTGTCACCAATACACTCTAGCCTGGGCAACAGAGTTAGAGCCTGTCTCAAAAAGAAAAAAGAAAAAAAGAAAAAAGAAAGAAAAAAAGAAAAGGAAAGGAAAAAAAGAGTAGAATAGACAGTACCATAAAAATGATGTTAAAGAGGGCAGTGTACAGCCTAAAAAAAGGAAGGAAATCCTATCACATTACAATGTGGATGAACCTTGAGGACATTACACTAAGTGAAATAAGGCAGTCACATAGAAAACAAACATTGTATGATTCCACTTATATGAGGTACTTAAGAGTAGTCAAAATCAGAGACAAAAGGTAGAATGACACTTGCCAGGGGAGGGCCTGCGGGGAAGGAATTAGAGAGTTAAGTTAATCTTCACTCTTGCAAGATGAAAAAGTTCTGGAGATCTGTGGTAAAACAATGTGCAAATAATTAACACTACAATACACTTAAAAAACGGTTAAATGGACCAGGCATGGTGGCTCATGCTTGTAATCCCAGCACTTTGGGAGGCTGAGGTGGGAAGATCGCTCAAGGACAGGAGTTCAAGATCAGCCTGAACAACACAACCAGACGCCCATTTCTATAAAACATTAAAAAAAAAATTAGCTGCACATGGTGGTGTGGGCCTGCAGTCCCAGCTACTAGGGAGGCTGAGGCAGAAGGATCGCTTGAGCCCAGGAGTCTGAGGCTGTGCAATGAGCTATGATAACACCACTGCATTCTAGCCAGGCAATAGAGCAAGATCCTGTCTCAAAACAAAACAAAACAAACAAAAAAAAGAAACCAATCCTGCATTCCATGCTCTGACTGTCTAAAAGGAGACTCAGATAAGGAGGCATACCAGGCTTGTATCGTTGAATGACTGACCCTATGTGCTAATCATTTTACTGTTCCCTCGGTGTTCACCACACCTTCTGCATGATTCTGTCCTGGCTCACTAATCTTATCTCCTGTTTTACATATATATATGTATATATAATAATTATATATATGCACACATATACACACACATAAGTATATATATGTTAACACACACACACACACAAATGTATTTAAGAAAATGTGTGTGCGCTCCTTTTTTAAGGTAAAGGATTCCTCTATCTTCCATGCCATTAAGGGATCACAGAGCTTCATCTCCTCCACTAAAAGACCTATTGGCTCCTAGGAAATCTCATCCAGTTTGAGACCTGGTAGTGACAGGGCAATGTCAAGGAAAGAATGTTAATGATTTTTCCACTAGCTGATCCCAAAAGCTTGGCGGAGGGGAGCTCAGTCCACTGAATATTTACATAGCACCTTGATTAAAAGAGCTCAAAGCAGTACTCTAAGTAGCTAAATTATAACTTCATTTTTGTCAGCTGTGTATTTTAAACAGAAAAGGCTCCTTTACCAACCTTCATTATCTGTTAAAAATAATCACAAGATAAATTTCATAGAAAGAAGATTAGAAGTAAAACTGTAAACGGTGATAATCTCTCGGTGATACTATAGGTAACTTTATTTTCTGTATCATTCAGAATTTCTAAAATAATTGTTATGGACTTCTTTTTATTTATTTATTTACTTATTATTTATTTATTTTTGAGACAGAGTCTCACTCTGTTGCCCAGGCTACAGTGCCAGGGCATCAGCCTAGCTCACAGCAACCTCAAACTCCTGGGCTCAAGCAATCCTCCTGCCTCAGCCTCCTGAGTAGCTGGGACTACAGGCATGCGCCACCATGCCCAGCTGATTTTTTCTATATATATTTTTCGTTGTCCATATAATTTCTTTCTATTTTTTTAGTAGAGATGGGGGTCTTGCTCTTGCTCAGGCTGGTCTCGAACTCCTGACCTCGAGTGATCCTCCTGCCTTGGCCTCCCAGAGTGCTAGGATTACAGGTGTGAGCCACCGCGCCCGGCCTGGACTTCTTTTTAATTAGAGAAAAATATACATAAGAAATTAAAAATGGGTCAAAAAAACTCAACCTCACTCATAATTTTAAAAATATAAATTAATTATTTAAATCTATCATATTGGCACAGTTACTATAAAGCCAGTATACCTAGTATAGGCAAAGGGACAGCAAACTAGGTGTCATACCTAGCTGATGGCAGTACAAATTGGTACCAGCTTTTTGGAGGGCAATTTGGCAATCTATTAAAATTTTAAATGCATATACTTTTGAACCCAATAATTCTACTCCAAGATTTTTGTTTTAGAGATATATTTGGATAAGGGTACAAAGATACATGTAGGAGAATGTTCAATAAGGAACTTGTTAATTAAATTGTCCTATATCCATACAGTGGAATACTCTGCAACTATTAACTCTATACGTTCTTACTAGACTTAGAATTTAAAAAGATACAAAACAGTGAATATACCACTTTTGTCTAAAATTTGAAAAGGATATAAATGCTTATTTGTGCTTGTGTATACAATTATAGCATTTGGAAGAATATTTCAAAACCTAATTAAGAAATACCTCTGAGAAGTGAGAAGACTGTGGTAGGTGAGGTCTTTTTATTTTTCTGATGCAATATCCTTTGATATTATTTGAATTGAAAATAGATTGAGCATGTATTTTTATTTTTAACAGTTTTATTGGGACATAATTCACTTAACACACAATTCACCCATTTAAAGTGTTTTTGTATATTTACACATTCAGTGGTTTTTAGTATAGTCAGAGTTGTGCAATCATACCCACAGCATGTATTTTTTAAAATAGAAAACATTTTTGAAAGATGCTCCAAAAGTGAACTTACTGGTAAGAATGTGTGAGAGAGGATCAGAATAAAGTTTGAATATTAAAGTAATAACACACATAAACAGAGAGGAAAAACCATATGAGAACAAAAAAAGATGGAGAGGCTAAGAGGAAAAAAACCAATTTTTAAAATGAATTTTAACTAGGAACATATTAGATCTGTCTCCGTTAAATAAATACATCTGGATTTTGTAACAAAAGATCAAGGTAAGATATTTGGGCATGATAAGAAAAAGAAACTCTCAATTTGATGGGACTGCAAATATACTATTTGGATAAACCAGATTCTGTGTAAATTTGCACATAGTTGGAAATGAATTCCATCTATGGAAGACACAGATAACAAGAGTTTAAAGAACCATGTTATTCTATAATTACTAGAAATATCCCCTGTCTTAAGAAGGTTCACAGAGAGGTATTTACTCTCAAGCAAAGAATACTTATTAAATATCTATAATGCTGATTTGGTTAAGAGTATCTGAAAATATAAGGAAAGGTAGATAGAGAGAAAAAGGCTCCTGGAACATACTGACAAACTTAACAAGCACAAACCATGCAGGAATATTCTGACTCTTTGGCTCAGAGTTTTGTATATGTTTTTAGAAGAAGGATGAGAAAACATACTTTTAAAAACAAATGTTTTATGAAAACGTTCAGCAAAACTCACATTTAATCCATTACTTAAAATAAAATTACCTTTTCTCTGAGAAATTTTCCACATTAAAATTGTCCTTGAGCACTACAGATCTTAGGAACATTTTGTAGAACATCATCTTATTTATTTATTTATTTTTTTTGAGACAGAGTCTCGCTGTGTTGCCCGGGCTAGAGTGAGTGCTGTGGCGTCAGCCTAGCTCACAGCAACCTCAAACTCCTGGGCTTAAGCGATCCTACTGCCTCAGCCTCCCGAGTAGCTGGGACTACAGGCATGCGCCACCATGCCCGGCTAATTTTTTCTACATATATATATTTTAGTTGGCCAGATAATTTCTTTCTATTTTTTAGTAGAGACGGGGTCTCACTCTTGCTGAGGCTGGTCTCGAACTCCTGACCTCAAGCAATCCACCCGCCTCGGCCTCCCAGAGTGCTAGGATTACAGGCGTGGGCCACCACGCCCAGCCTATTTTTCTTTTTTACATCTTTAAAAAGCACAGTTCAAAAGTTGTATAGTTGGAAGAGTTTCTGACACCAGGAAAAGCAAACTTTGCTGCTTATCCTGTAAAATCTATTAGCTTGGACAGTGCATGATCTTATTTACTTAATTAGGGCAGTTGGTGACTTTAGCAATTCCTCTAGTTCAACATCACTACAATAATGGAAATGTACATAAGATAGTCACGCCCATGCAAAATCTGTTTTTATTAAGGAGTAAATGTCAAATTAAAAATAAAGGTCATCAGTTTTTGAGTTAGGAAACTGCAAAGTAATGCTGGTGCAATAATTTATAACAATTAAAAAGTTAAGATCTGTGTGTCATCTGATAGCACAGGTCATCTTTAAAAGTATGTTAAGTGGTAACAGTTTTAAAATCTGTTGACTATCTGGTCAAAAATCACTCACCTTGTGGCTAATAATTGACGTAATACTTGGTACCAAATCAAGCAACAAGGAATTCTCAAGAACAAGCTATCCTTTAAAGTATTATAATATGGTGCGTTTATTTATTTCCAACATGTGCGTGTTTGCATGTGCATGTGTATACCACACCATTTTATTGAGAATTAATGAATTGCATATGCTGGAGACTGTAGCTAACAACATAATATCTATAAATGCTCTGATTGCCTACAACATCTTAGGAAAACATATGAAAATAGAAAATGTTACTATCCCTGGTAATATGCCATGTAGGACAATGATCAGACTATAATTCCTGTGTATTTGCTTAAAAGTAAAACTGTCTTATCAAAAAGGTTACCTAAGTCTTGTCCTGTGACCATGACAACAAATTAAAAATGGAACTGCTTACACCTCCAAAATATGCAAAATAGTAAATGAAAGGATGTCACTTTAATGACAGTTAAAACATCCGTCTCCATGAGCTAAATGTAGATACAGCTGGAAGCTAACCTTGGCATTCAAGCTGAGGTTACACTAGCAGGACTTCTATTGTCATCTAGACAGGTGGCAATAACCTTAGAAGGGGATGTCTGAGCCTCCAAAGTCTTCTTTTAGATCTTACATCAAGCTACAATGAACCCTGGCTTCAAATGAAATTTTGAATGCCAGAAAGAAAAAGTTAAGAGTTAACTGCTGGTTGTTTTTTATTTCTTAGATAATAAAATATTTTAAAAAGCAAGGATAGCTCAATTTAGATTACAAGAAGGCACTCTGATGAAAAGCAAATGTGTTCCTAAATGTATTTTGAAGTAGATGGTTAGAAAGCTAATATAGAGTTTGTGGGCTAAATATATCATTTCTTTTAGAGGCAGAACATATTGTTGGGAGAAAAAATCCTCTATCATAGGACTTATGGCATATAGTAACTAAAATGTTTTTCCATTCGTTGAATTTTCAATGTTGGGGAATATTATTATTCAGTAGACCCAAGAGAAGTCCTAAATTGGAAAAGCAGCTGAGTCCAAGGTCATCTCTCTTGTTTCCAAATATATCTTGAAACAAATGCAAGAAGGGCACTTTGCTGAGTGTTATCTGGACATATATAGTTTCAATCAAATTCTTCAAGAAGTGTCAGAATAAAAGTTGAACATTTGTTTGACACTGCCAAGTCACTAGCAAGTGGGTCTCTTCAAGGGCTGAGGCTCTCCTTAGCAACTTGGCAATTATTACAATAAAAAGTTCTTTTTCCTTCTCTCAAGAAAAAAAATCAGGCACAGTGAAAGACTAGCTTTGAATTTTTTCTCACATTTTTTTAAATATAGGAAATCATATAAACTTATAAAAATGTCTCCCAATAAAAATATAACTTTTAAATATTGTTTCTCAGCTAAATTCCTCAGAATTATCAAATCTTTTTCACAAATCTGAAAATGTTACATGTAACAAAAAAGTGATGGTATAGATTATACAGAGGTATAAACTGAATCAAAGAATAAAATGTTCCAACTCTTTGAATTAGTGTGAAAAATATCCCCCAAAATACAATGAAACAAATAACTGGTTTACTGCCTATACTGCTCTTCTCTGTCACACAAAAAATAAACCAAACTTAGTCTATCATAGCAGTCTTCCATGAGATGATCATTTGTCATTCTCTACAAAGTAGTGACTCTCTCTCTCATTTCATCAGTGGTCCAAAGGGCTATTTAGAATAAGTCCAATTATTATATACAAACAGACGATGATTCACAATCACACCAACTCAAAAACTTTTAGCAATTTTGTCTCCCGACTCCTTTACTCCCTCCAGCCTGGCCTGGGTTGTACCCCAGGGCATTCCCCTCTCGGGGCTTCCTCTTCTCCAAGAGCTCTTGCTCCCTCTCTGAGCCAATTTCTACTCAGGCTTCCATAAGAGGTTTAACTTGAATATTTCTTCCTCTAGCCTGCTCTAATCGCCCCAACCTAATGTGTTTTTTCCCCTTTGAATTCCATTAGGATTATTAACTCTACCGCCCATTTGGCCTTTATTGCATTCCAGAAAACTGAATTGAAACTTTTAGAGACGCTAGACCCCAAAAAGATTACGGTGCTACTCCACATGATATATAATGAAAAGAAACAAAAACTAAGCCATAAAATGAGTATAAGGAAGTCTAATAGAGTTCTGCTTTTTCTAATGGAAACTTCTTTGATTTTTAAAATATTATATCAAATACTTTCAGAAAATTTGGGGTGCATCTGCTTGCCTACTGGCTAACCTAGCACTTACATAAACTGCTTTAATTGCTGGTTACATTTCTCATGTTGATATCTGGACTTTAAACTCCTTGAAAGTGCCAGCTCTGCCTTCTCCTGCTCCATGTTTGCTACAGAGCTGAATGCAGGAGAGGGAGGCAGTGAATCCTTGCTGGTTTTACTCTTGTTCTCTCATGCTCTTCCATTCACCTACCCATATCTTACCCATCCTTCCACACCCAGATCAATTGCCAACTCTTTGATGAAGCCTCCTTGACTCTTCTTTGACCTTCTAGTCTTCCCTAGATCTCTGACTAAATTTCTATGGCACCATAAAATTTAGCACTTGGTTATTAGTTTTTGATATGTTTACTGCTGTTTAATGTATTGCTAGTCCTGTTAACAACAGGGGCCTTATCTTACACTTTCAACTATACCTTTCATATAGTTTGAGTGTCCAGCACATTAAGAGCACAAAATCTTGGCACACAGTAGGAACTCCTTCCCCTCCCCCACACACCTGTGTAACTTACTGGGCCATACTAGACTTCTTGTCATTTCCTTAACATGCCACAACCTTAAATGCCTTTATGTCTTCATCTTCCCCTGGCCTACCAAAATCTTAACTCATCCTTACAAATCCAGCTCAAGTCCCACCTTTTCCATTAATCTTTCCTCAATCCCCCTGTCAGAATTATTTGCTTCTTCCTCTGAGCTCACTGTTCTTTGTATACATAGCACTTATTTATTTTTGTGGTACAATATTTGAGTCTTAGACTGTGAAGTCTTTAAGAGCAAAAACCAGGTCATGTTCATTTTATATTTTAGCACTTAGCACAGTGTCAGCCACACAGAAAATAATATTTGCATATAAAGAAATAAATGGATTTCCAATTTCACTCTCTAATTAATTATTAGCTTGCTAATTTCTTTGATTTAGAAAGAAATTGCCTCTTACCAAGAAGATGAAGCCTGGAGAAAAAAAAAAAAAAGAAATTGCCCCTGGGCATTTTCATAGAGAAAAGCAAGAAATGTCTATAAAACTGTTTAAAAGATTCTGGATTTAATTAAATTAAATAAATTTTATAGTTTTACTTAATATTTTTTTTTGTATTTCAACCTTTAGGTTTCATTGCAGCATTGTTTATAAAGTAAAAAGCTGGACTCAATCTAAATATCCAGCAATAAGAGATATGCATGATTTTAACACTTTCACAAAATGTGATTTAAATTATCACCTGTAAAGCTTTAGTTTGCTCTGTATATAAAACTATTACTCATTTCTTTCATGCATTTACTTGACATTCACTTTCAGTATAATTCTATCATCTGGTTGGTAGAACTTACTTTTAATCACTTAGTAAAGTTTGTTCTTCAGGCATAGCAAGCAAACACATTTTTTAAAAAGGTACTATAAGTTTATAATAAGCACTAAAAATAATTTCACATCTTATTATAAATGAACATCCACCTGTTTGTGTATATACAACTGGTACATACATGAGTCATACCACAATATGGCATAGCAGTTATGAACACAGGTTTTGGATCCTGGCTGTGCCACAATCATTAGCTGTGTAATATGATGGAAGTCTCTCTGTGCTTCAGTTTCCTCATCTATAAAGTGGGGTTATTTAATAGTAGCTACCTCATAGGGATATTGTGAGAGCTATGTTAGTTCAGATACATAAAGCACTTAGGACTTCCTAGAACAACAGGAGTGCTCAGTAATGGGTTAGTTGCTTGAACCATCAACATCATCATCATCATGATTACAGGGCTTCAGGGAAGAAAATTTGTTAAATTCTGCTTTGCAGAACTAATGTTTACAAAAAGTCCTTTCTCTGTAAGTTTGCTTTGCTTTCAGAACCAAGAACTAATCAGGCTGTGCTCTAACAACGGAATAGGCTCCCTCACGAGGAGTGAACTGCATTGTGGGTACACCACTGAGGCTGGAAAGTGATGTGCTACAAGCCCTACAGAACTGATTGCTGCACCATAGAGACGTTGAAAGAGATCCCTCACAGGTCCCAATCTAATAAATGATTACATGAATCATTCTGAGCTTCCTTTCAAGCTCCAAAATTCTATGACTATTTACCAGGTTATCATATGTAGAGTTAAGAATATGACTGGCCAGGAACCTGCTATTAATATTACACTCTGAACTGATATGGAAACTTATACTTCCATTGAAAAAAAGAAATCTTTATTTTCTTTCTGTGCTGTGAATAGTGAATTTCCATAGCAGTAAACCAAGTTTGGTGACTCAAGCTTCTCAGCAATTCTAGAAAGGAAGTTGTGAAATTATCAGTGTTTGCCAAGAAAGTACTTCCAGTTTGCCAAAAGAGGGAGCATGGGAGCAAAGAGCATATTTTTGTCCAAGTGTCTAAAAAAAATACTTAGATTTTGTATTTTACTTTCTAGTTTCTTTTTCAAGGATAGGGCAGGACTACATAATAGTTACAGTAAACTTTTCTCTTTTTAAGATTATGTTAAGACAGTAGGGTCAAAGATCAAAATTACACAGATAGACTGGACGCGGTGGCTCACACCTGTAATCCTAGCACTCTGGGAGGCTGAGGTGGGAGGATCGCTTAAACTCAGGAGTCAGAGACCAAGCTGAGCAAGAGCAAGACCCCATCTTTACAAAATAAAGAAAAATTAGCCGGGCCTGATGGTATGTGCCTGTAGTTCCAGCTACTTGGGAGGCTGAGGCAGGAGCCCGGGAGTTTGACGTTGCAGTGAACTATGATGATGGCACTGCATCTACACAGGGCGACAGCCAGACTCTGTCTCAAAACAAAAAAAAAAAGAAAAAAAAAAACACAGATAACTTTTAATGATCTCTTTCTATCCTCTCCAGACAAAACACTCACCTCATGCCTGGCTGCCACACACCAAGCAGCTCTAATTAAATTGTTCTCATTAAAAGGAAGGGGAGTGGGAGCTAAGCCAGTATGAGTACAGAAATAATTGCATATTTATGGATAATGGCTGTAAATTCTCTGCTGGCTATAATGGATTGTCTAAAAAAGAAGGATTTGTTGAACATATAATCTACTTTTCACCTCACTACAACAATGAAGTTACTGATATAACCAAGTTTAAGGAAAGTTAATCATCAGGGTGCTATCTTACCCACTCCCCCTAGGGCTAAACAGTCCTTCATGCCAAGGAAGAGGAATGATGTAGCACCTAGAACCCTTTGTAAAAACAAGTCCTTTACTCACACTCATTAGTCACTATCTAAGATGTATGCCTATATAAGACAAGGTTTCTATCAGACACACATCTGCATACAAAGTCATTTTTCAATACAAATTTTGACTTTGCCTTTGTAAAGGCAGCTTCGGCAAGTTACCCATTTATGCATATTTTCAAATTCAATTCAGAAGAATACTGCAAATTTACACATATTTAGTATGAGCAACACACTCAGCCTCTTATTTTATTCAAATTACCAAAAAGTATTCTGTACCATATTAGCTTAAAAACATAAGAAACATACTTGAAAAATACAGAGCTTGGTCTGGGCGCGGTGGCTCACGCCTGTAATCCTAGCACTCTGGGAGGCTGAGGCAGGAGGATCATTTGAGCTCAGGAGTTCGAGACCAGCCTGAGCAAGAGCGAGACCCTGTCTCTATTAAAAATATAAAGAAATTAGCTGGACAACTAAAAATATATAGAAAAAATTAGCTGGGCATGGTGGCGCATACCTGTAGTCCCAGCTACTTGGGAGGCTGAGGCAGTAGGATCGCTTGAGCCCAGGAGTTTGAGGTTGCTGTGAGCTAGGCTGACACCACGGCACTCTAGCCCGGGCAACAGAGTGAGACTCTGTCTCAAAAAAACAAAAAAAGAAAAAAAAAAGAAAAATACAGAGGTTAAAATTTTCCAAAAAAATTTATAAATGTCATATATACTAATTATTATACTAATAAATAATACATTTATATTTATTTGATAGTTTAATGAAATGGCTTCTATTATTATTCATGTCTGCTGAATTAAAGCAAAATGATAGAAAGCATTAATCTAAAGAAAAAGGTAGGTATTCTGTAATTTCTGGTTTGATCTCTGTATGTCTCAGAACAATGTTCTAAGACCCTTCTGGTATGTTCTCAAGACCTGGAAAATACATAGTCTTGGATTCACTTGTTAATAGATTTATAACAGAAAATACACTGTCCTATTATAAGATTCTTCTTAAAGGACAACCTTTAAAGTTGGATTGTTTCCTGAACAAATAAAGAAACAAGATAAGCAGTGGCTTTTTGAAATTTATAATTTGTACAGTCAGTCCCATGCAACAGCTGGCAACACCAAGTCCTAGAAGAAGGAAATCTGTGAACACAGAGACCAATTTCACAGACTACATTTTTCTCCTTTATTTGGGCCATCACATGAAAGACGAATTATTTTTCAAAATGATTAAGTACTCTCATCAATTAGCCAGCTAGAGTATAAATCCTGAAGGAAAAATGTAATAAGCTCTTCTTCTGTAACTGCCAGCTGCCAAAAACTGTCAGAGTTGGTCAAAGTTTTTAATGTTCCAATCAAATCACAAAATGAGTGGAAAGTCACTGCACAAAACCCATTAAACTACATTACTAAATGTCCAATGTTACATAAAAACTATAAATAACTTTGTACTTTTAGGGGTTTTTTTCAATTTGCTTTCCTTGAAGTAATAATGATGTTCTGCTTCAGTTAATACAGTAATTTTGGAGCTTCCTTTGTATTTAATCCACATATTCTTTCTGTATGGAATAAAGACTGCAAGCAACAGTTAAATCAGTAGAATTATAAGCATTCCTTGGCATATCTGTTATTAACAATTCAAAAAATTTAGAGAAGCACCAAAGATAGTGGAGGGCTAAAAAAAAAAAAAAAAAGATTGATCACCAAGCTTAATAATATTGTGAGCTGACTTTCCTTTGGGGAAATAAAATGCTGTTTCTGAAAAGCGCATCTAGTCTTTTTCAAATATTTGCAAAGGAATTCATATTCTGGTTAAAGGAGTATCACCTACTACTGGCTTAAAAATAACAACCCAGTAGCCAACACTGCACAAATATATCTACCTCAATGTCCAAAAATACTGAATTAACAAGGGTTTGTTTCTACATACTGAAACAAAGTTTTTTCTTTTAGTGTATAGTCAATCTACTGGTTGATCTAAAGGCACAAATGAGAATGCTGGTAGCTGATACTTGCCCAAATAAAAGGATAAAATAAGCAGAGGATCAGATTCAAATCACTTGCTAACACTGAAATTCTCTCTTTTTTTTTTTAAATTTTAAAGACGTTTCTTTCTCCACTTTCCTGGTAAGTCCACTTCTTCCTTGGTCTGATGGATTCCATCTCTTCTTGCTATATAGCTGCTAGAATTACCAATAATCTCTAGCCAGTGAGGTTCTTTGATCACAAAAAACTTTATAAAACAAGTTTTCAAACAAAAATTAACAGTACAACACACATGGGATCAAAGAGATCCAAGTTCCCATATTTTGCACAGGGTAGAAACAATTTTCTTCTTTCAAAGAATTTTTTTTATGATAACTAAAAAGAACTAGCCTAAGATTGACATGCTAACAATTTGAAATCTGAGTTTTCAAACATAAAGACAAGATATTTTGAATAATACACTGAAACTAAAATTAAGCAAAGCATGGTATATAAATTTAGCATATTTAAGGAAAAACAATGAACTTTTCAGGTACCATGTCAAAATGAAGGAGAGATTGGAAGCACTCTGAACTCCTGAATTTCATTTGGAATTTTGTGCTAATTTTTTAGTATATGATAACATCTATTTTCTATGATAATTTTTTATATTTAAAATTACAGTCCCCAAGACTATCATATTATTCAATCTATAATAAATTTTTGGTAAAAATAAGCAATAATCCTTCAATTTAATACAATACTAGAATATAGATACTTACTTATTTTATTTATTTATTTATTTTTTGAGACAGAGTCTCACTCTGTTTCCCAGGCTAGAATGCTGTGGTGTCAGCCTAGCTCACAGCAACCTGAAACTCCTGGGCTCAAGCAATCCTCCTGCCTCAGCCTCCTGAGTAACTGGGACCTCAGGCATGCGTCACCATGCCCAGCTAATTTTTTCTGTATTTTTCTATATTTTTAGTTGTCCATAAAATTTCTTTCTATTTTTTAGTAGAGACGGGGTCTCGCTCTTGGTCAGGCTGGTCTCGAACTCCTGAGCTCAAATGATCCTCCCACCTCAGCATCCCAGAGTGCTAGGATTATAGGCGTGAGCCACTGCACCCAGCCAATACTTACTTTAAAAGAATAAATTTTGACACAAAACAACTATACAAATTTTAAATAAACAGCCATGATATATGTACCAAGTTTTATTTGCCTTTAAATTATACAAATAGAACAAATATGTTATTCAAAATATTAAATTTTTTTACATTTTACAGAAGAAAAAGAAACTGAAGTGAAACTGTAGGAATTGCTGAACTTCATATAAATGTTTCTTCAAAACAAGAGATATTAGTTCCTAAAAGATTCCTCTAAAGTTAAAAAAAGATTAAGAAAAACATTAAGCCATTGGGTTATTACATTTTTAAAAAACTACATGTTTCTTAATGGACATATGTTTACATTTACAGATAGTAACTTAGCCTCCTGTCTCATAAAACTCAGAAGACACCACTGATGTCTAAACTAAGCAAAACAATGAAAGCCTCTTTTTCATATGAAAAAAATTTAAGATCTAAATCTACCTTAACATTATTTTCCAAGAAACCTTAATAAAGAATAGCTAATCTGAAAGCAAAATGTTGTAGAAATCACTTTCAAGAAAAGAAATACATAATGGGATCATGCTTATAGCTAGTAGCATCAGCTAAAATTCTAAACAATGACATACGAATTCAGAGTATCAGCCGGTCCTCTCCTCCCTCCTGAATTACCTGACCAATGGAAGTTTGGCTTTGTTGTTTCAGAAAGCACTGTTTCTTACACTCCATCAACTGTTCAAAATCACGCCACATTTTTGCTTGTTTCATATTTGGACCATGACTTTCTCGTACAGCTTTTTGTTTTTCCCGAAGCGTCTACCATAAAAAAATTAAGAATGATTAAATCTCAGTTACAGGGATTTACTTCTATTGCTAGAGTCAGAGGAATATAGTATATTTTACACAGTTGATGGATAATAGTTAAATAAACCAGATTCTCCTATAATGTATCAAAACTAAGATTATAAAAGTTAATTAAATTTAAGGTAGATGTAGAACAGCCTGAAGTTAAAGGGCAGAGAAAAATATGAAGGAAAGGAGGGAAAAAGATAAAGGGAATCAGAAAAGTAGAACAGTATCATGGTGTAGAACAAAGAATGCAGATTTTGGAAGTCAGAACTCAAGTTTTTGCTGTATTTTTTTTTTAATTTTGAGACAGGGTCTTGCTCTGTTGCCTGGGCTAGAGTGCGTTGGCATAATCATAGCTCACTGCAACCTCAAACCCCTGGGCTCAAGCAAGCGATCCTCCTGCCTCAGCCTCCCAAGTAGCTGGGACTACAGGTGCACACCACCATGTCCAGTTAATTTTTTTATTTTTTGTAGAGACAAGATCCTGCTATTGTTGCCCAGGCTGGTCTCAAACTCCTGGCCCCAAGTAATCCTCCCGCCTCAGCTTCCCAAATTGCTAGGATTACAGGCGGCAGCCACTGCACCCGGCTGTGCCTTTATTTCTATAAAACTAAATTACTAAAAAAGGGTCTTCATCTTTGAAAGGAATTAACCATTCCCCCTGTAAAACCTTCTGAAAAGAATGACAATGTCATAACCACGTGCAGTACGGAAAATATAAATTAGTTAGACACATTTAAAAAAATAAGTAATAATTCTTACCTTTCCAAGGTTTTCTTGCTCAGCAATATTTTTGGTATACTGTTCCCTAGGGAGTCAACATAATGATTTACTTTCAATTTACTTCAATTGATTTGATCATACAACTAAATTATAAATCAACATACCTATCTAAATATATCAGGCAATATAGTTTTGGTTACTGGAGTCAGAATGAAACCCATTATCAAATACTTTGTCTTTCCCTATCTGTCAGTTCTTCTAGTAAATAGTAATTTAAGAAAAAAAAGAAGCCAAAACATTGCATAGGGAATTAAGAGAATTAAAATGTTAAGTACTATTTCTGGTTAATCTACCCTTAAAACAATGGCAACACATTTGCTCAAATTATACTTTGTTTTTGAAGACGTTTGCAGAAAGGGGAAAGGATAAATTTTTTTTAAAAAAACATTAAATAACATCTAACCTTGCAATTCCTTTTAGGAAGTCATTCTATAGAAAAATGCCTATAACTTAAATAAACATAAAAGCAAAGACTATTTACTTCATCAATGCTTATAACAGTGAAAATGTGCAAACAAACCAAATGTCTACAGATGGGGAAATGTTTAAGTAAATTATGGTATATCCATTCAAAGGAATAATATAGAGTTGTACAAAAAGTGAGGTAAATCTATAAATACTGAAGTGAAAGAATTCTAGATAAATTATTAAGAGAAAAACTACATATGTAGTTTAATCTTATTTTTGTATACACATATACATGTATATACACACATATGAAAATTTCCCATGCACTGGGTAACACACACATGTATACATACGCAGATGTGTTAGCCAATGCATGGGGAAAGAATATGGCATCATGTACAACAAAGTATTAACAGTAGATGTTTTTGAGGCATGACAATATGGACAGCATCCAATCTCTGTGCACACTACTTCATAATGGTTACTTTTGTTTTAATAAGTATTTCTTTCGTAAGCCAAAAAACAAAGCAAAACAAAAATTTTACTGTAGAAATAAAAATACAAATAATATTGTATTTTATCTTTAAATAAAATTATAACTATATTTTAATACTATACAAGACAAAAAGTGAGGTTTAGAGTCAGTGACATGGTAAGGACAAAGAGTGAAGAATGAGGACAAAGAAACAAATGACAAAGAAGGTAAGAGAGACTTTAGACCTTATATTTGGGTGGAAATAGACTGTGTGTGTTTTTCTGTATAAAGCTACATTTTAGCATTTAAGAAGAAATCAAACAATACAAAATTGGGAATCTAAGAAATCATAAACCACAAAAGAGAAAGTATAGCTGCCTGAGTGAAAGAAGATTAGGAAATTATACAGAACAGGGGCGTAAAGGATTAGAATAGAGAAAATGGCAATCAAAAGTATCCGAAGTCCTTACAGAGCTGAAGTGAGGGTAGAATCTGTGCACAGGAATGAGAGTGAAGGGGAATAAACATAATCCTGATGAACCTTCGTTTTGCCTTTAAAATTTATGAGACACTAAGTCAAACTGCTTGCCTTTCCAGTTCTCCAGGGAAAAACACCTAGGAGGATGTAAATGATATTTTACTCAAGAAGAATATATGGTTATAGCTCAGATAGCTTTCAATAATTCATTTATTAACCCATGCCTGAGAAAAGTCCAAATTGTTTTAGAATTTCCATTTATGTAAAAATTTCTCAAGAAATCAACAGGCTCAGTATATTATATATACTAAAACCTAATTTTGTGGGGGAAGGTGGGGCAAAAATAAATAAAAATAAAAACCTCTAATTTTTATTTATTCAACAAATTTATTCAAGGTATAATTATAAAGCACCCATTATGTGCCCCCCAGGAACTCATGCTACATAATCTCCAAAGAACTGCTGCATACGTTATATTGAACTTGATCTTATATGTATTGTTCTCCTTATTCTATAGATGAGGAAGTGACTTGCCCGAAACTAGGAATTGGAAAAACCAGGTTAGAACAAAGTTTTTAGTCCCTTTCTGGTACTTTGAACTAAACATGATGCCTCTTAAAATAAAATTAAAGTTTCTAGACAATCTTTCAAAACCAAACTAATTTCTTATACCTTTGGACTTACCAGGAAGTACCATAAATGTTGAAAATGGAATAACAATATTTTAAGCATGTATCAGTGACTTTAGAATGTAATCAATTTCATTTTATTCATAATATTCTTATCATGTACTACTATAACCATGACACAATATGTTTCTACAGGAAAACTATGGAATGATAAAGATTTATAATGATTTTTAAAATTTTAAAGAATATCTGGCTAGAGGCTGGGCGTGGTGGCTTACGCCTGTAATCCTAGCACTCTGGGAGGCTGAGGCAGGAGGATCGCTGGAGGTCAGGAGTTAGAGACCCCATCTCTACTAAAAAATAGAAAGAAATTAGCTGGACAACTAAAAATATATAGAAAAAATTAGCTGGGCATGGTGGCACATGCCGGTAGTCCCAGCCACTCGGGAGGCTGAGGCAGAAGGATTGCTTGAGCTCAGGAGTTTGGGGTTGCTGTGAGCTAGGCTGACACCATGGCACTCTAGCCCGGGCAACAGAGTGAGACTCTGTCTCAAAAAAAAAAAAAGAATATCTGGCTAGAAAACAGATCAGAAAATCAATAGTTTAGTTGTAATTATTTCCTTTACTATGCATACTGAAGACTCTGGAAGAAATGGAACTTAATATCTGAAGCTTTTTTAAATTTCTTTCTTTCTTTCTTTCTTTCTTTTTTTTTTTTTTTTGATACAGGGTCCCTCTGTTGCCTGGACTACAGTGCAGTGGTGTCATCATAGTTTACTGCAACCTCAAACCCCCCGGTCTCAAGTGATCCTCTGCCTCAGCCTGCCAAGTAGCTGGGACTATAGGCCCGAACCACCCTGCCCAGCCACTTATTTATTTATTTATTTATTTATGGCCAATTTTTAACATATTTTTGTTGTTCAGGCTGGTCTCAGACTCCTGGCCTCAAGTGATCCTTCCAAAGTGTTGGGATTAAAGGCATGAGCCATCACACCCAGCCCAAACTTTTTATTTTTCAAGAAAAAAATTAACTTTTCTCATTTCTTAGCATTGACTACACAGAATGATATGAGCAGAGTTTATATTCAATGAAAGAATATGAATAAGTACATTTTTAGTTTAATATGTTAGAGTATTAGAAAAAACACTGTTCTATTTATAGAATATTTTCAGTCGGGCTTGCATTCTAGTGCATTACATTAAAAAAATTCACATTCTGCAAGACACTCTATTTCTTTTTTTTAATTCTTTTTCTTTTTTTTAACTTTTTTTTGAGACAGCATCTCACTCTGTTGCCCAGGCTAGAGTGCCGTGGTGTCAGCCTAGCTCACAGCAACCTCAAACTCCTGGGCTCAAGCAATTCTTCTGCCTCAGCCTCCCGAGTAGCTGGGACTACAGACATGCGCCATCATGCCCGGCTAATTTTTTCTATATATTTTTAGTTGTCCAGCTAATTTCTTTCTATTTTTTTAGTAGAGATGGGGGTCTCACTCTTGCTCAGGCTGGTCTCGAACTCCTGAGCTCAAACAATCCTCCCGCCTCGGCCTCCCAGAGTGCTAGGATTACAGGCATGAGCCACCGCACCCAGCCAAGACACTCTATTTCTTAGATTTCTTTTGTAACATAAATGTATATGCCACTCAAAGTCTCATCTGCAATCTAAAATAAATGTGAATTCTACATTTTTTCTGAGTTTTTACTGGATGGTAAAAAGCATAACATTTGAATTGTGATGAGAGAAAAGGAAGCTTGTCTTTGTTCAATTACTGCATTTTATCACAGCTAGCAATATAAATGCTTTGGGTTTTTTTTTTCCTTTCTTTTTTTTTTGAGACAAGGTCTCGCTCAGCTGCCAGGGCTGGAATGCAGTGGTGTCATCATAGCTCACTACAACCTCAGACTCCTGGGTTCAAGCAATCCTCCTGCTTCAGCCTCCTGAGTAGCTGGGACTTGAGGTACACGGTACTGTGCCCAGCTAATTTTTCTATTTTTTCGTAGCAATGGAGTCTCGCTATGTTGCTCAGGTTGGTCTCGAACTCCTTGCTTCAAGCGACCCTCCCACCTCAGCCTCCCAAAGTGCCAGGATTACAGGCATGAGCCTGGCCTATAAATGTATTTTTTAAGGCCGGATTTGATTTACTACATTATGCCACAAGCTAAAATTAAAAAAAAAAAATCACCACACACAGACCAAGCATTATTTATACACCCTTCTCATTTTGAACACTACAATCACACAGTTCTAGCTAAAATGCAGTCATTACAGTGTACAATTAACAGGCAGATTACTAGAGTTCAGGCCACGTGGGACTTTAAAAAGGGACCAACTCTTAATGCTTATAACAAAGTAACTATGAAACTATATGTATTCCCAGGGGTGGAGGGAATGAGGAGTTATTGCTTAACGGTTACAAGAGTTTCTGTTTGTGGTGATGAAAAAGTTTTGTAAATATATAGTAGTTATGGTTGTATACTGTAAATGTATTCAGTGCCACTGAGTTGTACACTTAAAAATGGTTAAAGTGACAAATTTTATATACATATTTGATCACCATGAAAAAAGCAAGCAAGTAAGAATTAAAACTGTAAGTATTCCTACTTAGCACAGCTGGAATATCTAGAAGATGTTTAATAAGATTTAGTCCAAATAATATCTTAGTGTCTGCTTACTTAAATACTCTAAATAATTCTATCTTATTTATAAGATTTCTGTAGGTAAAAACATTAAGTAACTCAATATAAAAACAATGAAATTACTTGCCTAATTGCCTTTCTTTTTTCTTGCTGATCAGAAGAGACATATACCTTCATCTCATCAGTAGCACGACGAAGTTGAACTTCTAGGTTCTGAATGGAAAGACTTAAGTTTTAGCAAAGTCTTTGATACAGAAAAATCTCAGAAAAATTTTTGATCCACTGTGTCTTACCTTAATCATACAATTTATATAATGGTATCTACTTTCTTCTTGAAGACATTCTTCACGAAGTCCTCTAACTTCCTACAATATATAATTTTAAATGAATAACATTATTGAAAGATCAAGACAGATGCAGAGAGAATGACCTTAAATGTACAACATCAGAGTCATTTCCTTTTCTGCAATTTTAACCTTGTTTTACTCTGGCAGATAAGTTACAATCTTTTCCAGAGAATACTCATATTACCCTAAAACCTGCAGATTTAGTTATCTATTTATTAGGTACCTATTGTGTGTCCAGCACTATCCTAAGTGTTGGGGACATAACAGTGAACAGACAGGTTTCTGTTCTCATTCAAGTAAACAGATATAAACATAAATAGACATAAACACATAATGAAGGTTATTTTAGATGGGCATAATTGCAATGAAGAAAATTCAGCAGTAGAATGTGATAGAGAGACTGGGTGGGCCAGGTTGGGGAAGAGAGTGGGGAAACATGAGATATGGTGATCAGGGAAGAACTCAAAGAGGTGGTGGCATTTAGCCTGAGACATGAATGATGAAAAAGAGAAGGGAAGGCAGTTAGGGGCAGGGTGTCCCAGGCAGAGGGAAGAATATGTGCAAACGCCTGGAAGTGAAAACGAGCTGGGTCTGTTTGAAGTTCAGGAAGAAGGTCAGTATGGCTGCAGCTCCATGGACGAGGAGTGGAACACATGAATATGAAGTTAATGAGGCAGGTGCGGCCTTTAGACCATAAGTTGGAGGTTAGATTTTTATTTTAAGTGCAATGGGAAGACAGTAGAGAGTGGCCTAAATTTTGAACAGGTTTCTCTGGCTGCTCTATGGAGAATAAACTTAGGAGGGCAAGAGTAGAAGCAGGAGAGCAAGGAGAAGGTTACTATGGAAGTCTAGGCAAGAGATGACAGGACTTGGACTTCGGCAGTAGTGATACAGATGGAAAATTCAGTGTGTATACATTAAGTTTCAAGAAATAAGGATCTCTGGAGCTTAGGAGACAGGCTCAGGAGATGGTAATAAAGATTTAGGAATCTTTTGACACTGGTGTAGTGAAAATGTATATACACAGGCTGCTTTTGCTAACTTTTTTTTTTTTTTTTTTGAGACAGGGTCTCACTGTTTTGCCCTGGCTAGAGTACAGTGGTGTGATCAGAGCTCACTGCAACCTCAAACTTTTGGGCTCAGTGATGCTCCTGCCTCAGATTCCCAAGCAGCTGGGACTACAGGCGTGCACCACCATGCCTGGCTAATTTTTTTATTTTTTGTAAAGACGGGGTCTTGTTCTTGATTAGGCTGGTCTCAAACTCCTGACCTCAAGTGATCCTCCCACCTTGGTCTCCCAGAGTGCTAGGATTACAGGCGTGAGCCACCACACCCAACCTGCTAAATTGTTAAAATAAAAACTTCCTTCTTACCTGTTCTAATTTGGACCGATTGCTTTCGAGGCCTGCTGCACAGCTATCATACTGGGATTTCTTTTCATCACACTCCTGGGTTAATTCCTAGCATGAAAAGGGCAAATGACAGAATAAGTGAAAAACAAAGGCCTAAAGTGTGGCTCTGAAACAATGCATGCCCTTGTCAGACTTGTAACTTAACTCTAAGCTTCTTGGCATACTTAAGAGTTATTTATACAACAATCAGACATTTGAGAATTATGACAGATGAAGGTGCTGATAATAATAATAGCTACCATGTATTGAGCTATGTGCCAGCCTCTTTGTTAGGAGCTGGGGATACAGCAGTAAACAAAACAGCCAAAAATTCTTCCCCTCAAGTAACGTTCAGATAGGTAAACAGGCTACTGAGAGCTATTACGGGCAAATGCAAGGTGTTATAGGAACACACAGGACTCTCATGAACATAACCCAGGCTTGGGGATCACTGGGGACAACTTCCTGGAGAAACTGATATCTAAGCTAAGCATGAAGGATTAGTAAGAATAAGAATAGTTAGGGGAAAGGTGAACAAAGGAAGAGAGTGGGAACACTATGTAAAAAGGATTGGAAGCTAGAAAGAACAAGAACCATTAAGGAACTTACAAGTAGTTTATTATGCTGCAGTATGTCTGGGAAGTGGTGAGAGAGGCAGCTGAAGACTCAGGCAGAGGCCTGATCTGAACAACTCATAAACCATACCAAGATGTTTGAACTATACCCTTGACAATAACTAAATCTCACAACAGCCCTTGGAAGGAGCTACTAATGACCCCATATAATGCTTTGAGAAAGTTCAGGGAGGCCAAGTACCTTGTCAAAGAGGATTCTACTGGAAAAGAGCAGAGTCAGAGTTTGAGTCCAGGCCGTTTAAGTACTAACATACTAACTTCTAATGTAATGTTTTAAATGAGATAATCTGAAAATCTGCTACAAACAGCTAGAAATGCTAAACGTACAGTTACGCACCACACAGTGACATTTTGGTCAATGACAGACTGCATATATGACGGTGATCCCGTAAGATTAAAATAGAGCTGAAAAATTCCTATCATCTAGTGACATCACAGGCATCATAATGTCATAGCACAACACATAATTCATGTGCTGGTCGTGATGGTATAAACAAACCAACGGTGTTGCTGGTTATATAAATGTACAGCACATACAATTATGTATAGTACATAATACTTGATAATGATAATAAACAACTATGCTACATTTATATACTTACTATACTATACTTTTTATTGTTATTTTAGGGTGTACTGCTTCCAATTGTATTAAAAAAATTAACTGTAAAACAGCCTCTGGCAGGTTCTTCAGGAGGTATTCCAGAAGAAGGCACTGTTATCACAGGAGCTAACATCTTTGTGTGTGTTATTGCCCCTGAAGACCTTCCAGTGGGACAAGGTGTGGAAGTGGAAGCCAGTGATATTGATGATCCTGATCTCATATAGGCCTAGGCTAATGTGTGTGTTTATGTCTTAGTTTTTAATAAAAAAGTTTAAAAAGTAAAAATAAAAAAAATGTTTAATAGCAAAAAGCTTATAGAATAAGGATATAGAGAAAAAATATTTTTGTACAGCTATACAATGTGTTTATGTTTTAAGCTAAGTGTTATTACAAAAGAGTCAAAAAGTTAAAAAACTTAAAATGTTTATAAAGTAAAAAAATTACCATAAGCTATAGTAATTATTGAAGAAAAAATTTTAATAAATTTAGTGTAGTCTAAGTGTACAGTGTTTATAAAGTCTATAATAGTGTACAGTAATGTCCTAGGCCTTCACATTCACTCACCACTCACTCACTGACTCACCCAGAGCAATCTGCAGTCCTGCAAGCTCCATTCATGGTAAGTGCCCTATACAGGTGCACCATACAAATACTTAATATTGTGTTATAATTGCCTATAGTATTCAGTACAGTGACTTGGTATACAGGTTTGTAACCTAAGAACAATAGGCCTTACCATATAGCCTAGGTGAGTAGTAGGCTATACCATCTAGGTTTGTATAAATACACTCTATGCTGTTTGCACAATGATGAAATCACCTAATGACGCATGTCTCAGAACATATCCCGTCATTAAATGATGCATGACTGTATCTATAAATGATTGGTAAGGTAGAGCAAACATCCTTTTAAATCCAGAGCTAAACTGAACTCTCAAGGAAATAAGAGAAATTACCAGGACCAAAACCAAAGGATGCCTGTAATGTCACTAGGTGGCTACTGTTGATGAAAGGAGTTGAAAGTGGTCAGTCTTGGTAACAAAGTGATTTTAACGTCCAGGCAGAGCAGATGAAAAGCCTTAGCCTGTGCAGAGTAGGAAGTTAGAACTGAGGATCTCGCAGTAAATCCAAGCTCTTTTCAACTTGGGAATTTGTGAGGAATGGGTTAATACCAGCCTGAGAATCACCTTGGTTGCACACAGCAGTTTCCCTGGAAACAGGAGAGTTGACAGAGATGAGTAATGTGTGTGCTGTCTTTGTTGTGTGAGACTGCATCTAGGTTGGGGTGACTAGTGTAACATAAAAGATTTCTGGGAAAAAGGGGCCACGGCTTTTATGTATCAAAGTGATCTTCAGACACCCAAGGCTCTCAAGGGTGACAGTCATGCACCCTAAGTGGGAGAAGGGGCAGCAGAGGCTATGTACTTAGGTAGCTGCTGGGCCTCTCAGTGACGCGAAGATGCTATAGTTGATAAAAGCCATTTTTGGCCTGGAGTCTGTTGGCCAAATTGATCAGTATGCAGCTGTACTACTGCAGAGGTAAATGGAAAAAAGAGGCCTATTGTCAGGCAAGTTTGGAGCTTGAATTTACCCTACCTACATGGTCTAGAAACTCCAAGCTAAGACAGTAACTTAACATTAGCTCCAAGCTTGTGATAGTTCTAAAATATCTGGCAGAACAACTGCAAAACCACTCTGGAGGGAAATATCCTCTATACTAACTGTCAAGATTCAAGAGACAAAACCCTATTGATATAAAAGCAATCGCGGTTTTAGCATTGTGGACATTTGCCATTTGATATTGGAATATATTCTTAAATAAATGTGGTAACATTATGTATCATTTTAATGCAAATTTCTCGCTTTTTGTTTTTTTGCTAATGACTTATTACTTGCTGTTTATTTTATATTTATTTTATTCTTTTCTGTCTTTTTTTTTTTTTTGAGACAGAGTTTTGCTCTGTCGCCCAGGCTAGAGTGCTGTGGCGTCACCCTAGCTCACAGCAACCTCAAACTCTTGGGCTCAAGTGATCCTACTGCCTCAGCCTCCCCAGTAGCTGGGACTACAGGCACGCACCCCCACGCCTGGCTAATTTTTTCTATTTTTAGTTGTCCAGCTAATTTTTTTTCTAATTTTAGTAGAGATGGGATCTCGCTCTTGCTCAGACTGGTCTTGAACTCCTGAGTTCAAGCAACCCTCCGCCTTGGCCTCCTAGAGTGCTAGGATTACAGGCATGAGCCACCATGCCTGGTCAATGTATTTTATATTTATTTTAGACTGATGTTAGACAAAAAGCGAATTCGAGCAATTTTGTTATTTGAGTTCAAAATGGGTCGTGAAGCAGCAGGGACATTCACAACAACAACAACGGAGTTGGCCCCGGAACTGCTAATGAACATACGGTGCAGTGGTGGTGCAAGAAGTAGTGCAAAGGGGACGACAGCCTTGAAGATGAGGATTGCCGTGGCCAGCCATCAGAAGTTGACAATGACCAATTGAGAGCAATCATCGAAGCTGATCCTCTTACAACTACAGGAGAAACTGCCGAAGAACTCAATGTCAACCATTCTACGGTCATTTGGCATTTGAAGCAAATTGGAAAAGTGAAAAAGCTCAATAAGTGGGTACCTCATGAACTGATCAAAAATAAAAAAAAAAACCTGCCATTTTGAAGTGTCATGGTTTCTTCTTGTATGCAACAATGAACCATTTCTCGATCAGATTGTGACATACAATGAAAAGTGGATTTTGTGTGACAACCGGCAACAACCAGCTAGCTCAGTGGTCGGACCAAGAAGAAGCTCCAAAGCACTTTCCCCAAAGCCAAACTTGAACCAAAAAAAGGTCATGGTCACTGTTTGGTGGTCTGCTGCCGGTCTGATCCACTACAGCTTTCTGAATCCATCAAAATCATTACATCTGAGAAGTATGCTAAACAAATCGACGAGATACACGGAAAACCGCAACATCTGCAGCTGGCATTGGTCAACAGAAAGGGCCCAATTCTTCTCCACAGCAATGCCCGACAGTGTGTTGCACAACCAACACTTCAAAAGTTGAACGAATTGGGCTACGAAGTTTTGCCTCATCCACCAACCAACTACTACTTCTTCAAGCATCTTGCCAAATTTTGCAGGGAACGTGCTTCCACAACCAGCAGGATTATGGAAAATGCTGTCCAAGAGTTTGTCGAATCCTGAAGTATGGATTTTTACACTGCAGGAATAAATAAACTTATTTCTCATTGGCAAAAATGTGTTGATTATAATGGTTCCTATTTTATTAATAAAGATATGTTTGAGTCTAGTTATAATGATTTAAAATTCATGGTCCAGGCTGGGTGAGATGGCTTATGCCTGTAATCCTAGCACTCTGGGAGACTGAGGTGGGAGGATTGCTTGAGGTAAGGAGTTTGAGACCAGCCTGAACAAGAGTGAGATCCCGTCTCTACTAATAATAGAAAAATTAGCCGGGTGTGGTGGCATTAGCCTGTAATCCCAGCCACTCGGGAGGCTGAGGGGGGAGAATGGCCCAGGAGTTTGAGGTTGCTGTGAGGTTGGCTGACACCATGGCACTCTAGCCTAGGTCCGTCTCAAAAAAAAAAAAATCAAAATCGCAGTTACTTTTGCACCAACCTAATACAAAGCATATAAGGAAACAATCCATTAGGAATAAGAATCAGAAGATCTAAACAGCAGCAGGACTATACCTCAAGGAACTCTGGATACTAGAAATAAGCCTAACAAGTATGCATAGAATAATAAAAACTATAAAGAAGGAACTAAAAAGAAGAGAAAAAGACACAGTGAGAAAAAACAGAAATGAAAAAGTCACTGAAATTAAAAATTAAGTAGATGGAATAAACAAATGATTAGATACCACTGAGGAGATAAAATAATGAACAAGAAAATAGAGCTGAAGAAATTACCCAAAATTCAACAAAAAGAGACAAAAAGATGAAAATATGAAAGTGAGGTTAAGCAATAGGGAACAGAATAAATACATCTAATATATATCTAATAGGAGTAGATGGAAAACAGACTAGAAAAAATGGGGGAGGGAATATATTATGTAGAATTTTCCCAGAATTAATGGAAGACACAAAACACAAATTCTAGCACACAGTAAATAAAACTAAATCTACACTTAGATCACAGTAATGAAATTTGGACAACACCAAAGAAAAGGTAAAAAATATTAAAACCAATTGTAAGGAAGATATTACCAAAAAAGAAATGATAATTAAACTAATAGCAGAGCTTTCAACACAGCAGGAGAAAGCAGTGAAAATATTTTTTCCAACTAAACCATTATTTAAGAAGGAAATAAAAAGATGGTTTACTTATTGTTAACAATTCTTTACTGAGAAAACTATTTTTAGAAACCACACAAAACAAGAAAATTGAATTTCAGGAAAAAAGGAAACTGAATCCAGAATTAAGAAGTTAAAATAAAAGCACCAATGGTGAGAATTGCTAAATATATCAGTAAATCTAAACAGGAAATGATTATACAAAATAGTAATCAAAATAGCAACAGCCACCATGACAACTACTTTTAGAGATGCAGAAATAATGAAATTAAATGCCAGAGGATAACATATATGTAAGGCAGGAGAGTTAAATTATTCTAAGGTCCCTGTATTGTTGGGGAGATGCTGATTAACTTCAGACTTTAGGAATAAATTAGACTTAGGAATATATTAATATATGTGTGAAACCTTAAGAGTAAATCATATCAGAATAGAAGTAGAAGATAGAAAAGGAAAAAAAAGAAGAGAAAGCAAACAGGACTAGTACAATGGATGGTAAAAAAGAAAATAAGCAAAGAAAAAGCACAGTAAATAGTATGTACAAAATAGAAAAAAAAATCCAAATGTATCAATAAGCAGAGTAGACGAAACTCACCAATTAAAAGACAGATTCTAAAACTAGATGTAAGAAACCACACCCACACAAAGTCCCGCTGTATGCTTTTTATGAGACATATACAAGATAAAAGTAAGTACATAGAAAGTTGAAAGTAAACAGAAACAAAAAGATATACCAAGCAATACTAATCATAAGAAAGTTGGCATACCCACTGTAAGAGTACACAAAATAAGACTCCTAGGCAAAAAGCACTGTATACTAGGAATAAAGAAAATTAAAAAAAAAAAGATAAAACATATAAATTCACCAAAAAGCATTTTTTTTTTGAAACCAGAAAGATTTTTTTTTTCTTTTGATGTGGTAAAATACACACAACAAAATTTATCATTTTAACCATTTTTAAGTTTACAATTCAGTGGCATTAAGCACATTCACAAGGTTGGGCAACCATCACCACCATCCATCCACGGAACGCTTTTTATCTGAAAAGTTTTACTGAAACTTTCTACCCACTGACAACTCCCCATTCATTAGGTTTAGAACAACACATTTAACAAGGCTGGTCTGATGAACACATGAAGAACCCTGTATTCAACAACTAGAAAATACACATTCCTTTCAAGATCAAATCACTAACAATATTAGGTTGGCCTCAGATCTCCCCACAGCTACATTTAACTCTAGAAGACTGTGGAGCTATACTTAAAAAAATCCTCAAGGAAAGAATGCACGATCTGACAGTCAAGCTGTCATTGAAATATTTAGGCATTAAACTGTAGAATATTTAAGAACTCATCAGAGAACATTGTTTTTGTGAGCCTTTTTTTGAGGACTCGACTAGAGAACAAATTACAGACAATCCAAAGAGAAGTGAGATAAAGGGCAGTTGAATGGGGTGGTAATGAGCACTGGACCTAATAATTACAGGTCTAGTGCTGAAAACAAAAGTGGGAAATAGTGTAATAGAATAGAATGTAAATGTTATACACCCTCACAGGTAGAAATGATACAACAAAGCCTGCAAGAAGGAGAAGAGAAAAAGAAGGTGGTATGTAGAATAAGTAAGCTGGTTTCCTCATTTTTTTAATTGCTAGAGGTGGGTGGGGAGAACATCAAAGAATATCATTTAAAGGTAACAAATCAAGTCATAGTATAAGCATATCCAAAGTATAAAGGCAAACACTAAGAAAGACAATACTATCAACTAAAATCAGGTGCTAGAGGAGAGGGAAGGGAGGGAGAAGGAAAAAGAAATACACAAATTTTCACTCTAACCTAGGTGATAGAGTGAGACTCTGTCTCAAAAACACAGAAGAAACAATAACAACAACCCCCCCCCAAAAAAACCCCCCAACTAATTTCATCACTTCTCACAGTGGGAATTAACAGAATAGATACTATAGAAAAAAATGGATGATTAATGACAGAGTTACAATGGCTAGAACAAAACCACATGTCAGAACACATACACGCATGCATGAGGAAGGAGAAGAAGATGGAGAAGATTTCTTACAGGCTTTAAAATCAAAAGCCAAACATAAAATGATACCACTAAAACCAAATATGTCTACATATTAATAAATATAAACAGGCTATACTTATCTACTAAAATAAGCCTTTCGATGATGTCACATTGCAAAACCCAATTCAAGAGACACACACGAGACAAAATAATTTTTTTTAAAGTGGAAAATATAAGATGGGCAAAAAAATGTACAACAGGAACATGTAAATAAAAGAAGCAGATATTTTGATCTCAGTATCAATCAGGGTTGATTCCAGCTGCACCCTGCCCACCCCAGTTCCCCAAAAGCCAAAAAGCCTTTGTTAGAAAGTGAAGCAAAGATGTGGAGAACAAATTTAAGGTAGCTACTAAATAATTATCTGTTCATTAATTCCCAGAAAACTTCCGGAGGATACAGAAGGAACTATTAATAGTCATTATTTCTAGGGAATGTGCTGGGGATGCAGAAAGAGGAAGAATTTCTCCTCTTTCTCTTAAAACAATTCTGTACAGTTTGAATTCTTGCCAAGAGCATGGTTTTCTATTATAAGAAAAAGTAATCAATAAATAAGAAATATTTCAGTGAAACTAATAATTATCAGATTGCATACTCTAAAATATAAGTATTTTAGTTTTTTATATTTTAGCAATTATATAACTATTCCGTTTAATTACATATAATTTATAGAACCACTAAGAAAATAAATATGAAACTTTTCAAGATGCTATTCTAATTCCAGATGATTATAAAAGATTTAGATAAATCTAAATTATACATCTTGAGTTGTGATGCTCTAATTTTCAAACAGCTGTTAAAATTCAGATTTAGAAAAACATGCCTATACAATAGAAAGGAAATATACTAACACTTCACTATAAAATTTCCTAAATATTTGAAGGTTACCCACTAAAGTAAGAAGTGTAAAGTATTTTTAAATACTTCTGCTCTTTAAAAATGTGATAATGCATTTTGGTAGTTTCAAGTGTTAAATACAGTTAAACAAATTAAAAAATAAGTAGTATTTAAAATAGGGAACTGCTAACGTCAAATGGTAGAGGCTACCTAATTTGGATTTGTGGAAGGCATTTACCTTTTGACAGTTTATCTTTAAAACAGTGGTTAGTATTAGCTTCCAAGTAATAATATTTCATCACTTCTCATAAGCTATCATAGTTTGCCCCACACTACGCCTCCCAGCAAAGCAAATTCATTAATCTAAAGTTAACTTGTCACCACTCGTGGGCAGACTTTGAGCTTTTACCTGGCCACAGAAGAATGTGACTTCATATTTATAGCTCTGACATGAGTATGATTTAAAGGAAACATCTTATCTGGTTATACTTGAGATTTCAGCTTAAACTGCTGTTTCTCCTTCTCTCTCCTCTCAATAATATACAACCAAATAAATAGCATAAATTAAACAAAAACATTTGTAGGTCATATTATTACTCTCTTTTGCAGAATTAGATCAATATAATAATAATGATAATAATGTTTCTATAATAACCCAAATAAAATATTCAGGATTCTAACTAGTACATTTGAACAAGATAGAATACTAAAAGTATCACAAAATCAAATGCACTTACTTGACATTTCTGACGCAACTGTCGTAGTTCTTTTAGAACTGGAGCTAGAGCTGACTTCTTATCAGATACCAGTGAATTCAGTTTTTTTACCTGTCATTTAAACAAAAAACATTAACGCCTACAAAAAGAATTCAAAAGAATAAAAATACTACATGCATAAAGATATTTACTGCAGTGTTAAATATAAGAGTAAAAAACTATAAATTAGCTGGGTGTGGTGGTGTGCATCTGTAGTCCCAGTTACTTCAAAGGGCGAGGTGGGAGGATTACTTGAGCCCAGGAGTTTGAGGTCAGGCTAGACAACAGAGTGAGATCCCTGTCTCAAAACAAAACCAAAACCAAAACCAACTATAAATTACTTCAGTGCCAAACAATAGGGAAGTCATTTAGTAAATCTTGATTCCTCAGCAAGATGCAATACCATACCATTTAACCATTCAAAATGTCAATTATCAAGACTAAAACATTAGGGGAAAATATTTATAGGCAAACATTGAATGAAGAAATTACAAAGTTGCCTGTATACAACTATAATCATGTTGTGTTATGTTAATATAAAAATAGATAATTATGTAAGTTATAAAAATACACATAAATATGAATGGAGTGATATTCAAAATATTAATACTTAATAGTCCAAATGGCATAAATAGCAACCAATCAGAATGGACATCTGTCAAAGAGATGAATAGGGTCTTAGAGGCCTTTTCTGTAATATATGCTAATCTTTTTAGGAGTTAGACTGTGGTGAGATCTAGAGAGTTCTGGGGAAATGGCCAATATGGATAAGACAGTGGAGGGGGATACTCTGAGGGTCTGAGGCAGCAACTATATACTAACAAGTAAAGAAAGATTTCAATATTTTAATGCCTGGTGAAAATGTACGAGTGCACTCTGGCTGAACAGTAGCTGTGAATATGGAAAGATACTAAGGACATACACAAAAATGAAATAATTTTATTAGAGTGGTATGATTTGGGAAAACTTATTTTTTATCATAAATATTTCTTCAATATTATATAACTTTTATATATTAAAAAATACAAATGCATAAACTATTAGAAGTTGACAACAACCTTACTAGAAGGGAAAAATTCAAAAGAGACTGATAAAGACAGATGAAAGAATATAAAGTAAATGATGTACAGAAATGAAAATTTGAATGTTGCACTGAAAATAAGACAAACACACAAACCACTTGTCTTCTAGTTACACAATAAAAGAAAACTTTTAAAAAATGTGTAATCACGGGCTGGGTGCAGTGGCTCATGCCTGTAATCCTAGCACTCTGGGAGGCCGAGGCAGGAGGATCACTTAAGGTCAGGGGATTGAGACCAGCCTGAGCAAGAGTGAGACCCTGTCTCTACGAAAAAATAGAAAGAAATTAACCGGACAACTAAAAATGTATAGAAAAAATTAGCCAGACGTGGTGGCGCATGCCTATAGCCCCAGCTACTCAGGAGGCTGAGGCAGGAGGATCGCTTGAACCCAGGAGTCTGAGGTTGCTGTGAGCTAGGCTGATGCCACGGCACTCTAGCCCGGGCAACAGAGTGAGACTCTGTCTCAAAAAAATAAAATAAAATAAAATAAAATAAAATAAAATAAAATAAAATAAAATAAAATAAAAATGTGTAATCACCATTTCAGACATGTCATCCAGTGTTCGTCCTTTCATTTCATCAACTTCACTCTTCAGTGCAGACACTCTTTCTAGCTCTTCTTGGGTGTAACTATATCCAGATATACCCTTTTTCTCCTCAGTAGTTTGCTATAAGTAAAGAATAAAAAGCTCACAAAATGTGCATCAAAATCTTGCTGGTTTCCATAAGAAGTATATAAATTTCATATACAGCAAAAGAGTTGTAAATAAAATAAATTAGTTTAGAAATCTAAAGAACAATCTTCATTGATTTCAATTATTAGTTCATTCAGTTACACGTCTTTATGTTATAAACCTATGCTAAATTTTACTATGGTATTTCCAGATGCATAAGAAATATTTCTAATTTTAAACTTTTTTCCTCCTTTTTCATTTTTAACATTTTTTTTGACTGGCCAGGAAACAAACCTGAGCCTCCCACATGAAAGAACCTAATGAACTAATTTTAGACTTTATAATGATGCCAAGTACTTAATACAGAACCTAAAACATAGGACACACTCAATAAATATTTGGTAAATGAATAAATTCTCAAGTGATCATTGTACTTGCATTTGCACTCATCCAATATTTATTATATACTTAAATGTGCCAAGCACAACTCTAGGCACCAGGTATACACCATGGAACAAAACAGGAAAAAAAAAATCCCTTCTCTCAAAGAGCTTGTAGGAGTAAAGTCTAGTGGGAGTAAATAAGCAATATGTAAATAAATAAATAAGTTAAATACATATAGTGTGAGATGAGAATGGATGGAGCTGGATTCTTAAATCACAAGGTGGTTACAGAAGGTGAGCCTGAGAAGACGACATCTGAGCAAAGCCCTGAAGGAAGTGAGGGAGTGTGTCATACAGATGCCCAGGGCATCAGCAAGTTCAAAAACCATTACCTGTCTGGCCTGTTCAAGAAACAGCAGGGAAGCCAGTGAGGCTGAAAATGCAGTGAGAATGAGGTGGGGTGAGGGAGAGATCATGTAAGGCTCAGCTGGTTTGCTGGGATACTCTCAGTGTACATCTGTTGTCTTTTGTGCTCTCAAAAGTATCCTTGTCTAGATGATAATTTTTTTTTTTTTTTTGAGACAGAGTCTCACTCTGTTGCCCGGGCTAGAGTGCCATGGCATCAGCCTAGCTCACAGCAACCTCAAACTCCTGGGCTTAAGTGATCCTACTGCCTTACCCTCCCGAGTAGCTGGGACTACAGGCATGCACCACCATGCCCAGCTAATTTTTTCTATATGTATTTTTAGTTGTCCAGATAATTTCTTTCTATTTTTAGTAGAGATGGGGTCTCACTCTTGCTCAGGCTGGTCTCGAACTCCTTACCTTGAGCGATCCTCCTGCCTCGGCCTCCCAGAGTGCTAGGATTAAAGGCGTGAGCCACCGTGCCCGGCCTAGATGATAAATTTTATCATTACCTTATTTTTAGCTCAATGAAAGAGCTTTGTTTTATTTTAAATGAGATATGGAGCTCTTCTAGGGTTCACAGTAGAGGAATTTTTAAATGATCACTTTCACATCTGTGCTGACATTCAACTATAGAGGGCCAAAAGTAGGAGGAGGAAAGCCAACTGGAAGACCATCCTAATAATTCAACTTAGAGATGATAGCATGAATCAGGTGTTGGGGAGAGAGGTAACAAGGAGTGGTTCTGCACATAATTTGAAGGTAAATTCATTAAGATATTGTGACCGATTAGATGTAGGGATGTTAGGGAGAGGGAGAGCTAAAGAAATCCAAGGTTTCTGACCAGAGGGACTTCCATTTGTTGAGATGAAGAAGACTGGAGAAAACCAGGTTTGAGGAGGAGGTGAAGATTAGAAGTTTAGTTCTGGAAGTGTTAAAAGTTTGAAATGTTTATTAGGTATCCAAGTGGAGAGGTCAAGACATTATATGTACAAGACGGGAGTCAGGGAAGAAATCTATCTTGGAAATATAAATCAGTGAGTTGTCACCATATAGAGGATCTTTAAAGCTATGAAGATAAGATCACCAATGTAGCCTGGGTAGAGAAGTGATCCAACATTTAGACCTTGAAGAAATGAGAAGAAATCAGCAATGGAGTAGGAACACAAGTGTTAGTTTGGAAGAAACACCAGGAGAGTACAGTGTCCTAGAAGACAAAAAAAATTTTTTACAGGGAAGAGGGAGTGATCAACTATGTCAAATGCTGCTAATAGGTCCAGTAAGAAAAAGACTAACAATTGGGATGGGTGTGGTGGCTCACACCTATAATCCTAGCACTTTGGGAGGCTGAGACGGGAGGATCACCTGAGGCCAGGAGTTTGAGACCAGGCTGGGCAACAGTGAGACCGCCGTCTCTACAAAAAATAAAAAAAATTAGCCGCGCATGGTATTGTGTGCCTGTAGTCCCAGCTACTTGGGAAGCTGAGGCAGGAGAACTGCTTGATTCCAGGAGTTGGAGGCTGCAGTGAGCTATGATGATGCCACTGCACTCCAGCCCGGGTGACACAGCAAGACCCTGTTGCAGAAAAAAGAAAAAGGACTAAGAATTAATCATTGGATTTAGCAATGTGAAAGTACTGGTGACCTGGAAAAGATAAATATCAGTGGAATGGTAGGTGTGAAAATCTTACTGGAGAGAGTCCACAAGAAAATGGAGGAAACATAAGGAGAGAAAGACAAAAAAGGCTTTCAATAAACCCTCATTTCCCATGGCTGAAGGGCAGAGGGCCCTGAAAATCAGGCACAGGGCTTAATTGTAAGACTGGCAAAACTTCAGAGGAAGCTGAATTCTTAGTCTAGGCAAATATGCTATGCCAAAGTTAGGGCCCTGATAGGGAAGAAAAAGGATGCTGAGTCTTGACCAGGGGTGTCTGGGAACCCCCACTAAGAACCTTGAGCTCCCAGGTTGTCCTGTATCCTCTGGGCAGTGGCAAATGGCTTAGCTTCAGGGGCCTGGAAGAAGTAAGACAGCAAGGTCAGGGAGGTTTAGGGAAGACACATGTGAATGGACCTATGGGAGTATGCACTAAGTGTGAAGATCTTTCTATCACGTGGCCACTAGAAGAGGCACTGAACCAATAAAGTGGAAAGGATGATATGGCCAGGAGATGTCAGCCAGCCTGTCACTGGCCACTCAGTGCTTGTAATGGGCTCATGAACAGAATGGCTATGTTGGTAGAGATGGTGGTTATATGTCAGCCAAAAAGCATGGGCTCTCTCTCACCAAGGCTCATCTAGCTACTACCAATGTCAAATTTCTGACCTGCCAGCAAGAGAGACTAATCCTCAGCTCTGGGTATAGAATCATCCCTCAAGAAAACCAACCCCCTACTTCATGGCAATTCAATAACATCAGACTCTTTCTGCCCATCCTGACTGGGACTGACCCATATTCTGGGTATGGGTTTGCCTTTCTTGTCCATTGTGCTTTAGCCAGCACCACTATCCAAGGTCTCAGAGTGTCTGTCTACTGATTTGGAACCCCACATATTACCTCAGGCCAAGGGACCCACTTTATGGCAAAGGAGATATGACCATAGAATTCATTTTACCACATACCACACCATCAGGAAAGCTGATGGCCTGATAGAATAGTGGAACAGCCTTTTGAAGGTATAGCTAAGGTCCCAGCTTGGAACTAATGGCCTGTGAAAATGGGTTCTATTCTTTAGGATAGGGTATATACCTTAAACCAATACCCATTTTATGGTGCTGTGTTCCCAGCAGAATGTATGGGTCTTGGAACCACGAGATGAAAGTATAAGCGTTACCACTCACCATGATCACCACCGATCCACTTAGGGAATTATGCTTCCCTTCTAGACAACTTTAGGCTCTGTGGGTGTTTATGTTCTGGTTCACAGAGTGGGCATGCTTCCATCAGAAGACACATTAAGAGGGCCTCTAAATTTAATGGTGTGACTACCATCTGGTCACTTGGGTTCCTTATGCCAACAGACCAGAAGGCAAAGAGAAGAGTCATACTGGTAGGAAATCATAAGGTTATATAGATGCTACTATATAATGGGAGAAGAAATAAATATATTTAGCACTCAGATGATCCATCAGGGCATATGTTGGTACTCCCATGCCCAGTTTTAACTGTAAATAGGCAAGTATAGCAACCACAGCCTGATAAGGGCGTGGTTACTACAGTCTCACATCTCTCAAGGATGAGGAACTGGGTCATCCCACCAGTAAGTCATCTAGACAAGAGGAGGTACTAGCTGAAGGCAGGGGAAATCTAGAATAGATAGCACACAAAAGAGACACTAACTATCAGTTATGTCCTTGGGACAAAATATGGCAATGAGTTTCAATTTGTCCCATTAATCTTTCTCCTATAAGTTTTCCTAGAAATTGTGACCAATCAGAATCCTGTAGAAGCTATACCTGGATAGAGTAAATTTAATGTGAGAAACTAGCAGATCTTAGCAGTGCAAGGGCTGGACGGTAGTGGATGTAGCTGGTGCCCTACTTGGATCTCATCAGAATGAAGCCAACTCCAATTGAGACCATACCCCTGCTTGGCTTTTTTATGTTGCTCATGTATTTCCCTCACTTCCCTCCTTCTGAAGGCACTCCCTCAATACATCATTTGCACAAAGAATTCCCTTCTCAGGCTGTGCTTCTAGGGAACCCAACTTAAGAAAAAAATATAAAGCAAAAACTGATGGAACTAAAAAGAGAAATAAACAAAGCAATAAACAAAAAAAAATCCCAGTTAGAGATTTCAGCATGCTTTTCTCAATAACCAATGGAACAAGCAGACAAAAAATCAATAGAGATATGGAAGATTTGAATATCATGGTTAACACACTTGACTGAATTGATATACATGGAACATTATTCCAAACAACTGCAGAATATACATTCTTTTCAACTGCACAAGGAACAATTATTAAAACAGACCATATGCTGGGCCATAGTGCAAGATTACAAATTTCAAAGGACTAAAATCACAGAGTATTTACTTTCGTCACAATAGGAATACGTTGGACATCCATAACAGAAAGGTAATTAGAAAATCTTCCAATGTTTGATTTTAAGCCATAACCAACAGGTCAAAGAAATCACAATGGAAATTAGAAAATATTTGAAGTGAATAATAATGCAGTTACTACTATCAGTTTTAAAGTTAGTGTGGTAAAATCCAAGTTTGATTCACAGTAAATTTTCAATCTTAAGTTCCCTAGAAGCAAACAATATTTATCAGCATGAGACAGAAAAGTTCATACTGCCTGCTATTATAAAAGGAACCACAACTGGTTAAAATTTCATTTACCTCTACCAGATTACTGCTAGCTGGTAAACCAGCATCCTGATGAAATAGTTTTCCCATGGGTGAAAGAAAAATAAAAGCTAAACCAAGAAAATTCAGAGGAACTGGCATCCACGATGAGAACAACTTTGCTCTTGGACTACTCTGGGTTTAATTCTTTTCTGACAACCAAGGCACAAACACATAAGGAACAAGCCTGGAGGCAAACTTCCATACAGCACCTTCCCTGGATATTTCTTTACAAAGCTCCATGGAAGTGGCTGCTCAGAATTTCTTCCCAGGCTGGGGGGGCGGGTGGGGTTAAACCTGTAATCCCAACACTTTGGGAGGTCCACGTGAGAAGAATGCCTGAGCCTAGGAGTTCGAGATGAGCCTGAGCAACATAGTGAGGTCCCATCTCTACAAAAATAGAAAAATTAGCTGGGCATGGTGGTGCACACCCGTAGTTCCAGTTACTTGGAAGGCTGAGGCAGAACGATCACTTGAGCCCAGGAGTTTGAGGTTGCGATGAGCTATGATGATGCTATCCTACTGCACTCTACTAGCCTGGGCAACAAGGCAAGACCTTGCCTCAAAATAAAATTTTTTTAATTCAATTAAAAAAATTTAAATAAATAAATAGAAATTTCTACTCAGCGGGCCATGATAAATAAACATTTTACAGTCACTCTCTTGGTATGATAATTTTACTCATATTAACTAGCTAACCAAAAGAAAAACCTACTTGGAATTCAACTTCTATTAATAATCCCAAAGTAAACACACATAAAAAAGTCAGTGCTTACTACTACATTAAACATAAATGAATCAGCTTACATGATATCTCTGTAATTAATCAGAGCAAATTAATAATTTTATGATTTTTCCAGTAAAAACAATGACCTCAGCATAAAGCTGTAACCCATAAATCTCTTGGCATTTGTATTTACAGAAGCCCAAAATAATACCGTATTACCAGTTGATGTTGAATATTGTCATGACGTTGCTTAAGAAGTTCTTCAGTCCTCTGCAAGAGACCGAATTCAGCTTTAAATTCAGCTATTATCTGATGCTTCTTTTTGAAAACTGTACTCTTGCTTCGAAGTTTACTGACATACCGTTTGAACTGTAAAAAAACAAAATATGTAATCTAATAAGTAGAAAAATAGTAGCTAAACAACATATACCTGTATAACCTCAATGCATCATTCATCTTTATTTCTGGAAAATGTGATAAATTTAAAATAGTTGACACATAAGATGCTCATGGCATAACTGAGATGATAAGATTGGAAGGGCAAGCCTGGCCTTCGATACTTTTTTTTTAAAATTTATTTCAAAATATTAAGGGGGTACAAATGTTTTAGGTTACATGGATCATGTTTGTAATGCTTGAGTCCTGGCTGTAGGTGTGCCCATCACCCAAATAGTGTTCACAGTACCCACTAGTCTGGTTTATTCTCCTTCCTTCCCCACTCCACTCTGGTTGCTTTCCACTGAGTTTTACTTCCCTCTGCACACATTGGTTAGTTTCAATTTAATAGTGAGTACATGTGGTGCTTGTTTTTCTATTCTTGAGATACTTCACTTAGGAGAATGGTCTCCAGGTCCAATCAAATTCTTGCAAAAGATATTAATTCATCTTTTCTTTTAGGCTGAGTAGTACTCCATGGTGTACACATACCACATTTTAATAATCCACTCATGAATTGATGGGCACTTGGGTTGATTCCACATCTTTGCAGTCATGAATTGTGCTTCTATAAACATTCAAGTGCAGGTGCCTTTTTGATAAAATAACTTCTTTTCCTTTGGTTAAATACTCAGTAATGGGATTGCTGGATTAAATGTTAGGTCTACTAATCTTAGCCTTTTTGACACCCAGTGTTTCTTAAAGCTAATTTTGGGGAGAGGGTTAATAAACAATTTTATAAATAATAAAAGTCACGAACATATTACTGAAATTTTGGGAAACAAAAAAGGAAAAATTCACTCAAAGCTTCTATCCCAACACAAACTGTATTACCATGTTAGTATTTTTCCTTCCAATTTTTAAGGCTAATTCTAAGGTCAGTAATCCTAAATTGTAAGGTAGTAAAACAGGGAGTACAGTATTTTTAAAATCTAATTTTTTTCTTAAACACTTGATTTATTCCTGAGTATACAAAGAAATTCCTTTAAAATATTAAGAGTAAAAATTCTTCACATAAAAATAGTTTAGACTATCTTTCAAAACTTGACTTAAACTTTGAAAGAATTAAAGAACACATTGTTTTAGAGGAAGGAAATTGAAAATATCTTTCTATCCATGATTTAGTTAGTTTTAAAGTTAAGGAATCTAGCCCCCTCAAAGCAAATTTTCAATGGCTGGATTACAGAAACTGCTTCAAAAATTTTAGTCATATCAATGTACCTAGAGTCTAATAACTTCCAAATTTTCCTTTTAAAGAATAAATGTGTAAGCCTGACATAACTACAAAGAATCCCTAGAGTAACTATATGTGCTATTAAAAGTGTCCTGGGCAAAGTGCCTAAAATGAAATCAACCCCGCTCATCTGCTATCCTCTATAATACTGAGGCCAATTTTCCCCCTCTCTATCTTGCTGTGCTCCAGAACTATTTTTAAAAGCTAAACGCTATGAATGTTTTTGGTGAAAGAACAAACCTTCAAATTACTCAATGTGCTCTATGCTGATTGGTTATTATTTGATATTCATTGTACATACTGCTTAAGGGAAGGGTAGTCAGGGTAAGATTAATCACAGTTCCATACAATTAAGCAGTAAGCGGCCACCAAAGCTCTCAAAGGGCTCTACTACCCCAGAATTAATTAGAAGAAAGAAAACAGGTTATTAATATTTTTCTTCTACTGGAAGTTTCTTCTAATTATCATTTGGATTTTAGGTTATTTCTGTAATATCATACAAACAACAAAACAAGATGAACACATTGAAGCTAAATCTTCTGACACGTTCTCTTTTTTCCCCCTCCCCCCACCACTTCTCCCCCATTTTGACACATTCTTAATCACTTCCATAGGACATATTTCCAGAAATGGTCAAAAGGAACATAGGCTTCTGATACATTCTGTCAAATTGCCCTTCGAAAGGCAATTTATAATACTTTCGTAACTATCAATTTGATAAATAAGCAAAATAGTATCTTACTTTTTATTTGCATTTTTTATTAGGAAATATCACTTTTTCATCATGTTCATTATGCATTTATAGGGATTTTTAAAAAATGATTTGCCTGTCTTCAGCCCACCATTTTATTGGGGTGTTTGTCTTTTTCCTGTGCAGACTTTCTGCTCTTAGGAATTCTTTATACACTCAAAATTATTGAAGACCTCAAAGAGATTTTATGTTGACTATATCTATCAATACTTATTGTATTAGACAATAAAACTGAGGAAATTTTAAAATACAAGGAAACACAAGTGCACATTCCATTAGCTGCCAGAGCAATGGTACGATCCCTAATGAAGCCTCTGGTAATCTCTGTTGTACACTCACGTGAGAGTAAGAGTAAAAACTGCCCTCCCCTTCCCTTCTCTTCCTGGTTCAGAGGGGTCCAGAATGGTGGTGGCAAAGGCAGGCAGTGAGGGGGACTGGGAGCTGCATGGAGGTGCCGGTAAGGTTTGGGAACTGCATAGAGGAATGGGTCAGAGGGGCCACAGGTCTTCTGATAGAGTCTGCAAAACTGCCCTTCAAAAGGCTATTTATTACACTTTTATAAACATCAACTTGATAAGCAAGCAAAATAAATAGTATCTTGCTTTTTCATCATGCTGAGAGGTCGAGGATGCAGGGAAATGAGGGGACTTGGGGAGTCATGCAGAGGTGTGGACCAGTAGGCTGGTGACTGTGGACACAGGGTAATGGGGGGTGCTATGGAGGTGCAGCTCAGTGGGCTGAATGGCTAAGGATGTGGAATGATGGGGTTGGGGGCTGAGGAATCACATGGAGGCACAGGCTAGCAGGCCTGGCAGCTGAGGACATGGATGGGTGAGGCAGGAGTGGGAAGCCATAGGCACAGAGGGTGAAGCTATGGGTTGGTGGGGTGGGAGAACAGAATTGGTGTAGAGAGGAGGAAACCAGAGTAGTTGATAGATTGGTTAAACTGAGCAAGTAAGTTAATTGACTGATAAATGCAATATAGAAAAAGAGAGCCAAAATTCTCAATGCCAAAGAAGATATTTTATTTTTTATTTTTTGAGACAGAGTCTTACTCTCTTGCCTGGGCTACAGTGCTGTGGTGTCAGCCTAGCTCAACAGCAACCTCAAACTCCTGGGCTCAAGTGATTCTACTGCCTCAGCCTCCCGGGTAGCTGGGACTACAGGTACGTGCCACCATGCCTGGCTGATTTTTTCTATTTTTAGTTGTTTGGCTAATTTCTTTCTATTTATAGTAGAGACAGGGGTCTCGCTCTTGCTCAGGCTGGTCTCGAACTCCTGAGCTCAAGCAATCCTTCCGCCTCGGCTTCCCAGAGTGCTAGGATTACAGGTGTGAGCCACTGCTCACAGCCGAAAGAAGATATTTTAAAACAAGCAAAAGGGGAAAGCCAGAAAGAATCCTGAGGTATGGGGTATTGGTTAGAATGCATAGTTTTATAATATACGTACACAGATAGATACAGAAATAGTTACAGATCCATGTGTGAGTGCATATCCATAATACACACACACACACACATATATATATACACATGTCTATCGATGTTTTTACTAAAGGAACTAGCCAAAATATTAAGGAAAGAAAAATAAATAAAAGGTATAAGGATTAGAAAGAAAGAAAATTCTTCTTATTCCCATATAGTACTGTTATCTTTGTGGAAAAATTAAAAAGAATTTAAAGATAAATTATTATAATTAGTAAGAAAATTTAGCAAAGTTAACAGCAAAAATCAGTTGCATTTCTATATGCAAACAACAATTAAAAGACATAATTTTACAATTACATGAAAAAAATATGACCCTAGCCAGGTGTGGTAGAGTAGACCCAGCTACTTCAGAGACTGAGGTGAGTGACATCATTTGAGCCCAGAAGCTGGAGACCAGCCTGGACAACATAGCAAGATCCTGTCTCAAAAAAAAAAATGAGCCTGAAATAAATCCAACAAAAGATGTATAAAACAGAGAAAATTATAAAACTTTCCTTAAAGACCATAGAGAGCTACTACATTCACAGATTGGAAAACTATAGGTCATACAGATGCCAACTTTCCTCAAATTGGTCATAGATTCAATTTTCTCAGAATTCATGCAATTCTGATAAAAATTCCAACAGGGTTTTGAGTAGAACTTGTTAAACTGATTCCAAAATTTATATGCAAGGGCAAAAGACAAGAATAGCCAAGCTACTCCCTAAAAAAGAAGAACAAGGCAGAGACAGGGTGAGTATAACTTAGCAGACATCACAATTTATTATAAAGCTGTATTAGGAGAGTAAAGTATTACCATGCAGATAAAAAAATTGACCAACAGAACAAAATGGCAAGTATCAATCAGCCACATATCCAGGAAACATGATTTTTGATAGAGATGGCACTACAAATTTGAGGGAAAAGAATGGACTTTTCAATGGATGGACCCCTTACTTCATAATATATAAAAATCAATTCCAAGTGGATTATAGACATACTGAAATGTGAAAGACACAAATAAAACTTTTTTAGAATATGGGAAAGTATCATTATGATTTTGGGATAGCAAAAGATTTCTTAAGAAGAAAAGCACAAACTAAAAAACAGATGACTGATAAACTGGACTATAATTAGAACTTTTGTTCATCAAAATATATATTAAGAGATTACAAATATGAGTCACAAGTTGGGAGGATTTATTGGCAACACATTAAAGCAATAAAAGATTAGTATCCAAAATATGTAAATTAAACTTACAACTTAATGACAGAAAGGCAAACAATCCAACAGAAAAACAAATAAAATACTTGAATGGACACTTCATACAAGAGACAACCCAAAATGGCCAATAAACAAATTAAAAGAAGCTCAATCTCATTAATAATCAAAATATTAATAGTAATACAAATTAAAAGCACTATAAGATGCCATTTTCATTACCATCCAATTAGTGAAAATAAAAAGTCCTTCAATACCAAGTGCTGGTTAAAACATAGAGGAAGTGGAATACCTATACACCACTGGGAAAAGGAGATATATAATTTAGAGCAATAGTTTAGAAAATAACTTGGCATGTCTACTGAAGTTGACATTATATACACTCTGTTCCACCAACTCCACTCCCATGAATAGCAGGGCTTTTCAAACTATCTGTGGTAAAAGACCAGTTTTTTTTAAATTTTCTAATCATTTGTGGATTGGATACTTTTGTAAAGTAATGAAAATACTGAGGCCGGGCACAGTGGCTCACACCTGTAATCCTAGCACTCTGGGAGGCTGAGGCAGGTGGATCGCTCGAGGTCAGGAGTTCAAGACCAGCCTGAGTGAGACCCCGTCTCTACTAAAAATAGAAATAAATTATCTGGACAACTAAAAATATATATAGAAAAAATTAGCCGGGCATGGTGGAGCATGCCTGTAATCCCAGCTACTCAGGAGGCTGAGGCAGTAGGATCGCTTAAGCCCAGGAGTTTGAGGTTGCTGTGAGCTAGGCTGACGCCACGGCACTCACTCTAGCCCGGGCAACAAAGTGAGACTCTGTCTCAAAAAAAAAAAAAAAAATTAAAAAAAAAAAAAGTAACTAACAGTTTGTGGACTGGAACTAGTCTTCAGGCCACACTTTGAGTAGCACTGCTCCAGGGGAGAGCTTTTTAAATGCAGTACACCATGCACCATAGTATTATGGGTATGCCAAGATATTAATCCACCCAGCCTTTGCAGTAGCTGGGCAAGATATTATAAGGAACCGCTGGCCAGTCACCCTTAGCTATAAGCAACTTTGTTCTTTTTCCTCAATATGCTAAACAATTATCATTTTCTTTAAGTGTCCTATTGTGAAAAAAGTTAGGAAACACTGCCCTGGAGAAATTCTTGTTCATAGGTCACTGGGAGACATACATAGGAATGTTGACAGAAGCAATACAATAACAAAAAATTGGAAGACAAGCCAGGTGTCCATCAATAGTAGAAAAGAAAAACTGTTGTATACTCATATTATATATATAGTGAAAATAAACAATTATAGGTTCAAGAAATAACAGAGCAAAAAAAGCAACAGAAGAACACAACACACAGGGTATGCTTCCTATTGTTTAGGAAAACGAAATAACATATTATTTAGGGATAGAAATGTGTGGCCAAACAATAAATAAATGTCAAGAATGATAAATACAAAGCTCAGGATGGTAGTTACCTCTGAGAGGGGTGGAAATAGGATGGGATGGTGAAGGGCACAAAGGCAACTTCAAAGGTTCTTTTTCTTAAACTGGGTGATAAATGTATACATGTTCATAATATCCTTATTCTTTACTTCTCACATACGATACCCAAACACACACATATATACATATATAAAAACACATTTTCATCTACTTATAATACAATGCAAAAAAATTAAACATTTTGAAAAGTAAATAGACATTAAATAATTAAAGAACCAATCTAGAAGGTCCTAAATCTAATAAGAGCTCCAGAAGAAAACAGGAGAAAAAAAAAAAAAGGGGGAGGGGGAAATAATACAAGAAAATTTCCCAGAACTGACAGACATAACATAAAGTTCTAAATTAAAAAGCCCAACAGAATGTTCAGCTCAATGGAAAAAAAAAAAAAGTTATACTTTAGGCTCATAAATCTTACAAATTTAGAAAGTCAGAGATAGAGGATCCCCCAAAAAAAGTTTCAAGAAGAGGTAAAATAACAATAATAACAATCAAAGATCATACCCAAAGGACTGGGAATCACAACAGCCTCACACAGCTACACACTAGAAGAAATACAGAAACATACTAGAAGAAAACAGGACAATACCTTCAAAATTCTTAAAGAGAAACAAACATTTCCATCCAGAATTTATTATCCAGTCAAACTACCAATGATGTACAAGGGTGGAATAAAGACAATTTTAAATATGTAGGATCCTTAAAAAATTTATCTCCCGAGCCCCCCTTTTCTCAGGAACATTCTCTATTAAAACAGGGAAATAAACCAATAATATTTTTTAAATAGTTAAAGAAAAAATAACTTTTAAAATAATATTTTAAAGGGATATCTAAAAATAATTTTAAAGAAATATTTTAAAACTGAAATTTAAAGGAATTAAAAATAATTTTAAAGGAACCTTAAAGGAATTTTTAAAGAAAAATAAATTTTAAAATATATTTAAAAGAATAACTTTAAAATGACTAATTTTTAAAATATTTCTAAAGAAATTATTTAAAGTATAATTAAATAATTATTTTGAAGGCAAAATAATTTTTAAAGGCACAGGAGATAAACAACAAGTCCTTAGAACATTAAGGAAAAAGGTTCTCATAGTGCAACCAAACAAATTTGTCATTGAAGTGAACTATAAAGCTTTACCACAGGGCAATGATTACTAATCATTTGTACCAATACACATTTGTAATCTAAATTTGTCATTTATGAAAGAGCAACCATCATTTTAGATGTGAGATCAAAAAAGATTAATGCTATATGGTTTGTGCCAGTTGGTGCTGAGTGAATACTCAACTGTGTGAAGCTCTAATCTTTATCTCTGCCTGCGTTTGGTTTTGGTAATGGACTAATGCTTTATAGTGCTAGCTTCCGGCTTCAGGGCCAATTTTAAAGATTCAGCTCCTTTGTGATAAAAATGGAATTTGACAGATGTTCTTTCTCTTTTTATCTACTTAGCATGTTTAAAACCTTTAACAGTAATCAAAATCTGAGCTAGTTTTTTGAATGGATGGGACAGTTTATTTCCCCAAGGATGTAACCATTTATAAATTCTTTTCAAGCTTATCTGGAACACAAAAGAATTACTGGATTCCAGACATCATTCTAGCTATTTACATGAAAACAAGAATCTCTGCTCCTGCTCCAAATTTTCTACCTCAATATTTGGCATGAAAATTATTTCCAGAGCAATTAGCAGTGAGGACTTAACAAGATTAGCATATAATAAGTACTTTATATTTTTTAAAAATCACAAAGAACTTTTTTAAAGCATTAGAAAATGTATAGAGAAATGAATACAACTCACTGAAATTCAGCAAGTTAGAAAAACTGGACTGGAATGAATACTTTTGTCCTCAAATTCTGTTACTCTAACAACCATGTATTTTCCACTTTTTAACTGAATATCTTTGAAATCAATCATTTCATCAAATGATTTATAAGCACAGAAAATACAGGAATAGGCTTAAGGAAGTTAGTCATGAGATACCACCAACTGTTTAAGGGAAGCATGAATATGTCCAAAGGTTATAATTTTTTTGCCAATTTTTCAGTGTCTTGTGTTCTAGACAGAACTTCAGACTTGCAGAAAACCTGAAAAGTCCATCTTTTCATGTCATGCTCCAATAAATCATTTGGATTCCCTGAAGACTGGTCTCAGAGCTGCTCTTTGTATTTAGAAATGTTTCAAAGCAACCTTTGCTATCTGCTAAAATGACAGTCTTTTCAAATCACCTGTCATAATTAGTGTCACATAAATACACATACAAATTCTATTCTAACCTTTTCCAGCCTGTTAGTGTTAGATTTTCAATTTTAAATTAGAAAATCTCACCAAGCCAAGCATAAACAATGTAATTACCTACATATGGTAGTAACTAGTTAGCAGCTTATTCTTTTAAGGGAGTCTATAATAAGCAATACGATATATACTGGTAGAAATCTGTCTTAAATGAGACTTATGGCACAGGAACATCCATCTGTGAAACACAGTTAATCACACCGTCCTAGGTCTCTATACTTCTATTATAAATCAAATCACCACCACACAGCTGTTACTATCTCTAATGGGTGTTTCAACTGTTGTCCAAGCAGTTAACTCTTCAAGAAGAAAACAAAACTCTATGAAAGGTTTTAAAATTTGGGGTTAAAATTGTGGCATTACCTATATTGCATACATAATACACTACACTTTTATTACAGTGAACTGAGCCAAATTTATTTAATTCTTTTTTATTCAATCTCTTGGGAAATTTTGGGGGCCTCAGGTCCTGCTATGAACTCTAAAGAGTACAATGTGATTTGAAAGGTTCTAAAAATATCACAGGTTTGCCTGGGCTCACTTAGAAGGGTGGATGATTCAATTACAAGTGTCAAAATTTGATTCCTAATTTTTCGGGACCTGACAGCTGCAGCAAATCTTGCCAGGATTCCCTTATCTTCATTGTGCTTCTCTTTGAAGTATTTAAAGACGATTTCATAATCTTTGCAATTTAGCTCTAGGGTTTCTGTTGGTAACTGTAGAATGAATTGGTTGGCCCTTTTTAAAGCTGCTTATAAATATTACTTGAGCACGCACATTTTTAAAGTAGCTATAACTGCAAAACAGCTTAGCTTCTTGTAATAGGGAAGAAAACAAAATGGACTATCTACACCCATACACCATAAACCAGGGGTGACCTTTCAATGCATGAAGTGTCAATGGAACCTTAACCAGAGGTTCATTTGTTGCTATAAAAAAGCTCAGACCCAAAAGGCATGCATTCATTTGAATGACAACTCTGGGAAGGGTACTAGCACTGTATCATTGGAGCTGATTTTTTGTTTGCTTTTTCAAATTATGAAAGCAGAGATTCACTGACATCAAGGTGACTAAGATGGTAAAGATCAGCAGCTATACAGCACTACAAGAGGACAGGCTCTATTCTTTGCTCTTCCATTAAGTGAGACAAAGTCTTCAGGCTCACATTGTTGCCTGTGAAACAGCAAAAATAATACCTAAAGAATTGGCTGGAGGCTACCAGATTTAATGGCAAATTTAAGTTTGTGGTTAGGTACTTTATTTATACAATGCAATAAACAGCCTACTGAGAAGTGCCAAGACATTTTTAATATTATTACTTTTCCAATGATAAAAACATATCTAGATTAGATTACACACTTTCATTCAGGTTTTCTATACTTTTACCAAGTGCCTGGTACTAAGTAAAGAGTGGTGAATAAGAGATATCTATGCTATCACGGAGCTTACTGGTTTCTTAGAGAAAGGAGAAACTGAAAAATGATCCTCAATGTGCAGTTTGTTACAATACAGAAGAAAACACTGCTTATGTGATACATTTCAGGACTAGAGTCATGGGTGTGGGCTGGGTATGCTTCCTGGAGGAGATGCTACTTAAGCTGACATCTTTCTGTTATTTTTTAAAATGCATACTGATCACAGCAACCTTTCATTGATAACCCAGAGTCATAATTATGACCACTAACTATTATACTATGCCATAATACTATGTTTTTCTGTCTCCTCTCACACTAAAGTCTAAATAAAGTAAGACACTAGGTCATTAAATATGAAATGTCCGATTTTGAATCAAAAGTGTAGTTTATTGTATTTCAAACAAGAAGCAGCACAATTAATCAAAGTCTTAATATGTGCCTAAACTACTGACACAGTTTTGCCATCTTAACAGTAGCTTGCTTATACCAGCAGCAAAGAAGCCTGGAGAGCGAGTGGGGATGAAATCACAAAAGGTGTTTTGCACAGCTTGTTGAGAATTGAAGATTTTTCCTTGCAGGAAGTGGTCCAAAGTCTGGAAAAAGTGGTAGTCAGTTGATGCAAGGTCTGGTGAATATGGTAGATGACAACAAGAGATTTTAAGTCCAGCCTCTGTAGTTAGAGCAGCGTTGTTTGTGCAACTTGTGGTGGAACCTTGCAAAAGACGATTGGCCTGTCTCTGTTGACCAATCTCAGCTGCTTAATCATAAATATCCTCATCATTTCATCGAATTGGTTGCAGCAGACATCCGCTATAATCGAATGACCAGATTTCATGAATCTATAGTGAATAATACCAGCACTGGACCACCAGACAGACACTATTAGCTTTTTTTGATGAATATTCAGTTTTGGACTGTGTTTTGGCACTTCATCTTTATCCAACCATTGTGCCAAATACTTGCGATTGTCAAACGGAATCCATTTTTCATCACAGGTAACCATATTGTGTAGAAATGGTTCATCTTTATGTCGTGACAGCAAAGAAAGGCAAGCTTTGAAACGATTGCTCCTCTGATACTCGCTTAATTCATGTGGAACCCATCTATCCAGCTTCTTTACCTTGCCCATTTGTTTCAAATGGTCCAATATTGTTGGAATAGTAACGTCAAATCTTGCTAATTCACATATAGGTTGAGATGGATTTGCTTCCACTACAGCTTTCATCTCATCATTATCCACCTTGGCGTCAGGTTGTCCTAGTGGCTCATTTTCAAGATTAAAATCACCAGAATGGAACTTCTCGAACCATTGACGTCCTGTGCGTTCATTAGCCACATCCTTCCCAAACACTTCATTGACATTTTGAGCTGTCTGTGTTGCATTGGTTCCACGATGGAACTCATATTCAAAAATAACACGAATTTTTGACTTATCCATGGTTTCACAAAAATTGCCCTAATAAAAATTTGAAAGAAAATCACAAGCCAAAACATGCATTTGAAAGACTGAAGATTAACCTTTACGGTAAACATAAAACAAGAAGTGTCAAAGTGAAATGTGAGAGATATCAACTGTCAAACCTAGTACTTAAGAAAATCGGACATTTCATACTTAATAACCTAATATTTCTATGTAAAAATTTTTAAAATACTCCAAAACATGGAAAAATAAGCTCACTTAATATTAAAATCCTATCTCAATATTATTCTAAGTTATCATAACTTAGAATAATAGCGATAATTTGCACTTATAAAGTCCCAAGAAACACCCACATGAAGATTCTAACTAGACTCTAGCATCAAATCAACTTAAAAATTAAAATTTGGTGTCTCTTGTAGGTGAAAAAATAAAGAAAAATCATACAGAGATTCATATTCACTCACACATTTTAAGCCAGTGATTCATAATAAATACTCAGAAATTATTATGGTGGAAGAGATTCTAGATTGATCATTTAGTTTAGTGACTTTCAATCCTTTTTTTAAACAGTGGAACTTTATTTTCAAGCAAATTCTTACGTGGAACCCCAATATATACTTCAGATAAAAGTAGAACTAATGTGGTTGAAGTCAGAAGAGGGGCCTACAACACTTCCCAATTGTCCACTGAGGCGTGTCTTCAGACCCCAAGGGCTCCTCTAACAGTGTAGAAACCACTGGTAAGAATTTCAAGCTTGATGGTAGATTGAAACACACACCCCAGGACCTCTCTCCTACTGAAAAATCCTTCAAAGTAATAGAAAAAAATGTACATACCACCCCAAATCACCAAATATTTGAAGAAAACTAATACCATGAAGAAATTTTAAATTCAAAGAATTAACAGTTATTAGTTATAACTGTTTCCATTATCAAAGCAAGCATAACTACATTAGAACATGTTAAAATATCTTTAATTATTATTTTTAGAAATAAGTAAAAGCATAATATATCTAGAAACTATTAGAGCTACACCTGGAAATTAAAATTTTTATCATTGAAATAAAATGATTGATGACCACATAACAGCTAAAAATATAAACAAGGAAGGTGGAAGATTATGCCAAAGAATTTATCCTTAATGGAATGCAAAAGAACAATGAGATGGAAAATATGAAAAATTAAAAGAAACAGAGACTATTCAACAACAAGAGACAAACCAATTAAAAAATGGGCAAACAACTTAAATAGACATTTCCCCAAAGATATACAAATAGCCAAAAAGCACGTGAAAACGGCATTAATCATTAGGGAAATATAAAATCAAAAGCATAATGATACCACTTCACACCCACAAGGATGACTATAACAAAAAAGAAAAAGGAAAATAAGTGTTGGCAAATACGTGGAGAAATTGAAACCCTTGCTCATTTCTGGTGAGAGTGTAAAATGGTACAGCTGCAGTGGAAAATAGTATGGCAGTTCTTCAAAAAGCTGAACATGGAATTACCATACGACCCAACATTTTTCTCCTAGGTGTATACCCAAAATAACTGAAAACAGGTACTCAAACAGATACCTGTGTGTCAATGTTCATAGCAGCATTATTGACAATAGCCCAAATGTGGAAACAACCCAAGTGTCCATCAACAGATGAATGAATAAACAAAATGGGGTATATAAATACACTGAATATGATTCAGCCATAAAAAGGGATGCATTCTGACAACATGCTTCAACAAAGATGAAACCTGTGCACATTATACTAAGTGAAATAAGCTGAGACAAAAGGGTAACTATTGTATGATACCACTTATATGAGTTATCTAAAATACTCAAATTCCTACAGACAGAAATAGAGGTTACCAGGGGTTAGGGGAAAGAGGAAATGAGAAGTTATTGCTTAATGGGTAAAGAGTTTCTTTGTGGTGATAACTATACAACAATATTGTGAATGTAATTAATGCCACCAAATATTACACTTATAAATGGTAAACTTTATGTTATATATATTTTATCACACACACAAAAAGTCAAATATATACCTATGCCATGATAGTCATTCCACTACTAAATATTTACCCAAGAGAAAAGAAAACATATGTCCATGCAAAGACTTGCACACAAATGTTTACAGCCGTTTTATTTGTAATAGACAAAAATTGGAAACAGCCCAAACACTCATTAGTAGGTGAATAGGTGAATGGATAAACAAACTGATAGTTCAATATGATAGAATATTAGTCTGCAATAAAAAAGAATGAACTATGCGAGGCGGGAGGATCCCTTAAGGTCAGGAGTTCAAGACCAGCCTGAGCAAGAGCGAGACCCCGTCTCTACTAAAAATAGAAAAAAATTAGTCAGACAACTAAAAATATGTAGAAAAAATTAGCCAGGCATGGTGGCACATGCCTGTACTCCCACCTACTCGGGAGGCTGAGGCAGAAGGATTGCTTGAGCCCAGGAGTTTGAGGTTGCTGTGAGCTAGGCTGATGCCATGGCACTCTAGCCCAGGCAACAGAGTGAGACTCTGTCTCAAAAAAAAAAAAAAAAAAAAAAGAATGAACCATTGATATACACACAACATGAATAAATCTCAAAATAATTATTCTGAGTGAAAGAAGCCCTACCAAAAACGAGTATATATTATATGATCCCATTTGTGTAATATTCTAGAAAATGCAGTAGTTGGTTTGGGGGAGCATGGAGGAGTGGGAGAAAAGGATCATAAAAGAGCATTAAAAAAACTTTTGAGGTTGATAGGTATGTTCACTATCTTGATTATGGTGAGAGTTTCCTGGCTATATTATCAAATTGTACACTTTAATCATATCCAGTTTACTGTATGTTAATTATATCTAAATAAAGTTGTTTGAGAAAAAGTGGGGGAAACCTGTGTGACAAAAGACATCATATACAAAATTAAGAGACAAGTGACAGACTAGAAGAAAACAATTGCCCTGATTAATATCTAGAATATATGTAAAAATAGGATAAATTGATAAGAAAAAACAAACATTCAATGCAGTAGGGAAAAAAATAAAGAAAAAAATCAGCAGGCAAATGATACAGGAAATAAATATAAATGACCAATTATAAATCTCACTAGTAGTCAGGAAAAATTAAAATTAAATACTGTGAAAATAGCAAAATTGAAAAGTTTGAGAGGATCAAGCGTTAGTGAAGAGTTTTAAGTAATAGGAAACATACTCTTGTATACTCTTGGTTGGAATAAATATGGTACGTCCATTCTATGGAATACCATGTAGCAGTTAAATGAAAAGAAGTGCATGATAATTATTATTATAACTAAAGGTGATACTATTGTTTCCTGTAAGCCAGGATTATCCCACTTTATAGACAAGGAAACTGAGGCAAAGAGGAGGTAGGTAACATGTTAATGTTAACAGGTGGCAGAGCAGGGATCTACACCTGGGTCTTCTGGCTCCAAAGCTGATGCTCTTAACCTCTACAGAAGAGCCTCTTTATTTACTGACACAGAAAAAATCTCTAAGACAAGTTATTAAAAGCAAGTTGCACAATACACACAGTATTATACCACTCATATTGTCTAAAAGTCACAGAACAATATTATCTATATCTGTATCTATCTCCAGAGAAAGGACTGAAAGAATATATAAAACTGGTAGCAGTGGTTTTTTCTCTCAAAGGGACCAAGGGACTAGGATGGGAGGTAGGAAGTAGTCAAGGCGGTCTTTTGCTGTATGCGTATTGTTTGACTTTTATACCATGAGAATGCATTCAGGTATTACTTGTATAATCAGAGTTTTTAAGATTAAAAAACCCACAATATTGATCCAATGTTCTTCTACTCAATGTACACGTTAGTTCTAAAATGTCCCTCATCCAGTTTGTTAGAATATTTTAACATATTAACTGCCATATGAGTTGTATTTAACTCATGCTAGTTTTCAGCCCAGGGCCTCATGAAGCATATGAAGACTCAATTCTCTCAAAAACATTCAGTATGTATGTTGTGAGTCACATACAACTCAACTGGCATGCAATGTCAAAACTGATTCTAGTGGTACGTGAGTTGCATATAACTCATGTACAGAAAACAATAAAAAATAATAAATTTTTCATTAAATTAGAAAGGATCATTTTGTTTTTGAAGTTTTTATTCTGTTTTCATAATAAAACACTGTGGCCCCAGGGAAAATTTTTTTTTTCTAGTGTGGCAGTCAATGTGTTAAATTGGTATAGTACCATACTTCATCAAAGCAGCCTACTCCATTACTGAAGAAAGCTTAAGTGGTAGAAATTTTTCCTTATTGTCAAACAAATATTTCTTTCTAACCACCATCCATTGGTCCTAATTCTGCCTTCTTGCAAACAAACAATAACAACACTAATTCATCTGTGTTGGGGGTCCCAAAGACCACCCCTAGGTTCAAGGATTCACTAGGAGGACTCACCCAACTCAGCATACAATCATACTCTTGGCTATGATTTACTACACTGAAAAGATACAAAATAAAATCAGCAAAGGGAAGAGATGCAAGGGGTGAAATCTGGAGGAAACCAAGTGCAAGCTTCCAAAAGTTCTCTCCTAGTGGGAGCACACAGGATACACTTAATTCCTCCAGCAATGAAGTGTGACAACACATGTGAAATGCTGCCAATCAGGGACACTCATCAGAGACTTAGCGCCCAGGGTTTTTACTGGGAGCTGATCTTGCAGGCACATTCCACCTAGCCTGTACCAAAATTCCAGACTCTTAGAAAGAAAGCATGTGCTCTACATAAACCACACTCTCTCTACACTTTAGGCACAGTGAGCCATTCTTATCACGGAAGGGTGGGAATCCTTCCAAAATCCAAGTTCCCAGCTGCCAGCCAAGGGCCAACCTTGCAAGCAGGCCTTTGTAGGGATAGCAATCTCAGGCCTCCTATGTTAACTCTTTTCTGTACACTGCCCTTTCTATAAATAATCCTTTAAACATTTATTTTTAAATATTTATTATATCTTCTTTTGGTCTTTTGTTCCTCAGTTAATATATAATCAATTCTTTCTGTGAAAGTTTCCAGACTTTTCATCCATTTTAGTCACCCTCATCTGGGACTCGGGCATGACTATCTCTCTCTTAAAACATGAAGCCAAAAATATAAAATAATATCCAGGCATAATTTGACCATAAATAGGATATTACATTTTTATTAATGTAGTATATTTTGTTTGTTTTCTAAAGCTGCATTACTCATGGGTGATGTGTTGAGTTGGCAGACAAAACTTGAATTCTACCACATTATATTTATAATCTCATTAATGTCATTTTCTTTGTTTAAGCACAGTGCTCCTGTCTACCAAGATGATGTTGAATTGTAATTCTATCATCTGTTTCAGGCTGACTAATTTTTCTACTTTTCTGTCAAGGGCAAATTATTGAGGGTTCTAGAGCTAGACTGCCTCAATTAAATCCTGGTACTACTACACACAAGCAATGCGATCTCAGGCAACTTAGGTTAAATCCTTAGTGTGCCTTGGTTCCTTAATTTGTAAAAACTTATGAGTACAATAAGATAAATGAGATAATGTATATAAGAAGCCCAGTAGTGGGCCTGGCACACTGTAATTGCATAATATACTTTCATTATTAATAATCTTAATTATTGGTAAGAATAATAAACAAGTCAGGATCAAGGGCAAAGCTCCACAATACTTTTTTGTGCATATTTCCTCCCAGACATGACAGCAATCAAAGTTTTTTGAGACTATCTACTCAACCAGATTTATACTTAATTAGGATATACTTAAAATCTAATATAAAAACTTTCAAGATATAAAAAACAGTTAAATATTCATTATTATCAATTTCAGTTATATTAACAAGGTATAAGTCTCTAAACTTCTCTATCACCTACCAAATACTGGTATGAAAAGAAAGAAATCAAGATAGACTAGACTGGCAAGAAAATGTATCTCTATCACTGTTCAAGATAATTTCCACTGTTCTACTGTTCAAGAAATTCGTACTCATGTCAGTGCTTTGGCAGAATAACAGATAAACACATGTGTGGATTATTCCTGTTAATAAAATGTTAAAATTAAAACCAAAATATAATGGGAGAGAAAGAAGCATTTTTAGACACTGCATCTTTTACTAATAAGGAAAATCAAGGAAATACTAACAAAAAAGTCTAGCAAAGAACAAATGCCTATAGCACCTGTTATCTGCAATCAGAAGACCTAAAATTCTTAGACAAAATATAACATCTAAAATAATGTTACTGGCAACAGGAAGCATCCAAATACATACTTCATTATCAAACTTTAAAAAATGCTAACAAGACCTCTAAAAAGAAAATGACAAAGGAATATAAATCAATATACATGACTAGAATTTGTTACATTTATCCTCATCAACACAATCATGTTCCCAAATTTTTCCAAGAAAAGACTGATCAAACAACTACATATAGAATGAAGTTTTACATCCAAATGGCTATCATACAGTTTCTAGCAAACTCACATTTCTAATTAATGACTGTTCACAGTGTAGTCCTATTTAGAGTCAAATATGAATACTAAAATTTATCCATTCTAGTAGCACCTTGGAGTTGTCAGAGTAGCACAGTATTCTCTTAGGAGCACAGCTGCAGAAATATTCATATTTAGGTTCAAATCCTCGCTCTGCAACACATTGTGTGACTTTGGGCAAGTTACTTAAACTCTGTTTCCTTAGTTACAAAATGAAGATAATATTTACCTCATAGGCTTTCTGAGAGGATGAATTAGGATCCATTGTGTGATAACAACATAAAATTTACCATATTAACCATTTTTAAGTATACAGTTCTGTGGCATTAAGTACATTCACATTATTGTACAATTATCACCAAGGATATATTTTTAAAGTGCTCAGACTGAGCACATAGTAACTGCTCAGTGAATGGCAGCTAAGATAACTCTCATTAATGCTATCTTATTCCATCTTAAATCTGTATAAATTATTTATCCCTAAGCAGAAATGATTTTATATTTACTTTTACTAAATTGCTCCCAGTCTTGGAGATGCTGGTTTCAATTCTCAAATGCTTCATTCAACTGAATGACAAAAATATATAAATATTAAGAACTGCTTCCTTTCGGCCAGAGCCGCCATCTTCCAGTAATTCGCCAAACTGACAAACACAAAGGGAAAGAGGACAGGTACCCGATACATGTTCTCTGGGCCTTTTAGAAAACACGGAGTTGTTCCTTTGGCCACATACATGCGAATCTACAAGAAAGGTGATATTGTAGACATCAAGGGAATGGGTACTGTTCAAAAAGGCATGCCCCACAAATGTTACCATGGTAAAACTGGAAGAGTCTTCAATGTTACCCAGGACGCTGCTGAAATTGTTCTAAACAAACAACTTAAGGGCAAGATTCTTGCCAAGAGGATTAATGTGCGTGTTGAGCACACTAAGCACTCTAAGAGCCGAGATAGCTTCCTGAAACATGTGAAGGAAAATGATCAGAAAAAGAAGGAAGCCAAAGAGAAAGGTACCTGGGTTCAACTGAAGCACCAGCCTGCTCCACCCAGAGAAATACACTTTGTGAGAACCAATGGAAAGTAGCCTGAGCTGCTGGAACCTATTCCCTATGAATTCATGGCATAATAGGTGTCTCACACTTTGTGAGAAGCAGTGGAAAGGAGCCTGAGGTGCTGGGACCTGATCCCTGTGAATTCATGGTGTAATAGGCATAGCACACTTTGTGAGAAGCATAAGGAAAGGACCTTGAGCCTGCTGGAACCTATTCCCTATGAATTCATGGCATAGGGGACAAAACTAATAAAAGCCGCTGGACTCTAAAGAAAAAAAAAAAAGAACTAACACACTGAGCCCTTACCATATGCCTAGTGCTATTCTAAGCAAATTACAGGTACTAACTCAATTAATCCTCAAAATAATTTTAGGTAGTAGATAACTAGTAACATTCACATTTTACAACTGAGTACAAAGAGGTTAAGGAACTTGCCCAGGGTCACCCAGCTAATAAGTGGCAAAATCAGGATCTTCCCTCAAACTGAGTTCTAGAGCCCTAGAGCCTACACTCTTAACTACTCCACCATACTGCCTCTTACACACACAGTGACATACCACCCATGGGAATGGCTACTTTCAGATGCCAGATGTTATATGTTCACTGAGCCTTTGAGTTTCTCAGAAGCTTTGATATCCATTATTTCATGTGTTTTTCCTAGAGACAATGAAGAGCAATCAGCCATTTTACAGGCACAGAAACCTCAGAAAGGTTAAGAATTTGTTCAAGGCCAATAGACCTTGGAGAGGTCCTGGATCCTCGCTTGGCCACTTATTAGCTGTGTGAATCTACAATCTCCCTGAGTGTCACTCAACTGTAAGATGGAAATGATAATAACACCTCTTGCAAGAAGTAAATAAGTATATTTGTAAAGCGTCTGGTACAGAGCTTTGCATAAAAATTGCTCAATAAAGGTTATCCCCCCTTTTCTCATTCTACATGTGATTCCTGGAGTAGTATTCTTTACACACACCATTCCATTACCTCTCAATACCTTCCCACCAACTGTGCTAACAGATGTGGAGCAAAGGACATGATTTTCTAGTGTTTACCATGTGATACCGAATCAGAAACCCCAGCGAAATCCAGCTATATTATATAATTTTAAATATAATGAACTTACTTCCTTTTGTCCATATGGCCGATCACTTTATCAAATAGAAAATAAAATTGGTCCACCAAGAGCTGTTCTTTATAAAATCATGCTTAATGTTCCCCAATACCTTCTGTTCTTCTAGGAAACTGCCAAATAATTTACCAAATGATTTGCTCTAATTTCCGACCAGACATTGTTCAAAAATTAAGTTGATCTTATCATTTCCAAAGTTATTTTTTTCCCCTTAAAAAAATGTATGCTTTATTCTGTCATCGGATATTTCCCCTATTCACCATGATTTCTCAAAAATAAAGACTAATAACTTGGCATTAGGTTCTTTTCCCTCACATATGCATAGAGGGAACATCTAATACTGAATTATAAACCCTGTTCATGCCAAATGTGGCCATAACAATGAGTACTTCCTGACAATTAGGCAGTATTTTCTTAAGAAAAGATAAAAATACTAGGAGATACCATGGTCTCTCATAAAGTAAAATTGCTATATAATTAATCTTTTTTTTTCCCCCTGGATAGCATGCATGTCACAAAGCACACACTGTTAACTTCCAAGTTTAATTTAAAACACACTCATGTCTTTAAGCAATCTGGAAGTGAATGTTGAAAGCCAAAGGAATTTTTCAATCAAGTGTTGACCTCCTAAAATCTACTACTTCTCCAACAAGCTAAAAGGCACATTGGGAGGCTGCAATCCGAAGCACCCTAGAGAAAAGTGGTACTGTGGTAATAATTCATTTGTATTTGGCACAATGAAGGTTCACTGCCAATTTGTAACAGTAGGGATTCAATAACCTTTCAAAGCCAAAAATAAGGATTGGACAAGAATAGCTTTTCAGAATAGCTTTTGCTGAGGTCTAATAGTTAATATAAAATTTTAAAAACCTGTAAGAATTGGTAAAGTACAGGCAACGTTTAGGAATGAAAATATAACCTATCACTTGATTTGCTAAAAAAGCACTGAGCTAAAACAAGGTATTTTTCTTCATTCATTCACTCTTTTTTGAGCTAACTTTATGAAAAGGGGATGGGGAATTATATTTTGGTATTTGAGTTTAGCTATCTATAAACAATAATATTTGTCTTATTAATCTTACGAGTCTGAAAGAAGGATAAATGATACAAAAGCCATTAAAGCATTGTTCAAAATTTAAAGTATGTAACAATGCAAGACATAATTGTATTTTTTTAACTTGTAAGCATCTATGATGAGGTCATTTTAATCATGTTAGATCTACTTGCCAAATATACATTGCTGACAAAGTAACTTCATGATGATATTTTCTTAGTCCTCTATGGAAATACATTTATCAAAAAATATGAATTTTTGTATTACCTGTTAGCTTCTACTAATTTTCTTTTTTCTTTTCTTTTCTTTTTTTTTTTTTTTGAGACAGAGTCTCGCTCTGTTGCCTGGACTAGAGTGCCGTGGCCTCATCGTAGCTCACTGCAACCTCAAACTTCTTGGCTCAAGCAATCCTCCTGCCTCAGCCTCCTGAGTAGCTGAGACTACAGGTGCCACCATACCTGGCTAATTTTTTCTATTTTTAGTAGAGACGGGGGCTCACTCTTGCTCAGGTTGGTCTCGAACTCCTGAACTCAAGGGATCCTCCTGCCTCAGCCTCCCACGTAGCTGGGACTACAGGCGTGCACCACTGCGCCCAGCTAATTTTTCCATTTTTAGTAGAGATAGGGTCTCGCTCTTCCTCAGGCTGGTCTTGAATACCTGAGCTCAAGCGATACCCCCTTCTCGACCTCCCAAAGTGCTAGGATTACAGGCATGAGCCACTGCACCCAGCCTGTTTCATTTTTATAATTTAATATTTATAATAAATCCAATATAAATTCACTTAATTAGTGAAAATTTAGAATATAACATCTCATAAAATCACTAAGATGTCTGCCATTTTATATCAAGAATATCTCAATATTACTGCTAAAGACCTTTCTTTTCAGTTTTATATATATTTACAAATCAATATAAATAAGTTTCATAAAATAAGATTAACTTCCCATTATTCAAATTAAGCAAGTCAAACACATTAATGGCTTCAAACAAAAACAATACTCACACACTTGTCCCACAAGATATCTCAACTTACCTCATCTCCCTTCAAAACTTCAGTACCACCAAATTCACGGGTCTGATTTGTCTTTAATGACACTTCTCTCTCTAGGCTGGTTAACTTCTCCTTGGCCTCCTGAAGTTCCTCAGCTTTGGCTTCTTTTTTACGAGAAATGATAGATGCCTAATTGACCATTAAATATGAATGTAAAATAAGACATACAATCAACTTTCTATTATCTTGTGAAGTTATCTATAATATAGATTTTACTGAGTTAAATTTTCAGTATCAGTTTGGCTTCTCCTAACCAATTCCTAATGCTTAGCATCACCAATTATATATTTAATATGAGCGTACGATATATATTAAACATCCACCTAAAAACATTTTGGAAGACAAAAGCCCTGAAAATATAGGACATATAAGCAGAGAAACAAAAATGTGCTATTAATAAAAATATTAAAGTCTTCTTAAGTAACACTCAAATACTAATGAAAATACATTCCAGATAAGTAAATAGAAACTAACACTAAATCTATTGTTTTTTTGCATGGTGGATTTCCTTTCATTGGAAGAAAACAAGACTGCTTTATTCTCAAAACAACAACACAGGTTGTGTTACTAAATTCAATATATATACTTCTAAAATGAAATGTTATAACATCTATTATATTTGGGGCATTCTAATAAATAAAATGCAAGTTCAAATCAAACATCTGACTCACCAGAATCATACAAATGTTTACACAATCCAAATGGCTCTTAGCCATGAATGCAGCATTTTATATTAGCTAGCAACTCTTGGGAGATTTCTTTTAATGAACCATGGCTGTACTGGTTTAAGGAAAACATTAGGGCCAGGCGCAGCAGCTCACGCCTGTAATTCTAGCAATCTGGGAGGCTGTGGTGGGAGGATCGCTCGAGGTCAGGAGTTTGAGACCAGCCTGAGCAAGAGCAAGACTCCGTCTCTACTAAAAATAGAAAGAAATTATCTGGACAACTAAAAATATATAGAAAAAATTAGCCGGGCATGGTGGCACATGCCTATAGTCCCAGCTAATCGGGAGGCTGAGGCAGAAGGATTGACTGAGCCCAGGAGTTTGAGGTTGCAGTGAGCTATCATGATGCCAGTGCACTCTAGCTGGGGCAACAGAGCAAGACCCTGTCTCAAAACAAAACAAACCCCCCACTCCAAAAACCCAAAAAGCATATTATTTTTAACTCTAAAGATTATAAGCATTTTGATTTGTACCACCTATGGTAACCTTTCACTTTAAAAATAAAATTCCACATTCACAGATATAAACACAAACAGCTCTATCACAGTTGGCAATGTTAAAGAAACTAAGCATCATCAGGTGTATTGCATTTTAAACTTGAACATGTATCTTTTGTGGCTTTACCACTAATTCTTTGTTATAATCTGGAGATTAACAATGACAGATCATTTATTCTACACTTCCTTCTCACTTTAAGACTATAGATAACACAGCTGGTGGTTCACCAATGAGCTAACATCTAAATATGTGGGCCAAAAGAATGTTCTTACCTGTTGCCTATATAGTGAGAGTTTGCTTTCAATTGGCTCGTTTCTCATCATTTTCTTTTCAATCAGCTGATTGATCTGTGTGTTTATTTCATTTATCTAAAACCATGTAAAAGTAAAAAATGTTAAAACTCTCCTTACGATTACACAAACTAAGTGACATTTGGCCAAACCCAGCTTTGAATTTACAGTTCTTACCATCAGTGTTTTGATGGGAAAATCATTTGCTTTAATGTTATGGATTGTTATGATTACTTTTAGAAACAATTTATATTTCATGATACAATTTGATTACTGATATGAATTTTACCACCTATGTCTAAATTATCCTAAAGTATTTTAAATGAAATATTTATACATTATTATCACAAATATGCTTTCTAAAATTCTGAAGTTATCCCCTTACCTAGGTCATGACTTTCAAGTCACCACAAGTGATAAAGTAAATACGGACAAACATTCCCAGGAATTTAGTACAAGGAATTCATGAACCCAGTTGAGAGTTGACATGGATGACATCTAAAAAGCCTTCCTATGCTAATGATCTGTGATTTTTTGATAGCTATCATTTATCCTGGTCATTAATCTAAACTTTTCCAAAATGTAATTAACTGAATAGATCCAACAGAAACATACAGTCCCTTAACAAATAAAAACAAAACAAAACATGGCTTTCAGTATTATCTGTCCTTTGAAAGAGTAGAGTTTTCCTGTTAATTCTATGACATTAAATTTGAGCCAAATCTGACTTTGATATCTAATTTTTCTAAGTAAATTAAAAGAGTAAAATGGTCAGAATTATATAATTAATTGTAGTGGCTATTCAGCACATATTAAACACATTAAAGGATTAGCAAGTCAAAATTTTTCAATTTTTATGATCGCTGTTATTTTTAAAAATATATACGCCTGGGCCAAGCACAGTGTCTCATGCCTGTAATCCTAGCACTCTGGGAGGCCCAGGTGGGAGGATCACTTGAGCTCAGGAGTTTGAGACCAGCCTGAGCAAGAGCGAGACCTTGTCTCTACTAAAAATAGAAAAATTACCCAGGCATGGTAGCCTGTGCCTATAGTTCCAGCTACTCAGGAGGTTGAGGCAGGAACATTGCTTGAGCCCAGGAGTTTGAGGTTGTAGTGAGCTAATGACGATGCCATTGCATTCTATCCTGGGCAACAGAGCGAGACTCTGTCTCAAAAAAAAAAATAATAATAATAAATAAAAAAATATATATATATGATTAGTGTTTAATTCTAGGGAACAAAATATTATAATATGATACCAGGTTTTAATAAGCATTACAAATAAGTTTAGTAATTCCAAGGTGGGAACAAAGACTAATAAAAAAATATTAGCTTTAAATATAAAATTGTCATAATATTATGCTTAGAAATAAAAATTAATGACACTTAAAATATTTTAAAATTTGCCATCTAAATGATTATATTAGGAAGACATAAACTTATGAGTCAATTATATGCATTAATTTATATATTCAAGTTACTTAGTTTCCTTATCAGTTGACTAGGCTTTCATAACATCATGTGGATTAAGTATAACAACATTCTGTAACTCCTCATAAAGGACAATTCCTTATAAGAGTTGTCAACTCTTAGCACAAGTTAACTTAAGAGTCAAGAGTGGGACACTATAGAAAGCAGTTTACATAATTTTTACAGGACTGGGGGTGAGATAAAATTGGGAGCTATAAAAAGATGATTGTCACTTACTTTAGATTCAAGTTCAAGAAGATCAGAATGGCCCATAGCTGGCTCTGAAGCCACTTTTTGTAAAAAATGCAATTCCTTTTTCTTGTTCTCTAATTCTTTAGGAAATTTTTCAGTTACCATATATGAATTAAATTTTATCTCCTCCTCTAGCCTCTTCATTAAACCTTTAAAAATAAAATAAAATATTCAGCCCAAAAGAGTAGGTCTAGCGATATTCTGTACACTATTTTAAATATAAGACCTGGATAGCAGTAGGGCATATCTGTCAAAACATTCTTTATAATACCTAGCATAGTACAATAAAAGATTGGCCATTAAAATCTTCTGATGTTTGAATGATAATGAAGCACAATTTGCATGGAATAATATTTAAATAATTATAGAAAAAGTGATATTATGACCTTTCCAAATTACAACCTAATTCTTTTATATCCCATAATATGCAAAAATAACATTTGCAGAGCCAGATACATTGTTGGGTCATATTTTGCCTTCTAAGTATTTAAAGAAATCCACGAACCAAATGACAACACTTAAATGAAATCTAACCCATGTGCACTTTTATACAAATGGTCACTTATTTTTCTTTTGTGATACTTTTGATACAATTTATATATCTGTTCTAACACTTCATAAATGGTAATTCATTATCATTTGTCAACTTCAAACCAATGAAGACATCATTAAAGATACAATCAAATTCTAAAAAAGACAAAGTATCCACATTCATAAATGTTTTAGGTTTTCCATGTTTTTGTATTATTTTATAAAGTATTAATTTACAGTTTAAGGGGCAACTTAAATTACATTTTTTAAATTATTGTTTCCTTGTTTTTTCAGATGCACTATACACACACAGATTTTCAGTGAATAATGATTTTGTTATAAATTCCCAGAGCTTTCCAAAGCTTATTTCAGATCTTTCCATTACACACTTACAAATTCTGGCGTGACTTTTTAAAACTCTGGGTTTCCGGTTTAAGTAATCTACGTACACAGATTGCATAATAAATCTGGCCCAAAGCCTCAGAATTATTTTTAGTTCCATTGTGCTAACCATATATTAACATGTAAAATTTTATCAACTACAAATTCACAAGTTTTCTGTTCATTCCTTCAATATTCCTACTTTTTTCAGGATTGGAGAAAGGAAGAGAAGGCAAAGTGTTTAATGAATCATACTATAATTGGACAGTCATTCCTATGTGGTTTCTGATTAAATCTACATCTTGGCTTCTTTGGCTATTAGATAACTAGCTTTTCCATCTTTGGGTTCGTAAATATACCTCATGTAATCAGAGATGCATGGAATCAAAGACTAAAATGTTTTTTAAAGATTTTAAGTTCTTAAATAATATTTTCTCTATTTAAAAAAAAGTTTATAATTCCAGAAAATACAAACTGATACACAGTGACGGCATGACCATGGTTGCCTGGGGAGGGAGAGAGGGGCAAAGAGGGCAGGAGTGAGATGTTACAGAAAGGCACATGGAAATGTTTGGGGCTGATGGATATGTTCATTATCACTGGTTTCACCATTGTATACATATGTCAAAACTAATCAAGAATACATTTTTAAATATGTGCAGTTTATTATATGTCAATTTTATCTTAATAAAGCTGTTAAAAACATAAAGAGTTTCCATCAAATTTTAAATTCTCTTAAAATATTAACTTAGACTTTGAAAAGTAGTCATGTGTTTCTAAGGCAAAGTTTTTAAAACATGTATCTTTCAAAATTCTGGAGAAATTAAATATAAGGTCACTAAGATGAAAACTTTTTACTAAAAACACTCTGAAAACATTTCACTGATCCTACTATAATCAAATGACGGGCTTCTTTTATGTAATAAATCTCATGAATGTGTACGATATAAAGATGAACTAACCAGGCCGGGAGCGGTGGCTCACACCTGTAATCCTAGCACTCTGGGAGGCCAAGGCAGGAGGATCGCTTGAGCTCAGGAGTTCGAGACCAGCCTGAGCAAGAGCGAGACCCCATCTCTACTAAAAATACAAAGAAATTATCTAGACAACTAAAAATATATATAGAAAAAAATTAGCCGGGCATGGTGGCACAAGCCTGTAGTCCCAGCTACTCAGGAGCCTGAGGCAGGAGGATGGCTTGAGCCCAGGAGCTTGAGGTTGCTGTGAGCTAGGCTGACGCCACAGCACTCTACCCTGGGCAACAGAGCAAGACTCTGTCTCAAAAAAAAAAAAAAAAAAGATGAATTAACCAGTGAATGTTTTATAATATGGCTATTACTCTGCAAAAACACAAATCACACTGTAATACTTTTTTGTTATTTAAGTAAATAAGCTTTTTTACAAGCCTTTTTTGTTAAGAAAAAACTTCAACCTCCTTAAACTAAATACCTGGATCAATTAAATATCTGTTTAATTTACTCTTTTCATAGGATGCTGAATACAACTCTTATGACTTTTCCACTTCCCAGAAAGATGTCAACAAAGCAGGAATACTTGAACCTCCTGCTCCTGTCCACCCACAAAATACACGTATCATAGAATATTTTATTTTTGTCTATACTTTCAGCCCTTTTTTTCTTACTTTCCCCTCCTACCTGTAGAAAAGATAATTTTCTTCCCATCATGTTTTAAGCTCTCTACTCCCCGCTCCCAACTACTTAACTGAATATTTATTAAATGCCTGCTATGTGTAATTCAGTGTTTGTTTGTGCCTGGAAATACAAAGACCAATGATGACTTGTAGACTAGCCTAGAGTTTAGTTGAGTGGAGTCAGATATGTCAACAATTAACATATTGTGGTAATTGTCATAGAACATTCAAGGCAATGTATGCAGAATAATGGGAGCACAAAGGAATCTTTTCCTCCTGAATCTTCAATCTCCATTTGTCTGACTCCTCCAGCATATAAATACTACTGCACCACCACCTCCCTCAATCTAGACATGGTAATGTCTTTCTCATTTATACCACGCTCCCTCTGTTGCCTTCCTTTCAAAGACAAGGGGTCAAAAGAAGCCTATCCTTTTAGTTCAACTTCTCACCTATCATTTGCTCAAGCCTACTACAATCACATTCTTTCAGGTCACTGTACCTTGGCATGGAATGCTTGCCATTCCTTCACCTTTCCAACTTTAACTCAACTCAGTTGCCACTATGTCCAGGAAGCCAGCTGCTCTGTGTTAGAGTTTTGTGCTTTGCCTCTTTGTTCTCATAGAAGCCTATGCTGGGCTCCAACTGCATATTCATCCCCCTATATTATAACTGCTTGTCATTGCTCCATAAGACTGTGAGCACTTTAATAGAAACATCTTTGATTTCTATTCCTAGCACTTAGCTCAGTACCTGACACGTAGTAGATGCACAATATGTATTGAATTAACAGACAATTGCTTTTGGGTCAATTATTTCTATTACTACTTAACAATGCAACTAATTTTATTGTTTAGCAGCTTACTAACATCTTATTCATGTTAATATTTTAAACCAATATCTTAAGAGATGCTTAAAACAGAACTGTATTTGTTCACTTTATTACACATAAATAATAATATATTTCCTAGCCCAAACCATTTCTATTTAGGGCCAAAGCAAAATAAAGTCTATCAACTCAAATAAAAAATGAAATACTACTAATACTATAAATATCTTTAGATATTCCATTCAGTTATCAGAATTAAAACATAATAGCAAGAAATATTTAACCTAGTAAAATTGAGGATAACATATACTGAAGAAACACATGTTCAGGTTAACATTTTAAACTGTGACAAATTGCTGATCAATTACTTTCCTGCATACTAAATCCCTCAATTCTTATATCCATTACCTTCATTTCTAAAAATTCATTATTAATAGTAAGTTATAATAATTTCTTAGCGAGACTAGGCCTACACAAACAATTGCTTATTGATGTTAATTTTCAAATGGCTGTAATGTGGATTTCTGAAGATTCATCCTAATTTTTTACAGTAAAGATATCAAGGAGCCTTACATTAAATCCAAAGCACATAAAATAAGATGTACGGTATCCTAAAAAAATAGAAAAAAATTATTTTTTTTGTGTTGAAAATTAACATTCTCCTCAAAAGTAAAAACCTAATGAATAAGGAATCAAGTAATACCAACAACTAAATGCATGCCAACTTCCAGGTATTGCTGGAATCAGAATTTATGACTGAGATGAGTAAGGGATTATGTGGAAAGCCACTAGTTAACATGTATTAACCATTCATCTTGTAGGAAACACTGTACTGGTTTCTTAAATATCATTAAATATACCATATTACCTTGATTTTTAAGATACCATCAATTATAAGATACCATCAACTAAATTATTAGGTTATTAAGTATGAAGTGTCCGATTTCCTTCAGTACTAAGTTTGACAGTTGGTATCTCTGACATTTCACTTTGATACTTCTTGTTTATATAACCTCATTCTTTCAAATGCACAGCTTGGCTTGTGATTATCTTTCAAAGTTTTTTTTAAAGCAATTTTTGTGAAACCATGGATAAGTAAAAAATTCATGTTATTTTTTAATATGAGCTCTGTCATGGAACCAATGCTGCACAGACAGCTTGAAATATCAACACAGTGTCTTGGAAGGATGGGGCTAATGAATGCACAGTATGTCGACAGTTTGAGAAGTTCTGTTCTGGTGATTTTATCTTGAAAATGAGCCACGTAGGGAACCTGACACCAAGGTGGATAATGATGAGCTGAAAGCTGTAGTGGAAGCGAATCCATCTCAACCTACATATGAATTAGCAAGATTTGACTTTACTATTCCAACAGTATTGGACCATTTGAAACAAACCGGCAACGTAAAGAAGCCGGATAGATGGGTTCCACATGAATTAAACAAGCATCAGAATAGAAATTGTCTCAAAGCTTCCCTTTCTTTGTGGAATCATTTCTACACCATATTGTTACATGTGATGAAAGATGGATTCTTTTTGACAATCACAAGCATTTGGCTTGATGGATGGATAAAGATGAAGTGCCAAAACACAGTCCAAAACCAAATATTTATCAAAAAAAGCTAATGGGGTGGGACAAAGGTAATATACGTAACCTAAATATTTGTACCCCCATAATATGCTGAAATTAAAAAAAAATTAAAAAAAAAGCTAATTGTGTCTGTTTGGTGGTTCAGTGCTGGTATTTTCTGCTATACAGTCATGAAACCTGGTCATTTGATTATAGCGGACGTCACTGCAACCCATCGAATGAAATGATGAAGATATTTGTGATTAAGCAGCTGGGATTGGTCAACAGAGACAGGCCAATTGTCTTGCAAGGTTCGACCACAGGTTGCACAAACAACACTGCTCAAACTACAGAGGCTGGACTTGAAATCTCTTGTTGTCATCTACCATATTCACCAGACCTTGCATCAACTGACTACCACCTTTTCCAGACTTTGGACCACTTCTTGCAAGGAAAAATATTCAATTCTCAACAAGCTGTGCAAAACGCCTTTTGTGATTTCATCCCTACTCACTCTCTAGGCTTCTTCGCTGCTTGTATAAGCAAGCTGCTGTTAAGACGGCAAAACTGTGTCAATAGTTTAGGGACATATTAAGACATTGATTAATTGTGCTGCTTCTTGTTTGAGACACAATAAACTACACTTTTTATTCGAAATCAGACATTTCATATTTAATGACCTAATATAAATACCATGTTAAATGAAAGATACATCCCAATTGCAAAAACAATTAAAATGGGAAAAAATTAGTATTTAGAATTAAGGAAATATTGTTTTTGAGATGGGGTGTTACTATGTTACCCAGGCTGGCCTTGAACTCCTGGACTCAAGCAATCCTCCCACCTTAGCCTCCTGAGTACCTGGGATTACAGGCTCACGCCACTGCAACCCGTTATCTCTTTTAACAGCTCTATTGAGATATAATTTACGTGCCATAAAACTTACCTAAAGTGCACAATTTGATGGTTTTTAGTATATTCACAGAGCCGTGCACCATCAGCACATTCAATTTCAGAACATTTTTGTCAGCCCCAAAAGAAAGCTCCATACTCATTAGGAGTTACTTCCTGTCCCCTACTCCCCCTTCCCAAAACTTCTCAGCCCAAGGCAACCATTAATTTGATTTCTATCTCTATGGATTCACTTATTCTGGACATTTCATATAAATAGTATTATACAATATGTGGTCTTCTGCAACTATGTAGTTTCTTTCACGTAGCATATTTCTGAGGTTCATTCATGTCATACCATGCATCAGTACTTCATTCCTTTTTTGTGGCAGAATAATATTCCATTGCATGGAAAAACCACATTTTGTTAATCCATTCATCAGTTCGGGGACATATGGATTATTTCCATTTTGGGGTATTATAAATAATGCTGCTACAAACATTTGTGTTCAAGTTTTTATGTGGACATATGTCTTCAATACTCTTGGGTATATACCTAGAAATGGAAATGCTGGTTCATATGGTTACTGTATGTTTAACATGTTCGGGAATTATCAAACTGTTTTCCAAAGCAGCTGCATCATTTTACATTCCCACAAGATAAGGGGGTTCCAATTTCTACACATTTCCATCAACACTTGTAATTGTCAGTCTTTTTCGTTACAGTCATTCTAAATATTACATCTTGTAGAATTTCATAGATAACTATAGAAAGATGAATTGACCCTCTATCAGCTGGATATTTACAATGGAATATTTTTCCAATATAAATGAGAGTTTTGTACTGCTCCTTCAGTTTGCGTGGACTCCCTTCTGATGAGCAAAAACACTTTTAAAATGCCTAGGATGGGTTGGGTGGTGTAATCTGGGCTTTTAGAACAGTTTATCCTCTGTGTAAAGCTAATGTAAGAACAGAGCCAGAGATACTCACGTCATTCGCACTATTATTCTACAAACCAAAATATGAAAAACACTTAGTTTTAAGGGCCCAGCATTTTATTATTTTTCTTTAAAGTCCTAGCTTTAAAACAATGATTCACTTTTTCTCCATCCATCTTCACCACATCCATGTTAAGTACTTTATACACACACACCAGAGAGCCTCCCTGCACAGTTGTTATCACTACCTTCAACTTCTGACTGAATAAATGGACTGGAATTTTAAAAAACCCCAAGTGAAAACCCAAAGACATCTTCATAAGGGCTCTCCTCCCCAGTTGGGAAATGATGCTGCAAAATGCTGAGATATCAGTTGATGATAATTTATTCCCATTAATTGATTGCTTTTAGGAAGATTCCGATTTAAATTAATATTTTCTAATCACCAAATCTTATAATAATTTCCACTTACTTTCAGGCTTTGCATCTGCTGCAGCATGGCGCATACTTTTCAGCTGGTTTTGTACTCTTTGCAATCTCTGCACTGCATGAAATAGCTTTAAGATACAAATAGATCTATCATTTATTTAGTCTATTGAAGCTTACTTCTCACATAGGCAAGCAAAAGAAAATATAAGTTCCATATAATTCTTATGACATAAAAGGAACAAATAATAAGAGCCAAGAAAATTACAATATTAAACCCAAAATGCAACTGGTTCTCTCAGTTATATCTTGTCATGTAAATTTTTTAAAAAAGCTTTCAGATATTTTTCCTTTAGTTATTTATTGAATTTGGTGATTAAGAAAAAGTACTGTTAAAGAAATATACACACCAGGGTTTTCTTGTTATAACATGGTTTTCTTAATGCTAAGGAATGTTAACATTCTCACAGTGAAGTCTCAGAATCAGAAACTGATACTAAGTAACCATTGAGGGCATAGGCAATGCAGCTTACTGCTGCAGTGAAACTACTACAACACCAAGTCAAAATTCCAACAGAAGCAAACATCTAAACTGCTAATTTAGCAGAAAATGAAGCTGTTGAAATATATACATAATTATTATTTTTGTATAGAGACAGGCTCTGTCACCCAGGCTGGAGTGCAGTGGCATGATCACAGCTCACTGTAACCTCGAACTCCTGGGCTTAAGTGATCCTCCTGTCTCAGCCTCCTGAGTAGCTAGGACTATAAGCGCATGCTACCATGCTCGGCTAATTTTTTTATTTTTGTAAAGATGGGGTCTTGCTATGTTGCCCAGGCTGGTCTCTAACTCCTGGTCTCAAGCAATCCTCCTGCCTTGGCCTCCCAAACCATTGTGATTACAGACATTGGTCATCACACCTGGCCTAAAAAATTTTTTTTTCCTTTTTTTTGGAGATAGGGTCTCGCTCTGTTGCCTGGGCTATAGTACAATGGCATCATCATAGCTCATTACGACCTGAAACTCCTGGGCTCAAGTGATCCTCCTGCCTCAGCCTCCCTCATAGCTGGGACTACAGGCACATGCCATCATGCCTGTTAATTTTTTAATTTTTTTTCTAAGAGATGGGGTCTCACTATGTTGCCCAGGCTAGTCTCGAACTCCAGGTCTCAAGTGATCCTCCTACCTTAGCCTCCCAAAGTGCTGGGATTATAGGCATGAACCACGGCATCTGGCCTGAAATATATTTTTAAGGTATAAGTCTACCTAGATTTTATGATAGATTTTTAATAAAAGTAATACTTTCTGACCAAATGTTTTTTCTTTAGGGCAAAGTTTTAAAATGTGGAGTGTGGGCCAGGCACAGTGGCTCATGCCTGTAATCCTAAGTACTTTGGGAGGCCGAGGTGGGAGGATTTGCTTGAGGCCAGGAGTTCGAGACCAGCCTGAGCAAGTAAGATTCTGTCTCTACAAAAAATAGAAAAATCAGCCAGATGTGGTAGCATGTGCCTGTAGTCCCAGCTACTCAGGAGGATCTCTTGAGCCCAGGAGTTTGAGGTTGCAGTAAGCTATGATGACACCACTGCACTCTAGCCCTGGCAACTGAGAGAGACCCTAGCTCAAAAAAAAAAAAAAAGAAAGAAAGAAAAGAAACAAAAAATAAACAAAAAAATATGGAGTGTGGGTGATTTTAAGCCTTTTCATAATTTTCTTATTTGCCACTGGAGTAAACTGTAGAGAGTACTACGATCAGTAAAATGAAAAGGATGCTCTTATAGCCCCCAAATCTACAGACATCTTTTAGAGATTCTAGAAGTTTTATTAGCAGTTAATCTTACTGCTTAACATTACAATGAATCTTCTGTAATGCTGGAACATGAGCTAAGCATAGGCCAAAAGACAGTGTATAGATACATACAGAGTATAAAACCTGAAAGGTCGTATTGTTGCTATTGGTGCCACAAAATACTTCTCTTTATTAAAAGAATATTCCATCATGTCAACAAAGGGAAACATGAATTCCTACAATTCTAATTATCAGAAGGAATTATTTCTTTCATCCTAAGAATATAAACTTTTATGTGGATACCTGATTCTTTTGTTCCTGTTTCTGTTGTGCAAGAAATTCTTCTCTCTCTTTTTCAACTCGAAGTTGCCTTGCTATTTTAAGCATCTGTTGATGATTCTGAACTGTCTCCACCTACAGTAAGAGAATAAGTAGTACATGTTACTGTCAGGTTTGAGAAAAAAATTAGCATGTCACATGACTCAGACATCCACTTATCATTTCCTTTTGGTAAACAGTACTTCCTAGAAATGACAGTAAAGCTCTAGACTCCAGGTCCTTAAAAGTTTTGGGTTACTCACTAGGGAGATTCTCTTTCTGTAAGTGTTATTTGAGTCCATTCTCGGATGTACACCCATGCCTCGCTTAATCTTTATTTGCATTCCTAAATCTTTGCAAATCCTTGGGACACGGGGCCAAAGTCTTACAGTGCAATTCTTTCCTTACCTTTTTCTTCAAACGTTCAACTCTCTTAATGAGCTGATCCTTTTCTTCTTCCATTGCACTGATATCCTAAAAAGTAGTAAAGAGGACATTATAAGAAAAAGTATTCTTAGTCTGTAGGATTCTTATTTTGATTATGCATCTACTAGAGTATATAACCAGAACATTAAGGAACAAAGATCCTCTTTTGGATGAAGGTCATTTCTATTTTTCCCCCAGGGCTCTTTATGCCGGGTAATTTTTTTGGCAGCTTAAAGTTCATCTAGAAAAGCAACTAAAACAGGTTATAACGCAGCAAGGTAAAGCTGCCAACCAGCACATTTGCGTTCTGATTCCAAATATGGGCACATGATTTTTCAAAATCTTCTATAATGGAAAGAGTGCAGGTTTAAATACATGAACAACAGCTGCTGACATCCCATCTGCTCTGTTAAATACCAAACCACATATTCTGCCAATTTTCCATCAAAATTATTTTTAAGTCTATGGTGTTTTCAAGACAGAAATTTGTGTCTGGTTTTGCTACAATTAACCAATTCCTCTCTGAAAACAAAGACTTCAAAAATAAATTACCTTCCTTTTAACCAGCTCCATAAGGTTTTGTAATGAAAACAAACAAGCTTTAAAAATCCTTCCTAAACCTAAAAAACTAATAGCCTAACTACCACACTGATATTAAAGGTAAAATATACATGGTAGTCAATATTGATAGAATTTTGGAAAATGGGCACTGTCACTCACTACTGGTAGCACTGTATTTAAGAACAATATCAAAAGTCTTAAAATAAATGTTCATCCCTTTTAGCCCAGTAATTCCATACTTGGGAATTTGTCCTAATAAAATATTCATGAAAAGTCACAGACTTCTCTATAAGGATTCTTATTTGATGCTAATTATATCTAAAATCTCAAAACGACCTAAATGTCTGAGAATTTTAAAAAACTACAATACATAACACAATGAAAGTCATTAAAAATTATGCAAAAGAATGTTTAATGACATGAGAAAAAGTCATGATATGACATTACTTGGAAGAAGCAGATTATAATGCCAAGAAAAAGATTTAAATATATTTACCAAAATGTCAACAGTAGTTATCTCTAGAGCATGAGATTATGAATGAATTCTTTTCTATTTCTTGTTTAATCATGTTTTCTAAATTTTCTGCAAAGAATATGTTTAAGAATACTTTGGTAATAATGAATGAAATTAAAATGCAGACTTTAGGTACTTTTACCATGTTTGTTTACTCACAGGACATAATGGAGGAACAACAGATGGACATCTATCATTCTCCTTCCATAATATCTTATAAGTATCTATTTATGGGTCTTTCTCCTCTACTAGATCTGAGTTGATCTTTCATTTCTAATATTCAACAAACTCTTACTGAGAGCCTACCATGTGACAGGCACTGGAAATATAGTGGTGAACAAGATATATAGACATAATCCTTGCCTTCATGGGGCTTAAAGGTATTTGGGAAGAGAGACATTAAATTACAGTAATCATAATGAATGTTACAAAACAAAAAGAATTGGAGGAACTAATCTATCTAGGGAATTAGAGAAGGCTTCCCTGAAGAAGCAACTTCTAATGTTCCCGATTGGATGAGAAGATAAAGATGGCATTGATAATTCCAGAATTCTAAAAATTCAAAATCCACACAAGCCAGTATCAGCAAGTGTTTGGGGAAAAAATTTATTTATTTATTTATTTTTTTCCCCACCCCCCTGGGGAAAAAATTTAAATGCCTGGTAAGAATGTAAAAATATTTTCTGGAGAACATTAAGTAATACACGTTAAAAGTCCTAAACATTTTCATATAACTTAATAAGCAATTCCATTTCTAGAAATTTATTCTAAGGAAACAATCACAGACAGGCAAAAAAATTACATACAAGTTATTTATAGCATTATCTATAACAACAAAAAAATGAAAATAAAAAACCAAAAATAACTAAATTAACTATACTATGGAATATTATTTGGTCATTTAAAGTCATATTGTAGAAAGATAACAATGCAAATGTACTCACAATGATTAAAAAAGCAAGACATAAATAATTATCAATAGTGTGAACCCAAGTATACACACACTACAAAATGTTAACAATTGGATAATTTTTTTCTTCTTTGTTCTTTTCTGTATTTTCTATATCTGATATATCTATATCAGATACTCAAAATGTAACCTTTCAAAATCCATGCTAGTGGTCTATATAGTATGTAAGAACCCACTATGAATGTACCATGGCCTCATTAATTTCCTCAGTAAATAACTACCAAAGATCCTACAAAAGAAAGTCTGCCATTTGCAATCACTACTCTCTACATAGTCTTAATATTCATACTGAATTAACTAAAAACAAAGATCCATTATTATTCAAATCCAAAAAATCATTATGTTTTCTATTCTTTACCCTTCTTATTTCTGCTGTAGAAAATCCAGATGTCTTGAGCTGTTCACATTCTTTATGCAAAGTTTTGAAGGCTTCCATCAACTCTTCATACTAAAAGAATTAAGTTAGAAAATTATAAACTAATGCCTAGAGCCAGTAGGGTTTTCTTAATCAGGTTATCTATTAACTTACATGATTACTTAAGTCATTGTAAGAACAGCATTAAAAATACATCCTTAAAATTTATATAGGACACAAAAAAGTAGATCTCTATAATCTGAACACCTCATACTTCTCCAGCTTCATTTCTGGTTATTTTCTCTCCTCACACTATATACTCCAGCTATGTTGATCTTTCAGTCCCCGAACATTCCACGCTTTCATCTCCAGCTTATACATCCTATTCCCTCTGAGAATACTTTATGACTCACTCACTGCTAACTTGTGGAACTCCTGTTCACCCTTCAGGTCTCAACACAGATACCACTATTCTCAGAGAAGCCTTTTCTGGCCCTGTACCTATCATAGTAGATATCACATAAAATTATAACTGACTAGTTACTTATCTGTTTCCCTCCACTGTACATTGAGAGCCAGGAGGACAAGAATCATATTCTTTGTATACACCTTTATATCCCTGGGGCCCCACATAACCCATGTAAGTGTTTAATAAAAAGTAGCTGAATGAATGAAAAAATTCACAACTGTTACCCCAAAATTTTTAGAAATAGTATTTTTGGTTGGCAATGACTGGATATTAATATTTTTCTTGACTGATCATATCCTACAAATCTACAAATTATTAATTCTAAAACTTCACTCAGAAACACAATATGTATTTTTATTAGGGTCTCTGCTAAATGACTGGTTAAATGTATAAATCATTATATATATAATATATGTATCATGTATGTGTATATATGTACACACACACACCTCAGATAGGCTTCAAGAACAAATATGTCTTCACTGTCATTAATTTTTTAATTAGATGAGCATATTTAGTAAAAAACTTCCTCTAGATAAATTGGTTTTTATCAAACTTATTGATGGAGTAGGGTAGGGAGGAGAAAGTATTTCACTTTTTTTTTTTTTTGAGACAGAGTTTTGCTCTGTCACCCAGCCTAGAGTGCCGTGGCGTCAGCCTAGCTCACAGCAACCTCAAAAGCCTGGGCTCAAGCGATCCTCCTGCCTCAACCTCCCAAGTAGCTGGGACTACAGGCACATACCACCATGCCAGGCTAATTGTTTTCTATTTTCAGTAGAGATGGGCTTTCACTCTTGCTCAGGGCTCAGGCTGGTCTGGAGGTAGCTCAAGCTACCCTTCCACCTCGGCCTCCCAGAGTGCTAGGATTACAGGTGTGAGCCACTGTGCCTGGCCTAATATTGTCTTAAGACATCAATATTGACTTTATTTTGCATGACTGCCATGTCCAGCCAAAACAACAAAATATATGTATAAAAAATCAAAACATACAATTGATTGTTTTGATTCAGTCTAAATATTGAGCAACCAACACTTAGAAGCGACTATACAACATTCTGGAGGAAAACAAGGATTGGTAAGACATGACAACTGTCTTCAGGGACCTCATAATTTATTGGGAAACACAGATCAACAAAGTACTCACAAGCAAGGCCGGGCTCGGTGGCTCCCGCCTGTAACCCTAGCACTCTGGGAGGCAGAGGCGGGTGGATCGCTAAAGGTCAGGAGTTCGAGACCAGCCTGAGCAAGAGCGAGACCCCGTCTCCACTAAAAATAGAAAGAAATTATCTGGACAACTAAAAATATATATAGAGAGAGAAAAAAATTAGCCAGGCATGGGGGCACATGCCTATAGTCCCAGCTACTCAGGAGGCTGAGGCAGAAGGATTGCTTGAGCTCAAGAATTTGAGGTTGCTGTGAGCTAGGCTGACACCACGGCACTCAGGCCTGGGCAACAGAGCCAGACTATGTCTTAAAAAAAAAAAAAAAAAAGTACTCACAACAATCTGGCACAAACCAGTCTACGTAAGTACTATTAAATAAAAGCACAAAATGCTAAACAGAGGTGCTTTTTTTTTTTTTTTTAAATCAAAGTCCTTTGAAATTTAAGCCTGATTTCCCTCTTTCTACAGTCTTTGACTAGCAATGTTTTTTGAGATTCCAGGACCAGGAACTAGATCAGCCAGAATCCTCAGTAGTCAAAAGCTTTAAGATCTTACACCAGAACCCAATGTTACTGCCAAACTATGGTGAGAAAAGTGTGCTGGATTTCAAACTCCCAAACTTCTCTCTACTCTCTGCCTAACTGGAAAGTCCTTTGAGATTGCAAGCCTAGTTTCTTTGCCTACTTCCTTGCAGGGACTCACATGTCTGGACTTGTCTGGAATAAACAATGTCAATTTATATCATTTGTCTTGAGGTAATTTTTATGACAGTCTGTTTCTCTCTGACTGGATGACAAATTGTATAGTCACCTTATTGATCAGCAAAGTGCTCTGCAGACTCAAGCCCAGGAATCCTACCTACCCAAAATTGCTAAGTAATAAATTCTTCTTCGTCTTCTTTTTTTTTTTCGAAACAGAGTCTCACTCTGTTGCCCTGGGTAGAGAGCAGCAGCATCATCATAGCTCACTGCAACCTCCAACTCCTGGACTCAAGCGATCTTCCTGACTTAGCCTTCCAAGTACTGGGACTACAGGTATGCACCATGATGTCTGGCTAATTTTTTCTATTTTTAGCAGAGACTGAGTCTCTCTCTTGCTCAGGCTGGTCTCAAACCTTTGATCTCAACCAATCCTTCTGCCTCAGCCTCCCAGAGTGCTAGGATTACAGGTGTGAGCCACTGTGCCCAGCCAAAGTATTCTTAATGTCGGGTTTTTTTTTTCTATTTACATACTCCTATCACTAAAATGGTATTTGTAAGTAAAAGTTATTATTTTAAGATATGACTACAGTTGAACATTAGTTGATACCGTTTTACCTTCTGGTGCTACCCGGAACTACGGAGATAGCAAATAAAGAGAGATTAACATGTATTTGAATATGTGCACCTTGAAATCTGTTACAGATAGTTTCAATATACCATTTACGTATTATGTACCTGTTTATTGGTGTCTGCCACGGTTTCATCCTGAAGAAACTCACTTGGTACCTCAAGTTTTATTAAAAAACGAGCTAAATATGCTCTTTTCTTCAGTTCAGTAGTCCTCTGAAGAAGCCAATGGAGCACTGGGTAAATTACAGGTTTACTTCCAATCACCAAACCCTGACGAAAGGTACTCCTAGAAAAGGAAGATACATACACACACTTATCGGTAAACCTTGAAAAGAATTAATAGTTGCCCAAAATCTGATTTACAATGTCCTGATTACCTTCTATAATTATTTAAAAAAGATAAGCCCAAGGCTGTTCTAAAGTCAATCTGTACATTAATTAGAAAATTAGGAAAATTAGGTCCTAAATGTATCACTGAAATATCTAAGGAAGTTATGTTGGAACCATTAATTAGTATAGTCAGCCTTAATACTTCATTTCATTGACTGGGCAGTGTTTGTTTTTATTTAGGACGGCAGATAAATGATAAAATGGTATAGTGGACCTGCCTGAATTTTTTTGATTGGGAAAGAACTGACCCATTTAAGACTTCTGCATGACAAAATAATATTATAAGGTTTAAGATTTTGAAATTCAGGCCGGGCGCGGTGGCTCACGCCTGTAATCCTAGCACTCTGGGAGGCCGAGGCGGGTGGATTGCTCGAGGTCGGGAGTTCGAGACCAGCCTCAGCAAGAGCGAGACCCCGTCTCTACTAAAAAATAGAAAGAAATTATCTGGCCAACTAAAATATATATATACACAAAAAAATTAGCCAGGCATGGTGGCACATGCCTGTAGTCCCAGCTACTGGGGAGGCTGAGGCAGTAGGATCGCCTTAAGCCCAGGAGTTTGAGGTTGCTGTGAGCTAGGCTGACGCCACGGCACTCACTCTAGCCCAGGCAACACAGCGAGACTCTGTCTCAAAAAAAAAAAAAAAAAAAAGATTTTGAAATTCAGTGATATTCTCAGGCCATCAAATTAGGGAGATCAAGTATTACCTAAAAAGACTGATTGTAGCATATGAAGCTTGGGTATTAAAGCACAGTTTAAAAGAGCAATACATGATTGGATTCTTACATGTCTGTGGCATTTCCTGGAGGTTTGTATTTAAGGATACCAAGAAGGCTCAACATCCGTTTGGCTGTCTGTTCTGGCATCTCCTCTCTGATATCAACAACTTGCTAACAAAGAAATTTTAAAAATATGTTATTGTTGTATATCTAACAAAGAACAATATGTAAACTCACTGAGAAAATTGTCCTGCTAGAGCATTAATAGGCACAATGATCTCTTCATAAAACAGATTAAATAAGGAGGCCCCCAGATTCCACGTGAGGGTGCATACAGGTCAGATCAGGATTCATTTTAAGAATGCTAAACTTAAAAAAAGTCTCCAGTGGAAAAGACCAGTGTATAAGAGACATGAGCTAACTTGCAATACAATAAGACCTTTTGTAAAAGCATTTTCCTTCCAGGACCAAATCTATTTATGTCTGGAGGTAATGAAATAACTTCTAAATAAGGTACAAGTAGATAATTTAGATTTTGAGCTAGTAGAGAAACTTTAAAGATCATTTATTATTACCGTATAGCGATGGAAAATAAGGCCCAGAGAGGTTAAGTAATTTGCCCAAGATTCACAGGTGTTTAGAGGCAGAAACTGCCTTTTCTGCCACTCTTTCAACAAAGAGAAAGAGAACTCTTACCTTTGGGTCAATCTCAGCCAGAATATCATTGAGAACTTGTAATAGTTGCATTGGCTCCAGGGAATCAAATGTGATTAAATTATAGTTCTTCCTAAAAGGCTCCTTATTGAGATTGTCCACAATGAATTTGATTTGATCACTCATAATTAGGTCTTGTAAGTTAAACTACAGAGTAAAAATAGAGAAAAATTCTTCAATATTGGTAACAAAAGTTCTGATAGAAAATCAGAATTAAGCTCATAGGAAACAGGCATGAAAAATATAATTCTGGCCAGACACGGTGGCTAATGCCTGCAATCCCAGCACTTTTGGAAACCAAGGTGGGGGGACTGCTTGAGGCTAAGAGTTTGAGACCAGCCTGGGCAACAAAGTAGGACCCTGTTTCTACAAAAAATTTAAAAATTAACTGGGCATGGTGGTGCACACTTGTAGTCCCAGCTACTTGAGAGGCCGAGGCAGAAGGATTGCTAGAGCCCCGGAGTTCAAGGTTTCAATGAGCTACGATCATGCCATTATACTCCAGGCTGGGTGACAGAGCAAGACTTTGTCTCTAAAAACAATAAAATTAAATTTAAAAAAATTTTAAAGTACAGTTATACATGGCATGCAAAATGCTGTGAAAAATGGCATGAAGACTTTATTATGAAAGCTGCAGTATATACTGCTAAAATTTAACATGAAATGTTTTTGTATATCAATCTGGTATAATATCAATCATCTGAATTAACATGGACAAATGAATAATAAATTCTACCTACATTAACATCTTTCCCATACAGCTGTACAACTTCTACTCAGGGATTAAACACTTGTTAGGCTGCAGACATGCTTCTAATTTTTTTTTTTTTTTTTTATAACTAGCAGCCCACATTTAAAACATTGGGAGATTTTTACATTAAAAATCTGGATTCCTAGTTTCTCTTGAAAGTCAGATCTGGTAACCCTGGGCCCACATTTCATGCTGGGCCATAATTAGTTGAAGCTGAGTAGGGAGGCCTCAGAGACTTCAGCCTGTTTTGGTCTCCACCCCTTTCTGTTACAGGCTTTGCGCTGTGGGCATCTACTCTGCCTCCCTTGAGTAATTCAGGCCTTCGCTTCCTTTTCCCTTCAATGCAGCAACAGTCTCCTGTTTTCTGGCCTCCACCTCTCCCCACTCCAAATCATCTGTAGGCTTCTCACCGTGTACAAAAGAGTCCAAACTTCTTGAATTTCAAGATTCTTTATGATCTAGCTCAACTTGTTCTTTCCCAACTTTCTAACTTCAGCCCATTGAAACAGTCACTGTGTCTTAGTTTTTCCACCTCTCTGCCTTCAGTTAATGCTGTTTTCTCCACCTAGAAAGACTGTTTCCCCTTCCTCCATACATCTCCAGAGGTGCAAATCCCAATCCTCTTTCAAGCCCTGCCCACCAAATGCCAGTTCCTCCAGGAAATCTGTATCAAGCTATGCCCCAGGTTCTGCAGTGTCTGTCCTCCAAGTTGACCACACTTTCTCTGCACTTCTATCCTAGCACTATTTTTTATCTTGTACCAATTCTTTACGTACACATCTTCTCTCATCCGCTAAACTGTAAATTCCATGAGGATAGTATCTGTGTCCAATTCCATTTTTGAACACCCACTGCGTCTAAAATGGTGACTTCTTCCACTAGACTGAATGAACTTATTCTCAGGCCCAAGGCCAGAAAAAACAAAAGCCTAAATCTAAAGGAAGTCAGGCTGGCAGTGAGAGCCTAACTTTAAAAAAAAAAAATTGAATATCTAATTTCTTAATTGCTGAAACAGCTTTACCAAGGTAAAGTGCTTGAATTTTAGTGATAAAAAAATGAATTGGTAAAAAAAAAAAACAAATTAAAAATTACTTCAGTGCTCCCTAATAATAAAAACCATAGAAAAAAGAAAAAACCATAAAATGGATAAATGCTGTTTTACTCAAGACTGGGGTGGCAAGCATCTTGCTCGGAAATGGGTTTTTTAAGTTGGGTGGGTGGAGTTCGATATTTAGAAAACATCAAAATGTAAATGATAATAATTATCTTTATTATCATTATAAGGGTAATGATAAAATTATGAGTAATTATTGCTAAGAAATAAGTCCAAAGAGGACAAAAAGGATAAGCAGTGTAGTTTATAAATTCGAGGCTTCCTTTAAGCTTTATATAAAAGGAAAACCTTTACATAAGTTTTAAAAAAAGTCTACACTGGATGTGCAAGTTTTCCACTGCTCAAGTATTTTAAGTAAAAGTCCACGTCATAACCTTCACACACATATATATTTCATTTTAAATGATTTAGAAATTAGCTATAGGTCTATTCTTTTTTCCCTTCCAAAAAAACCAAGCCAAACCAAAAATCTGGATAAACGAGTAAAACGTTACCGAGAAGGGAAAAGAAACTAGTTGGGTTTCCCCCGCTAGTCGCCCACCAGCTTTCACATGGTCACTCGTTAAGGACAAAGATGTACCGAACAGGTAGGTTGTCTGTGCCCAGTGGGCTCTGCGCTCTAAAATTAGCAAAAGCAATTACTCTCCCTCTTCCAGCGCAAAGTCGCCACGCCAATTCACAAGCACTCACCCACATAAGGACAGGAAGGGGGGGGGATTAAAACCAGGACATGCGTTTTATCTGGCACAATTCGGGACAGAAACCGCGCTGCCCTGGTCCCAGGCTGGCATCAGCGCTGACCCGCAGCCTCCGGGGAGTCCCAGAAATAGTGTCCCCCGCCTCTCAGGCTCGGGAGAGGAGACAGGGGACCCCACACCCGACCATGCTCCCCGCGGGGGCTCCTGTGAGCTCCCAGACGATTGCGGGAGTGGGCTGGAACCCGACAAAGGCCCACCAGGGGCCCGACCCCCGATTTGAGGGACTTAACCGCTATGACCCCTCCACTTGCGAGGCTGCACCAGAACAGAGAGGGCGGGACTTCTCCCTTATTTCGGGGCTCGGGGGAGTTTCCGACCGCGAGTTGGCGAGGTTACCTCAAATTCTCCTCACGAAACCACTTCCCCACCCCCTAAGAGGCACCCGGGCTCCAGTGGGCTCCTAGAGACGAGCTCCTTGGCAACGGTTGCTAGGCCTTGGCGTTGCGTCACTTCCGGCGGGGCCGGGCGCGTTTCCGCGTGGTCCCGGGGCGTGCGCCCTGGGGGCGGGGCCTCGGGTGAGGAAGGGCGGACCTGTGCCGGGTCCACGTGCAGAGAGGGTTCGCGGTTCGGAGCCACTGCGGAGAGCCAGGCGCTTCTGGTCTGGTACCCCGACTTAAACGTGGGGCAATAACCTTCCTGCATGTTCTGCGGCTCGCAGTTTACAAAGTACGCTCTGCCTGATTAACCTGTGCTAAATGAGCGTGCTGTTTCATTCATTCATTCATTCATTCATTCATTTACCAAACATAGGTGCTGATTTCTTTGTTTGAGACAGGGCCAGGGTGGAGAGCATTGGGCTGAGGAAGCATTTGGCCTGGGCTTCAATTTTAGGTTTTTCACATAAGTATTTCCAAATTAGATTATATTAATATGTAGGAGCCATTGTGAAGAGCCTCTGGCAGGATTAAGAGAAGACACATTCGTCACAGAGATTTCAGCTTCTGCCTCGAATTATTGGGCCACATTGCCTGTACTGGGAATTAATTATTTTTAAATCCCGTAATTTTTTAATATGCTGAGAGCCTGAAAAGAAAAAGAAAAGAGAAAAAGTAAATGTGCTAAGGCTCCTTTTGGCTTCTGGGAGGCTCTGTTTAGGCACATACAGAAATAAAGCCCTCCTTGTAGTCTATTCATAGAATTCACATCCTATGTGGTAGGCAGAAAGATCTTTGTGCCCAGATCACAAGGCTTAGATGAGGCTTAGCAGTCTACTGGAAATGCACTGGCTAGTTTGGAGGAGACCTTAGTTGGTTAAGTGCTATTTTGAACCCACCCCTATTAGACTGGAGACCACTGTACTTTGTGTTATCAGTTGGCACTGAAAAAAAGAGAAGAAAAAAATCTAAATACCTCATACCCTGAAAACTTAGTTGCCTGCTTAGACATCTTAGGCCATTCTTGAATCAACTGCTATGCCTCTGATGGCTGTAGTAATAGACTGGGTGAGGGTGGCTCCCCAAAAGGAAGGGCTGGGTTCTGTTGCTGGAGGTAGAGGTGCTGTGCAGAAAAGAACCGCAGATGCTCCACACAGGTGGTCAGGGAAGGCTGTTAAATCTTAAAATCTCTGTAAGAAAAACCAGGAAAAGATGAAATGAGTCTGTACTTATTGTGAGGAATATCTGTAGCACTGAGAAGCTTCTCCCTGATTTCCTTCCAGCAAATTATCTTTCTTCAATGCAGACTTCCATCGTAGGCCAAAGGAGCTCTTGGAATAACAGAAGATGCTCTAGATTGCCACAAAAATCTGAGGATACCATGAACATAATGTCTCCAGCCCCTTCTCATGTCAGAGCTTCCAAACAAAAACTTTCCTGTGCAGCGTACAGGGAAGCCAAGCCAATTTTCTGTTTTTGGTATTAAATTTAGACCTTTCATCCTGACCATGAGATATTTCTGGATTCTGCACGAGTATTCAGCGAATGCCAGGATTCAAGATGCTATCCCATCTGGGGCTACTCTGCAGGCTGCCCACTTTATCTCATTCTTCTAAAACCAGGAAAAATGACCCAGACACAGGAACAAATTCGGAAGTGGGTTATTCTCTTATCCATTAATTGTCGTTTAATGCCTTTGCCATCTAGGTTACTTGGAGATGAAAGAAATTAAATTTGAACAGAAACCCAAATTGAGTTGTACAGATATCCTAAATTGTCTCTGTTCTGCCAATTTAATCTTGTGGGTATGTTTAGTAGCAGAATGTGCTTTCTTAAAAGGTAAAAATAAATAATATGTGAAACACTCAACTAAATGGGGATGCAATTTCAGAGGTCTTATTAAAAGCTTGCCTGGTACTACATTTTTGTCAAGTAGATTTTCTTTAATGGGTTCTGTATCTGCAAATGTGCTGTGGTTCACAAAGTCTGGAAATCACTGATGAGATTAATGGGCAATGTAGAATAGCCAAAATAATATGCAATTCATATTAACTCCTTGGATTGAAATATAGGATGCACTTAACCTTCTTCCTGGGCTCAAATAATAATCAGGTCATTACTGAGTGCTTACTATATGTCAGGAATTTTGCTAAATACTTCATGTGTCAGAATTTATTCAAATATTAATTTATGTGTGTACTCCTCTGTTTCCCATCCTCTTGAAACAATTTGCATTGTCTTGACTTTTGCAGGTTGAGAATCAGAAGCTGTACTTCTCCTGGTACACCTGTACCTCCTACAGAAGCTGTAGGCCTATACAAACCTAAAGTCTTTGGGGGAGGTTATACTAGTTGTCCTCAAGAGGGAAGTAGAGACGGCAGAACCTTACATGTGAGAAGAGAAAAGAGAGATGTTGAGAAGAGTGAGAAAGGGTCACAGGTTGATAAGCCCAGAGTAGCTTCTGAGAAAAGAGAAATACCCTGAGGAGGCCACACTGTGATCCAGTGGCTTCCAGTCTGGCCAAAGCTTTCCTTGTCCCAGGTTTGACATGAAAGCCTCAATGCCATTGGACCTGAAAGGACCTGCAGCCTGGGAGCGTGGGTGACCAAGCAGTCACTAGGGTGGGCCGTTGACAGAAGACTGCAGGTGGTGCTCCAAAGCTTTGTCACCGCAGAAGAGCCCAGGGACTTGGCATCCCTCAGGATCTGCGGGGTGAGGGGTGGGGAATGCTCAAGAATGAGATTACATTTCTTGCCAACCTAGCAGAATGGAGGCTCAGAGCTGGATTTCACTTGATTATAAAATAATGTCTATTGGATTCAGGAGGTAAAACTAAACTAAAATAAAAATAATAATGTTCTTCCTCTTGCAAATATGAGTCATGGACTAAATTTGATAACCTCTGTATCAGTCAGCATCCTAGCAGGATAAAGAAGGCACATTCTGGGCAATTAAGGAGAACTTAACAAAGGACTAATTATTTATTTATTTATTTTATTTAGAGACAGGGTGTCACCTGGGCTATAGTGCAGTGGAGTGATCATAGCTCACTGTAACCTCCAACTCCTGGGCTCAAGCGATTCTTCTGCCTCGACCTCCCATAGTGCCGGGATTACAGGCGTGAGCCACCATGCCTGGCCAATAAAGCTCTGTTTATAAAGGTATGGGCAGAGTTTAGGGAAACCAGTAAGGAAGGCAGCCGCTGCTGCCCCAAGCCTGAAGCAGGAAAAGAAGAGAACAGGCACCAAAAGCCCAACAGAGTAGCCATGTGGAGAGGGCCACCTAATGGGAGCTGTTAGGTGGAGCCAGTCCTGACCACCCTCTCTTCACACCCTCTGATCTCTTGTGCCTGCCCCCATCAGCTGCACCCAACAGGAAGTCAAAGGGGAAGGGAGCTCCCTTGAGGTCATCCATGCAGATCTGCCTCCCTGGACAAGGAGCAGGGAAGAAGGTGGTAGGGTGAGGACCTGGAGGGGCAGATTGATTCTTTTCTTTTTAATAATGCTATTCTTCAGAAATAATAGATTGATTCTTTATAGATTGAGTTATACAACCAAAGTGATGGGCAGTGAGGCCTTGGGAGGTCAACATATCCACTCCGCATCTTCCAAGCTGCCCTTGCTCTCTTGTAGCCAAGGTTCCAGGCATTACATGGAGTTAGGCCTAATTTCATTTTAGCACACTGCCTCCACCTACATCATCTCATTTAATCTTCACAAATCTGCAAGGACAGTACTATTTTTTCCCACTTTATGATTAAGATAATTGAGGCCTAGAGAGTTAATAGAGGACCCAAGGTCACATAGCTAGCAGCTGGCTGAGCCAAGATTCAAGCACAAGTCTACCTGATTCCAGAGCCATTTTCACCAGCCCACTAAACTGGCTCAAAACTGGCCAAGCAGAGTCTGAAAGAAGGACCATAAATCAGGCTGCTGAGGTGGGAGGCAAAGGGATTTTCTGCACGTGAGGGCCAGTATTAACATGGTGTCTGGCTTTCTCTGCCTACAGGGGCTTTGCAAAGGAACCTCTTCTCTTACCCAGGTAGGGATAATGGTTCAAAATCCAAGCGCTTACCCTAGAAGAAGGGGAAGATGGAGAGAAAACACTTGGGTGATGATGGGAAAAAAAGTGTATTTTCATTTCAAATGCCTTTTAAGTTCTTTTTTTCCCAGCTGAATGTTTGGTGTATTTATAGAATTCAGGGGGAGTATTTAAGGGTAACCGGCAGTGGAGCTGCATTTTGGGCCATCAGGAAGCTCAGAATCATGCAGGAAAAGGTTGGTAGGAGGGGACAAGAGCAGCAGGGCACAAACCAGCTTTGTCCTTCATGTTGCCAAGACCTCACCATCCTGGGCTGATGACGTCAACTCAAGGTCTAATGATATTGCTATAAATGGAATTATAGACTCCAAATGATGGGCAAATGGATGACTGGATAAATGAATTGTGGGATAAACATGTAGTAGAATATTATTCAGCCATAAAAAGAAATGAAGGACTGATACATGTTACAACACGGATGAACCTTGAAAACATGGTACCAAGTGAAAGAAGCCAGACACAAAAGGCCACTTATTGTAGGATTCCATTTGTAAGAAATATCCAGAACAGGCAAATCCACAGAGACAGAATGCAGACTGGTGGTTGCCAGGGGCTGGGAGGAGGGAAGAATGCAAAGCCGGTGCATAATGGGCACAGAATTTCCTACTGGGGTGATGAAAATGTTCTGGAAATAGAGGTGGTGGTTGCATGACACTGTTAATGTACGAAAGACCACTGAATTATTCCCTTTCAAATGACTGGTTTTATCTTATGTGAATCTCACCTTAACTTAAGAAAAAAAAAAAGACAGGCAGTCAGGGCCTTGGGTGGTCAACAGTCCACCCCAAGTGTTCCAAACAGTCTTCGCACTCTACAGCTGAAGTCCCAGGTGCCACGAGGCATAGGCCTAATTTCACCATGGTCTTTCCTTCTCTCCTGGCTCCCATCTACCAGCTTCCCGGCCTCAGGACCTTTGCCCTGCCCTGTATTCTGCCCAGCTGTTCTTTCCCCAGATCTGCATGAGCCTGGTTCCTCCTCCTCACTCAGGTCTCAACTCAAATGTTTCTTTCTCAACAAGGTCTTTTCTGACCATCTTACTCAAAGTGACCAAGCCACCAGTCAGTCTCCATCACTGTTGGTCACAGCCTCTTAGAGGGTAATGACATCAATTTAGTGGGTCTTGATTAACATTTTAAAAATTGAAATGGGCTGAACGCAGTGGCTCATGCCTGTAATCCTAGCATTTTGGGAGGCTGAGGCAGGAGGATCATTTGAGGCCAGGAGTTTGAGGCTGCAGTGAGGTAAGATGATGCCACTGCACTCTAGCCTGGGGACAGAGTGAGACTCTATCTCAAAAATAAACACATAAATACATAAATAAAAATTGAAACAGAATGGATCAGAAAATACCACACAAGAATAAGTGTAAATATTACTATGTCAGAAATATTTTTTGCTTCCTCACAAACCACTCCAAATTTATTGACTTACAACAACAATTGTTCCCCCCACATCTATGGGTTAGCTGGGCTCAGCTGGGCAGTTCTTCTGCTCCACGTGGTGTCCACTAGGGTCACTCACATGACTGAATTCAGCTGGGTGCTCATCTGGGGCTAGAACATCCAAGAAGGGTTCCCTCCTATCCGTCTGGTGCCTTAGTGCTGGCTGCCATTTCTCCTTCACATGGTCTCTCATCATTCTGTTGTCTGACCTGAGCTTCCTCTTATGGTGCCAGACACCAAGAGCACAAAAGTGGAAGCAGCCAATCCTCTTAAAGCTGAGGCCCAGGACAGGCACACAGTTGCTTCTATTGCATTCTGTTGGTCAAAGCAAGTCACAAGACCCACCCAGATTCAAGGGAAGGAGGAACAGTCTCCACCTCATGGTGGAGGAGCAACATGTGCATTCCAGGAATGGGAAAAATTGTTGGCAGACATCACTGCCACAATTGTTTTGTGAAAGTTTTATTTCAGTTTAGTAAACATGCATGTGTGTGCATGGGGGTCACATGATAAACAGTTCTTGCTGTGAGTCACAGCTGGAAAAACACACTTCTTCCATGTCCTTAAAAAATTTCTTTCATAGCACTTAGTACTCGCTGAACTTAGCTTACTTTACTGTAGATCTCACCCACTAGAATGTAAGTTCCCTGAGGGCAAGCACTTTGTCTTGTTTGCTGCTGTATCCTCAGCACCTAATAGGGTCTGGTATGTAACAAGTGCTTAATAAATATCTGTTGTCATCGAGTATGTTGTTGAATCAGCTACCATTTCTTGGGTGTGCACTTAAAAGCATTATCTCATTTAATTCACTCAACACGTATATGAGCACCATTATGTGCCATGCACTATTCGAGGTGCTAGAGAAACAAAGGGAACAAAATAGACAACAATACCTGCCCTCACGGAGTTTATTTTCACTATGATACCAGAACAGTATAGAATAGATTCATTGACACTATTTTGACAGAGAAGGAAACTGAGAGTCAGAGAAGTCAGGCAACTTGCCCAAGGTCACACAGCTAATAATTTCATCCTGACACCTGGCTTTTATCCACTTTGCTGTAGACATTGGGTTTTTCCCAAAGATAGTGGTTACAGATCTCCATTCCTGCAATTGCTTCTCTGAAAGATCAAACTTGTCTTTCTGGGAGTCAGACACAGGGCAGTGGGAATAGGTGAGTCCCATGACCTCAGAGTCCGCTGCCTCCTCCCTCACTCGGTGACGACGGCTCACACCTGGGGTGTTGCAGATTTGAGCCACAGATCTCAGTTAGTCACCCCCACTGTCTTATCGGCATGTGACAACCCCAAGTGGCTGGGGCCTGCAGGCCAGGCAAAGAATGCAACCCGAACAAAAATAAACCTGCCACATTCTTTGGCAGCCCCCTACCCCTTCCCGCTCTCCAGCCGTCCATCCTCACAGCAGAGTCTGCCAGGGAAGGCAGAGACGGGGGAACAGGGTGGGGGAAGCCAGGGCTGCAGCCGTCCAACCAACCGGAGGAAGAGAGGGAGAGGGGAAGAGAGGGAGAGAGAGAGGGAGGAAGAGAGAGAGAGACATCGCCTTATATGGGAACATGCGCAGACAATATGTGGCAATGGCTTAGAGGGCAGCAGAGGTCAGATACCAGACAGATGGAAGAAATTAAACATGGGACAGAGCGTGTTCCTGGGCCCTGAAAACAGCTCTTGTTTCACAGCAAGTTCGCACAAAGCCTGGCCCGTATTCCTTTTTTGCCTAAGCTGAGCAAGATGTGCGTCCTAACCTCTCCGTGACTTCAACTCAGGCCCCCCAACTCTGTGGCTTGGCAGAAGTCCCAATCCTTTAAAATCATTTCTTTAACGAACAAAATTCCTTGTAGCAAATAAAAAGGAAAAGACTGGGCCCCTTTCTCAAGAGTTTCCAATATCTCTCCAAAGCACATAAATTAGTAGTTAATGAGTTAATAATACTTCATTTCTCATTCATTCATTCAACAAATATTGAGGACCAGTTATGCCTCGGGCACTGAGCCACGGGCTGGAATGATGGTGATGATTGTGGTGGCGGTGATGATGATGATAATGATGAGATGGCTACTATTTATTGATTTGTACCATTTGATAAATAGTTCTATAATTAATAATAATTTACTTAGCATCTTCTAACAGTTCTTTGAGTTAGCTACTACTATCATTTCCATTTAACACAGGATTTTTCAGCCTTGGCACCATGGACATTTTAGGCTGGATAATTCTTTGTCACGGAGGGTTCTGCTCTGCCATCTCGATCATCCTCCCAACTAACAGTCATCTCTGTACCTACACAAGGGACCACAAACTCATATCCCCATGGGCTAAGTTAGATAAATTGTATTTGACTCACAGAGTGTTAAAAAAAGAGCCAACATTTAAAAATTGAAATATTTCACATAAAAATCTGGATTTCTGGGCTGCCTTGAAAAATTAAAGAATCTGGCCATACTGTGCAGCATAGATTGCTGGAGCTGAGAAGAGGCTGCTTGTTTACAAGGTGGCACGTCCCATCCAATTTCCCACAGTCCTCACCATTCCCTATTGTCTCAGATTGTAAAGCCAGTGTCAGGTGATGGTTATCACCATGTTTGTACTACCATTTATCTTAATCTAATCGTCCTTTGTCTCACATATTTATCAAAGAGGAAAGGAAAGCGTAGCCCAGAAGGGTCCATGACCTTTTTATACACCTGCCCCCACTTGACTCACTTCTGTCACTGCCTAGCCCCTGCAGCACCAGACTTTACCTCTGAGCTTGCCATCCTTTTAGGCCCTTCTTAAGTTTCTTTCCTAAAATCATCCCTGACATTTTATAAGAATCCTTTATATTTTTATTTCCCTTCTCGTTCACAAAGCACTGTCAGCTACAGGAGGTCATTCAGTTCTCCCAGCCACCCAGGAGGTACATATCGTTTCCTCCACTTTAGAGAGTTGAGTCCTGAGAGATGAAGTGATTTACCCAAGGACACAGCCAGTTAGTGGCAAAGCAAAGTCCTTCTAAGTCCAATACTTTTTCCATTACTCTAGGTGACAAAGCATGTTAGCACTTTCAGTTGCAAAAGACAGAAAAAGTAAACTGAAACTGGCTTAAGCCAAAAGAGGCAATCGATTAGTTCATGTGGCTAGACTTCAGGCACAACCGGATACAGGAGCTCCAAGGTTGTCCTCAGGACTCTGTCACTCCTCCATCTCTCAGCTCTACTCTTTACTGCCTTGGCTTTATTTCCAAGCAGGGCCTCTGCTCTTCATGGCAGACAATCCAATGGAAAGAGACTTCTCTTTCCAGACAGTCCCAACAGATGGAATTGAGTCTCATTGGTCTTGATTGGCCTGATCTAATCATGGGCCCACCCAAGAACCAATCACTGGCCAGAGAGATTGACCAGCCCTAGGTCATGTGACCACCTGGAACCAGCAGGTGGGGTTTGCTCCATCCAAACCAGATCTGAGGGCTGATGTGGGGAAGGAGTGACTCCTCTGAAGGAAAGTTGGGTGCTGTTATCAGAACAGAAGATGAATGCTGGAGAAGTCCAAAACCCAGATATCTCCTAAACCTAGAATCTTCCTGGAGCGTGCCCTTCCTCTCTTTGGAGGGTCATCCTTATTCCCTCCTCCATTCAAATTGACTTCAAGGCCCCTGTCAGGCCTCCAGGATCCAACTGCTCTGGGCTACAATGCAATTGTTCTTCTGGGAACTCCTAGTGCAGTGAGAATCTGAACCATGCACACAAGCACTCAGCTCTATAGCTGTGGACTTAATGAAAGAGTGAGGAGATCATTTGTGTGGATTGCAATAATTAGAAAACAATGTCAAGTTTGGAAGGAAATAAACAAAAAATGTTAGTGACGGCTGTCTCTGGCAGTAGGGTTATGGGTGATTCTGGCTTTGCCTCTTTATTTGTTTCTGTATTTTCTACCATGAAGAAAAAATACAAATGATAATAGTAAAAAGGGAGTAATGCAAGTCTGGTTGAAGCAATGTGACGGCAAGGGCTGAGTGTTGCTTCTGTTCTGTCCCCCTAACTCCCAGTGGCAGGACACACACAGTGTCAGAGCTAGTTAGAGCTTGCTGGGAGCTCTAACAGCATCAGAGCTTGTAACAGAGACTGTTGATTCCCTTCCCAAAAGCCAGTCCTCCTCTTCTCTTTCAAATCCTCCAAACCCCAGTTTTGTGTGGTGTCTTCCCTTCTGCTTATGGCCACACGCCTCATGGAGGCAGATCCCAGCCCCAACGCCTGCATGAGAGGGGACTCCCTAGTGAATCAGTCTATGGCCTGGTTTCTCAACCCCAGCACTATCGACATTTTAGGCCAGATAATTCTTTGCTGCTGTCCTGTGCATTGTAAGATGTTTAGCAGCATCCCCGGGGCCCCCTCCCCGTAGATTCCAGTAGCATACTAACCCCCAGTTGGGACAACCAAAAATGTGACCAAACATTACCAAATATCCCCTACAGGACAAAATTGCCCCTCGCTGAGAACCAGGGACATAAGCCTTCATGTCAATTTCATTCCCCTGGCTAGTGATTGGTTTAGGCAGTGCCACGTGACCCACTTCTGGCCAATGAAATGTGAGAGCAAATAGGCCGGGGAGGGTAGTTCCTTTTATCAAGGAAGACAGTATTTCCTCTTCCTCAGGATGTCGCCTTACTTGGATGTGATGTCTGGGGACGCAGTTGCCATCTTGCAACCATGAGGGGAACTCACTGAAGGGTGAAAGCATCATGATGAAGTTGAAAAAATGGAGAGAATCCGTTGAGGTTGAGTTGCTGCATTAGTCAATTTGCAGATTACTTGTTATGTGAAGTAAAATTGTCCTAATGTTTGAGTATTTAAGCTAATTTGAGTTGCACTTTTCTGTTACAGCATCTTATCCAACTCAGGAATCTGTTGAAGACACTGCACACACAAACAGATTTTGTTGTTAAAAAGGCCAACAAAAACAGTGATTATCTGGGTGGCTGGGGTGTGGAAATCTTACAGATTTCCAGCTACATGAACTAATCTGGAGTTGGGGACAGGGGTTTCATTTGATGGTCTCTTTCAAGAACTACTGGTGATCTAAAGCTATTCTAGTTCCCTAGGGAATTGGTAATAATTGGTGCAGATACTGAGAGGAGATTAATTCCTTTTGCAAAACAAGGAGCAACATTTGGACTAGCACTCACTACATGTCATCACATCAAAACTGCTGCAAAACACCAAGTTCTGTTGTTTTAAAGCTAATATTTCTGGGAGTCCACCAAACAGCCTCTGAGATGGAGCTGATTAAGAAAATGCTAAGCCAAATGCCGTAACCTCCAGAAGCCTCGGTTTGCTCATCTGTAAACTGGAGAGAATAAGATGAGAATTCTTTGATATTGAGTATCAGAAAGTGCTTCATGAACCATAAAGCAGGTGATGGATTATCAATGCCACACAGCCCAAACATACAGCAATGTGTCCATACCATTCGAATAGTCTAAACGTAGGATGTGGCTGGGCACAGGCTCACGGCTGTAATACTAGCACTCTGGGAGGCCCAGGCGGGAGGATCGCTTGAGCTCAGGAGACCAGCCTGAGCAAGAGCAAGAGTGAGACCCTGTTTCTACAAAGAAATAGAATGCACTCTAGTCCAGGCCACAGAGTGAGACCCTGTCTCAAAAACAAACAAACAAAACAACAACAACAAAAAAGTAGGATGTGATGTAACCAAAATTACTAGTCAATTGTTTGTTTATATGGAGCCTTGTTAAGTTTCTTAGGCTTCTGAGACTCTGCTTCTTCGTGTGCACATTGTTGCAAAACCGTGTTCTGACTGTGCACTAAGGTTAAAACAAGGCTCTTAGAAAAAGAGTGACATAGGCCATTATCATTTCACAATTGTCTCATCCGGGGTCAAACAATAGCAACGCAGGCGCCATCGTGAATGTTGGTGTATTACTTCCCTCTGCTGGTAAGTAGCGGTACCACAGAGGGTTACAGAGAGAAAAGGGTTCTCCTAGAGGGATTTCTGGGAAACTGAGGCGCAGAGAGGGGAAGGGATTTGCTCAAGGGCATGGAGTTAATTTGGACAGAGCGAAGTCTCGAATTTAAGATTCTTCATTCCTTGCTCTTTCTAGAGGAAGAAAAACAAGGGCTGGAAACTCATTGATTATGGTTTCACACTCACCAGGCTCTGCTGGGTTTTTCTAAATAACCTGATTGGGGGTTTTCTCTCCTGCCCTTCCCTTGCCACCCAGACTGCTTGGGCTTCTTGTCCTTTTCTTCATACCAGGGTTATTACCTGTGGCCCTTTTAGGCCCAAACTCCTGTTGGGTGCTGAGTGCTTTACAAAAATTATCTTGGATCCTTACAACTTCTTCATAAAGTAGGCCAGGAAACAAAACCTCAGAAAGGTTAAGACACTTGCAGGAGGTCCAACAGCCAGTAAGCAAAGGACCTGGGATCTGAACACTCTCTTGAGACCCCAAAGCCTACATTTATTTGCCACCAAAAAAACCAAAGCAAGAGCATCATGGCAACTTGTGTTGAAGATAGATTTAAAGCAATCTTCTGTTTTTTGATTGCCTCAAATGGTATTTTCTGGGCAGTCACAGGATGAAGCAATAGTGGAGGGAAGATCATTTGAGTACCTGGCACCAGCTGGTGACATTCACATACATTATCTCTGTTAATTTTCCTATTGACACATACGTGCTCTTGAATTCTGTCCACAATGTTGAGGCACAGATGAGGTTAAGAAATTTGCCCAAGGTCACTTGGTGAAAGCTGGGATTCAGACTCTTAACCCCACTGCTTGGTGCTAAAACCTAAGTAAACATGCTTTTAAAAACATAAATAGGGGAAATTATATAGTAGCAGGGTCAGGCTGGATCACAAGCCTCCCCACCGTGAAAATCCTCATTCCCTTCCCCGAGGCCTCAGGATTGGAAGTCTCCTGATCTGGGTTCATGGCCTACATCTCTGAGCACTACTGTGTGCCAGGCCCTGGCAAGGTATATTATTTCTTTTAATTCTCCTGACAACACTGTGAGGTAGACACGATTATTATCTCGATGTCCCCACAGCTAGGGATCGAAGGCCTACTGATTTCAGGTAGAGCTAGAAGGGGAAGTTGGGCATGGCAGAAAAACCTATTAATCCTTGCTACAGTTAAATATTTGAATATTGGACTATTGAACCTAGGCATAGAGCAGCCACTGTCCTTGTCCTCTAAGATCTATTATTATTTTATTATTATTGTTAACATAGCATTACTAATTAAAAGCTGCAATTCATTGAACATTATCCTGTACCAGGCATGGTGCTTATAATTAGTAATCTCTCTGAATTCTCCTAATGCAAACTAGGCAGTCAGAGACCTTTCTTTATGTATGGCAACTCCAGGGACATTTGGGATTTAAGAGGTGTGCTTTGGGAAAAGAAGTCTAATTATTCAACGTTCACTTAATCAGAGAAGCTAAGTGGTAGGTGGAGTCATAAAGGAAGGCAAAGAGCCGGGCAGGCAGATGCTAAGTGGGAGACTGTTCTAGGCATAAGGGAAATGGGGGTGGGTATGAAAAAAAGCAAGAGAGAGAGAGAGCGCCAAGGGAAATTTGGTTTGACTGGATAAAAAGGACAGTGGGAAGACGGAGTTTTGGTATGAGCTATGAAATGAGCAGGGAGAAGCACAGAGATCTTCAAATCACGGACTCTTCCGCACCCCCTTCCCTCCTCCAGCAGGTGAGCGGACCCGAGGTGCCCAACCCTCCTTCCTGGGGCCTCCAGAGACCCTGGGTTCAGCCTCCTGACCTGCCCCTCAGCTCTGGCCCTCATGTCCTGCTTGCTGTACCTGCTTTGTCCTGTGTCATCCTCTCCATGCCCAGCCTGGTGACTGGACCCCGGCTCCTACTCATGCCATTGGCCTCTCCATTTGGCGTGGAGCTCCTCAGCTGGATGAGACTACTACGCTCATGGATGCCACGTCACTGGCTCAACGCGATGGGCCCAAGTGAGTCAACATGAGGTGCTTTCAGTTCTGTGGGGGCTGAGGGAATGAGACTGTTTTAGATAAGTTCATTTGATTGTAAGGAACACACAGTCACACACTGAAGGCTTATTATTCAGGTGCTCAGAGAGAAATATGGAAGATGGGGTTCCACGGGAAGCAAGAAGAGATGCTGTGATTGGGTCAGGCTTCTTGCAGGCCAGAACTCGGGAGGAATTCTCCATTGAGGGCCACTCTGGGCGCCTTGGAGCTGGGGGCCTTCACAACGAAGCCCCACTCTCAGCTCCTCTCTGCTTTCTGTCTGTCCCTCTGCATCTGCTTTGTGGTTCACGTCCTAAATTTCCATATATTCGGCATAACTTTGTTCTGCTTTCCCTCTCTCTTCTCTGTGGCAGAAGGTGCTCTTGGAATTAAACTAATAGTTTTTATCTCTGCTTTAATGAGAGAGGTGGCAACTTACTGATGCAACGAAGCTGTTTCCCTTCCCAAGGGTGATGTGCTCAGCTTTGGGTTAAAAGGAGATGCTATCGGGCACGTGTAGACATCCTGGTAGATTAAATAAAAAAGAAACAGCCTGGGCAACATAGCAAGACCCCGTCTCTACCCAAAAAAAATATATAAGAAATAAATAATAAAAAGGAAGAACAGAACTTGTTTCCTCAAAAGCTTAAATATGGAATTACCATATGACCCCGCAATTCCACTACTGGCTAGATACCCAAAAGAACTGAAAGCAAGGACATGAACAAGAATCTGTATATCCATGTTCATTCATATCAGCATTGTTCACAAAAGCCGAAAAGGTGGAAACAACTTAAATGTCCATCAATGGATGAATGAATAAACAAAACGTGGAGTATCCATATAACGGAATATTATTCGGCCTTTTAAAAAAAGTGAAATTGTGGCTGGGTGCAGTGGCTCACACCTAAAATCCCAGCACTTTGGGAGGCCAAGACAGGAGGATCACTTGAGGCCAGCAGTTTGAGACCAGCCTGGGCAACACAGTGAGGCCCCATCTCTACAAAAAATTTAAAAATCTGGCTGGGCATGGTGGTGGCTCATGCCTGTAACCCTAGCACTCTGGGAGGCCAAGGCGGAAGGATCGCTTGAGCTCAGGAATTTGAGATCAGCCTGAACAAGAGCGAGACCCTGTCTCTACTAAACATAAAAATAAATTAGATGGGCAACTAAAAATAGAAAAAAAAATTAGCCGGGTGTGTTGGCATGCACCTGTAGTCCCAGCTACTCGGGAGGCTGAGGCAGGAGGATCGCTTGAGCCCAGGAATTCAAAGCTGCAATGATCTATGATGATGCCACTGTATACTAGCCTGGGTGAGAGAGTGAGACCCTATCTTTAAAAAAAAAAGTGAAATTCTGACACATGCTACAACATAGATGAATCTGGAAAACATTATGCTGAGCGAAATAAACCAGATACAAAAGGACAAATATTGTACAATTCCAATTCTATGAGGCTAGATGAGTCAAATTAATAGAGGTAGAAAGTAAAATGGTGGGTATTAGGAGCTAGGATCGGGGAGGGAAAATGAGTTATTATTTACTGGGTACTAAGTTTCAGTTTGAAATGATGAAAAAGTTCTGGAGAGGAATGGTGGTGATAGTCACACAACAATGCGAATGTATTTAATGGCACAGAACTGTACATGTAAAAATAATCAAAATAGTAAAATTTATGTTATATGTATTTTACTACAATTTCAAAGAAAAGCTTTTGGTTTTTGGAAAGTTAGAGGTAGTCAACCCATCCATTGTTCGAGTGAGAGCATCGCTTCTGTGTTAGGTGGACTAAGGCACAAGCTGGCAGAACTCTCATGGGCAATGAGGAAAAGAAAGAGAATTGAGGTGTTGGGTTTACAAGGTAGCAGACACCTGAGATGTATTTCAATACCATATGCCACGGCCCTTCTATGACCAGGAGATGGCTGGGAAACGACGCCAAGGGAAAGATGACCGAGGGGGTGACCTGCCGTGTGCTGGATCTAAGACGCGTCCCAGCACCCAGCAGGCTGCCTCTCCACACCCAGGCCCTTGCCTGTGTCTGTACTGCAGGGACGCTGTCGCTAGTCTTCTGCCCATCACAGAATGCTCGGCTCTGAGTAAATGGAAGTCCAGTTAAAATGGCTTATACCATATAAAAAAAGAAGTCCCAGGGTAGGGTGGCTCCAGAGTCATTTAATTCAGTGCTTCCAACCAAGTTCTTGCTATCATTCTGCTCTGGACATGCCACCTGGAGCATGTCATGTTAGAGAGACTATCTCTTCTCATGTCTCTTCCTTAGAAAGGACATCTTTCTTTGGAAGACCCCCAACAACAAACTTCCCCTCATGTTTCAGTGGCTGTAACTAGCTTTCATTCCCATTCCTATACAGTCACCCACAGGTAGAATGGGATTAACATGATACTCCTGAATTGGGGATAGAGTCATCTTTCCCGAGGGTTTGAAACATGAACAAAATTGGGGATTCTGTTATTTAAAAAAAAAGAGAATGGATTTGGGCAACTGGAAGCATCTGCTACACTCCTGGATACTGATGAGCCCTAGGGACTAAAGGACACGTGGGAAAGGCTGTTTTGTGCATGGGGGTGAGGAGTATGAGTTCCCATACTCGGGGTCACAGGTGGCTCACCCCCATGTTCTCACGCCAGCCTGGGAGATGGAGAAAGAGGGGATAGGGGCTTGCTCTTCTCTTTTCAAGGCCATGAGCTCTGCACATAGAGTTCCCTCTACTCCCTGCCCTAAGTAAGACCTGGCTCTTCCTTGACAGTCCTTGAAGCCCTCCCCCAAGGATGCAAGTCCTTCACCCACTCCCATGGTGTCCTCTACACTCCCCAACTCTATTTCTAGATAGATGATTCTCCACTTTGAGGAAACGCCGAGGCACAGATGCCTTCCCAATGATGGCGTCTACTCATCAATCAGTCAACCAGTTAACCAACCCTTATTCTCAGAGGACTTTGGTATCCGGCTCGTGTCTCCTCCCCACTGCAGTTCCTACCACCTTACTGAGGATCTTAATGACTATCAGGATAACACAAGACCCAGCCAACCTCCTGGCCCCTCAGCTTCTGGCCCTCGTCATTCTGGTGACCTTCACCTCCACTCTATCTTAGTCATCATCTCCCTTGACCATGTCCTGGTCCTTGGTTTCTCCTGGAAACAATCTTCCCCTGAAGTCTTAAATTTCTCTGCCCACAGGCTTGTATCCTCTGCTCTTTCAATTATTCCAGCTGAGCAGGTCTTTGAACTTCAGAATCCCTTGACTGTTCTGGTTTCTCCCTCTCAGGACTCTCTTTCCTCCACTTTCTTTCCCATTCAGCATAGATTCCACCATCTTCACTGTTCCCAGGCAGTGGACGTTGTAAAGGACTCCCCAACATCCATTCCAACCCAGATCATGGTCCAAGCTAGTCATGGCCATTTCTTGTATCTTGTCAGGAGAGGAACAGGCACGTGACTCACTTGTAGCACTAGGGGGAAGAGTGGGGTGGGGAGAAGGGAACTCTGGGAAAGATTTCCCCACAAAAGAGACAAAAGAATTGATCTTTTTTTTCGAGGATGAACCAAACAAGGGTGGCAGTGCAGAGAGACAGAGCGAAACTGAATCCTTGATGGTGTTGTCAAGCCACTAAAACAACCCCCCTCTGACGCTCGTCTAGCCCCAGGACACCCTATTATGTGAGATGATAACTTATTTCATATTTAAGCCAGCTTGAGCCAGGCATTCTGCTATTTTCAGACAAAAGCACCCTAAATAATGTAACTTTCAACTCGCGGCAAAAGCCCAGTCCTAGATCAATGTAAATTTCTTTCTATTCTGTTTTTATACCTGTTCTGCTCAGACTGGTGGAGACAAAAACAGGTCTTCTGTCCTCTAGAAACCTCAGACGCCCCTCTACCATCCACCATTAGAAGGAGTCTCAGTTTCCCCACCCATCTCCTGCCTTTGTGTTTAGGATTGCAGAAGACCTTGGTTCTTAGGTGAAGTGACCAGGTGTCTTGACTAGGAAATAGATTCTTTCAAGTGCCCCGGGAAAGCATGTGTATTTGGCTTGGGTGGAGAGGACCGGAAAGGAAGTCTTGGAGTTAAAAGAAATCCATCATTCAAAAAGATAGAGCAGTTATGCTCAGAAAAAGGTGAGTGAACCAAGTCATTCCCAGTGGTCGGGCTGAGTTAGAGGGCAAAGAGAAGCTTTCTGCCCTGCAGGGGATGCAAGCCCCAGGGAAGGGCAACCTTGGGGGAAGGACGGGCAGAGAAATGCAATCAGCCTTCTGCTCCTGTATCTTGGGCCTGGCTAGTAACACAGGTAGAAGACCATAACAAACACAGTACATACCAGTGATTACAAATCCTAAAACTATCTGACTCTTGGCAAGTCCTGGTGGGTCGCAGGGTGTGGAGGTGGGAGGCAGATCCTGTAGGTGGGAGGGCCTCAGGCCCCTAGCATAATCTCAGTCAGGCTGTTGCAATAACAAACTCGTGGTCGCTAACTCTGAACGCCTCCCTAGAATTCCTGTTTTCCCTGTGGGCTCTCTTCCCCTGCTCACCCTAGCAACTACTGAATCATCTTCCCGCTCATCCCACCTCCTACCCCACTGCCTTCCCCTTCACTCTCATCAGGCAACTCTGCCCCCCATTTCACACAAAAAATAGATGCCATCTGATTGGGACCACCCTTACCTTCCTCACTTACCTGCAACTAAACTTACCTTTTCCTCTACCACACACATGTAGTAGTGCTGTCTACTAGAACTTTCCATAATGGTGGGAACGTTCTATGTCTTTGCTGTCTAATACAGTAGCCACTAGCTACATGCAGCTATTGAAATATGGTTTGTGCAACTGAAGAACTAAACTGTAAATTTCATTTCCTTTTAATTAATTTAAATGTAGACAGCCACATGTGATGATGAGTGGCGACACTATAGGACAGCACCAGCTTGGTGTAACTCAAAGAAAAACGTGTTTGATTACTAGAGCACCCTCTGACGGCACTAAGCAGTAGACTCTTGACCAACTTATGAGAATTCTGAATTAAGCGATGAGGAGGAAGGAAGAGAGGGTTAGAAAGGCAGTCACTGATAAACTGCCCTGGAGAAACAGAGGGGAAAATATTGCTTTCACACGTTGCTCTAGTCATCGCAGTGATGGAGAAGGAAACCACAGTGAACCCTGGCTGAAACACTGCACACCTCAGAGAGAGTAAGCACCTCCTGTCACAGCTGCAAAGCCACACTGGTGTTGACTTGGCCACTGAGTCTGAGTGGGAGGAGGAAGTAGACAGTAGCCACATCGAGGAGAGGAGAGCGTGGTGTCATCAGTTGAGTAATTTCTCAAGGTCCTCCAATTATCTTTGTTTGCCTTTTCTACCTTAATGCAAAATGTCTGCAACACAAAAAGAATGGTGAGTTGTATGTCCCATTGTGCACAGCTGATTTTGTTCACCTTTGGTGGTTCTGTCACATTTCAAACAGCTACACACCTTTCCAAATCTGAATTTAGAGCACCACATCTCCCTCCACCTTCCCTGAAATGGCCAGCCAATTGTTTGGAGGTCCTATTTGAAGGAATTTCTTTCTCCCCTGATTTACATGTTTACACTACGCTCCCACCTATAGTATCTTTGTGTTTAGTACTTGACTCCATTCCTCTGTCAGTTCCCTCACTGGGGCTGCTTCAGTTGCACAGCTTTATCGTCGCTCTTAACACCTGCTTGGCCACTGGCTGTTTCAGGAAATGCTCCTCAGCGGCTTCTGGACACACACTCTCTCCTGGTTTTCCTCTCCTCCCCGGGGCCTCTGCTTAGTCTCCTTGGTGTTGACGTTCTTCAGGGGCCCATCCCCCCCACGGCGAGTCTCTGTACTTCTCCCCAGCAGACCTGCCTCCACTCTTGCCCCTTCTGTCCTTTTTCAGCCAGAGCTTCGACTGAAGAGCCGGTGAGATCACGCCACATCCCTGTTTATAAACCCTCTGCTGCCCTCGGGGTAAACAGACTCCTTAACGCCAGTGCATAAGGCCGGATGAGATTCGGTGCAAGCAGTTGAGAGGTGAGGCCAGGAAGGGGAGTGGGGAAGTGCGACAGGGAAGGGAAGGCGGCCAGTACCGGAAGCGGAAGCACCGCTGTGTGCATCTGGGCTCAATCCCACCCACCCGGGACCTCCGGGAGGCAGCCTAGACGGGCGTCAGAGCTGTCCCACCTGAGAGAGAATTAGGGTACTTAATGGACAGTACCCCAACCTTAGAGCCTCTGTTCTCTGAGAGCCACACCTTTCTCCCTCCCTCCTCTCCTCCTTTCTCCCCTTCCTCTCCTCCCCCATCCTCCCTCCCCCCATCTTCCCTCCCCCCCTTCTTCCCCCCCATGAAGGTGGGTTCCCTCCTGCCACGTGTGTTCTGTGGCCACGCCCACAGTCACAGCTGATTGGACCGGGGATAAATAGCTAGAACAATCACACTCACTCACTCCCCTTGGATTGTGGAACTGGGCAGCTCCGGACTTCCGCTTGAACTGCGGACCACGTGTGCCTGGAGAAGCAGAGGAAACCAGTGTTTGGAGAAACACAGGGGGTGCACACTGCCGCAGAAACACAGGCGGACCGCGCAGCTTCAGACAAACTGGAAGAGCAACATCAGCGCAGGACAGTTTAGTGTCTATTAATAGGTTCTCATGAAGTGCCCCACATTTCCTGCACTTGGGTTCTGTGAGATGTGTTTCCTCAAAAAACCTCCCATTTCCTGTGAAGTCACTTGACTTTCTGTAACTTGTAACCAGAAACACACACACACACACACACACACACACACACACACACACACACACACACACACACGCCTATGCATGCAGGCACAACCCTGACTGAGAAATTCACCATTCCAGCCCCAATCCCCGTTCCATTCAAGACCTGGCTTCTTGCTTCAGAAAGAAGCAGAGACTGCTATTCTCAATATCCCACTCAGGCTATCATTATCTTTGAATGGCTCAAATGCTTCTATTTTAACTACCCCCACCCTACCCCCCAACACATACCAATTTTCTCCCAACTCCGTTAAAAACCACTTTCACTGCACTTTCCCCTCATAGCCAAGCACACACGGAAAGCAGTCCATGCCTCTGTCTCCTCTCTCCTCTCATTAGCCCTCACTTGCACTACTATTAATATTTTGTGGGAAGGTGTTTCATTCTGATGTGATTTGAAGTGTCTGTGTGTTAGGGACAGGTGCAGGTTGGCAGTGCTAACGACAGGAAAAGAGGCAGCGGGCAAAAATGAGGAGCCCCATGGACATCTAGAACCAAACCTGCAATAGCAGGAACTTGAGGTTAGGGGGCTTTTCCCAGCCAGGAGCATGCACAGAAACCAGGAACTTATGTCCAACGGTAACATTTCTCCCATTAACGTACATTAGCACAGTAAAAATCACACCCACCAACTCCATGACAGTTCATAAATGTCATAGCAACCCCTGGAAGTTACCCTATAAGGATAAAATAGGGGAAGGCCCTTAGCTCTAAGAACTCTCCATCCTTTTCGCAGGAAAATAGTGACTATTCTACCTACCATTTAGCATATCATAATGTATAGACATAAAAGTAGAAGTGTGGCAAAACCCCAGGGTCTTCTCTACTTGCGGAGACAGACCCACTTCCCCCAGGAAATGTACTTTTGCTTTCTGTGCTGAAAGCCTGCAATAAAAGCTGCTTGTGTGGAAGTCCTAAGTGTCTGTCATCACTGTCACACCAGCCCTGCTTGCGATTTTTTCAAGCAAGGAGCTAAAGAACTGAGACCACACCCTCAAAAATCAACCCTGACATGTGGGATATTTAGGTCTGGAGGTTCATAGACTGTACAGGTGTCAAGCTCAGAATGCAGGGTTATTCTAGAGATATAGATTTAGCATTCAATGATTTTTTTAAAAGTAATGCATGCATATGGTAGCAAAAAATTCAGATATAAGAGGGTGATAAATAAGTCTTCTGTCAAACACTGACTGATTCCCCTAGTTTCCTTCCCAGAGACTACTTTGTATTTCTTTCCAGATGTGCCAGCTTCATGGTCATGGGACCTGTACAATCACATAGGAGCCCACACTTAGAAGGGACATAAATTAGGTCAATGCTTTGCTGTTACCATCTTGAAATTCTTAATTTTTGAATAAGGAACCCCACATTTTCATTTTGCATTGGGCCTCACAAGTTATGTAGTAGGTCCTGTTTCCAGCTATATTCCATGCATAATTAAACATATAATATGCATATATGTCACCTCTTCCCACCCCCTTTTCTTCTAACATTTGCTTATTCTTAGAAAAATGTGTGCAGGTGAAATTTTCCAGGAAGAAGGTGCAATAGTCATTAGTGCTGTTCACCTAATAGTTCTGCTTCTTCTGTTTCTGGATACATGGGGGATATAAGGTGGGATTGCATTTCTTGGTTTCTAGTGGTTGGGTAGAACTGAGTGACTAGTTTTGATCAATGAGTAGTGAGCAGAAGTGAGAGCATTTAACAGGGGCTGTGAGACTCTCCAGAGTTCTCATTAAATAGTTCAAGACAGTGGCTTTTCCATTAGCTTTGATCTCTGAGTGACTGGAGAGGGCAGAGCCTTCTGGGTGACCCATGATGGACATGGAGTGCAGATAAGAAATAAATCATCATTGTTTCAAGCCATGAGATTTTGAGGGTTCTCTGTTATTGTAGCGAAACCTGTCCTAACCTGACTGACAGAAACATAAAAAGTGCCAAGAGAGAGTTTGCTGGAACTGATATTTATAGGGGGAAGAGAGAAGACAGCCATAGACAGATAAGACAAAGAGTCATAGAGGTAAAAACGGGAAACCAGGAGAAGAGGAGAGTCATGGAAATCAAGGAAAGAAATTTCTCCAAGAAGTAGAAAGTGGTCAGTGGTATTGAATGTGTCCAAAAGGTCAAGTAAAATAAGGAATAAAATATGTCAACCAAATCTGGCAACTGAGAAGTCATTGGGAACCTTACTGAGAACAGTATCCATGGAGTGGTGGCGGTGGTGGTGGTGGTGAAACAGTGGACAGGGGCTGAACACGTAGAGAGGGAGGGACACAAGGGATCAGCGTAAGAGTTCCGCAGAAAGACGAGGAAATAGATGTCTTTGGGTGGTAGCAAGGGCAATACTGAAGTGACTTGCCTATTCATTTCCTATAAATGGAATCATAAAAGATGTGTCCTTTTGTGACTGGCTTTTGTTACTAAGTGTAAGGTTTTCAAGATTCATCATGTTGTACCATGTATCAGTGTTTCATTCCTTTGTATGGCTGAATAATATTCCACTGTAAGGACAGACCGTCTTCTGTTAATCCATTCTTCAGTGGATGGACGTTTGACTTGTCTGCCTGTTTGCTGCTATATCCACTAGTTCCTGGTGCTCTTGGGAATGAATGAATGAATAACATGAACAGAGCTTTCCAAGGTCACAGAGGTGTGAGGTGTAAGCTGTGACCTGGGGCCTATGTTCTGACCCTCAGGCTTTACCTGTGAATCTCTTCTTGTTATAGATGAAGATTATTGTATGGCTCAGAGTCCCAGCAGGAGAGCAATGGCACACTCAGGAAGGGTAGCTAGTGATGGGACCACTTACAAAGGTGTGGGCAGAGGTAAGAAAAAGCAGTAAGGGACAGTGAGCTGCCTGGGGCTGGCAACAGTGGGGAGCCCTTAACCCCTCACCCCCAGGCCTGAAGGAGGGAGTGGAGCCCAGAAGCCTCCCCAATATGCAACTGAGAAGGGAGATTCATGTCCATCCTCACATCTCTCCAGTCTTCTGGACTGGAAGCCGGCACATGGGTGCAGAAGTGCAAATTTGCTCAGACTGGAATAACAGAAATTGATAAAGTCACCTGCAAAGATAACAGGGAGTAATATTTCTCTGTATCTGGAAAGTGATAATACTCCCCTCATCTTTGAGTGACTGATGCTTCTTACTCACTGAGAAACAGCTTCCTCTAAAATCACAGACTATCAGAAACTTTGCCATTTGAAATGACATGACTAAGAATGAAATATTCCACTTTTGCCTAGAGGATTTAAGTCATCCTGACACAGAAGCTGCCTCAATGTTGCAGCTCACATGCGGAGCTTCAGAAAAAGGGTTTCTGGACACAACATTTGACATTTATCTTAGCTTCGTCGCTTCCAAGAAAACAGGGCCCTGGGTCCCCTTTGCAATGCAGATTTGAAGTCGACTGCTTTATATAAACCGGCTTTGCTTTGAGCCTATTGAAACATGATTTCATTTAGATTTCATCTAAACTCCACTTTTCTTGGAATCCTGTAACAACTCTCTCTCTCCCTTTGTTTTGTGATGTCATCAGGTCAATAAACCTAACTTTGTTGGACTGCAACTTTGTTCCTGGTCGTCTGAGGCTGATTGGACGAGGTCATGGGTTGACCTCCTGGGACAAAGAGCAGGGTGGAGAGTAAATCCAGAGGGTCAGGCAGGAATGGTCCAGCTTAGAAATAAAGTCCTTCCCCTGACCCCGCCTCCCCACCAAATCTGATTTCCTCCGCCATCTGCAGATCAGAGTAGTGTAAGGGGTGGGGGAAGGAAAGGGGATGACCTTCAATGACCCAGGGCTCCTATACATCTGGGGCTGAATAAAGGGTTGTAGAAATGAATGAATCGACCTCTGAGTGGGGCTTGAGGCAATGGAAAGATCTAGGCTGTTGGATGCTGCAGGTCTCATGACATTTGAAGGGCTGCCCCTTTCTCTCAACCAAAATGAGTCTAAGAAAGTGAAAGGAAAAACAGGAAAGGGAGAATTCTAAAAATGCCCGTCCTCTGAACACCATCTTTGTGTAGGCATCTGGGGGAGGACAGCTGGAGCGGGGTCCTCTGCCAGCCAGGCCTGTAGGACTTTGCTTTTGTTTATCCCAGCCACATCTGGGGCAGCTGCCAGGCCCCGCCCCCACGCTGCAGTGATTGGAAGAGCTCAACGTTAAAGGTTCCTGCTAAGAATCAGTGAATTTCATTTTGCTGTTCCTGGGGGGGCCTGCAGTGGCCCCGTCTGAGAGGGTTGAGCCCTGGTCCAGCCCCAAGCAGGGAGCGCACCTCTCACCATGCCGGCCTGCTGCAGCTGCGAGGATGTGTTCCAGTACGAGACAGACAAAGTCATCCGGATCCAGAGCATGAATTATGGCACCATTAAGTGGTTCTTCCATGTGATCGTCTTTTCCTATGTTAGGTAAGTGGGGTGTGGGGAGGACCCCAAATCTCTGCGGTGGCTGACAGCACAGAAGACCCCGAAGTGTAGCTTCAGATGCACATCCTGAACCCCACATGGTTTTCAAATGTGAGACGTGCTCTCACAGCAAGCTGGGCAGGCGGCAGGAAGCAGCGGGCAGGAGGAAGCAGCGCCAGGCTGCGGCAGAAAGAAGCCATGGGAGGTGAGTGAGACTCCTTTTGGCTCTACCCCAGGCCTGCCAGGATGAGCAGGGCAGGGCGTGCCAGGGGAAGAAAGGAAAACACAAGGCAACACACCCTGGATTCCCAGGGAGGAGGCATAGATCTCAGAACACACCTGGTGATAATGCTGGTGTGAGTCATCATGCTTAGGGGGAGGAATGGGACCAGGTGTGTAAATGTAACTTTAGGTCCTGTCCAATGTCAGGAAGGCCCCCTAGTTTTTTTGGTTTTGTGTTCCTAAAATAACTTTTTTGAGGTATAATTCATATCCCATACAATTCACCCATTTAAAGTGTACAATTCAAGGGTTTTTAGCACATTCACAGAGTCGCACAGTTTTAGCATCACCATAGTCAATTTTAGAGCATTTTCATCAGCTCGAAAATAAACTCCACACCCCTTTAGCCGTCATTCTCAACCCTCCCCACCACACTGCCTCAGCTCCAGGCACCGATTAATCTACTTTCTGCCTCTATGGATCTGCCCATTCTGGACATTTCATATAAAAGCAATCACACCTTATGTGGTCCTTTGTGACTGGCTATTTCCACTTAGCATGTTTGCAATGTTCATCCATGTTGTAACATGTGCGGATGCTTCATTCCTTTCTGTGGCTGAATAGTATTCCATTATACGGACAGATTGGTTTTATTTATGCATTCATCTGTTGATGGACATTTGAGTTGTTTCTCTTTTTTGGTTATCATGAATAATGCTGCCATGAACATTTGCGTACAAGGTTTTGTGTGGACACGTCCTCATTTCTCTTGATGTATACCTGGGAGTGGAATTGCAGGCTCATGTGGTAACTGTTTCACCGCTGGAGGGACTGTCACAGCTGCTGCAGCTTTGTACATTCCCACCAGCAGACTGTGAGGGCTGCAGTTTCTCCACATCCTCACCAGCACTCGTTATTGTCTGTCTTTTTGATTATAGCCAACCTAGTGGCTATGAAGTGGTATCTCATTGTCATTTTGATTTGCATTTCCCTGCTGGCACGTGCCCCTTATTCTCTCTGTTGATGATGATAATGATGATGATAACCTATCTATCTATACAGGGTGACAGTGTACTAAGATTTAGAGCAACCTATTTTATAATTCTGGGTATGTCTCCTTGGCCAAGTCACTTAACTTCTCTGAGCTTCAATTTTTCTATCTGTTCATAGAGTTGTTGTGACAATTAAACAAGAAAAGACATGAAAAGTCTTATCATGATGACTGGCATAGGACAAGAGCTCCTAACTGCTATCTATTTTTTAAAAATAACCTTTGGAATAGGTATTTTTATATATATCCTCTCCTTTGAACCTCAGAGTAACCACATCTAAGCTTGGGATTTGAGATCTGGAAATATGGAGTAAAAAATCCTTCACCTCTTTGAGCATTGGTTTCCTCATCTGTAAAACGGGGATAATTGTTGTTGGGAATATTTAATGAGCTAATAAATGCAGAGCTCTTAGAGAAACATATGGTACATAGCAAGCCCTTATTAAGTGTTAGTTCTTATTATTAATAATGTTATTATTAGGGTTATCATTATTTGATTCATGTTTACTATTCAACAAATATTGAATAACAAATATATATGCTGAAGTTCTAAAATAAGACATTACTTAGACCATCTACCATAGGACCAATAGTAAAGAGAATAATTCGCAAATGGTCCCTTTTGCATCAATACTTAGATTATATATCATGATTCCATGTAGCAGGTGATGGGACTTCCTGGTATTCTTGGATCCAGCATATAATTTCTTTTTTTTTTCCCCACCCCAGCACATAATTTCTTATAAGCAGGCTGGGCGTGGTGGCTCATGCCTGTAATCCTAGCACTCCGGGAGGCCGAGGTGGGAGGATTGCTTGAGGTCAGGGGTTCAAGACCAGCCACAGCAAGAGTGAGACCCCATCTCTATTAAAAATAGAAAAAATTAGCCGGGCATGGTGGTGCATGCCTGTAGTCCCAGCTACTTGGGAGGCTGAGGCAGGAGGATCGCCTGAGCCCAGGAGTTTGAGGTTGTTGTGAGCTAGGCTGACGCCACGGCACTCACTCTAGCCAGGGCAACAGAGTGGGACTCTGTCTTGAAAAATAAAAAATAAAAATAATTTCTTAAAAGCAGATTATTATATACATAAGAACAGATTACTATGAGAACACCTTATAATGATAAGTATTTTTCTTTCACCTGGTGAAATCATAACTTACATGTATTTATCTCCCTCAAATTCAGTCATACATGTTCCATGCAGACATGGAGAGAGAGAGAGAGCAATATGAATAGTGCAGTGCTTCGGAAGTTGGGTGCCCTGGAGAAAGCATGAGATGGGACACTTGAGTCTGGGCTTCCTTCAGTCAATCTCTGTCACCACGTGCCTCTCACAGAGTGAGAATCTTGCTACTCTACCTGTTAATCTAGATACATGTTTTTCACCCAACATGGCCCCTAAAATAATCCAACTCCTTCACCTTCACCTGCAGCAAAACTGGAAAAACAGCAACTTGTTTCAGAGTTGGAGGAAAATTAGCTCTGCAAAGACCACTTACCCACTGGGAGGTGGAAGGTGTTTGCTATGCTTTGTCGACAATTGAAGGGTTTACCAAAGGTGATTTTGATGAGATGTGATTTTCATCTTAACTGGTGAGTTTGAAGACTACTTCCATATAAAAATGTTTCTCCACTGTTCATATTTCAAAATATAAAATGGAACAAAAAATATTTCCAGTTTTGTTTTTTTCCTCTTTGTTAATGGAATATGTATTAACATCTCACCACATACAGTCTCATAGTACACAGTTTGGGAAATGTTGCCTAAATTGTACTGTGAAGCCTTGAGTTCATGTAGCCATGACTTAGCCATCTGTGAAATGGGTTGACCCATGGTACATAGAGATTGGAGGAGGTAGTTTGCATCAAATAGGACTTGTGTGGACCAAATTCAGAAAGCTTCGAGCAATGTTCAGGATACAGCAGCAGGTGACAGGTTCTGGCCAGTTGTATCTGCTAGGGCTGAAAGAGCAAAATGCCAGGATATGGAAGTAAGACAGGGCCTCAGTTATTAAGACTTGGGTACAAGGCAGGGACTGGTCACAGGGGAAATAAATCAAGAGGCTGTTCAGCTTCTCATAGCCTCTCACAGTGAAGTTCAGACCTGGAATCAGAGGCAGCTACAAGAGGAGTCGAGTGGCTCCAGTGTCCAGGGTTGCAGGACTGTGTGGCCAGGCTTGGTGGCACCTGTGATTCCAGCACTTTGGGAGGCCAAGATGGGAAGATCCCTTGAGCCCAGGAGTTCAAGACAAGCCTGGGCAACATAGCAAGACCTCATCTCTACAAAAAATTTAAAAATTAGCTGGGTGTGGTGGCACACACCTATAATCTCAGCTACTCAGGAGGCTGAGGTGGGAGGATCGCCTGAGCTCAGGAGTTCTAGGTTACAGTGAGCTATGATTGTGCCACTGCACTCCAGCCTGGGTGACAGAGCAAGACCCTATCTGTAAAAAAAAAAAAAAAAAAAAAAAAAATCATTCTTGAAGTGGGTGATTATGATCTGAACAGCCTAACTATGTTCGGAAAAATCCCTGTGTTATGAGCTCCACCTCTCTAACACACGTCAGAACTTAATTTCTCAGCTTCCTTTGCAGCTAGGACATAACGTGAGACCCACACTTTCCAACAAGATCCAAGCTTTTCCAAGGCAAAACTTTGACACACAGGGAACAACATGGGGAGGTAGTGTGAGCAGAACTCAAATTCAAGAATAGGGGGAGAGGCCGGGCACGGTGGCTCACGCCTGTAATCCTAGCCCTCTGGGAGGCCGAGGTGGGTGGATTGCTCGAGGTCAGGAGTTCGAGACCAGCCTCAGCAAGAGTGAGACCCCGTCTCTACTAAAAAAAATAGAAAAAAATTATCTGGCCAACTAAAATATATATATAGAAAAAATTAGCCGGGCATGGTGGCGCATGCCTGTAGTCCCAGCTACTCGGGAGGCTGAGGCAGGAGGATTGCTTAAGCCCAGGAGTTTGAGGTTGCTGTGAGCTAGGCTGATGCCACGGCACTCACTCTAGCCTGGGCAACACACCGAGACTCTGTCTCAAAAAAAAAAAAAAAAAAAAGAATAGGAGGAGAGTACTGCCCTTTGACCTACACAGTAGGGGATTCCCTGCCCTGGACCCAAGCGCTCTGTCTCTCTGTGGACTTGGAGCTTCCCTATGGAATAAGGGGTCTGTGAGGCTGTTTTAGTTCCTATTCACTAAACTAAAACAGCCCCACAGGCCTAAGTCAAGGTGTCAGCAGGCTGAGTTCTTCGTTGGAGACTCGGGGAAAATTCCCTTCCAAGCTCATTGGTTTTGTTGGCAGAATTTAATCCCTGAGGCTGTAGACTGAGAGCTCTGTTTACGCACTAGCTGTCAGCCAGGGGCCACTGTCAGATCCTGAAGTCCACCCACACTCCTTGCCACGCGGGCCTCTCTTTCTTCAAGCCAGCAAATGACACAACGAATTGTTCTCATGCTTCAAATCTCTGACTTCTGTCCTGGGACCAGTAGAAGAAAACTCTGCTTTGAAAGAGTGCATGTGATTGGGTCAGCCCCAGATTATTAAGATAATCTTCCTGTTTTAAGATCACTGTACCAAATAATGTAACCTAATCGTGGGAGTAAAATATCCATCATACTCAAAGTTCCGGGGATTATGTGGGGTGTGTATACCAGGAAGCAGGAAGTCCTGAGTCATCTTAGAATTCTGCCTGTCACAGGGATAGAATGTGCCCACCCAGGGCTGCACTCCCACCCAGCTATGCTCCGGGGTATCCAGGGCCCTACAATTCTCTTCCCAAACGGCCGTGAACCTCTTTCCAGATTGGTCCTCTTGGAAGCAGACTATTGCACCCATGGGCATGCTCTTAGGCCCAAGGGATGACCAAGGGGCAGCTGTTTGCAAAGGAGGGTGTGGCGGGAGCTTGAGCATGGGCTCGGGGCACCCACGCACACGTGTGTGGAAGGATCTGGGAGTGAGATGAGAAGGGGGCTGGGCTGTGTGCCAGGAGCCCCTTCAACCAGCACCTCCGTCTCTGGCACAGAATTCTGAGGCATCCAAGAATTCTGAATTTGAATCTGGCCCTCTGAGTTGTAACTCAGAGGTATATTTATTAAGATAGATGAGAAGACACATTTTAAAGTTTGTTATGACTTTTAAATACTTTAAACGTGCAGTATATGGGCCTCCACTTGTTCTCTTGTCCAGGTGTTAGTTTCCTAGGATTGCTGTCACAAATAACCACGAACCTGATGGCTTAAAGCCACAGAAATTTATTCTCTCACTGTTCTGAAGGCCAGACGTCCAAAGTCAGTATCACTGGGCTGAAATCAAAGTGTTGGCAGGACCATAATCCCCCCAGAGGCTCCAGGGGAAATTCTGTTCCTTGCCTTGTCCAGCTTCTGGTCGCTACTGGTGCTCCTTGGCTGTGGCCGCATCACTCCTGTCTTCAAAGCCAGAATCTTCAAATCTCTCTCTGCTTTGTCCTCACATGGCCTTTTCCTCTGTGTGTGTCACATCACCTTCTGCCTCTTTTTAAATTTAATTTATTTTATCATACTTTATTTTATTTTTTAGAGATGGGTCTTGCTATGTTGCCCAGGCTGGTCTTGAACTCCTGGCCTCAAGTGATCCTCCTGCCTCAGCCTCCAGAGTAGCTGGGACTACAGGTGTGAGCCACTGCACCCAGCTGCTTCTGTCTTATAAGGACACATGTAATGGCATTTAGGACCCAACTGGATAATCTCACCATTTCAAAATCCTTCATCACATCTGCAAAGACCCTTCCTCCCCACCCCCAGAATAAGGTCCCAGGGATTAGGACCTGATACTGTGGGGGCCATTATTCAGCCTAGTGCAGGAGGCGTGGCCCTGGCAGCATCCAGCTCACTGAGGAAGGGCAGCGACTGAGATCCTGGCACCCAGTCCCAAACGCCATTGGCACAGGCTGCTCCTTGTTTATGAATTCCCACATTAGCGCAGGGCAGTGGCCGGCAGAGACTTTTCTCTAGAACAGTCCCTGCTCCCAGGGTGTTGTTCCTGGCTGTGTAGTGTTCAAGTAAACCTGGTTTTTGGTCCTCTGAGAGATTGTTTGAACTGCCTAACATCCCTTAAAAACCAATTTTTTCCTCTATTTTTCCACTTTATTCCGTATAAATATCACAAAATCACCCATTTTTTAGGTATACATTTCAATGACTTTTAGTAAATTTACCAAGTTGTGCAGCCCTCACTGCAGTCCAGTTTCAGCACATTTCATCCCCCCAGTAAGACCCCTCAGACCCATCAGCAGTCACTCCCCACTCCCAGCCCCAGTGGCTGCTCAGCCCTGGCAGCCACTCACCTACTCCCTGCCTCTCAGATTTGTCTTCTCTACACAGTCTTTCTTCTTAAGCTCAGCAGAGTGGATCCTGTTGTTTAGAACTAGAAAACCCTTCCCAATATGATACTAATATCCCCTTATTATAGAAGAAGAAACGATGACGCAGAAAGGGTAAGTAACTTGCCCAAGGTCATGGAGTGTACCATCCTTCTGGCTTAGGCAACTCATGGGTAGTGGAATAATAGGATAGGAAATGCAAGAGAAAAAGCCAACTGAGGGTGGAAGATGAGTTCAGAACTGAAGGCATTGAGTTGGAGGTGTCTATGGGACACACAAATGTCGATGTTGAATGGGTAGTTGGGGAGATAAATCAGGAGCTGGAGATACAGACAGATTTAACAAGCGCCATGGAAGTACCTGCCACTGACCAGCAAGAGAAGACGTAGATGAGAAAGCAAGAGGGCCTAGACCAGACCCCTGAGGATCAGTAACCTTTAAGGAGTCAGGGTGCAGAAGTCCCCAAAGGATTCTGAGGAGTAGCCACAGAGATCCAAAGAAAGTGAGAATGTGGGCGGGGCGGGGCGGCTCACACCTGTAATCCTAGCACTTTGGGAGGCTGAGGCAGGAGGATCGCTTGAGGCCAGGAGTTCAAGAGCAGCCTGGGCAACATAGTAAGACCCCATCTCTAACAAAGATACAAAAATGTTAACCGGGCGTGATGGTAGTCCCAGCTGTAGTCCCAGCTACTTGGGAAGCTGAGGCAGGAGGATCACTGGAGCCCAGGAGTTCGAGGCTGCAGTGAGCTATGATGACACCACTGCAGACAACATGGTGAAACCCTGTCTCAATGAAAAAAAGAAAGAAAGAAAGAATGTGGATTTCCAGAAGCTAAGGGAAGAAGTAGAGGGAAGTGGTACATGGTCAACAGTGTCAGCTGCTGCTGACAGTTCCAGGAAGATCAGGTCTGTGGCGTGTCTGGTGGATTTAGCGACAATGACAATGACGTTGTTATTTACTTGGCAGCAGAGGCTTTAGAGAAGTGGTGGGGGTGGGAGCCAGACTGGAGTGGGCGGAGGAGTGAATGGAGATGCGGAAATGGATGTGATGACTCACTCTTTCAAGGGACTTGGCTACAAGAACAGAGGCATAGAGTGGTGGTAGGGGAAGGTGGAATCGAGGGGGGCTTATTTTTAAGATGAGAAATGATGTTTAAGTGCAGGGGGAGAGGAGACAGGAGAGAGGGAGACATTGATGGGATAAATGGAAATTGTCATCATCATCACCTTCACCATCACCAGCTACCAACCACAAGGAAAGCTTGCTTTGTGCTGGGAAGGCTCTAATTGTTAAGACATTTCCTCCTTGTATTGAGTCCAAATCTACTCCCTATAACTTTCACCTTTGGTTAGAGTTCTGCCCTGTGTTCCCTCTTCTAGGTGATACTCTTCAAATGGCTGCGCACTGCTACTATGTCTCTTCTCTTCTTCCCACTAATATCCCCAACCCCGCTGGCCATGTGCCCCCAACATGTTGCCCTGCCAAGTTCACACAGCCACCCTCTTGTTTGTCAAGGCCCTCTTAAAGGTGGTATACACACTCTTGCTTTGCTGGTGGAAACATGCAGTGGTTCAAATTTTTGTGGTTTGGCAAAATGAATTGAGATCTAAAACGTGCATACCCTTTGACCCAGATGTTTATCCTGAGCGAGTGTTCCTGCAAACATGAATGCAGGTGGACAGACAGCATAGCGGGTAGGAGCATAGCCTGAGCACATTTCATGGTGAAAAACTGAAAGCTTTCTCTTTGAGGTCAGGAAGAAGACAAGGATGCTCCCACTGCTGCCGTTTGACATTGTACTAGAAGTTCTAGCCAGAGCAATTAGGCAAGAAAAAGCAAAAAAGGCATCCTGATAGCAAAGTATGAAGTAAAACTTATCTTTACTCATAGATGGTCTGATCCCATATATGGAGAATCCCAAAGAATTCACAAAAAAACTATTAGAGTTAATAAGCCAATTCAGTAAAGTTGCAAGGAACAAGATCAACACACAAAAATCAACTGTGTTTCTATACACCTGCAATGAACATTTGGAGAAGAATTCCATTTACCGCAGCATTTGAGAGAGCTAAGGCTGTGGAGCCATGTGGCTGTGTTCAAATCGGGTGCTGCTGTTCACCATGTGACCTTGCACAAGTTTCTCCCTTTGTTCCTACCACAGTTTGCTCAGCTATTAGGTGGGGGTAACACTAGTACCTTCCTTACAGGGTTGTTGTTTGTTTGTTTGTTTGGTGGGGGGAATGAGGAAAGAGTTAATATGTTAGTAAAATATTAGAACAGTGGTTGGCACATAGTAAGGACTATATTAGGGTTACCAAAAAATGTTTGTAAATTGGGAAAATTGAACAAAGCTTCTGGTTAAATATCTATCCATAAGAAACTAGTTGGAAAATTATCATAATGTACTTCTTAGGTTGAAGCATATGGAGTTGCCTGTATTCTACAGTTATGGTCTACAAAATGGGCAGTTTCATATGTTCGATCTAAACACTAGAATACTCTTGAGTCATTAGAAATGATTGTGTATCGTAGGTCTATCTTTATCATAGATAATATATTAATAATAATTATCCCTAGGAGGGTCAGTCTCTTCCCAGCCAGGTAAGCCCCCTAACATGTCAAAACATCATAAATTATAAAAAACATGGCTGGGCACAGTGGCTCACGCCTGTAATCCTAGAACTCTGGGAGGCCAAGGTGGGAGGATCGCTTAAAGTCAGGAGTTCAAGACTAGCCTCAGCAAGAGCAAGACCTCATCTCTACTAAAAATAGAAAAAATTAGCCAGTCAACTAAAAATAGAAACAAAAAATTAGCCAGGCGAGGTGGCTCGCACCTGTAGTCCCAGCTACTTAGCAGGCTGAGGCAGGAGGATTGCCTGAGCCCAGGAGTTTGAGGTTGCTGTGAGCTAGGCTGATGCCACAGCACTCACTCTAGCCTGGGCAACAAATGGAGACTCTATCTCAAAAAAAAAAAAAAAAAACAGTTAATGAACTGACCAAATGGCAGGAAACCAGAGGCAGAGCCATGTCATTTATGAACAAGTCTAGCACATGGTTAAGAAAGCTGCTGGCTCTGGGCTATAAGGTGGACCAATCATGGACCTCAGTTCTGCCACTGTGTCTCTGTGTGACCTTGGGCAAGTTCCTTCACCTCTCTGAGCCCATTCCCTCATCTACCAAAGGGTAATGATCACAGTAACCATCTCATATTATTCTCGTTAGGATTAAAGGAGAAGATGCATGTAGAGCGCTTGACATGTATTAAGTGCTCAATAAAGAGTAGCTGCTATTACCAATGTTATTTCTAAAGCAATTTGGCATTTCTGAAAAGCAGGTGGCTGACCCATGAGACACAGCTTTAGATCGGAAGGTGCTGATGTGTTCCTGAGCCTCAGGACAAAGCTGGTGGCCCCACCTGGAACTGGATTATTTTGAGAAGCTGCCCTATACATTAGGGCTCATGTTAGGCAATATTCAAGAATAGGATCGGGGGCAGTAGTTTTCCTGTAGTGAGTGCTCCCTGTGTGCCTGTTACTGTGCTAAGGAGTCTGCGTATACCTCATGTAATCCTCCCAACCACCCCATGAGGTTGGTATGACTATTCCTCCCATTTTGCAGAGAGGGAACATGAGTCACAGAGAAGTGAATCACAGCAGAGTTGAACGGAAGTGGCCTTCAGAGCCTTTATTCCAAACCACTGCACTGTGCCTCCCTCAAGAAGAACACTGATGCTTTTCTGTGTCTGCCACTTAGCTTTGCTTTGGTGAGTGACAAGCTGTACCAGCAGAAGGAGCCTGTCATCAGTTCTGTGCACACCAAAGTGAAAGGGATAGCGGAGGTGAAAGAGGAGATCATAGAGAACGGAGTGAAGAAGTCGGTGCAGCACGTCTTTGACACTGCGGATTACACCTTCCCTTTGCAGGTGAGCACCCAGCAGCACTCTCCCAACACTCACCCCTGGTCACTGTCACCAGGGCCTCGCCCCCTTCCCCTGGGACCTAGAGCCTCACTCCAGAAAAATACTGGCCCTATTTTAAAAGCTCTGTAAAAATCCCAACTGAGAAAACCTAAAAATTGGCGAACTGGGTCAGATCCAGCAGCTCAAAGGAGATGCTTCTTTGCTTTATCAAGTCCTACAGGGTTTCTCAAAATAGAAGCGTGTCCTGGTGCATTTAAAACATGATTTGATTCACTCACACTCCATTTATACACAGCTTTTTAGAAGCAGAGCCACCAAGTCAGCAAGGTCTGCCTAGATTCAGAAGGGCAAAGAACTTTCTACCCAGAAGGCACCTTCGTTTGTGTGGCATTTCATGAACAAAAAACATCTCCAGGAGCCCATTCTTGTGCACATTTTTGCACAAAGAAAGGATGTAATTGGCAATGAGAGGAAAGGTGCTGGTCACAGAGAAAAAGCATGTGACTTTCTAAATTTGCAAGCAGAGAAAATGAAAGGAGAATTGCCAAATCAGAGAAATTAAACTGGGATTGAGGATTGCAAAATACAGATGGGGGGTGGGGTGGGCGGGCAGTAGGGACAAAAGGGCACACACGTTTGCAGTCCCAGGGAGCTGGAAAGCTTTGCAAAAACCCATAAAGCAGAAGCTGCTGTTTGTTTCTAACAGTGGGTCATTAAAATCCTGCCATTGCCCAGGTGGTGGGCTGCCCTATCGCCCTTTAATTAAAGTCCTGGAAAATATGAACAGTGTTCTATGAAGTCTACTCCCCTACTCCCACCTCCACAGGTCTCTTGCATTTCAATTTAATGGGATTTGATTATGTCCAAAAATCCCCGAAAAGGCTGCTTTTGAGGCTGGAATGGAAAATGACTCCTCCGACATTTGAATTGTTCCTTCACTCTCCCTCGGCTCAGCAGGGAGGCTCATCAGGCTTTGATATTAAGCCCTCGGCATATTCCAAGTTGCCCACAGACTCCGGTTTCTAGAAGCTTAGAAGAGTGGAGAGATTCGCCCCCAGGCACTTAGCAAGCTGGATTATTATAATTAAGTAGTTTTCTTCTCAAAGGCCTCACATTTTCCTTCCCTCTCCTTTTTCTCTGCAGGGGAACTCCTTCTTTGTGATGACAAACTTTCTCAAGACAGAAGGCCAAGAGCAGCGGTTGTGTCCTGAGGTAAGGAGGGGACCGGGAGTGGCTGGATGGGTGATAAGAGTTCCTACAGGAGGCACAGGTAGGAGGAAACGGAAATTGGGACCCGGTGTATTCGAGCTGCAAATAATTACTGAACACCTGCCTCTTTGTGGGGTTGGGCTGGGCTGAGTGGAAGAAGGAGGAGAAGACATTGCAGGTCTCCCTCCATGGCCACCAGATTTTCTTCTGTCCCCCTCGGCCTCCTACTGCAGCATTGTGGCCCGAGGAGACTGGAGCCCTGCTCTTTCTGTCACTGGGTCCCTTCGCAGCTTATGACAGCAATGATTCTTGCCATTTGCACATTTTACGTTTCATTGGAGCCTCACAACTTTGGGAGGATAATGGCATTCCCAGCCCCATTTCACAGGTCAGAACACAGACCCAGAGAGGTTAAGTGACTTCCCCAGGGTCACACAGCTTGCTGGAGGCAAAGCCAGGAGTAGACGCTGTGTGACCTCATTCATAGCTTCTCCAGCCATGGTCCACGCTGAGCTGTGTGCTGGCCCAGTCCTGGGAAACACTGTCAAGCAGCTCAGGGTTGCCTGTTCATCCCACTTCTTAAGAGTTTTAGCCTCTGTGTCAGGTGCACACGACCCCCATGACCACCCCCACCCCCCCAGACAGTCTTTCCCAACTTGGCTTTGCCCTCTCCATACTCTTGACCTTCCACTACCCCTTTCTGGAAAACTTTCTTCCCTATCAAACTGTATTTGTCCTGTTCTGTCCCTTCACAGTCCTGCTCTCCACTCTTGAAGATGAAAACTAGCTAATCTTCTAAGTCTACCTACACTGATGTGTTCCTACCAGGTACTGCCTGTCACTGTCACTCCCACCCTGCCACCCTCCCCTCTCAGGTCACATAATGTGCTTCACCGGGACCATTCCCAATGCCGAGGCACATGGCAGTGGTGGCGCCACCCAGCCAGTCCAGCTAAACACTCCCCCTCTACCTCCCTTCCCAGCAGCGCTTGGTTTCTAATCCAGTTTGGGGGTCCCAGCTTCTCTTTTGTCCCATGCTCTGGTCATATCTATGCCACACTCCATCCCTGCATACATACAAAGACACTTTTCAAGTTACTGAGACTCATAAGGAAGGGAGGTAGGACAGCCAGAGATTAAGAGCCTGGGCTTGCAAGCTAGGTTGCTAATGGTTCCAAACTTGACTTATTAGCTCTGTGACCTTGGGCAGGTGACTTCACCTCTCTGTGCTTTGACATGTTCATCTGTAAGATGGGGCTAATAACAAAACCTAGCTCTTAGAACTATTGAAACAAATGAGTGAATACCTGTAACATGCTTAAAACAAGGCATGGTACATTGTAAGCACTCAATAAATGTGAGCTGTTATGATTCAAATGACATGTTACTCCTCCTCAGACAGGATGTCACCCAGAGTGGTTGGAACCCAAACGACTCTGTGGGGGCACTGCTAGCCCAGAGAACATGTAACTCTCTGGGATTTTAACCTATCCCCCAAGCTGGTTTGGGTTGGTCTAATTGGACATTCCCTTCCTCTCTTTGCATAGCAACATCTACTCTACCTCTGATCATCTTAATTAATATGACCAAGTCCCAGTTACACACCAAAATGAATAGACATTTGTTTCAGTTATCTGTTGCTGCAAAACAAACTACCCTGAACCTGGTGGGCTTAAAACAACAAATATTTTGTTAACTCTCACAATTCAATGGTTGACTGAGCTCAGCCGGGCAGCTCTTCTGCTGGTCTCCCTCAGGATCTCTCATGGAGTTGCAGTCCCATGACAGCTAGGGTTGGTGTCATTGGGAGACTCAACTGGTGCACTGGGATGATGGGGCATCTCTTCCTCTCTGGGAACCCTCAAGACTTTTCCTCTCTGCAGAGTCTGTCCACATTGTCTCCCCAGCAGGGTAGACAAACTTCCTAATAGCAGCTCAGGTTCCCCAGACCAAAAAACAGAAGCTTCCAGGCCTTCTTAAGGCTTAGGCCTGGGTACAGCATTACTTCTGCTGACTTCTATTGGTCATGCAGTCACAGCACCAGCCTAGCTTCAAAAAGAGGGGGAAACTCTCCACCTGTCAATTGGGAGAGTGACCAAGAATTTGTGGCCATACAATCACAAAAGAGATTAAAACAAAACTAATTTTTTTTTTAATTTTAGAATTTCTTTTGGAGAACAAAATAAAACTGGTTTCTCTTGTTTTTTGAGATTTATTTCTAGTTCATAATGAAAATAACATAACTTTCCATAAGCCACAGTGAATGATCACTCATTCATTTTTCATTCATTCCATATTTATCAAGACCTATTAGGTGTTGGACACTTGGGCTACCAAGATATGACTCAGGTTTTGCGTTCAAAGGGTTTGTAGTCTAATTTGGAAGGTCACAAGGGGAGGAAGCCAGGGACATGCTAGGTGATAAGAGAAAGGAAGCCTGGGAAGAAAACAGATCATGAGAGAGTTTGAAAACTATGAGCAACATTCATTGAGCAAATATTATGTGCTAAATCCCTTTTTTCATAACTCATTTAACCTTCACAACAACCATACAAGACAAATCTGTTCACCTTCCTTTTACAGATGAGGAAACTGAGGCTCAGAGAGGTGAAGTGACTTGGCTGAGGTCACTGAGCTAGAAAATGGTGCAGTTATCCCAAAACCCGGGTGTACCTGGGTCCAAGACCTAGGTCGTTGCGCTGAATCGCTGTAAGAGCCACAAACCACAGAGAGGACAAGGAGCGGAGGCTATTTTCGTACTCATGTCATGTTCTGGCTTCCCTAAGATTGGCCATCAAGCCTGCTTCCTAGAAAATGGAAGTCAAATATGCATAAACTAAGTCATCTCATTTCTCTTTTCCTTACCCTGTTCTTCAGCCCTGAAACTGGGTTGGCCTCGTTTTCTCAGGCCAGGAGAGTGTGCTGGCTGACGTCCCTCCATTCCACGTGTCCTGCTGAGTCTCTGCACCTGTCTGTACTGCTCAGTCCTGAAACCATAGGGCCGCTTGGACCAGGCCACCTGTCCTCTACCCTACAGGCCGTCCCTGAAAGTGGTCCCTGGCTACCCAGACATCCGCTTTTCAAATTTTTATTTATTTTTGTTTTTTATTGGGGGATATAATTCACATATCATAAAATCTACCACTTTAAAGTGTACAATTCAGTGGTTTTTATTCACAGAGTTGTACAACCATTACCACCATCTAATTCCAGAACATTTCCATCACCCACAAAATGAGACCCTGTCCCCATTAGCAGTCACGCCCTACTCCCCCCACCCCTGGCCCCTGGCAACCACCAATCTGCTTTCTGTCCCTATGGATTTGCCTATTCGGGACATTTCACATAAATGAAATCATACAATATGTGGCCTTTTGTGACCGGCTGCATTCACTTAACATTTTCAAGTTTCATCCATGTTGTAGCACGTATGAGTCTTTCATCCTTTATATGGCTGAATAAGATTCCATGTATGAATGCACTACACTTATTTGTCCATTCATCCATCAATGGACATGTGGGTTGTTTCCACTTTCTGGCTGTGGTGAGTAGTGCTGCTGTGAACATTCGCATACAAGTTTTTATGTGGACGTAGACATCCACTTCTTGGTATCTTAGTAGCACAAGCCACTTACTGCCCGCTATCTCGTCCTTCTCCCTGCAGTATCCCACCCGCAGGACACTCTGTTCCTCTGACCGGGGCTGTAAAAAGGGATGGATGGACCCAAAGAGCAAAGGTACCTTCTGTTTCTTTTCCAGAGACCCTGGGGGTGGATGGTCTGGCATCTTGGTGACATTCACAATGCACAGCTCAGGTCTTTAGCCTTTGGCTCTCAGCTGCCTTCTTCCACCGTCATCATATGTGAGCCAGTGTCTGCCCCATGCCTTGGCTCTGTCCCCAGCAGACCAGCTGCTGACTGTGAATGTGACTCTAATTTCCCAGTGAGAGAAGCTCCTGAAAACCTAGCAGGTTCAGGGTTCTAATGGATAGAAAAATCAGATGGCCCATAGTGTCATCTGCATATTCTAAACTCTCCCCCTGAATTTCCCTAAAGGTTGAAGAGCATGAACCAGTACCCCTAGGGCACCTGGAAGCAGTACTCATATTAATCTGCAAAATTTCCTTATCTCATATTTTAACTTAAAAAGGAAACTGACAATTTAAAAAAGCATAAAAAAGAAAAAAACATCAGTAGCTATAACACACACACACACACAGAGGCATATGAACATTGCATACTATTCCATAATGCATGTGTATTTGAGTTGGCATAGAGATCATTTTAACATTACTCACTATTTAATTAATTCTCCCTTGGAAATCTGTTAATCTTCCTGACACTCCAGGAAGACGCGCCATGTTTATTCCATGGCTTTGCATACCTCTGGACAGGCAGTGTACCCCTTGAGGGACTCAGTTGCCCCTTAGAGAAGCCAGGTTCTAGCCAATTTATACCAGATGAGACAATACACCCTGTTCAGCTGCTCTGTCGGGCATCTTTTCTTATAAAGAATCCAAGACAGCCAACAGAATCTAGTCTTTCTGTGCCTTCCCTGGGCCTTTATAAAAAAGCTTACTGTTCAATGTTTTGCTTGTTTGCCTTGCCCTGTGTACATTTGTGGTCAGGATGGGGTTTCACAGAAGCTGAAGCTGCTTGGGTTGAAAGGCATAAACAGTCTCTTGCTTGGGCTGAGTTCATGCCACCCCTCCCAGAGAACTTCCTCGCTACGGTTCTTTCACATCTGTGCTTCTACAACCCCTCAACCCCCATAGGAATCCAGACCGGACGGTGTATAGTGTATAAAGGGAACCAGAAGACCTGTGAAGTTGCTGCCTGGTGTCCCATCGAGGCAGTAGAGGAGGCCCCCCGGTGAGTTGCATGGTGGGAACAGACATGCACGGTGGCTCTCAGAAGTGACAAGATGAGGCCCTGCTGGGGCTTTCCATTCTCAGCACAGCCCCGCAAAGCCCTGGGTCTTATTTGCTTGGGGACCCCTGCAAGTAAAGGGAACTGGTTGGCACAAAGCAGTATCTTTGGGAGGGCCATGCTGGTTGTTAAAATACTGAAATAATTCTGAACTGGCTAGTAAGTAGCTACTACCCTTAGCACCCTTGGGTGCTACCACCTTCCTGGCTGTCTCAGCAGGGCACTTCCAGACCCCTCCTTTAGTGCCACAGGAGGGTCCACCTGACTCATCAGTGTCCTTACTGCATGATTAAAGAGAGGAAGGAAGAAAAAAGATAGAAACGAAGGAAGAAGAAGGGAAAGAGGAGGAGAGAGGGAGGCAAGGGGAAGCTTTCTCAAATTAAATGCTCACAGTGACATACAGATTTGGCAGCCCCTGTATTGATTCTTCCCTTCAACACACAAGGTCAGGATGTTAAATCTCAGACGCTACAATGGCCAGTGCATTTCAGCAGAGAATAGTTAGAAAGACCTGGATTCAAATCCTAGCTCTAACACAGTTTTGCTGTGTGACCTTGGGCAAGTGGCTTAAGCCCTCTGAGCTTCAGTGTCCTCATCGGTAAAATGAGAATAACTTCACGTACCTCATGGGGCTGTTGTAAGAATTAAATGAGATGATACTTGTACAATTATTGTAAAGTAAGCTCCACGCATGGCTTATACACACACAAGCACATGTGCGCATGTGCACGTGTGTTCACACACACGACCTGCTCCTAGAAGTGTAGTGGTTGTAGACCAGCACTGCCCGATAGAACTTTCTGCAGTGATGGAAATGTTCTGTACCTGCACTGTCCAAACAGCAGCCCCTAGGTACATGTGGCTATTGAGCAATTGAAATGGGGCTACTGCAACTGAGCAACTGAATTTTTAATTTAATTTAATTCAAATTTAAATAGTCACATATGCCTGGTGGCTACCATAGTGGACAGCACAGTTCTGGACCAATGAGACTCAGGACCACTCCCTCAGCATCTGTGGGGCAAAGAGAAAACTGCCCCAAGCTGGCCTGTGGAAGGCTCAGGCAGAGGTTCCCGATGGCAGGGTGGCTGTGCCAGGCAGCGTCACCCTCTCTGGCCCCCAATCATTAATGGCTCCACCCAGGTTCATTTCTAGGTCAGGAAACATTCTTTGTCACAGAAGGAATTTCCCACATGGGAGTAGACAGCAGCCTACACTCACATAGTCCTTGGTTCAAGACAAGAGGCCCTCTGATTGGCTGTGGTTTTCGGTTCCAGCTCTGCCATCAACTTGCTCGTTAGATAAGTGTGCCTGTCCCTGGGCTGCATTTTGATGTGACCTTGGGCAAGCAACTCCCTGAATGAACTTCAGTTTCTCATATGTCATGTGATTTAGCTAAGATGGCTCATTTAACCATTCATTCAACACATCCATCACCATGTAGTAGGCGTTAGATATTTATTTCACTATGCACCAAGAGACTGTGCTACATTTTAGGTAACATATGAGAAGTCCCAGATATGGAGCAGGTCCCAACCATCGCACATACCTAAACATATAATTATATCAGAATGTGAAAAGTGTCACAGTAAATGCCACTGGGTCTCAAGAAGGGAGAAACTCTTTTGGGAGAAGCTGGACAGGCTTTATGAAGAGTTGTGGAAGGCTTGGCCCACTGGGGTACTGTATCCATGTCTCTTCACTCATCCCAAAGACCAAAAGCAAGAAACCAGAAGCCTCTGGTCCTCTTGGTGCACGGTCTCCCTTAGTCCCTTATAGTCACTGCATTCTGCATTTCTCCCTCCCAGACCTGCACTCTTGAACAGTGCTGAAAACTTTACTGTGCTCATCAAGAACAATATCGACTTCCCCGGCCATAACTACACCACGTAAGTGCCCAGGATGCCTGGCTGTGTTAGTTATCTACTGCTGTGTAACAAATCACCCCAAACCTCAGAAGCCCCAAAACAACAAATGTGTATATTGTCTGCCAGGAATCTGGGAATGACTTTTCTGGGTGGTTCTGGCTCAAGGCCTGTCAGGTTGCATTCAGGCCATCAACTGAGGCTGCAGTAGTTTCTAGGCTTGACTGGGGCTGGAGAACCCTCTTCCAAGCTTACTCACGTGGTTGCTGGCAGGAGGGCTCAGTTCCTCACCATGTGGACCCTTCTCTAGGACTGCTTGAGTGTCCTTAGGACATGGCTGCTGGCTTCCCCCAGAGCAAGCTATCCGAGAGAGACAGTCCAAGCAAGCAAGAGAGTAACCAAGAGGGAAGCCACAGTCTTTCAAAGCAGCACTCCATCACTTCTGCCATTTGCTACTGGTCACAGAGACTAAGAGGACACTACACAAGGGACCCCAGGAGGTGGGGATCATTTGGGGCCTTCACGGAGCCTAGCTACCACAGCAGCTCACTCCTGTGAAATTGGTGGATCTGTTTTCAGTAGAGATGTTTATATGGGTGTTTGCTTTTAATTATCCACAGGAGAAACATCTTGCCCGGTTTAAACATTACTTGTAACTTTCACAAGACTCAGAATCCACAGTGTCCCATTTTCCGACTAGGAGATATCTTCCGAGAAACAGGAGATAATTTTTCAGATGTGGCAATTCAGGTTAGTGGTGTCTTTGTACAGTGGGGTGTGGAGGGGTGTGTGTCAGGAGACGGAGCATGTCAACTGGCCAAAACACCAGGCCGTCGGGTCTTCATAATATGGTTCTCGTTTCCTGAACATTTAGTAAATCCATGCAGCATGCCAAGGGCTTTACCTACATTACCTCATCTAACCCCACAACTGCCCTGTGAGTGAGCTACTTGGTGTATTAGTTCCCTGTAGCTGCTGTAACAAATTAACACAAGCTTCATGGCTTAAAAGAATGTTTTTTTGTTGTTGTTGTTGCTGTTGTTGTTTTTTTACGTTTCTGGAGGTCAGAAGTCTAAATTTAGTTTCACTGAGCAGAAATCAAGGTGTCAGCATGGCCATGCTTCCTCTGCAGCTCTAGAGGAGAATGCATTTCCTTGTCTTTTCTGCCTTCTAGAGCTGCATCCCTTGCATTTCTTGGTTCATAGGCCCTTCCTCCATCTTCAAAGCCAGCAGCGTAGCACCTTGCTTCAGTGGTCACGGTGACTCCTTATCTGTGTCAAACCTCCCTCTTATAAAGACACTTGTAAAGGCATTTACAAGAGGGGGCATTTATGGGCCACCTGGATAATCCAGGATAATCCCCCATCTCAAACTCTTGATTTAATCACACCTGCAAAGAGCTTTCCCTAGGGGAGTATGGGAGGTAAAGCAGAACAGACATTTCACGGGGTGCCCTAATAAATTTTGACTTCATTTTTAATGAGGGGGGCATTAAAGGTGTTTGAGTGCAGGAGATGTTTGTTGAAAGTTGTATTTTAGGGAAATAAATCCAATGGTGGTGTGTCCCAAATGGGAGGAGATGCGTTGCTACTGCCATGGTAATAATGCTTGTGTGAGTTGGATAGGGCTGCCCTTGTGGCTCTGAAGCCTTTAATCAGCATTTTTCCTCAAAAAAAGAAAACTTTTCCTTCAGCGATCGTTGCTATGCACGTCCAGCAGACGTGGAGACTGTCTCTTGTTGACTTCCCCAGGGTGGAATCATGGGCATTGAGATCTACTGGGACTGCGACCTCGACAGTTGGTTCCATCGCTGCCGTCCCAAATACAGTTTCCGTCGCCTGGACGACAAGACCACCAATGAGTCCTTGTACCCTGGCTACAACTTCAGGTAACTCCGGGTCAGACTCGCCCAGTGGCCAGCCATTGGCTCCACAAGAAGCCTCAGGCCCGCTGTACTGCAGCCCCAACAGGCAGTAAGACTAGCGTTGGTTCCCAAGGCAACAAGGCAATGAAAAAAGACTTCCTCTAAGAGCTAGGCAGTAACTGAATTTTTTGCATGAATCTCTCTCTCTCTTTTTTTTTCCTTGAGACAGGGTCTCACTCCATTGTCTGGGTGAGAGTAGGTGTCGTCATAGTTCACTGCAACGTCAAACTCCTGGGCTCAAGCGATCCTCTTGCCTCAGCCTCCCGAGTAGCTGGAACTATAGGCACACACCACCACTCCTGGCTAATTTTTCTATTTTTCGTAGAGATGGGGTCTCACTGTGTTGCTCAGGCTGGTCTCAAACTCCTGGCCTTAAGCGATCCTCCCACCTTGGCCTCCCAAAGTGCTAGGATTATAGGCAGGAGCCCCTGGCCTTTTTCTCTTTTTAATGATCAAAGACATGTACACTCTTTGTAAAACAAAAACAAAACTTGGGAAACAGACAAGCATAGAGGGGGATGAAAATCACCCATAATTCCTCTACCCTGAGACTATCAAGGGAATTTCCCTTGTCTATACCAGTTCTTTCATGAGGCTCATATGAGATCATTTCATACATGTCATTTGGTATTTTGTGGGGTTTTTTTTAGCACCCTGGTCACTCAAAATTCTTTGTGACTATGACATTAATATCATAACATTCCATTGTGTGGGTGTACCAATAACTATTGCTATAATTTAGGGGGGGTCTTCTACATACCAGGCACTTGCCATCACCATCTCTAAGCCTCCCAACAACCCTGGAAGGTAGATATTAGTGTTCCTGGAAGATTATCTGCCCAAGACCCACAGCTAATAATAGATACTCCATAATTCTCCTGTCCAAGTACTAACCAGGCCCAACCTTGCTTAGCTCCCCAAATCAGACAAGAGACACTCCCTAATTCTAACCTACATCACTCTGGCCCCACAACTCACTCTCTCTCCCTTCTATCTCATGATTTTTCTCACCCATGCCTCCATTATTGGACATTTTGGGTTGTTTCCAGTTTTTCTATTATACATAAGTCTGCACTGTACATCTTTGCACATAAATCTTTGTTTGAATTCCAGGTTATTTCCTTAGGATGAATTTCTAGACTCATTGAATCAAAGGTTAGGAACATTTTATCATATGCTTTCATATTTTTAAAAATTTCCATGGTTATATTTTTTGGTTCTAGGATTTTTATTTGGTTCTTTTTCAAAGCCATCTATTATTGTTCCAGTGAGTTCCATTCTTGCCTTATGGATCCTACTCCTTTTATCCATTTTACTGTATAATTCCTTTGATATCGACCTATTATCTGAAGTAACTTGGGTGGGATTTCTCCTTGTGGTCTTTGGGATATTGTCTTCTGTAGAAATAATCTTATGCAAAATTCCGTGTGTGCTGTGGAATATGGAGACATTCTTCTGGGATGATTATGTAATTTTGTAGTTGTTCCTGCTGAGACCGTATGGTGTCTATCGATCGTGAACCAGTATTCAGTTTAATTTCTGGGCTCAGGATTTCTACTATAAAAATCCAGTTTCTACTCCCTTGCTACATGGGGCTTCTGCAGCCCCAGCCCTCTTTCCCATAAGCATGTTGAAACTCCAGCTCCTCAGGTATAGACCTGGTTCAGGTACTTTTAAGGGTCACATGGCTTCCACCCCAACTCACTACACATATCTAGCCTAGAAAAAATGTCCTTTCTTGTTTTGAGCTCAGTACTGTATTGATAGGACTTTTCAGAAATATTTTATCTTGCTCTTCTGTGTGTATGAGGTGGGAAAGGGGTGGAGGTGGTGGGGCTTCTTGCTCTAGCTCAGGCTGCCATCCTGATGAGAGTCCCTTTAGGAAGAACATTTTAAATACTCTCAATACCCTGGGACACACTGCTTTCTCACCTGCAATGTTGTCTTCCTTTTTTCTTTTCTTTTCTTTTCTTTTTTTTTTTTTGAGATAGGGTCTCACTCTGTTGCCTGGGCTGGAATGCAGTGGCATCATCATAGCTCACTGCAACCTCAAACTCCTGGGCTCAAGCGATCCTCCTGCCTCAGCTTCCTGAGTAGCTGGGGCTATAAGAGTTGTCTTACTTCTAAAGTTTCTTTGTAGCACATCATGTGTGCTTCTGGCTTTGGGACTTCAACCCAATGAATTCGCTAGGGTTCTGGTTCATTTGCACTCTTACACTCCTCCCTGCTGACTGGTGCTGACTCATTCTTGTTTTGACCCTCTGTTCGCTCCTCTGCTTCTGACTTTTGCCTGTGCCATCCTAACTTAGTTTCCACTGTATCTCCTATGTCTGGATCATTTTTTCAGCCTGTTCCTACAACTCTGTCCCAGTAGTGACTTGGCCCTAACACAATCTCTACAACCTATCATTGTCTGTAAATGGACAAAATGGACAAGGAAATAAAAAGTTCCACCAACTCAATATCACTACTCAATTCAAAATATGAATTAAAACCACAATAAAATACAACTACACACCAACTAGAAAGGCTAACATTTAAAAAGACTGGCAATCCCAAATGTTGGCAAGGAGAAGAGCAACTGGAACTCTCCTACTTTCCTGGTGGGAATGTAAAATGGTACAACCACATTAGGGAACTGTTGGGAAGTTTCTTACCAAGTTAAGCATACATGTACCCTATAATCCAGAAATCCCACAATCCCATTCTTAGATATTTATCCAAGAGAAATGAAATTATATGTCCACACAAAGATTTGTACATGATGTTCATAGCAGCCTTATTCATAATAGCCAAAACCCAGAAGCAACCCAAATATCCAACAAGTGAGAGGATAACTCTGGTATATCTATACAATAAAACACTACCGAGTATAAATAAAATAGGAATTAACTAATGCTACATTCAACAACATAAATAAATCAGTCCCACAGACATATGTTGAGTAAAAGAAGCCATACCTTAATGAGTACATAATGTTTGATGCCATTTATATGAAGTTCAAGTTCTATCACCTATGATGAGAGAAGACAGAACAGTGTTTGCTGAGCTGGAGAGTTGGGTAGGGGAGGTAGGAATTGACTGGAAAGAAGTACAGGAGAGTTTTCTGGGATGATGGAATGTTCTAGGTTTTGACAGAAGAATAGGTCATACAAGGTATTCATTTGCCTTAGGACTCACGCACTTTATGATATGTAAATTATTCTTCACTAGAACAAATCCAACAGGACCATTTCAGATGATGATGAATCCTGCAAAGGAAATCAAACAAGATAGTGTGATGGGGCAGACACGGCCAAGGAAGGCCTCTCCAAGCACAGGGGTAGGAACTGCTGGTTCCAGGACCCCATATTGAGTGTGGAGGGTCCAGTCAGTGGTTCTTAAACTTGAGTGAGCATCACACTGCCCTGGAGGCTTGTGAAAACACAGATTGCCGAGGCCCACCCCCACCGTGGATAGAGAGTGGGCCCAAGAATGTGCACTTCTAACACATTCCCATATGATGCTGATACCGGGGACCACACTTTGAGAACCACTAGTCTAGACCACAAACACTAAAGGGATTCAGAGAAGTTAAAGTTTTTTATAAATTGATTCCTATAACATGGGCTCCTGTGTGTGCAGTCTCTCTTCTTCTTAACTGGAAAGCACAGTCCTCAGGAAAGCTAAGGATGCCCTGGGTCTGCAGCCTCCGTGGCAGCCATGGCTGGAGCCGAGTACCAGTGGTCCCCTTTAGAAACGGAATGTGGTTTTTTGATTTGTCACTGTCCCCACCACTCCTTGTTGCCTTATACCTGGCCAGCGTCACTCAGTTCTGTTCTCTGCCTGGCCACTGTAGGCATCTGAGTTTCAACCCTTGATGTCAAGGCTGGCCAATGCCTTTTGTCTCCTCTGGGTCAATGGAGTTTCATCAGGACCCTGAAAGCAGCTCCTTATTGAGGCAGCTTTTTGATCATCCCCTGCTGCTCTGCTAAATAGAGAGCAGAGCAGCAGGCCATTAGCAAGAAGAGAGGACAGGATCAGTGGTCCCCTGACTGCCTTTTCAGGCTGTTTCTTTTAGCAGTCAGCAGAAGCACACACGGCAATGTACCAATCAGATGTCAGCAAATGTCCTTCGAGTGGCTGAGCTAAGCCTGAGAACATTAGCTCCTGGAGAGATCTGAGCTTCCTGAAGACCTGAGGTGGTTATGACGTTAATATTCTTTTAGAACAAAGTATTCGAGCATGTTGTCTGGAATGAGCACCAGAAGAAATCTTTGGCCAAAAATAGTCAAGATCTGATGGGTAAGTGGACAAGTTATTTTCAATAGCTACACAAAAGAGAAGAAAATTACAGGTTATATGAGGTATATGAGAAAATCTAACTTTCTAAAACACAGGAAGTTGAAGAAGTTGATCACATTATAGGATTCTGTCCTTTGCAAAATGACCCATTGCAAAATGTCCTTATTCAATGAACTGTGATTCAGTTTACTTACAACACGCGTAAAGTAGGGCAGGCCTGAACAGAATGTATGAGGCACTTCTCAGGTCCAGCATGAGTATGTGCCTGTACTGGTTTCCTAGTTTCTAGAAATGTATTCTCTCATGGTTCCTGAGGCCAGCAGTCCAAGGTCATGGTGTTAGCAGGGCCACGTTCCCTCTGAAGCCCTAGGGGAGGATCCTCTCTTGCCTCTTCCAGTTGTGGTGGCTGCAGGCATTCCTTAACTTGTGGCTACACCAGGCTAGTCTCTGCCTCCTCTTCACAGCTTCTCCTCTGTGCCTATGTGTCTTAAATCTCCCTCTCCTTTATCTCATAAGGACGCCACTCATTGGAGTTAGAGCCTACCCTAAATCCAGGATGATCTCATCTTGAGCTCCTTAACTTAATAACATCTGCAAAACTCTATTTCCAAATAAGCTCATATTCACAGGCACGAAGGCATTGTTAGGTACTTGAATATATATTCTTTGGGGGCTACTATATAAATCCCTACAGTGTGCAAGAAAACATTCTTGTTCAGGGCCCAGTGTTTCTCAGAGTGTGGCCCACTGACCACCTGCATCAGAATCACCTGGTACCTTTACTAGAAATACAGATTCTAGAAACCTCTCGGACTTTCTGAAACCACTCTTTGGGAGTGGGGCTCAGGAGTCTGCCTTTTGAACACACTCCCCCCTAGTGATTCTTGCCTTCAGGTTAAGAACCACTGTAACAAGACCCTGAAAGCAGAAATTCAAGTACTTACTGTACCATGCTAATCTTCCTAGGCAAACAACTTGCACTGGGAGATAGCACCTACCCTGGGGCATGCAGTGGTGATGCATGCTTGCTTGTGTATTAAAAAACAATCACTCAACACAGCAGAAGAAGAAAGAACTGTCTTGGGGAGGGGCATAGGCAATATACATAACCTAAACTTTTGTACCCCCATAATATGCTGAAATTAAAAAAAAGGAAAAAAAAAAAAAAGAACTGTCTTGGAACAGGAATAATCAGATGCAAAGAAATTGAAACCCTTCTGGCCAGAAAGAGGCATTGAAGTGCCTCATAGTATCTAACTCATCTCAATGCCAGATTTTGACAGTATTTTTTTGCAAAAAAGAGTTTCAGATGTTCCATATCGTATTTTGGCAGAGCATCTGTCTTCTGTTTTCTTCTCTCCCCACACCTGTAAATAGATGGTGAATTAATAACTCAGAAAAAATATATATATATATACCCTTATCTAAAAATAATGCCAAAAGGTGGTGAGAGGGAAGGACAGATTTAAAAGTTTCATGAAGCATGTGGTTTAAGCCTTCCTAATTATTCATGGAAAATATAATGTACCATTTTTCCTCACTCTGGCACTGGTGAGAATTGCATATTTGGGGTGATTTTGATTTGTGCCCAGGTCTTCCTTTATTAAGGTGACTGAGTGATGACATAGAGAGGTCAATGCCATTGAAAGAATTTATTATGTATGTTTGCCAAGAGATGGGGCCACACCACGCCACAATGGGCAGGGCCACGGGGAAAGCACTGGGTTCAGCCAAGAAGCACAATCAAGGGGACAGAATGGCCCAGAAACTTTACTGTGTCTTCCATGGGAAGGGCCAGGAAGGGCTGAGGGAACAGCTTGGGGTTGGCTGGTTTGAATAATGCTGGTGTGCTGTGGGTTACAGGGGTGGTCTCTAGCTGTCTGGTCGGGCCCTACCTGGCCCTGAGGAGAAATCCTGGCTTCCTGTGTGAGAGTTAGATAAAGGAGGTGGTTGGAGGCAGGAATTCAGGATTGCTTGGAGGGTCTGTAATATGATTTTCACACACTCACAAAAGCTGGATTTCAGGGCAGATGTAAACAACTTAACAACTTTAGCCTTTAGTTTTTGGCCCTGTGATTAATGGTTGCCAAATAGACAAATACAGAACGTGAGAAAATACAGTTAGTAGAGACTGCAGAGGCGCACCTGTCCCCGATCCAGCAATCAGTACCTAAGACTCACCGCCACTTCCACTCCCCCATCTTTGTTCTAGAAGCCGAATCTATTTTCCCCTCTTAAGGAATAATCAGATCGCTTGAAGTTATTTTTTAAAATTTCTCTGCTTGGTAATTCTATATTGATTAAAAATTGTTCATTTTATTCTTAAGCTTAAAGCTGATTTCCCATCAATCTGTGATGAGGCATGTGGTGGGGGGCGGGGGGGACAGGTGGAAGCTTCCTGGTTCCAAGTGGCCAGAGAGAGTAATCCAGCGGTTTTGCTTGTGTTCTTCCCTCTGCCACGCAGCAGACCTGGAAGGCAGACCAGGAGGACGAGGTCGGCTACTGATTTGGTTTTTTCTTTCATAAAATACCAGCACGTTCAAAGAGAGTTTTATACGTATGGATCCTTTTCTTCCTACAGATACGCCAAGTACTATAAGGAAAACAATGTCGAAAAACGGACTCTGATAAAAGTCTTTGGGATCCGTTTTGACATCCTGGTTTTTGGCACAGTAAGTCTCTGCTCCCAGCCCCAGGCACCTCCTCCCTATGACTATGTCCTAATTATGGTTGTAGTGCCTTCAAGGAGTGAATGCTTTTGGTCATAGTCATTAGCTAGCACTGTGCATTTCACATGTGGGACAAAAGAAGGAGGAAGAAATGTCCCTGGAGTACTGTCCAAGAATAAGTCACCTGACGAGTACAAGAGTGGCACTGGTGGTGGCAGGGGGAGGGGATGGAGAAAAAACAAAAAGAGTGGCCCTGGAAAAAATTCTAATATTCAACTTTAAAAATGCTCTGATGCTTAAAAAGAGAGAGAAAGAAAACCCTCTGCAAGACAGTGTATAAGTAACAGAATCCAACTCAAATTGGCATAGGAAAAAAAGTCCTTTTTTTGTCTGTTTTTTGGTTCACATAACTGAAAAAAATCCAGGGGTAATTTTTAAGTTTCAGGTATGGCTAGATCTAGGTGTTCAAACAACATCCTCAGGAATCTGTTTCCCTCCATTTCTTACATATGTTCTCCTCTGTCTTGGTATCATCCTTAGACTGGCCATCTCTATATGGTAGTATCACACAGCTCCTTATATCTGACCAGTTTAGCAACCTCAATTTTTATTATTATTTTAGAGACAGGATCTTGCTGTCTCCAGGCTGGAGTACAGTGGCACGATCATAGCTCACTGCAGCCTTAAACTCTTGGGCTGTAGTGATCGTCCTGCCTCAGCCTCTGGAATAGCTAGGACTACAGGCACACACGACCACAACCAGCTAATTTTTATTTTTTGTAGAGATGAGGTCTTGCTGTGTTGCCCAGGCTGGTCTCCAACTCCTGGGCTCAAGCAATCCTCCCACCTCAGCCTCCCAAAGTGCTGGTATTACAGATATGAGCCACCACACCCAGCGAGCAACCTCAATTAAAAGAAAACATCTCTTTGCCAGAAGTTTGAGCAAAGGCCTCAGGCAGATGCCATTGGCCCTGATTGGCCTGATATGGGTCACATGCCCACTGCTGAAGTAATCAATGTGACCAGAGTCATGTCATACTCTCAATGGCTGGTCTTGAACCAGCCCTGACCCAGCCCAGGGGCCAGAGGAGAGAGCCAAGGCACCCCCCGCCCCCAACCAAACTACATGGAATGAATATAAAGAGAAATGGTTCTCCCCAAAAAAAATTGTGGTGATGTCTTCAGAAGAAGGAATGAAGGGATGCCAGTATGCAAAAAAAAAAATCAACAGATTCATAACACCCTGCTTCACAGCACATTATTTATATAACATGGTGATACGCAGCACAAGAATCAACAAGCTACAGCTGAGAGCATGGAAAGACCATTGAGAATAAAATCCACAAGGCCACCCAAGGGAAGAGTCTGTGCGGACATTCCTTCCCTCTGCATCTGAAGTAATCTCAAACCTCTTCCAGGGAAAGCTTGTCTGAAACCCTCACCTCAAATGGAAAAATAACAAATCTTCAGTGGTTCTCCCCTTAATGTGCAGGTTCCAATGCTTGTTTGCTTAAAACATTGATGGCCCAAGCACACCCTGGACAGCAGAAACAGGCAAACTTGAAATGAAATCCATAGTTTCAATCTGCACAGTCTCTGCCTCAGTGAGCATTTGAACCCATCTATCAAAGTCACGGCACTGGGCTCCACTCCCTACTACACCAGCAACTGCATGTGTGAAAGCAAAAGAGCGTTGCTCTGAATTCCAACCAAGTAAACTATCCTGCTCTGTTTTCAGGGAGGAAAATTTGACATTATCCAACTGATCGTGTACATTGGCTCAACCCTCTCCTACTTTGGTTTGGTAAGAGATTCTCTTTCTCATGCTTTCTGAAAATGATTTGGCAAAAAGAAGTTTCACTAACTTAGTGCGTGTGTGGGTTTTCTCCAGGCCACTATGTTCATTGACTTTCTCATCAACACTTACTCCAGTAGCTGCTGTCGATCCCATGTTTATCCCTGTTGCAAGTGCTGTGAACCCTGCGCAGTCAATGAATACTACTACAGGAAGAAGTGTGAGTCCATCGTGGAGCCAAAGCCGGTAAGGCACACCATGCTTAAAGGACACCCAATCACTCGAGGTTCCATTAGATCCCTGAGAAATGCACTAAAATTACACCAAAATTGCAGGTTTAATCCTGTAGTGAATAAATCTCTGGACTCCACCCCAATCAACCATCTCCCAGATGAATCCTTTGGTCTTAGAGAAGAATAGAAACAAAAATGGAGAGGCAAGATGTAGGGAAGGCAAATTTTTATGTTCCAGGACTTATCAATGTTGTCATTTATTAAATTGATACAGGCAAAAAAAAAAAAAAACACCACAATGACTTTGGAGAACAATTTGGCAGTGACTAATAACATTTACATAGGACATACTTTACAGCCTGGCATTTCCACTTCTCCATATACACCCTAGAGACACTCTCACATTAGTACCCAAGCAGTGCACATGTACAAGACGTTCACTGCAGCACTGATTATTAAGTTATTATTAATAAATGATTGTTAACAGTGAAGAAACAGCATCTACCCAAACATCCAATAGGTGAATGGTGAAAGAAACTATGATAAACCCCTAGTAAGGAATACCAGGCACCAGTTTAAAAGTGAGGTAGATAACAATAGCCAACATTTATGTAGCACTTCTAAATGGTTTGTGTATATTAACTCACTGAATCCTCACAATAACCATATAGATAGCTGCCACTATTCTCTCTATAAAAGAGGAAATGAGGCACGGGAAGGTTAAATAATTTGCCCAAAGTCATACAGCTAATAAGTCACAGAGCTGAAATTCCAACATGGGATCTATAACTACTGAGTTATAGGTACTTGCATGAGTAAATATCCAAGATATTTTGTACAAAAACAAACTGTAGAACAATAGGTATGGTATGATATATAGGTTAAAAAAAACTACACATATAAACTTATTCTATATATTTTCTATATGTGTATTTTATCTACATACACGTGTATACACATATGTATATATGTGTGTGTGGGTATACATATCCATGCAAAAGGTGTTGAATATACACAAAAGCGGTAACAGGGGTTGCTTCTGGAAAGAAGCCCAGGGTGGGGGAGTAGTCAAAGGGAATTTTAGCCTCATCTGTATTGTTTTGATTTGATTAATTTGGACTTCACTAAGCAGGTCCTCTGCACTCAACACCATGATTCCGCCCAAACAGAAATCCCTGGTGCCTAAAAACAAAGGGAGTTTCTTTGTCTTTCCCTCATCTAAGAACATCACTGTCCTTTTCCAACAGCTGAATGCACAATTCATTGTCCATTGTACATGTTTTCACATTTTGAAATAAATGTTCGTCTTTGCAACTAAAAACAATCACCATATCATGGCCTTAGATGGGATGAAATCTAATGAACATGTAAATAATTTAAGTTGCAATAGTGTAACTTTCTGGAGACATTTAACCTAGAGTAACTAAAATTGAGAGACCACAACAAAGGAATTTTACACAGTGCTTAGGGTACCTAAAAACATTAGGCAGTAAGCTGTGGATAGGCTGAACCTACAAGTTAAGGTGCATGAGGTTCCATTTCTGATTTACATTTAGACTCAAAAGTTATTCATTCTTGGCTAGCAAGAGTTTTTATTTAGCTGGTTCAATAGTTTGTCACTGGGTATTATAAATGGAAAAAACAGTTGCTTTTAGGTATGTTTAGATAGGTAATTCTTGATAATTCCATACAAAAGTTGGTAAATGTGTTAACCTTCCTTTCCTAGACATTAAAGTATGTGTCCTTTGTGGATGAATCCCACATTAGGATGGTGGACCAGCAGCTACTTGGGAAAAGTCTGCAAGATGTCAAAGGGCAAGAAGTCCCAGTAAGTTGAAACATTATCTTTTTTTTTTTTTTAAAGAAAATTTACTATTACATATAAACACATATGGAAATTTATACCAGTCATAACTGATGAATTTTAACAAAGTAAACATATTCATATAACCAGTACTCAGATTAAAAAACTATTACTAGTAGAAGTCCCTCTTATGCTCCCATCCAGTCACTACGCTTCCTTAAAAGTAGTCATTATCCTGTATCCAAAAATTAATTTTATTTCTTCTAGAATCTTATAAAAATTAAATCATATCGTATAGTAGTATACTATATGAAGATACTCAGTATATACTCTGCAGACTATCTGGTTTCTTTCACTCAACATTATTTTTGTGAGAGTCATTCATAACATTGCATATAGCAACAGTTCATTCCCACTGCTGTATAATTTCCATTTTATAAACATCCAATTTATTTAATCCATGCTACTATTGATGGACACTTGGGTAGTTTCTAGTTTGGAGCTAATGCCAGTAATGCTGCTACAGTAAACATATGGCACTCTGCTGGGTAACTACCTAAGAGTGGAACTGCTGAGTCATAAGGCAGGCATACGTTTCAATTTTAGAAGATACTAACAAACAGTACTCCAGAGCTGCTGTTCTAACTCACACTCTTCCCAGCAGCTCTGAATGCTGTGTATCTTCACTGACTGTATTAGTTTCCCAGGGTTGCCCTAATGAATTGCCACAAACTAGGTGGCCTAAAACAACAGAAATTTATACCTTCACAGTCCTGGAAACTAGAAATCTGAAATCAAGGTGTTGGCAGGGCCCTGCTCCCTCTGAAGGCTCTGGGAAAAAAATCCTTCTTTGCCTCCTCCTAATGTCTGGTATTTATGACTCTGGCTAGGACCTCCGGTACAATATTGAACAGAAGTGACAATAGCAGGCGTCTTTGTCTCATTCCCTATCTCAGGGAGAAAGCTTTCTAGAGTTCACTACTCATTTAAGAATGCTCTATCAGATTAAGAAAATTCTCTTCTGTTCCTAGTTTGCTAAGAATTTTATCATGACTAGATATTAAATTTAAAAATTTATTCTGCTTCTTTTGAAATGATCAATGAGTTTTCTTCTTTAATTCTATTATGTGGTGAATTACACTGATTGGCTTTCAATTATTAAGCCAACCTTGCATTCCTGAAATAAACTCAATGTGAATGTGATGTACTATTCTTTGTGCTTATTGGTGGATCCAAATTCACTAATATTTAGGATTTTTACATCTCTTCTTGAAAGAGAGTAGCCAAAATTTTTCCATTCTTCTAACATCCTTGCTGGGAATGTGTATAAAGTAAACTACAGTTATGCATCACTTAGCAACTGGGTAAGTTCTGAGAAATGCATCATTAGGCAATTCTGTCATGCTAACATCACAGAGTGCACTTACACAAACCTAGGTGGAATAGCTACACACCTAGGCTATATAGTACAGCCTATTGCTCCTAAGCTACAAACCTATACAGCATGTTTCTATAGTGACTACCATAGGCAATTAAAACACAATGGTATTTGTGTATCTAAATATTTCTAAACATAGAAAAGGTACAGTAAAAATATGGTATAAAAGATAAAAACGGTACACCTGTATAGGGCACTTACCATGAGTGGAGCTTGCAGGACTAGAAGTTGCTCTGGGTGAGTTAGTGAGTGAATGGTGAGTGAATGTGAGGGCCTCGGACATTACTGTACACTATTGCAGACTTTATAACACTGTATACTTAGGCTATTATAATTTATAAAAATATATTTTTCTTTCTTCAATAACAAATTAACCTTAACTCACTGTAACTTTTTTACTTTACAAACTTCTTACTTTTTTGAAACTTTTTCCCTCTTTCATTGTAACACTTAGCTTAAAGCACAAACATGTTGTACAGCTGTACAAAAATATTTTCTTGCTTTATATCCTTATTCTACAAGATTTTTTCTATTTTTAATTTTTTTTTAACTTTTTAACTTTTTTGTTAAAAACTAAGACACAAACACACGCATTAGCCTAGGCCTGCACAGGGTCAGGATCATCAATATCACTGTCTTCCACCTCCACATCTTGTCCTACTAGAATGTCTTCAGGGGCAATAACATGCATGGAGCTGTCATCTCCTATGGTAACAATGCCATCTTCAGGAATATCTCCTGAAGGACCTGCCTGAGGCTGTTTTATAGTTAACTTTTTTTTATATTAGAGAAGCAATATATTCTAAAATAATAATAAAAAGCAAAGTAAATATACAAACCAGTAACAGAGTTGTTTATTATCATTATCAAGTATTATGTACTGTAAATAATTTTATGTGCTATAGTTTTTTTTTTAATAGACCAGGCCTAGCTCTGTCACCCAGGCTGAGTGCAGTTGTGCAATCATAGCTCACTGTAACCTAGAACTCTAGGGCTCAAGAGATGCTCCTGCCTCAGCCTCTGGAATAGCTAGGACTACAGGCATGTGCCACTATGCCTGGCTAATTTTTTAATATTTTGTAGATACAGGGTCTCACTATGTTGCCCAGGCTACATGCTATACTTTTACACAACTGGCAGCACAGTAGGTTTGTTTACAACATCACCACTAGCACACAAGAAACACATCGCACTATGATGTTTTAATGCCTATGATGTCACTAGGTGATAGGAATTTTTCAGCTCCATTATAATCTTATGGGACCATCATTGTATATGGAATCCATCATTGACCAAAACTTCATTATGTGGCATGTGACTATATTTAGTTTGTGTGTGTGTGCATATGTATATGGTAGAATGCACATAATATAAAATTTACCATTTTAAACAATTCAATGACATTTTAGCACATTCACAGTGCTGTGCAACCATCACCACTATCTAGTACCAGTGCTTTTTCATCACCCCAAAAGGAAACCCCATATCCATTAAGCAGCCACTCCCCATACTGAATTCCCCCATTCCCTGGCAAACACTAATCTACTTTCTGTCTCTGTGGATTTGTCAATGCTGGACATCTCCTATAAATGGACTCATGAAATGTGTGGCCTTTTGTGTCTGGCTTCTTTCACTTAGCTTCATGTTTTCAAGGTGCATCCATGTTGGAGCATGGATCAGTAATTCATTCCTTTTTAGGTCCGAATGATATTCCATCATATGGACGTAACATGTTGTTTATCCATTCATCAGCTGAGGGACACGTGGGTTGTTCCCAGCTTTGGGCTATTGTGAATAATGATACTATGAACACTCATGTACAAGAACTATCCAGTCTAATGTCCCTGACTTAGGCCTTCTTTACCCAGTGAAGGGTAAAGACACCCAAACATTACCCAGGGTAATGTCACAAAGAATCGGTGTGGCAATTATGGCTGCTTCCCTTGGAGGATAACAAATGGGTTTGCCAGTAGAGGAACCTGGAGGGAAAGGTGAGAGCAGACCTAAGTCAACAACTATTTACTGTCTATCCTGTGCTGGGTATTGGGGATACAGCAACAAACAAAGCGGATGGGGTCCCTGCTTTCATATGGAAGAATCATCACCATCAAGTAAATGTATAAATTAATAAGATCATTTCTGATGGTGATATGTCCTATGATGAATGTAGAATATCGTGATGTGACAAGAGAGTCACCTGGGAGGAAAGCGACTCGACAGGGTGGTCAGGTCAAGAGGTGATACCTGCACTGACCCCTGGCCTTTCTGAATTTCACTTTCCAAATCTGTAAAGTGGAGACAAGACTACATATCTCACGAGGTTCTTCAAAGGTTTAAGTGCGGCAATGCTTACAAAACACAAGCATGGTCCTGATCCACACATTTAATCAATGATAGCTACCACAATTAACGTAATATTAAATGTAATTTTGTAAGTTAATGATAAAATTAAAGAATCTATAGCCCTGGGGGTCACCATTGCTGATGGGTTTGGACACTTGACTTTTTCAGAGACCCCCGCTGGACTTCACAGACTTGTCCAAGCTCCCTCTGACTCTCCATGACCCGCCCTCCGTTCCTAGAGAAACAGAGGAGATGCAGCCACTTCACGAAGAGGTGACTCCTAGATCCGGGGACAGCCCGGAGTGGTGCCAGTGTGGAAGTTGCCTCCGGTCCCAACTCCCTGAGAGCCACAGGTGCCTGGAGGAGCTATGTTGCCGGAAAAAGCCGGGGGCCTGCATCACCACCTCACAGCCATTCAGGAAGCTCGTCCTGTCTAGACATGTCCTGCAGTTCCTCCTGCTCTACCAGGAGCCCTTGCTGGAGCTAGATGCGGATTCCACCAATAGCCGGCTGCGGCACTGTGCCTACAGGTGCTACACCACCTGGCGCTTCGGCTCCCAGGACATGGCTGATTTTGCCATCCTACCCAGCTGCTGCCGCTGGAGGATTTGGAGAGAGTTTCCCAAGAGTAAAGGGCAGTACAGTGGCTTCAAGAGTCCCTATTGACAGCATGGGGCTACAGCAGTCATATTAGTGTTATCTTTACCATCACCTTGAACTTCACCTGCAAAGATCTGTGGCCAAATTTTCAGCCAAAGGGAAATGTGTTTTCATCTCATATAGCTCTATATATGTCTGAGAGCACAGTGACCTGGTTAAACAAACAAACAAACAAACAAACCAGAATCCCTTTGCATGGACTGACAGTGAAGAGATTCAGATATAAGTCTCAATTCTGTCCCTAGGAAGTTGTGTGACCCTAGGCCTTTAACCTCTGTACCTTTGTCTCCTCATTACCCAACCTACTATCTCAGAAATATTGTGAGGACGAATTGAGACAGTGTTCATGAACTGTCTTGTTAACATATAAGGAGCTACAGGTACGCAAAACATCTCAGTATAGGTCAGAGTAGGATAATGTCCAACTAAGAACAAATCCTTTGGTCCTGGCTGGAGAATGTGAAAGATTAAAAGTGACCACAAATTCTTTGACACTCACCCCTCAGGACCCAAGGGTTTTGTTTCCTTCCCTTAAGTATGGGCAGCTCTGACTGCTTTACCCAGTAGTGGAAGTGATGCTATGTCAGTGTCAGGATCTTTGTTTTAAGAGGCTGGCAGCTTCCACTTCCTGTCCCTTGGAACTCTTGCTGTTAGGGAAAACAGCCCCCATGTAAAACTCTGCCTATCCTGAGACCGCCCTGCTGTGAGGAAGCTCAAGCAGCCATGTGGAGAGGAGAGTGCCTGACCAGCCAGCCCCAGCTTTCAAGCCATCCAAGCCTAGTCACCAAACATGGGCGAGAAGAAGTCTTCAGGTAATTCTGGGCCCTACTAACATATGTCTGAAACTGCATGAGACACCCCAAGTGAGAACTGCCCTGTCAATCCAGAAAGCCAGATTGCTGTCTTAAGTCACTAAGCTTTAAGGTTGTTTGTTACACAGCAACAGATAACGGGGACAAAGAACAAGCCTTATGAATGGGGACATAGACTCAGCCCACACCTTCCCTGGTTCCAAGGTTCTCTGGGAGCCCAGACCAACCCTGGAGCCCCTCAAGAACTTAGGTTTCTACTAGATAGTTCTAGAAGGGCTACAGACCAAATTAGGTTACTCACCAAACCAGACCAAATCAGGTAACTTACCAAACCAGAATCTATCAAATCTAACTGCCAAGCTACCCAGTACATTCCAATCCTCATCACAATTTTATGACTGGAAATGACTAAAAAGCTGCCTTTCTGCCTTTAACATCCTGTACTTTGCAGCCAGTTAGAATTGATACAGTCTGGATGCTGCTTCAAAAGCAACCCACACCCAAGCCTTCACCATTTCTATACACCAATCACGAAGAATATGAAAATCAATAGTTGTGGGTTTTAGGATTCTACTTTAGGATTTCCTTTTCATGGTTTTGTCACTAGAGTTGGCTATTTATCTGTTTCTAAACAACAACTAGGAGTAATTTATAGACCACTATTAAATACTGTGATTGATGAACGATTTGTGAGTTTTTAACACATACTCTAAGAGTTACCATTTTGATACTTTTTAAAAAAACAGCAGCTTTGTACTGTATTAATGTAAAATAGCATGAATAAAAACTTTTTGTAGACACAGAGTCTCTCTCTGTCTCCCAGGCTAGAGTGCAGTGGTGTCATCATAGCTCACTGCAACCTTAGACTCCTGGGCGCCAGTGATCCTCCTGCCTCAGCCTCCCAAGTAGCTGGGACTACAGGTGTGCACCACCACACCTGGCTAATTTTTCTATTTTTTGTAGAGATGGGGTCTTGCTCTTACTCAGGCTGGTCTTGAACTCCTGAGCTCAGGCAATCATCCCACCTCAGCCTCCCAAAGTGCTAGGATTACTGTCATGAGCCACTGTACCTGGCCCAAAACCTTTTTTTTAATAAAGGATTTTATCGGCTTTAAACTCAGGAATCAAGTTAATTATGCCAGACTGAACTTTCATTTTTACTACATTTTTAGAGATATTTTTGAAAAGTGGATTATGTATGATTTTTTTGGAATTGAAGGTTTTCTATTCCAAGAATTCTATGTAACTGTTACAGGTTTCCATTCTGATGGCCTCTGGGCCTTTATACCTTCAGTTTTGGTGCCTTATTCCTAGTGTTCCTGTCACCTCAGTGAGGCCCCAGATGGAGTCAGAACTTGGAATGACAAATAATCACTGGATCCATCTACTGTTTCCCTTCACCTTCCCCACTGATGCTCTGGGCAAGAGGGTGATGTGTTACTTCAACTGTGTGTGTAAAATGCCTGACACTTCCTACAATAACAGGGATCGTGTTTGTATTCTTATTTTTAGTCTACTGCATAAAATAATGTCATCGCCATAGGCAATGAGAGTCATATTTTGTAGGATCTGTTTTCTTATACTTCAGCACATTCTTCTGATATGGTAATCGCACATTATTCACTGCTTCGTCTCTGTGACAGAAGAGATCTATTAATACTCTCTTGCTGTAGATGGCTGAGTGCATGTAGAATTGGTAATGGACTTGCATTTCTCTTTTTAAAAGGGAACAATTTTTTGAACACTTCCTGATTCTAGCTTGGCAATATATGCATTCTTAACATGACTATTTTGATAATAAAAAAATGACATATAATTTAAGTCTTCTCTTTACTTCCTTTTTTCAGAAGGTCCCCAAATCATAGTTAACTTGTTCGTTGACACATTCATGCAATAATGGTCATTAAGGCACTCACTGGAGACCAATGATAGATAAGGTTGCTGTTCTGAAGGAAGAAAGAGGAGGAGATGGACATTAATCAAATAATTCAAGGAAATGTAAGTTTGCAACTTGTGATGACTATCACAGGGAAGATGGCAAAATGATGCTCTGAGAGCTTATAATAGGGGAGTTTGACCTATTTGGAAAGATCAGAGAAGTCCTACCTGAGGCAGGAATGTTTTAGCTAAAATATGAAGGATAAGTACTATTTAACTAGGTGCGTAGGGGAGGGAAGAGCATTCTAGGCAGAGAGAATAGCATGTGCAAAGGTCCTGGGGCAGAAAAAAACAGCAAGTTTACAGACCTTTAAGAAGATGTGTGTGACTAGACCATAAATAGTACAGGGAAGTAAGGCATGAGTCAAGGCTGGACAGGCAGGCAGGGGCTAAGCTGCATAGAGCCTTGCAGGCCATGGCAAAAGGCTTGTCTTTATCCTAACACAAATGGGGAGCAATTGGAGGGTTTTAAGCAAGAGCCTGATAGGATCATCTTTGATTTTTTAAAGATGACTCTGATCGCTGTGTGGAAAATGAACTAGGAGTGGTGGCAGATATGGTTTTAATTTTCATTTCATGAAAATATGCAGCCAAATGGAATGATTCCCTTTTCTCCCCTCCTTTTCCTCTTAGAAAGTCATGAAAAGACTGGCAGCCAGAAAAAAAGGAGGAAAAGCTTTGGTACGCCCTGAATTTTAGAATAGCTCCTGTCCCAAGTTGGCAGGAGTGAGACTGCTTATTGAGCTTCAGATCTGGGGCAGGAGGGTACTAAATTGACAGACGAGGGGCAGACAACAGGACCCACTGAGGTGGGGTAAGGCCTATAATTAAGGTCCAATATCATGTGCTGCCTTGACATCTGGTGAAATCGGGAGTGCCTGGAATGGACTAACCACAAGTTCCTCTTCCAAGTCCTCCCTTAGAGAAGACCGTCCAAACAACCTTCCTTATCAAACAGACCAGATGCAGTTCCTGCTTACTGCTGAGCAGCAAGTTTGAGTTTCCTGCCAACCCGTGGAATTGTCCACATGAGCCAATCACATCCTCCCATGGACACCTCACCGTCTTGATGCTACAAAGCCTGCCTCCTACTGGCTCTGGCTGTTCACTCTGCTCCTGAGCAGAACTATGTGGCCCTGCATGACACGCAGTGTCTTTCTCCCCTGAGCTCTTAGTATATGTGACAATAAATTGCTGCCAATCTCATCTGACCAGCATTGGGTGTCATGTGTTCAGCCATCCCTCTAACTCTGGGGTGTGAACTAGGATCCTTCCTTCACCGATGAGGTGAAGAAGAGGTGATTAAAACATCTCTAACTCCAGGCCAACCAGCGGCCCTCAAACAGTAGAGGCTTGGCTTGGCTTCTGCCCCAAGTCATTGTCTGCACAAAGCCCTGCCTGCTAGAGCCCACCAGGAACTGTGACCACCACGCCTCTTTATTCACATTATCTACTTCAGTGCACTGTGTGGGCTTTTACTCTCTGCTGCTTGTGTATTTCTCAACTCATATTCTAATCCCCTGCAGCCATCATTCTGGGAATCCCGTGGCATCCCTACCTCGATGACTCCTCATTTTTTAACAGATTTAGAAATCACCTTCTCCTTTCACTTTTACTGTGATCTTTCAGGTTCCTGTTTTCCAGTCCCACAGGGTTATGGATCATATTTCCAAAATAAATGATGATCTAGGAGAGGGCTTTGCATTTCCAACATCCTTGGCTCCTTTTAATGAATCATCAAAGTCACATGAGCCTGAGTCTTCCGGAATCAAAGGAGGAGGTGCTGACACTGACTTGCCATTTTAACCAAATAACTGCTATACTTGACGAGCTTGGATCAGGGCCAACTGTGGAGCATGGTAAATTATGAGTGTTTATGTTTTATTTCCCCAGTAAACAATAAGCTCCTCAAAGGCAAGAAGCTTTTCTTGGGTTTTGTCCCTACATGCCTGTATCAGGACAACAGACCACCTGGGTTCAAATCCTGGCTTGGCCCCTTATTGGCTGGATGGCCCCAGGCAACTTATTGCATATCTAACCGTGCTGGCTATTCTTATTTGGACGATGCCCAAGCATCATTCCTGAGCTCCGGGCCTATGTATTTAACCACCGCCAGACAGTCTATACCTCGTTTAGAGGCAACTCAAACAGTTACAATAGAGAAATCATTCTCTCTGTTCCCCCCACCCCACCCACACATGCTGCTCCAGAGCTCCCAAGCTCAGCAAGTAGCATCACCTGCCATCAGCTCAATTCTCCAAGCCAGAAATCCCAAGGACACCTGTGACGTCTCCCTTCTCCTTCCCAATTTTGTCCAAGCTCATCAGTTCCATCAGCAAACATTTATGGAGCACCCTGGCCCTCTGTAGGTGCCAGGGATAAACAGGTGAACAAGACAGGCTCTTCTGGAGGTTAGATGCAGTGAGGAAGATGGGCAATCAGTGTGTAAAGAAATGAGGTGAGGGCAGCTTGGGATAAAGGGTTTGAAAGAAACAAGCAGGATGCTGAGACAGAAGTAAGGGAGTTACTTCTGACTGGAGTCAGGGATGGTCTCTCCGAGGAAGTGACATTGTCAGCAGATCGGAATATCAGGAAGGAGCCAGCTGTGATGAGCTGGAGGAAGGGCCTTCCAGGAAGAGGGACAGCAGGCACACAAAAAAAGAGGTGGGATAGAAGTGAGTGTGTTCCAGAGCAGGGCCTGGTGGTGTGTGCCTGTAGTCCCAGCTACACAGGAGGATCCCTTGAGCCCAGATCCCAGGAGTTTGAGGCCAGCCTAGACAACACAGCGAGACACCTCATCCACTCACCTGAAAAAAAAAAAAAAAAGAAGAAGAGTGTGTTCCAGGAGCTGTCAGATGGCCAGTGCAACCAGGATGTTCCAGACACAGTCCACAGCTTGGTTGTTTACTTACTACCTCATAAAATGTGTGGTCACATCTCACCGAAGCAGACGTTCAAAGAAAGGCAAAAGCCACCAGGCAGGCATAACCGTGGGAGCCCTGTGAAGCCTGTGAGACGTACGCAGGCCCTCGCTGGAGGAAGAGCCTGGAAACACTCCGTGCGGTGAGAAGAGGCATTCCCAGCAGGACTGGCAGTACGAGTCAGGCCCAGAAAGAAATAAGCTTATGTGCTGAGGGTACAAGTAGATTTGACTAGCTCCGCAGATGGGGAAGAAAGCGGATGAAGATTAAATAGGGACTGATTTGGGAAAGTCTTGAAGGTAGAATCAATCTTGGGGCTGACAGGGCACATGAGGAAAGCAGTGACTTAAGAACATCATCCAGACAGAGGAGGACCTTGGGAAGAGGGGGAAGCCCTGGGAAGGGACTTCATTTAGAAGTCTGCTGGGATCACATAGGAGTGACTCAAGAAGACAACTGTAGTACTGAATTAGTGGTGGTGATAGAAAAGGGAGAAACATTAAAAGAATTCTTAAAAATTCTTTTAAGTCCAACAGTAGAAGGTTGGTTAAATAAATTATGGCACTCTCATTACAGAGGAGTATGCAGCTATATGAAATGACACCACAGAAGGACAGCTAATGACAGGGACAGATGTTCAAGGCAGAACACAATATGCATGACATTTCTTGCTTAAAGAGAATCTGAGCCTTTAATTAGATCTCATTTTTTTTTCCTGAAAAGATAGTATTTATTAAAAACCTTTAACCCTGAATGCACATTTAAGGAGACAAAGGAGAACTGCCTCATTCTCCTCATTGGAAAACATTATACATAAACAAAGTCAATTATCCAGTGACATCAAAAAAGGTTAGTGGCATTTCCTGAAATCCAGAAACCAAGCTTAAAAACCATCTTTTAGGTTTTCTTCTACCATGGTTTGTTTTGAGTAACTCAATTAAGATTTGGCATATGGCTAGCAGTATACATTTCTTCCTTTTGTTTAGTTGTGACAAATATATTTTGAATACAAAATCTAATGCTGGTGTTTGGTGGTTCCTCAAACAGTTAAGCACAGAATTACGATATGATCCATCAATTCCACTTCTAGATAAATACCCAAAAGAATTGAAAGTAGGCACGCAAATAGATACTTGTACATGAATGTTCACAGCAGCTGTTAGGCTTAAAGAACCCACCCTCCCCAAACTTCCATCCAAACGTCCTATAAAACCCACCCCTCTCCCCTTCCTAGGGGTGTATTGGGCCATGTAGCCTTTGCCAGACCCCTAGGGAGATAAAGGTATGGAATGCAAGAGGGGAACTTACTTTCCTTATCCCTCCCAGTTGTTTGAAAAGAATTTTGTTTACTCCTCCCAGAAAAACCCTCTCTCTATAAAACCAAAGGCTCTCCCCTTTTCTCTCATGGACGGCTTTTCTGGCCTCCACCATCTGCACCCAGATGCTCAAAATAAACATGTGTCTCTCTCTCTGCTTGAGACCTAACAGTAGCATTACTGACAAAAACCAAACAATGGAAACAACCCAAGTGTCCATTAACAGATGAATGGATAAACAAAATGTGGTCTATATATACAATAAAATATTGTTTGGCAATAAAAAGGAATAAAGTTCTGATACATACTACAACATGGATGAATCTTGAAAACATTGTGCTAAGTGAAATAAGCAAGACACAAAAGGACAAATATTGTATGATTTCACTTATGTGAACTTCCCAGAATAGGGAAATTTATAGAGGCAGAAAGTAAAATAAACATGACCAAAGGTGTGAGGGAAGGACGGGAGTTATTGTTTAATGGATACAATACTTCTGTTTGGGATGATGAAAAAGTTCTGAAAATGGACAGTGGTGATGGTTGCACAACACTGTGAATGTACTTAATGCCACTAAATTGTACACTTAAAAATGGATAAAAATTGTAAATTTTGTTATATATATTTATCATAACTTTTTAAACCACAAAAAAAGAAAACCACTAATGCTTTGACAACTGTGAGATTTTGAGGAAATTTCTTTATGTGATTTAAAAAAGTACTTTTTTTGCAAAGTCCTGTCATTCTTTTGGTCTGAGCGTCAACTGGAGGCTTAGGTCTTGCTGCTCATATTTCCCTGTGCCCTGCAAATGCCTAGAAATGTATCTTGCTAAGAAAATATTCCACTAGAGATTCCAGCATGGTCAGAAAGCCAGGAGAAAGAGTGAACAGAACATTTTAGGGGAGAACAAGGAATTTGCAAGGAAGAAGGGGTAAGCCAGTGGTTGGTAGAGAACAATTTTTTTTTTTTTTTAACAGACAGGGTCTCACTCTGTCACCCAGGCTAGAGTGCAGTGGCGTCACCATAGCTCATTGCAACCTCAAACTCCTGGGCTCAAGCAATCCTGCCTCAGCTTCCTGAGTAGCTGGGACTTTCAGGTGTGTGCCACTATGCCTGGCTAATTTTTTTATTTTTTGTAGAGACTCTCACTATGTTGCTCAGCCTGGTCTCCAACTTCTGGCCTCAAGCAATCCTCCTGCCTTGGCCTGCCAAAAGTACTAGGGATATCAACCTTATCTTTGGCTTTTTCGGGGTGGAATTTAATGCCTCACCTTGCCTGAAGCATTGACTTTGCCATCCTTATATAATTTCTACTGTCCCGGGGAGAATAAACCTGCCTTCAATTTCAGATAAAGCACTAAGGGATGAGGTCCACAAAGTGACTTACGGATCCCTGTGTCCGAGCCAGGCTTATCTGCAGGGAGGCCTCAAACGTGCCCTGTGCCCATTTGGAGTTTGAGGACTGCTTGGAGCAGCACCTGGAATCAGTTCTTGCTTGCTCAGGTTCACCTGCGCTAGCTCCTGTGTCACTGAGCAACGTGGCTCAGCCTCCAAGGAGAGTAAGGGGCAAACCTGCAAGCAGCCAGGCAATGGCAATGGGTAATCACTGTGAATGTTCTTCCAGGTGGAAGCTTTTGAATGTGCCACAGAGGCCCCATCAAAGATTGGCTGGGACAGGTCATCCTGGAAATGAAGGTGGCACATCAAGGAGAATGTAGGGCAGGCTGAAGCTGCTGCCTCCCAGAAACAGATCCAAATGTCAAAGCAAAGCAGAAAGGGGTAAAATTAGAGCTGCAGAGCATTTTAGGAAAGGAGGGAGTATCTGTGGGAAACTCACTTGAAGTAAACTCGATCTATAAAAATCTAGAAATAAGTAGAATGGGATGGGTGAGAGTGATTTTTGCTTTACAAAGAGGTTCGTAACAAGATAAGATTCCTTTAATAACATTTGAATGAAATTGTAAAAATTAAGTGTTCCTTTTTTGGAGCTCATCCATCAAAGAGACAGAGGGATGTCCAGAGCCTATCTGTGTGACCTCTTTGACACCCATCTTCGCTTTCCTATTTGTCAAAGGAAAGGATTGGGCTAAATATGATCGCTAAGGTACTTTTCATCTCAAAATGCTCTCTACATTGTATAAAATGAGATCAATTTGTACATGACATTAAGCTTATATAAAGTGCTTAGCAAACCACCTGGTAAGTGGTCAGTGAATGTACTATGTGAGCTAAAATTAAAGTCCATACAATGGCCCCGAAAGCCCTACCTGATCTGGCCTCTGCTACCTCTCAGGACCTTAGCTCACATCACTCTCCCCCTCACCCACTATGCTACAGTCTTATTGACCTTCTTTCTGTTCTTGGAACACACCAAGCTTATTCCTACCTCAGGGCCTTTGCATTTCCTCTGCCTGGAATACTTTCCCCAGATTTTCAGAGAGCTGGCTTCTTCCTGACATTAGACCTCAGCTTAAATGTACTCCCTTAGAGAGGGCCTCCCTCGAGCTAATAGATATTAATATATAGAGAATTCAATACCCAGCCAAGAGTGCACATTCTTTTGTAGGGTGTACAAGGAAATTTATAAAAACAGATATGCATTAGACCATGTGTTTTCCTCAATACATTCGCAACAATCAGTATGGTATGGATAAGTTTCTCCAACCGTATTTCAATGAAATTAGAAATTAATTTTTAAAAGGTAGATTTTTAAAATATTTTGAAACCGAAAAAAATATTGCTAAATGACTCTTGGAAATATTTAGAACTGGATGGTAGTAAAAACACTACATATCAAAATTGATGGCACACAGCTAAAGCGGTACTTTAAAGGGAAATTTATAGCTTTATATACATTTATCAGGAAACAAGAAAGGTCAAAAAAAATAAGCTAAGTATACAGCTTAACATTAGAAAAAGGACAATAGAACCAAGTGAAAGAAACAAGAAGGAAATAATAACTATTAGGGCAGAAATCAATAAAATGCAGAGCAACTGGAGCCACTAACAAAACTAAAACCTGATCCTATAATAAGATTAATAATGTAGAAGTCTTGCCAGAGGTGTGTCTAAGAAAAATAGTAAATAAACTACAGCACAAGAAATAGGATATAACTATAGTCACAATAGTTTAAACACTAACACTATTACAATCATATGCTAATAAATTTGAACAGCCTTCCCTGACTGCCCTCACTTATTTTCATTGTCTATTGTCTGTCTCTTGCACTTGGAATATAAGGGCCTTGAGACAAGGATTTTTATCTGTTTGGTTCACAGATAAACACCAAGCACCAAAACAGTGGTGAGCACAGAGTTAGCACTAAATAACTATTTGACCAATGCACGGATGAATGTCCCCAATATCCCAACACAATGAGGTCGGGTAAGTGCTTCTCAACACAGGTGTTTTGGTTTGTCTTCAGTGGATTTACCCAGGCAGCAGGACAACTAAAGCTAATCCCAGTAAAGGTCGAGGGACATGATCGTACCAATGGCACAGTACTACCACACCTAGTTACTTCTGGAGCCACTCAAAGAAACTATGAATTTCCGAATTTGAACTCATATTTGAATTTCTGGCTTATCAGGCCACAACTGTGTGTACATCCTGAGTATGAAAAGTAAAGAAGGAAAACAGTTTGGTAGTTCCTCAAAAAGTTAAACATAGATTCACCATGTGATCCAGCAATTCCACTCCTATATACCCCAAACAACTGAAAACAGGAACTCAAACACATGTATGCCAAAGTCATTGCAGCAGTATTCACAATAGCCAAAAGGTGGAAACAGCCCAGTGTCCATCAGTAGATAAATGGATAAACACAATGTGATCTATTCATAAAATGGAATATTGCTCAGCCATAAAAAGGAATGAAGTACTGACACAAGCTACAACGTGGATGAAACTTGAAAACATTATGCTAAATGAAAGAAGCCCAACACAAAGGTCACATATTGTATGATTCCATTTATATGAAATATCCAGAAAATATAAATCCATAGAAACAGAAAGCAGATTGGTGGTTGCCAGGGGCTCAGGAGAAGAAAAAATGAGTGACTGTTTAATGGGCATAGGGTTTCCTTTTGGGGTGATGAAAATGTTTTGGAACTAGAGAGGTAGTGACTGTACAACATTGTGAATGTCCTAATTGCTACTGAATTGTTCACTTTAAAATGGTTAATTTTTAATTGTGCATCTAAAAATTTATTAAGAGAACAGATCTCATGTTGTATTGTTACCACAGTAACATTTTTTTTTTAAATTGAGAAAAAGGTTAATTTTCGGTTATGTGAATTTCACCTCAATTTAAAAGAAATAACTGAATGAAAAGGAGTAAAGGAGCATCAAATACACATTTGGCCAAATGACTGTTAAAATCAAAAACCAGGCTGGGCGCGGTGGCTCACGCCTGTAATCCTAGCACTCTGGGAGGCTGAGGCAGGAGGATCGCTTGAGCTCAGGAGTTAGAGACCAGCCTGAGCAAGAGCAAGACCCCATCTCTACTGAAAATAGAAAGAAATTAGCTGGACAACTAAAAATATAGAGAAAAAATTAGCCGGGCATGGTGGCACATGCCTGTAGTCCCAGCTACGTGGGAGGCTGAGGCAGGAGGATTGCTTGAGCCCAGGAGTTTAAGGTTGCTGTGAGCTAGGCTGATGCCACGGCACTCTAGCAAGACTCTGTCTCAAAAAAAAAATCAATAATCAAAGCGTAATATCACCATCTAAAATACATTTCCATGGTATAAGAATAAATCTGAAAATTTTCTAGGAGTTTAATTATTATTGTAGTTTTATTATTACATTTTACACATCAAATTTTAAAGTTGGATTTTTATCATGGGAAAGCATTAATTCCTTGGCACTACTGCCTGCTGGACTGCTCCTGTGGTAGCTCTACAGAACATCTGGATACTAATTAAATGCTTACTTTCAATGTTCGAAGGTGGAGCTAACATATTTTTTGGCTGGCTCTGCCAGTAAGGAACACATATATAGTACTGTTGCTATCAAACCATTAGGTTTTTCTTCCTCCTAGATGCTATTTGATCATGGTGAAGACTCAGCTCCTCTACAACTTCTGTACTTGAAAATAGGGTTGATGGCAATGATGTAATTTCATTGAAAAAAATAACTGGAAGCTTTTCCACTGGAAGTAAATCTATGTACTTGGTATCCTTTGCCTCTTTGGTCTATCACCTGTCACAGCATCAGTCTCTACGACTGAAGAGGATTCCTACCTCCACTTACTGCAAAACATCACTAAGAACATTAAATGAGACAAATGTTTCTACACTGTGTTAAAAACCTTTGTTTCTCTGTTTTTTAAAGAGGAACAATCTAAATGCACACAAATGGTCTTAAATTTCTTTTTTAAGCTCTTATTTTGAAATGTATCTTCTGTGTTCATAAAAATTACTTTGTGGGGGAATAATGATTTACCTAATTCAGTTATAGGTTTGCACTCCTCCTTCAAGCCCTGGCCCTTGCCATGTATTTGAGCGTACACAGAAAACGTACACCAAGGCAAGAGAAAACAAAATGTCCCAAGATTAAAGACTAAAGATAGTAAATGAAATTCTTGGTGGCTTAATCTAAGAATCTTATGTTTATGTTTCCATGGAGTTAGTAACTACACTGGTTTCCTACTGCTGCTATAACAAATTACCACAAACTTATCGGCTTAAAACAACACACACAAACTTATGCTTTTGTAGGTCTGGAGGTCAGAAGTCCAAAATGGGTCTTACCGGCTAACGTCAGGCCGCTGGCAGCACTGCATTCCTTCTGGGGCCCTAGGGAGATCCCTCTCCTTGCCTTTTCCAGGTCATTCTGGGGCTCACGGTCCCCAGCTAGCAATTTCTTCACTCTGTCTTCACATCTCCTTCCCTTATGCTGACTTCTCAGCTTCTCCTTTCCATTTTCAAAGACCCTTGTGATTAAACTGGGCTCACCTAAATTACCCAGGACAATCTCCCAATCTCAAAATCCTTCATTTAGTCACGTCTGCAAAGTCCCTTTTGCCATATAAAGTAACCTATTCACAGGTTCCAGGAATGAGGACATAGCTATCCTTGGGGGTCATTATTCTGCCTACTATAGTAATTAAGACACCATCTTAGAAAGTCAGAGGATTTGACACTAATGAGACTGTATCTTTGGGTCCTATTTTCCTGAGTCTATTGGGTAATCCTTTTAAATATTTGGGCATCTAATAGTTTCTAAACAAATTTGAATTGATTATACTGTACACTAATGTGTTCCTGTCTTTCTGTCATCAGAGAATATGATGAAATGTATGGGGCTTTCATGAACTGCCATCTCCACAAGCAGGATTTCTCAAGGGGTCTCAAGGTGACCCCACAATCCTCTTATCCCTTACCTTGGTACACACCAAGCAATGAAACCAGGTCTGATCATAAAAATGGCCCTGCACAATATCGCACAATGTTTTAGAGTAGACAAATTGGTTTTACAGCATTTTAAGGCTACACAAGGAAATAGTTAAAAACAAAGATCCTGGAATCAGACAGGCATGGACTCACTACAGGCGTGTGCCACCATGCCCAGCTAAAACCTTTTTTATTTTTTTGTAGAGATGGTGTCCATTATTTTGCCCAGGCTGGTCTTGAATTCCTGGACTCAAGTGATCCTCCCGCCTCAGCTGTTTTGGTAAACAAAAATTCAATTAAAATTGGGAAAAAATCAATGAAAAAACACTTGATAAAGAACTGTTCCCTCATTTCAGAAAATCACATTACCAGCAGCAATGTGACTTGTGATATCTGAGTTGCCAAAAGAATGCTTGTATCAGTTGTACCAGCTATTAAGTGCATATATGTAACAGAGATTTGGAACTCTTTTTAACTAGTTAGACCCAAATGCTTTCAAAGGATGAGAGACAAGTGAAATGTAGAGATGTCCCTAAATTTCATTATCAGGTTATTTTTTAAATGTTATATTATTATTAAGCTTAAAAAGCAAAATAGAATAATACAGTATACACAGTATGCTACATTTTCTGTAAGAACAGGGATATCGCATACACACATATACACACTTGCTATATTTGGAAAACCAAACTCTGGAAGGACCAAAACAAAACTGATAAAAATGACAATCTTTGGGTGGAAGGAGAAAACAGAATGGAGAAGAGGCAGGGATGGCAAGGAGACTCCCTGAATATATATTTTAAATTGTTTTAAATAAAATAAAAATAGCTTTAAATTAAAAATAGCTTTTCAACAGTTTTGCCTTTGGAATTACAAATATTACACATGTTCAACAAATTAAATCAAATATAAAATATATATAGATTTCATATTATTGCCATCCTATATATTAAAATTTTTTCTTTGCAGCATGGTGATAAGAAATCTGTTGTGAAAAATCACACATGGGATTGACTAGTTTTGGGCTGCCTCTTGTTCTCAGTAATATCACACACAGTCCACACAGGTCTACTTACAACCCTCCCCCCCCCCCCCCCCCACATTACCTCTTGTATTCATAGCTCTTTCCCCATCCACCCTCTATCTACACAGCCTATCAAAGGATGTGATCTCTGAGGTCTTTTTATCTCCTAGAGACTGAATGTCAAATGTGCTGCGCTCTCAAGACACAGTTATTAAAATAGGTCCAGCTCGTCTGCAAGAGTATCATATTATACTTCCCATTTTCTCCATTTCAATAATCTGTAATCCACACCGAATGAGAGGAAACATTTGCAGATCATATATCTAATAAAGGACTTGTATCTAGAATATATAAAGAACTCTTACAACTTAAAAAGACAAATACTCCAATTAAAAAGTGAGCAAAGGATCTGAACAGACATTTCTCCGAAGATGTACAAATGGCCAATAAGCACAAGAAAAGAAGCCCAACATCTTTAACCATCACGAAAGTATAAACCAAACATATACATACACACGCATACCTATACATATATATACATCTATATTTAATTGAGTATAGATAGATCACATTCTGTATTAATTTATTCCAGGGCAACTAAAGGAATATTGGAAAATATTTATTTTCCAAGGGATATTGGGTCTGATAGGGTTGAGATCCACTGATCTAGCAGGTAGCACAAAGAGGATTCTCTGTGATCAGCATATGGCCTATTAGACAAGAGTCAGGTTTGGGGTTTTTTTTCCTCCTAAAAAAAAAAAAAGGTATAATTCAACAACAGATTCAGTCTCAAGGACTGCATGGAGAAAGCAGCAGCAAAATTATAATTTATTCTGCACTTTTGCTATCAACTTGTTCTTGATTTAGATGTTCTGTTTCTGGAAGTATATATAATTATACATTTGTGCCACATGTATCTGTCATTATGTTCTACAATGACGTATTTCACAATGTCTATGTGCCAGATAAGTGAATCTTACATCTTTAATGCCTGAACATTGAATTTAAACATTCTTTCATTGAAGATACTCCTCAACAAAAGATTCTGCCTCATTTGACTGGCCTTTTGTGGCTCAAGGCCATTGTGACAAATGTCAGTTTTATCATGCCATAACCAAATGATGCCCTCAGGCACACTGCGGTCTGTCACTGCTGGTCTCTCAACTAAATGGTCCCAGACTGATGAGCTTTATGGAGTTCTTGACTCTGCTTTTTATAGAAACTTATTTCTTTTCATGGGCTATTTAGTTATCGCTGCTCTTAATATTGGTGGCCTCAGGCAGTGCCTCCTACCTCTTTCTAATTTGCTGCATTCATACAAATGTTTCTTTTAACACCTACATTATTAGACATTTTTCATCTGTTGGGTGCTCATTCCATAGCCATGATCTTTTCAATTCTAAGTTTCAGAAGGCTATCTGCCTTCTGAAAGAAATGAACGTTTATTAGAAGGTTACAGGTGTATCTCAAGAGTAAAGGTGAAGGAGCAGGGAGGTGGCAGAACCAGGAAGTGGAAGCTCAGCAGAAACCAAAGTGGCCATTCTCTTAGTCTCTCTCACCTCTGCATCTCTTCGCCAGGCTGTTTCCTTCTTTAGCTTCTGCAGCCTACCCCCCTCGCTTCTCCATGAATGTGATGGTTACGTCAACTCAGTTCCAGGCACCTGCAGAGAACAAAGAGCTGCCTCTATCCCAGTGCCAAAACCAGTCTGGCCAGGTTCAGGTCAGGTTCCCACCTGTGGTCCAGGTCCCCACCTGTGGTCCAATCAACGATGGACAGAAGGATACAGTCACACAGTATAAAAATGGCTGCTGCACCACCTCTATGGGAAAGGACAGCCTCAAGGAAGAAGGTAATGATGAACTGGCTTAACAAGCAACAAAGAAACCAGATAATCAAAACTGTTTGAACTGTATCTAACAAAAAAATACGTAAGCTCTGCTGAGGGCCTGAGGTGCTCCTTTATGAAGTAAGAACATGATGTTTGGCCCCATTGTTTTGCGCGGTACATACTTTGACTTTTCTGAGGCCTTGGTTGTTTTCTCCCCATTTTTTAGCATTCAGATATAATTCAAGTACCATAAAATTTGCCCTTTTAAAATGTACAATTGAATGGCTTTTAGTATATTCACAGGTTCTGCAACTATCACCACTATTTCATTTCTAGAACATTTTCATTGACCCAAATGGAAACCTCATACTCATTAGCAGTCACTTCCCATTCCTCCTTTCCCCCAGCCCCTGGCAACCACTATCTACTTTCGGTTTTATGGATTTACCTATTCTGGACATTTCCTATAAATGGAGTCATACAATATGTGACCTGTGTCTAGCTTCTTTCACTCAGCATAGTATTTTCAAGGTTCATCCACGGTGTAACATGTATCAGTATTTTGTTTCTTTTTTTTTTTTTTTTTGAGACAGAGTGTTGCTTTGTTGCCCTGGCTAGAGTGAGTGCCGTGGCCTCATCCTAGCTCACAGCAACCTCAAACTCCTGGGCTTAAGCGATCCTACTGCCTCAGCCTCCCGAGTAGCTGGGACTACAGGCATGCACCACCATGCCCAGCTAATATTTTCTATATATATTTTAGTTGGTCAGATAATTTATTTCTATTTTTAGTAGAGGCGGGCGTCTCGCTGTTGCTCAGGCTGGTCTCGAACTCCTGACCTTGAGTGATCCACCCGCCTTGGCCTCCCAGAGTGCTAGCATTTCGTTTCTTTTTGTGGCTGAATAAAATTCCATCATATGGATAGATCACATTTTGTTTGTTTATTCATTAGCTGATGGACATTTATTTTCACTTTTTGGCTATTAGGAATGCTGCTATGAACATTCATGTACAAGTTTTTGCATGTTAATTCTCTCGGTTTAGACCTAGGAGCGGAATTGCTGGGTCCTAAGGTAACTCTGTGTTTAACATTTGGAAGAACTGCCCAACTGTTTTCCAAAGTGGCTGCACCATTTTACATTCTCACCAGTAATGTGTTAGGGTTTCAGTTTCTCCACATCCTTAACATCTTTTTGACTGTCCATCTTTTTTATTATAGTGATTCTGATTTGCATTTCCCTAACAACTAATGATATTGAGCATCATTTCATTTGCTTAGTGATCACATGTGTATCTTCTTTAGAGAAGTATTTATTCAAATACTTTTGCCCATTTTTAAATTGTGTTGTCATTCATTGATGAATTGTAAGAGTTGTTAAGATATTCAAGATACTAGACCTTTATCAGATATATGCTTTTTGAATATTTTTCTCATTCTATGGGTTTTTTTCATTTCCTTGGTGGTTCTTTAGGAGAACAAAAGTTTAAAATTTTGATGAGGCAGTCCAATTTATCTATTTTTTTCTTTCATTTCCTGCACTTTAGGTTGTCAAAAATAAAAACCATTGCCTCATCCAAGGTCACAAAGATTTGCACCTATGTTTTCATCAAAGAGATTTATAGTTTTAGCTCTTATATGTAGGTCTTTAATCCATTTTGAGTTTTTTTTAATATGTGGCAGGAGGTAGGAGTTCAACTTCATTCTTTTGCTCAAGGACATCCAGTTGTTCCAACACCATTTGTTGAAGACTATTCTTTCCTCACTGAATTGTCTTGGTATCTTTATTAAAATCCTGTTTCTTTTAAAACTACATTCCCAGCTGGGCGCGGTGGCTCATGCCTGTAATCCTAGCACTCTGGGAGGCCGAGGCAGGAGGATTGCTCAAGGTTAGGAGTTCGAGACCAGCCTGAGCAAGAGCAAGACCCTGTCTCTACAAAAAATAGAAAGAAATTATCGGGACAACTAAAAATATATATAGAAAAAAAATTAGCTGGGCATGGTGGCGCATGCCTGTAGTCCCAGCTACTAGGGAGGCTGAGGCAAAAGGATTGCTTAAGCCCAGGAGTTTGAGGTTGCTGTGAGCTAGGCTGATGCCACGGCACTCTAGCTTGGGCAACAGAGTGAGACTGTCTCAAAAAAAAAAAAAAAAAAGAATATAAATGAAATAACTTCCTTTTCCTAATCATTTTTCAGAATCAGCTTCTCTGGTTGTAACAATATTAACAATTTGTTACAAATAGTAACAGTATGTTATTAACTAGCAATTTATAAAAATGTGTATTTCTACATTCTTCTTAACTGACTTCATTCCAAAACTCAGGTAAATCACTTAAATTAGGGATCTGTAAGGTTGAGATGAACTTGTTACTATGAGATAAGTATTAATGAGGATTAGAAATGTGTTTTGATTCTTAAGGAAAAGCATTTTTAAGTCCCCTTCCAATGAAGATTTAGCAACTAGGTTTTCCTTTTCTATACAGAATTTAAGCCCTCCCAACTGCACCAAGCTCCATTTTGACAAAGACTTTGTTCACCTCTGTATCTGCACAAGTACCCATCAGTGGACATCATCTACTTTAAGTACTTGCTGAAGCAGGCCCTAGCCATGGGCATGTGTCATGGCCTCCTCACTAGACCTCTCAACTCCAAGGCCAAGGGGCCACCGGCAGCTTCAAATTAGTTCCCAAGCACAAGAGGAAAATCCAGCCCAGGAGGACGGCTGCCTTGGTGGCCCCCAGAACTCGGGAGGCCGAGGAGAAGGGCCCCAAGAAACCAAGTGAGGCAAAGAAGGAACCCTTCCAGCTTGGAGAGGTGGAAAAGCCAGCCAAGAAGCCTGGAGAGGTGACAAAGCCACCTCTCAAACCAGGTACAGCCAAGCATCAGGCCAAGGGCACCAAGGCAAAACTGGGTGAGGCTAGGAAGGCTCCCTCAAAGCCAGACAAGACCACAGGCCCCTTCCAGTACCAGCGGGCTCAGTGGAAAGTCAAAGGTCAAAGGCAGTAGAAATGGCTGAGGAGATGCCAACGCCCACAGGAAAACCAAAGCTAAGAGTAAGAGTTTAAAACCCACATCCAGCAAGGTCGAGAATGGGACCATTTCCCCAACCAGAAAGATGGTGGCCAAGGTCCCTAAAGGGGCAGCTGCCCAGGGGTCTAGGGAGGGACAAAACACCAAGGCAGCTTCTTCTTAAGGGTAGTGGGTCCAAGACAGCACCTGAATACCTGGCCAGGAAGACAGAGGCCCCCATCAACCACAGAGCAGATGAGTACATTTTTGTCAAATGAATAAATTAAACCCCACCACCTTTTCTCAGGACCATTTTGGACTGGAGATGGTAGCATCTCTGTTCCTCCCTCTAACTTAACAATTCCATTTCTAGAAGCAGATGCTGCCTGCTTTCTGCATATTTTATTATTCACCTTTTTATATTTGGAAAAATGAGTTGGTGTAGCTTAGGAATCTTACATCCAGGAAATGAACTAAAAATGTATCAAAGATTATGCATAGGATCCACAAACTAAGAAGCAATCAAATGAGAGCAGTTAGGGAAATCATGGCATATTCTCCAGAAGAAACAGTCCATGGACTAAAAATTGTCGTTATGAAGAGCCTGCAGTAACATGGAAAACAAGTAGTGTGGATCAGAAAATAAAAAGCACCACCACTGACTATGGTTACAAACTAAAAATGTATGCCAATTACCTGCTAGAATTTAAACCACATGAAAATGGGGTATTTTGCTTATTCTGTTCAGTGGACAGTACCTGGCATATGGAATACGCTTATTAATATGTTTGAATGGAATAGTGAAACTGTTAGGGTGGTGAGCTAATGTAGAGCTAGTGCATGCTGGTTTGAAAAAAATTTCTCCAGACAAAGAGCCTGTAATCCTAACAGTCTGGGAGGCTGAGGCGGGAGGATTGCTTGAGGTTAGGAGCTTGAGACCAGCCTAAGAAAGAGCGAGACCCCATCTCTACTAAAAATAGAAAAAATTAGCCAGGCGTGGTGGTGCGCACCTGTAGGCCCAGCTACTCAGGAGGCTGAGGCAGGAGGATCGCTTGAGCCCAGGATTTTGAGGTTACAAGGGTCTGTCTCAAAAAAAAAAAAAAAAAAAAAAAGATTAGGATAGAAGGATGAAGTTTATTTTACTTTCCCAAGAGTGGGAAGGGGCCAAATACAAGAAAGAAAATGGAAAAGTGTGTTGGCCTAGAAAACCTGCTACTCAGAGCTTTTTATTTGGAAATGTAAAAAAAAGGATGAAAGATGACTTATGGTTCTAGTCAAATTACCAGGGTGTTGTGAATTGCTGTATCCGCTCCTTCTCTTCTTACCTGCAAGCAGATAACAGCATGATGTGTGAGACTGATGCATCCTTTTCTTTGCTTTGGTGATAGGGAGCAGGAATGGCTGTTAGATAGCTTGTCAGCAACCTTGCCTCAAGATATGATTTTGGGCTGGGTTTGACGTCTGGAGTTTGTCCCCCCTGCTGTCATCCAGGGGCTTCTCAGGAACTACTCCAGGCTATAGAAACAGATGCTAAAAAGCAGTTTTGGTCAATAGGTCTAGCAACTAAAAAAAATTGACATGTCCTTTTGTCTGCTGGGCTCCTCTGAGATGTTGGGAAAACAGAGCTCAGCAGGGTACCTGTTAGCTAGGTGGAGAGGGAGAGAGAGAGCAGAGAGCTGATTTATTTCGCTTACAAGATCCACCGTCCTTTCAAAACTAAATACAAAATTCACCTGTGAAAACATATCTGAAGGGAATGAACAAATATACATGTAGAAAATTGTGTTCCAAGAGGTGGAACTATGGGTGTTCCTTTCCTGGGCTGCAACTAAGGAAGCATTTGAGTTAGAGTAGGAATGTGGCCAGGCTTCAGTTCCAAGCGGGACATTTTACAGGGTATGTGGCTTTAGCCCAGGGTTCCTAAGATACCCGATATTTGAGACTTTTCCCCCAGAAATTGAGAAAGCAGCGCCGCCCCAGCTCCCCCCACTGGAGCCTGCACTCCTAAGGGGTAGCTGTTCTCCACAGACCTCAAGGCCTCTGAGAAGGTCCCTAGTCCTCTTAGGCCCCCTAAGGGGGTCACTCGTTACCCCCAACCCGAACTCAGCCCCCTCTCGAGGAGGTCACTCTCTCCTGGCTGGCCCCATCTTCCTCAGAGGGCCCCTTGTTCTTCCCAGCCCTCCTGAGGGGATCACCGAGGGATCATTCATCCTCTAGGAGCAGGTCCCTCCTCCCCGCGTCCCAGGCCCCAGGGCCCGCGCCGCCCCCTTCCGGGCCCTCCCCCGCGCCGCCCGGCCGCCTGGGCGGGGCTCCGCGCCGGGGCCAGGAGGCGGCTCGGGCAGCGGGACCCGCAGAGCGGAGGCCGGCGGCGCCATGGCGGGCTGCTGCGAAGTGCTGCGGCCCTTCCTGTTCGAGTACGACACGCCGCGCATCGTGCTCATCCGCAGCCGTAAAGTGGGGCTCATGAACCGCGCGGTGCAGCTGCTCATCCTGGCCTACGTCATCGGGTGAGCGCGGCCGGCGCGGGGGCGGCCGGTGGCCCGGGCAGCCCTCGGGTCCGCGGTGCGCCTGCTCGTCCGGGCTCGGTCACCGGCAGAGCCCCACGGGCGCCCTCCAGGTGGAGTCCGAGGGTGGCGACCCGAGGCCGGAGACACAGCCTTCCCGGGCTTCCCGCACTGGCGGACCCGCTCCTCCGTGCCGGGGCCCCGGGGACGGGAGGCTGCTTCGATGCTGTTTTAAAGCAAAGCCTGGCTGGACCTTCACCCTGCTTTTCCCGTGTGACCTTGCGAGTGGCTCCATGATGCCCCTTGGCTGTGGGGGCTTTTCCCTGAATGTCTCAATCTTCGCCCTTCACTTCGCATTTTGTTGATCTGCTGACAAAACCAAGGCTTGGGATTTGCATTTGGTTCCTTCTGGGTCTGTGGCTTCTGGTCCTTTCCCTTGAGCACTAAGTGGTAACCCGAGATGGTAGAGAGGTCACGCTTCCAAAAGTATTTAGGGCTCACTTCCTTTGTTTTGTGGGATTGTCGGAGATTTTTATGGTGCCTGCCTTAGCCGAGTCATTCCCCAGGCTGCGGCCTTATGCTGTACATGCCCTGCCACCCTCGGGCCTTACTTAGTGCATCATTGTACTCGAAAGCACCAGTTACAGTTGAGTTCCCACCTGAAAGAGGAGGTGGGAATTGCCTTGCCAACTGGAACCCCTTTAAACACCACCTGGGGTGTTATGGTGTCTACAGCTGTTGGGCTGACAGATGTTTCATCAGGCTTGTTTCCTTTTCTTAAAAGGCCTAGGGCAGTGGTCCGGAAACTGCACATCGGAACCATTTGGGAATCTTTAAAAAAAATTCTGATTGCTGCCTCCCATCTGCAGACCTTCTGATTCAATTGCTATTGAGTATAACCAACTCTCCAAATGATTCTGATGTTCAGCAAGGTTTGGGAACCAGTGACCTAGTATCCCAAACTTACAGGATCATGGAAGACTCATGTGAAGGATCGTTTAAAAGTAACAGACCCCTCCTACCTTGTGGCAGCGTTTGGAATTTATTAACACTGCCCAGGGGAATTCACGTGATGGGGCAGGTTTGGTTTCCAACATTTATCAGCATCAGCAGTAGGTACTGATAGTATTCAAGAAGATGGCTTTCCAGGTGTGGACTCAACATCAGAACCACCTGGCCCACACCCAGATTTGGAGTCATTAAGTCTCAGGCTTGACATGGCACCAATCCTACCAACTGGTCACCCTACAGTGACTGTGATACACTCTTTAAATTTTGAGGCCTGCTACTAAGCTGGTTCATATCCCTGGTTAGACCCGAAGCATTTAGGGTCAAGAGCTCTCATGCAGCTTTTTGCTCTTGGCTTTTGCTTCTTATGGGAGGATCAGTTCACATCTACCTTAGGGTACCTGTAAAATTCTGGGCTGCAGACAGTATGTAACTGGGTGTACCATATGGCAGCCACTGGTCACATGTGGCCACTGAATACTTTAACTGTTCCTACTCCAAATGGAGGTGTGCTTTAACTGTGAAATACACACCAGATTTCACAGACAGTATAAAAAGATTAAACTATGACATCAGTACATTTTTTTAATTGGTAACATGTTAAAATATTTGGATATATTGGGTTACACAGAATATATCATTAAAATTAATTTTTCCTATTTCTTTTTACTTTTTAACATGGCTACTAAAATTTTTAAATTACATGTGTGGCTTGCAGCATATTACTGTTGGGAAGCACAGTTCTGTAGGGCTCCTTATGGAGCATTCTCTACCTCAATCATGAGATTTTTAAAGCAGAATATGCTTTTGCTTTTATTTATCTTGCTATAATCAAAACCGACCAAAGCCTTTGTTTAAAAAAAGCCGCATCTCTTTTTTTTTTTTTTTTTTTGAGACAGAGTCTCACTCTGTTCACCGGGCTAGAGTGAGTGCCGTGGCGTCAGCCTAGCTCACAGCAACCTCAAACTCCTGGGCTCAAGCAATCCAACTGCCTCAGCCTCCCGAGTAGCTGGGACTACAGGCATGCACCACCATGCCCGGCTAATTTTTCTATATATATTTTTAGCTACCCATATAATTTCTTTCTATTTTTAGTAGAGACGGGGGTCTCACTCTTGCTCAGGCTGGTCTTGAACTCCTGAGCTCAAACAATCCTCCCACCTCGGCCTCCCAGAGTGCTGGGATTACAGGCGTGAGCCACCGCACCTGGCCAGCCTCATCTCTTAACTTCCTGATTCAATTCGTTTTGGTGAAATTATGGTCTCTTCTCCCTTAGTGATCTACAGTAACCCTTCCTCAAAAAAAGACTGAACATGCAATTCCCAGTTATCTAATTCTGTTATTAGTCAGTCACATATTGAGGAAGTAGTTAATTGCGTGATAATGATTGGAATGAAATCATGTAACTCTAAATTAAGAAACTCACTGTACTTGGGGAGTACATGGGCCTTCCTGCCCTAAGCTTCTATGTGTCAGAATAACAGTAGTGTTAGAAAAATAATAGTGGCCTTCCTGCCTTAAGCTTCTGTGTGTCAGACTGGAATTAAATGGAATTATACTGCAGCTGAATTCCTAGAAGCCCTGAAGAAGAGGACTTGTCAGGAGCAAACTTCATCTCTAAGATGGGCAATGAATTTGGGGACTGCTCGGGTCAAACAAACCCATAAATAAGTAACCAAAACTAGTGAATTTCTGAAGTCTTAACATCTAGGACTTACAAGAAGAAGTGGATCCTAGCATTTCTTGATTCTAGAAATAACAACAATAATAGTCTCTGGTAGATTTTTAACAACAGCTCAAGGTGGAGGAGTTCTGATTTGTAGTCCTGGCCAATTTCCAAGGTGTAAATACTCTCTCCTGGCCAGTTTCAGCCTACCAGTGATGATTCACAAACATTGTTCTAAGCTTTTGACATACATTAACTCATTTAACCTCACAAGAATCCTGTGAATTTCTATTATCATTCCCATCTTATAGATGGGAAGAACTGAGGCACAAAGAAGTTAAGCAACTTGGCCAGAGTTATGTCTAGTGAGGGGTGGAGCTGAGCCTGCTGGCTCCAGTTTGGGTTTTGGTGTCTTAACTACAATGTGCTAAGGCCTTTAGATTTTTAATTATTCCAACTGGTAGTAATATCCTTACTTCAGAGGAGAAGAGCATACATATGACCTAAATTCTTGAGGGAAAAGTAAAAAGCTACTATAAAAAGTTCCTTAAAAGGTAGGATTCTTTTTTCTAGACAGAGCATAGTGGGTAAGAGGAGGCTTCAGAGGCTTCTGGCTTGAGTTCAAATCCTGACTTTGCCATTCACTAGCTGTGTGACCTTGGGCAAGTCACTTACCCTCTCTGTGTCTGTTTCCTCTTCTGTAAAATGCAGATGATAACAATGATACCTGCCTTGTAAAATGGTCAGGATTAAATTGTTTATACACATAAAGAGCTTAGATCAGTGTCTGGCACCTAAACGCACTCAAATGGTAACTATTATTATCATAACTTTTATTTTCTCTTGATGATTCCCACCAGTCACAGGGGACTGAAAGTGCTCAAGTATCTAATAATAAAGACAGCATTCACTGAGCATTTTCTTTGTGCCAGTCGCTGTGCTAAGGGCTTTACCTGCATCATCTCATTTGTTTCCCACAAACCACCCTGTGGTTTAGGTGCTACTATCCCCATTTTGTAGAAGTGGAAATAGAGCCCCCAGAAGTTAAGTAGCTTTTGCAAAGTCACCTAATTAGTAAACATTGTACTTTCAGCCTCTGGCTACCAGAAGCTCCCTCGCATTAATTCAAATTCAGTGAATCCTAAATGGCAATCTAAGAGGCCTGTTTTATTTTATAGGTGGGTGTTTGTGTGGGAAAAGGGCTACCAGGAAATGGACTCTGTGGTCAGCTCAGTTACTACCAAGGTCAAAGGTGTGGCTGTGACCAACACTTCTAAACTTGGATTCCGGATCTGGGATGTGGCTGATTACGTGATACCACCTCAGGTATGTCTTCGACTGTGACTTCTGTCTAATGCTACTAATGCTGACACCTCTGGTTTGCGCCTTTCCCATTGCTGACTTTGCACACTTGATTAATGATTGACATGGCCAGAGTTCTAACATCGCTGATGCCCAGACTGGATTGTTTTAGTCTAAGAAAGCAGGGCAGCCAGATCTCTTTTTGGCTTAACAACTAACAGATCATATGGTTCCTTTAGCTAGGTGGCTAGCTAAAATACACGAAGCTTTCCAGATGGACATCTCCATGTGTCTCAAGCCCTGAAAGGTGAGAAAGCAAATCTCTTATATCCTGGGAAAAATTCAGGTAGAGATATCATCACCTTTCCACATTTTGAGTTTGCTTTATTGTCTTAAACCCCACAAGGTAAATCTTTTCAGATAGTGTAAAAACTTTAACCACAGTTAGAGACCCAAACTCAAACAAGAAGGAAAGAGACGTACCAGCCTAGGATCCCATCAGGAACAAAGGGAAGAAATTGCTTGACAGAGGCAGCATCCTAGTCTCCGGGCTGTTAATCTGCAAATCTCCAAATTAAATAAACATTGACTCTTTCGCCCTGGTAACAGCTACATGCCACAGGGCCAAACCCTGACGTACCTCTCCAGATGGCTTATGTGCTAGGGCGCCTAAGGTTACCAAACACAGATAAGCTGTGAACTCCTAACTTAGTGCTCTTGTCAAGGAAAGCAGGGACTTTAGAAACTGTCTTACTGGCCAGGTGCAGTGGCTCACACCTGTAATCCTAGCACTCTGGGAAGCCGAGGCGGGTGGATCGTTTGCGCTCTGGAGTTCAAGCCCAGCCTGAGCAAGAGCGAGACCCCATCTCTACTAAAAATAGAAAGAAATTATCTGGACAACTAAAAATATAGAGAGAAAAAATTAGCCGGGCATGGTGGTGCATGCCTGTAGTCCCAGCTACTCGGGAGGCTGAGGCAGGAGGATCGCTTGAGCCCAGGAGTTTGAGGTTGCTGTGAGCGAGGCTGATGCCACAATGCTCTAGCCTGGGCAACAGAGTGAGACTCTCTCTCAAAAAAAAAAAAAGAAACCCTTTCTTCAAGTGTGTCCATTTTCCCCCTGCTTTCTCCAGAGAAGGGGCTTTGGGGTGTCCAGAGAGGGGACAGAGCTAATGAGCCACAAAAGTCAACTGGAACAGGGGATTCGTAGCTGGCTGGAGGTGGGCAGTGCTGCGGGCGTGCACCCATCTCAGCAGAGAGACTGCTGCTCCCGCTGAGGCCTCGGCCTCGGCAGGTGCGCTCTGGGAATGTGAGGCTCCGCATGTTCACTGGACATGCAACGGGTACAGGGCCTATTTTTGCCCCTCAGTGGAAAGGAACACACAGCAACTCCACCTTCCGTAGCGGATCCAGGCTGGGGCTATGTGAGTTCCACAGGGGTTTGTTCTTGAGCTCTTACGTCTTTGTGTTTCTTTGTAGCTGGAACACAATCACCTGTGAGCATCTACTTGGCTCATCTCCAGACTGAAGTTCCCCTATATTTGAAGTAGATAAGAGATAGGAAACAAAAAGTAAACTGTACTGAAATTGTTCAAGTCTCGGGAGAGTCTTGGGAGCAGCCTTCTATAAACACCAAACAAGGAGTGTGTGTCTATTTGAATACCTGGGAATGTGACAGGTGGCAGCAGAGACTCTGGCCTCATGCACATCCTCATGCTTCATCTTTGTGGCCATTTCCTTGTCTCCCAACATGGTTTGTTCTAGGCCTTTCTTTGGAAGATGCCAGCTATTCTAGAGCTTCCACCACTTTGTCAGGCCTGGGGCTCCCATCACTGTCTCTTTTCTTCCTAGCAGTATGAAGTGCTGAAAACTTCAGGTGTCTCCTTTTAAAATACCAGCACCCATCCAGGCACAGGGGTGTGCACCTGTAGTCACAGCTATTCAAGAGGCTGAGGCAGGAGGATTGCTTGAGCCCAGGAGTTCAAGACCAGCCTGGGCCACATAGCAAGATCCCTGTCTCTAAAAGAGTAAATTAATAAATAAATAAAATGCCAGTGCCCAGTTCGGGGAGGCAGGCGTCCCACTAGAATCTTTTAAGACCTTTTCCTTTTATTCCTTATATTAGGAGGTCATTATTAACAGTTCTTCTGTCTCATCTGAGCAAATTGTTTTCCACAAACTCTAAATCAATGATTCGGCACTTTCTTACCTATGAGGAGAAAACAGAATATTTTCAGAGAGAGAAATGTCACCTGCTGACCCTGAGCGAGTCTGACTTTAGGGCTCTGCTTGACTCCGAGGGTGATACGACAGTGCTCTCTCCACCCTGCAGGAGGAAAACTCCCTCTTCATTATGACCAACATGATCATTACCATGAACCAGACCCAGGGTACCTGTCCTGAGGTAGGTGGCTCCCAGGCCTTACCCGCTCTCTCGGTGCCTGTCTGGCTGTGTGAGGGGCCAGCCACGTGGAGCTTGTTTTCACTTGTTCTTCTGTTTCCAGATTCCAGATAAGACCACTGTTTGTGAATCAGATGCCAATTGCACTGCTGGCTCCGCAGGCACCCATAGCAACGGTATGAGCCTACAGCCACCGCCACCAGAGGAGGGTGGCCCCCGACAAGATTGCCTCCCCTGTGGAGCTTCTCTCATAGAGAAATCTCAGGGATAAAGAAAAACCCCTAATTACTTCACATGCCTCTGGGTCAGCCTGGTGTTGAGATTGGGGCCCCAGGACCCTCTCTATACTCACCTCTGTTGTGTGAGCCCCCAAAACCATCCCACATCTTGCCTGGTTCTGTGGCTTGACATCACCCTGTCCATGAGTTGGCACTCAGGTGACTGTCTTCTTCCCCCGATTCCAATTCCTGGATGCTGCCTAAATCTTGGAATCGCACTAGCTTAAGATTGGCTGCATAGGATGCTATGGTGGGGCTCTCACCTTCTACCCCACAAAGGTGGAAAAGAGGAGACCCCCCTGGACCTGGGTCCTCCTTGCCCCTGTAGGAGTCTCGACGGGCAGATGCGTGCCTTTCGACGGGTCTGTGAAGACGTGTGAGGTGGCAGCCTGGTGCCCAGTGGAGGACGACAGACACGTGCCAAAGTGAGTCCTGCCTCTGGGAAGGAAATACCCGGTCTTGGCCTTGAGCGGAGGCGGCAGAAGAGTTAAGCCTGTGTGTTGTGGCTTTCCGTGTGCTCTTGGTGTCTGTGCAGTCAGGCTGCCCTAGGACAAGGGTTCTCAACCACAAAGCAGTCACCGTCAGTGGCGCGGTGGACCACAAGTGTTTGTCACTCATGATATGGGTGCAGATGACTCACTTGTAAGGACTTTGTCAGTTGCAAATAACTGACAGGAAACATTTCTCAGTGCCTTAGGCACATTTGTGCAAATACACCTAACACACACACACACATATGCGAGGCAGGGGGAGGTTTACTCAGTTAAGCCAAAAAGATCCAGCATGGCCAGAACTGGGGCTCAAGGGACAACACCACAGTCTCTGCTCCAAGCTGCCTCCGGTCAGCTCCATTTGCAGGACGCAAAATTCCAAAATCAAAAAAATCCAAAATCCAAAACACTTCTGGCATTAAGGATAAGGGACACTCAACCTGTATATGATTCCATTCGTATGCAATGTCCAGAACGGGCAAATCCAGAGACAGAAGGTAGATTAGTAGGTGCCAGGGCCTGGGGGGAAGGGAGAATGGGCAGTAAGTGCCCAGTGGGTAGCAGTTTCCTTTGGGGTGATGAAAATGTTCTGGAATTAGATAGAGGCAATGGTTGCACAACATTGTGAATGTACTAAATGCCTCTGCACTGTTCCCTTTAAAATGGTTAATTTTATGTTATGTGAATTTCATCTCAATTTTTTAAAAAAGATGAGTCAATCTTGAAGTATTACATATGAGGTACACAGATGTCGGGGTGCAGGGGGGAAGTTATAGTACAGGAAATGACAAAAAGGTAAAAGTTTGAAAAACCCTATTATAATCCAGGACTTTACAGCCCTGAGAGAAGTGCTTGATCAAGGCCTTACTTGGCAGCAGCAGGGACAGGCTCAGCTGTCCTCACTGTGTGGCCCTGTCATCGGCTTTGCTCCTGTCTCAATGCTGGGAAGGCGACTGATGCTGTTTATGGCTTCAAAGATCCCACCCGGATCAGGGGAGGCCTCCCCCACAGAAGGGTCAGCCCTACAGCGCTGCATTCGCCTGTAGAAATCCCCCAAAGAAATGAGGCCCCTCGGGGAGAGATTCAACTTGTATCATCAGCCAGGGGCTAGCGTGGCACTTCTGAGAAAAGGCAAGTGTGCCAGTAAGCGGGCACTTTTTGTGTGCTTTTCAGATGAGGTCAGGATCCAGCCTGTAGATGAAATTTAATTTTGCATTGACTTGTAAAACTAGATCTGTTGAACATTCATTGCCCCGAGAACACCAGAGTGAGGCAAGCCCCGAAACCCAGCACCTGCCACTAAGTCATTTTCAGTGAGGCCTCCACACTGGACCCTCCCTAGCCACCCCCCAGGTTCCTCTGTTCCTGATGCCTGGGGACAAAGGCCCTGCCCTTCCAGGAAAGGAAGAACCTGGAAGGCTTGGCTTAATCTCTTCTCTTGACCTAGTGTTTATGCAGAAAAGAGTAGAAAATGCTAGAGATGCTTCCTCTTCTTCTCAACTACATGCCATTGTAAGATACATATGTATAAGTTTTTTAAAATATTACACAGGTATGTGACTATATAGATATTTGTACTTTTATTAACAATACGTTATAATTTTTTTCAGACCTGCTTTTTTAAGGGCTGCAGAAAACTTCACTCTTTTGGTTAAAAACAACATCTGGTATCCCAAATTTAATTTCACCAAGTAAGTGTTGGCCAGGTGTGCGAGTGCGTCTATGTCTTGGAGAAACTTCTGGCTCTTCTCTGAGGTTTTCCTCGCTCTGATTTTCTGCTTGCTCCCGACTTCAGGAGGAATATCCTTCCCAACATCACCACTGCTTACCTCAAATCGTGCATTTATGATGCTAAAACAGATCCCTTCTGCCCCATATTCCGTCTCGGTGACATAGTGGAGAACGCAGGACACAGCTTCCAGGACATGGCTGTCGAGGTAGGTGCAGGCCCCGGCTTTCCCAGAATGACAGGACGTGTCTTGCACCAGAGCCAGCGCTGATGAGAGTCTTGCTGTCCCTGCGTCACTCCCAGGGGGGCATCATGGGCATCCAAGTCAATTGGAACTGCAACCTGGACAGAGCCGCTGCCCTCTGCCTGCCCAAGTACTCCTTCCGCCGCCTCGACACCCGGGACGTCGACCACAACGTGTCTCCTGGCTACAATTTTAGGTGGGCATGAGCTTGGGCCCCATCACTCGTGTGTAGTGCGGGGTGCTGGTGGCTGGTCACTCTCCAGTGGGGGCATCCAGCACTCAGGCAGCACCCCAACAGCAGGCTGCCCGTCCCCCATCTAAGGCGGGAAGGCCATGCCAGGGAAAGTGCTCCAAGGAGCATCTTGCCCCAGTGGCATCCCAGCCCAAGAGCCTTCCTTGCCCTTCCGTCGCAAGAAACGTGTTGAGACTATTTGCAGCGCAGCCAGGAGAGGCCGGCCACTTGAGCTGTCCAGGGCCAGCCTCCGCCATGACCTCCACTCGCTGTTTCGAGGTGCGGCTGATCCTGTGATCCTCTGGTCCAAAGGCCTCTGGGGCCCAGGAATTGGCTTCTCGAAGGCTGAGCCTACCCCAGAATCTCCAGAGGGGAGGGGAAACAGGTTTTTAGGCTCAAGAAAGGCCTTCGCTGGTGTCCTGCTGAAATCTGGTGTAACAGTTTCCTGGGCTGCTGTACCAGCACCACAAACTGGGTGGCTTGAAGCAGCAGGATTTTATCCTCTCACAGTTTTGGGGGCCAGAAATCTAAAATACAGGTGGCTGCAGGGCCACGCTCACCCTGCAGGGTCTAGGGTAGAATCCTTCCTTGTCTCTTCCAGTTTGTAGTGGCCAGAGGGGTCCCTTGGCTCGTAGATTCGTCACTCCAGTCTCTGCCTCTGTTACATGAAACCTCATCCCTCTGTGCTTGTCTGTATGTGTCTCCTCTTCCTATGAGGACGTCAGTCACTGGATTTAGGGCCCACCCTACTCCAGTATGACCTCATCTTAACTAATTGCATCTGCAAAGACCCTATTTCCAAATAAGGTCACATTCACAGGTTCCAGGTAGCTGTGAATCTGGGGGGACCCTGTTCAACCCTGCGCAGCTGGTAATCTGAGGAGAGGGCTGGGCCAGGGTCACATTTGCCGTTTCCTTGAGGCAGCAAAATCTGCAGCCACATCCATTTCCACAGGCCCTTTGCTAAATTTTTCACACACGTGGCCACTCTGAAAAATAGGCCCTGCAAGGCTGTTGGAGTCGGTCAGCAGCTCTATTGTGTTGCACTTGTCTCCCCCTAGCGGTGATGCACGGCATCAGATACAAATGGGAGAGTAAGAAATTTCGGAAAAGGCAGGATCTGCTGTCCTTTTGAATCGTGTGGCTCACTGAGAGCAGGGCAGACATTGTTGGCATTTTCCCCTAGCAGTTACATCTGTGTTGCTGCATCTCGACCACAGTTCTCATAGAAACCACTGTGGAAACCTCAAGCTTGGGGCAGGACCTAGGAACAGAGAGAAGCTGATGGAGCCCTCAGGGCACCCACCCACCTGACCTTGGCCAGCATCAGGCCCCACCGAGTCTCCCAGACCTGGATCGTGATGTGGAAGTTGTGGGCCCGACGGATCGTGGCCTAGGGTGTAGGCGCAGGCTCCTGCTAGATCCCCATAGAACACAGGCCATGGTACCATGTCTCGGTGATTCTCCCCCCACCATCTGCTGCTATATATATTTTTTTCTTTTCTATTTTCGAGACAGGGTCTCACTCTGTTGCCCGGGCTAGAGCGCAGTGGCGTCATCAGAGCTCACAGCAACCTCAAAATCCTGGGCTCCAGCGATCCTCCTGCCTCAGCTTTCTGTGTAGCTGAGACTATAAGCACACACCACCACGCCCAGCTAATTTTTCTATTTTTTGTAGAGACAGAGTCTTATTTTTGCTCAGGCTGGTCTTGATCGCCTGACCTCAAGTGATCCTCCCGACTCAGCCTCCCAAAGTTGCTATATATGTTTTTAAATAGCTTTACTGATACAATTCATATGCCATACAATTCACCCATTTCAAGTGCAGATTTCAGTAGTTTCCAGTATATTCACAGGTAAGTACAACCTTCATCACAGCTGATTTCAGAACATTTTTGTTACCTCAAAAAGAAACCTTGTACCCTTTAGCTATCAGCCTCTATCGTCCCAGCCACTAATAACCACCCATGTACTTTCTGTCTCTATGGATTTGCCAATTCTGGGCATTTCATATAAAGGGAATCATATACTATGTGGCCTCTTTTACTCAGCATCATGTTTTCAAGGTTCATCCATGTTGTAGCATTTATCAGTACTTCATCTCTTTTTATGGCCAAATAATATTCCGTTGTATGGAAAGAGCACATTTTGTTTATCCATTCATTCATTAATGGTTTAAAAAAAAGGCCAGGTGTGGTGGCTCACACCTGTAATCCCAGCACTTTGGGAGGCTGAGGTAGGAGGATCACCTGAGGCCAGGAGTTCCCTGGGCAACATAGCAAGACCTTGTCTCTACAAGAAATTTTTTAAAAAATTAGCCAGGTGTGGTGGTATGCACCTGTAGTCCTAACTACTTGGGAGGCTGAGGCAGGAGGATTACCAGAGCCCAGGAGTTTGAGGTTATGGTGAGCTATGACTGCACTACTATACTCCAGGCTGGGTGACAGAGCAAGACCCTGTCTCTTAAAAAAAAAAAAAAACAATTCAGGGCTGGTGCTGTGAGTTTCTCAGCTGGTTGAGTCCCCCACCTGCAGCACTGGCTGGCCACATGCTCACTGTTAGGGACCAGGGTCCCTTTGAGGGAGAAGGTGGCTCAGCCATATCAGGAAGGACATTCAGAGCAAGAGGGTAGAGCTTCTGCCGTCTTGTAGGAGAGGACAGCGATGCTGGGGGCGGGCTTCACTGTGTCCCTCCACCCCGTGGGCTCACATCAGCCAGGAGAGAGGCCCTGAGGTGCTCCGGTGTCTGCTCAGCAGGTAGAGCAGACCGTTAGCCAGGGCCAGCTCTGCAAGGGACATCCTCTCCCAGGACCCAGGATCCTGTGCCATTTCCCTCTAATCTGCCCTCTTCTCCCCAGGTTTGCCAAGTACTACAGTGACTTCGCTGGCAACGAGCAGCGCACACTCATCAAGGCATACGGCATCCGCTTCGACATCATTGTGTTCGGAAAGGTAGTTTGCTGCTGGCTCCCCGCTGCCAGCCCTTGTTCACACCCAGCAGGGACAAGGGGCCTCTCCCTACCCCAGCAGAAACTTACCTTCTTTTTCTCCTGTCTTCGCAGGCTGGGAAATTTGACATCATCCCTACCATGATCAACATCGGCTCCGGCCTGGCGCTGTTGGGGGTGGTGAGTGGTGCAGGCCCTTCCCTTCACCCTGCTGGGCCGGGGCGTCCTCAGCAGCAGTCAGCTCAGTGAGGGGAGACCCTGCTTGGCGTCCTGGACCCTGAACTTGTGTCTAGACTTGACCCTGTAGGCTGCTTTCCCTTGGCCCCACCCCTCCTCCACCTTCCCTTCCCAAGACTGGGCCCCTTGGGACGATGGCGGAGCCTTTCCTTTCCAGTGGAAGATTCCAGGCTGTGTGGGAAGGGGCACACACACAGAGTAATGGGGCTAAAAGCATCCCGGCTCATTCTTTCTCACCCTGTGCTACATTCAGGCGACAGTGCTGTGTGATGTCATAGTCCTCTACTGCATGAAGAAAAGATACTACTATCGGGAGAAGAAGTATAAATATGTGGAAGATTACGAGCAGGTAGGCCCCTCCTGTTCTCCCGGCAGGCAGGCTGCCCGAGCACCTTACCTGCCTCTTGTCCCAGGGGTGAAAGAACCCTGGGCCCTGGGCCTGTCTGGGGAGGCCCTGGTACGAAGGCTGGCGCTATTCCGGCGCGTCGTCCACTGTGGCAGCCATGCCGTTCTCAGCATCCGCTCTCCTCTAGACCACCGTTCTAGTGTTTACTTCATACTTGTCTTCAGGCGGACTCGCTCTTCAAAACCTAGCCTTGTTTCAGTCAGTGACATCTCTAGTCATGGTAATGGATATTATGACAAAATTTATATCCACACACGACTTAAACTGACCTTGTATAAAAGGAAGGGTTGGGTCCCATGCCTAGGACCCACCTGAGTGCCCCCAGCTGTGAAGGACTGTCCAGAAGGCTCAGGGAAGATACCTCACTGTGGACCCCGGGCTTGCCTGGGGGCAGTGCATGCTGGGTGTGCACTTACCTGCTCACCGTTCCCTGCAGGGTCTTGCTAGTGAGTGACGGACCAGTGATGCCTACCCCACACCTGGGCTCCCCACGGCCCCATCGAAGCACAGTGAGGAGGAGGGGGAAACGGCTGCCACATCACCCCAGAGAAGGTTCTGGACTCCGACTCATTCTCCACAAGTACTCAGGGTTGCCCAGCAGCCCCTGGGTTTTGTGTTTCGGGTTTGTTTGCCCACTCAGCACAGTAGGTTACCAGTCCGTTCTTGGCTGGGTCAACTCTGCTGTCCCTGCAGCCTGGGGTCATCGGGGTGAGCGCTGGCCTGGGGGCAGTGACACTGCTGTCGCTTCCAGGGCTGGGGCCTGCCCCAGGGCATCGGGGGCTGGCCATCCTTGGAAGTTCCTGTCTGCAGTTCCCTGCGGGACAGGCCCAACCCTCCCGGCCATGGCAACTCTGGTCAAGCACTTTATGGGGAAGGGAAGCCACCTGGTGTGGTCAGGAGACTTTCAGCACGCCAGGCTGCCATCCCTCTCCCCACAACCAGGGACTGTGTCCTTGAGGTCATGAGGTAGAGTTAGGTGACTGAGGACCAAACATTAAAACATGATTTTTTTCCTTAATCCTTGCCTATGTTGTCTCAGAGCACGTGCTAGAACTTTTCCTTCCTAACCTTTTACTACAACCAATAAATCTGATTATTGTCTGGCTCACTGTGCTGAGAAAAGGTCCCTGAAACAGTCTATTACTGGAGTTTACTCATTTTCCCCCCACTTATTTTAAAAGCCTAAGAATTTTAATCTTCATTAGGTTGTGTTCCTGTAGAGTTTACATGATTTTTTTCCTAGCGACATCTTACCTGTGCTTACATTTTCACATAAAATGATAACACTACTATAGGTCACACAATTTTAGGTAACATGGCAAGTGGCTTATCCTTTCTCCTCCCTATTTGCTTCCTAAAGTCTCCAGCCAAAAGCAGCACCGCCTATACCTAGCGCACCACAGGTGTGAAGTGCTCAGGAAGCTATTTCCAGCTGCGACTTCACACTGACTTAATTCTGCATCAGGTGTTCAGAATCCCCCTAAAGGAAGCAGTTTGCCCCCCCAACACTCCTTTGCCATAAATTCCCTTCCAAGTACTGAGGAGAATGATTATTTTAGAAGTGCTCTGCAGCTGCTGGGTAAATGACCAAACTGGGCTTTTCTTGGTTTTGGAAAAAAACTTTACCAAATCCCTCAGATGAAGATTTGGTTCATGCTGCCTTTTAAAAATGTGCTTGTGGCCAGGTACAGTGGCTCATGCCTGTAATCCCAGGACTGTGGGAGGCCGAGGCAGGAGGATCACTTGAGCTCAGGAGTTTGAGACCAGCCTGTGCAAGAGCGAGACCCCGTCTCTACCAAAAACAGAAAAAACTTGCTGGCTGTAGTGGCGCATGCCTGTAGTCCGAGCTTCTCGGGAGGCCGAGGAAGGAGGATCGCTTGAGCCCGGGAGTTTGAGATGGCAGGGAGCTATGATGATGCCATGGCACTCTAGCCCGGGTGATAGAGCGAGACTCTATCTCAAAAAATAAATAAATAAAATAAAAACATGCTCACTTGAGCACATGGATCAAATGGAGCTAGAATTTTTAGGCATAGTGATATGGTCTGAATGTGTCCCCCAAAAGTCATGCATTGGAAACTTAATCCTCAGTGCAGCTGTATTGGGAGGTGACTGAGTCCTTGGGGCTCTGCCCTCCCGAGTGGGACCTGCGCCCTTATAACAGGGCCTGGCAGAGGGAGTTCATCCCCATTTTGCCCTTTCACCCTCCACCACGTGAGGACACAGTGTTCCTCCCCTCCAGAGGATGCAGCACCAAGGTGTCCTGTTGCAAGCAGAGGACAGCCCTCATCAGACACCCAACCTGCTGGCACCTTGATCTTGAACTCCCAGCCTCTAGAACTGTGAGAAATAAATTTCTGTTCTTTATAAATTGCCCAGTCTCGGGTATTCTGTTACAGCAGAATGGACAAAATGGACTAACACAAATGGTTTATTATTAATATCCTGCAGGCTAAGGAGTGATAGTTACTGGCTGTCTTCTGGAGCGGGGGACACTTTGGCCTCCTCTTTTCTAAAATGGAATGCAAAGGCCAGCTGGGCTGTGAGGGGACACTACTTATTTTACTCACCAGAGTCATCTTGCATCAGCTACACCCCTACTCCCTAGCCCTGGTTCTGTCCCTTAAATAGGAATCCTTCAACCTCACATCCACGGATGGGCTTCCAGGAGTCTCGGGGACCCCCACAGCTCTGCAAAATCATACACCTGCGTGCACTTCTTTCCACTTTCATCAGAGCCTCCGCGGGATCTTCAAACAGGAGCCCCCTGCTCTTGACTCTTCAAGGCCAGGATTTTAATGCTGTATTTCTGCAGCGATGGACCGGGAATCTTTCAGACTTCATCTTCTGCCCCTTGATAACAGAAAAATGAGGTTCAAAGCCAGAAAAGCAATGCCCTGAGCTAGATGCACGTGTGCAATGAGGAGGCCCTCAGCCTCTGGCTTGGAGGAGCACTGGTTCTAAAACAGCAGCAACCATCAGGACTCTGAAGTTTGGGGGCTTTGCTGACAAGTTCAAGCCCTTGGACAACTGTCTTAACTTTACTGAGCCTCAGCGGACAGGGGATGAACCATAAAATGGGGCTAACATTTTATGGGGTGAAGTCACATAGCGTGCCTGGCCCACAGGTGTGTTCAATGAGACTGGAACTGCTCCGGTACTGCTCACCTGTCTGGCCTCCACCAGAATCTTGCCATCACCTGCCTGCCACAGCAGCGCTTCTCAAAGTTCAACACGCAGACAAGTCACCTAGGGAACAGGTTTGAACCAGGCCTGGGCATCTGCATTTCTAACCCACTCCCAGGTGACACACTGCTAGTCTGCGAACCACACTGAGCATCAAGGTACTAAGACATGCCACAAATTAGGGCTTTGCTGAATACGTTACTCTTGACTTGGGCATCTGACTTCGCTGTCAGCCTAAGGAAAGAATACAGACATAAGGACAGGTGGCCTAAATAACCACGAACAAAAAAAATCCCTGAGGCCCAAGTTTTGCACCATTTTGCTGTTCATTTATTTCAAGTTTACAGAGAAGCTTAAACATCTGTGGAAAAACACCAAAGGCTTATTTTTCTCTTAAGTTTCATGTACTTTTTAGTGATAAATACACAGTATTTAACTTTGTACACCTGATAAAAGGAAAATGCATAGTAGAAAGGATCAAGAATAAAACAGAAGCGTCGGGCATTAAATAAATCACAGAATAGAAAAGTCAGCAGTCCCGCAAAACTCAGCCCGTGCAGCTGGAGAGAAGATGGGAACCCATTACCTTGAGACCTTGCCTAGCACCTTGGAAGCCAGTGGAAGTCACGGTTCTTCCACTCGGCAGCATGAAGCTCCCCTCTGGAAGATGAGTGAGAGTGACAGGCCACGCCTGCAACTACCTGCTCGGTCATTCCCCTCCTCGTCCCAGGAGGGCTCTGAGGATGGGAGCCCTGCCTCGTGGGAAAGGCAAGACCAGTGGGGAGAGGCCTCTGGAGCCCCAAGTGCCAACAAGAGGCTGGATAAGGCTTTCTGGGGGCCACTGGCAACCCGTGGGATGGACAGGGAGGTGGGAGAGGGCAGAGGAAACGGAAGATGGATGGAGGATTTGTGCTTCCTTCGAGGCCACAGGGGCAGGCCGCAGGTCGCTCACACCAAATTGGTCCCACAGGTGAGGCAGCAGTGGAAGAAACTGTGGGCATCCTTTCGGCCCACCCGGAAGAGCTGCCCACAACAGCTTCTCCCCTTTCCTGACAGAGCTGGCTTTTGAAAAATCAATGTTTGTGCTCCAAGAGAGTGGTTGCTCTAATGCTTTGTGTATACAGCCTTCTCGGCTTATCCTTTCCATGTGGGTGGGTCCTTTCCATGTTCTCTTTGGTGTTTGTTTAAAAAAAAAAAAGTTATCAATGTGGGCCTCCCTCGACCCACCCGCCCCCCGAACAGCTGGGTGCTGCCTGATCGCTGGCAGGATCCACGTGAGAAATTGACATGGCAAGTTCCATGGTGGGGAGAGATGGCATTGCCTGGTGCGGCTGTGTAAACAAGAGTCGTTCTGCCGAAGCTTCTATGTGCTGCCGCCCTCCTCAGGCGAGCCACTTGGCCAGGCTGGAGACCACAGACAGGCCAGGCCTAAGACCAGAGACCCGCTGGCTTCAACCACTGCAAGGTGCTTATTGCAAACTAATCAAACCCCATCTGCTACCAGAAGGGGTGGAGCTATTGAGTCATTGCCCCATACATTTAAAGGAAGTGGGCAAAAGGAAGTACTAGGTCACAAAGAGAAAGCAAGCAGGCAAGACAACCCTCCCTAGGCCGGGTGTCCTTTGCTCCTCAAAACCAGCATTCCCTAATTCTGAACTGCTTATACGATTGCAGGAAAAGTCTGGCTAAACTACAGTCAAGAGCTTAAAAAAAAATCTATGGAAGCCAATGACGCCCAGGACTCCGTGAATGGGCTGGGCGGGGGTCACAAGGCCTTGCTCTGGTCTCTGTGAGGAGTCCTCGCACCCAGGCTGATCCGATGGGAACTATGGGAAAGCAGTGCTCTTGAGCCCAGTTACTGATCCTGCTTTTCACCCAAACCAGACCCCACAGAGAACCGGAAAGCAGAGCTGGGAATCTCCCAGGCAAAGTCCTTCCAGTTGTCCTCTCCCTTGAACCTCTTGCTCACCCACACGTGGCTCTGGAAGGAGTCCCGCTCGATCCTCAACCAAACTTCAAACATTAGTTGCAAGTCAAAAAGATAAACCCTTTCTTCCTGGACTTCTGGCTACAAAGCAGAACTTCCTGCGCCAAGCACTGGCTTCCCTGTACCCTGAGTGCTCTGGGCTTCAGCAGTTTTCTCTGAAAGGACACCCCAGTGTTAGCGTGGATCCTACGTTAGCTTTGACGGTAGGGATGACCATTGCGTCTCAGTCGAATGAAAGTATTTCCCAAATGGCCCTCCAGAAACTGGGTAAGTATTTCACTGATTACGACAATCAGTTAGTATTTAAAATGAAAACAAAACCTTAGCAAGTCTCTAGAATACACAGGTTATAAACAAGCTAAGCTGCTAATATATACAGGCATAGGTTTCATCGGCTCTACCTCTGATCACATGCCTGAAGCCATGAAGTATATCCTAGAAGCTCTAAATAAGTCTGAACTACTATACTCTAGAGTTCAGTCTAGTTAGAGAACTGAAAATATTTTTTCTTTAATCTTAAGCCATGTAATGTACATGGAAGTGTAGGATTTCACCCTGAAGGTTTTGTAATTTAACAGAGAGATTTACTAGAGCTCAGTCGGCTAGCTCAGAAACCCGCTTTGAGTGGCTGTCACAAAGAAATGTGTTCAGTCTTTCAGGAGAAACTTTTCCCACCACAGCTGCTGAATGCCCTTCTGGGGTTGGAAAATCTCCTTCCAGAAGCACTTAAACTTCAAGCCCTTTCTATTTTCCTGACTACAATTCTACCCATAAAAAATTAAAAAGTCCTTCTCACAAATAAGTTGCATTGAAGCTCCCTGCAGCTACTGAGGGCTAGCCCTACTCTGGTTCTTTGAGTCCAAGGTTCTGGAAGGTGCCACGGTTTGGGGTTTGCACGAGGGGTCACACCTACCCTTCCACTCCCTCTCAAATGCAGCAATAACTCCCTAGCCTCAGGGCCCCGGAGTATTCTGCTCATTTTCCCATGATTTTCAAACCCCCTGCACGCTCACTTGGTATATCTGACATGGTTCTGAAATCACAATGAAGGATTTTTGGCATAAAAATGTTTTAAAAAGCAATTGTCCCAAAATGCACATGGGTTTGGGTCTGCAACTCCTCATACCCGCCTGTTCAGCCAACCAGCGGCCAAGGTCGAAGTCAGGGAGCCAAGTCCTTTTTTTTTTTTTTTGTCCCCTTTAAAACAACAAAAGAAAAAACAAATAACCAGAGATGACGATCAAGGCTCTACACACGTGCTCGGTTTCCGTAGGACATGCTGCTATGGAAACGCAGGGTGCAGCAGCCCCACAGAGGCGACTCAGCGGTGTGCATGCGAGGTCGAGCGATCCAGGCAGCTACTCAGGCTCCATTGCCTCCTCGGGCTGCGGAGGATGCATGCGTGCGGGCGAGCTGGGGGCTGGGGCCCCCCAACTCTCCATGCGGGGACTGCCTTTCAGGAGAGCACTTCCTCCTCCCCCACGGGGGGCGGGTCGGTGCCCCGAAGGCTGTCTTCGCTGCCTTGCTTCCTGCTTGACAGAAAACAATGTTAAGACTTAGAGAAGTGCTGGCAGGGCCCTGAGCCAGCTTCTCCCACACCTGGGCCCCTCCACCCAGTGTGCTGTCTCGCACCACCTGGAGTGTGATCTTCTTAACCTGGTCTTTGAGATTCTCTCCCCCTTTTTCTTGCTCACAGAAATTATTCAGAGGAGACTTTGCATCCATCCCCTTTGCATGGGAGACCAGCATCATTTGCCAAACATAGCAAGGAGCTATAAAATAGATGCGAAATTCCTATGGAACACCTAAATCACTACACAAATCACAAGCACTATGCAGGTAGTTATCTCAACCGCCCCACCTTTAAGGCTATAAGCTCTTGCAGGGGAGAGATTGTGACACTTGTTGTGAGCTCCTGGGAGCAGGGGGCAGGGCCCCCCAGCCTGGCCTGGCACACAGCCGGCCCTCAGGAAAGGGCTGCGGACCACTGTGCCAGGCCCTGCACTCAGGCCCAAGGAAGGACCACCTCAGAAGGAAGACAGAGGAAGAGTCCTCAAGTCCCTGAAAGGCCCCAGCTGGAGCTGCTGATGTGACAGCGTGAATGGTGTGACAGGAGGTACGATGGACATCCCCTAAGGAGGGGTCCATCCCCTGGCCACAATCATGCAGACGTCCCCTTCTAAGGGAATCTGCTGGGCGTGCCAATGTCGTTCCCCAACAAGGACCTGATCTGTGTCCCCTGTCTCGGACTGTCCCTACACAAGGGCAGAGAAAGGGTGTCATCTGTAGTTCCTAGGAAGAAACCCCTTTGTTTGAGATGGCTTTTTATGTTTCTGACAAAAAAATGGCCGGTAAAGGCCCCTGGGGAGGGGGGAGCTGTAACTATATGCCAAGGCAAGGCTCAACTTCTGCTCTCGCAGCTTCCCCTTGGTAAGGTATGGGTCTCGCCGCAGCTAGCAGGTGGGCCTCCGGTCCAAGACCCCCAATGCCTGAATCAGCTTCCATGACAAAAGCATCCCACCCACACCTCAGTGCTGAGGGGCAGGGATCCCCAGGTGTTGCTGGGACTACAGGTAAGAGAGTAAAGGGGCAGTAAAGCCCTTTGGACAAATCTCTTGTCTGTTGGTGTCTTGCAATTTTGATCTCATCGAAAATTAAAAAAGAAAATAGGCCGGGCACGGTGGCTCATGCCTGTAATCCTAGCACTCTGGGAGGCCGAGGTGGGAGGATTGTTTGAGCTCAGGAGTTCGAGACCAGCCTGAGCAAGAGCGAGACCCCATCTGTACTAAAAATAGAAAGAAATCATATGGACAACTAAAAATATATAGAAAAAATTAGCTGGGCATGGTGGCGCATGCCTGTAGTCCCAGCTACTCGAGAGGCTAAGGCAGGAGGATCGCTTGAGCCCAGGAGTTTGAGGTTGCTGTGAGCTAGGCTGACGCCACAGCACTCTAGCCCGGACAACAGAGTGAGACTCTGTCTCAAAAAAAGAAAAAAAAAACAAAACAAACAAAAAACAGCAGACTTGCTTAGAGACAGGAGGCAGCCCCAGGCTGGCAGACCCTAACACGGAGGCCGAGAAGAGAAAGGCCACCCCACTGGGCTCCCACTCCCCATTACCCTGTGAGGCTCATACCCGAGGTGGGGCCACAGGCCACCTGGCTGCAGAGACGTCTGGGAACCAGGCAGGGACTGCGGCAGCCTCCTGAGGCTGCTGAAAGCTCTGATTACTAACTGCCATTTTCCCTGCTCTACTCTGGACAGCAAGATTACTGGGAAAAGTATGAATAATTTCCAAACAAGTACTCCTCCTAGATTACCATGTAAGCCCCTGACTCCTATGGTAGGGGTGGCCAGTAATCTCATCTCATAAGCCAGTTCCTAACACTTGTACACAAACGTTCATAGCAGCAGTATTCATTCGTGACAGCCAAAAAGTGGAAACAATATCCATCAACGGAAGAATGGATAAACAAAGTGTGGTCTATCCATATGACGGAATATTATTTGGCCATAAGAAGGAATGAAGTGCAGATACATGCTACAGCGTGGATGAGCCTCAAAAACACGATGCTGAGTGAAAGAAGCCAGTCACAAAAGGCCACATATTGTATGATTCCATTTATATGAAATGTCCAGAAACAGGCAAATCCATAGAAAACTCAAAGTAGCTTAGTGGGGTCTGGGGCTGGGGGAGTTGGGCCGGCACAGCTAAGGGGTGCAGGGTTTCTTCTCAGGCAGATGAAATGTTCTAAAGCTGATTGAGGTGACAGCTGCCCAACTGTGAATATGCTAAAAACCACTGAATTACACAGTTTAAATGTGTGAATTGTGTGGTAAGTGAATTATACCTCCATAAAGCTATTTTTAAGAAATAGAAGGCTGGGTGTGGTGGCTCATGCCTGTAATCCCAGCACTTTGGGAGGCTGAGGCAGGAGGATCGCCTCAGGCCAGGAGTTCCAGACCAGCGTGGACAACATAGCAAGACCCTGTCTTTACTAAAAATTTAAAAAATTATCTGGGCATGGTGGCACATGCTTGTAGTCCCAGCTACTAGGGAGGCTGAGGCAGGATGATTGCTAGAGCCCAGGAGTTGTAGACTGCAGTGAGCTATGATGACACCACTGCACTCTAAGAGCCCAGGTGAAGAGTGGAAACCCTGTCGCAAAAAATAATAAAAAAATTAAATAAAAAAAGAAATAGAAATGGTTGCCTGGAGCTCCCAGCTGAGAGTCAGGCGGCCATGTCAGGCTCAGTGGGAAGGCCACTGGGGTCACCACCCACCATGGGCATTGTAGCAGGAGGGGCACTGGGGTGCCAAGCAGACCTCCCAATCTTATAGGGACAAAAGTCCTCATCTGTCCTGGGAGGCTCTGGCCTGGATGTGTTTGGAAGCAGGGCAGCCAACCTGCAGGAAGGAGGTCTGGCTCCTACTCAGGTCAGAGGACTCACATCCCCTCACAACAGGCTGGAAAGGGGCTTATTTTCTAGGTCTTAACACACCAGAAAAACAAGGGCAGAGGCTGGAGAGCCCCTCATGAAGAGCCACAGAGTGCAGCATGCCCGATCTATGCTCTGCCCACGCAGACTCAGGGTGGGGCACCCACGGGCCTGTGACGTGCACTGAGTCTGCACAGGTACCACACTGGGCCCTCACACCTGGTGACTCCGCAGGCATTGCAGGTGGAGCGCCATGCACCTGCAGCCCCAGCCCACATGCATGACCCGCCACTGGGTCCAAGCCTCTCAATGCCCCTCATTCTAACCCTGGGTCTGGAGCCAGGTGGGGAGCCTGGGCACAGCAGCCCGGGCTGGGAGGGACGTCGCCTGGGTGGAAATGCCCCCGTGCTCCGCAGCTGCCCCCGCCCCCAGGCCCCGGCAGAGGCTACGGCACAGGCAGGCAGGCGTTACCTTGGGCTCAGACAGGGGCTCACACTCCCTGGTTGGTTTTTTGCTGGAATTGCCAGAAGGAGGGGGAAAGGGAAGTGAGAAGGGACACTTGGGATCCACGAGACGCCCGTCCCCACCCCAGAGACACTCAGATCCCAAGTACCAGCCTCACAGAGCAGGTCCAGGGCAGTCTCGACGAGCAGGTGAATGGACGCCTCTCTACACAGACGTGCAGGGTCCGAGCGAGACCACACTGCTCACCCCTCACAGAGCCACCGCCATCCCACCATCGAGCACTCACGCTTCTGGGCCACAAAAGTGCTGCCAAGAGCCCCCCAACTAAAGTGTAAGCCCCCCCCCCCCCCCCGCAAGAAAGGTAAAACTTCAGTGTGGATTAGCTGTCGGCAAAAGGAGGTGGGCTGAGCCCAGGACAGGGTGAAACCACAGCCCGCGGCTGCTCACTTCCCTCGTGGGTCTCATCTGAGCCTTCCCAGGTGGTAGCACTTAAGGAAGGGGACATGCAGAGGGGTCTGGGCAGGGCGGCCCCAAGCTCAGCCTCCAGGCCCCCGCCCCAGGAGGAAGGCAGGTGGGCACTCACGTGAGCAGGTTTCCAGGCGCTGACAGCGAGCGCTCCTCCCGCCGGCTGCCTTCGAACGGGTTCCCAAAGGAGCGCTTGCGTATCATGGTCTTCACCAGGATCTGACGAGGGAGAGAAGAGGTGGCAGGTGACTGTTTGGCCATGTGGGGGAGATTCCAGGCAACATCCTCCTTCTTCCTTCTCCCCAGCCCCTGCCAGCTCCTAGGGCTCGCTGCCGACAGTGAGCCTCTGAGGGAGGCTGTTTGGGCAGCGTCCCTCCTGCCCAGCATACACCTGCCAGAGCCACCCTCAGTCTGACTTGTTCCAAAGCCTCCCCTGGCCCCCTGGCTGCCAGCAAGACGAGGTCCACACTCCTTGGTCTGACGGTCAAGGCCTGACATAATCTAGTCTCAGCCTAGCCGACCCCCATGGGGCCCTGCGCTCCAGGAGAGCGGTTCTGCACCGTCCCCTGGGCACACCTGGTACTGTCTCACCCGAGCCATGGCTGGATGTGCTTCCCAGCCCATCAACCTGCCTTGTTTTCAAGGCCAGGCCTTTATTTTCAGTAAAAAAATGAGAAACAAATTCTTGCTTCCCAGGCATAATCCTGGGGATGGAGGGTGCCTTTTTTTTTAAAGATATAATTCATACACCATAAATTCACCATTTAAAAGTATACTAGGCAATACTTTTTAGTACATTCACATCATCACTATGATTTCAGAACATCTACATTACCCCCCAAAAAAACCCCATACCTGTTAGCAGTCACTCCTCGTTTCCCCTGTCCCCAGCCCCTGGCAACCACTAATCTCTGTCTGCATAGATTTGCCTATTCTGGACAATTCCTATAAATGGAATCATACAAATGTGGCCTTTTGCAACTGGCTCCTTTCACTTAGCATCATGTTTTCGAGGTTGGCCCACATTGTCGCACGAATTGGTGCTTCGTTCCTTTTCATGGCCCAGTAATCCCTTGTGTGGACAGACCACGTTTCCTTATCTATTCATCCGCTGACGGACCCTTGGAGTGTTTCCACTTTTTGGCTATTGCGAATAGTGCTGCTGTGAACATTCGTGTCCAAATGTTTGTGTGAGCATGTATTCCATGCAAAATGTTTTCATTTCTCCTGGGCACAGACTAGGAGTGAGTTTCCAGATCATGTGGTAATTCTATTTTCTACAGCGGCCGCACCATCTTACGTTCCCACCAGCAACATAGGAGGGTACCAGTTTCTCAGGGGGGCAGCACTTGACTGGAGGAGGGGAAACATGCCAGGACAATGAGGACAGTCAGTTCCCAGGCTGGCATGGTGTGAGGAAGAGAGGCCAGAGGCCCTTCTAAGCCTGAGAGACGCTGGCAGCTGGCCTTGTCCACAGCCGGGAGTGGGAACTCACTGGTGCCTTTGCCCCGCCCGCTCTGACACAGGCCGGTCCACAGCATGGCGGGGAGACAGCCCTGCCAGGGGAGGAGAGGGTCCTTTGAGAAAAGGAGCCATCCCTGCACCACTGCCCTCAGCCAGTGCTCAGCTTCTCTCGCTGGCCTCCCTCATCTTCTTCCCCACTCCTTCCCATCCCTTCTGAAACCCAGATCTGATTCCCTCACTCCCTGACTCAGAATCCCTCACCCCGAGGAGTCTGGAACCTAGCCTGCTGCTGGCTCTGGAAAATGCCGGAGCAAGGGAGTGAACCAATCACCCTTGGTGATGATTTTGGCTGCTGCGTGAAGGGAATGGCTCAGACCCACAGGGGTCACTGAGGAGCCAGCTCTGGGCCTCACCCCCCACCCCCGCCAGAGCAGGGTGCCCCTTCAAGCTGTTTCAGGTACGGAATGAGCTGATTTTTTTTTTTAGGGTTTGTTGCTAACAAGAAAAATAACTGTTTAAAAAACACTAATTTAGCAAAAGGTGAAAACAGCCAAACATCCATGAACTGAAGAAACGAACAAAATGTGGTGTCTTCATACCGTGCAGTGTTAGTCATAAAAAGGAAAGAAGCACTGACACGTCACAGCTCGGACGAACCTTGAAAACACGACGCTAAGTAAAAGCAGCCAGACATAAAAGGCCACATAGTGCATGATTTCCGATTCCATCAGAATACATAAATCCACAGGGATGGAAAGTAGATTAGGGGTTGCCAGGGGATGGGGGACTGATGAACAGGGGGATTTCTCTTGAGGTGATGAAAATGTTTCAGAACTTTTTTTTTAAGAGACAGGGTCTCACTCTGTCACCCCAGCTGGAGGGCAGTGGTATAATCATAATTCACCGCAACCTTGAATTCCTGGGCTGAAGTGATCCTCCTGCCTTTGCCTCTCAAGTAGCTGGGACTACAGGTGCACACCATTACACCCAGCTTGATTTTTTAATTTTTATTTTTTAGAGGTAGGGTCTCACTCTGTTGCCAGGCTGGTCTCGAACTTCTGGCCTCAAGCAATCCTCCCACCTTGGCCTCCTGAAATGCTGGAATTCCAGGTGTAAAAATGTTTCAGAACTACTGAAGTGATAATTGCACAACATTGTGAATGCCTTAAATGCCACTGAACTGTTTGCTTTAAAGCGGTTAATTTTATGCTACATGAATTCTACCTCAATAAAAAAAAAAAGAAAGAAAAGAAAACCGCAGACTTGGAGAACAAGCCCGTGCCCCTGATGAGGCTCTCAGTCACTGGGACACAACAGCCTCTCTTTCCTCTGGGCCTTGGCAGTGTCTCCCCCCTGGTGAGCCCACCCTGCCCCTTCCCCTGTGGCCCTGTCAGACCAGCAGGAGGAGCCCCTCCTCACGGAGCCCTTATTCCCCGCTGCGCTGACCTCTGATTACACAGGAGAGTGATTCTTTCGGGATCATCTTTCTTATGCGGTTGGGAGCCCCCTGAGAGCTGGCACCAGACCTCACTCGTCTGCGCCCCGTGCCTAGCATGTGCTGGGCGCTCAGCGAGTGCTTGCTGAATGGTGAACACATGGAAGGGGCCTGGACCTCATAATCCAGTTCCGAGTTGGACAGCTCCTTAGCGCATATCTGCCCCTCCCTGCTCTAGCTGCCCCGATTTAAATCCTGCAGGAACTTCTCTCGGCTCTTGGGGTCAACATTTAAATATTTACTGCACCTTCCTTGCCCTGCTATCTGGAAGCGTCTTTTGGGCCCAGTTCCCTCTTGCCGGGCATGTGTTCGCCTCTCTACCCTCTCTCGGCCAGCCCGACACCTGCCATCCTCTTGGTGTATAGCCACATCTTCCAGGAAGCCTTTCCCAACCCCACTGCCTGGGCCGAGTGTCCCTCCGTTAGGCCCCTCTGTTGCACTGAATACATTACTATATTGTTGGTGTTTTGACCAGCATCTGCCTCTCAAGGATGACGGGGGCCGTGAGGGTTCTGTTCATCACTGCACTCCCACCCTCTGCTCCCAGCACAGGCCTGAGAAACCACTGTGCTCAAGATGTGTTTCTGGAATAATAAATGCCTACTCCAGACCTCCAGGGTCACTTTCTCCCAAGAACCTGCAGCTGAGACCTGGGAGCAAGGGGAGGGGGACTGATTCAGGACTAGAACATTCCAAGTCTAGAACAGAATAACCCATAGTGGATACACAGTTTGACACCAGCAGCCTCCCCCTCTGTGGGTGCAGGATATGGGTGCAGCAGGTAGGAGGACGACGAAGGTGATTGGGTTTGGGTGAGTCTACCAGTGAAGGTCGTGCACAGGCCCCAGGTGTGGGAGAGAGGGAGGAGGGTCGATGAACGCCCCGGCCTTGGGGAGTGGGGTTTGCAAGGAGGAGAGAGGAAGTGTAGGGAGGCAGAAGGGAGAGGTGCAAAGCTGGAAGATAAGGAGCCAGAAGCAAGGCTCCTAAAGGGGCTGTCCCTACAGGATGGACAGTGTGTCTTTGCAGACAGTCTCACACGTCCATCCCAGAGCCCGATGCCTGCCTGCTGAGGCTGGTACTGGCAACATGGAATCAGGGCTGTCAAGGTGGCCAGTGTGACAGCCAGCTGGTCTCTGTACCAGGGCTGCTGCCTGAACCTCAGGGCTTCTGCTTTCCCTCCTGGAGCCAGACGCCCTCCTGGATGGGGTCTCGGCGAGTGGGTGATTCCTAGAGTCTCCAAGGTTAGGCCTGAGGACTCTACATGCTGGCTCCTTCTTCCTGGGTCAGGACCCAAATTCAAGGCCATAGAAGGAGGCCCAGTGGCTCCTAAGCAAAATGCCACCCTCAGGAGTCAGGCAGAACTTTCTGAGGCATGTGAGTGGGAGCCTCTGCCCCAGCCCTGGAACCGCCCACATGGCAAATGTGAGACACGCTGAGTCTTCTGCCCTGGAAGCTGCAGGTCCGGCCAGGTGGGAATCCCATCTTAGGGACCTTGGCTCCATGTCCCACCCCTGGCTCCTGCCTGGTCCTTCCCTGGGTTCCTCTCCCCTGACATTCCAGAAGGGGCAGCACGCTCCTCGAAGAGGGACACCCCCAACCCATGGTAACATGAGACCCGGCTTGGAATATGTAGGGTCACCTGGCCTGGTGTATGACCAAGGCCCAGATCCCAGTGGCTATGGGTTAGGAGTGGCCCCTGCCTGTGTCCAGCTCTGTCCCGCCAGGCCCTGCCTCAGGCTCTCTGGGTCCCTGCTTTCGGTCAGCGGTCTGTCCGCCTTACCACGGTAGCCAGGCTGGGAATGTGTTTGACCGAGTTCTCGACCTCCTCTTCGGTCACCTCGACCAGGGTGCAGTTCTCGTCCTCCGACGGCAACGGCTCCGCCCCGTGCCTCGTGACCCAGGGGTGCAGCTTCAATGAATGACAGGAGGGGTGAGGAGCAGGCGCAGAGGCCCCTGGAAGGCCCTGACAGCGAGTGGAGCCAGGAGGGCATGCGGGCGGCAGAGGCTGTGCTCAGGCATGCAAGAGAGCTGTGAGCCAGGCAGAGGGCAGGGGTGGGCAAGATGGGAGGAATCGTGGAGAAGACAGAGAGACAGAGCATGGGAGGGGCTACGAGGCTGAGATGCGTCTGAGACCAATTCTCCATCTGGCCCCAGGTCTTGGCAAAAGTGACTGGAATTTGGCATCTGCCCGCCCGGCCGCCTGAGGAGCACCCATCACTCCTCAGGAACTCCCCCGGACGCCTGAAGGCTCAGCTCAGAGCAGGCGGCTGTCTCCCCATTTCACAGAAGGGGAAACAGAGGCCTGGGGAGGAACACTAAGACCAGCTGGAAGAATACAATCAAGAGAGGACCCAGACGGGAATCTGTCCCCAATCTCTACCCCTGGGGTCCAAGCCCTAATCTGTGACTTTTCGGGTAGCCCCCTCTTAAGACACCTTCAAATACCAGTTAGCTAGGTGCTCAAGAGGCCCCAGGGAAAGTGTCTGGATTTGTAGAAGGGCCAGATGTGTGCATGTGGCATTAGCGGGTGTGTGGGAGTGTCCAGGGGTCTCCTAATAGTGCTTTCTGCAACAGGGCAGTTGCTTGTGAGGTCAAATTGCCCCCTAACTTCCTCCTGCCCTCATTGCGCTTTCTCAAAGGGACTGGCCCTTTGGAAAGGACACAGGGTCTGGCAGCAGAGCACCAGCAGAGCACACACGGGCCCCAGTTCAGCCCACAGGGGTGGACACATCGGCCCACGCCAATCAGAGCAAGCGCAGGCTGTCTGGCTGGCTGGTCACAGATCCCATTCCCACAATCACAGTGACCATGATGCCCAAATTCTCCTCCCCCACCCTTGCCAGCCCCCAGCAGCCCAGAGGCCCCAGGTCATGGGAGAGCAGCAGTGCCAAGGAGAGTGTGGCACTGTGGACATGGGAGTGGTGCCTGGCCGAGGCAACATGGAGCCAAACACTTCCTAGCACGGGACACAGGCCGAAATGAGGGGCCGGCCCGGTGGAGCCAGCAGCAGGTACCTTGATTTCTGGCACCACGATCCTTGACTCGGGGTTCTTGTCCAACATACGGGTGATCAGGTCCTTCAAGTCCTCAGCTACGTCGGGCCTGGGGGTGGGAGACATGTCAGGGGTGGAGACAGACACGCAGGACTGCCCAGAACTTGGAGCGGGAGGTGAGGCAGAACAGAAGGACGATACTCACTGGTCTGGGAATTCCAGCGCCTGACTCTTGATCTTACTGTGCAAACACATGATGCGCTCATCCATGAACGGGCACTGCAGGGAGAGAGACCGGGGACAGGTGGCGGTCAATGGCTGCGGCATCTGCCCTTCAAAGGCCACCTGTGCTGCACCGCTCCACGCAGACTACATCAGATAACAACAGCCGTGGCCAAGTCCAGGGAAGGAGCAGTCCCCCACCTCAAGTTCTGGAAGGACCAAGAATGTCGGTCTAGAAGGCTAGAGCTCTTCCATACTACAGGTCCCCTCTGGAGCTGTGCATGAGTTTACCTGTACACACCTGCCAGGTCAACAACACCACCACCAACAACGCAAAAGACGCTGTAGCAGCAGCAGTGATTTGCCAGGACTTACCCCGGACCATGCCCTGTACTGAGGTTTTTTGTAACCATTCATTCACTGTTCCCTCTCCTCGGAATGTTCTTCCCACTAATATCTGCATGACTTGCTCTCTCCCATCTCTCAGGTGTCTGACCACAGCTCACCTTCCCAGGGAGGCCCTCCCCTGAACCCCTAAAACAGACCCTTGCCCCACCACTGCCATGTTTCCCACATAGCACGTGCCCCAGACATCACAGCACGTATGTGCTTGTTTATTTTTAACTCCTCCACTGGCACCTCAGCTCCAAGAAGGCAGGAGTTTTTGTCTGTCTTGTTCACTGCGGACTCCCCAGTATCTAGGAACATTCCTGTCACAAAATCAGGGCTCAATAAATATCTGCTGAATTAATGAATACTTGAATTATTTCTGTCAATCCTTTCAAAAGCCATGAAAAATAATGAATATTATTCACATCTTACATGAGAGAAACAGAAGTTTAAAGAAGTGACATGTCCCAAGAAGTGCAAAGTAGGACTTAAGTCCAGACTGGATGATTCCAAAACCCATTCTCTGTACCAACTCCTGGGTGACAGACAATACACTCACCCAGCAGAGGGCCTGACCCAAGAGGAGTTCGGTTATGTGTGCTGGAAAAAACAATCTTTATGTGGGAAGAGGTGGCAGAAAGTTATCTGGTCCACTCCTGTCCAAGGAAAATTATTTCATAAAGAGCAGTGACTTGAGACAGAAGTTTGGCTTGCACAGGTGTATCCATTTGACAGAACTCATGAATAAAATACTTACATTGCATTATATGTAAGTTTTCCCCAAGGGAAAAAACAGAAACAAATATTGAGCTCTAGCTAACGACTGCATTCTAAAGCATTTGGAAGGAAGAGTAAAGATACTGGCAATTTACTCTGAAATGCACTAAAAAATCAAGTGGATTGAGGGATGTATAGACACGTGATAAAGTAAGTACAGGAAAGTATTAATGGCAGAATCCAGGTGGTGGGTATGTGGGTGTTTACTGTACAATTCTTTCAACTTTGCTGCATGATTGAAAAATTTTCCAATCAAATGTTGGGGCCAGGCCCGGTGGCTCACGCCTGTAATCCCAGCACTCTGGGAGGCCGAGGCGGCAAGATCACTTGAGCTCAGGAGTTCAAGACAAGCCTGAGTAAGAACAAGCTTCCGTCTCTACTGAAATAGAAAAATTATCCAGGCATCATGGCACATGCCTATAGTCCCAGCTATTTGGGAGGCAGAGGCAAGAGGATTGCATGAGCCCAGGACTTTGAGGTTGCAATGAGCTACAATGACTACAACGATGCCACTGCACTCTACCCAGGGTGACAGGGCAAGACTCTAAAAAAAAAAATAACACAAATGTTGGAGGGAGATAGTAATAAACTCCTTTTGTCTTCATGGGACCAGTTTCTGAAGCTTTCCTCAACAGAAGCACAAGCTCAGGAGAGGGAAAAATCCATGCTTTTATTGCTCACATTAATCAAACTGAACTTCAGAATGAAAAAGAGAAGCCTCTATCAATAATAACAAAACAACAACAAAAAAGACAAAACAGCTCTTCCTAAATCAATAATGCCAAATAGATTTTAATTTCCATTCCAATTCTATCCCTCTGACAATAGCTTCTAGGAACACTCTGGTGAAATGAACATCAAAGCAGTGTTAGGCTCAGGAGGAAAGAGTGCAGTTATTGATTAGTGACGTCTGTCTGGGGCTCAGGAGTGGAGAGATGGCACATTTGCTGCCCTTGCCCTGCATTCATCAACTATTGACAACCTCTAGAGCCTCTGCCAATCCCTCTGTTTGAAGGGATCATTTTTTCACAGACACAATTCTCGTACATTTAGGAACCCATCCTTTTTCACATTCTCATCTAGCTGTGGGAACAAAATAACTTTTAAATGAATAAGGACTGTCTCCCTGCAAGGGTGACTATTAACCCAGGGGGCCACCCAGCAGCCCCCAGGAGACAGGACACCCCACCCCGTTACCTGGCCAAAGACAAAGCAGTACAGCGTCACTCCCATGGCCCAAACATCCAAGGCCTGCAAGGGAAAGAGAGCTTAGTGTCAGGGGACAAAGTGCGGTGACGGGTGCTGCCACTGCTTCTGCCTGTCCAGCACCCAACCCCGCAGCGTTCCTTGGGGGAACCACCCCTCCTTGACTTTCTTTCTGGCCGTGGCGCCCGGGTGTGGCAGATCCAGCGCCTCTGGGATGGTCACATGACTCAGGCCTGGCCAATGAGAGTACAACTTGCCCCAGCCATAGTGATTGGTTGAATGATAGGCACATGACCCCTGCTGGGCCAATCAGAGCCTACCCCAGGGTTTTCGCGGGAGCTGTGCAGAAGGGGGACCGCTCTGGCTACTGAGGTTGGCAAATGACGTTGAGTAGCCTGGAGCTGTTGGTGCCTGACCCACCAGTGGAGGAAACCGATTCAGGAAAATAGAACTGAAAGATGGAGAGATGGTTTCTATTCGAGTCCCTGGATCTAGCCAAGCCCGAAGCCAAACGCAGCCCACTCCTCAGCTATTTCCCGGTGGATTCACTATCATAAGCCCATCTGAGTTGGATTCTTGCTACTTACAACCCAAAGGACCTTAACACAGGCAGAGCCCAGCAGCTCAGGCAGGCCCAAACCTACCTTCCCGGAGAAGATCTTGCGGGTCTCTGAGAGCGACTCGGGCGCCATGAAGGCAGGCGTGCCCACGGTGTTAGAGAGGAGGGCGTCGCTGCCCTTGAACTCGTTGCTGACACCGAAGTCTGCGATCTTGATATGCCCGTCCTCTCCGACCAGGAGGTTGGAAGGTTTGATGTCCCGGTGGATGATCTTCTGGTAGTGTACTGGGAGAAAGTGGGAAGGAAAACCCTATGAGGATCTCCACGTGGCCACGTGGCCTGGAGACACAGGCATGGCATCCTCTGGTGCCTCATCTCCCATGGCCCCAGGCCTTGCCTAACCTCCCCCTCCCCAAACCTGTTGGGCACCCACATGCTCTGAAAATAAGAGGAAAAGAGTACCTGCAAGAAAGAACTCCTTAACCCCATTCTCAAAAATGAAGCGTGAAACACTAACACTGACTGCCAAAAGCAATTCATAATCACCTATTATTTATTAAGTCACAGGTGACAGTGCATGGAAAGTTTTTGTTGAGCCTGGCTCCCAGCTAGGAGCCTTGAGATTGGAGACAGGCAGAGTTTCATTTACCAACAGCCAATGCTCAAGGTGTTTACCAAACCAACAGTGACCAGAGTGGGTTGATTTGAAGTGTGAACCACAAAGCAGAATTAGGGACTTTGCTAACTGTCCCTGCCTGGATGTCAGCAGGACATGGCAGAGGACACTACTGTGGTGATGATGATAATATCACTTTCTGGGATGATGATGATAATATCAATAAAAGCAGCAGCAGCTCCCTCTGTTGGGCACCCAGTCAGGGGCATAGCCCTGGGTTAAGAGTTTCACATTTATGCCAGTTAAACTTCACAACAAGCCTATGTGATAGACTGGCCAAAACATTTAACAGCCAGAGGCAGAAGGGACACCTGCCAATCAGAACCACTGATGTGTACTGGCTGATCTGAGCCCTGGTGAGAGATACTTTATCCCATTTACAGATGAGGAAACTAAGGCTTCAGGAGATTAACAGGACCCTGATCTCTGGGTTGCTCGGAGGAAAAAGAGACAAGGCAAGTAGAGCCCCTAACAGGGCCCGGTACACATAGAAAACACTGGATAAATGGTCACTACTGCCATTGCTCTTCATTTCTCTGAGGGCAGGAAGAAGGGTTTTCTGCTCACCAGGGGAGGGCCCCAGAATGGCTCTCTGCTGCTATCCCCAACTCTACATTTCACACAATTCTGTTTTCCACCCACCTCCTTGTGCTCCAAGAAGGAAATAAGACACTTTCCACTCCCCACCCACCAGCGCGGAATGCTAAGACCCGTTAGGGGAGAGTCTTCCCGCAGGCCCCACTTACAGTACTCGATGCCTTTGATCAGATCCTGAAAGTAGAAACGGGCCTGGTCTTCGGAGAGCGGTTTGAGGGTGGGCACTTCCATCACAGGCCTGAAAGGTCAACACCCGCGTGAAAAGGCAAACCAGACCCACCCGGCCCTTGTCCTCTCTCACGAGTGGAGCCCAGCGCCACCTCACACAGCTCTGCAGCTCAAGAAGCTTCTGGCATCACACCGGCTAGGAAGATGGGACACTCACCCTTGGTTGACCAGTTCAAACACTGCAGGGAAGAGAAGGGTAAATTGTCACAGTGGTAAACAGGGAATCCTGCCCCCTCGCAGTCCTCCCACCTCCCAATCACATCCAGAAGCACCAAGAAGCACAGAAACTAACATCGGGGCTGGGAGAGGAACAGTACACTGAACAAAAGCTGGCCAAGGTCTTGCTTTGCTAAGTTCCCATCAGGAGGCAAAGAAGCAGAGACCGTAGCCTGGCTTTACTTCTCGTGCTCAAAATGGCCAAGGATCCACTGGCCAAAGAAAACAGGGCAGGGGAAGAAGGAGGTGGCAGGTGGAGTGGCCCGCTCATGGGCCCTTTCTCATTCCCTACTGGTACCTGGAGACTCCAGGGATATGACTGATGCTAAACTGTGTCCACTCGTCATACCCAGGCCCTCAGGTACCTTATGCCAGAGAATGGGTCTGAGGGGACACAACCCAAATGGCAATTTTCTGAGGCCCAAATAAGTAGCCATATTAATGGGGCAAAAATATAGTTAGTTAATTAGGTAGAATGAACAATATTTGAAAGCACAACAAAGTGACTATAATCAACAGTAAGTTAGGGTATACTTTATTTTTAGACTTTTTTTTTCTTTTTGAGACAGAGTCTGGCTCTGTTGTCCGGGCTACAGTGCCATGGCATCAGCCTAGCTCACAGCAACCTCAAACTCCTGGGCTCAAGCGATCCTCCTCCCTCAGCCTCCCAAGTAGCTGGGACTACAGGCATGCGCCACCATGCCCAGCTAATATTTTCCATGTATATTTTTAGTTATCCAGATAATTTCTTTCTATTTTTAGTAGAGACGAGGTCTTGCTCTTGCTCAGGGTGGTCTTGAACTCCTGACCTTGAGCAATCTTCTCGCCTCGGCCTCCCAGAATGCTAGGATTACAGGTGTAAGCCACCACGCCCAGCCTAGGATATACTTTAAAATAACTAAAAGAGTGGAACTGGAATGTTCCTAACACAAAGAAATGATAAATGCCTGAAGTGATGGATACCCCAATTACCCTGACTTGATTAATCCACATTGTATGCCTGTATCAAAACATTACATGTATCCTATAAAGATATACACCTATTATGTACCCATAATTATTAAAAAAAACAAATTAAAAAACACAAAAAAGTGTGTATAGCTGGTTTCCCATGCTGAGTATAATTGAAAAAAAAAGTGAAAGAATCCCAAAAATTAAAAAAAAAAAATTCAAAGAAGTAGCCATAGGGAATCTTCAAAACACTAGGAAAGTTTCGATCCAAGAAACCACAAGAACAGGTTTCAACAACCCCTTCTGCATTCTCTAAGCTGTAAGGCCGTGGCAGGCTATAGACCAAGTGTTGTTGGATAACATGGTTCCAATAATTCAGCCCTTTTGATCAGCTGGGCCTCTGACACTTTCCCACAACTCTCCATCTAAACCAAGACTCAAGGTGGGGGTGGGAATCTCCTCAAAGGTCACCTTATCCTGTCCCCAAACCTTTGTGATCCACATTCACACACAAATGCTGCACACCACGCCAGTTTCTTCCCAGCCCTGTGGTTATGGGAAACTACCCATCCAACCACCAAGTATTACATAAACCATGTTCAGGCAATGCACACGGTTTTTTTGGTTGGGGTTTATTTTTTTTTCATTTGTACAAATCAAGGTGAAATTTACATAACATAAAATTAACCATTTTAAAGTGTATAATTCAGTGGTACTTAGCAAATTCATAACGTGCAACCGCCACCACTATGCAGTTCCAGAACACTCACATTGCCCCAAAGGAAACCCTGTACCCATTAGCAGTCACTTCCCATTCTTCCCTCCCTCCAGTCCCTGGACATCACCAATTTGCTTTCTGTCTCTATAGATTTGCCTATTCTGGACATTTCATATAAATAGAATTGTGCAATATTCAGCCTTTTGTGTCTGGCTTCTCTGACTTAACGTAATGTTTTCGTGGTTCATCGTGTTGTAGCATGGATGAGTGGTTCATTCTTTTTAATGGCTTAATTCCATTGTATGGACAGACCACATTTTGTTTATCCATTCATCTGTTAATGGGCATTTGGACTGTTTCTACTGTTTGGCTGTGTGAACAGTGCTGTGGTGAACATTCATGTACAAGTATTCACGTATTAATACAAGTATTTGTGTGAGTATCTGTTTTCAATTCTTTGGAATATATACACACCTAGGAGTGAAAATGCAGGGTCATGGAGTATAGTTATTTAATTTTGCTCTCCTGGGACAAACATAACTGAGAATGTGAAACTGTACTTTAGGAAGTGAAAAACTGGGACAGTGGATTTCAAAATCCAATGGAGAATGACTTTGGAGTTGTTTGTTGTTGTGGAATCATCCACCCACAATGGGGTGAGCGTGTGATAGAAACTAAAGGGTTGTTTCAAGCTCTCCAAGGGCTGGAGTGGCCAAGGGGAGAAGGAAAGCTCCTCAGACATAAACAAGGCTTAAAGGTTCTGATGAGAACAAGAACTTAACTCCCCCAGACTCCTCCCTGTCTTCAAGGTCATTAACCAGCGCTGGGCAAACCCAACTTAGGCCAGATTTGCCCTTGCTTCAGGCTGTGGTTGGAAACAAATACCATGCTGAAGGTACTGCTTCCACAGACACCAGAACACTGGCCCCCTCAGCTTCGGCCTTTCCTGCCTTGGTTATTTAAGTCTTAACTTGCAAGCTTCAGGAATTTTGGCACCTTCCTCCCACCCATCCAAGCGCCATGCGTCCGTCAACATGAGAGATGCTGGCCTGTTGGAACAGGTCTATTCTCAGTCACCAACCGTTCTGTTGGGGCTGAGCAGTGGGTGGGAATTTTTTAACCCCTAGGAAGACAGATGGAGTTTTCTACCCTTGGAGGGTCAGGCCTGTGGTTGCAAGACCCTTCCTGATATCCAACGTGCTACTCTGTCTGTCTTGGGTTCAAACAGCTGTGGCTGGAAAGTAAAAAATGGCCATGTCAGGATTTTCAAAACCACTGGAATCACAAACCTGAAGTCAGTATGGCTCCTATCTGCAACTGCCACCTCAAGGAATGAAAAACTGTCCACGAAGCTGCCTGGCTCAAGCAGATTAGGAAACTCCTCCTTGAAGCGTGGGCCATGCTCTATTTATGTTCGTTCTACTCCTCAGAGCAGAACCCTCTAATGGCTTCCACCTCCCTCAGAGTCACAGCCAAACTCTTACAAAGGTATAAAAGCCTTCTGCCACCTGGTCCCCACTGTCCTGCCCAGATGTCACCTCAGGGAGACATTCTCTGAGGAGCCACTCTATTTCCCAATTCCCTACCCCAAAACACCAGTCCTCGGTCCTCTTACCCTGCTCAGGTTGTTTTTGTCTTTTTAGAGTATTGTCACTTTCAAAACCTACACATAATACTTACGGGAGTGCCCTGAGGGCAGGGAGTTCTGAATTTTGATCTTGGATGAACCTAGAGCAGGGGCTGACAAATTGTCCTATTTGTTGAATGAACAAACAACCTCCTCAGAAATAGCACAGGGCCATTTGGGATTGGGTATGGGCCCCCGAGTGAGAGAATTATGCTAAGGATGCCATTCTGGGCCAAAACAACTTTTTACATTTTGTTTTTTGTTTTTTGTTTTTTTTTTTGAGACAGAGTCTCGCTTTGTTGCCCGGGCTAGAGTGAGTGCCGTGGCATCAGCCAAGCTCACAGCAACCTCAAACTCCTGGGCTTAAGCGATCCTATTGCTTCAGCCTCCCGAGTAGCTGGGACTACAGGCATGCACCACCATGCCCGGCTTTTTTTCTATATAGATTTTTAGCCGTCCAAATCATTTCTTTCTATTTTTTTTGGTAGAGACGGGGTCTCACTCTTGCTCAGGCTGGTCTCGAACTCCTGACCTCGAGCGATCCACCTGTCTCGGCCTCCCAGAGTGCTAGGATTACAGGCGTGAGCCACCACGCCCGGCCTACATTTTGTGATTTCTGCTGTATTTCCCCAAACTTCACTCATTTGCCTACCATGTTTATAATGTGGCCATATCTATATACCACAAAAATTATTATTTATTTAATGTTTTTCTTGAAATTGACCCAATTTTTAATTTTTTTTTTTTTTTTAAGATACAGTCTCACTCTGTTGCCCTGCTAGAGTGCAGTGGCATCACAATAGCTCACTGCAACCTCAGACTCCTGGGCTCAAGCGATCCTCCTACCTCAGCCTCCCAAGTAGCTGGGACTACAGACATGCACCACAACACCTGGCTAATTTTTTCTATTTTTAGTAGAGACGGGATCTCGCTCTTGCTCAGGCTGGTCTTGAACTCCTAAGCTCAATCGATCCTCCTGCCTCAGGCTCCCAGGTTGCCAGGATTACAGGCATGAGCCACTGAGCCCAGCCTCAGTTTTTAATTTTTTAGCCTTGTCCTAAGTGACAAATATTCATGAAATCACGGGTGTAAGGTGCTGGTTATAGTTTTATCTATACAATGTTAAACTAAATCTAAAAAAAATTTTGTTAATGTTTTCTATGTACCACTTAGAATGGTACCCAGCGTACAGTAGGTGGTCAACAAATATTTGCAAATGAATGAATAGGTGATCCAGATAAAGAAAGTTCCAGCAAGAACTCTTTCACCTCCTGCTTCCAACCAGGGGTGCAGCCTTCTGTGGAGTCCAGCTGGACCCGGAAAGGGGGAGCTGTCTTTGGTGGGAGGTGCCAGGGGAAAGGGCAGCCTCCTTCCTGGGCATTGGCAGGCGCCCCGGCCTAAGCAAGGGTGGCAGAAGGGCTCTCTTACCCATGTACAGATGGTCTTCATTGGGGTCGTCCAGCACCTGTGGGCACAGCACACGGACAGGCCAGCCAGGGGGCGGGAGGAAAGGAAGAGAGAGAACAGATATGAGCACAAAGCAGCATCCACATAACTGTGTTTGCCAACAGGAGGGCTATACTTCACACTGCTTTTCCTAGCTGAGATGGAGGCCACAGGAAAACATCCCCATTTGGAAAATAAGCACCTCCTGGCCCTATCCTCCAGGGTCTGACACACCCAGAAAGGAGGTTACAAATGGGAGGGGGCAAAATTCTCCCTAAGAAATGCCTCACACTTGAATAAGAATCCAGCCCATTTCCTAGGAGAAAACAGACTGGTCTTCAGAGCAAAAATCCATGTCCTATGTGAGTTCAAGTGACTCCACCATGAAGCATCCCCATCGTCCCCTGCCTGAGCAGGAAATGATGTCTCCCTGCCTGGAACTGCCACAGCACCGTCTCTTTCTCTCCAAAGGACAGATGGTAGGCTATATCCACCTTGGTTGCCTCGGTGATATCCCATACAGGGCTAGGCACATACTAGGTGCTCAGGAAACACCTGATAAATGAACAAATGATGTGCTGGCAAAGAGTCTTATTGAGTGAACAGCCCAGATGCCACAGGGCAGTGGGGAGATGGGAGATCCCACCAGGACCCAGGGCCACTTGCTAACCAAACGCCACTGGGCTTCCTTTAAGATGGCCAATTTCAGCATCAGTGAGCCGAGATCGTGAAACTCAGCATGACAGATGGACATGAACTGCAGCTGCCATCTCTCTTCTTTGGGAAGAAACAAAAGCAGGATCCTTGGCTAGATTGGTCCTCCCACCTTTTCCCACATCAAATCGCCTTTCCAAGCCACCTAAGAACAACAAAAAAACAGACTCTGAGAAAGGGGATGCACCCTAGGCCGAGCTGGGACAAAAAGCCTGAAGCCCTGAGCTGCGCCCTGCAGAGAAGTCAGACCCAGGACCTTGCCCACCTGATGGGCCCCAGGCAAGGTGGCAGCAAACCCTCCCATCTACCACAGGTAGGGATGTACTCCTCCAAGCAGGCCTCCAGTCTTTGCACATGCTGTTCCTCCCCTGCAGTGTCCTTCCCTGTCTTCCCCACCCGGGGAACAACCAGGGCCCTCTCAAACACCACTTCCTCTGAGAAGCCTCGCCCAGCCCTTCAGGCTGAGCTGGCTGCTCCCACTCCGTACCCGCACGGCACTTTGAATGTCCAACACGGTACTGTATCACACGCTGTTTTTACCAGCCCTTCTCATCTAAACCTGAGGTACTCCAAACATGACCTGAGGACTTATGGGGGTCCCCAAGAAGCTTTCAGAGAGTTCACATGGTTAAAACTATTTTCACTTTAAAACCAAGACAACATTTGCCCTTTTCACTCACATTTTCTACTAGTATGCGGGGGGTTTCCAGAAACCACGACGCTTGTGATATCACAACAGGTTGAATGCAGAAGCAGATGTGAGAATGCAGATGTCTTCTACTAAGCCAAACATTAACCAAAAAATATTTGCAAGCATGGAAAACTACGCCAGTTTTCTCACTATTTTCAGAAAAAGTTATTCTTCATAAAAATATTTATGTTAACATGTAATAACCTTATCATTGTTTTAAAATGAAATAATAAATAGTTTTAAAAGTTCTCAGTTTTAAATTCCAATGTGGTAAATATTAATAAATATAACTCACATAAGCAAAAGTGCTTTGATGTCTTTAAATAATTTTAAGAGAAAAAGGGGTCCTGAGACTGAAAAGTGTGAGAACTGCTGATCTAGAGTAGGGATTGGCAAACTACAGCTTGAGGGCCAAAGCCAGCCCTCTGCTTGTTTTTATAAATAAAGTTTTATTGGAACATGGCCACACCCATTTGTTTACATAATCTGTGTGGTTGCTTTTGCACTACAACTACCCGTAGTGTGGCATAATAGAAAGAGAACCCACTTCAAAGAGACAGAAATGGGCCAAGCACAGGCGTTCATGCCTGTAGTCCGAGCTACTTGGGAGGCCAAGACAGGAGGATTGCTTGAGTCTAGGAGTTTGAGACCAGCCTGGGCAACATAGTAAGATGCTATCTCTACAAAAAAATTTTTTAAAAATTAGTCAGCAGGGTGGTGAGTGCCTATAGTCCCAAGCACTGGGGAGGTTGAGGCAAGAGGATAGCTCAAGCCCAGGAGTCTGAGGTTGCTGTGAGCTATCATGACACCACTGCACTCTAGGCTGGATGACAGAGCAAGACCCTATCTCAAAAACAAAAAAAACAGAGAGATCGAAATGTATCCCTTTAAGCCTCAATTTCTCTGTCTGTAAAATGGGGGTAATAAATAGTCTTAGGTAGGAGTGAAGTGACATGAAATAACAGCGGCAAAGGAGCCCAGAGCAAGAACTACTACTCAGCCCTGCAGTGACCTGTTTGCTGTGACCTGGCTCTCCCAGGAAACCAGCGGTGCAGTGCTTGGGAATTAACAAAGCTGGGGCTGGACTGAGCACCTCCCTCCCTCCCCCATGTCGTCCCACCCTCACCTCCACCAGCTTCACCACGTTGGGGTGGTCCAGCTTCTTGAGGATGGCGATTTCCTGGTACACCTGCTCAATGGGGCCCCTGGGCTGGATGCAGCCCCCAGGGGCTGGCCGGGTGCCTCGTGGTGGGGGGCGGCCTGGAGGAGACACAGACAGACCCAGGGTCAGGGCAAAGAGACTGTCCTCTGCCCAGGACAGCTGCAGGTGGGATAACCAAAGGGGGAGGGTCTCAGCAGGACTGGAGTGGCTGATGCCACCAGGGGCTGTAACCACCTTCTCCTCCTCTGTCTCCTCTGCTGCTGGAAATCAGTGAGGCCGGAGCTCTGACCCCCTTTGCAGCCTTTCTGTTAATCCCCTCCGTCCTGTCACATGCCCCGGTCTGCAGTGAGAGGCAGGAGGCCACTGAGGTAACTGGGGTCTAGCTCAGCAATCTCAACATCCCAGGGCTAATCACTTCCCCTCTCTGGGGCTGTTTTTCTACTCCATAAAATGGCCATAAACATTATCCTTCATCTCCTCAACTCATGGAAACAGCACAGATGTAAAATGAAGCCAGGGAGAGGAAAATACGCAAGTGTCAGTGAGAGAAAAACAAAAGACTATGCCAGAAAGGAGAGGCACTCAGGTCACTGCTTTGCCAGGCAGTGAATGACAGTGAAAAAGCCACAAGGTTGGAGAGGACAATAATCAAAACACATATGACGTCACATATTCTATGTAAGGGCTCTAAATGTGATTAACAGAATGGAATGTAGATGTGATCAGCTTTGGAAAAGGAAAGGTGACAGCGCAGGTGTCAGAAGAGGGATGTTCCAAGGAGAGGGGAGGGCGCTCACTGCCACATCTAACAAAGTGAGGAGGTGGGAGACACTCGCTATGCCAGCTGGAACAAGGAGGAAATCACAAATGTATAACAATAGAGGAGCTAAACATCACGGTATCATTTTATTATCTGGTTGGGGAAAGGAAGGGGCTATGGTGGGAATATTTGCACCTCCTCAAAATTCATATGTGAAAACCTAATCTCCAATGTGATGAGATGAGGAGGTGGAACTTTGGGAGATGATTAGGTCATGAGGGTGGAGCCCTCATAAAGTTGGATTAGTGCTGTTATAAAAGAGGTCCCAGAGAGTTGGCCTCTCTGCCATGGGAGGACACAGGAGGGGCTATGACCCAGCCTCCAGAACTATGAAAAATAAATGTCTGTTGGTTAAGCCACCTGGTCTATGGTTGTTTCGTTAAAGCACAGCCCTTGTTATTTTGTTAAGATAGGAAGTAAGGAGTAGTTTAAGCAAGTGAAATTCTCATCTGTCACTGGAGGCAGTCAGAAGCAGATGTCAAAATCGATAAATTAGGATGGGCATGGTGGTTCACGCCTGTAATCCCAGCACTTTTGGAGGCCAAAGCAGGAGCATAGTTTTAGGCAAAGAGTTTGAAACTAGCCTGAGCAACACAGGGAGACCTTATCCCTACAACAAAATAGAAAAATTAGCCAGGTGTGGTGCCTCGTGCCTGTAGTCCCAGCTACTTGGGAAGCTGAGGCAGGAGGATTGCTTGAGCCCGGGAGTTTGAGGTTACAGTGAGCTATGATCAGGTCATTGCACTCCAGCCTGGAAGACAGAGTAAGACCCTGTCTCAAAAAAAAAAAAAAATTATGGTAAATCAATAAATACCAACACAAGGCACAGGGACATTATCTGGCTCAGACTTCACATAAGCAGGATAAACCGGGTCCTAGTGTTAGGATGGGGGTTGTTTTTTCTCATCTAATTTCTCTTTTTGGCCCGAGCTGATGCTGTGCCCAGCACTGCTGGCAGGGAGCTTATGTTGGAGCAGCCCCTGATACGCTCACCTGCAGGTCTGTCTCTGACCACACAGGGTAATCACCAGCAGCTGAAAGAGCTGAAAGGGAGGGCTGCCTGTAGGGAAAAGGGAAGACTAGAACAGAAACTGCTGTTCTCCATCACATGCCCTCCTGCTCGTTGGCTTTTTTTTTTTTTTTTGGTAGCTATAATTCAAATACCTTGTGGTATTTAAATTTTTTAAATTCACCATTTTAAAATGTATATTTCAGTGGTCTTGATGGTATATTTCAAGGTTGTGCAAACACCACCAGTACCTAATTCCAGAATATTTTCATTGCCCCTCCCCGCAAAAAGCCCCACACCTGTCAGCAGTCACCCCTCATTCCCCCTCCCCCAGCCCCTGGCAACCACTGATCTACTTTCTATCTCTATGGATTGGCCTCTTCTGGGTATTTCATATAAACGGAATCACACAATATGTGGTGTTCTGTGTCTGACTTCTTTCACTTAGCACAATTCCAGATTCATCCATGTTGGAGCATGAATCAGTATTTCATTCTTTTTATGGCTGAATAATATTCCATTAGATGCACATACATTTTGTTTATTCATTCGTCTGATGATGGACATTTAGGTTGTTTCCACCTTTGGGGTTATCGTGAATAATGCTGCTATGAACATTCATGTACAAGCTTTCACGTGAATGTGTATGTTCAATTCTCTTGGGTATACACCTAGGAGTGAAATTGCTGAGTCATGCGGTAACCCCATGTTTAACTTTTTGAGGAATTGCCAGATTATTTTCCTCTGTTGGATTTTTTTACTTGATACCCGTATTACTTTAATAATATTTTTAAACGAAAATGAATAAAGAACTTTAGTAGGAGGCTCAGTGCTGTCTTCGGGGGGAAGCCCTGAGTGGGATGGGGTGCCCACCCAGGGTGCTCTGCAGGGGAGACTACTGGGTGGGTCCCTGCACCTAAGAACAAAGGCCCACAAAACTCACGCGGAAAGCCGGCCTGTCGGATCAGCTTCTTTTTGGACAGCACCTTCATCGCCTGCAGGAAAAAAGATCCCATGTCCTGGTTAAAGCAGGGACAAGGAAGAAGGAAGGATGGCAAAGGGTGGGTTCCCTCCACTCCAAGGCCGCCGAAGCTCCTGGTCCCCTGGCATCGGGGCAATGTAGTGACCCCGGCAGGCACTACAGGCAGCTACTGCATTGTGTGGAAGCCGGACTCCCAGGGTCCCTGCAGCCCTGGGGGTGCTTCTCAGGTTCTTGGTCAGCTCTACCCAGCTGGGAAACCACGAGCCTTGAGACTCACTGCCACCGAGTCAAAACAAAACTGAGCTGGAGTGATGGGTGAAGGAGGGGTATGACTGGCTATTGTACACGTGGGGAAACTGAGGCTCAGCTGTTTTACTCTTGGGGAAATGTCACTTGTCACAGTCACACAGTTGGCACATGGTAGAGCCAGGATTTGAACCTACACTGGACTGATTCCAAAGCCTTAGCTACGATCCATCTAGCTGCTGCCTTGTTCTCAGTACTATGGAGAATGCAGAAACGGCAGCTCAGAGGAAGGGAGTAAGAGACATTTGCTGAATGAATAACTCTCCCAGGGCCAATCACTTTACCTCCCCACCTCCCCATCGGAAAATGGGTACACTACGTCCTTCCTAATGCACAAAATGAACACAACCTGAGAATAAAATGAGAAAACAGCTATGAAAACCTTTCAGAAAGCTGAGTGCTGGAAAAGAGGCTTTTCTTTAGATAAGGACAGGGGGCGGGGAGGAGAATGTGGATACTCACATAGTAGGTGTTGTCATTTTCATTGTAGGCCAACTTGACCACGCCATAAGAGCCCTGGATAAAGGGAGGTGCCCATGAAATACTATCCACAAATTATCTACAAAATCAGTACCCTAATACAGAGGTTGCAAACTGGAAACCCATTGTTCAAATCTGCCCTGTGACTGTATTTTGTTGGACCTGCAGTTTTTACAAAGTTTGGACTAGTTGCCAACATTTAAAAACACAAAGATCTGATATAAGAATCCAGATTCCCAGTTTCTTTTGAAACAACTGGACGATCTAGCCATATGTAACCCTCATTTCCACATGTCAACAGTTTGCCACAGATCTCACTACTCCCTACTCTCACACCTAGAGCGTGTTTCACTCATGGAGCCCTCATTTCCATAAATTAACAGTTTGCCACAGTCCCCACCACTCCCTACCACCTTACACTTAGCACACCTCACTCATTCATATTACTCATTTGTTTTCTATTGGCATACGAGGTTGTGCCAACCGTAATGATATCACCCATTGGCTAAAACAGAAGCAAAAACAGATGTGGGAGTATGTCGGGGGGAAAAACTCCACTAATGTGATGGGGATGTAACTGTCACCATGGTGATATGTTATTTCTGTGGAAGCTCTCTGAGCTTTTGCAGAAATACATTTAATTTTAAGATACAAACAAACAAACAAACAAACAAAAAACAGATCACTAATGACAAAACCCTCCCCACCAATATCGTCTCCAAAGACTCCTCTCCTACTCCCAGCAATACCAGATTCCCTCCATAGTATCTGAAACATCCCTGGTGAATGTGGCACCAGCCTGGCTCCCAGGATATTTACCTTTCCAATTTCATCCTTCAGTGTATACTGATTCAGCTGCACACAGTCCTGGAAAGTAAGTAGAGACATATGGAAAATAATGATAAATTTCTCACAAATTAAACACAAACACATATGTAACCAGGACCCAAATCAAGAAAGAGAACCTTCCCAGCTCCCCAGAAACACTTCCCAGCCACTGCTTCCTTCCCACGGTGACCTCTATCTTGACTTTTTTTTTTTTTTAAAAGATAGGGTCTTACTATGTTGCCCAGGCTTGTCTTGAACTCCTGGGCTCAAGCGATCCTCTTGCCTCAACCTCCATAGTAGCTGGGATTACAGGCATGCGCCAACAAGCCCAGCTCTATCCTGACTTCTAGGAGCGTAGACTTTGCTTGTTGTTGTACTTTGTCAAAATGTAATCATACAATATATACTCTTATAATACCCTTAAATCAAACAAGTAGTCCACAACTACACTGTTCTGTAAAAACATAAAGTAATACAAGAGGAGAAAATCTGTGCGACCTTGGGGTATACAAAGGTTTCTTAGATAATACACAAAAAGTACAAATACAAAAGGGAACAAGTGACAAACTAGACTTCAGCAAAATTAAAACTTTTGCTCTTCAAGACACTATGAAGGCAATGAGAAGGCAAGCCCCAGACTGCAGACTCGCAACACATATATTAGACAAAGGACTGGTATCCAGAATACATAAAGAACTCCCATGACTCAGTAACAAGGAGACCAGCAAGCCAATTAGAAATTGGACTAAAGATCTGAAAAGAAATTTTTCCAAAGAAGATATACAAGTGGACAATGAGCACAGGAAAAGATGCTCAACATCATTAGTCATCAGGGAAACATAAACTGAAACCACACTTGCTAGGTTGGCTAAAATCAAGATGACTGACCAGACCAAGTACTGGCAAAAATGTAGAGCAAATGAAACCTTTATACACTGCTGGTGGGAATGTAAAACAGTGCATCATCATCGGAAAACAGTTCGGCAGTTTCTTAACATACACCTACCATACACCCAGCCATTCTACTCCAAGGTGTTTATCCATGAGAAATGAAATTGTGTTTACAAAGACTTGTATACAAATTTCATGACAACTTTATTTGTAATAGTCAAAAATTGGAAACAACCCAACTGTCTGCCAACAGGTGAACGGATAAACTGTGGTACATCTGTATGATGGAATACTATTTAGCAGTAAAAAGGAACAAACTACTGAAATATGCAACAACATGGATAAATCTCAAAATCATTAGGCTGTGAAAGAAGCTAAGTTTAAAAAGAGTGCATACTAAATGAAACCTTTTATATAAAATTCCAGAGCTTGCAAACTAATCTACAATGATTTTTAAAAAGCAGGTCAGTGGTTACCTGAGAAAGGGGCAGGAGGGGAGGAGGGATTATCGGGTGTGTTGGAAATGTCTGTTATCTTGGTTGTGGTGACAGTTTCGTGGGTGGAGACATATATCGAAACTAATCATATTGTACACTTGAAATACGTGCAGCTGTTTTTTTTTTTTAACTTCAGTTGCACCTCAATATAGTTAGGAGAAAAATGTTAAGTGATATAAGAAGTAAACTGGGAAAAGGCACAGGACAGGAAACAAAACTTCAACTGTTAACAGATAAACCGTACATTTCCCTTGACGCCCCAACTCCTCAATTCTGTCTCCCCGAACCTTGATAGAGGCTTGGTGTATAAACTTCCAGGCCTTTTTTGGGTAATATATACCTGTAGAAAATAGAGTATTGTTTGGGAATGGGGTTTGGGGAGGCACAAATGGTGTCACACTAAACCATCTCTCAAGTTCCTTTTCTCACTCAACGACGTCCCTGGAGCTGGCTCCACGTCAGAACGTACACACAGAACTGTGTCACCTGACCGGCCGCACAGCCCTCGGCAGCTCGTGGAGCCCTCCCCGCGCCAGTGGACACTTAGGTTGTTTCTAGTTCTCTCCTGTGTTGCCTTTATTCCCCCGAGTCCTGGCGGGATGTGATAGGCAGAGGGGAGCCCTGGGGAGCTGCCCTCCTAATCCAACCTCCACACGCTGCTAAATCCGTCTTGTAAGAGTCTGATTGCGTCTGCCCCAGCTCCCTGCTGCTCCCAGGCTCGAGTCCTGACCCCACAACCTGGCCTTCAAAGCCCTCCAAAGCTCTGACCTTGGCGGAGTTGCCTACCAAATCCCAGTCTCTCCTTCCTACCTGATAAATGGAATTTTGGGTGGCACTGGCTGGCAAATTTCATTTCCAGCCACTCTTGCAGCTAGGGTGGCCACGTGGTTGTGTCCCAGCCAATGGGAGGCAGGCAGATGTTGTTGGGTAGAGCTTCCAGGAAAGAGGACTGACTTAGGAGGCAGATGACTTTTGCCCTTCTCCTCTGCTCCTCCTTCCTGCCTGGAATGGAGCTGTGAGGGCTTGAGCCACAGCAGCCCTATTGAGACCCCAGAACCACCACTCCAGTCCTGGACTATCTACCTCCAGATTTATTTTGCAAGATAAATAAGCCCTGTTGTGTTAAAGCCACTGTTGGGGTCAGAGGGTGGGGGATCTGTTTCTCTAAGCTGAGCTCAATTCTAACTGACATAAACCAGGCTATCTCTCCAGCCCTTTCACCACAGGGCCCTCCTTATGGGCCCCTAAACTCCAGCTACTCCCCTGGCCATCATCCCACTCACCCCATGGCTTCTACCTCTGGGCCTTTTGCTCGTGCTGTGCACCCTCCTTGCGCTGAGCTCTCTGTGTGCTATCTCCTAGCCTTCAAAATGTAGCCCCTGTAGGAATACAGCCCCCTTCAAAATCAGCCACTTTAGAAATCCATTCTGATTTCAAGTCTTCTTCCAATTACATTCATTCATTCCTTTAACAAATATTTTCGCTCTCCTACTATGAGCCAGGCATTGTGCTCGGTGCTGGGGACACAGTGGTGGATGAGACTGTTCCCATAGAGCTTACGTTCCAGCTAGGGGGAGACAAGCAACAAACAACTGAACAAACACCCAAGATGATCGGATGCCGATGAGTGTTAGGAAGGAAAGTAAACAGGGCCACAGGGTAGAGAGAGGCTGGGGGCTGCTCTAGGGAGGGTGGTCCGGGAGGCCTTTCAGAGGAGATGATATGTGAGTTGAGACTTGGTCATCAAATGGAGACGGCCATGCAAAGTTGTCAGGGAAAAGGGTGGTTCCAACTAGAGGGAAGAGCCAAGAACTGGAGATGGGAAAGGGCCTGGGTATCTGAGGGACGTGTGGCAGGAACAGGTGGAGCCTTGTGCCCCAGTGGCAGAATGGCAGGGAATGGCCTCGTGAACCTTGGCGGGGATGTGAGTTCTAATCGACCTCCCAGAACTTACAGTGAGGATCACAAAGTACTGAACCCAGGGCCTGGTGCGGGCAAACACCCAGCAGCAGGGGCCACGGCTGTCAGGCCACTCGGGCTCTCAGTGAGCCACCACATGCCAGCACACCTGCCAACAGCCAGCTCCTGAATCTCTTTGCAGGAGGCTCTCTGCCCCTAGAGTTGCTCTGTCCACACTCATGGCAGGTCACCTCACCAACGGGTGACAGCAGCACAGGTACAGACACCCAACGCCCACTCCCTGGTGGAGGACTCTGAGGCTGGTGCTCTATGCTGTCTCCAGGGACCCCCAGAAGGACGGAGCCCCCAGTGTCCACACTGTAACTAACTCCACCACCCACCCTGTGCTGACTCCCTTCCCACAATCCTCCCCGCACCCAGAGTTTCCTGGGGTCACCTCCCAGGTCAACTCAAATCCTCCTGGGGGAGCCCAGCCTACCACGGAGACCCTCCTGGGGGCAGGAAACGGCACCAGAGACCCCTGGGACCCAGCTCACCGCCGGCTCACGCACCTGCATACCCGTGATGGAGACGTGGTGAGACTCCACCGTGGGCCGCCGGGGCAGCCGCGGCGAGGACTGCGGGGAGCCCACGGGCGAGTAGGGCAGGGACGGGTGGATGCAGCGTCCATTCATGTCCACGCTGCCGCTGGCCGCCAGCCCGCCCTGGGACCGCTCCTGCAGGGAGAGCTTGCGACCGCAGAGCTGGGGCCGGGCCTGGGACCCAGAGGCATCGAGGGAGACCTGTGGGCCATCAGCCTCCAGGGGCCGGTCCCGGGCCAGGCCGAGGTCCACAGCACAGCCCGGCTCACACTCGGTGACCACGATGAAGGACTCCATGCCCAAGCGGATGCTCAAGGACGAGAGGCCCTGCAAGGCCTCACAGGGCTTCTGGCCTTCGCTGCTGCTGCCCCTGCCCCCCAGCTCATCCTGGGGGGTGGCCCGGTCGCTTCTGGGCTGGCTAGAGACACATGATGACATGGTGCATGCGCCGACTTCATCCAACACGCCCAGGCACTCCCATCTGGCAGCGGAGCCACCTGCAGAGAGAGGAAGGGTCAGCCGGCCCCACCCCTGTGGGCAGGGACAGGGACAGAGCCCCTCTCCTCCTGGCCCAGGCTGGTGTTTACTTCCTGCCTCAGGTTGACATCCAAAAAAAATATCACAAAACATCATGTGACCTGATCTCTGAGTCTACATAGAAAAGCACAGTCTGCATCTCCTTGTATTTGTTTGTTTTTTTCATCGCGCACTACAGCCTCCAACTCCTGGGCTCCAGCGATCCTTCCACTTCAGCCTCCAGAGTGCCTGGGGCTACAGGCGTGAGCCACCACACCTGGCTTGCATCTCCTTATTTTAAAAGCCCCTTCTCACACACCGTGACAAGGATTCCAAACTCAATTCCTATAGGAATCAAGTATAAGTAAAGCCCCAAATAGAGCACACATGCCCCGTGTAGAACCAGCAGCTACTTCCAGCTCAAGCCAAGTGCTCAGCAGGGTTTCGGCCTACTATTGCTTCCTTTTCCCTTTTATTTTTTTTCCTCTCAAAAGAAGCCCTGAGGATGTTAGCTGAGGTCACCTGATTTTTTTGTTTTAATCAGCAATTTTTTCAAATATTTTTAAATGCTGAGCAGGCCAAAGGAAATGCTTCTACCTGGCAACCTCTGGGCCACATCACCTCACAATGGCAATAACTCAGACAGCATTTTACGGTTTACAGAACATCTCCCATGTACCAGCATAATGTCATAAGCCCCACAGGTTGTTGGTTTGCTATTATACCCCCATTTAGAGGGAAAGGGATCTGTCCAAGGTCTTCTAATGCAGTGGTCCCCAAACTTTTTGGCACCAGGGACCAGTTTCATGGAAGACAATTTTTCCATGGACTGGGGGGCAGGGGATGGTTTCGGGATGATTCAAGCTTATTACATTTATTGTGCCATCAAACCTCTCTGCTAATGATAATCTGTATTTGCAGCCACTCCCCAGCACTAGTATCACCGCCTCAGCTCCATCTCAGATCATCAGGCATCAGATTCTCATAAGGAGTTTGCAACCTAGACCCCTCCCATGCACAGTTTACAGCAGGATTCGTACTTCTATGTGAATCTAATGCCGCTGCTGATCTGACAGGAAGCGGAGCTCAGGTGGTGATTCGAGTGATGGGGAGCGGCTGTAAATACAGATGAAGCTTCCTCCTTCACCTGCCACCCACCTCCTGCTGTGTGGCCCCGTTCCAAACAGGCCATGGACCAGTACCGGTCCACGGCCTGGAGGTTGGGGACCGCAGTCCTAACGCAAAGCCCACACACACAGCAGTCTGGTCTCCTGGCCTGGGCTCCAGCCAATCATTCTCAAGTGAGCAGTGGGGTTGGGGTCTCATCAGAGCTTTCTTTGACAGCCACTGAGAGCATGAGAGCCAGGGGGGTCGGTGCTGTTTGAGGAGCCAGGTGCCACAGAGCTACAGTGAGTGCAGCCCCAGCTGCGTCTTCCCGGCTGGTGCCTGCCAGGCAGTGGGTAAAGCATGAATTTTAAAAGGTCAACATCAAATAGCTTGGTGGTTCCTCAAAAAGTTAAAGAATGACCATATGACCAGGAATTCCAGCCCATGGCATATGCCCAGACAGGACTACTCATGATAGCTACAAGATGAAACAACGTATGCGTCCACCAACGGATGAATGCATAAACAAAACGTGGTCTGTCCACACAATGCAAAATTACTCAGCCACAAGAAGGAACGAAGGACTGACACACGCTACAATGTAGATGAACCTTGACAATATCACGCTAAGTAAAAGAAGCCAGTCACAAGAGGTCACAGATGTATGAGTCTATTTACATGAAATTTCTAGAATAGGCAAATCCATAGAGACAGAAAGTAGATTAGTGGTTGCCGAGGACCAGGGGGGGCAGTGGAGGGGATGACGAGTGACTGCTTAATGGATAGGGGGTGTCCTTTTGGGGTGATGAAAATGTTTTGAAACTAGATAGAGGTGATGGTTGCACAACGTTGTGAATGTACTAAATGCCACTGAACTATGTACTTTTAAATGGTCAATTTCATGTTGTGTGAACTTTTATCTCAATTTTTTAAAAATTTTAGAGATGGGATTGTAGAGATGGGATCTCGCTATGTTGCCCAGGCTAGTCTTGAACTCCTGGCTTCAAGTGATCCTCCTGCCTCAGCCTCCAGCTGGGATGACAGGTGTGAGCAACGCCCAGCCTTTATCTCAATTTTTAAAACAAAGATTGCCACATTTCCTTAGGCTGTCAATTCCCTCCGTCTCTGGCATAGAATGTTAACCTTTGGTTCACATGTTTGACAAATTCCACTGGACAAATGTCACAGGTACCGCTGGAATTCACTGAGTACATCCACAGACGTCCATCTGTGGACAGTGGTCACTTGTGTCAATCACCCACATCACAAAAGGCCTCTCTGGATCCAGAAAAACAGCAGGTGCTCAGTAGAGATTTTATGAATGAATGAAACGGTATCTCCTGATGACACTGGGTGATATGGGGGATAGAGAGGAAGGTGCAGACAGCAGCAGAGAACCAGAGCTCCCTGGAGGACCCTGCTGAGAGGCAGAGAAAAGCCACTCAGCCTTCTTGGAACAGTCCTTCCAGAAGTACTGACGGAACATCTACTACGTCTGTCAATGTGGCAGGGAAAGCCCAATGGAGAAGACATTACAGAAACAACCACGACATCTCAGCCCTGACACGGGCCTGATTTATGAACATGGAGTTTATGGTAAAAGAACAACAAAGAATCCATCTGTGTGACAAGACACTCAGTGTCATTTATAGGAAGAGAAGTACAAATCCAAACTACAATGAAACAGCTTTGTGGTTGCTCAAAAAGTTAAACGTAGAATTACCATGTAACCAGCAATTCCCCTCCTAGGTATGCCCAAAAGAATTGAAAGCAAGGATTCCAACAGATACTTGTACACCCATGTTCACAGCAATATTATTTGCAATAGCCAGAAGGTAGAAACAACCCAAGTGTCCCTCAAAAGATGAACAGATAAGCGAAACGTTGTACAACCATAGAAAGGAAGGAAATTCCAACTTATGGTATGACATGGACGCATCTTGAAGACATTATGCTAAGTGAAACAAGTAGATACTAAAAGACAAATATTGTATGATTCCACTTATATGAGGTACCTACAGTAGTCAAATTCAGAGAGTAAAAAAAAAGTAGAACAGAGGTTACCAGGTGCGGAGGGGGAGGGAAATGGGGAGTTTACTGTTTAAGGGGTATGGAGTTTCCTTTCGGGATGATGAAAATGTTTGGGAACTAGGTAGACGTGGTGGCTGCACAACAGTACAAATGTACTAAATGCCACAGAATTGTGCACCTAGAAATGGTTGAAATGGCAAATTTCATGTATATTTTACCAAAATTAAGAAAATATTAATAATAAAACTATAATGATGAAATACCATTTTTTTCATCTATCAGATTAGCGAAGAAAAATTTAATAACAGCATATTTTGGTGAGGCTCTGGGGAAGCGGGAGTTATGAAATGGTACCACCCTCATGGAAGGAAATTCGCCAGTATCTGACAAAATCCTAAATGCACACCTGAGTATTTACCCTCTGGACAACCTTACAGTTGTAGAAAACGACATATGTACAAGATTATTTTGGCAGTATAGTTTGAAATGACCTTCCACGGGAGATGAGTAAATAAAATAAGGTACAGCTATCCCAGGAGAAGACCACGTGTTTAACAGAGGTGGCTCTATACCTCCTAATGTGAACTAGCTCCAAGACACACTGTTACATGGAAAAAAACAACGCACTGGCCTGCTGCTGCTGGCATAGGGTCAAAGGCCATACATGCATACGTGACTGCACGTGTATTGCATATTTGTGGGAAGCCACATAAGAAAATGGTAGCAGTGATCTCATGGGAAGATAACTGGTTTGCAAATGTGGGGGCCAGGGTAAAAGAGACTTTTCATCATATTCACTTTTATTTCTGTCCCATGTGGGTACAATAACTCTTCAAAAATGAATTTTTAAAGGAAAGAAATTAGCTGTAACCATGACTGGGGTTAGGATGATAAGGCTATCTGATACTGTGGGATCACATGGGGCAAGAGGCCAGGGGACGGAGCAGTTGGTTTGTCTCCTATTCCTTTACCCTGTTCCTTACTATATCTGGGAAAAAAATCTTCTGTGTCCCTGTCTTGGCTTCCCTATCAATGAAAGAGTACAACCCAAGTTCAATATTCTCTGTAGCCCAAACTGCTATATCACTTTACATGTCCTTTTTATGATCCTTATCTCCCAGAAGAGAAAAAACAGGGTCCCTGAAGTTCGACAGCTTGGGCTCATCTTATCCCTGCCCACCATGGACGAGTGCCTTAGCCTCTCTAAGCCTCAGTTTTCTCATCTATAAAACCGGTACCCACCCAACAGTCATGAGGATTATATGAGCCAAGCACTCAGAATCATGTCTGGCACACAAGTAAATGCTCAGAAGATATTATTTCAACAAAACCTGTGGAATGCCTACTACCTGCTGTGGTAGGTAGCCTGTGTTCCAGAACGTTCCTGCAGGGACTGACATCCAAGCAAGCCAGCCTGCTCTTGTGTGTGTTCCATTGCCCTGGCCATGTGGCCTGCCTCCCTCCCAGAGCCTCCTCTTTCAGGGCTGCGAGGGTTCCTGAAAAGAAAGCTAGGCCTGGCGGCAGCTGGGAAACTCACTGGAGAATTTTTTTTTCTTGCCAACAGAAAAACAATTGCTTATCGATCTCCGCTCCAGGCCAAGGACCCAAGCCATCCGGCCCCAGCAAAGCTGCTTTTAATCAGTCTCCTTGGCAGGCTGGCGCCTGGCCCAGGCCTCCCACTCGGCCTCTGAGGTCTGGAGGAGGCAGGAGAGGAGAGAGGCTGGAGCTCAGACCGAGGGCTAGCGGGGCTGGCGGGGCTGGTGGGGCTGGCAGGGCAGGCTGCCCAGGGCCCAGGAGGGAGGGGTCCCTGGGACACAGACCTCAGTGCCTCAGGCGCTGGCAGATGTGTCCAGATGATAGGACTTCTTCCCTTGCTGACCGCTACAGAGTCTAGGCCAGTGTTCTGAATGGTTTTGGGGTCACAGACCCTATAAGAAGATGATGAAAGCTACCAACACTCTTCCCAGGAGAATAAAATTGTACAAAAAGATGATAGTTTAGCATAAAAGCAGCTACAGCTAACATCCAACTGAGCACTCCTCAAGCAACAAGCATAGAGCTAACTGCTCAGCCCGATCATTTACTCCTCGCAGGACAGGCCCTCTGCAAGGAAGGACAGAGAAGCATCCGATTCCAGGGGGCCCAGAGTCAGAGGACCTTTCTGCAAACCTGCTTCGTTTGGTCTGACAGATGCCAAGAGTCCTCACCCCTGAGCCTCCTCCCCCAGCCCTGGGTCCTTCCCCATGAAATCCAAGCGGAGGCCGGCCCCTGAGCCCTCCCCGCCCGCCATCCCCTCTCACAGGGCAGCTCCGCACGAGCCACAGGCCCTTCCTGGAGCAGATGGACCGGGGCCTGGGCCAGGATGAGGGAAATGCTCCTTCCTCTGCCAGGAAGCCAAGTGGCACAGGCCTCCAGGAAACACTTTCTCATTTCCCGGGGGCGCTTCCAACCTGCTCCTGCTGTCACCTGCTGCTTCTGGCACAGCAAGAAGCCAGCAGGTGCACCAAGGAGGTGCTCCCAATCCAAGACACACCCTGTGCGGGCTCCCCTGAGGGCGCCTCACCTGGGCACCACGGGACAGAAAAGGGGCCCAAACCAGCTCCATGCACCCTGCCAAGGCCAGGGACAATGTCCGCCCTGGAACACCGATGGCTTCCCAGGGATAAAGGGTTCAGCCGCCACACCCTCTCTCATATGGGGAAACTGAGGCCTAGGGAGGTCCTATGGGAAATTCATTCATTCATGTGCTCAACAAGTAATTATGGAGGATCTACCATGTGCCAGATAAACAAAACAGATATGGTTTTGGCCCCGGAGGGACCAAGTCTAGTGAGGGAGACAAACATTTAAAAGTAGGTCCACACGTGAATCTGGGAGTATGGATGGGGAGAAAACCAGGATGAGAGAAAAGGGAATACAGGGCCGGCCTCAGACCCAAAAGGGAGGCAGTGGGGTGAGGAAGGGCCCTCCTGGGGAATTCACACTTAGGGCGAGCAGGCGCTGAGGGAGCAGGCACTTGATCCCGGCAGAGGAAAGAGCTTCTGGGGAGGCCCTGCAGCAGGAAGGAGGTGGGAGAGCGGAGGAAACAGAAAGAAGGTCCCGGGACCGGAGCCCGTGAATCGGAGTGAGGCAGGGGCGCGGGGGTGTCTAGAGGGGTCAGAGCTTTGTGGGAAGCCGATGAGGAGAGCAGAGGGGTGGCCCAAGGCTACAGGGACCCCACTTGGACCCTGCTGGGGGTTGAACTATGTCCCCCAAAAAAGATACATGGGAATCCCAACCCTCAGTACCCCAAAATGCGGCCCTATTTAGAGCCAGGTCTTTACAGAGGTGATTAAGTTGAAACGAGGTCATTAGGGTGAGCCATAATCCAACAGGACTGGTGTCCCTCTATAAAGGGGAAATTCGAACACAGAGACAGACAGCACACAGGCAGGAGGCCGTGTGAAGACGCGGGCAGAGACGGGAGACACTTCTACAAGCCGAGGAGCACCGCGGGCTGCCCACAGGTGACACCCAAGGTCACAGTGAGGCCTGGAGCAGATGCTCCCTCAGGGCCCTCAGAGAAAAAAACCAACCAACCCTGCCGACACCTTGACTTCAGATTTCTGGCCTCCAGAACTGTGAGACAACACATTTCTGTTGTTCAAGTCACCCAGTTTGTGGCACTTTGTCACGGCAGCCCTAGGAAACCAACACAGCATCTCACCCAGCCAGGGAGATGCGGAGAAGAGGCTGCCTTGGAGGCCACAGCCTCAGAGGTGTTTCCCAAAGCTGCAAGGGTGGGGAGGCCTGAGAGGCTCAGCTGCAATAGCTGAGACAGTGCTGGAATATTCCAGATTCAGGGCCTTGGCCCAGCTAAGCAGTCTGATTAGATCCAGTGACATTAACCCTTACAGTTGTCTCCCCTTAAACACCCTTTAGTTGGGGGGCACTAAAACTATTGGGTCCCCAAGTACAAAGGCCCCCACTCATCTGACAGCAGTAGAGCTCTCTCAGGATCCCATCCCCATCACAGTCCTCACGACAAAAAGATTGCAAATGGGGACTCACGGGTGACATCTGGCCACCGACATGTGTTGCTTGGCCTGTACCATGTTTAAAACTATTTGAATTAGATGCCAGTATTTCAGAGCCAGGAGATTTCACATAAAAATCACAATTTCCAGATTCTCTTGAAGAACTGGACATTCTGATAGCACCGGGCCTGCGTTCTATCCTGGTATCAACTCGCTGCCGCTCTGGGCAGGGGAGACACTCGCCGGCACGCCCCAGCCCTCACCACTCACTCCCCATTGCCTCCCCAGAGCTGAGGACAGGCTGCCTGCGTGCGCCATGCCCCACCTCTTCCCACACCCCGTGCCCTACCTCCCTACTACGGGTATCTGAGTCATTGGATGTTAGTGCTAAAAGGGGCACACAGTAGTGGTCACCTGCTCCGACCATTTCATCTTACCAATGAGAAAAATGAAGGCTCAGAAAGATTTACTGAGTTCCCCAAAGTCATGTGGTGATACCAGGCAGTGCTACAACTGGTCTGAGATTTTCAGGAAGGGGCCAAACATTACAGGCACAGCCTTGCAACGTCCACAGATTGCATCCCGAATGAAGTCCAAGCTAGGCCCAAATCCCTCATAAAGGGGATCACCTCTGCCTTCCTAGGACCTCAACTTGTGAGGGAAAGAGTGCGAAGGCACCGTGTCTCAAAGTGCTCAGGAAAGAAATGCACAGGATTTGGGCAGAAACAATAATCTGATTAATTCATGAGAGCTGTGGTTTTGCCTATCTTGTTTATTGCTGAACTTCAGGACCTAGAACTTTCTAGAACACTGTTGGTATTCCATAAATACTGGCTGGAAGTCATTGTTTATTTCACTCATCCCAAGGCTGTTCAGGAGGTCAGCTTTCTTTAGCTGGCTGGAATTCCTTTAGTCTAATAACAGCAGCCTGATGTCCGGGAACCCATCCCTTCCTGTGAGAGGCGGCCCCAAGGAGCTGACCCCACCATCAGCTCCAGGGATTTGCACATAACTCAAGCCTGGCCAGCTGGGCATCAGTTGCTCTGGTCAAGTGATTGATTCAAGAGTAGATGTGTGGCCCCAGTCAGTCCATTCTGGGTCTTATTCTGGGATTGTGTGGAAGTGTTGAAAAGAAAGAGTATCTTTCTTTTTCAGTTGAACTTAGAGCTCTGAGGATATCTCCTGGAGTTATCGGGGGCTGGGGAGAACCCTGACTGAGAATGAAGTCTACTGAGAGAGGAAAGGCAACAGATGGGGAAGAACTGAGGTTGGAGACACTGTTTGGGCACCTGGATCCAACCATGCCTGAAGCTCATGTACCCCAGGAGTTTTTAACTAAATGAGCCAATACATTTCCATGTGATTGTTGTTTTCCATCACTTACAATCAAGGGCCCTGACTTTTGAAGGACAGAGCTGATTGACAGAAAAGCTGCTTCACTAAGCACCCTGCAGATGTTCAGTTCTCTGCACACTTAGGCTTTCATCCAGGCCAAAGCACCAGAGGCAGCTGCAAGGCTCTTGGTAACTTGGATGGCCTTCACCTTGACAGTCAGGCAGAAATCAGCACTTCCATAGCCTTTTTTTCTTTTTTTAATCTTAAAGAAAAAAAATCAAGGACAGGAAAGGAAAGGGCTGATGAACAGGGAGGGGAGAAGAAACTGGCACTTTCAACACAAGAATCGCCTCGTAGATGCAGTCATTCTGATGGCTAGCTTTCTTTTAGTTCCAGGCCCAAGTCTAAGCCTGTATCATCTCATTTCATTGTCTCAACAACCTTATAAGTACTGCTATTATCCCCATTTCACCAGCGAGGAAACAGAGGCCCAGAGAGCCTGAGTAACCTGTCCAGGACCATCCAGCCAACGAGTGCTCTGGGAGGGCACAGGTGCGGATGCTCACTAAATGGAAGCTACTGCCAAGGAAGGACTTCAGCAGGTATCAAGTTCAAACCCCTCAGCTGGCTTTAACTTCTATCAAAACAAAATTTATCAAACCTCTAATCCCACCATGCTAACTTAACTCTTTTCCTCTTCCCCCCCAGCCCTTGTCCATATGCATCACTTTTTACAAAATTAAAAATAGGGTTTGCATATAATTTCCCAGCCTTGCTTACGTCTGTCCTGAGAGTTTGCGCACACTCTGACACGGCTCCGGCAATCAGCGCAACAGAGGCTGCAGATGGAGTCGCTGAGACCCAGGGAAATGAGATGACCTCACCAAGGCAGCCCAGCAGGTTCCTGGCCAGACGAGGAAGTGATCCAGGTGTCCTGCAGCCCAATGTCCCCTTGCAGCCCTGGATGCTCACAGAGCAAGCAGCTCCCTTGTCTCGCTGCCCACCAGCGTCAACGTCTTAAGATTCTGAGGCAGCTACTGTTCAGTCGATAGTGAAGCATCACTGAAAGAAGCCCCACTCATGCGGGCAGCCATCTAAAGCTGGGTGTGCATGGTGGCCCCAGCCTCGAACAGCGAGGAAGTATGGATGTGTGTGTGAGTATAGGTGTGTGTTTCAGGGAGGGAGGTATTTGGAAATGGGAGGTGGAAACAGTCTCCCTCTTCCCCCCCTGAAGCCCTCCCAATCTTTCATAGAACTGAAGGAAGAGGCTGGAAAGAAACTGGAATTTCAGTTTATCATGAAAAGAAAAAGACTTCTACCCCCAACATCCTGCAGCTTGGCAAATCAGAGCTACAGGGGGCCAGTTCGGAACCCACAGGCATCATAGCCTTGCCCACCCATGGCCCCTTCCCTCCCTCTTCCCTGCCTCTTGGAGGTAACGCTAAATCTAGCTCCTTCCCTCGCCACCCTCCAGCAAGAAGGGCACTGGGAGCCAGCTCTGCAGAACCCACCCTGGCCCCCACAGGTGGACCCAGAGGGCAAGAAAATTTTCTTGGAAGAACCTAAATAAAGTCTTCCTCTGCCAGAGGCCTTGAAGGCAGTATCTCAATGCATCTTTAACGAACAAAAAAGGGAATGTGCCCTCCTTCCTACACCCTGGCCCCCACAAACCACTGGTTCCCCATTTAAACTTCTCTAACAGAAGCTTATCTCAGGCACCACTCAAATGCCCCTTCCCCACCCACTGGGTTTCTACCTTATGCCCAAGCCCTCGGTCTCCCCACGACTCCCACCCCCATTTCCACCCCCATTTCCTCGGGGGACCACTCATCTCTTCTTTCCAGGGTGGAATTAGCACTTTTATCTCTGCAACTGCCATCTCTCAACTATTTACAGAAGCCACCAGGATAAAAAGAGGCAACTTAAAAATAGTTGCGCAGCAGCTTTCAGGATAGGGTGGGGGTGGGGGCACAACAGAATCTTCTAATTTTCTTTCCCTCCTTCACAAAAGGGAAACGATGCTAGAATTGTGCATCTTTTCCAGAGGGCTACCCAACAGTGCACAGACCACCCACCTGGAAGCACTTTGGGAACAGGGACAAGTCCAAGTGTTCCTCAGTTCCCCAGGCAGGGTTTGTCACCAGCACCCACTCACCCCCCAAAAAAGAGTGGGTTGAGTGAATGACAGAGGTTCCAGAGCCAGGGCGCCCCACTCTGCCCTGTTTCCGTCACCTCCTGGGCTCCCTTCCAGCTTTCCAAAAAACAAGCCAGTCCAAAAAACAAAGCAAAACAAAACTTTGGCTTTTCTCTATGTTTAAAATGTTTCGTAACTGACAAAAAAAAAAAATCAGCAGCAATACTACAAACACGACCGAATCTGGAAAAACTGGCAGCTAAAATAATGCCTTTCCCACTTTGATCACTAACAGCCCTGGCGGGCAAAGCAGGAGCCAGAGGTCTTCCCTACAAAACCTAATAGCACTTAACTCATTTTAAAGATGTCTTTTCTGAAATTTTGGTCTTATTGAGGAAAGTGTCCAATCAGGGAAGAAAGAAAATAATAATGATTCAGATCTTATTTTTCAGAGAGCAAAACCAATTGGACGTTATTTCCAAACCACAAACTCCTGGCAAAGGTGGACTCCATGCCTTAAGAATATGGACATCATTTGCCAGATGGCGGCCAAGGGAGGAATGAGAGCTCAGGATTAGAAGGTACATGATGAAGCTATACAGATCCCAGGGGACCTTGGTCCTTGATATTCTCATCTGTAAAATGGAGCCACCTGGACCTGCATATCGGGTGGCTGCAGAGTCGATCTTCTATATGAAAGTGCCCGGCACACAGCTCAGCACACAGTGAATGTTCCAAAAAGACCATGTTCTCCCTCCTGTTCGGCACTCCACTTTTCCCATCTGTAAAACAGGAGGGGACGAGGAGCTGCTAGGCTTCCTCCTAGCTCAGCTTCCAATCTCTGCTCCCGTGTTGGGCATTCCTGGCAAGACTATCAGGAGAGACTGGGCTGACTCCATTTGTGGCCACAGGGTCATGGTACTGTCTGTCTGGTGAGGTTTTCTCTACTTTGTGGGTTTACTTACTTGGAAAAAGTTTCACAAAACATGCCAATATAAAATCACAATATAAACCTACGTTTAACAAATCATCTGACTGAATGACTGAAATGAATGTGAACTGAATAAAATCTAGACTGTCCCTGAAAAACCACACTTGTAAGAACCATGAGTTGACCTGTGAGGCAACAGGCTTAAAAGGAGAGCTACAATTCTTGTGCAGGGACAGGTGAGGGTGCAATGAAGGGAGTCCCAAAAACCTATGTTCCAGGAAGCTGGTCCCCAGGTGATTTCATGAAACCTGTCTCCCGTCACCCTCTCCTTGCAAATGGAGTGACAAAACAATGCCTTACACCCAGAAGTTTACTACAGAGCTGCAGAGACACAGGAATGGACAAAGTAGCAATAAGGAGCCCTTACAGTGGGAACAACCCAAATGTCCATCAGTGGATGAATGGATAAACAAAATGTGGTCCATCCAAACAATGGAATGATATTAATATTGGCCACAGAAAGGAATGAAGCACTGACATACGCTACAACATGGGCAAATCTTGAAAACATTATGCCAAATGAAAGAAGCCAGACACAAAAGTCGTATGTTATGATTCCATTTATATGAAATGTTCAGAATAGGCAAATCCATAGAGACATAAAATAGACTGATGGTTGCCAGGGGCCCAAGGATGGGCATTTGGAAGAAAGGGTGATTATTTAATGGATACAAGGTTTCCTTCTGGAGTGATAAAAATGTCCTGAAACTCAACAGAAGTAACGGTTGCCCAACACTGTGAATGTACTAAATGCTGCTGAATTGTAATGATTAAGTTTATATTCTGTGAATTTCACCTCAATCAAAAAAAAAAAAAAAAAAAAGCAAAGCCAACCTTACGAATCTCTACGCCTAGGTCAGTAAGGTAACTAGCACAGCCTGAAAGAAGAAAGGTCAATTTCAAAGGGGAAATGCAATTTCCTCAACTTCCAGGAAAAAGGCACAGATGCGAGGGTGAGGCCACTGCAGTACCATGGAGCTGGCCGACAGGAACCCCACATCCAGGTTCTCTAACCCCATCCGAAGGGGAGGAGCTGGTGGGAAAGCAAAACATCTGAGAAAAATAGCAATACCGGACCCTCTGACTCAAAGGAAAATCTGAAATAGCATTTGCCCCAAATCCTCAGGATCAGGGCAGGAAATGAGAACCATATGCTTCCCACAGCCACCAGAAGGTGTGCCGGGCAGGGAAGAAGGTCGCAGGTGACCCTGATTGACCCTGATCTAATTACTCAGCCTATCTGAGCCCTTCCCTAAAATGAGTTCATGGTAGGCTAAGGCCGACTCTGTAGCCCATGTTAAAACTGAAGCCAAAATGCCTTGAACACAGGCTTGGCCTGCCCCACCCAGCCCAGCCCTTCCCCAAGAGAGCAGGCCAGCCACTCCATCTTCCACCCAGGCTGACGTTCACAATCCCAGTTACCGCACAAAGTTCCCTCTGCTAGGTCATCTCATCCTATCCCATTCCCCTCCTGCTCCCACTCCCATCCAGTCTCCAAGCTCTGACCCATCCTTCAAGGCTCAGCACAAACGACTCCTTCAGGAAGCCTCTCAGATGCACACCAGTCAAAAGAGATTTCTCCAAACTCTCGTTGCCCTCTGCTCCCTCCATTTCCACAGCACTTATTCTTTGTGGTGTTTCTTAACAGAGGCACGACTGGCATCTAGGGCAGGGGAATTCTTCATGTGGTGGCACTGGCCTGCTTACAGGACATTTGGCATCCCTGGCTCCTGCCCACTAAAAGCCAGGAGTGCTTAGCATCACTTGACAACCAAAAGTCGCCCCCACACTTCTCCAAATGCTTGCCAGGAGGGAGGGACCACCCTGAATGAGAACAAATGTATAGTTATTAATGAATATATTTGGCTACCGGCCCACTAACAACCTGGGGCAAAGACAAGCCTAAGAATAGAGCCTGCTTAGATCTGCATCCTCATATGTTGACTTAGTAAAAAAATCTGGGTTCCTCAAGAAGCTGACGGCAGCCTTGCGAGGGCCCCTGCTCTAGAACAGGTGGTAAAGCACAAAGGCCCTCAGGCCTGATATGCCTGCACCGGCTGTCTGACCCAAGTTACTCAACTTTTTTGAGTCCTTATATAAAATGGGGCTAAATCCTAGCAACACTGTAAGCCTCAATCTCCTAATCTCTACAATGGGGATAAAAATCCCTGCCTTGTAGGATTTTGGAAAGCAGTAAATGATACATGCAACATATGGCGCAGGATCTGGCACATATCAAGAACTCAAGAGATGTTAGTTGTTAACATTATTATTATCCAAGTTAGGGGCTCATCAAACGATGGCTATTATTCTTTGCTACAAAAATACGTTGTGGGCCCTCATCACAAATGCCTGCTTTCTCTATACAGCAAGGGTTTACAAGCTGCAAATCTGGAAGGGGCGGTCTGGGGCTCACCCTAAAGCTGCATTTCCATAGCATGCACACTATTTATTCTGAAATTGCATGTTTTTGTGGGGTGGTTTGGGAAGAGGCGGGCTAACTCCTTCAAAGCCCTACCCTTGTTGCAGCCCCTGCCTCCTCCAAGGAACAAAGGAGCTTAAGGGGACATAAAGCCATCCTCCTCTCTCTCCTCTGGGGGCAGAGCCAGGGGAGGGGTAGTGGTAAATGACAGCACGGCTCTGGGGCACCCTGAAGTTTCTATCTCAAGGACTGTGGGGTCCAAACACCAGGCTGAGGAAGCCAAAAGTTGCCTCTAGGGAGATGGATGCTGCATGTCCCACTTCCGACCAGGGTGCCCCTCCCTTGCTGACGGCACTGAGATGCACCCCCTCCCCAAGCTACATCCCTCCACCTCAACCTTCTGCGGAGATGAGAGGGGCTGAGGTGCGATCTCTTCAGCACCAGGTGAGAGAGCAGCCCAGGCGGCAGCGGGCAGAGCTGTGAAAACACCCCGCTGCCCAGTTTGCAAGGGATGGGGGAAGTCAGGAGAAGCTCAAGGCTGGATGGGGTGGAACCCCAGACACCAAGACCCAACATTGAGAGAGGCTGGGCCCAGCACCCAGAGGGTCAGGCGGACACCTCTCTGCATTCACAGCATGCTGAAGCCCGAGGTAAATTTAGGTCAAAAGAACCAAGCCTGAGAGGAGCGGTGGGGGTGGTCAAAGGGCAGGCTGAAGAGAGGCAGAGGTCCCCCAGGTCCCCACAACTGCTGGTCTAGGGTCCTGCCACCTGGTGTCCAAGCCACCAAGGCCTGGATTTGCCCTAAGACAAGCAGGCTGCGGGGTGGAGGTGCTCACAGTCCGCTGGCCCTGTCTTCCCCTGAGCGCCCCAGGTTTCCCCACCTGCCAAACGCGAGGGTGTGGGCCTTAGGCCGCCTCCACGATCCTGGACAGCCCCAGAACCCGGTGACATCAGTTCCAAACTCCAGGACTGTCCCAGCCGCCCGGACAGGGCGCGGCCCAGCGTAAGAGGCCACCCCGAGGCCCTGGGCGCCCACGGACACTGGGGAAAGGGTGCCGGGGGCCGCGTCATCCACGTGGCGGGGCGTGGGGCGGTGCACGTGGGGTCCCTCAGTGGAGAGAACCCCAGGCCAGCCTCGGGGCTTTGTGTGCAGTCCCGGCGGCAGTCCCCCGCCCTCAGAGGGAGAGGGTGAGGGCGCCCGGGGCAGCGGCGGCCGCATCCCCCGCCCCGGCCAGGCTAACGCCAACTCACCTGGGCTCCGCGCCGCCGCCGCCGCCGCCTCCCGCGCGCTGCGCCCCCGGCTCGGCTCGGCTCGCTCCGCCCGGCCGCGCGCTCCTCTCCCCGGCCCGGGCGGGCGCGCGGGGGGCGGAGGCGGGAGGAGCCGCCCGGCCCGGGTTCGGGCGCGACGCCGCCTCGGGCTGCGCGGGGATTGGCCGCGGCCGCTGGAAACCCGGGCGCGGAGCCGCGCGCCCCCGCCGCGCGCCCCCGCCGGCTCGGCCCCGCGCCCGGGAGCGGAGGGGAGGGGCGGGCGCCTGCGGAGACGAAAGTAGCCGCGGAGCGAAAGGAGAAGCGAGGGGAGAAGGCGCGGAGGAGGGGAAGTGCGGCCCGGCCGGCGCGGGTCCGAGTCCGCGGGCGGCGCGGAGGGGCGCGGCCGGCGGCGCTGCGACTTTCCCCCGCGCGCACCTGCCCGGGTTCTCCGCGCGGCGGCCGCGGCACCTCTCGCGGGCGGGACGCGCCGGCAGCGCTCGCTTTGTTTAGCTAAATGCGGGGACTGCAGGGCGGCGACCGAGACTCGGAAAGTTCCCCTTACCGGCGGGGAGACCCGGGGTCCCGCCTCGCAGCCCGGCTCCCGCCCACGGGGCTGCTGCCCCAGCACGAGGCGCCCCGCGGGGCATGCGGCCTGGATTTCGGGGACCACCCATTCGGAGGAGCCGCCTTCCGCAGCCACCTCCCCACTGGCCTCTTACTTGCTCAGGGCCGGCCCCAAAGGCTGTGGGAAGGAGTTCCTCTCCTATCTGCAGTCAACCTGTATGCACCAAACTGCACGAAACCCGTTGAAAGTTCTGGATCTTCCAGACGGGTACTCAAGCTTTTGGTGAAATACATCATATTCTCCCCCTCTTGGCACCCTACTTTGCTGGAGCGTTAAGAATGTTGTGTGCTAGGTCTCCCAGCTGGGTAACAGCACTGGACAAGGGGAAAGGAGAAGACTTCAAGGGCTCCCTGAACCGTCCTGAGGGTCGGACAACCCAGATCTGGCCTGAAAGTGGCCCAGGGGATGTCTCACTGACCCTGCCAAGCAGTCAAAAGGGAAGAGTTGAGAAAAGACTCAAGCGCCGAGTTAATTAAAGGTCCAAAGCCCTCTTGTCAACTGGGTGGATTTCCAGCCGCCTTCCGATGAGCGCCTCTGGTATTCCCAGCCTGCACGGGGCACTCCCAAACAATTGGGAGCGATCCAACGAAATGACCACCCCTTCTGATGTTACTCAATATGCATGCATATGTTGGTAATAGCAAAAACCTGGGAGCTTCCCAAATGTCCAGCAGAGGAAGGATAAATAAAATCAGTCATCTGATGGAAATACCATCCAATAATTAAAGGAACTGCATTAGATCTACTTGTACTGACATGAGGAAATCCCAAAAACATACTGTTGAGTCAAAGAGCAAGTTGTATAATACGGTATGATGCACAATTTGTGTGTATTTTTAAATCCCACACAGTATATAAACTGTTCATGGACACGGGGAAGGATACACATTCAATTCCTGACAGTCTGCCAGAAAGAAGGAAGTAGCGACCAGAGAACCGGGCAGGGAGCATGAGGATGTGAGGCAAATGGCAAAATGTAAAAACTGTCAATTCTCAATGGTGGATGCATAGTTCTGTATTCTTCTATATTTTTACATTTTCTCCCCCCAAAATATGTATTAGAGCTGGGGGGAGCATTTTGGGCATAACTGTAAGGCAGAGGTCAGCAAACTTTTTCCGTAATGGGCCAGATAGTAACTATTTTAGGCTTTGTGGCATACGCTCTGTTGCAACTACTTAGCTCTGCCACAGACAATAGTAAATGAATGCACGTGGAAATGTTCCAATAAAATTTTATTTATTGAATGTTGAATTTCCTATAATTTTCATATGTCACAAAATATTACTATTTTGGTTTTTCTTCAACCATATAAAAATGTAAAAACCATTCTTAGTAGGCTCTGAAAGATTTGGCCCATGGGCAATAAACAGTTTGACAACTCTCCTTTACTAAGGTAACCAAAATAGGTATTGGTGTCTTTTCCTGTTACTTGTTAAAATACACAATTCTGTATATTTACATCATGTTACTAAATTGCCTATGTTTGATTAGAACACTGTAGCTAGTTGAAACTTAGATATACATACAGCTGTGTAAGCTTTAAAGCCAATTAAGTAAGATGGGTTAGGAAGTCCCCATACAAATGCAAACCCTAGCCCAAGAGTCACTTCTTCCTGGAAGTTTCCTAAAATGCTGCAACCCAGGCCCTCTGACCTCTCCTGTCTCTGATCTCCTAAAGCAAGCACAGTACCATGTATTAATGCTCAGCCACTAGTTCTTCTTTATTCTTTCCTTTTTCACACGTGCATTTTACTTGCCAATAGAGCTATAAATTTCTGGGGTCAAGGTAGGTACCCCATCAGAAACATTTGCATATGTTCCACATTGTGGTTGAAATCAGTGACTCTGGAGTCAGATAGACTTAGTTCAAATCCCAGTTTCCCTAGTTACCAGCTCTGTGGTCTTGGGCAAGTGCCTTGATCTCTTTCATCAGCTGTCAAATGAGGATAATAATAGTACCTTGCTCACAGGTTTGGCATGAGGTTTAAATTCAATAACGTGTGTAAAGATCTTAGCTCAGTGCCTGGCATGTGAGTGCTCAATGATGCTAACTATTAAAATACTTAGCACAGAGCTTAAAGCCCCATCAATTTATGTGCCTTTCCTATTAAAGTGAATTAGAACAAAGCAGAAACATCAAATTGCCTGTCATTATAATTCTTAGGATAAGAACCATCCCACTCAAGGAAACCATTTTCTTCTTAGAAAAATGAAAGTAAGAATTATCTTTGCTTTGGGGTTTTTTCTTCCAAGAATACCAGAAAACTCTATTCTAGGCAAACAGATCTTGTTGTCCTGACAACAGATTGCCAGTGAAATAACTAAACAAAGCATCTGAATCTTATTTTTAAAGAAAATTTGAACAGTACCAGGGAGGGAACTGAAAAGTAACACTTTAAAATTCTCTCACCCACTAGGATGACTTCCTAATCTCTCGCCAAGGCTTTGTTATTCTTTTCTGAACTGTGTTCTACTCATGTTGCTCACTGGAATGTTCCATCTCCCAAACCTTGAACATCTAGATACAAACAGCAGGATTAATCACACTGATGTACTTTATCCATTGAATTCTTTCCCATTCAACAGGACAGTAGAAAAATGCGTCAGGCTAGGCACGATGGCACATGCCTGTAGTCCCAACTACTGGGGAAGCTGAGGAGGCCTGGGCAACATAGTGAGACCCCATTTCTAAAAAGAAAAAGAAAAAAAAAAGAAAGAAAAGAAAATGCTGTCAAAAAAAAAGAAAAAAGAAAAAGACCTTGGGAATTTTCCTTTCAACAGGCAGTGAGATTAATAGGTTTCTTAGTCCCAAATGTAAACATTATCATAAAAGATGTTGTCGGGGGGTCACTGATGAGGAAGCTGTTTATCTGTCTCAGCACACATCTTTGAGAAAGGGAAACAGGACAGCGTAATTACCCAAAATTGTCAGGACAAAATTCAAAACACTCTGACTAAGTAGAAATACTCAGGGTACAGAGGTGACTACAAAGGCAACATGGGGCTGAGAGAAAGAATGTGGATGGTGGAGCCCTCACACCTGGGGCTGAATCCTGGTTCTGGTCCTTGCCGGTGTGGGGGCTGGGTCAGGCCCACCCTCTAGGGCCTGGTTTCCTCTCCTGTGAAATAGGCCTGTTTAGCACACAAGCATTAGAGATGGCATGTATGCAAGCACTTAGCAGTGTCTGGCCCATATTGGACACCAGATAAACAACTAATATGATCAAATGTGTTCAAGAAACTGAAAAAGAATGTTCATAAAAACAGAACAGTACTTTTCAAAACTCTGGGTACAAACTCAGCTCCGCAAGCTACTAGCTATGACCTTGACCTCCTTATGCCTCAGTTTCTTCATCTGTTCCATGGAATTAACACAATTGCCTACCTCTTAGGATTGTTGTGAAGATTCCCATCCACTCTGGGGCTCTGAATACTCAACACCAAAATTGCTGGGAAGAGTTCCCACCATGCCACTTGGGTCAGAGCACCTTTCGTTTCTCCTCCTCTGAGGATATATCCTGAAGGTCTCTGGTATAGACCCGAATGCCCACTGACTAATAAGCTTCAACTCCCTCGTCACCTAACCCTTTCTCATTTAAACAGATGGTCAATTCATACACTCTTAGATTAAACCATCCATAATTGCACCATTATGTAATTACTCACTCTTCCCCCATCAAGTGCTCCACCAGGAAAAAAGCTAGTTGTCACCCAGTTAGTTCTGAGTTTTGGGGTCACTCTGATGTCTTCACTTTCCATTCAACCCCACTATTCCTTCCTGGAGGAGACAGGCCCCAGCCAACAAATCTAAGTCACAGATGGCAGGGGACCCTGTACCCTTCTATTAGGTTTAGATTCAGGCCCTTCCTCCCTGCTCAGGTGAATGTGCAGCCAGCTGGCTTCTCAGGTGTGCAAACTGTGCAGAGCTCTGGGCTCAGAAGAGCCCTATACTTGGTTTAAGGCTCTGCTGTTGCCATTTGGAAATTCTTTATTATTTTTTAGTAGAGGCCTCACATTTTTACTTTTCTCTGGGCCCCACAAATTCCATAGTTGGTCCTGGTCAGCCTTGATGATTTCTGGCTTTTATGTTGATACCTGTGGGGTCAGCTGAACAACCTGGCCCCACCTCTGGGATCTTCTGCTAAGGCAGAGTAGTTAAGGCCACTTATGAGATTGGAAGGATTTTACTTTACGTTGGTCAAAAGTGACATCAGATGAGAAAACATTCTGAAAGAATAAAAAGGAACTGACAATAGTAGTTACTTCCTGGAAGGAAGAATTACTTTTTACTTCATAGCCTTTAATATTATTTAATTTTCACCATATACATATATAACCCTTCTAATATATTTAAGGAAAGATTTTTAAACACCAACATACCAATCAATGTCTCTATCTCTACAGAGTCTGTTGTTTCCAGAGCAGCTGTCTTTGACCAGCAAACATTCCGCAATGGATAGAAGTTGTTTTACACTGCTTCAGAGAGCTCTGGAGAGAAATTATTTCCATTAAAAAGTTTAAATTTAACAGAGAAAGAGCCAATGACAGAAGCTGCAAAGGTTCATTGTCGCTTTATAAGGGCTGTTTGGGTACAGCTGCTGCTTTGGACTCGAAACAGGCATTTTTCTTTGAACACTAAAGGAAAGCAATTCATGAACAAAGAAATAACTGGTTTCTGCTTAATTGTAGGGTAGAGAAATGTAAATACATATATTGTATATTTGGTGATAGCATCCATACACCTCTGAGCTTTAGACTCTTTCTGAATTTATAATCACCTTATTCATGATGAATTCCTTAATAGACTTAATTTATATACTTAAATATACAAAAAAAAAATCCCCATGCAGAAGATATAAAAAAATCCAACACCTAGAAAGGGAATGAAATATGCTTCTTGTCATCGGTCCAAAAACCACAAAAAAATCTTTTCCTTCTTAATCTCCAGTCAGGGACCACCATGTACTTGTGAGCACCCCCAGGCACCACAAGCACTGGTTCAGCCCAACAAAACAGGGAAGCTTCAAAACAAAAATCGAAGCCTCATTAAAAACCTGCACTGACCCCCCTTAGAGAGATCTACCAATTCCCAAAAGAGTTCTTTGTCTGAGCACATAAGCTAAACAAATTTACATAATGATGGAGTATGCATGATTTCTAATAAAATTTCTAATAAAGATACTGGCTATTTTGCCCAGAGAGAACATAATCTCAGACACTTGTTAGCAAAACAGCCATTTATCAACAAAAAGGTGGGGTCCTCTCTACCAAAAGGAAAGAAAAGGGAGATAAAACAATGATGCACTTACTAGCAACAAAATAAGACAAACTAATCACAATGCAGTTTATTGACAAGACAGGGTCTTACAAATATATCATATACATGGTGGAAGGGGCATGAACAAGTCCAAAATCTTATACTCCACACAATGGCCCAGCAGGGATGTCCTTTTTAGAGATGGTTTATCAAGGGCACCCCGTGAGAGGGCAGCTCCTGATGCAGCTGCCGGAAGAGCATTGCACACCGGTTCCTCTCCTGGGTCTTCCCCAGGGTGTGGTAGAGTCTGGCCTGGAAGTAAACAACATCCCTGATCCGCTCTTTGCAGTCGACCTTTGCAAAATAGTTCTTTGCTTCATTGAGGTTCTCAATGGCGGCCTCCAGAGCTGATGGAAAATGAAAAAAATACCCCATACATTAATTCAACACTTCCCATATAGTTTTCAAAACATGGTGTCTAATTTCATTTGTTTAATATGTACCAAATACTCTTATATTCTACATTTTTTGAGGGGAAAAAAACCATTAGGATGAGGTTTTGAAAAAGGTCTTTAGTCCTGACTTGTAGCCTGGCACCTGGCTTTATGGGGTTAAAATAACCATTCATTTGCCTTCAACCCTCCTGCCAAGCATGCATGTGAAAGTGCTTTATATGCTGCATGAAATTTTGACATATGTTTGTGAACACTCAGAACGTAAATATTGTCCCAAATTTAATGTCTTTTTTTCTTCTAGGTCTTAACCTTTAGCATATTTAGGAATAGTATCACCTGACAATCTTTGTATAGCTTCCTACCTTCTGCTTTCTTCGGTGGATCATAGGAAGCTGCTGAAGCCACCTGGCACTTGGCCACCAGGAACATGGCGCGGCCTTTGTCCAGGATAGCCCCGTCAGCCAAGATGGGCTCAATGGCCATGTGGAGAAGACTTAAGGCCTGTTCCGGGATTCCGAGAATGAGCTGAAAAAGAAACATCACGGCACTGAACACACCCAAACCTACTGCCCCGCCCCGCCCCCCCCCCCAACCAGGAAGGGCTTCATTTCTGGCAGTTTTCTCCTGAATAGCTATCTCGGGCTTATCTACTCCCTGACATGTTCTACATCAAAACAGGCATCAGACTCCTAGAAAATACAGTATGTGACAGTATGATTTCACACTATGACAGATAAAGTAGGGAAAGGTTGTTCACCACAGAAAATTTTTTGTTTTTAGAGAAAGATTCACATTAATATCCTTTATATTGGTGATTCTGAGGGGTTGAACTAGATAGGTAATAAATCACTCGGGGACAGGCGTGGTGGTGCACACTTACAGTCCCAGCTACTCAGGAGACTGAAGAGGGAGGATCGCTTGAGCCCAGGAGTTCAAGACCAGCCTGAGCAACATAGCAAGACCCTGTCTCTACAAAAAAAAATAGGTGTGGTGGCACAGCCTGTAGTCCCAGCTACTTGGGAGGCTGAGGCAGGCGGATCACTTGGGCCCAGCAGTTTGACACTGCAATGAACTATGATGAGGCCTCCGAACTCTAGCCTGGGAAACAAAGCAAGACCCTATCTCAAAAAAAATAAAATAAAATCAGTAACCAAAAAAACTCCCAACAAAGAAAAGCCCAGGACTAGACTGCTTCACTGAATTCAACCAAATTACTAAAGAATTACACACATCCTTCTCAAACTCTTCCAAAAACAAAGGAAGGGGGAACACTTCCTAACTCATTTTGTGAGACCATTACCACCCTAATACTAAAGCCAAGTAAAGATACCACAAGAAAACTACAGATTGATATCCTTTATGAAGACAGATACAAAAATCCTCAACAAAATACTAGCAAACCAAATCCAGCAGTATATTAAAAGGATCATACGCCTGACTATGTGGGATTTACTCCGGGAATGCAAGGTAGCTCAATGTATGAATATGGTATATGTAATATGAATAAAAGGAAGGAAAAAGACTCGTGTGATCATCTCAATTGATACAGAAAAACATTTTACAAAACCCAATATTCTTTCATGATTAAAAACGCTCAATGAACTAGGAATAGAGGAAACTTCTTCAACATAATAAAGGGCATATATGAAAACTCTGCAGCTAGCATAACATGATGAAAGACTAAAGGCTTTCCCCCTAAGATCAAGAACAAGACAAGATGTACACTCTTGCCACTTCTATCAGCATTTTACTGGAAATTTTACCCAAAGCAATTGAGCAAGAAAAAGAAATAAAAGGTATCCAAAGGGGGATGGAAAAAATAAAACTATCTTACTATACAGATGACGTGATCTTATATGTAAAAAACTATTTTAGTATACATGCTGATGAAGTGAGCACTATAAAAAATTTAAAAAAAAAAAAAAATCCCCCAAATCTATTACAGGTAAGAAACAAATTCAGCAGGGTTGCAGGATGTAAGATCAATGTACAGCAGCAATGAACAATCTAAAAATGAAATTTAAAAAAATTTCATTTACAATAGCATCAAAAAGAATAAAATACATAGGAATAAATTTAACCAAGGAGGTGAAAGACCTGAACATGGAAAACTACAAAACACTGTTGAAAGAAATTAAAGACCTAAAAAACTAGAAAGATGTCCTGTGTTCATGGATTGGAAGATTTAATATCACATCTGGCAATACTCTGTAAATTCACCTACAGATTCAAATGTAACTCCTATCAAAGTTCCAACTACCTTTTTTGCAGAAATGAACAAGCTGATTCTAAAATTAATATGGAATTGCAAGGGACCCCAAATAGCCAAAACACCTTGAAAAAGAACAAAGTTAGAAGACTCTCTCACTTCCTGATTTCAAAACTTATTACAAAGCTACAGTAATCAAAACAATGTGGTACTGGAATAAGGATAAATAGTACAGAAAGGATAAATGTGTACAGAAAAGTTAAGGGTAGCTATTCATAATAACCAAAAAGTGGAAACAACCCAAACATCCATCATCTGATAAATAAAATGTGGTATATCCATAACACTGGAACATTGTTCGGCCATCAAAAGGAGTGAAGCACTGATACATGCTACCACTTGAAAACATTATGCCAAGTGAAAGAAACCAGTCAAAAAAGGCCACATACTATACGATTCCATTTAGATGAAATATCCAGAATAGGCAAACTCAGAAACAGAAAGCATTAGAGGTTGCCAAGGGCTAGGAAGAGGGAGGACTAGGGAGTGACTGCTTAATGGGTACAGAGTTTCATTCTTTACGTAATGAAAATACTCTGCAATTAGACAGTAATAATGGTTGCACAACACTGTCCATATTCTCAAAACTGCTGAATTGTACACTTTAAAATGGTTAAAATGGTAAATCGTATGTTACATAAATTTTCTCAAGGCAAAAAACAATCACTGAGAAAGTTGGTAAGGAACAGATTCCTGGGCTCCACCCCTAGAGATTCTGACTTGTAGGCCGGAGGCAAGACCAGGTATGAAGATATTTTTTAAATCTCCCCAATAATTCTAATGTACCATTTGGAAAACCTCTGCTTGAGTTAATAAATTTCTCCAGTGGGTTCAAAATTCAAAGTCTACTACCTGTAGGTCCTACTAGGTACCAGGGAATATAACTAGAAATAAATAGAGTCCCTTTCTTTGTGGCGTGTACTAGAGGAGAAAGAAAACAAACATAAAACACAATTTGATTTCCAAAAACTTCTAATAAACATCTCATTTCTTTCTTTCTTTTTTTTTTTTTTATTTAAAGAGATAGGGTCTTGCTGTGTTACCCAGGGTGGAGTGCAGTGGCATGACCATAGTTCCCTGCAACTTTGGACTCCTGACCTCAAGTGATCATCCCACCTCGGCTTCCCAAAGTGCTGGAAGTACAGACATAAGCCACCGCACCTGGCCCTAATTTCTTTATTCACATCCTCTTGTTGCTAAATCAAGCATCAATCGCTCTGTGCTAGCTAATCATTAATAGGATACAAGTGTCCTCACTGAAGAGGCAAGTGCCCCCTTACTAAACACACAGCTCAGGAAAGCCAGTGTCACTGGGAGGTGTCAGCCTGTCACCAGGTTCACAACTCCACAGGCTTCCTTGGAGGGCTTGCACATGGAAACTGCCTTTCCAGACTTCAGTGTTAACAAGTGAAAGCTCATTACTATCCTTTTCAATACGGAAAAAAAAAAAAAAAGAACTCACCAGTTCTTCAGCACAAATATGTGCTGTAAAAACAGAGATCGGCTTACCTGGGCAAAAGCCAAGTTCAGCACTGTTTCAGAGGCCAAGTACTGCAAACGGTACTCCTTGGAGAGGGCCAGAGCATGCAGGAGCACAGGCATCGCGATGGTAGGGGAGGAAGATCGCCAGTACAGCTCCGCCACCGACAGCAGGACACTGACGACACAAAGGAAAACATGGGATGAGAATACCCACCACCACATCTCCACGAGGTACATGAGAGACCCCTTACCTAATCACCATTTCTGTATTCTTCAATTTCTGACAATAAGTCAACAATTTTTGTAAAAGCTTATGTGCCTCTGACATTTGGTTCTGAGCTTGTAGTACAACTGCTTTTCTGAAACAAAATCAAGATAAGGACAAATGGTTATGCTGATGTTTTCCAAGTATTTTAACTATAGTCAGTTTGGGGGTAAGAATCTCCATTTTCTCAATTAGACCGTAAACCTCCCAAGGGCAAAAACTGTGCCTGATTTAATTTTTGTTATAGAAAAAAAATGTGTATATATGTATGTGTATGAATGTGTATATGTAAGCATGTATATGTATATGCACACACACATGCATGCAAGAAAAACATCTGGAATTATAGATGTTTTAATGAATAGCATGTTAGTGATTATCTCTGGGTGATAGTTATTTTATTCATTTTGTTTATCTGTATTTTATTTCTTATAATAGAAAAAGTTTTTTCTAAGCTAAAGTAAATAAATTAATGCACACAAAAAACTAATAAAAACAAAGCCATTTAAAAATTATTTTATTCTGGGGTTGGAGTTTCCACAGTTTCTTACCTATATACACCCTCTATGCCATTAAGAGCTGTGATTCCTGTAACCAGTGAATCAGCCAAATGATATTTGCCATCATTCATTGCTCTGTCAAACTGTATTTTTTGATCACACAGCATCCATAACTATTATAATAAGAAAAAAACAATTAAGTACAAAATGGCAAATGTGCACATTGTTATTCAATAGGAATACAAAAGTATTTTGGCTTCTTTAACAAATATCTGTACAACAATTCACATTTTTTTGAGATTAAATAAATTTTTTAATATTTCAAGTATGTATAGAAGCGAATAAAATAATAGATGTGTGCCAACCACCAACTTTGTCAGCTCACATTTTGCTTTATTTGCTTCAGATACTATTAGATGACACTGAAGTCTTTCGCAAATTCCATTTCTTTTTCCAAAGCAGGCACTCAGTTTGGTATTTATCATTCTCATTCATGTTTTTAATACTTTTACAACATATATATCTGCCCATAAACAATGTATAGTATGAGCTTGTATGTTTTTAAACTATGTATAAAAAAGTAATGGCATAATTGTATGCATCTTTTGACAAATTCTCTTTTAGCTCAATATAATTTTTCTGAAGGAGACTCTACAATATCCCACTTTACATTATAATAAAAAAACCTTCTTATCAGAAATAAATCCAATGCCACGCAAAAGGCAGGTTACCTGAGCATGCTGAGTATTAGGTGGAAATCGTTCCTTCAAGTGCTTTAACACTTCAGAAGCTGCAGCGAAACAGCCCTTCAAATAGACACAATTTGATTAGTACAACCTGTGTTGAAACCACACCTGCTGCACCACACACGGGATGTCAACAGGATTCATTTGTTCTTGATGGAGCAACCTGAAAGACGCTATGCAGAGTCTGCCGAATTTCAAAGGGCTATCTTTTTAAGGTTCTAATAAATTTTGTGTTTTTTTAAGTTTTGAAAATTACACAAGACATCCTCATGCTACAAAAAAACTTACAAAATACATGTAAACAATAAGAAAAGACAAATTACTTTTAATCCCACCAAAGATAATCGCAGTTAATGTTTTGACATATCTCTTTCTAGGCTTCTTTTATGGACATAAATATAAAATATACAAATATTCCAAAATAGGTACATATACTGTTTTTATAAATTTTTTTACAGTACTGAAAATGAGAGGCACTCAATAAATAGTTTTTGAATGAATCAATCCTTCCAATGTCAATAAATACAAATCTATATAGTCATTTTATTAGGTAAACAAATTATGGTACATCAAAATAGTCTGCTAGTTTTGGATATTTTGGTTGTTTCTAATTTTTTCCATTTAAAAAATGATACAGTGATTATCTTGGTGCATATAGCTTTGCACACTTGTCCAGTTATTTTGATATAAAATCTTGGAAGTACTAATAGAAATGCTAGGCACTTTTAAGTTCTTTGAGATATATTGCTAGATTACCCTCTAGAAATGTACCAAGTACTTTTATATCAGCATTCTGGGCTCCTCTCCTCTGCTAGTACATCTTTGCCTATTTGATTGGTGAAACTATTTTAACTGCTTTACATTTAATTTCAATGACTAGACTGAAATTTTTTCATGTTTTGGGGTCATTTCTGCTTTTTTTGTGAATACATTCATGTCTTTTTTACATTCTTATATTGTTGGGATGTTTATCTTTATCTTATTGACCCCAAAAGCTTTTCAATTTATCTCAATCCTTCATGAGGTAATGCACTTTCTGTTTATATAGAAGCTCAGTTAGACTGCAAATGAACTTTTATTTGAAGTAAATGGACATTACATTGAATTACAATAAAAGATCATTTATCTTCTTATTCCTGTGATTTTAACTGGCTAGTCTTGCCAATTATTTTCATGACTGCCATGGGGATTTGGGCATATGGACCTAGGTGGGTTGTCAAACCTTCGGGCCAAGTGGAAAGAACAGTACACACACTGCAGTATCCTCCAAAACATTCCCACTGTGACCTGCCTTTCCTGAGGCCGTGAGAGGAATGACACAAGATGAAGCAGAGTCACGCGGAGAGAGCAAAGGGGCTGGCAATCTTAGGAAAAAAGGCTCACTCTACTTCCTCTGAGTTGCAGAAAGAAGATCAGAAAGCTGTTCAGAGCCCCATGACTTCTCATAGGCTCACCCAAGCCCCAGCCACTGCCATACCACAAAGCAAAGGACAGCACCCAGTTCATGTGTAGGACACAAAGGAAATTAGAGTAATTGGAGACTCATGATAAGGCTGCCTTATCGTGCCTTAAGGCCCGGCCACCTGCCTACCTGCTCCGCGTGTAGCTCTGCAAGGTGGCAGAGAGCGACGGCAAACGACTCGGTGTTGTTCTGCTGCACTCCTGCGTTCACCGACTCCAGGCTGTTCATGCTCAGCAGCATCTGGGCTTGCTGTAGTGCCATGGTGCTGGGTGAGGAGAACGGACAGGATTTTCCTTCAGTCAGTAGACCCGGGCTGCCCCTTAGCCACACCCATCAGTTATCTTGAGTGGAAACGCAAGGACGATAAACCCCTCTGCAGGTCCTGGCTTTGTGGGAGCAGCTGCCTCCCAATGCCAGCGGTCCTGCCCTCAGGACCAGGAGAGCGAAAAAGCATCCTGACGTGCAGCCCCAAAGGAAACATACAGTGGTTACAGCACAACTGGAAGATCTAAGCTCTCCGATTCCCCATCCCACCCCCACCCCAACCCGATTTTCCCTGTGGTCACAGTATGTTAATTAATTTTCACGGGTAAATTCAGACCCGATGCCATCCTGGCACCGGCTGCTCTGGCAATGTAAGCAGTGGCCAGTGTCTGCAGCTGTCTCAGAGCACACCGTGCCAAAAAATTATCTGAAATACAAAAACAAGACTGGTAAAATAGTCACTTCCTTTCCTGACTGAATTCCTAGAAAGAGTAGATTGTCTAGATGGGTGAGGTAGCAACAGGGCTCCAGGATTAAAATCTGCTTCAGAAGTTTACTCCCAAGCTAAAGTTAGCTAAATGGAAAAGTAAACATGAAGCTGGCAATATTCCAGAGAAAACACCTTGGTTAACACAAAAGCAACTGTCTTTACACAACAGCTTTGGGGTTCAGGGGATGCTTTACTGAAGTGACCGTGGACCACACCTCCTGCGAACAGGAAGAGACGTTCCTGTCTCAGAGCAGAGGAGCACAGTGCTGGGAGTCAGATGACCTGGGTTGGAGTCCTGGCTCTGGCACTTGTTAACTACATTTGTGATCTTGGGTAGATCAAGATCAAGTGAACCTTGGTTTACTCATCCCAGAATGGAGATCATCCATCAGTTACCTCACAGAGGAGCTGAGAGGGATAAGTAAGAACATGCACGGGAAAAAATTTTGCAAAGTCACTGCAAAACACAAAATGTTTTTACACTATAAAACATTCTGTCTAACCCCCTGCATGAACAACTTCTACCAAAGTGGGGGGGAAACCTTGTCCATGTGGCCTTTCACAGAAGCAGTTTGCTAGTTCCTGCTTATCTCCGAAGGATTCGCCCCTCACAGCCTTGGCAATCTGCTTGAAGACTTACCTGCGGCCATACAGCCTCCAGATGGCCGTTTTCTGTGCAATGCTGATATCGATGAGCTCCGACAGGCTGTGTTTCCAGTGCAGGAGGTCAGAGTCCTTTAGGGCATCCATCAGCTTGTTTGCCGTCTTCCCAGCGAAAGCTCTCTGTTGAACAAGGGACTGTATTCCCAGGGAGGCGAGGTACTAAGGGGACAGATATACCCACGACCCAAGATAGAGATTACATGACAGAATTTGTTTGCTCTTCAGAAATGTGGTGGATTTCACATTTCAGCACATGCACAGTGACAGCACTATTTAAAAGGAAAGTACCTACAACCTGACCTTAACCCTGATCCATGTGAGATGTGTTCCTGAATAACTGGGGCTGGAAGAGAGGCAGAGGGGACACGGAAAACAGCCAGCAGGGCTTTGGCATTAGATGAACCTGGACTTAAACACTGCCTCTGCTACTTACTGTGTGACTTAGGGCCAGTCACTTAGCTTCTTAGCTATGCCTCAGCTTCCTCATCTGTAAATGGGCATCAAACCTATCATAAAGAATTGTTGTAAGGATTACAATGAAATAATATATGTCAAACAGTGCTGGGCACATTATGTAATAGGAGATCAAAAAAGGATGCTTATCATGAGCAACAGAGTTATCTTTTCATTAACTCCTGGTATAATCTTCAAGAATGAAAGCTCAACTAAAGAGAGTCAGCTTGAGTCCGTAGCAAAAACTGTACTTAAGAAGTCTGTCATTCATTTCAAGGAGCCACTTTTGTCATTACCATCAATTCTGAACATTTAAGTTTCCTTTCCCAGAAGTGAATCACATGGACAATTTACAGATTTTAAAAGCACAGATGTTAAATTACTACACATAATTACTTTCAATTTTATTGAAGTTTGTCTCAAACTTTATGAGACAGGATGCTTAAGCTGTCACACTGCGTATGCTCCGGTTTTCAGCAGACGTTTTTGAGAGAATAAGGTTATTAAAGCAACAGGAATCTAGATTCTAACCATCATCACGACTTCGTGTGTGTGTAGATATTGCCCTTTCAAGGCTCCTCACTGTATGTCATTGACGACTATAATTCAGGTCCTTCCCTGTCACTCAGAATCACAAAGGACAAAGCTGCCTGTCAGGTTTACTGGTTCCTGGCTTTGTTTATTGTTTAAAACAAGGATCAGCAAACTTGTTCTATATGGGGCCAGAGAGTAAAATAATTTAGATTTCGCAGGCCATATTTGGTTTCTGTTGCATATTCTTCTTGTTTTCTCCCCCCAATCATTTAAAAATCTAAAACCCATTCTTAACTTGAAGACCATAAGCAGACAGAGAGCCAGATTTGGCCCAAAGGCTGTAAAGTCTGCCAATCCCTGGTTTAAAAACAAGCCTTTCCTAAAATTTATCTAAGTGCTAAATATGTGCTAAATTAATGTTGCTTAATAAACCAAACAAAGATTTATCAAGGTGATCAATGGAACTTCCACAGACGTCATTAGGATAAAGGGAACAGAGAGAAACCTACCAGAATTTAGTGGTTTGATTAATAATTAAAGTCATATGAAACTACCAAGAATAAAACCACACATTGAAGTACCCATTCTAAGTCTGTCATTGGTTCATGACAGAGGTAGGTGGAAAAAGAGATAAAGGCTCAATACCATTTATGGAAACAATCTCACAGAAAGATGAGCCTTACCGGTAACCCAAAATGTACTGCTTTCTTCACAGAATGCTCCAGAAGAACATAGCTATCGGCTCTCTTCTGCCCCAGTACATAAAGCCAGCTCTGGCGAGAGAAATCATCGAAACATATCATAACAATGGTAATGGCTAATGTGCTAGGGAAATATCAGTATGGTTGGTTACAAGAAAGCATTAAAAGGGGACCAAGTAAATCCTCCAAAATACCCTCATGAATTATGAACCTAAATGAAACCTATCAGACATACTAAAACCAGACTGAAATAAATAAGCCATTGATCTGCTTCACCTCTGACAGTTGTGAGTGGCAGGTAGTTCAGAAAAAAAGCATAAAGCCCCCATGTGGCCTATCATTGAGAAAGAGACTCTTGAGTGATTGTTAAGTGGCTTCTGTGTTCTACTTGTGCTTGGCGATTATGCTTTTATAGGACAACATCTCACCCAGTTACTAGGTGTAGCATACATCTTTTTGTTAATGCCAATGTTAAATGTAATCATTTAAAGGTTTACTCTTTCTTCACGGCAAGCTGTATTAAACTTTGTAGATAAGAAATGTCCCAGAAGCAGAACAGACGTCATGAATTAATAAAGATAAATAAATATGGGTTGCATTTTCTGAATTCCCATGACCACCTAACTAGTTTCCCTTTGCCGCCAAAGACATTTGCTCCAATTCAAACGGGACCCTTCCAAAGGCCTTCCAACCGAACCCATGAGCAAAACTCCCAAGACCAGAGGATGGCCTCACCAAACAATGCTGGAGACACACGTGATCATTGGACTCCTGGGCAATCCTAATTGCCTCCTGCAGGGCGAGCTCTGCCTGTTGACTAATGACAGACTGAACATTAATATCTCATTAACAATCACAAACATGCACAAGCAACAGCAGCAGGAAGTCAACTGTACACAATTCATCCAAGGGCAGGTCTCTGGGTTGGAAGTTGTGACTATTTATGGGCTTGTTCTCTCACAGGGGCACCCCGACCCCAGCAGCAGGAAACATTAACAGCAGAGATATAGGACGTGTCTCTTCTTCTAAGGTGAATTTCTACTAGAAGGCACAAAGGAAAAGCTTTATCTCTGCTCCTAAGATGTTTATCTTAACTGTCCATTGCTGAGGGGAGGGGTAAAGAGAGGACATAATATTTTACTTTACATTACATTCCCTTCTGCATTGTTTGAATTTTTTTTTACTATGTGCAATTGTGACTTTTATTATCTTTTCAAAACTAGTTTTAAAAAATATTTTGAGGATTCCCACTTCTGAGATTTTATTTCCTTTAAATCTCTGTTCAAATATTAAGTTGGCAGAGATCAAGGAAGGTTGACCTGATACCTTAATATTTAAACAGATTTACAAGTTGAGGGAGTGAGTGATCTGTGCACATTGCTGAAGTGTTCTTATGAAAACAAGAGCATTCCCCGTCACCACTCTCGAATCTCTTGTGCTGATCGATCACTACGTGACATATAACAATTACCTTTAGCATTTCCTATGGTCTTTCTCGCCACTAGAAGCTCCATAACAGGAGTTTTTTCTCTTTTTTCACTGCTGTAACCCCAGCACCTAGAATAGTGCCCAGTATACAGCAGATGTTCAACAAAGAACTACAAATATTTTTAAGAAATCTTGCCCAGGTGCAGTAGCTCATGCCTGTAATCCTAGCACTTTGGGAGGCTGAGGTGGGAAGACTGCTTGAAGCCAGGAGTTCGAGAGCAGTCTGAGCAAGAGAGACACCCTGTCTCTACAAAAAATAGAAAAATTAGCTGGGCATGGTGACACATGCTTCTAGTCCCAGCTACTGAGGAGGCTGAGGCATGAGGATTGCTTGAGCCCAGGAGATTGAGGTTGCAGTGAGCTATGATGATGCCAACTGCACTCTAGCCCAGGCAACAGGGCAAGAGTCTTGTCTCCAAAAAACTAAATAAAGATTATTTGTATCTAGAAGGCTGTATACAAATTTCTAAATCCTAGGGGAAAGTTTTTAAATTGTTTAAACAGCTCATTGGAAAATATTACAAATGGTGTTGCTATTATTTATGAATACATAAGAAATGAAAGGCCCTGATCAAGGGGTTATTAAAGCTGAGCAGACAAAAAGAAGTTAGTTATTACAAGATATTGTAGAATCTCACAAAATCATGGACTTTGGAGCAGCCTTAAACATTTTTGGGCACAACTATCAATCTGATGCTTGAATGCCCTTAATGACACCCCTGGTGTAGGCTCAAGCACTCCACTGACCCCTTCCTCAGAGAGTTCTATAAGGGGAAACGTCTTCCTTATAATGAGCAAAAATATTTTGCCCTTTAACTTGTACCTACCAGGTCTCGATCTTCTCTAGTAGCCACAGCTTCGACCAGTCTAAGCCCTTTTCTCATGACCTTTTACTACATGAAGATGTCAAACACATGCTTGGCTAAATTATTTTTTCTCCAGACCAAACATTCTCACATCTACCACATTATTTATATGGCATGGCTTTGAATGTCTCAATGCCCTGAGACTGTCCCTGACCCAAACTCCAGCTTATCTATGTCCCTTTTAAACCTTGACAACGAGAAATTAATAGAATTCCCTAGGTGTTGCCTGGCCCACAGAGAAAGGGATAGAAGTCTCAGTTCTCGAACTTTGGACGTTGCATTCCCATTAATATACCCTAGAGCCTCTATTCAAAGATGACTGTAGCAGAAACCACATTTCTCTCAATCTGTAAAAAGCCCAGGGGAAGGGGCCTCTTGCAATTAGTAATTTCTTACCTTTCACCATTATTCTCCTTATTTCATTGTTCCCAAGATAACTTCCATGCTTTGAAAGATTTTTTATATACTTAACTCTATTTACTAAATAATAATTGATTTTCCTATTTCTATTCATTAAAAACACTGATGTATCTAGGCAACAGAATAAACCAGTGTCACTTCACTAAGCTGCCTGAATTCTATCCAAAAGCAAGCGTGTGACTTTCAATAAGCCTGTGTAGTCTTTCATCTAGTAAAGGCACAAATGTCTTTTGGCTTTTTGAAATACTGAAAATAGCTTTTGCATCCTCATTATTACCTCTGAAAAATCCTTTAGGGACTCTCTGGCCTAATGACCTAATTTCCTTTTCACTGAATGGCTTTGTTCTTAGAAGGAATGAAAGAGGGCGGGCACTAAGACAGCAACGCTAAATAACGACACCAGGGGGCAGACTATTTAGGTAGCCGGTTTAACATTAACTTGTTCAGGGCAAAAAGGTTCCCTCTTTGGAAGTTATTGACCAGTCCAGGCTGAAGAGTCTCTTCCTTTTCTTCTTCCTTTTTTTTTTAATACATTATTTTTTTAAATGCATCTCAGTTAACTTCTGAGAGTTAGATTCTTCAATTTCTGTACAGAGAAAAGCGTCTATAAACTTACTAGTGCCCGAAGCGGCAGTGCAGGGCCGCCAAGTTCAGAGCAGCGTATCTCAAGCTCCGGCCATAACCCTCTTCCCCATTACTTTTGCTTTCACCTCCAGTGAGAATCAGGCGGTCAAAATAATGAAGGAGACTGTGTGTTGAACTGAAAACATCTTGGACGCGGAGGTTGTTTAAGTAGCTGAGATAATGCTAAAACAAGAAATAATCAACATATTTTAAATGTTCTCTACCTCTTGTGCAAGACTACTGCAGAGTTCCACTGGAGGCAAGCATTCTTGTGTCCTCTACCCTTCTAACAAGACGATCATAGTTTTAACTTAACCTTTTCCCTACAGGCAAAATAAAGTGGGTTCAAGACCCATTGGTTTGGCATAGTCCCTGCCCCACACCCGGAGGGAGTCCACAAGAAAACCAGGAGTTTCATTCATATTTGTGTCAGTTTTATCCTTAACCTACATCCACTATGACACCAGTTACATTAGGACCTATGAGTGATAGATGAGGGCAGTGGGCCTCACCTAGTTCAGATATTAAGGAGCACTGAGAGTTCAAAATTAGAGATCTTAAAACCTGAATTCAGATATGTTATAAAATCAATTTTTCTAAATGTCCAAGTTAAAACACAGTGAGACTCTTATAGTTTACTAAGGTAGTTATTTTCTTTTCTTTTTTTTTTTTTTTTTGAAGCACTGAATTAAACTTTCCTCCTGATGTGCAGATACCAGTTCCTGAGAAGCCAAACAGATATATATCTACACATGGATAAAATCAGATGTCAAATCCAAAAATAATACTATGAAGAAAGTTTTCAGAGTAAGAAAAGCCAATAAAGAATGGGATTATTGGAACTTTAAAAACAAATAAACACTCACAAAAAAGGAGAAAAGAAAAGAGGTTTTCAGGCCCCAAACTTTTTTTTTTTTGGTAAGTCTACACTATCATCTCCAGTTAGAAATTCACATTATCAGAGAGATGATGAATGGAAGAGAACATTAACAGATTGAAGAAATCCTCTATTTCCGGGGAGAGTGGGGAGAGCTTTGCAACCTACACTTAGTTGTTTACTTGCAAATAACATGATTTCTTTCAAGAACGTGGGCCAATGGACTGATCTTCATTTGCATGGCTATTTGATATAAAGAGCGGCCTGGTGATTCCTTTCCAACTCAGCAAATTCTGGGAAAGACTTACCGCTTCAGCAAAATCAGGATTAAATTTCAACAAGTTGTTCAATTCTTTCTGCAAGGCAGCTGGAGTGAGGGCTTTAGTCTCATCATTCTTTAACAAAGCAGCCTGAAATTTAAATATGACAACTCAGTAGAAAGAAATGATCAATAAGCATGTAGAAATATGTACTAACTAGCATCACCTGATTACTTTTCTTTTCTTGAGACAGAGTCTCACTCTGTTGCCTGGGCTAGAGTGCCGTGGCATCAGCCTAGCTCACAGCAACCTCAAACTCCTGGGCTCAAGTGATCCTTCTGCCTCAGCCTCCCAAGCAACTGGAACTACAGGCATGGACCACCATGCCTGCCTAATTTTTTTTCTATATATTTTTAGTTGTCCAACTAATTTCTTTCTATTTTTAGTAGAGACGGGGTCTTACTCTTGCTCAGGCTGGTCTCAAACTCCTGAGCTCAAATGATCCTCCTGCCTCGGCCTCCCAGAGTGCTAGGATTATAGGCCTCATGATAGGCCTCGCTAGGATTATAAGAGCTCACCACCGTGCCTGGCCTAAATACAGAATTTACGTACCTGTTGAGAAAGAAAAAATTCTGCTTGTTTCTGGGACAGAGGCCCACTGCAAGATACTTCCTCTTCTCTGGAAAAAATAAAAACAAAAATAGTAAGAAATTACACACAGGAGTCAACTTCCTGGATCTGGAGGGGCAAAAATGGCAGAGCCAGCCAACAAACCCTGAATGAATGAGGATTTACTATACACGAAATTATACTGTTTCACAGAAGAAGGATCCCTGCCAGAAAAACCCAAGTTACCTTACAGATACATCAAGTTCTTCTTTTTCCATTTTTCTTTCACCCTCCTCTCTACTGGTCAGTTCCATATCAGCATCTTCTACTGTCTTTTTCTCACCGTATTGGAAGTACCGTTGAAGGGCAGTATACAGTTTATACACTTGGCTGAAAGAAAGCTTACTGTAGGCCAAGATCATGTGACGCAGAAATAAACCTACAAAATAAGACCATAGACAAAGTGAAAGCATTAACAGAAATCCAGGCTACACCATGACGATGACTATTTGTCACAATTCTTCCTTAAAAAGAATCAAAAAGAGGCACTTGCAGTTGCCACTCCCTCCTTCTGGAATGTTCTTCCTCTGTCCTTTACAAAGCTGCTTTCTTCTCTTATTCAGGGCTCAGCCATCCCACCCCACCACCATCTCTATCCCCAAAGCCTCCATTTTACTTTCTTCTTAGCTGTTTTAACTATCTGAAATTATCTTTCTTATTGGTTTACTTTTACAGTCTGATCCCCCACCAGACAGTAATCTCTGTAAGAGGAAATTCCATGTCTATCCTGTATAATCCAGAGCCCAGCACATAGGAGGAAATTGAGAAATAACCAATGTTGAATAACATAATAGTTACCATGCAAAAAGCCAGATGGATAGAGCACAGATACAAAGCTAATAGAAAAGCATCAAAGAAATAATACGTACGTCCTCACCTTGTATACCATATCAATAATATATTTTTACTTACCTCTCTTCATAAGTCTGGTTGGTGACCCTCACTTACAGTTGTACCATGCAGGCAAGTGATCCAGAGGACTGTGAGAAAGAGCTGGGAAACCCTAAAAACCCCAGGACCAGTCTTGGTCTCTGACTATTGTAGACAAAAGAGAAGGTGCTTTTCCACAAATATGTAAATATAGATCAAAATGGCAAGGCAATAAATACAAACTACAACATGTCCAACATCCCCACTATGTTTGTTCACAGATATAGCAGAGTAATGATAGATATGATTTAGAAAGCTGTTCCCTTCAACGAAAATACTCTCTGCTCTTCTTAGAAGAGTTTCATACCTACTACACTTGTTTTGTGAACCTCTGGTTCAGTTCCAGAAAAAGAATCTGAAAGGTCATCAAAAAATTGTTCCATATCCTTCAACTCGCCTTCAGCCATCAGTTTGATTCTGAATGAGAAAATTTGAGGTGTATATTTTAGGAAGGCCCTTTGAACATCTTCCCTCATTTCATATTCCTCAATTATATAAAATAAGTCTATTAATATTTTAAAGGCAATTCAAGGATTTATATAAAATGGTGGCTCATAAAACAAACTTCATAATCCAAAATGTTACTCTCGTATTTCTGAAAATTATCATTGCTGTTTTCTTGATCAAAAAATTTGCCAAAGTATCACATCAGCCAGTAAAAATGGAATACTCTGCAACAACTAAAAAGAATGACGTAGATCCAACAGAATAACAAGTTTTGTGGAAAAAAACCTAAATAACAGTATGTTTAATGTTATCCATATTTTAAAAAAATTAAGGTACTTAGGAAACAACTTAGAATAATAAAGATAGCTTTTTTAAAAGAATTAATTACCACATGCCCTTTTTAAATTTTCATCTACCTTGACACCATTTTGTATGTACAGAAGAAAATGAAGTTTACCTGATCTGTACTGAATTTGCCAGCTGTGGACAAGAGTCTTCAATTAATTTGTATAGTTTTGACAGAGTAATATCTGGGCCCTGGGTAAAGAAGAGATAGGAAGGTTATGGATAAATTTTAAAGAGCTAGAGATTGATAAGGAACTGCAAACATAAATTCATTTATCAACCTGATGCTGTAACAATCATTCCAAACATGAAATCTCAAATCAAGGTTTGTCTGTCTACCTAAAACACTAATGTAATACCTAACATTTGCATAGTGTTTTTGTTTAGTCAGTGATCTAAAATAGAAAAAAAACTTTTAATAAAGAGTTAAATTATGCTGCTTTTCTTACTGTGAAATATAATGCAGCCATTAAAAAGACTATTCAAATGGACTGACACGGAAAGATCTCCAAGACTTGTTAAGTGAAAGGAGCAAGCTGTAGAAGTAGCATTTATGTAAAGAAAATGAAATTAAATTAAAAGCATATACATTATACATACACCTATAATCATATGCATCTAGAAAGATCCATTCCAAACTGGTACTCAATAAATAGTTGAAAGAATTAATATTAATGATAATCTCTGAGAGAGAACAGGATTGGACAGCATGCGGAAGAACTATAACCTTTCACTCCATCACTTTTTGTATTACTGTACTTGAAGTTTTTACAACGGAACTTTGTATATTAGTTGAGTAGTTAAAAATTAACTACTAATTTTAAAAGTCAAACAGTTAGCGAATGAGTTGAGGTCTGGTTGGAACGTTACTAGATTAATTGTATGTACATATTTTTTAAACCAAATTTTACCTTTACATTAGTAAATTATTAAATGATAAGCCAATTTTTTTTTTTTTTTGAAACAGGTTCTCCCTCTGTTGCCTGGGCTAGAGTGCAATGGCATCATAAGAGCTCACTACAACCTCTGTAACCTCAAATTCCTGGGCTCAAGCAATCCTCCTGCCTCAGCCTTCCAAGTAGCTGGGACTACAGGCACTCGCCATCACACCAGGCTAATTCTTCTATTTTTTGTAGAGACAGAGTCTCTCTCATGCTGGTATCAACTCCTGACCTCAAGCGATCCTCTCCCCTCAACCTCCCAAAGGGTGCTATGATTACAGGTGTGAGCCACCACACCCGGCCAATATGCACACTTTGATTAAAACTACAGGCCGGGCACGGTGGCTCATGCCTGTAATCCTAGCTCTGGGAGGCCGAGGCGGGTGGATTGCTCGAGGTCAGGAGTTCGAGACCAGCCTGAGCAAGAGTGAGACCCCCGTCTCTACTAAAAATAGAAAGAAATTATCTGGCCAACTAAAAAAATATATATACAAAAAAAAATTAGCCGGGCATGGTGGCTCATGCCTGTAGTCCCAGCTACTCGGGAGGCTGAGGCAGTAGGATCGCTTAAGCCCAGGAGTTTGAGGTTGCTGTGAGCTAGGCTGATGCCACGGCACTCACTCTAGCCCGGGCAACAAAGTGACACTCTGTCTCAAAAAAATAAAAAAATAAAAAAATAAAAAAAAAATAAAACTATATAGTAGTCAGCCAGACAAAAAACCAGAGAGGAGAATCCCAGATAGCAAAAAATAGCATGGGCAAGGCAGGAAAGTGAGAGTTAAGACACTAGGATTACTGTTTCTTTTCCCTATTTACCAAAATTTTAGTATTATGACTTTTTTTTTAACAATGGGGGGAAATGCACTTATAATAATAGTAATGTGGCTAGGACTGAGGGGAAATGCACTTATAATAATAGTAATGTGGCTAGGACTGAGAGCTACGAGTTAAAGACAGTGCCCCTTTTATTTAACTTGGCAAGCCTCTTAACCACAGTATCCTCCATTCCCTCCTCCTCCCATTCCCCTCTCCCACAAATACAAGTGATGAATTTTATAATTTTTTTTCTTTTTATCTAGTTTTTTCTTTACTATATTTCCCAGTTGGATCTGGAGACTCCTAAGATTTTTTTTAATCCTTTATAAACTATATTGAGGGGCAGAAATGCAACTCTGAGTACTAATTTTACTAGATTTACCTCTTAAGATCATATAATTTGGGGGCCCAGGACCCCAAAGCTCTGTTTCTGCCACCAATTCCTCAACAGACAACTGCTCAACCTCCAAGGCCCAGCTTAACACCTCCCTTTATCTAAGAAGTCCTCTCCATTCACATAAGTACACTCATCCACCTCTAGGAAGGCATATCACATTTCATTTATTTCACAAATAACTAACCAGGCACTGTGCTAGGTTTTGGGGATACAAGGGTGAACAAAAACAGGACAAAGTACTGACCTCATGGAGGTTACAGTCTAGTGGGGGAGAGAGACATCAATCACATAATCACACAAATAAATGGAAAAACCATGATTGACAGGGGAAGGTATATGCCCTATAAGAACGCATTCAAATGAAAATATTATTACAGCTAACATTGATTGAGCATTTACTATGTGCTAATAACACAGTTTCTATTATTGTTCCCATTTTACATAGAGAAAGCTGAGACCCAAATAGATTAAGGAACTTGCCTGAGAGAAGGCTAGTACAGTGGTGCTACAACCTGAGTCTGAAAAATGAAACAAAACACCAAGTGCTTAGCTCACAGCAAGTATTCAATCAATGCTCCTTATTAGTTTTATGTCATTTTTACTATTTATTACGGTCCTCTAGGGTAGGGAACCTGTGTGATTCAACTCTGAGTATCCAACGCTCAAGACTGTGTGTAGCCCCTTTTATAGAAGACGGAGGATCTGAGAATATAACTGTCTCCTAGTCATTCAGCTAACAAATACTGGCGCCAGACGTGAACCTGCAAAAAAACATGCATGTAAAGCGCCTGGTCTACCATAAACGCTTAGTAAGTGTAAGCTGGAAGTATTAGTTATCTTTATTTTTTTCACGTTCCTCCAGGGCAGGGGGAGCATCTGATGACCCCCATCCCCCCAGGCCTTGAGCAGTGTCCAGCACGGAGCAGGTGCTCTGTGAAAGTTTGCTGAATGAGCGGGAGTCATCTGGCGCCTCTCACCTGCAGCAGTGGCAGGAGAAGCAGGTTGAGCCTCCGCCGCTCCATGAGGCTGATGGCGCCCTCGCCCGTGCGGCCCATCTCGTTCAGCAGCACCAGCACCGCGATCTTATAGGGCGTCACCCACTCCTTGATGCCGAACACGTTGGCGTGCACCACCCCGTTGGTCATCATTGGATTGAAGTAGAGGCTCTCGTGGACGCTGGCCATAACGTCCCGAGACTAAGTCCCGGGACCCCGCCGCGCGCCGCGCCCCACGTTCACCTCAGGGTACGACACAACCGCCTTGAAGTCTCCGCCCGCCACGGCCATATCCCAGAAAACTGGCATCCTCGCGCTCGCTGCAAGCCATCGGCCACTCAGAGCAGCCCGTCAGAGCACATGAGAGAGCTACAGCCAATCAGAACGTTCAGGAGTGCGATGCGAGGTGGGGCAAAGGCGGTGCAACAAAAAACATTCCCTACGGAAACTCCAGCGTAGGAGAGCAGGTTCCCAGAGGACCTGGAGGATGAAAGGGAGAGTGGATGATGCTTGGGGTCTGCGGTTGAAGGGACTGAGGGGCTGCCCATTTGTTCATTTGAATTTTTTTTTTTTTTAATTTAGAGACGGGGTCTTGTAATGTTGGCCAGGCTGGAGTGCAGTGGCTGTTCAGAGGCGTGAGGCCTGGCGAACTCCTGTGCTCAAGCCATCCCCCTCCCTTAGCCGTCCAGTAGCTGGGACTACAGGCCCAGGCCACCGCGCCTGGCTTGTTCATTGAATTTAAAAACAATTCAAATATGATTTTAAAATGATTGTCTTTAAAAGTAACAAAATTACATTTGCACTTTTAAATTATGTATTCGATTCATTATGTTAGTTTTTAAACTCAAATGTTTCTTTGTCTTTTTTTTTTTTTTTAAGCAGTTGGTCTCACTGTCCCCAAGCTGGAGTGCAGTGGTGTGATCATAGCTCGAACTGTAGCCTCGAACTCCTGGCCAAAAGAGATCCTCCCGCTTCAGCCTCCCAGCGCTCAGCTCTTTATTTTAAGATAGAAATATAAGTCCAGCCGTTGTGGCTCACGCCTGTAATCCTAGCACTTTGGGAGCTGAGGTGAGAGGATCGCTTGAGGTCAGGAGTTCCAGACCAGCCTGAGTATGATCGCTTGAGGTCAGGAGTTGGAGGCCAGCCTGAGTATGAAGGAGACCCCATCTCTACAAAAAATACAAAAATTAGCCAGCTGTGGTGGCACGTGCCTATAGTCCTAGCTACTCCAGAGGCTGAGGCAAGAGGATCCCTTGAACCCAGGAGTTTGACGTTGCAGTGAGCTATGATGACACCACTGCACTCTAGCCTGGGCAACAGAGCAAGATCCTGTCTCAAAAAAGATAAAAATAAATGATAATAATAATAAGGTTTTTAAAAAGAAGGTAAACAATATCACCTTCCTGTGGTGAGTCTGTTTCCTATCTAATAAACTACAAAATCCGTAGTCTGCAATTCAAAGCCTTCCAAAATTAATCCGCAGCCAATATTTTCAATCTGATTTTTCACAATTCACCTTCCATTCATCTGTACCTCTCCCAAGACACTTAGCTCTCTATAAACTGAATTATTATTGTTAATGATTTAGCATCCCTACTAGTCTTTATGTCCTTTGAAAGAAAAACCATATGCTATTCAACTTTGGCTACACACACACACACACACACACACACACACCGTAGTGCCTTGTTTTTGTGTCTCAATTACTAATGAAAAATGAATGAATATGTAGTATTAATTTACAAAAACCGAAAAGGAGGCCAGGTGTGGTGGCTCATGCCTATAATCCTAGCACTCTGGGAGGCTGAGGCAGGAGGATCGCTTGAGCTCAGGAGTTCAAGACCAGCCTGAGCAAGAGTGAGACCCTGTCTCTACTAAATATAGAAAAATTAGCCAGGCGTGGTGGCATGTGCCTGCAGTCCAAGCTACTCAGGAGTTGTATTCAAGCCAACTTCCATATCTTCAGAACTCTGTACATTTTAGTTACCATACACAATAATTATGCAACTGTCTTTTATTTGTAAAAGGAAAGGCTGGCTTTTTGCAGGGAATTTAATACTCACTTAAATAACCTCTTTCTTTGCCTCAGTTTATTTTTATACCACCCCCTCTCTTTTTATGAAAAAGCATACTTACAATCTCACAGCTCTCTCAAGGTCTTCTTTTGTGGGGGGCGGGGTGGGGGCGGTGACGGGGTTTATCTATGTTGCCCTGGCTGGTCTCAAATTCCTGGCCTCAAGCAATCCTCCCACTTGAGCCTCCCAAGTAGCTGGGATCACAGGCATGAGCCACCACACCCAGCTTCTTTTTGTATATTGGGTATATTATGCTATAGAATAAAAGTTGACAAAAAGGGTCTTTTATGGAATAAACTTCTATTCAACCTTAAAATCCTGAATAGGAACACTTACTGAATGTAAGGAGGAAAGTAATTTCACAAAATCCTAAATAATGCTTTTACTCTAAATTGGTAAGACTTTCAAGTCATTCATGTATTCAATAAATATGTGCTGAGCTCCTACTATATTCAAGGCTCTGTTCTAGGTGCTGGGGACCAAAAGGAGCAAATGCCTAGCCCAGAAGTTGCAAACTAGTGACCTTCAAACCACATGTGGCCCATGAGATATGTTTCATTTGCCGTGCATAGTATTTGCCAACACTTAAAATTGAGGGTATTTCAGCCAGCAAAAATCTATATTTCTAATTTAACTTGAAAAATTAGAATATTTAGCAATGCAGTTTATTTCTATACAATAACAATTGACTGGATATGAACAGCAAGAGCCACTTTTATTCAGGGCATGCCATCCCCAACTCACTACAGTCCTTGTCATTCACTATTGTTTCTTAAGAGGTAGCTCACTTCACCCATTTACCCTGCCTTACCCACTGACCCAGCTTCACCTGTCCACATTTGAGTTGGTAACTCCTGTTTTAAACTTTTCTGTTTGTATACATCTGATTTTAAATATTGGATAAATATTATCAAAACCCCAAAAACTTTTTAACTCTTCAGGATTTATTCCATCTTCTTCTTAGAGATCATGTGACCATTTTTATGACACTTTGTTTATTACATGTATGATTGAATACCAATGACTTGCACAAGTAACTACCTCCTCTGATGAACTATGAGTGCCTCAAGGGCAGGCAGCAAATTTTGTTTTTGTTTTTTCAATCTTTACATCCTAGTTTATGTATGTACTCAATTATTGCCAAGAGTCCTTTGAGTCAGCCATGTGGCAAATCCTTAACTTTCACTCAACAAATATTTTTGAGTACCTACTATGTGCTAGACATTGTGCTAAGTCCTAGGGAAACAGCAGTGAATATACAAACCAGGTACTTGACTTCATAGTGGAAAAAAATTGTCACAGGAAACTAGCCAAAAGTCCCCCTGATGAACTGTCTCTGTCTCCAGGAGACTAAGAAGGACTTGCTGTTACAGATGGGAGATTGGCCTCTCTTACACCAACATTTCAAAGCAGCCCTCCAAGGTGATAAAGGAAGCAGGGCTTTATAACTTACAGTGGACTTTGGTTTATTTATTTTGTGTGCACAGCATGCTCTACTGTCCTCTCCACAAATGTGTTGTCTTTAATTTGCACAAAGTTTCAGGACATGCCCCTCCAGATATAGGGAGGGGCATATGGCCCTAGCAGAAGCAGTCAAATCATTCTCTGGGATTGCTATGTGGACTCTGGAAAATGAAGAGCTCTCTTTCTCCTGAGGCTGCTAAGCAAGGCTCTAGATGCCATATTCCTTGCTATCTGAAAAATGTCAAACTGTAGGAAGAGAGAATAAGGCCAATCTGTGAACAGAAACAGAATCAGGCATAATCAGAGAAAACATGGTTCAAATATATTCATGACATGACTGATGAGACAAGAAGAGAGCTGGCCTGGGTCAGAACCTCCAGAATACCTGCCAGAAGCTGGCCAGTGAGCTTTCCTGGGCAAACCCTCTCCTGGCTCCTCTCCAAGTGGGCTACCCCCATTCTCCTCCCCTCCTTCCACACCCAATGCCATACAGCCTGAGTCCTGGATGTATGGTTGGACAGGTGGCAGCAGGCTCATGGCTGGATACCATCAGTCAAGACTGGTCAAAGCCAATCAAAGTCAGCCACAGCCAGTTAAGACCAGTCACAGCTAGTCATGACCAATCAAGACCAGTCAAAGCCAGTCTCCATTGGTCAATACTGGTCACAGCTGGGCAAAGGTGATCATGGCTGACCAAAGCCAGTTTTGGTCAATCAAAGCTGGTCAAGACCTGTCATGGCCAGTCAAGCCTGGTCAAAGCCAGTCACAGCTGGTCACAACTAGTCAAGGTCCATCACAGCCAGTTAAAGCCTGTCACAGCTGGTTAAAGCCAATCATGGCCAGTCAAAGACAGTCTTGTCTGGTCAAGACCAGTCAAAACCAGTGCTCTGCAATGCTAATGATGTGCAACCTTCACTACTATCTAGTACCGGAACTTTTTCATCACCCCAAAAAGAAAACCCATACACATTAGCAATAATTCCCTATTCTCCCCTCTCCCTAGCCCCTGGCAGCTGGAGCTCTAGCTGGTCACCATCTCCTTTCTTTGTGCATTCCATCCTGGGAGTAGCAGCATCTTCTTATTGCTAATCTCTATCCCCTGTTTGGATTCTTAGATCTTCCATTACCTACGGAACCAATTCTCTGTATTAATTTGGAAACTGCCAGTTTCCTACAAACTTTACTGCATATTATCCTTGTTGTGGGAATTGTGTCCCATACTCTGTGTTGCTTGAGGCAGAGAGAGAGGTAAAGAAATTCTTGAACCTTTCTCCCACCAGCCAACCTCCCTCCAGAGTGTCCTATTAGTGCAACCCAGCCAGCTGACTCAGGAGCCAGGGAAAAGAAGTCTGCAACCATCACCACTATCTAACTCCAAAACATTTCATCACCCCCAAAATAAACTCCAAACCCATTAGCCATCACTCCCCATTCTCCCTCCCCCAGCTCCTGGCAACTACTAATCTACTTTTTGTCTCTACAGATTTGGCAATCCTGGACATTATATTTAGATGGATTTGTACAATTTGTGGGCTTTTGTGTCTGGCTTCATTCATTTAGCATAAAGTTTCTAAGGTTTGTCCATTTTGTAGCATGTATCAGCACTTCATTCCTTTTTATGCCTGAGTAATATTCTATTTATGGATAGACCACATTTTGTTTATCCACTCATCTGTCGATGGACACTTGGGCTGTTTCAACCTTTTGCTATTGTGAATAGTGCTACTATAAACATTTATGTGCACACTTTTTATATAAACATATTTTTTCAATTCTTTGGGTTACATATGTAGGAGTGGACTTTCTGGGTCATATGGTAATGTTCAACTTTTTGAAGATCTGCCAGACTGTTTTCCAAATCGGTTGTACCATTCCATATTCCCACCAGCAATGACTCTACATTTTCATAAGGATCAGAAATCCAGCTTGCTACTTAATCATAAATCATGTTCAGCAATGTCATGATTGTGAAAGAACTGAATCATAAGCAAAGATTTTAAAGTTATTCTGAGTAAGAGATGATTACATTCTTTTACATTTCCATAATTTTATGTATCTCAACACCATACATCCCAAGTAGAACCAATTTTCCCCACTGCTCATTAGACAGTAGGTCACCGGCAGCTAAGTGCTGACACATCATCTGCAGTTCCCACCACAGATGGGAAAGCCAGCAGTGTCACAGAACTCGTGCTTTACCTGCTGCTGATCAGATCTAAAACTGCTGAAAATGACAAACCCGAACTGCAGTTGTACAATTCTAAGACATCATGTTAGAGGGAATAGATAACTGCTCTGATTCCTATGAACGAGAGAAATGTAATGTGTGAACTAGTTCTCCTGTGTGCAGGAGATACTGTCTTTTGATAATCCAAAAAAATCCAGGTGAGAGGGAAAAAAATATCTCCCACTGAATTAAATGAGCCCTGACTTTGAGAGAGTCATGTAGAGTCTCAGGGCTCAATCAATACAGAAAGTTCTGGGTAATTAACAGAGCTGCTGGGGAAACTTGATCACCAGCCTGACAAGCATCACTAAGTATTTCCAGACCCAAGGTAACATTTCAGCTTCTCCAAGCTCACGAACTTAATTGACCCCACTCCCTAGGGAAAAGAACTCTCACTGTTGTCTCTCAACCTCCTATTTCATCCAAAGTAGATATCACCATCTGCAGCTGAAAGGATCAATGGACAAGTTAATTGATTGGGCTTCAGTTTACATTTCTATTGTCAACTCTTATCATGTGCTTGGTTAAACTTTCTTCGCATATCTCTTAGTGCTAATCAGCAAAAGATACATTACGTAATTTTCCCAAATACATAAGTTCATTTTACACTCACCTTTTTCATTTCCTTCCAGACACCCTGACTTACTCTCAATATTTAACTTACTGGCAGTTTATCGTAGAAGTGGCTACTTTCAGTAATAGAAATAGAAACTACATTTGCTCAGGCTTTTCATTCTTTGCAGGATGTTAATTACTTGGCTTGTAAAAACTCCGTACATTTCAGTTTGAAAGAGTTGCTGGTCTACAGCCATACCACTCTGAATGCACCCAATCTCATCTGATCTCGAAAGAGTTTCTAGACCTGTAATGTTTGATGAATACTTAGTGCCTAATAGTGGCAATGTATCAGTTCTCCACTGTCACAATAATGCTGTGTAACAACCACAAAACCTCAGCGGTATAACAATAAACATAATTGTTCACATGTCTGTAGTTGGCTGGGGAGCCCTGCTGATCTTGTAGAGGGCTGGGTGACAGATCTGAGGGCCAAGCAACTGGCTGATCTAGGATGGATGTGACAAGGGTAGCTGTCTCTGTGTCTCTTCTCCTCTAGCAGGCTACCCTGGAGAATGTTCTTGTGCTAGAGGTGGAGGTGCAAGAGAGCAAGTGGAAACACCTAGGTCTCTTGAGTCCTGAGCCCAGTGGTGGTACATATCAACACTTCTGCCGCATTATATTAGCTAAAACATAAGTCTAGCCCAGATTCAGGGGTCAGGAAATACATTCTGCCTCTTTAGCTAGAAGAACTGCAGTCACATGGCAAAAACCCTGGACAGAGGGATAGGCAAAGAATTGCTGAAAGTGCAACCTATTCTAAGCAGTCATTTCTCATTGCCTTTGCAGCCTATTCTTAAACCTCAGGTTATTAAGGCAAAGTGAAGATTTGGGCCCAAGAGGAATGGATATGACTGAATTTTGTGTTTTTAATCTCACAATTACGTAAATGAATTTATGGGCTAAATGTCATCATTTTCAATTTAGCATCCTCATTCGTTTTTAATTATTTCCCCCAAATATAGCTCTCACATCTTATTGGGACTACCTGTGAATAAAACTTTAAAATGAGGGGGAATAATGAAGAGAGGTTGGTTAATGAGTACAAACATACAGTTAGAAAGAAATAATAAGTTCTAATATTCGATAGCAGAATAGAGTGACCATAGTTAACAACAATATATTGTAGTTTCAAAATAACTAGAAGATAGAACTTGAAATATTCCCAACACACAGAAATGATAAATACTCCAGGTGATGGACACCTTAAATACCCTAACTTAATACATATTGTATGTATGTAACAAAATATCACATGTACCCCATAAATGTGTACAAATATTATGTATCAATAAACAAGTTGGTAAAAAAAACTTCCTAATATTAGAAATCAAAGTCAGAACTTAACTTTGCAAAGTCTCAGAGGATGATCAAAACAAATTAGAAAGATATTCATAGCATTTCTTATTTAGTCTTTAAAAATATCCCTATTTCTACTAGTGCTTAAGAATATAATATAGCTGAGCGTGGTGGTACATGCCTGTAGTCCCAGCTACTTAGGAGACTGAGGCAGGAGAATCACTTGAGCCCAGGGGTTTGAAGTTACAGTGAGTTACAATGATGCCACTGCACTCTAGCTGGGGCCATGGAGCAAGACACTATCTCAAAAAAAAAAAAAAAAAAAAGAGAGAGAATATAATATATGCTTGATCTTAAGCCTAACTTGATTTTAAGGCAATAATTAACCAGTCATTGTCAAGCCACATTCATTGGAAAATTCAAAGTGGTTTCATGTTTCCTAGCCAAAGCATGGGAGCTCATGTTTCCCATAAAGTTCTGGAACTTCTGAGCATTATTCATTTAATCTTAAAAACTGGATGATTCTTTCACTCTTTATTTTCAGGCTCCTAATGACCTTGAACCACAAAAGCAATTAAGTTGCCAGAGAAGTTCTCTAATATTATTCTGCTTATTTTAAGTTCTTTGAATGAATATTTTATTCATTGTGTGTGTGTGTGTGTGTGTGTGTGTGTGTGTGTGTAGGGGAGAAAGGAAGGAAATCCTTCTTCAGGGTCTTAATTTGTGTCAATTAATGAATGAAAGGATAGATACATTTTTTTTTAGATGGGAGATCCCAAAACTTTGGGAGGCTGAGGCAGGAGGATCACTTGAGGCCAGGAGTTCGAGACCAGTCTGGGCAACATAGCAAGACCCTGTCTCTACAAAAAATTTTTAAAAATTAGCCATGCATGGTGACATGCACCTGTAGTCTCAGCTACTCAGAAGACTGAGGTCGGAGGATCCCTTGAGCCCAGGATTTTCAAGGTTACAGTGAGCTATGATAGCACCATTGCACTTCAGCCTAGGCGACAGAGTGAGAACTTGCATGCCTGGAACTTGCCTTGAATGGACTCAAGATTTTTCCTTTATTTCCATGCTTTGGGGGTGGGGGGGCTGGCAGGCTCCAAAGAGGGGTCCCTGCTCTGTCTCAAGCCTTTGGAGGGAGCATAGCTGCTAACACTTTGATTTCAGAGTTCTGGCCTTCAAAGCTGTAGAGAATAAATTTCTGTTATTTCAAGCCACCTAGTTTATATTACCACTAAGTTTGTTTTGTGGTAACTTGATACAACAGCCTTAGGAAACCAGTACACCACTTCTGACATTTTTATTTTATCATAGTAGTTTAAGCTCCACGAGGACAGTGGCTGTGCCCTTTTTCCAGTGCTTGGCACATAGGAAGTGCTCAGTATGTATTGAATGATATATGAATTCCAGGGGGAAATTGCATTGACCCTGTATTTCAGTGGTAGGTGAATTGCTTCCCAGTACTGTATCATGTTTACAGTATCCAGAAAGAGGTTATATGTGAATGCAGATTTACTGTACAAGAATGAGCCTGTTTTGCAAGGTCTGTTTCTTTATTAGAAGAACAGTAATACAGGTGAGTTTAATACTGAACTGGGGACAGGGGAGTTGGCAGCTCTTCTACCTTTCATCACTGCCTCACTAAGCCTCAGGAAAGAGCGCTCTCCTCTGTGTTTCAGTTTCCCAAGCCATGAAAAGAAGTAAGCACTGTCCCCGTTTGTCTGCAAAGGAGGATCATCAGTGGAGAAAAGCCTGTGAACTGCTCCAGCTTCAGAGAAATATCACTGGCCATATATTATTTGTCTTCCTCTCTGGAAACCACCTTAAAGTTCTGTTTCTGTTTCACTTTCAGGAGTCGTCAACCATTCAGCAAAGTTTAACAGATACGCTGCTAGTTAATAATTATGATCTCCAATTTACAGATGGAGAAACTTAAGGCAGAAGAAGATTGTATGTTCCAGTCACCAAAGTAATTCACTGGCTGAATTCCAAAAAGATTCTGTGAGTCCAAAACAAAATGATTCTGTGGAGCCATCTGTTCTCCAGCTGCAGAGATGGTTTTCTGAAGTGCAGTAAGTATTGTTGAAACCATTTTTACCATAGCGGAAGTCAGTCAGGCAGTCGGGATGCAGATAGGAGCTGGTTTCCGCATTCAAATGAAGAGATACTTTGTCATTTCTACCAGTGAGTAGGTTTTATGACCTATCTATAACTTTGGCATTTGCAAACTCAGGTTAAGCAAGGATGGTTAGAGTCCCTTTGGCCTTTTAAATCATGAAATTTATGCTACAGAGAAGATGGATTATCTTGACTAGGTAGAACAGTTATATTTGTTAAAGTGATCGAGGATAAACAAAACATAGCAGACCAGATCTGATTCACAGATACTTTGATCTGGCTCATATTTAAGCAACCAGAGTTTTGCACTAATCTAATGATGCAATTTAACTCAGGTGGGGTGTGGGGAGTGGGTAGAGAGATACAAGTGCTAGAGATGAGACAAGAATGGCAGAATGTAGGCAATTGTTAAAACTGGGTGATGGGGGTTCATTATACTATTCTTTTTACTTCATACGTGGTTGAAATTTTCCAAAATAAGAAATGATTTAAACGTTTGTACCCCCGTAATATTCTGAAATTAAAAAAAAAGAAATAGTTTAGTACATCAAGTTACTAACCAACTTTGCAAAAGGCTCATCATATTGTCTTCCATGAATGATCTTTGAGAGATTCTGCTGCTAGAATAATAACTAGCCTTCTACTCTATTGTCTTATGAATACACATGGTCTTGAAATAGACTAGTAACTTACAAAAATTTAGAAAATGAAACTTTTGCGTCTTGAACTTGAGAAATGTTTTGGAATTATTTACTTTCAGAACATTGTGAATTCAATAAAAGAATTTTTTGATGGATTAAAAAAATACTCAGAGAATGGCTCCACTACATCCTAAGCAAGTAATTGTGTTGCAATTAATTATCCCATGTGTTTTTGCAATCCTACTTTTTGTCTTTGAAATACAAAGTATTAGGTTGTTATGATTATACATTAACAGACCAAATTTTCCTGAACCACAATTGGTATAATTAGTACACAATTGAAAGAAGGGTGTCATTATACAAAGTTTGAAACAAAGAAAAAGTTTTGATCACATAATGGATCTCTTTTATTGAGAAAGTATGATGTTTAAGCACAAATGTCCCTCAAGCTTCAGGAAATCCCAACTTCAAATAGTTGGGAATTGTGAACTCATATGTCCCCTATTTGCTCCCTTATGTTTTTTTAAAAAATCATTTTCCTTCTCAGTCTTCCAGAAAAAAGAATTCACTCAAACATATATTGGGAGCTTGCTTTATGCTAGGCACACATCTGTGTTCTGGAAACAAAGTCTTCTCAAGTATGGCACTGTTTTAAAATGTTCTCCAATACTTAAAGCTCTCCCTACCCTTGATTGTTTTAATTGCCCTTCTGTGCCCACTCTCCATCTGCATTAACTTTTTTTGTGTTCTTCAATATTATCATTGGCAACAACTTTGAGATATAGTTCACATACCATACAATTCACCCATCTAAGTTGTACAATTCAACAGTTTTAATAAATTCAGTGTTGTGCAACCATTCCCACAGTCAATTTTAGAACATTTTCATCACAGTTACTCCACTTCCCCCTATCTCCCTCAGAGACCCTAATCAACCGCTACTCTGATTTCTGTCTCTATGGATTTGCCTATTCTAGATGTTTCATATAAATGGAATCATAAAATATGTAATCTTTTGTGTATGGCTTCTTTCACTTAGCATGATGTTTTTGAGGTTCACCCATGTTGTACCATGTATCAGCGCTTCATTTCTTTTTTAGCCTAGTATTCCATTGTATGGATATACTACATTTTATTTATACATTCCTTGTAATGGACATATGGGTTGTTTCCACTTTTTGGCTATTATGAATAATGCTGCTATGAATATTAGTGTGTAAGTTTTTTGGTGAACATATGTTTTCATTTCCCTTGGGTATACCTAGTAGTGGAATTCCTGGGTCATATGGTAACTCTACATGTTTTAACTTTTTTTTTTTTTTTTTTTTTTTTTGAGACAGAGTCTTGCTCTGTTGCCTGGGCTAGAGTGCCAAGGTGTCAGGCTAGCTCACAGCAACCTCAAACTCCTGGGCTCAAGCAATCCTCCTGCCTCAGTCTCCCAAGTAGCTGGAACTATAGGCATGCACCACCATGCCGGGCTAATTTTTTTGTATGTATTTACAGTTGTCCAGCTAATTTCTTTTTATTTTTGGTGGAGACGGGGGTCTCGCTCTCTCACTCAGGCTGGTCTTGAACTCCTGACCTTGAGCGATCCTCCAGCCTCGGCCTCCCAGAGTGCTAGGATTACAGGCGTGAGCCACCACGCCCGGCCTGTTTTAACATTTTTTTTTTTTATTCAGTCTCCATAGAGACTGTCAAAAATTGCCAATGCCAACTATATTTCAAGTCGTCATGGCGAGGTATTGGGAAAAGTTTTCAATTAGCAATAATTGCGCCTCAGATAAACTTCATTGGCTATAATACTGCCACTGTGCAAAGCTGTTTTAACATTTTTTAAGAATTGCCAGACTTTTCCAAAGCAGCCGCACCAGTTTATTAGTACATTCCCACCACTAACATATGAAGATTCCAAATTCTTCACATCCTCACCGACACTTATTTTCTGTCTTTTTAATTTTAGCCATCTTAGTAGGTGTTTAATGGTATCTGTGGTTTTGATTTGCATTTCCCTGATGACTAATGATGTTGAGCATCTTTTCATATGCTTATTCATAAACTCTCTAAGACCTGCCAGGTCCTTTCTAATGAGGAAGACCCATGGCTTTGTGTCTCTAGAACATTTTTATTGAGTTTCTTTGTACCTAGATTATTAGAAGAATTAATTAATACTTTCTCTTCCAATGAAGCTCAGCTGCTGCCCCAACATGGTGAATGAAAGGCTGGCTTTCTGTGTGTTTTTCCAAAAAAGAAAACCCAGTACTATTCTGGATGGGAAGTTACGTTACATTATCTGAGCAGCATTTGAAGCCAGAAAAATAAGGTGATGCAGTATTTCAGTCTAAGGAACTGGCCTGGCCTTGTGTGTGTGTGAGATAATCTGACATAGCACATATTGTTTAAGCAAGTCTACTAATAAAAAGGAATAGAAGTCTTAGGTTCTCACGAAAAGCGAATTGACATCTTCATGTCTATTTGAAATCTTAAATACTGGTTGAATTAGAGGTGAGAGAAGTGTAGCAAAACCAACTAAGTCTCATCCAGTCCAGCTGAAGAAATCGATACCTTAATTTACAACCTCAGTTTCTCTGTCCAAAAAGGTCAATTCCAAGGGATCACGCGAATCCTTTTATTGTGCTAGGATTTTGGTTATTTTCAACATTGCTTAAAAGAGCACTTGGGATTCGACAGCCCCTGGTTCTCCAAGTGTTTTCAATAAAACTTGTTGGTAAAGGCCGCGTCCTAGCGTGTGCAGCTGCCGCTCCTTACCAGGCCCCGGAGGAGTGAGGAGACACGAGGCCATCACCGAATGTGAGCGGTGAGGCGTCTCGGGAGGAAATCTGAGGCCCTGCTCTGAATGTTCTAACAAAAGCCTTCAAACCAACCGGCGTTTTCAAATTCACCACGGCCCTTCCTACCCGCTCCTTCCCGCAAACGTGACCAACCAGGCCCGAAAGCCAAATTTCTGCTGCAGCAGGTTCCTCAGGGGACGCTATCTCCTATTTCAGCCTCCCAACCGAGAAAGCCGCTCCACAGCGCGTCTCCCGCCACGCCCACACCCGCCCATCTCCACTCGGGGCGGAATGAAGTCTTGCCTTGCCCACCCGTCATCGCCAGAGGCCCCGCCCCATCGCCACCACTTCATTGGCTCTGGTGACCGGCCCCCCGAGTATCGGCTTTGGATTGGCCGGCTTGGCCGCCGGTCTGCGTTCTTCCCGGGGCACGCGGCGAGCGTGACCACGCCCCTTACGTCGGGACGCTGGGTCGCCTCGGCAGGCGCCGTAATAGCCGCCCAGAAGGAAGGAGGTCGGCTGGGCGAGGAGCTGCTATGGTGTTGAGTTCTCGGGCAGAGCCGACCGAGCCGAGACGGTCGCGGCCATGAAGGTGAGGGGCCGGTGGAGCCGGGCAGACCCTCCTCGCCTGTTCTGTCCGGCCGGAGCACCCAAAGCGCTTCCTTTTCTCCTCAGCGGGTACCCTGCCGGCATCTCGGAAGGCTCCGCCGAGGGCGGTCGCCCGCCCGGCGTCTGGGGCCCTGACTGGCACCGGGCGGAGAGGCTGGGTTCCCGGACCCTCTCGAGCCCCCACAGTGCTTCCCGCCAGCGAGCCCGAGGAGTGGGGGAGACCGGGCACCCCCCGCTCTCACGCCTGGGGGGCCCCTCTCTGCGCCAGGCCCCGTGCGCCTCCTCGGGGGCCTGAGGCAGATTGGCCGGTGCTCGCCTCAGCCCTCCGTGCCTTTGCCCTCTCCCGCCTCGAGTCCTTGAACTAACCCAAATGTCGGGGACATCACGGGACCGAAGAGAAAAGGAGTGGCGCAGGGAGTGGTGGGCCCGGGACTAGGCTAACAGGTTAGAGACGTCTCAAGGCGGGGATGCCACCCTGAAGGGGTTCTTCGTAGGCTTGTCGTTGGGGCCATGACCTAGAGCGCGAGCCGGCTACGTGTGTCTCCGCCGCCACTAGGTACGCAGCAAATAATTTGACAGCTTGAGTTCTCCAAGGTGGGAGTGAGAGCGTGGGAGCATCACTGATGAGAAGTTTAGGGAAAGGGGGAAGGCGGAAGGGGGGAGATTCTCTCAACTTGATCGCTGAGAGTTCCAAAGAGCTGTGTGTACAGCAGTCAATTCAGGTGTTGATTCATTTGCCGAACTCAGACCAAGTGGGATGAGTCATAAGGTGATGATACTCTTTCAGACATAGACAGTTGTGTTAATCTCAGTGAAGAGGTGTGCTTGGTGTGGATAAGGAAAATAATACAGTGAGCTGCTAGATTAACTCTACCTTCACAAAGCGTCAAAGATTTACTATGGAAGATTGAAAGAGAGTGTCTAGTGGCTGGAAATTCATTTTCTATGAAATGTTGAACATGTTCTCTGTGTTAGCCAAGAGGGAGACATGGTGAATAGAAATAACGGAAAACACAATCCCATCCTATAGGGAAGTGTTTGCCATTCAGAAGAGGAGAGCTTCTTGAGTAACCACATTACAAGGCAGAGGATATAAGGTATCAAAAAAATGTAAAATCCTCAGGAGCAAGAAAAGATACTTTTGGCTACAGAAAGCAAGGAATATTTGTGGAATAGGTAGCTTTTGAACACTGCCATGAAGTATGAGGATATTGTAAGAGCTTGGGTTTTTTTTTTTTTTTTTTTTTTTGAGACAGGGTTTCACTCTGTTGCCTGGACTAGTGTACAGTGGCATCATCATAGCTCCCTGCAACCTCAAACTTCTGGGAGGCCTATGCCCCCACACCCGGCTAATTTTTTATTTTGCTGTAGATCAGGCTGGTCTCCAACTCCTGGCTTCTAGCAGTCCCCCTCCCTGGACCTCCCAAAGTGCTAGGATTACAGGCATCAGCCACTGCACCCAGCCAGTTACTGCTCTCTAAGTTGAAATTGTAGAAACAAAGTTCGGTAACAATTGAAAATGTAGAAAAGATATGTATTTTCTGAAGCAAAATGACCTGAATAGACATCGGGATGTGCTAGATGACAGTTACGAGTGATGCTTTTATTTTTGTTTCTGTGAAACTGGATTCACAAAATTTAGGATTTGGGCTGTTTACTATTTAACTTCATATTGATTTATATTTAAATTGTTTAATTGTAGGTATGCTCATTTGTAGATTTCTGGGTAAGGTCAGTGATTCCTGATGTCATGGAATTCTAGCCCATGAATGAACGTTCATGGAAGGAAGTACTTCTTTCTGTGAACTTAAAATTACTTTAAAAGCTAAGCGATTAGATAAGTACATTTTCACTCAGGAGCACTCAAATCAGGAGCAGCCGATAATATTATACTACATGTATGAAATGGATGTTTTCTTTCTCCATTTGATTTTTTTGTTTTTGTTTGAAAACTGATGTTTTGATACAGGTTTTTACCTCTCAGGCTCAAGTAACTGTTTAACCTTAGAGTAACATCTGATTAACTTTCCATAAGGGATTTTTTAAAAAAAACCAAATTGGTGCTATGTAACTTTGATTTAACCCTCCTTATGTTTTTCTGTATTTATATTGATCTCACCCTTAATTGTGCTAATTATATTTATTCTCCCAAGCTCAAAATGAGATATCAAGGAGAAAATAATCTACTGAATGTAATTTCCTTTTCTTTCTTTTTTTCTCTGAAAGGTGGGGGAGTGGTACTAAGGATCAAGTGTACTGTTAAAAAAAAAAAAAAAAAAAAGAAAAGCCCAAACATGAGGAAGGTAACATTTATAATCTAACGTTTATTTTCTGTAGGACATATTATTGTAAAAACTATCAATTTAGCCAATATTTTGTCTAAAAATATTACATTTTAAAAGTCAGCATCTCTTTTTGCAGGCTACTTAATGTCCAAATGGTATAAGAGAAAGAATTTAGGATGTAGAATCTCTTCCTTTGTGGTATATGGTTGGATATTCGGTCATTAAGAAAGCAGTGTTCCCTGTATATTGCATTTCAGGGAACTGCTTATATTGAAGCAGCAGCTTCAATAAGAAATCCTTTCACATTCTAAGGAGCGTATGTTCTAAGGAGCGTAGCTCTAAATTGGATAAAGATTTTGCTGATGATCTCAACTGTTTCTTTTGCTTTCCTTTAAGTTCTGTAGCAAAGTTTAACCCAACTGAAGTTTAAACTATAAAACTTTTTTATATCACTGGTGCTAAGATTTGAAACATCTTTTTCCTATCATTTAACACCAGGATATTGAGTTTTAGCAAATTAAAGGTTGCCTGGAGTTTAAAACAAAATCTATGGTAGGTGAGTTCTCTGAGGAAGCTTTTATTGGTGGAAAGACTTGATCCCTGTCTGGTCCTTGTAGCTTCTTTCAGCATCTGAGAACATTAATATTCTTGAATTTGAAAGTTCTAGGTTCATCCTTAAAATAACTATGTAAAAATATTATCATATTTAATTTAGAAATGTGGTAAGCAAGGTAGATAGACTCTTAGGAGGTAGCATTAATTACTGTTGTTTACCTAGTTTAACCAAAACTGAATGACTTAGATCTGTGGAACCCCCATGCCAAGGATCCACACCTGTCTGGTCTGTGGCCCACCAGGAACTGGGCCACACAGCAGGAGGCCAGTGAGTGAGGGATGGCCCACCTGTACTCATAGCTGCTCCCCCTCCACCCTCCCTGCTCACCACCTCCACCCCTGTGGAAAAACTGTCTTCCACAAAACCAGTCCCTGGTGTCAAAAAGGTTGGGGACCTGTGACTTAGATCATTTAGTTTTTTGTTGTTTTCATACTCATCAGCTTGCTTGTCCCTCCCTCCCTGTCTATGTATGTCTCCATTTCTCTGTGGCTGTCATTTAATCTTCATGGAAACCACCATAGTTTTTCTTATCCTTCATTCTAGTCTGGCTGGTTAATATTATATTTGATGGAATCATTAAAAGGGATCACATCCTGATGTAGTTTGGAATAGGATTCAAAATTTGTATTAAACTTGTTAATTCTTTAAATTGAGCATTTTGAAGTATTTTCTTCTCACAGAGATTGTAAAAGCATATTAGATCATACACACAATCAAAGGCAGCTGAACCTTGAGGCCATTTGAAAACTCTAGCTCTCTGCCAGGAAGAGAGTTGAGCTACTGCTCTTGCAAAGAAACTGTACATTTCCTCTTTTGTTGAATGAAATAAATGGTGGTGCAGAAATGGGCTTATATTATTTGAATCTGACTGAGGAACCTGAGAGAATGCTTATAACATTGTTGGTCTGTTGTTGTGGAAACTTGTGCTAGAAACTGTCAGTCATACTTTCATGTAAATTGTTTAGATGTGTGGATAACACTCCCTACCTGCTTTGTTCCTAGAGAGTGAAGGGAATTTCTAATTCATTCTCCTGGAGGGGGAACAGTTTGGGAGGAACACTGTCAGCCTTTCTGCTACTATAAGAAGAAGAGGGACTTTGATGTTAGTGAGTTTCAGTGAAGGAACTAAACATGCTTGGCTCAGTACTTTCTGGGACCTACTCAGATCTGTCTTCCTAGAGGGAGGATGGCATTCTGGTCTCCACTCAACTAGGTGGTAAGCTATTTTGGTCAGCTGTGCTGGTTACTAGGTAGCATATTATCAAGACTAGTTAGTTGGCTACAGAGCTAAGGTCATATTCTCCAGCTGGTATTATCAGCTATTTCCATTTGTCTATCTTAGTTCTTAATTAGCTCTAAATTGGGAGTGAAAAAAAGGTAGTGTTGGCCGCCTAAAAGATGGTGTACTGGCTGTGGAAAAAAAAAAAAAAGACCAGAACTGGCATTGATGTCAGAATGACATGAGAAAATCTAGGTGTCTGGGGCAGTCCAGGCAGGTTTTAGAATTTAATTTCTTACTATGGGCCATGAAAGTTTTTCGTATGATATCTGGTTCTTAACTGGTAAGAGCCAGGCAGACCATGGTCCCAGGGCTGCTCTATCAGGAGCAGTTTTGGCTTAAGAGGGTGGATAGGAAAGGGATTAAACTATTAAGTCATTTTCAGTAGTCATTTTCAGTAGTCATTGATGGCTAGAAAATAAACTGCAAACAAAGCTAAATTCCCTGAGCTTGGAGTTTTGTGCCAGGCACAGACAGATAATGGCCTCCTTCTGTTATTCTCTGTTATTTTGAACTACATTCATGGTCAAGAGAAGAAATTTAGCTGTCTTTACAAATTACTGTTCTTTTTTTTTTTTTTTTTTGAGACAGGATTTCTCTCTGTCACCCAGGCTGGAGTGGTGCAGTGGCCTCATCATAGCTCACTGCAACCTTGAACTCCTGGGCTTAAGCCATCCTCCTGCCTCAGCCTCCTGAGTAGCTGGGACTATAGGCATGTGTCACCACATCTGGCTAATTTTTATACTTTTTGTAGAGATAGGCTCTTGCTCTTGCTCAGGCTGATTTCAAACTTCTGGCCTGAAACAGTCTTCCTGCTTTAGCCTCCCAAAGTGCTAGCAGCTAGGGTTACAGGCGTCAGCCACTGTGCCTGACCAGATTATTGTTCTAACCTTTTGGATTCATGTGGTATCTATTGCATGGAGTCCTGCTCTCAACTATGGTCCCAAACAGGTCATTTAAAGCCCAGATCATGGCTTTAGTTTTCAGAGATCCAGACCTTGGCTTCACTCATGGAAAAGTAGTTTTTTTGTTTTGTTTTAATGAACAAAACATGGATAAGCCCCCCTTATGTAAGGAATATACCTCTTGGAATTGATGCAGCGCAATAACTCCTTGAATTTACTGCAAATTCAGAAACCAAAGAGCTGTGCCTCGTATACTATCTTTCTAGGAATTGGATTTGCTCAGAAAATCTAGGAGGAAATGGAGTGGTTCGGAGAATATGATTCAATCTTTCTATCAAAATGGGAATAGTGAGTGAATAAAAGAAAAATAAAGGAATATAGACTGATTTAACTAGAGGAGGAGCTTAAAGGGTAGGGAAGACAGATGTGGAAAGGGAAAGAAAATGAACTTAGATCTCCAAAGCTTTTAAAAGGAGGATGTAAAAGAGGAAAGCTTTTTAGTTATTATCCTATCGCATGTGGTAACTGAGGTCCAGGGAAAATGTAACGGGGTGGGGAGTTAGGAGCTCAGAGAATAAATTGGCATATGTCCTTCCTACCCCTGGCCCCCTCTCTACTTGAGGAGCCCAGATTCAATAAACTTGAGAAAAACCATCTCTTAAATAGTTCCCCAATTGCTTTTATAGTTTCTGTCAAGTAGTAACAGAAAATTTGGACAGATTTGAGAGGGGAAAGATCAGTGTAGGGCACATCGATTTATTAGGTGAAGGATGGGCACGGTGGCTGACATTTGTAATCCCAGCACTTTGAGAGGCCGAGGTGGGAGGAACACTAGAGGCCAGGAGTTCAAGAGCAGCCTGGGCAACCTCATCTCTACAAAAAATTAAAAAAATTAGCCAGGTGTGGTGGCACGTGCCTGTAGTCTCAGCTGCTTGGGAACCTGAGGCAGGAGGATCTCTTGAGCCCAGGAATTTGAGGCTACAGTGAGCTATGATGACACCACTGTATGCTAGCCTGGGAAACTGAGTGAGACCCTATCTAAAAAAAAAAAAGTGAGTATCAAGGTGACAATTGTGGGTAGAGACGCCATTGCCCCGAGGGGACATGTAGAAGTTTACGACATTGGATTTTATGAGAAAGCACAGGAAGATGAAACACACCAAAGGGGAGCCAGGTAAATGGAGTCCAAGCCTGGGAGGATTTATCTTCTTGGTGGCTTCTTCAACTTGGCGGTGAAGAAGGACAAAAATAATTTGAACAATGGCTGCTTTTGACAGACCCAGAAATCCCAGATTTTCTCCCAATATTGGAGATTTCATATAAGAAAACATGTAGAGGAATAAGGAAATAAAAGTTTGGGCCAAAGAGCAAATAAAAATACCAAAGTCCAGCAAAGTTTTAGGCCAATATGTGGTAAAAAAGGAAAGGAACTAACTTAAGTATCAGATTAAATTGTTTAAAACTCAGCTGACCCTTTCTGAAAGGATTGGGTGAAAGCATAGAGGGAAACAAAACACTAGAAGTATATCCTACTACTGCTGAAAAATGTAGACAAGCCTTGGGGAACACGTGGCTGAGGTGTTAGAACTCTATAGGCACAAGCTTCAGAAGTAAGCACAACCCCTTCACCTCAGGAATCTGTGGAGGGTGACGTACTGGCTGAAACGATGTAGGCATGAAGACGAAATCTTCCCTTAGATTGAGCAAGCCTTCACCTTTTACCTTAGCTGTGTATCAGAGTCACCTAGGGTAGAGCAGGGCAGGGTGGTGCGTGCCTGTAATCCCAACTACTTGAGAGGCTGAGGTGCAGGGATTGCATGATCCCAAGAGTTCAAGGCTGCAGTGAGCTATGATTATGCCTGTGAATAGCCACTGTACTCCCACTTGCCAATGTATCGAGACCTTGTTTTAAAAACAAACAAAAAACCAGAATCACCTAGGAAGTTCTAAAAAAAAAAAGAAAGAAAGAAAAAAAATTCTAGTGTCCAGGCTGTATCCCAGACCAGTGGAATCAGAATCTCTGAGTCTGGGACCCAGGCATCAGTATTTTTTTACTTCCTTGGTGAGTCCAACATGTAGCCAAGGTTGAGAATCATTGTCTTAAGGGCATTTTCATAGGCCTAGGCAATTCCTTATCGAGAGGCATTGACCACAGCCACTCAGGTACAGGACTAAAACCACCTGCTCCGAAGAGGTTGGGAGGTGGAGTTTGAATCACTAAAGTCACCTTCATTCCAGCACTGGGGTCCCAGAAAACATGGGGCTTAAAGCAGAAATGGAAATTAATTTTTTCAAGTAAGCTAGATGGGAAAGAAAGGTACTTCAAATAAACTAGTGACTGGGGCTTCCCTGTTTCAAATTTCTGAACTGTCAAGAAGGCTGGAGTTTTGGAAATGCTACTCTCAGAGAGGATAACTGTGCATAGGTGTCCTTCAATGTGACACTAAGAAAATTCTCTCATTAGGAGATTTTGTCCAAGTTTAAGTTTACAGATCTTAAGAGGCTACAACCTAAAATTTTCAGTGTTTCTTCTTTCCTTCTGCTATGGTATTTGGGCTAACAACAGTAATATGGGTCTGAGTTGTTCCAAATATTGGGTTATAGCAGCATATTTTTGCCTGGGGCTCTTTGGGGGTTGGCTTGAGTTTTTTTGTTTTTATTTTATAATGAGGTGGTTGAAAGAGGATAGAATTGTTTTATCATTATTTTCCTTCCAGTGAATGAGGAGGACAATCCCTCCATTTTATAGACACATGAGGAGTGGGACAAAATTTTCCACCTTTCAGTATTGATATCTACACAGAGATTCCACCTGTTTTACCAAAATAAATCCATTTATTCCCTTACCAGAGCTCTGTATTTTCTCCCTAGAATTTTAATGTTCATACTGATTAACATGGCTTGAAAAATTGTATCCTTCCTTAATTCATTGTAAAACTCTCTGGTAGCAAGGGCAGAATGTGTGCCAGTGCTGCTTTTTGTTGTTGTTGTTGGTTTTTTTTTTTTTTTTTTTTTTTTTGAGATGGAGTCTTGCTCTGTTGCCGGGGCTAGAGTGCCATGGCATCAAGCTCACAGCAACCTCAAACTCCTGGGCTTAAGCGATCCTCCTGCCTCAGCCTCCCAAGTAGCTGGGACTACAGGCATGTGCCACCATGCCCGGCTAATTTTCTTCTCTCTCTATATATTTTTAGCTGTCCAGATAATTTCTTTCTATTTTTAGTAGAGACAGGAGTCTCACTCTTGCTCAGGCTGGTCTCGAACTCCTGACCTTGAATGATCCTCTGGCCTCGGCCTCGGGCTCGGCCTCCCAGAGTGCTAGGATTATAGGTGTGAGCCACCGTGCTCGGCCGACAGTGCTGCTTTTAAAAGAGTGTCATTTGAGATTTTTGGCCTACTAGGTCAGAATCTCTTTTTTAAAAATTATTTTTATTTTTTGTAGAAATGGGGTTTCACTCTTTTGCCCAGGATAGGGTGCAGTGGCATGATCATAGCTCGTTGTAACCTCCAACTCCTGGGCTCAATTGATCTTCTGCCTCAGCCTCCTGAGTAGCTGGGATAGCTGGGACTACAGGCGAGCACCTCCACGCCCTAATTTTTAAATTTTTTGTAGAGATGGGGTCTTGCTGTGTTGCCCAGGCTGGTCTTGAACTCCTGGCCTCAAGTGATCCTCCCACCTAGGCCTCCCAAAGTGCTGGGATTACATGCATGAGCCACTGCACTAGGCCCCAGAATTTCTTTTACCTTAATTTTTCTTTGTCAAGAAAACACAATTTGAACTTTCTAAGTAGCATGCAAAATTTAAATAATGCTATATTGCCTATAAAGAGGTAATAGGAAGAAATCTTTCACATGTTTATTTGTCAGTAATAGGATGGTGGAGCTGGATGCTACAGAGGTTTCTATTCATGAGGAACTTTCACTCTAGTTAAGGAGACAACATCACATGAATCAGAAGGGGGATAAGCTAACAGCTTCTTTTACACTAGAATGTCACAGCTCTGTGGCTGTCCTAAAAAAATAAGTTAACTCCTGGAATGAAGAAAAGGTTAGTCCTGGTGGTACTTTCTACAGTTGAGGTAGTCCCCTCCCCCCAAAAAAGTTAGTGCAAATTGACTTCAAAATATTTTTAGTTGTTTTAAGAGAGCTTACTTGAAAGAACTGCAGATGAATCTTTTACTTAAAAGAACAATCATTTTAAATGAGTAAATCTGGATTTTCATGCTTTTATGATTAAGCAAACCATGACTTTAGAGTCTGAGGTATATAATGATTTAAAGGCATGAACTATTAATTATAACTTTACCTGACTTTTAAAGGCATCACTATTAATTGAATTACTGGATGTGAAGCCATGTAATACTTGAATCAGTGACCTTGATACTTAAGACTGTTTGGACTTGTATTGTGGTTTCTTACTGCTTTACCTTCTCCTTTCCCTATATTACTTCTGGGTAGTAACAACAATAGTATTATCTTTCCATTGCATTTCAAATTACCTTTTAAGGTTTTTTTTTTTTTTTTTGAGCTTGTTGGACAAACCGTAAATGTTTGAGTCAGATAATAAAATAAATGGAACTGTGTTGTTATGTGCTGCCATTTTAACTAATAATACCTCGGCTACTAGACTTCCATTACCTGTCACATTATCTAGGCTCTAGAATATGCTTAAGAATTAGGACAAGGGGCAAAAACCTGTTTGTTCTAAACACTGTAGCTTTTATACTTTAAGCATGGGAAAATACCTTTGGCCCTCACTGAAAATTTATTCTTTTATATATACTTCTAACAAGCTGGGTTATCAGGGTTCTTAGATTATATTTAAAAAGGAGACAGTTACTACAGGTAGGTGTAGGGATAGCTGTGGTGGCTCAGAGAGAGGGAAGACAAGGAGAAAAAAAAAACCAAAAAGCAATACATTAGGTCTGGGCCATTTAGTGGAGTGGAAAATAGCCCTTACACCTTGGACAGTCATCGTGGTTATCAAGTCATTGAAAATTATGTTTAGTATTTTCAGTTTGAAAAGGTAGATTAAATGCTGTTTAAGAAGTACTTGAGGCCGGGTGCGGTGGCTCACGCCTGTAATCCTAGCCCTCTGGGAGGCCAAGGCGGGTGGATCGCTCGAGGTTAGGAGTTCGAGACCAGCCTGAGCGAGACCCCGTCTCTACTAAAAAATAGAAATAAAAATTATCTGGCCAGCTAAAAATATATATAGAAAAAATTAGCCAGGCATGGTGGCGCATGCCTGTAGTCCCAGCTACTCGGGAGGCTGAGAGGCAGTAGGATTGCTTAAGCCCAGGAGTCTGAGGTTGCTGTGAGCTAGGCTGACACCACGGCACTCACTCTAGCCCGGGCAACAAAGTGAGACTCTGTCTCAAAAAAAAAAAAGAAGTACTTGATATCAAATGAATATATTTTTTATGAAGAATTTGGAAAGTAGAGAAAAATTTAAAGAAGGAAATAAATTATACATGATACATTAAAATGTAGAGAGAGTTTCAGTTGCTGTTTTAATGTTTTCCCGTCATAGTTTAAAAATAAGTTATATATGCCATAGTATATTATAACCAGTTAGAAATTTGAGAACAGAAGTTTAATGAAATTAAGTAATTTGAATTTATGTTTTTTCTGCTAAATAATAGCTGGGAAAATCTGCCTCATCCTATATAACTGTGGCACCTAGTATAGTAGCCACCAGGTTAAGGTTGCCAGATGAGATATAGGACACTCAGAAACTTTGAATTTTGGTTGAAAAGTGAATAATTTTTTAGTACAAACATATCCCAGGTATAGCACAGGACATAACTTCTGTCCAATCTTTTTTTTTTCCTGTGCAGGTGCACATGTATCTGTGTGTTTGGGTGGGTGTGGGTTTGTTTTTTGTTTTTTTTGTTTTTTTTACATTTAGGTCATGTTGTATCTTTTCCTTTTGTCTAAGAAGATACCATGAGTATCTCCAGTGCTAGAGATTGTTTGGAAATACTAGAAAATTATTTTTTTCCAAATAGCTTGAAATTTTGGTGCCCAAAGGAATATAGTAATCTCAAAGTTATTTAGGGCAAACTTACCTCTCCAGAATAGCTTAGCATTCTCTGAGGATCCCAGTGAGCCCAGATTTCACTTCGTTTTAAACTGTGGCACTTGTGTTCCTTTTTAGGCTGGTGCCACATCTATGTGGGCTTCATGCTGTGGGCTGCTGAATGAAGTCATGGGAACCGGAGCTGTCAGGGGCCAGCAGTCAGGATTTGCAGGAGCCGCTGGTCCCTTCAGATTTACACCAAACCCCGACTTTTCCACCTACCCACCAGCAACCACGGAAGGGTCTAATATAGTTTGCAAAGCCTGTGGACTTTCATTTTCAGTCTTTAGGAAGAAGGTGAGTTGGATGAAATGTTACATAACAAGACACAAGGATCAATTCTTGATTGTAGGTTATTTTGGATAGCTAATGAATCTTTATTTCTTTTTATAAAAATAGCAAAAGTTTCATCCCATTAACCATTTCCCATTTAGAAAAAATTTAATTGAAGGGATTATATTACTGTTCAAATTTTCTGATTAAACATTGTTATTTTTCATGTTGTTCAGGCATCCTTTCTGCTGAACTCTGGCCTGTTTGTACCACTTGATTTTTCATAATGGTTATTTCTTGAAGCAAAAAATTTTAGTCTGCAGTTTTGTTCAGAAATAATTTACTGTAACTGTGATCTCAAGTTTCAAAAATTTATCCCTAACTATAATTTTAACTCTCAAATGAAGAAATTAATGTAAAAAGATAATTATTGTTCAGAAATTCAACATGAAGTACTTATGCTAAAAGTTATTTTCACTAGGATGGAAAGTTATTATTTTTGAGAACCATCATATTGCTAGGCCTCCTTACATTCTTTGATCATCAGTTCAGTACTTGGAAATATTTTAGGGAAAAAAAATACCAGCTTGTGGGAAAAATGCACAAGCAGGAATGACTACATCTTAGTGTCCTCTTTAAGCTTCTCTAGTGGAATGGCTTTGGTTGTGATTAAGGGTGTGTAGGTTACAGATTACTGTATTAGTGGGTCCTCTATTTTCTTGGATTGACCTTGAGAGATCAGTTCCCTTTCTCTTTCCCTCTCTGTGTTATGCTTTTTTTCTTCTTTAAATGTGGGAAATTGTTAATGTAGGAAAAGAGTTTGTGTTATGTTTTCTGTTCCATGTGGTTCAAGTCAGCTCTGTTCTGCTAATTACATGTTTGTACCAAGGGGTGGAAAGGTTTTAATTCATTAACATAAGAGTGTATGTTTTTCTTAAAGGGTTGTATTTGAACTTCTGTAAATCCAAAGTGCCTTGGCAATAACTATTTTGATTTTCATGGCTTTTGGAACACTAAAATGCCTGTGAAAATAGTCTGGTGCCACAGGGGACTTCATAAGCACTAAAATTAAATTTTAATAGAAGGCAAAAAGAAAACTGATGTTTCCATAATGGCTTATATTTTGCTATCATTAAATGCTGCTTTTCTCTTTCTTCAGCATGTTTGTTGTGACTGCAAGAAGGATTTTTGCTCAGTTTGTTCAATCTTACAAGAGAATCTCCGTAGATGTTCTACTTGTCACTTACTACAAGAGACAGCCTTTCAGCGCCCTCAGTTAATGCGGCTGAAGGTGAAGGATCTACGGCAGTATCTCATTCTTAGAAACATACCAATAGATACTTGTCGAGAGAAAGAAGACTTGGTAGATCTAGTACTATGCCATCATGGACTAGGCTCTGAGGATGACATGGACACAAGCAGTCTGAATTCTTCAAGGTCCCAGGCGTCTAGTTTTTTTACACGTTCATTTTTTTCAAACTATACAGCCCCCTCTGCTACTATGTCTTCACTTCAGGGAGAGCTTTTGGATGGGGACCGGACCTCCAGATCTGGAGTGCTTGCACAGGTATGAAGGGGTAATTAATTATACCCAGAGCCTGGCACACTTACTCTTGGCCATATGGTGGGGCCTTTAGTGCTTGATGACTTCAGATAAATGATAATAGAAGTCATGGGCTAGAGTAGAGGTTCCACACCCAGCTAAATTCTGCTGTCTCTGAGTGCTTAGGTGGTAGGTAGCTCCAAAGTCTGCCATCTGAGGGGTCCAAAAATAGCTCATCAATCTCTTGGCCTTAGTCATTTCAGTTTCTCTATCTTACATATTAATAGTTAAACACCATTGAAGTAATGACTGAAAAAGTAGCATATACACATTTGCAGGACTATTTGTATAAGTGTCAGTGACCGTAAAACAATCAGGAGTGAAAGTTATCTTAATGCCTGCTTGCCTGGCTACAGTGAAATTGTTCCAAGTTAGATAATGAAAGGGGCATCTGGATTAGTGAAAAAATGTAGTTATTTACTAATTGTAATTAGAATATTGTCCCAATGATGTCCTTGGGCATCCTGATTGAATAACATTCAAGGGCTTGTAATTAATATTCACTTGTATGTGAGTGATTCTAAAATGCTGAATTACTTTGAACAGTTTTCTTCACATTTAATTTTCTTCACTAAAGGGGTTACTACAAGCAAAGAGAAGCTGGGCATGATAGCATGAGCCTGTAGTTCCAGCTACTCAGGAGTCTGAGACAGGATTGGTTGAGCTCAGGCGGTTGAGGCAATAGATGCACTATGATCACGCATGTAAATAGGCACTGCACTTTAGCCGGGGCAACACTGCAAGACCCTGTCTTAACGCATAGGGAAATTTGGTCTAGTTGCCTTCCAAATACAATTATGTGACACCTAGTGATGTTTCAGTTAATGACAAACCACATATACAATGGTGGTCACATAAGATTATAATATATTTTTGCTATACCTTTTTTTTTTTCTTTTTTTCTTTTTTTTTTTTTTTTTTGGAGACAGAGTCTCACTCTGTTGCCTGGGCTAGAGTGCTGTGGCGTCAGCCCAGCTCACAGCAACCTCAAACTCCTGGGCTCAAGCGATCCTACTGCCTCAGCCTCCCGAGTAGCTGGGATTACAGGCATGTACCACCATGCCTGGCTAATTTTATTTATATATATATATTTTTTTTAGTTGTCCATATAATTTCTTTCTATTTTTAGTAGAGACAGGGTCTCGCTCTTGCTCAGCCTGGTCTTGAACTCCTGAGCTCAAACAATCCACCCGCCTCGGCCTCCCAGAGTGTTAGGATTACAGGTGTGAGCCACCACGCCTGGCCTTTGCTATAACTTTTCTGAGTTTGGAGATGTTCAGATACAGACACTTACCTGTGTTATAGTTGTCTACAGTATTCAGTAGAGTTAACATGCTGCATAGGTCTGTAGCCTAGAAATACTATAATAGGTGCTATACCCTATAGCCTAGGTATGTAGTATAGTAGGCTACACCGTCTAGATTTGTGTACATACACTCTATTAGCACCACTAAATCGCCTAAGGACACATTTCTCAGAAAGTATCTCCTTCATCAAGTAACACACGACTGTAGTCTTAAATTAGGTAAGTCCAAGCCAGGAGTTTTATTTCCCAAATGAGAACTGGCATTATGATGATGCAAACATAAGACACATCTGACTTTGGTACCACTTTCGGGTATGTGACACCATTTGGGAGGTATGGGTTGTTGGATGCTATATTAGGTCATTAAATATGAAATGTCCGATTTCAAATCAAAAGTTCAGTTTATTATATTTCAAACAAGAAACAGTACAATTAATCCACAGTATGCACCTAAACTATCGACACAGTTTTGCCATCTTAATGGTAAGTGGTTTATGCCAGCAGCAAAGAAGCCTGGAGAGCGAGTGGCAATGAAATCTCCAAAGGCATTTTCCACAGCTTGTTGAGAATTGAATATTTTTCCCTGCTAGAAGTGGTCCAAGCCTGGAGAAGTGGTAGTCAGTTGGCACAAGGTCTGCTGAATATGGTGGATGATGGTTTCCAAGTCCAGCCTCTATAGTTTGGGGAGCGTTGTTTGTGTGACATGTGGTTGAGTGTTGTCTTGCAAGAGGATTGGCCTGTCTCTATCGGCCAATCTCAGCTGCTTAATCACAAGCATCCTCATCATTTCATCCAATTGGTTGTAGTAGACATCTGTGATTGCCCAGGTTTCACGAAGGTGTAGTGGATAATACCAGCACTGGACCACCAAACAGATGCCATTAGCTTTTTTTGATGAACATTCGGTTTTGGACTGTGTTTTGGCACTTCATCTTTATCCAACCATTGTGCCGAACACTTGGGATTGTCAAACAGAATCCATTTTTATCACACATAGCAATATGGTGTAAAAATGATTCGCCTTTATGTCATGACAGCAAAGAAAGGCAAGCCTCAAGATTTCTCTTCTGACACTCACTTAATTCATGAGGTACCCATCTTTCCAGCTTCTTTACCTTGCCCATTTGTTTCAAATGGTCCAATACTGTTGGAATAGTAACATCAAATCTTGCTGCTAATTCACGTGTAGGTTGAGATGGATTCACTTTCACTACAGCTTTCAAACCATCGACATACTTGTGCAGTAATTAGCCACATCCTTCCTAAACACTTCATTGATATTTTGAGCTGTCTGTGCTGCATTGGTTCCACGACGGAACTCATATTTGAAAATAATACATTTTTGACTTATCCATGGTTTCACAAAAATTGCTCTAAAAAAATTTTGAATAAAATCATAAGCCAAACCATGCATTTGAAAGAATGAAGATGTACCTTCACAAAAATAAAACAAGAAGTGGCAAAGTGAAATGTCAGAGATACCAACTGTCTAACTGAGTACTTAAGGAAATTGGACATTTTATACTTAATATCCTAATACAACATGGTGTCTGTGAATCAGTGGGAAGGAATATTTGAAACTGGGGACTGACCTAGACTATTGTAGAGCTATGATCAAAATATAGTCAAAAGATCTAGAGATGGCTGAAGTTGGAGAAAAAGAAAAAAAAAAATAGTCAAAGGATGTGGAAGAAGGTACATAACACAGATTGAAGGAATTTTTCTGAAGTGTTTCTCTGTTGAGGAATTTTTAAAACTATAACTACCATCAACCATCAGTGAAGATGTCTAGGAAGACACCTTTGGAATTAGAAAGTTTAAATGTGACGTGGAATTGAGATCTTTCAATTGAGATGCCCCTGACGCTTGGGCTGACCCTAGTCAGAGCTTTAGCTTTTTTCTGTCTGCATTGTAGAGGCTCCAGTTAAACCAGCCATTTGCAGATCCTTTGATAATGACGCAGTGCCATCTCTTACCTTCCATGGCTTTGGCATTCCATTATGGGACCTTCCTCAGGGAGTTAATACTCTGGTTAGATTTTAGAAATATATACATACATAGGAATTTGTGTTTCAAGGTAACTTTATGGAAGGTAAGTTCTCTATGTAGTCTTTTAGGGCCCAATTTTTTGGGAGGGGCAGCAGCATTCAGGATCCAAGGACAACATGGAGTATGCAAGGCTTTTGGGTCATTTGGGAGTAGGATCTGTGGAAAGATTTTCTCTAGTGATAAATCTGGGTAGATGCTGTTAGGGAAATATGATTCCTGAGCTAATCAGATATATTGTGTGTGTAGGTACAGAGTGAAATAGCTTCAGCAAACACAGATGATGATGATGACGATGATGATGACGATGATGATGATGATGATGAAGATGATGATGATGAAGAAGAAGAAGAAAATGTGGAGGAGCAGGTGAGACCTCCCATAAAATTTGGTTTCCCTGACATGTCCATCTGGCAGGAAGGGAAGATGCCCCTGTGAACTTGCTCTAGATTAGCACAGGATGTTTCTTCTGGTTTGAATGTGGGACCATATATTAAAACACTTGAAAGACTGCTGAGAAGTCTGGGAAAAATACTCAGGACCACTGAGTATAGGGTGAGGGTGGTCTAGACTTGTGGGACCCAGGCGTAATGGATGCTCTGTGGTTTCAGACCCCTGGGCTCTCCAGGAAGAGAGTAAGAGCTTCACTGTCTGACTTGTCAAGCCTTGAAGATGTGGAAGGGATGAGTGTGCGTCAGCTGAAGGAAATCCTGGCTCGGAATTTTGTCAACTACTCTGGCTGCTGTGAAAAATGGGAGCTGGTAGAGAAAGTAAACCGGCTATACAAAGAGAATGAAGAAAACCAAAAGTCCTGTAGGTTTATTTTTTCATTTTTCGCCCTACGGTGTCATTCCTTAGGCTTTTAAAAACTGGGTTGCTTCTATCACAATTAAGTCAGATTTATTTTTGAGAAAGCTATCTACCTTTTTACTGAGTTTAAATTAGTTATATGAGCCTGTGTATAGATCTGTTAAGTATTAAGTTCATTATGTGATTTTAGCTCTGAGACCACCATTGCCAAGTATGTTAGATAATTATTTGTTGAGTCTGGTTTTTCTTACCATAATTAACTATTTGTTAGAAACTAATCAAATTCCTTCACTCTATAAAAATGCTTGTTTTTCTCATTAACCCCTCTGGCAGGCCAGTACCTGGTTATCTCAACTGTAGCTTTAAACAGCATGGGGGAAAATCCCTTACAGCCCGGACATTAAGTAGTTCTTAGCATCAAGTATTTGTAGGTTTCTGTATAAATCACAAAAAGGCTAAGAATTTCTGAACTATTTATTAATGAAGTGTGGCACAGAAATCCTCCCCCAGCTGGTGTAACAGGGCCAAGCTATACAACATTTATGGACAAGAAAAAATAATTCAGTGGTGGTACTCAGACTGACAAATTTTATGTTCTTATCTAGACTGAAACAGTCTTCCCATGATTAACTTTTATCATGTTGAGTTTTCTTTAAAAGCTGGTTATAATACAGCATTTGTTGATGAACAGGTTTATGCCCAGAATATGCGGGATGTATTTTGGCACACCTGTTTCTAAGATGACGCCACAATGGTAGATCCAGGAATCCTCAATCCTCAGAGCCTTCAGGGGTCAGGCTGCTGGCTGGGAAATGCTATTACAGCAGTGAGGGGAGTGCCAGTTTACTATGTAAATAGCTGTGTGCAGTACACGATGGTAATGCGTGGCTACTCCCACCCTCACAGTGTTTATGGTGTAGGAGGCCACGACACATGATTTCCAAAGTGTCTTTCTCAGTTAACTCACTGCTTCATCTAACACTGGTTCAATCTCTGGCTTAGATGGAACACACGTTTTGTTTTGGGCCCAGCTGGAATCTTTCCTAGCTTTACTGGCTTCCAGCCACTTATGCCAACATTGACCCTAACAGCCCTGACATACTCTGGCTCCTCTGCTGTCCTAAGTTAGAAGGAACCTCCTACACAGGAGAGGAGACCAAGGCCCTGGCTTTGATTTAATCTCGGGTGTCCCCTAGCATCTTCTCCATCGATTCATCTGCCATCTCATCCCAGAGATTCTTTCTCCCAGGTCCATACCAGTCATCACGGGCCATGAACTAAGACCCCAGATGACAAGAATCTCTTGACACGGCAGGCTGTGAAACATTTATTTATTTCTCTTAGGCCCAGAGACTACTGGCCCTTCAAGCTTGAATTCTTGTTTTGTTCTAACTATATTCCTGATTCCCAGTGATCCTCTCTGTGACCTCTAAGAAGAAAAGCCTCAAAGTCCATACCTTTGTGGCTAAATCTCAGACTGAGGTTAACTTTTTTAACTCATTCACCATCTTTATTCAGAGCCCGGATTTTCTGAGAACCTACATCTGGGCACAGAGCAAGGATGGCCCATCCCTTTTCAGTTAGACTTCAGCAGGGCCTGAGATTCTTCTAAGGCTGTGGGGAGGAGGTCCTTCACTACTTGATGTATGATTATTCCTGACTTTCCTGTGAGTGTGGAATGAAAGCTGCTCTTCCTGCTGAGATGAGAGTCCAGAGACTGTGACTTTCCCATGGCCACACAGCTCAGGCAGCTGAGCTGAAATTCCAGTAGTGTTCTGATTCCAAGGCCCATGTGTTATAAAAATAAACTTACAGCTTCTTTATTTTTCTTTTTCCTAACTTTAGAAGTAATATATCCTTAAATATACCTCTTAAATTACACAAAGATTATAAAACAGGAATGAGTAGGTAACATTTCTTGGGTACTTCAAGCATTGCATTCTTTACAAAACCCTGAGGTATAGGTATTATTGCCGTTTCTAGTTGAGAGAACCAAAGTGCAGAGAAGTTGGGATTATTTCTGGTACAACACTGGGGTGGTACAGCACTTGCAGTGGTCACAGCAGATGGCTGCTCGGCTTCAGGTGGGCGGCCACACCCGAGGCCCTAACTACTCTGTTGCCTTTCAGATGGTGAGCGGCTGCAGCTGCAGGATGAAGAGGATGATAGCCTGTGTCGCATCTGCATGGATGCCGTCATCGACTGTGTCTTGCTCGAGTGTGGGCATATGGTCACCTGCACCAAGTGTGGCAAGCGCATGAGTGAGTGCCCCATCTGCCGGCAGTATGTGGTACGAGCTGTGCACGTGTTCAAGTCCTGAAACTGAGGCTCTCCCCAACAGGACACTTGCTCCCAACCTTGATCCCAAACATTTCAGTGCACAGAAGGGACTGGAAACTTACTGTTCAAAGGCCGAAGCTATTTTTAAAAATTATTTTCACTACTAACTGGGGACAGAAAGGTATATCCTTAGTTATGGAAACACTGGTCCATGCCATGAGCCTATCTGCCTGTGGACACAGGAGCTTCCCGGGTTCTGCGGGCTTTCTCTTAAGTCCTGTAAATACCAACTGTTGAAGTCAGACTGTGCCACGTGTGGGCATCGACTCGTCTTTGGAGGACACTTACCCTGCTATTTCCCCTTCATCCTATTTTTAACTTAAACTACTCAGATGTTTGAAACTTCGGTTCTCTTTAGATGAGATCACTGTCCACAAGTGGCTGACGTGGAACATGCTGAATAGTGGCCCCTCTGAATGTTAACTTTATTAGTCTTGTATATTTTAAATGCTAATATTTGATGAATGTCAGTTTCCATATTGTTGCTATTTCTGCATTTAAACATAATTGGAACAACTGACATTCTACAGGCAACTGCCAGGGCCTTAGACTAAACATGTCCATTTTTGTTCAGGTGTACAGCTTTTTATAGCAACGGCTGCATCTAGCTTCTTTCTTTAGAAGTGTGTGCTAAAATTCTTTATTAATGTGTAATCAGTTTACACTGTTTTGTATAGTGAAGGTGTATTTTCAGTGCTACCTGCTAGCTAATTTCAACTTTAGGAATAAAATTAGATTTTAAAAGGTTTTGTTTGCATTGTCTTGGTCAGTTCCTAATTCACTTGCATACAGTATGGATAGTTATCTATGCCCTGGTCTAGCACCCTTCTTCAGAAGAGATGGTAGGAGCACCTTCAAAGATGTCACAGTGAACCACAGTACTTACTTTTGTTGCTTTCTTGTCAGTAAACACTGATTTGATGTTTCCTGTGTCTAGGTATTGTGCTAGGTGGTGTATAAATTACCTCTAGTAGTCCACAAAGTAGCATTCTAAAGTAGGATACTGTCTGTCTCGCTTCTCAGATGGGGAACCTGACCTTTAAGAAATTTAAGCACTTGTAGCCACTTTTTAACCATGAGATTTTAGACATCAGAATTTGAACCTAGCTCTGATGCCAGAGTTTCTCCTAATCCTTCTAATACCACATAGCAAATAAGAAACTTGATATTAACCTGTGCAAAAAGGTCCTGAAATCTCTTCTGAGGGCCAACTTGATACAGGGTTATGTTTTTGGTTGAGCTGCCATCAGCTGTGGATTCAGTCCCATTGGTAGCAGACAAGGTATGTTAAGAAGTACCCCACTTCTCAGCTGAGTCTCCTGTGCCGACTCTGCAGTAACTCTCAGGTGGTCAGAATCCACTGGTCAATTGACAGATGTGAAAATACGCCTGAACCTGGGGAGACAGTCTGCCTCTGTGCCGTGGGGCAGAAACTTTGGCTAGTTGTGACAACATGCCCTTCAGCCTTTTCTGGATTTAAGGGTCAAAGAATGTAAATCAAGGCCTCGGGGGTATTTTCAAATACCTGTCTCTCATGTTTGGCAGTAGAGCCCAGACCAGGTGTTTGCCTAACGCAATTAGTGGTCACTAGTTTGAGCAGATCATTATTTCACAATAGAAGCAGCACCTGAGCTGCTAAAACTTAATGGGCCCTTGTCCCTTGTCTGTACTTTTCAGGAGACTCTGGAAATTTAACGCTAACTTGATGGTGGGAAATCTTTAAATACAGGATAGCAGGTGATAGGAAGCAAACTTAAGTAGAAGCTAAGCAGGTGCTGGTTTTGTCTAAAGTTAAATTCAAATATTCAGATTTGTTTGTACATAGTCGCAGCTTAAAACACCTTGTTTAATGTTTCCTCTTGGATTTATATATTAGAGTAAGAGAAAAAATACGTAGTGGTGGATTTTTTGGATAGCATTTTGAAGTAACCGTTTAGGGACCAGATGAAAAATTCTTAGTGTATAAGCTTGACACTTGGAATAACTGACTTATTTGGCAGAGGACAAAACATTTTTCCCTGGAATCTGCATTTTTAAAAAGTGGCACATCATGCCTCTTGAAGCAAATTTTTTGAGTAGGTCACATGATATGGATAACATTCTGAAAGTCCACAGTGGAATATATCTCCCTGTCCCATCCTCACAATATGAAAGGATGTCATTTGAGGCACCATAGTATCTTTCTTTGTAAACATCAGACTCCCTAGAGAAAAGGACAGTGCCTCTTTTCTAGGTTATTACGTTGTGATTTAACACAGCAAGCACTCCTTCAGGCTTATGGTCCTTTCATGACTTCATCAGAGATGGCATGTGGGTTCAAGAGCAGCTGCTTGTAGCATTTAATTTAGGTGCCCTCATCTGAAGCTCATTTTAAAAATAAACCTGTACAAAGACATGATCTTATTGGATTGTTCGGTACTTACAGGGGGAGTTCATCTGTGACCACTGCACTGCCCACTGTGGTATCTCTTAAACCTGAATATATGTTGTGATGTCTTTGCTTTGTTGTGCCCCTCTGGTGGCTTGGGTCCCAGCCTTGGCAGCCCCTCCCTAGCAGACCCGTGTGCTCCAGGAAACCTTAGAGGAGAAATACTGTCCTCTAACCCCAGCGTCCCTACGTCCCTTAACCAGCTGCAGCTACAAGTTTCAGTGTTAGCGGCTAATGAGTGACTGCAAGAATTGTTCACCAGAAAACCATGATTACCCTTAAAGCAATTCTCAAGACGACGACTTTACTGGACAGCAGGGTTAACTGTCCCCCATCTCCAGAGAACACCGCCAAGAGAACAAACTTTACCTTTCGTTGTGTGTTGAACGATCAGGCCCGGAAAGGGAAGCCACATTTTTGTAAATAAACCATGGAGTGTTAACTAATGTTAATTGAGGTAAGTGGATCCTCTCAGTTAAATTCTGGGGTACAATGGCTTCAGATATCTTCAGTTTGAGTCAGAAAGGGTCTCTGGATTTAAATCAACAGGAGACAGATCTGCATGGGATCTTTGTCCCATCTGAATAAAACCAGTTTGCTGGGGCAAATATAAAACTTAATCATTAGCAGGAAAGGCACATCCTACAGGGTCAAGGTCTTAATGTTGCTCTTGATTATTGAGGAAGTTGGTTACTTTCTGAATCCTCAGCTTCACTGTGTATGTGAATGATGTTGCTGTCTTTAAAAAAATTCTGTAATTTAAAATTACTTCTTGCTGGGTTCTGTATCTGCCACTTGGGGACGCTACCTCAGAACCAGGCATTTCCTGCAGCCACCATGGCCCAAGGCTGCTGGTGCAAGGTGGTAGCCTCTCCCCACTGGGAGGCTGAGTAAATGATACTCAGTCCCCCAAATCTGAGTAACCCTTGGGTAATGGCAAGTGGCCACAGAAATTACTTTGTACAGGTGTGGCAAGAGGCACCCAGACAGGTAAGCCACCCTGCCCCCTTAAGGAATTCTGTACCTAATTCCTACGTATGCCCATTGTTGTTGGCATAGTTCTTTCCTATTACCTTAATTAGCAAGAAACAGTTAAGATCTTTCCGAAGAAGAAAAAGGAAAGTCACATACCACGGGGCTGCTGCATTTCTCAGGTGAGTGAGAAATTGTGCTGTTTTTGGCTTTGAACAATGTATACTAACCTAGTATTGAGACTCTGACTCTAGTCCACTCCTAGAACAGAAACCCTCAAAGTTCAAGAGTGGTTTTTTTTGTACAATTGTTTATACAAATTCAACAAAGGTAAAACCGCAGCAGGGAAGGTCTAAGAAACACCACCTTACAACAATGGCACTTATAAATGCAGAACTTTACAACTAGGAAATAGCCATGTTACAAACCTAAATGAGAACTCAACTCACACTTCAAAGGAGAGAAAAAAGGAAAAAAAAGGCTATGTGGGAGCATTTATTCTACTTCTTGACTCACGGTGTAAATTAGATCTATGTAGAGTACAAGAGCTCATGCTGGAGCAAACCCTCCTGAGTGCAAAGGCTGAAGTCGAAATTTTAAAATCTGAGAAAAGTGAATTCTACATAGAGGAAACTTGGCGCAAAGTGTCTTACTTCGACTATAATTTACATTTATCCACAACATGCTCGTGTAACTTCTTGACGTACAAAGGCGGCTCTTAACTTCCAGTTAAACATGCTTTTAAGTGGAAGGTCTTAGCCCACTTTGTCAGATCTGGGCACATTTGTAGATGGGTTGTGTCAATGAAGTACAGGTTAAGTTCTCTCCTACCTTGAGGAAATCAGGAAAATTGGCAATCTCAAAACAATAAAAACACTGGTATGCATTCAAACCTTGCATAAATAACTTTTAAACAATTTGTACAAAAATAGTTCTGCATAATGTAAGATGTAACAAAACCAAACAAACAAAAAAACACAAAGTTTCAAGATGGCAGCAGATGTGGTGTGTGGTCCACTTTATCGCGACACCAAAAACCTTGGAGTTGCAAGGAATGAGGTGTCCAAAACAACACCACCAACAACAAAAACTCCTAAGCTCACGCTTCAATAAGAGAATTTCTCCAAAGTCCATCCTCCTCTCTGACGGGAATGTCTTCTTGTAAAGGCCGCCTTAGAAATGGTCCAGAAAGCAGTGCAATTACGATTCAGAAAGACCAAAGGTGTCCGGCTCACTCATCCCCAAAAGGGGTGGTTGAATGGCTTCTCCTTGCAAAGACTAGCAAAATGGAATCGTTCTGTGGTCTGTTGTTCCAAGTTCCAAATGGAAAATAAAAACCCTCTTCTTTTGTAAAGTCTTTCCCCCTCCCCGGCCCTGTGCCCTCCCCTCCCTGCCCACCCCGTATTTACATCCTTGTCCTAGGACTAACTCAGTTTTTGCAGGAGTTTTTCTTCCACTTGCCCAAACTGGACACTCACAGACATTTCGGCTATGAACTGCTCACAGCCTGCCTTGGTGACTTGCTTGCAGTACCTCAGGTCAATATGACAGATGTTTCCACAGCGTTTAAAGAAGGACAGGCACTGATCAGTGACCTTATTGCAGTCTGCAGGGAAGAGGAAACGATGTGAGGAGAGGTAAGGACCTGAAGGCCCCAGACGCTCAGCAATGGGGACAGGACAGAGCGCTCTAGCACATTCTAGCCCCTGCTGCCCTAACAAAAATGGTATTTGCTTAAAAGTTCTCCTGTTCAAATGGGGAAGGGTTTCACCCACCAATCATAAAGGTTAATATATGCTTGGAAAGCATTCAGACTGTACCAAGTGAAAATCACTTGTAATCTTAACCCACAGCTGCCTTTTTATATGTATATATTCTCACATAAATAATATATTGCTCTGCACTTATCTGCCTCTTCCCTTCAGATAAATTCCCAGGAGGGAATCTCTGGGTCAGAGCAAGGGCACCTTGGGATCCTTTTTGCTCCTGCGGGCCCCAGGCTGTGGAGTGATGCACAGCACTCGTGTGAGTGGTTTTGCCCCAGGCATGGCTAAGGGTCCACCTGCAGCCTGCTAGAAGGGCTGGGGAGCAAAAGCAGAATTTAGATGGGCCTCATCGGCAGACACGCCCTCTGTGTGTTTGTATTAATTTCTACTTTTTCTTCATACTTTTAGAACTGAATCCACAGTCAACTGGATTAAATGCCCAATTCAGCATCCGACTGAGACTCTGGGAGGGACAAATGATTCCTACTTTACTCTCTAATGGTACAAAGTTTGAGTCCTTGGCCTATCACCCCTCCTATCAACACATTCATTTCTCTATTAAATTGAGTGAGAATAAGAACCGTAAAGGCAAACTGGTGTCACACAGGAAGCCTGTGCTGTCCCCACGTCATCAGATTCCCTGCAGGGGAGGAGGTGGTGTGCAAGGAAGCACCACACAGTCACCAAGGAACTTGACCGCCTTTGTATAACCAGCCCTTTCAAACCATATCTGCGTGGGAGCACGCAGTCTTCACACAGGCCCTCGCCAGTTCTTGGATGGATAATTCAGACAACGTAAATACAACCCAGTCTCCGTAAGGCAGTAGGAATTCATGAACTCGGAACAGGGTGCTGGAAAACTGCACAACACGCACAGCCACTAACAAATGAGGCCCGGGAAGTTAGGCAGAAGACTGGGAAAGCTGATGAGGATGACAACAAAAAGGCACTTCAAAAGGTTACATCTCATTTTGTCAAAGGGCAGCTCTTAATCTTCTAATTAGTCCTATAAATAGTTACCTCCAGTGGCTGACCCTCTTTATAATCTTACTGCAAAAGTCAAACGATGGATGTTGTATCATGAAACTCCTTCAGAAAAATCATATTCCTAAAAACTCAATACTAGGTTTAAGTAGTGTAATAGGGATTTTGCCAGTATGTTAAAATATGCTTATTCCCATACTATTAGTATACTAATAGAAAAAACTTCACTGTACTATTTTTGAAAATGTTCCACTATATGAGGTATCTAAAGTAGTCAAACTCTTAGAAACTGAAAGTGGACAGTGGTTGCCAGGCGCTGGGGGCAAGGGGAACTTAGTTACTGTTAATGGATACAGAGTTTCCCCGTGGGGGGATGAAATAGCTGGGACCACGGGGGGCCAGAACTACTAGGGAGGCTGAGGAAGAAGATGCTTCAGTCTAGGAGTTCAAGACCAGCCTGGGCAACACAGCAAGACTCTTGACTCTATAAAAAATTTAAAAATTAGCTGAGTGTGGTGGCACATGCCTACAGTGCCAGCTACCCAGGAAGCTGAGGCAGGACTACCTGAGCCCTGGAATTGGAGGTTGCAGTGACCTGTGATTGTACCAGTGAACTCCAGTCTGGGCAACAGAGCAAGACTGTCTCTTAAAACAAAACAGGAATTGCATATGGTTCAACCTGCATAACATCAGAAATGAAAAACTCACGCTATGAATTATAGGATAAAGTAGGGGGAAGACTCCCAGAAATGAGAGCAAAAAGCCACAGACATGGAAAATAGAAGGGAATTAGCTGGGTGTGGTGGTGCATGCCTATAGTCCCAGCTACTCTCGAGGCTGAGGCAGGAGGAGGATTGCTTGTGCCCAAGAGTTCAAGGTTACCGGGAGCTATGATCACCGCCACTGCACTCTAGCCAGAAAAGGGAAAAGGGAAAGGATTCACCTACAGATGAACAATTGAATGGTTTTGAACTTCACCTCCGGAAGGCAGAAGACAGTGGAGCAGTCAGTACTTCTCACTTTCTGAAGCAACGTGGTTCCCAAACTAGCTTTCTGTACCCAGCTGAAATACCAACTGAATGTGGGAGTATAATCAAAACATTTTCACAGACGTGCAAGGGCTAGAAGATGTCTTCCATCCAATGTAAGGAGTAAACCAAAGAAACATAAGAGATCAAATGAGAGTGCCCAGGACAAGACAGAGACCAAGGGAATTCCAGGATGGCGATGGGAGAAAAGCCCCAGGGTGGTGGTGGCAGTGGCACGGCAGGCAGAGGCAGCCAGCCCAGATAGGAGCAGGAGTCCGGAAGGAGGAGAAGTCCAGGGCTACAAAAACTGGTCAGGGGACTGATGAGTTTGGGGGCAGGGAGGGGAGAGTATGGAGTTCTGTTGTACAGTATGCTTAGACGCTAAGCAAACAAAAAACTCTAGCAAAACAAAAACTCTAGGAAAAAAGGAAACTTGTCGTAATACACTATCTGGGTCCACTGTGACCGACAATTGCATGGTCAAAATAAGGTAAGTAATAGTGACTTAACCAAAAAATGAGAAAGTTGGAGGGAAAAAAAAAGAAGGGGGAAATGACACAACAATAATAAACGCCTGTGTTCCAGGGCAGCAAGTTGATGAATAGGAAATTGCAACACAGGTTTCCTATGTTAAAATGTGGCAGAGTAAGCAGAGAAGAAAGAGCTCAAGAGCATAAGGTGGGGCGGGGCAAGGGCCGCCCTGAGCACCCAGTAAATAGGTCTATGACGACTCAGCCTGAACAATAATAGCTGCTGGAACTGCAACTTCACTTGTCACGAGACCAGATCCTCCAAACAAGTTTAGGGATTCTGAAGCGTGTCACTTGTCATCTACTTTGTGGCACAGACTTATTGTGTCATTAACTCAACTAGTTACACTGATGGGAGGGGGAAAATTTTTTTTAAAAATCTAGAGAAGTTCAGGTATAGAGACGTGCCTTAATATACTTAACAGCTATTAGCAAGAACACAGAGCTGTGTGTACTGAGACGACAGGATGACCTCAATCTATCATGGAAAACAAAATGTAGGAGACAATTCTCGCACACACACACACCACAGGACTTCACTGCGGGAGGGGGGGTTTATCCTGACATCTCTGCTACATGTCCATAATAACTCAACTAGAATGTAACAAAAAGAGTTCATATACTATCAAGAGCTTAAAAAAGATGCCTCTTGGGCCGCAGTTCCAAGGGCGGTTCCACCGCCAGTTGCAGCTCAGGCACTGAGCCTTGCGCTGGCGTCACTGTGGCGAAGCCTCACTTCACTACAGCTCTCTCCTTTCCCTCCATGGGGTGAGACAATCCTAGCACCAAAACTTCACAAGGATGAGGAACAGCTTCCTAGGGACCTAGGTCCATCCTGTTCAAACCTCCCCTGGTATGTGGCACGGCTGACAGAAGCCGTTTATTAGGCTGCACGCGGGACGCACAGAGAGGCAAACACCTAGAGAGCACGTGAATCGATGTGGCAAAACATCATGACAGCACTGTTAAAATGTAAAATGAATGAGGTGAGGATGTCCTTTAGTACTTGGTAATTTCTAGGGGGAAAAAACCCCCCAAATTTTCTTTCTTTGCTCTTCTATCTTTTGAGTCTCATCCAAACCCGACATTGCCAATCTGGACCATCCTAAGCTTCCCATCCAAAACTGGGATGGCTGAGCTAACAACGGCAGCGCTGCCTGTGTCGGCCTCACTCACTGGACAGCAGAGCCCACGTCCTTCGGAACCAACTCCTGCTCCTCAGCAAGTGGGCAAGTGCGGCTCCTGCAGCGTGTGTGACACACAACAATAATGCAACTAACTGTAGGGTTTTCTTTTTCTCTCCAACAACAGGCCCCTTGATAGCAGGGTCACAAGGGGTACACATAACGGATGACAGCAGAGACAGAAAACAAGCTTCCGCCTGCTCATTCATTATGGGTCACAGCCCTGCTCCCTGGGGCCCCTCACCTCCCAGCCCTCTGCTGTCCCCACACCATGGCTGTCAGGCACTAGCTCAGCTGCATCCCCCTGGGAAGCTGTCGCTAGCCCGTGTTTTGGGTCAGGAACCACTGTTACGTGCTCCCACTGCTATTAGCACTATTTTTTGATAGCAATCATTATAAATCCAATAGTGACTTCTTCGTTTAGTGTGTGTTTCCCCTCTAGACTGGGCTGCCTGTCTCATTTGTTGGCATGTCCTAGCACTTGGCATTGTGACCACCTAAGTGCGGGCACACAAACAGTTTCGGCACATGTCAAACTCGCGGGCCTTCCCACCGGGTGCTGGGCAGGCTTGATGGGGGCTCCCGACTCACCTGACAGGTTGATCTCAGTTAAGGAGTCGCGGGTGGTGGTGCCAACAGCAGTGAGCAGGTTGATGGACTGGTCGGTGACGTGGTTACAGTAACTCAGGTAGAGCTTGGACAGCAGGGGCATGTGGCGGATGATGAGCCGCAGGGAGGCGTCTGTGATGTCCAGGCCTGCCAGGCGCAGCTCTACAATGTTCCGGAGCTTGCTCCGATTGTCCATCTGACCTGGGGGGGCAGGAAGGAGAGGGCAACCCGTCAACCTGACGTAGGTGATCTGGTCGTGCTGAAATGACACTCTAAAAGGCCTACCAGCCAGATGTGACACCAGATTACATTTAGCCACAAAGTACTCCTCCCCAATATCAGAACTGCAACATTTAAAAATTAGCAGATTCCATATCAGAGTTTAGATTTCTATATTCTCTTGAAAAAGCAGAAAATCTGGCGCCACATTCTACACAGCAGCAACAGGCCAGCCAGCAGGTCCCTAGGGCCTGCTCATTTAACTACTGGTGAGGAGCAAAGACCCAGGTAGCCGCTGGGTCCATCCTGGGACCTTGTCCAATGACAATGACCCTGACTGCAGCAGTCATGGAGGCCTGAAGCCAACGAAGGACAAGGTAACAGAGAAGCAGCCAGATGCACGCAGAGCCCCCAGGAGAGTCTCCATGTGCGGAAGAGCCTCTGGCTCATCCTGGATCCCCTCTGTGCCTGAAGCTCACTGAGCACAGAGTGGCAGGGACTCATCCCTGTGTCCTCCAGGGAGGGGATGAGGCCTTAGAAGGCTGGAGGACAGATGCACCAGCTGGGGTCTGTGGTCAAATCCAGATCCAACAGCGCGGCTCCGTCACCCTACTCCACATGACCCCCTTGGGCACAGCTCCACCCTGGCAACGCACCTGGCCTGTTATCCGTGGGTGGGGACAGGAGATCCCGCATCTGGGCATCCTTTAGTCCTTCTACCCACTGGACATCCAGGGTCCGGAGCAAAGGACAACTGGAGCTACAGAGAGCCGAGACCGCAATCCATGAGCAGCCCGACAGCACCAAGTCTCGGAGCCCTGGGGGACAGAGAAAAGGGTGTGGTCACGCAATGGCCCCCAACCACCACCACTATACACTGGGGGTCCCTGGCCCAGGGCTGACCAGGCAAGCGGTTGATGAGCCAGCTCAGCTGCTTCTTGGAGATGTTGGTCCAGCTGAGGTCGAGGGAGACGGGCTGCCGCCGGATGATGCCACTCAGCATCAGAGGCGTGATGGACTTGCAGTGGTTCAAGTCAATGCGGGTCCACAACCGCTTATCGCAGCACCTGGGGGATGGGCCCAGTAGGGGACATCATCAGAGGAGGGGGCTCACTTCGGGAGCCCCTGCACAGCTGTAACTCCCCCCACCTACCAACCTCCGAGGATGCCCCTTAACTCAGCCCTCTGGACCCATCTGTTTAGTGCCCATCCTGTCCACATGCGGGCACTTGCTCTCCGCCAAGCATTTACCGTGGGCTTGTCATGGCCTCCGGGCCTGCACCTCCACCCAGCCCGAGAGGCCGGCCTCACGCCTGGGCACACACGAGCGTCAAGAACAGCCGAGGCCACAAGGCTCGTAAATATCAAGCTGGGATTAAAGTCAGTGACAGGCACCCGTGCTCTTCCCCTAGGCTAACTCTCTGAAGACGAAAGCTCATTGGGTCCTTAATGCACCTTCCGGGGAGCTAAATCAGGAAGCAAAACAGGGTCTCCTCCTCTGACAAGACCAGACTGAGAGGACCGCAAGAGCCACCAGGAAGTATCTACAGAGCACAATTAAGCAGCACTGGGGCTTAGAAGGGAAGAGTCTCATGAGTGATTCCAGTGGGGACGTGGCATGCACAGGCCACCCCCAGTGCAGCCTGAGCCCTAACCTAGTGCCCGACACGGGGCTGCCCCTCACCAGCGGTTCCAGGTCCTGCAGACCCGCATGCAGACACACAGGTCTTGGTGGCTGAGGTAGCTGAAGACGGCCATCCACACCTCCCTGTGCATGACATGCGCGGCCCCATCGTCCAGGGGCAGCGAGTCGGGCGGGGGGCTGATGGGGGGTGGCCGGATCACATGGCGCTCCATCTGGATGCACCTGGGTGGGGACACGGAGGGTGGGGGCCGGGAGATGACCCGGGGCGGGCTGCGCACGCCAGGCCCCAGCTGGTGCCGCAGCTCCCGGGGGGTGCCGTTGAGCCCCTTGCTGAAGCGGTGGGGGCGCTCGCAGAGGCCCAGGGGCCGCTTGGGCTCCTCGTTCTCGCTCTCAGGCTCCGACTTGATGGGCTGGTGGTTCTCGTTGGCCAGGCTGCTCTCCGTCTTCTGGATCTCGTGGTTGAGCTCCTTGCTCAGCTCCTTGCTCAGCTCCTTGTTGGGAAGCCGCCGCTTCCGGCGCATCTTCACCTTCTTCTTCTCCTCCGGCCCCTCGGCCCCCTCAGTGCTGGGCCCGGCCGTGGGTGAGCTGGAGCGCGAGTGGTCGCTCTCCCTGGCCTTGGGGGGCGCCTCGGGCAGATCGTCCTCTGGCTCCTGCTTGAAGCGCCGGAGCGGCTTGTTGGCCAGTGCCATGCGGTCCTCCGCGTTCTTCCAGGAGCGCCGCTGTGTGCGAGGGAGGAGGGAGAGCAGGTCAGCCTCTAGGGCTCAGGGCTGCGCCCACCCAAGGCCTCCCGCCCCTCTACCGTGGGACCGTGGCCCAGGCAGCTCTGACCACTCTGGCCCGGGGTACAGGGAGGGAGGCAAAGACAGTACCTTTTTCCTGAAAAGCTTATCTTCTTTGCCAGGTTTTAGCTGTCACAGGAAAGAAAGGATATGGAGCTTGCTCCCGGGGCTTACGGAATTTGGTCCCCTCTACCCCACCATGAGCCCACGGTCTCTAGAGTAGGGGCTAGAGGGACGCCTTCCCCATGAATGCCACCTCCTTCACGTCTGACTGACAGACGGGTGGGCCCTGCCTGCTGCTTTCAAGAAAGAAGCTGGAAGGAAGTAGCGGACTATGGTCGAATTGTTCCCATCCAACTGACCTCCCATCCAGGACAGACCAGAGAACAGCAGCCACTCATTCAAATCAGCCCTGGCTCTGGGAGCCGGTTCTGGAGCACAGGCCTGTGGCCATTCCCAGCCAAGCTGGAAGAGCCGGAGCTGGGAGAAGAGACTCCAGGCGCCACCCTGTGGCTGGTGAGGGCAAGGCCAGTGGGCGGAGCAGGGCCACCAGGATCCTCTGACGTTCCGGGACTCAGATTCCCAGCGCTTCCATCCCAAGATCCCAACCCACCAAGGCTCTGGTCACAGAGCTTCCCAGGCCCTGCGCCAGAACCATGAACCACAGCTCTAGGCCAAGACCTGGGAAGCGGCACCTTGGGAGAGTCAGCAGCAGTTGGAGGACCAGTGGGGCAGGGCAGGGGACAGCGAGGGCCTCGCAAGACCCCAGGGCCTGGGGTGGGGTGGGGGCGACGTGGGAGCACCTGCTGCTGGAAGTGAGTGAGACTGGATCTCCACCAAGGGCTGAGGCTGCTGCCTAGAGGGGGCCTCGGCGAGAGGTGAGAGGAGGAACCGGGGGACGTTTGAAGCGTCGAGGCCTAAAGGGGATGGGAAGAGGAGTGACTTGGTCTTCCCCTCCTTGCTTTGGGCCGGGCTCTCAGGACTTGGATGACCTGCTCCGGGCAGCTAGAGGCCCATCCCCACCCCCTGCCCCCGCCCCCAGGACCAGCCAGGCCACCCCCTCAGCCACCCAGCCCCCTCCCGGTCCGTACTCGCTTGCGGCCACTCAGCTCTTGGGGCTTCTCATATTTCCGCTTCCTCCTCAGGTGCACGTCGTCAGACCTTCTGCGCAGGATGCCATCCGGGGGCACCTTCTTGGGGTGCTCGTCCGACCTGCGCCTGGGAGCCTCCTCACACTCGCCCCTCCGCTTGGCAGGCTCCTGGCCGTCCTTGATGTCCCGGTTCATCTTCTGCTCCTTGAGCAGGGAGCCGGGCAGATTGGAGGCGTACTTAAAGCCAGGGCCACGCTTTTGCTTGTAGGCCAAAAAGAGAGAAGGAACAAACCAACTGTATATCTTTGGCCGTGCCCTGCCCGCCCCCAGGCCCGCAGCACCCCACCTGCCTGACACTCAGGGAGAGGCTGGTCCTGGCAAGGCCCAGGCCCGCCCCGCTCCCGGCTGGCCCTGGGACTTGGAGCCCGGCACTCACTTTCCCGGTCTTGCCGGCGTGGTTACACTTCGGACACTCCCAGCAGTTTGGAAGCTCGTCGTTGACCACACCCTCTGACTCCTTAATCTGTGAGGGACACACTGGGACTCAGCAAGCAGGGAAGGGCAGAGGGAAGGGGCCGCCCGGGCACGGGGTCTCTGGAGGTGTCTGCCAGAAACATCAACACCCCCTTCCTGATGGCACGTCCATCCCATCTCCAGCCTAAAGAATACAGAGCTGCCAAGAGCTGGTGGAGACAGGTGGCTCTGCAGTCGGGCCGGGGTTCAAATGCTCAACCTCTGCCTCCCAGTGACAGTCTCTGCGGGCCAGTGCCCTTGTCCATAAAACGGAGTCAACGTATCCATCTCACTGGTGATTTGCAAAACTTCAATGAGATGACCCAGGTAAAGCTATGAGCTCAGAGCCTGGCACACAGAAAGGACCTTCCAGAGAACTCTATGGGTGCCAGGTGTGAATGAGTCAGTGACGCGGCTGTCACCGCCCACACAGAGCACATGAACTGGGAAAGAGAGACAAATAACCAAGCAATTGAAACGAGAGGGAAGGGCTGACTTCCAAGCCAAGGCCATGACAGCACCGCCTCTGGAGTGGCGTGTTTGCCTGCGACTGTCATGGGGGAGTGAGGGTCCAAACTCCCACGACCTCTGCTGAGGGAAAGTGGTCGCCTCACAGCTGGACTATCATTCTGGGCAGCCCCCCCAGATCTCTGTGAGACACACACAGACATGCAGGCTCCGACCCCGGGGCCGATGGGCACAGCACAGGCGGGCACAGCGCAGCGTCACCCAGGAGAAGGTAGCCCTGCCCTGGGCACACCGAAGGAACAGGTTCCCGGCGCAAACGAACAGGAATGCAACCACCTGTTGTCTCAGGCTCTGCCCTCCCCGGCCTAGGCCCTGTTCTCTCAGAAGCCCAGAGCCAGGGCTCTAGCCAGCAGCCCCGCCACCTGGAGTCTCTCCCTCTGGCCCAAGTGCAAACACGCAGCCCATGTTTTCTGTCTGCCGAGACTCTGGGAACCCTCCACAGTTCTGACGTCCTGGGTGTGTGTGGGGAGGGTGCCATATGTTCCTTCCCTCAAAGATACTGGGCGTCTGAGCTGCTCTAGACCTCTGCTTCCTGCCCTGGGCTCATGACTCGACACAAGGAGCACCCAGACTCAGGTTCCCCAGGAATTTACCATGCCACTTGCGTCCCACCGCCTCAGCAGCAGTATCCAGGGAGGGAGCCTTACCCCACCCCTCGGCGTCAGCACCACCGGAGGCCCTGGGGTGGGGTGTCAAGCAGCACAGCCAGGGCCCCCAGGGGCTGCTCACCTTAAGGCATCCAGGGTGGATGATTTCATTGCAGATGGAGCACTCCATGAGCATGAGGTTAAACTTGCCTTCTTCCTCTTCCACTGTGTCTTCCTTCCCCGCCTCGCCACACACGAGGCACACAGCGGTGTGGGGCAGCACTGGCTGGGAGCCGGGAGAGCACAGACAGGTCAGCCAGGGTGGGAAGGACAGACCGGGGGCCTGTCAGGAGATGTCAGAAAACTGGCCCAGGCAGAGTCAGTCACTCATTCATTCAAATACTTATCAGGCTACTACCCTGATGTACCAGATGCTATGCTAAGTGCTGGGAATACAGCAATGAACAAGACAGCTCGAAATCTCTGCACCTCCCTGAGCTTACAGTTCAGCAGAGGGATGCAGACAAAATGAAGAACAGAGCACACTAGACGGAGATGAGGCCCAGGGCCAGGGGAGGGATAGAAGGGGAGATCAGTTAAACGTGGAGGTCAGGAAAGGCCTCATATTTGGAAAAGACCTGCAAGAGCTGGGTGTGTGCCCAGCCGAGATCCACGTGGGGCTGAGGCTCCACCTCACCAGTGGGTCAAAGGATACCCCACAGACTCTGGGCTCCCCAAGACCTTTACAGAGAGGTCTATGAGGTCAATACTATCTTCAGAATAGCAGTAAGACATTATTTGCCTTTTGCACGGTGTTGATATTCGCACTGGTGGGTGAAATTCCTGGCCCCTTAGCACTCGTCAAGGCTCACCAAGTATACCAGCGGTCAGGGGCTGACTCATGCCCACTTTCATTTAAGAATGTCTTTAATGAAGCAGCAGAAATTATTAATTTTATGAAAACCTAGACCCTTGAGTACATACCCTTTTCACATTCTGTGTGACAAAATAGGAAGTATGCACCGGCCGGGCATGGTGGCTCACGCCTGTAATCCTAGCACTCTGGGAGGCCCGGGCGGGTGGATCATTTGAGCTCTGGAGTTCAAGACCAGCCTGAGCAAAAGCGAGACCCCGTGTCTACTAAAAAAATAGAAAGAAATTATCTGGACAACTAAAAATATATATAGAAAAAATTAGCCAGGCATGGTGGCACATGCCTGTAGTCCTAGCTACTCGGGAGGCTGAGGCAGGAGGATTGTTTGAGGTTGCAGTGAGGTAGGCTGACGCCACAGCACTCTAGCCCAGGCAACAGAGTGAGACTCTGTCTCAAAAAAATAACAATTAAAAAAAAAAAAGGAAGTATGCACCAAGCACTTTTGCACATTGAAGGATGATGGTTATCGAAGGAAAGGCCCTTGTGACTAAGTTGTGAGCTAAACTGGCCACGTTCTACACAGAGCGTTTTACTTGAAAGAATGACTGATAAAAACCCTGTGGGTACTGACATATTTTCGTGAAGAAGCATGCCTGTCATTTCTAGAAAAATAACTGATGGCGGCTGGGCGCCGTGGCTCACACCTATAATCCTAGCACTCTGGGAGGCTGAGGTAGGAGGATCTCTTGAGCTCAGGAGTTCGAGCCCAGTCTGAGCAAAAGCGAGACCCCGTCTCTACTAAAAAAATAGAAAGAAATTAGCTGGACAACTAAACATATAGAAAAAATTAGCTGGGCATGGTGGCGCATGCCTGTAGCCCCAGCTACTTGGGAGGCTGAGGCAGGAGGATCGCTTGAGCCCAGGAGTTTGAGGTTGCTGTGAGCTAGGCTGACGCCGTGGCACTCTAGCCCAGGCAACAAAGTAAGACTCTGTCTCAAAAAAACCCCCCAAAAACCAAAAAAATAAACTGATAGCATTTGTTGCAAATGATGAAATTCAAGTTGTTTTTTCAGTATTTTAAGAAAAATTGTTTTAGTTGTTTGTGTATGTGCGCGCGCGCGTGCTCAACTCCAAGTCAACACCAACAGCAGCTAAAAATTTTGAGTTTTTGAATAAAAATTAGACTTTTGGAAAACTCAACAAGCCACCAGAAACTGGATGGCTTCCCAATACTGAAAGATTTTTCTGACCAGATCAGTGGTGATATTAACAAATATGATTCTTAAAAAAATACTGTATAATGTCGTGTGCCAATATTTAGAAAATCTGCCTAACTCAGGAAGCCAGTATTTTCCAAACGACCAAAGCACGATGTTACAACATCATGCTTGAGCAAATGAGCTATTCAAAGGGCAAGACAGACTGATGACTTTTAATGTAACAGTATGAAAAGTTCATTGATACAGTTTCAGATTCCACATTGCAACTAACCTTTCAGAAATTGCCCCCTGTTGAGTTCTGGTCAAGTATCAGAATATCCATGGTTTTCTAAAAAGGCTATTAAAATACCCTCTTCTCTTTTCCAACCACTATGTATCTGTGTCAGACCAATTTTCCATACTCCCTCCCTCCAAATCATCACAACAGATGAAATATCCAGGGTCTTTTCTAATGAACCAGACATATAAGAGATTTACAAAAACATAAAATAATGCTATTCTTACTAATTATTTTTGTTTTAGAAAATGTAGTTATTTCTCATTAAAACGTTATTTCTATTAACATGTAATATGTTTCTTGTTATTTTTTAAATGAATTTTAATTTTAAAAAAAATTCCCCAGTTTTAATTTCTAATACACTAAATATTAATAGCCCACATAAATGAAAGCTCCTTGGGGTCCTCATAATCTGTAAGAGCAGAAAGGGGTCCCAAGACCACAAAATTTGAGAACTGACATACCTGACCATAAAGCCTCCAAGGACAGGGTCAGGTCAGCCTTACTCTCCCTGTGCCCGCCCCACCCTCGCAGCGCTGATGTAGTCAGTACCAGTATACAGAGAAAGCATACAGCCAATTTTTAGTAAACTTCTGAGGAGCTTCAAGTAAGCTGGGAGATACACTTCACTGGTAAGAGAAAAACACTTCATCAAATGGCACAAACAGGTAAAAGAGTCCCATTCATTCAACAAACACCTAATGAACATCTGCTACAGCCTAAAACCAGGTCCTGAGTGGTACAAGGAGTGAGGAAGACAGCTGTCCCCTTGAGCTATTTGGGAAACAAAGTATTTGGGAGGACAAAGACATAACTTGTTGCAATCCAAGGAAAACATTTGAAAAGTCATGTTCAAGTGTTACCAGAAGCAGCAGAGGCCGATTTCTGAAGGACTCAGAGGACAGGGCGGAGGAGAGAAGTGGGAAAGGGAGAGGGGCCTCAAGGTGAACAAGGACAGAGAAGCCTCCACAGGCCAGGCCACATGGGGCAGCCCGGGCAAGACTGCAGCTGGGGGTGCCCAGCTGGGGGGCACAGCCTGTGGTGGGAAGAAGAGCATCTGTGGAGGGTGGGGCACAAGGTGGAGCCTGACAGGAGGCAGGATGGGAGGCAGCACCAGAGGTGAACCTACTGCAGAGACCCAGGAGGGAGCCAGAGCCACCGTGGGGAGGGGATGAAGCCTGCCTAGCAGGGCCAGAGACAGGGAGCAAAGGGAAGCGCTGGGCTGCTTATGGCAAAAGGAAGACTCTGACACATCAAGAGAGAAGGGCGGGGGGCGCCTGTATGTGTCACAGGTGGGTACACCCTGGAGCAAGTGCCCAACAAAGGAGAAAGGCTAGAAGAAGAGTAGGTCTGGCCGAGTCTGCACGTGCTATCAGCTCAAGAAGCCGCGTCAGGCTGGAGAGAGAAGATGCACAAAAGTGAGGTTTCCCTCAACCAACATGCACAGCGCCAGGCACCGGAGCTGCAAAGATAAGGTGGCACCCGAGACAGGATTCCCATAACTGGGCCCAGGACCCTGGGGGTGGAAGAGAAAATAATGCCAAAGAGGGAAACACAGTTGTGCGTTCATTGTCGACACACAAAGTTTTAGGTGACACTGTTCTAAAAAAGCAAAAGTCCCTACAGACACACACTCTTAAATCCTGACATAATCCAATGGGTCACATGGACCCTCTCTCCTAGAAAAACACACAAATATGCACGCACAGAGACAAACGTCTTTGTTTAATTTCAGGACGGCTCACAAATTACCAGAAAGCCATTCAAATGTCCTAGGGTTTAGGTAACAATTAAAAACCCAAGCAATAAACTTAAAAACCTCTGCAGCAATCAACAGAATGAAAAGGCAGCCTAGAGGATGGGACAAAATCCTTGCAAACCATCTCTCTGATAAGGGGTTTATATCCAGAATATATGAAGAACCTCTACAACTCAACAATTAAAAAAAGGCCCAAAAATCCAATTAAAAAAATGGGCTAATAGACATTTCTCCCAAGAAGATATACACATGGTCAACAAGCACATGAAAAGATACTCAATATCACCAATCATCAAAGAAATGTAATTCAAAACCACAATGAGGTATTACCTCACACACATTAGGATGGCTACTATCAAAGACAAACAAGTACACAAAACAAAAAACCCAGAAAGCAAGTGCTGGTGAGGATGTGGACAAACAGGAAACCTTGTGCTCTGCTAGTGGGAATGCAGAATGGCACAGCCGCTATGGGAAACAGTATGCAGGTTCCTCAAAAAATTAAAAAGAGTGACCATATGACCCAGCAACCCCACTTCTGGGTGTATAGTTGACTCCTGAACAACACGGGTTTGAACTGTGTGGGTCCCATGCAAACTCAGGTTCTTTTCAATAAAATTGACCCCTAGTGCACCTGCCTCTCCTTCCATCTCCTCCACCTCTGCCACCCCTGAGAGAGCAAGACCAAGCCCTCCCTTCCTCCTCCTCAGCCTGCTCAAAATGACGACAAGGATGAAGACCTTTATAATGATCCACTTCCACTTAATAAATAGTAAATATATTTTCTCTTCCTTACCATTTCTTAATATCATTTTTGTTTCTCTAACTGACTTTATTGTAACAACACGGCAAACATAATACATATGCAAAATATGTGAGTTGACTGTTTATGTTACCAGTAAGGCTTCTGGTCAACAGTAGGCTATCAGTAAAGTCTTCAGGGAGTTGAAAGTTATACATGGATTTCTGACTGTGTGGAGGGTTGGTACCCCTAAACCCCATTTTGTTCAAAGGTCAACTATATATCCAAAATAATTAAAAACAGGATCTCAAAGAGGTATTTGCATACCATGTTTACTGCAGCACTATTCACAATAGACAAGAGGTGGAAGCAACCTCAATGTCCTTCAACAGATGAATGGATACAGAGAATGTAGTATATACATACAACAGGATATTTTTTTTACATTTGAATCTGTTTTGATTCAACCAACTGGAGTATTATTCAGCCTTAAAAAAGAAGGAAATTCTGTCATATGCCACAACACGGATGAACCTTGAGGACATTATGCTAAGGAAAATAAGCTAGTCACAAAAGACCAGCATTGCATGATTCCACTTCTGTGAGTTACCCAGAATAATGAAACTCTCGGAAACTGAAAGTGGAATGGTGGGTGCCAGGGGCTGGGGGAGGGGAAAGGGGAGTAGTTGTCCCATGGGTTTAGACTAGTTTCAGTTTTGTAAAATGAAAACGTTCTTGGAGACCAGCTACACGACGATGTGCCTATAGTTAACACTACTGTACTGCACACTTAATGATCAAGGTGGCAAATTTTATGTTATGTGTTTTTTAATCACAATCAAAAATACAAAACACAAGTGGTGTGTGTGTGGAGAGAGAAGGGTAAGGTGCATCTGCACTTGGAGGGGCAGCAACGGGGGAGAGGGGCTCACCCTGTGCCAGGCTGGGCCTGTGGACACACTCACAGGGCCCAGGAATCCTGTCCCTCCCGCCAAGCCTGCTTTTCCATGGGGAATGACAGCTCCCACGGGGAGGGCCACTGGGCCCCTTGGGAAGCAGCACCCAGGAAGGCAGAGCATGTGGGTGGTACGGGGGGATTCAAGGGCAAAGCCAGGACCATGCCAAGTTGCCAAAGTCCACATCCGCCACCCTGTGCTGGCTGGGGCAAGGCCAGCAGCCCTGGGCCACCACCGAAGACCAGGTGGTGGATACCGACAAGGAGAATAGGTCTGGAGCGGCTGCTGGGCTCTCCAGCGGCCCAGCTCCTCGGCTCCGTAAATCACTGGTCTTTGTCTGGAGCAGCTCCCTCAGGAGGGGCACTGACCTTCCACCCAGACCTCCGACTCTAAAGGCAGGACAGGAAGGAAGGAAGGAAGGAAGGAAGGGCCTAGAATCGTCATGAACTGGACCATAAATGTTGGTAATGGGGTCACAGACAGGACAGGCTGCCCTGACATCTTTAATGGCGGAGACTTCAAAGTACTTGGTTCATCTTGGGAAGGAAGGAGTTTTAAGACCAGCAAACTCTGAAGAAATAGGCGCCTGAGCACATGGCAGCACGGCCCCAAGTCTAGCAAGGGGGGATTTTCAAACAGCACTGGCTTGAGCCCCCTTCCTTTCCACAGGGAGACCTCCCAGCGTTTCTGCAGCTCCACCTTCTCTTTATGCGGAGGGGCCGGACAGACCAAAAAGCAGATAGACAAACAGGCCTCAGGCAGAGGGAGGAGAGGCCGCAGGGGCACTGGGGGGAGAGCTCAGCCTCCACCACCCCACCCCCCACACTCACCGCGATGCACTGCCGCATGATGCAGCTTTGCTTCATCCGCCCGGGGCCCCCGAATTTCTTCATGTCCTTGCAGAAGTGGCACTCTCCGCACTCGGTCCGCAGGCAGGCCTCGCACTTGCGGCATCGCGTCCGGCGCCGGCGAGCTCCTGCCGTTGTCCGGTTGGCGGCCAACTTCACCGCGGAGGCCGGGCCCAGCTTCCCCTTGGGCCGACCCACAGCCCGGTTCTGCAAGAGAACAGACGGGACCAGTCAGACGGGAGGCTGCAGTCTGCAGGCGCTGCCAGACCCCCAGCAAGGGTGTTACAGCTGAACTGTGTCCCCCAGAAAGACAGGCTGAAGTCCTGAACCCTGGCGCCTCGGAATGTGACCTTATTTGCAGAGGAGCTTTACAGAGGTAATTAGGTTAAATGAGGTCATTCAGGTGAGCCCTAATCCAGCAGGGCTGGTGTCCTTATGAAAAGAGAAAATTTGGACACAGAGACACACACAGAGGGAACGCATGTGCAGACACAGGGAGAAGACGGCCATGTGACTGGAGCCCTGTCTAAGCCGGTAAGTGCCTAGGACTGCCAGCAGCCACCAGAAGCTGGAGGAGGCAAAGGAGGACCCTCCCCTAGAGCCTGCAGAGCAAGCACGGCCCTGCCAACCCACAACTTGATGTCAGACTTCTGGCCTCCAGACTTGAGAGAGAATAAATGTTATTTTAAGCCACCGATTATGGTAGCTCTCGGAAGCTGCTACAGGGGACACCCTGCTTCTGACGGCAGCACGCCCAGGCTCAAGACCCCTTCGCAGCCCCTCTTCCTGCTCTTGGCCGGGCTGTACTTCCCCAGAAAGGACACATGGGGCCACACAGTTGGCCTCTGTTCCCTCTTCCGGGAACACTGCCCCCTTCCCACTCCGCTTGGCTAATGCCCACTCGCCCTGCAGGACCCGTTCACACACCGCTTTCCTCCTGGAAGCCCTCCCTGCCCACCTGCACCGGCTCAGGACCCCCACTGTGGGCCCCGCTGCAGCTTTCATAACCGTCATCACTGTGCTTGCACTGTCTTCCCTTTGAGACGCGGGCACAAGGGGGCTCTCACCAAGGGTGTCTTGTCCACCACTGTGTTTCCACTACAAGACGGCTGGGCACACGGCATGTGCTCAACAAACCAAACCCACCCTTGGGAGAAGCGGACAGTAGCCTTCAGGTCCCCCAACTCTCAGACCTTCCCTAAATGGGCTTCAAAAATGCTTCTTTCCCTGTGACTCAAGGGAGAACAGAGATGGGTCAGCGAACAAGGAGCAGAGCTGAACGCCAAGCCACAGCTCCCGCCCTCTGGTCCTGACATCCTGGCCACCAGCCCCAGAGCCTCCTGCAGGCCTGGGATCCACAGTGGAGCCTCTAAACTAGCTGCTGAGGACACCGCCCACGGAGGTCCCCTGTCCACTGGGGATGTGCAGGGGGAAGGACCAGCATGGGGGAGTTTGTCTTGTCTGAAGCACCTTCGTGAGGAGCACGAGCTTCCTGAGAAATGGTAAGTCCCTTTGTCAGGGAGACACGTTGCTGCCCCTGAAACCTAACTGGCACCTAATGTTCAAAGCCCCTTGTAGCTCACTGAATGACCTTCAATCTAGTCCCAGCCTTTCTTATTTTTTTTTGAGACAGAGTCTCAACTCTGTGGCCTGGGCTCAAGTGCAGTGGTGCCATCATACCTCACTGCAACCTCAAATTCCTGGGCTCAAGCAATCCTCCTGCCTCGGCCTCCCAGAGTGCTAGGATTACAGGCACGTGCCACCAAGCCTGGCCCCATCCTTTTAATTTTAGTTTGTCATCGTGAATCCCTAAACAAAACCTCATCCTTTTGCTAATCTGTGGGCCCAGAAGAGCCGTTACTCTGCACACCCCACAACAGTGAAGAGGGTCCTCCTTCCAGGGACCCCTCCCCACGGCACACACAACTCCCCCGACACTAGGGCTGCCTAGAAACACCCAACTGCACGGAAGAAAAACACTCCGCCTTCCTCCATGAATGCAGCCTTGCCAGGGCAGCAGTCCCTGCAGGCAGCCACCAACCTCACCTCTCTGCTGACACCTAAGTTGTCCTTCCCTCAGACTCACCCTCCCAACAGCCAGCAGCAGTGAAGGAAGCTGCGAGGCCCCCGCCGGCCCACCCAAGTACCCACCTCAGGAAGCGCCAAGCTTGGTTTCTATCCTGCTCAGCCCACCCTGAACCCCAGAGAGTAAAGAGAGGACCCCTCCCCCACCAGCTGGAGATTGTCACACCCACCCTTCCCTCTGTGGCAGCCGGGACTGTCACCAGCAAGGGACAAGGGAGGGCAGGCCCCTGGGTTGAGGGCTGGCTACCCACCAGTCACTTAGGAAAGGGGCCGCCCGACATGAATTGCTCTTCCATCAACCAGCGAAGGGTTCCGTGCCCTCTGCCCACCAGTCCTCACAGTGGGTCCGGCCCCCCCCCCCCCACTTGAACAGCCCACCGAGACAACGCTCTTGGCAGGCAAATTCAGCTACAACCCCACACGCCAATCCAGGTCAGGTCTGGCTGCCTCAATGATAAGTAAAACAAGATCAATTATCATTGTTTTTTGGATCTGAAAATGGTACATGAGGGACTACGGGTCTGAAAGCTGAGCAGCTGCCCAAGAGTAACAAAGAACACCAAGAGGAAGTGACAACGACACGGACCCCAGCAGTGGTGACAGTAGGTATTTTCTGAGCACCCACTATATGCAGGCACCGTGGCCATTTTACATAGGATGTTACCTAATTTTTCCCGTGACCACCACGTGAGAAATGCCTTCATGTCCCATTTTTCAGATGAGGAAGCCCAAGTCAGAGGTAAAGTGACTTGCGGTCATGGAGCATGCTCGGAACACTATAAACCACAACAATGCGTGTGCAAAGTGGGGCAAGAGGCTCACAGATCCACCGGGATGGCCAAATGCCCCCAGAAGGAGTTCACAGCTAGTGCCACGATGCCCTCAGTATGAAGAATGCCAACAAGAGGTGCAGAGAAGCACAGCTACTTCCAGAGAAGTGGAAACCCACAAAGGTTCTCCCTGTCTCTTCCCAGCCCACAGCACTTTCTGATTCTGCCCCTCCAAACGGCAGGTGTCCTGTTACCAACTCAGTCCTCAAATACCGGAAACTCGGGCAACAATGTGGGCAGCTTCTGAGGCCTCAAGGCAAGTGCATGGGCCGCCTCTAAAACCAGAAGCAAAGAAAGAGCTCCAACTTCGACTGTTGAACAGGAGGTTCTACAGACCAACTTCTCTGGTGAAAAACTGAAAAAATTCCAGGAGTCCAAAGGAACGTCAGGTATTAATGACCACGGAGTGCCTCTGGCCTTGCTGGCCCTGAGGATAGTGTTAGGTCAACCAGCCAGAGTCACAAGGCTTGTACGTTACCATGCAACAAGCCCACCTGCCTGTGATTCCCAAAGCGTGTTCACATCCAAAGTAGCATTTTTCCAACCCACGGAAATCAGATGCTTGGACCTTGACAGCAGCTGAAACATCCTGGAAAACGACAGACCAAGTGATAGAGGACATCTCGAAAGAAGAGGTGTAAGAAGTCGCTGTTTCTGAAGACCCTGCTCTTGCCCTCTCTACCCGCTGTCAAATCAAGCTAGAGAGGCTTTTGCTGCCTGCAGCTTCGCAGCCTCTGTAGAAGTGGTCACCAGCTGCACCACTTGCATTTTTGACCAAATGATTTTCAACAAGGGTCCCAAGACAATTCACGGGGGAAAAGAACAGCCTTTTAAACATATGGTGCTGGGAAAAATGGCTATCCACATGCGAAAGAATGACGGTAGACCCCTACCTCACACCATATTTAAAAATTAACTCTCAGGCCGGTAATACCAGCAGTTTGAGAGGCCCAGGCAGAAGACTGCTTGAGGCCAGGAGCTCGAGATCAGCCTGGGCAACATGGCAAGTCCCCTCTCTACAAAAAAAATAATTTAAAAATTAGCAGGGTGTGGTGGTACGCACCTGTAGTCCCAGCTACTCAGGAAGCTGTGGCGAGAGAACTGCTTGAGCCCCGGGGTTTGAGGCTGGCTGCAGTGAGCCACAATGGCACTACTGCACTCCAGCCTGAGTGACAGAGACTCTGTCTCAAAAAAGAAAACAACAATAACAACAAAAACTAAAAAATGGATCAAAGACCTAAACATAGAGCTAAAACTATAAAATGCTTAGAAAACACACAAGTGTAAATCTTCATGACTTTGGATTAGGCAATGGCTTCTTGGATGTGACATCAAAAGCACAGGTGGCAAAAAAAAAAAAAAAACGAAGAAAAATTAGACTTCATCAAAATTAAAAACTTTTGTGTTTTAAAGGACACAATCATATGTGAAAAAGCCCACAGAGTTGGAGAAAATATTTGCAAATCACATATCTAGTAAGGAGCTAGTATCCAGAATATGCAAAGAACTCTAACTACTCAACAATAAAAAGATAAATATGCCTATTTAAAAACGGGCAAAGGATTTGAATAGCCATTTCTCCAAAAATGATCTACAAATGGCCAATAAGCACATGAAAAGATGCTGAACATCACTAGCTAATAGAGTATGTAATTTGCACTGGAGACTCATTCATTAACCCCCTCATTCACACATTCACCCACCCACCCACCCACTCAAGTGTTTTCTGGCTGTGAATTATGTATCAGATTCAATGCTAAGTGCTGGGACTACAGAGATGAGTAAAATATGTTCCCTACTCTCAAAGGCATTACAGTTTAGGGGGAGAAAGACATGCAGCCACATAAATGCAATGTAACGTGATGATGATAATAGTAAAAGCTAACATTTATTGACATGCTCATCACTCTTGTCATTATTTGTATCAATAATCTTAGAGGAAGAAATTACCATTATCACCATTTAAGAGTGAGGAAACTGAGGCACAGCACAGTTAAGTAATCTGCCCAATGTCATACTGCCAGTAAATGAGAAAGCTCTAGGCCCGGACACTGGCATGCCGACCCAGAAGAAATGCCTACCTTACAGGTAAGGGAGGTTGAAAAAATCATTCCAGAACACAGGAGGTGGTGACTAAGGTAGGCCCTGGAGGGAGAACAGGACTTTGCAGGCAGCGGGGTGGGGGAGTAGGGAGTGGGTATTCTAGGCAGAAGGAAGAGTTCGATAGAGATGTGAAACTACATGACACATTCAAGGAACTGCAAATAGCTCAACATGGCTGCTGGAAAACAGCCCTGAAGTGGCAGGAGCCTCATCCTGCAGGGCCTCCTATGCCACAGTAGGCAAATGGACCCTGTGAGAGTAAGTCAGAGAGGACATGACAGTGTTCCAGCAACTGTGTGGGTATTTTTTGGGCAGTGGGCAAGACAAAAGACAGGGAGATCAGCAGATGATGAAAGCAAAAACAGACACAATGGAAGGGACGAAGGGGGTGGGTATCATTCAGGAGATGGTTTAGAAGTGGACCCCGTATTAGAAGATCTGGTGTCTGACTGAACATAGGGTAGCATGCAGGAAGAGTTCTGGAAGACTGAGGTTTCTGGCTTGAGCAACAGGACAACAGGGGGCTTAGGAGAGGGGAGGAAATAATGACTCCACTGTGGACACGTGGAATCTAAGGGACCCATGGGACATCCAAGGAAGGTGTCCAGCAGGCAGGTGGGACCAGAGCTAAGAAACACACCTGGGAATCAACACTGCGTAGGTTTTAAAACTAGTTAAGTCCATAAGGCTGTCCAGGGGGAATGGCAGAATGAAGAGAGCATCTTCAACAGTACCCTCAAGATTGAAAACATTCAAGGAGCAGGAGGGAAAAAGCAACCTGCTGAGAAATGGCTGGAAAGGCTGGAGAAGCAGGAGGAGGCTGTGGAAAGGTTTCAGGAAGGGAGTGGTCAAGAGTTTCAACTGTCAAGAGAAAAGAGTGAAAAAAACAGAATATAGCTATATGTTTTTACAATTAAGACAGTTCCAAATGTTCTACCAAACAACCCTTGACAATATCACGCTGACACGGAGTCCCACAAGCAATGGCCACAGCCCCCTAAATTTCTTTAAACATGCTAATGCTGCATTCTACTGCACGACACAGCCATATTATCTCAATAGCACGCCTGTCCTCAAATCTTCAAGCACAATGGACATCCCAGGAAAAGTGGGGTTTTACCAGTGTTGCAGCCCCTTCAGACACACCTACAGACTCCAGGGAAGGCTCTGGATTTTTTTTATATACTGAGAGTAAAGAGCAAGAGCATAAGAACACAAGAGCCACCAGAAAACCCAGGGCATGGGAAGACCTCTGGAGAATCTGAGGAAAGCTAGGATCTTTTCCTCAGAAAAGCAGACACAAGCACAAAGTAACAAAACTTTTGCATATATTTTCAGGAAGGTTCGGGGACCCCCTCCCATCTTAAAATTTCACTATTTAAGAGGTTATAATGGATAACACCTCGTGGTTATGATCACATGAATTTCTGAGAGATTTTCTTCTCCATGTTTCTTAATTATTATTATTTTCAACAATAAGCTGTTATTATTTTTATAGGAAAAAGAAAAAATAAAAGCTGTTTTCATTTCAGAGATTTAAAACCAAAAACAAGCTGGAAAAAGAATTCACCTCAATAACGGCCCTTCTTTAAGGGGCACCTCCTCAAACTGGAAAGCAAAGTGGAAGAATTTTCTGACATATTCTGTACTGGAGAAGCAAATGAGGTCTATGGGAGAAGGCCCAACCAAGGGCGCACACTGGCAAAGAATGAGTGAGGGGCCTCCTGCCCATGAGGCTTACCCACCATCACCCCCCCTGCCCCCATCCCCCCACTGCTGTCCTACAGTATGTGACACTTGGGAAAACCCAGGTTGCTGGGGGAAGGCATGCGGCAGACAGGCCAGCCACCAGGACAGGTGATGAGGGCAGTGCAGACTTAGGCTCTGATGGGGGTGGGGGGGGGGGCGGTGAGGCCAGCTGCAGAGATGGACTCAGCGGCACTAATTTCCCAACAGGGCTCCCCCTCCACGGGGTTCTTTCACCCAGCAGGTGGGTGAGTATACCTGCCCACCCACACTCCAGGACTTGCACCCCTCCTCATTAAGGGCCTTCTCCTTTCCTGCCAAACCCATTCAGGAGGGTGGGGCGGAGGTGGGGAGAGACTTGAAGAAGGGCTGGATCTAGAGCTTGCAAGCCAGAGACTCTAAGCTCTGCTTTGGAAGATGCAAATACCTTCGAGGTCCTCAGAGGAAGCTACTCCTCCAGGGCCTAGACTCAGAAAACTGTTAAAGATACAAGTGTAGGAAGAGGTGAGGGGCCGTGAAGCACTACCTGGAGTGCCCCCAAGTGCAGAGTCCCTTAGCTGACAACCACATTCTCTGCTGGGACTATGGGAAAAACCTGCTGCCCACTGCCCTGACTGGATGTCATCTCCCTCAGTGCACCTGAGTGGGGAAAAAAATCATTAAAGTGAACATCACAACCTCGAGTCATTGCTAATGACTCCAGTAGTGCCACAACGGGCTGACCAACCTGAGAAGGAAAAAAAAAAAACCTGTCTACAAGTACAGGTCCTCTCTTAATGGAAGTCTCTCTTAGGAGTCGAGAGAAATTGTGTTCTGAAGGCCAGAGACACACTAAGTCTTGTGCAGGCCAAAGACTGTACCTATTACAGGTCACAAGGTGTGACCAAATTTAAAAAACAAACAGAAAACAGGCAACAGGAACCTCAATCCCGGCATCCTGTGAACAACCAGGTGCTATGGAAATGATAAACTGTTGGCAGGATTAGGTAGACCCAAACTGAACTGAAAATGTTAAAACCAAGAGCTGAGGTACGAGCTAAGCAACAGTAATTTGACAGCCATTCATTCCCACACCGTGCTACGGACTTGATGAAAGTTCAAGCCAAAACCACTTGAACCGTCCCGGGTTAATCCAATACAAAAAACCAGTGAGGTTCAGGAACACCTCAGACGGCACACGTGCCTGAAAAATCTGCAAAGCTGAGAAACAATAAAATTTAACTTTGTCTCTGTTAAATAAAGCCACTTAATAATACGTGTGTTGCGATTTAACTGCCGCATATACAGTACTTCCTCAATTACGCCTAATGATAGGGGAAAAAAGCTCCCACATTTCGGCTCGGTCACTCCCAAACACCTTTATTCCACTAAGGAAATGCACCAGGATTATAAATAAGCATCTTATTCGCCCAGTCCGTCCGATGCCACTTGGTAACTCAACCCATCCCATTCTTAATTCCTTGGACAAGTCTACCTAGCCTGTGTCTTGTTCCGAATATTATCTTGCAGATTATACTTCGTAAAACCTCAACTTTCTTCCCCTGCTTCCCAAATACGAACCTTCCCGGAGTAAATTCACGCTGTAAACACACCCAGGGCTTTGTTTTACACACAGATTTCTCCCCCGGTCCCGAGAGAGGTGGCTTTTCCTTCTACATCCAACCCAGGCCAACTCCTGCCATCTGGGGTCACGGCTTCCTCCGCCGTCGCTGCCGCCGAGCGGACTCGCCCGGGTTCCGGGTGGCCCGCGCCGGCCCGCGGCTCGCACCCCTTCCTGTCTCCGTCTGCCCACGGCGGGCAGGCGGCGGGCGCGCGGCGCCCAGACAAAAGCTCGGGCCGTCGGGCCCACGGGCCCCGGGCGTCCTCCAGCCCCGAGGCCGAGGGTCCCGGCGCAACTTTGCAAACAGAAAGGAAGGAGGCGCCGGCGCCCGCGGGGTCCGGGTGCGCCCGGGGCGGCCGGCACGCGCGTGGGCCGCGGGCTAGGGCGCCAGGGGAGGGCGCGGCGCGCCCCGCGGCCGCCCGCAACTTGTCCGCGAGCCGTGGCCCGCGCCCGCAGGCCCGCCCGACGGCGAGGCCCGGCGGCCCACATTGTCCCTGCGGCACCCGGCGGCCACCCGCGCGCACGCCCGCCCGCACACGCCCCCTGCCCGGGCCGGCTGCGGGGCCGCCGGCCTGCCGCGCTCCTCCACGCCCCGCTCGGGCCGGGCCCTGCGGCCCCGCCGGCGGCGGCTGCAAAACTTTCTCCTCATCGCGGCGGCGGCGGCGGCGGCGTCGCGGCCGCCCTCGGCTCGTCAGGCAGTCGGTCGGGAGGTCGGGCGGCGGGTCCCTCCCCTCAGCCCCACCCCGGGCCGCCGACCTGGTCCGGCTCCGATTCATAGTCGTCGTCCTCGGCGCTCACGGACATGGCCATGGCTCATGGTGGGCCCAGGCTCGCGCGCGCTGACATGGCTGGAGCGGCGCCGCCGCCGCCGCCCGCCCGGAGCAGGCTCGGCTCGCCCTGGCTCGGGCTCGGGCTCGGGCTCGGGCTCGGGCTCCCGCTGCCGCGAGGAGGGAGCCGCGCCGCGCGCCTCGCACGCCCGCGCGGGAGGGGGCGGGGAGGGGCCGGCGCGGGGAGGGCCGGGGCGCTCATGCATATGCATGAGGCGAGCCAGGAAGGGGCTGGCCCCCCGGGCGGGCGGGCCAATGGCGCGGCCGCGGCGTTCGGGCCGCACACAAAGGGAGCCCGGCCTGCGGTGACACGGGGGCGGGTCTGCCGAGGGCGGCCCAGCGCGGCCGGAGCGCGGGGACTGGGGCTGCGTGGGGGCGTGCCGGCGCCCCGCCCGGCCCCGCCGCGGGATGCACATGGGTGGCTGCACGCCGCCACCGCTGCAACAGGAAATGCACGCCCGGCCTGGGGTGGGGTCTTTTGTGTGGTCCTGCGGGGCGTCTCGCCGCAGCTCAGGGTCGCACGGCCACGGGGGGCGGCCCTGCACGCGACGCCAGGCACCGGTCCCTGCGCCCCCGGCAGTGGGCACGCGGGCTACCGGGTTTACACACACTCCGGGACCGGGACCTCACGCCCGCGAACCCGGGAGCCCCCTACCCAGAGCCTGCGGGCTGGCCGGCCTGGATAAGATCTGGGGGCCCAGAGTCCCCCGACGCGGGCAGCCGGGCAGGGCTGCCCTCCCGACACTGCCCCTCTGCCCTCGGGTTTGCGTTTCCAGGTGGAGAGCGTCAAACGTGAGGTTGGTGCAGGCAGGAGTTCCACTCCGGCCTCCTGACGCGGGCTGTCAGCGAGAGCGCCCTGGGCCCTGACCTGAGGGGGGCACCCCACCCTCTCGGGCAGCAACCCCCCCTTCCTGTGGTTCCCGGAGTCAACCTAGCAAGGGTGGAAGGCGCTGCATGCCAGAACGCAGTTCTCCTAGGGGACTGGCAGCCCCCTAGGCTGGCCCCGGAAGGTGTGGGTTTCTGAATTTTTTAACTGTAAAGGTTCCTAGTGCTTACTCCAACTGCAGCCCACTCCTGCAGAAAATTGTTGCTAGAAATCCAGATTGATCGTCATTCCAAAGGGAAAAAAATAAAATCCATTGGGCACTTAAGCCAGTAGCCCTTACTCTAAAAGACCAATGACCAATGCTGTTATTAACAGTTAAACACACGCTAAGGAGCAAGATGGCTTGGTTGGGCAGGTGGCATGTATATCCACCTGTCCAAGGACGGATCAATGTGCACACCTGCACCTGCTCAGTTTCTTTATCCATATAATGGGAACGATTTACTGAGCGATGGGTAACCTTTTGTAAAGGGATCAAAGCTGTCCTAAGAATAAACCATGAAATCAGGTGATCAACTCTGCAATGGCTAGGCCACTGGCCCCCAAATCCATGGTGAGCACAGAAGGGACAGGCAGGCAGGTCATGGCCTGGGTTTTCAAAGAAGGCAGACTGTGTGGTGGAGACCTCGTAAATAAAACTCAGGAGGCTTCTAGCAGAGAGTCCGCAGGAGTGAATAAGCAAGGATGTCAGTTTTACTGAGCAGATTTTAAAGTCTGTCTGAAATTTATACACCCACTGACACTATGGAAAAAATCCCGGCAGACTTGCTCTTTACTGAAACATATCTGTTCTCAGTTTCCTTCCCCCCACCCTTATATTTTTCACAATCCACTCAAGGTTACAACAAAAACAAGCAAATGAATACTCCTCACCCCAAACTCACTCCATCCCCGAAGGTCTTTGCTTTTTAAAAGCTACCTTGTCTGAACTTAAGTCTATGTGACCTCTTAGGGGACACACTACCCGATAGGAAACCTTCAAAAAAGAAAGGGCTGGGCCGGGCGCGGTGGCTCACGCCTGTAATCCTAGCTCTGGGAGGCCGAGGCGGGTGGATTGCTCAAGGTCAGGAGTTCGAGACCAGCCTGAGCAAGAGTGAGACCCCCGTCTCTACTAAAAATAGAAAGAAATTATCTGGCCAACTAAAAATATATATACAAAAAAAATTAGCCGGGCATGGTGGCTCATGCCTGTAGTCCCAGCTACCCGGGAGGCTGAGGCAGTAGGATCGCTTAAGCCCAGGAGTCTGAGGTTGCTGTGAGCCAGGCTGATGCCACGGCACTCACTCTAGCCCGGGCAACAGAGCGAGACTCTGTCTCAAAAAAAAAAAAAAAAAAAGAAAGAAAGGGCTGATAACAGGCTAATCATGCTTTCGCTTCACTGTAATTGGTCAAACCTGCAGGGGTAGAGAGACACCCAAATGACATAACCATCAAGAGAAAAGTCTGTAAGCAGGTCTTTCCCATTACCAATCAAGAGCACAAGTTTATTTAGAACTGTCCTGCAGCTGATTTCCTTCAAGGACTCTCCAAAACTCACTTCTGTATTTAAGGAAGTAAAAAGACAACAGTTCTCAATGATCATGGCTCAAAGAAGAGAAAGGGAAAGCGTGGCCAAACAGAAGCTGCAGCTAACACAAACTTCCTTTCTCACATTATGTCATTTCAGAGACAGAAGGGGCCTCACCAGACGCCTTCACTTCACAGGTGAGGAAATGAAGGCCCGAAGAGAAGTAGGAAGTAGCTCTGAAGTCTAGAGTCCCTTCCTTAAACCATCCAGAGAAAGACCCTCTCCAGGGACCCCTTCCACCATTCCAGTAAAAGCAATACCAAGCTTTTACTAGGCGTGTTCAAAGGGCCAGACCCCATGCTAAGTGTGCTATAGACATGATCTCATTTACTGCCATGAACAGCCCCGTGAGGTATGTACCATTGTTCACCTATTTTACAGGTGAGAAGACTGAGGTACATTGCTGCAAGGGAGTGAAAGGACCTGGATCTGACTGCATAGGCGACCGGAGCCTGGGCTCTTACCCAGGCCGCTCCAACACTTCATGCCAAAGACAAGAGAAGAGGACGCCAAATGAGATCGGTGTAATAATTCAAATGACAAACTCAGACTTCAGCAGAAAAAAATGAAGTGGCCCTTACTAGATGTTGTCAATTTCGTATTCTCCATTCAAATCCAATTCCAAGGTGGGTCTTGATAGCCAGACTGCTGTCTGACCTGTCAAGGGCCAACTGTGGAATGAGCAAGCTACAGTGAAGACATGGTAACGTGGTGGGTTCTCTCCAAACGCTAAGAAGACTCCTGCCAGCCACTATCCTAACACCTCTTACAGATTCCTCTTGTGACACCTGCAAAGTGCTTCTTACTCCTATTTTCCTCAACCAAGTTTCCTTTAGTTAATTGGTATGCACAATTATCCAACATCTGTTTTGTGTTAACAGTGTGCTGAACTGTATATGAAAATATTATGTCACCCCTTGCCCAGTAGAATTGCCACCCTTAAAGCTGAGCATTTACACTGTGCCTTTGGCTGGCCCTTTCTCCCTCTTGACCTCGTCTTTGAGTGACCCTAAAAACTGAACCCCTCTCGCCTCCACTTGGCAGAAGCTTGCTTATGGTTTTTTTTTTTTTTTTTTTTGAGACAGAGTCTCACTCTGTTGCCCAGGCTAGAGTGCCGTGGAGTCAGAGAGCTCACAGCAACCTCAAACTCCTGGGCTTAAGCAATCCTCCTGCCTCAGCCTCCCAAGTCACTGGGACTACAGGCATGTGCCTCCATGCCCGGCTAATTTTTTCTATATATTTTTAGTTGTCCAGCTAGTCTCTTTCTATTTTTCGTAGAGATGGGGGTCTCGCTCTTGCTTAGGCTGGTCTTGAACTCCTGACCTCAAGTGATCCTCCCGCCTCGGCCTCCCAGAGTGCTAGGATTACAGGGGTGAGCTACCACACCCGGCCTTTGCTTATGTTCTTAGAAAGAGCTCCCCAAGGCTGATGCCTCCCAGGCAGCTGGTGCTTGCCCTGAGCCAAAAGGATCCGGAACTTTTGCCACGTGAGGAGGAAATAAACACCGATGAAAGCCAAGTCCTCCTCAGTCACAACTGTCACCTGCTTCCCTAGGTGTCATTTAATTTTCTGATCTGCCTATCAGATTGTGAAACCTCAGGAATGACCCCTGGCTGCCAAGAGGTTTTGCCCAGCCTTATCCTTGTCCTAGGGCAGGGATAGGCAATGTGCTAAGGTGGAAAGGAGGAGGGAAGAGAGGTTTACCCTTAGTCACCATCCTTTCCACGCCCACTTCCAGGAATGGCAGGGGTAAGGGCAGACTGGGCCGATGTCCCCCTGGATTCTGGCTTGCCTAGGGGGAAGGTCTCTCCAACATCTGGTCCCTTTCCTTGACCCCATGTTGCAAAGGCCAAGGATAAAGCTTGGGAACATTATTTTCCAGAGACTCCCGGGAAGGGAAAGAGAACAGATTCTTTTTGTGTGGACACCAATGACTGGCTGGTATCACGTTTGTAAACATGCCCCTAAGGAGGGAATAGAAGTGACAGAGCAAGCCTGCAAAGGGTCACCTTCTAATACGTGTAATAATTTATGCCTAACAAGCAATAGAGAATGCATGCTTCAGTTATTTTACTATTATTTTACCATTTGTTTCTCTGTTTTTCAATAGGCTTGCCCCCCTTAGTGGAAAAAGCAGAAGGTCTTTTGGAGGCCTATTTTTCTGATATAACATAAATAAGAGTACTTACACATAACATAGGACTCTAACGTTACCTGGATAAAACTGTGGTTCAAAGAGCAACAGTACGGCAGACCAACGGCTGCAGTGACTTCTGTTAAGGAAGTTACTAATGTTATTTAATTGCCTTTTTATTTCTCCCCTAGAGAGTCAGGCCACGAGCATGTAAAAACCGCACATATTTGTCATGTAAGTCCCCTAAATAGAGCAAACTTTCTGTGAAATGAGGGTTCCTTTCCTAATTAGGTCTCCTTACATTACCAAAGTCAGCCAATAAATAGTCACATTCACTGGAAGATTTGTGACTGTGCACAGGATTTTGAAAAATTAACTAATTTAAAAGGTGACTGGCATCGATCTGAGAACTGTTTTTCCGCCACCCACCTCATTTCCAACACCTTTGCTGACCTTAGCAAGCTACCTCCCTTCTCTATTCATTTCCCTACCAAAATCCATGCTAAGGCTGAGCAAGACAATTTGGACTAGAAAAGTGGGTTCACTTTATAACTCCCCCACCTGAAAATATAAGGAGCTAAATATACATAAAATGCTAGCACAGAATTCTGGCCTACAGACTCAAGACTCCGTAATTTAAAAATATTTTTCATAACAAGACCAAATCTCCACTTGGTTCCCTTGCTAACCAGAGCACCCATCACTCTGTCTGGCCCACCATTCTCAAACAAAACAAAACAAAACACCCAGAAGAAGCAGGATCTAAAAGTTCTGTGCAATTAATTTGGACTCAAAAGACCAAACGCAAAGATTAGCCCAAGTGAGATGACACGGCAGACAGCAAAGAGGTAAAAGCATGTGTAAAACTGTGCTCATCATTCCCATCAGCTCTATTCGCAACAGCCACAAGGCAGAAACGAAGCAAATACCCCTTTTGTATATGAATGGATAAAAAAAGGTGGTCTGTCCCTACGATGGAATATGACTCAACCATAAAAAGGAACACAGCGCTGACCCATGCTCCAACGCGGATGAACCTGAGAACTGGATGCTAAGTAAAGAAGGCAGACACAAAAGACCACATGGTATAGGATTCCATTTATATGAAATGTCCAGAACAGGCAAATCCATAGAGACAGAAAGTAGATTAGTGGTTGCCAGGGGCCAGGGGAGGCGGAGCGGGGAGTGACAGCAGATGGGGATGGGGTATCCTGTTGAGGGTGATGAAAATATTTTGGAGCTGGATAGAAGTGACGGTTGTGCAACACTGTGAATGTACTACATGGCAACGAATTGTTCACTTTAAAATGGTTGATTTTATGTTAGGTGAATTTTACCTCCATGAAAAGCATATACAGTCATGTGCCACATAAAGACATTTTGGTCAATGACTGTGGTCCCATAAGGTTATAATACCGTATTTTTACTGTACCTTTTCTGTGTTTAGACATGTTTAGATACACAAATACTCATGATTATGTTACAATTGCCTACAGTATTCAGTACAGTAACATGCTGCCCAGGTTTGTAGCTAGGAGCAATAGGCTATACCATATAGCCTAAGTGTGTAGCAGGCAATACCGTCTAGTTTTGTATAATTACACTCTATGATGCTCACACACAGCCAAAATTCTCTAGCGACGCATTTCTCAGAACATATCCCTATTGTTAAGTGACATGTAACTGTGTATGTATCTACATGTTGTTTTTATCAGCCACATTTTCCCTAGGTTAGCTAAACTGGTCAAAATAGAGACAAAAAAAAATTGTATCTAAAACTTGAAGCCAGGTGCAGTGGCTCGTGCCTGTACTCCCAGCTATTTGGGAGGCTGAGGCAGGAGGATTGCTTGAGGCCAAGAGTTCAAGACCAGCCTGGATCTTGAACATAGTGAGATCCTGTCCCAAAATAAAATAAAATAATAAAATAAAATCAATCAATAAAACTTGGGCATGAGGAGAAGCCTAGCTCCCACCTAGGGACTTTGAGTCAACTTTCTTTGCTCTCCAAGGGCGGGAGCCATCTCCCTACACTCTATCATCACTCCAGTGATTTGTGTTCCCATTCCTGAAAGGTCATCTGGTTAAGAAACATAGGCCCTAAACCCTAGGAAATGTTGAAACTAACCAAACCAAAGAGATAGTTGAATCACCTTCTAAATGAGCTGCTAACAGTCACTGTGGGGGTCTGATGGGCTCTGATAACACTTCCATACCCATATACAAGGCACCTCCCTCCCTTTCTTCCTTTCTCTTTCTCTCTCTCTCTCTCTCTCTCTGTGCCTGCTGCCCATCATTAAACTCAAAATAGAAAAAGCCTGACGAAACTCAACTGTCACCATTTGAAGCAGCACTTAAACCAACTCCTTACTTTGAAAATCAGCATTTAAAGAGAAAGAAGTTAAGCATGCAAGCTGCCTTTTCAGGAAGAACAGTATTTCAGGGTAGCCGCAATGGATAAGGGAAAGCTCTGCAAAAGAATCCCAGCTCATTCATATGGGAGAAATGACATTCTCCAAAGATCATATGTCATCTCCTGATAAAATTATTTTTTTAATTTATAAAAACTAGGCCGGGCGCGGTGGCTCACGCCTGTAATCCTAGCTCTGGGAGGCCGAGGCGGGTGGATCGCTCGAGGTCAGGAGTTCGAGACCAGCCTGAGCAAGAGTGAGACCCCGTCTCTACCAAAAATAGAAAGAAATTATCTGGCCAACTAAAAATATATATACAAAAAAATTAGCCGGGCATGGTGGCTCATGCCTGTAGTCCCAGCTACTCGGGAGGCTGAGGCAGTAGGATCGCTTAAGCCCAGGAGTCTGAGGTTGCTGTGAGCTAGGCTGATGCCACGGCACTCACTCTAGCCTGGGCAACAAAGTGAGACTCTGTCTCAAAAAAAAAAAAAAAAAAAAGAAAAATTTATAAAAACTTTTCAGCTGGCCTCGTACTCCTGGGCTGAAGCAGTCCTCCCACCTCGGCCTCCCGAGTAGCTGGGACTACAGGCGTGTGCCACTGTGCCAGCTCCTGATAACATTATTGATACAGCAAAGAATGATCAACAGGTGTGGAAGCCATCAATGAATGGCCCCGCAGCAGGCAAGCAGGGGCCGAAGCAACCCCACTCAGACTCTCCTGAGGAAAGAGGGAAGAACGATAACTGAGTAACAAGGGAACAGACTGCCCGGGCCCTCATCAAGTATGATGTTCACTTTAGTCTAACCAAGCCTTTAGAACTTATTTCTCGATTACAGAAATTGCAATATATAAACTAGATGACACTGCAAGGACACAGACAAATGCATAGACTGGGATGTTCTGCAGGACACGTGGCTCTTGTGTTTTCTACAAATCAAAGTTCTGAGAACAGTCTAGAATAAAAGAGAGAGTTAAGAACAGATTCAATGTGTGCTCCTGGGTTGGATCCTGGTTTGGACAAAGCAGCTGTAAAGGATCATTTGGGAAATCTGAATATGACAGGGCATTAGGGGGTATTAAAGAATTATACATTTTGTTAGATGTAATCATGTTATTTTGATTATGTAGAAAAAGAGTTCCTTTTTAGAGAGGCAAACCTAAGTATTTAGGCCAGGCATGGTGGCTCACACCTGTAATCCTAGCACTCTGGGAGGCTAAGGCAGGAGGATCACTTGAGGTTAGGAGTTCGAGACCAGCCTGAGCAAGAGTGAGACCCCCGTCTCTACTAAAAATAGAAATTAGCTGGGCAAGTAAAAAAAAAAAAAAGAAAAGAAAAAACATTAGCTGGGTGTGGTAGCACACACCTGTACTCCCAGCTACTCGGGAGTCTGAGGCAGGAGGATTGCCTGAGCCCAGAAGTTTGAGGTCTGTGAGCTAGGCTGACGCCACGGCACTCTAGCCCAGGCAACAGAGCAAGACAATGTCTCCAAAAAAGAAAACCCAAAACCGAGGTATTTAGGCATGGAATATCATGATGTGATGTCCATAATTTTCTAAAGAATAAAGTGAGTTAAAAAGAAATGCCACCACTTCACATCCAGTAGGATGGCTAGTATCAAAAAAAGAGAAAATAACAAGTATTGGAGAGGATGTGGAGAAACTGGAACCCTTCTGTACTGTTGGTGGAACCCTTCTGTACTGTTGGTGGTTTTCCATAGCAGTTGCTATGGAAAATGGTATGACAGTTCCTCAAAAATTCAACACATTAACTGCCATGTGAGTTGTATTTAACTCATGCTAGTTTTGAGCCTGGGGGTTTGTGAAGACATGAATGTAACTCACATGTCTCTTTACCCTGGAAGCCTCGAAAAATATTTTTCAGGTTGCATATAACTCATGCACAAAAAACAATAAAATATAACAAAATTTTCATTACATTAGAAAGGGTCATTTTGTTTTCAAAGATTTTATTCCATTTTCATAATGATACACTGGTGGCCCCAAGGAAAAAAAAATTTTTTTCTAATGTGGCAGTCAATGTGTTAAAGAGAATTACTGTAGGATCTAACAGTCTCACTTCTGAGTATAGACCCAAAAGAATTGGAAGCAGGGACTGAAAAAGATGTTTGTGGTAGGAGAAACTCAAGTGTTCACTAATGAATGAATGATACACAAAATGTGGTGTATGTATGTAACAGAATATTATTCTGCCTGAAAAAGAAAATTCTGACACATGCTATAACGTGAATGAAACATGAGGACATTATGCTAAGTGAAATAAGACATTTACAAAAAGACAAATACCGCATGATTTCACTTATATGAAATATCTACAGTAGTCAAATTCAGAGAGACAGAAAGTAGGATGGTGGGTGCAGGGGCTTGGGAAGGGGAAATGGAAGGTTAGTGTTTAATAGGGACAGAGTTTCAGTTAGGGAAGATGAAAAAAGTTCTGGAGACAGCTGGTGGTGATGGCACAATATGAATGCACTTAAAGCCACTTAATGCCTAAAAATGGTTAATATGGTAAATTTCATGTTATGTGTATTTTAGCACAATTTTTTAAATGTGATAAAAATAAACAAAATACTAAGAAATAAGGCTCATGCCTATAATCCTAGCACTTTGTGAGGCCAAGAAGAGAAGACTGCTTTGGGCCAAGAGTTCGAGCCCAGCCTGGGCAGAATAGCAAGACCCTGTGTCTCTATAAAAAAATTTGTTTTAATTACCCAGGTGTGGTGGTGCATGCCTGTGGTGGTGCAGCCCAGCTACTCGAGAGGTAGAGGTGGGATCACTAGAGGCCAGGAGTTTGAGACCAGCCTGGGTAACATATTGAGACTCATTTCTACAAAACATAAAAAAATTAGCCAGGCATGGTGATACAGTCCCAGCTACTTGGGAGGCTGAGGCAGGAGGATCACCTAAGCCCAGGAGTTGGAGGCTGCAGTGAGCTATGATCTTGCCACTGCACTCCAGCCTGGGCAACAGAGCTAGATCCTGTCTCCAAAAAAAAAAATAGAAAGAAATAGCACCCTCTCCTAGAAGAATAGAACAGCTGGGAACACTCGAACAGATACACCTCCTTCCCACATGGGCTCCACAGCCAGTCCACTCCTGCCATCTTGTCTCATAAACATTTAACCGAGAGAAAAAAGAATCTAAATGCCTCCCCCCAAAATCCTCTTTATAAGTGAGATTATCTCTGAATCTTTTCAAAGAGCTTTCCTGTTTAGTTATTTACACCCACTGGTGGGGAAGGACAGCGATGTAGAGCCGGTTTCACCACAGCTTTCACTCTCACCTGCTTTCTTTGTGTGTAATTAAGGTTCCCCTTGTCCCATTAAATATACCACCTTTGTAAAAGCAAAATTAAACGATGAAAATATTTCACTTCTCTTCACCCAATCTTGCCCTTTTTCCTTTAGATCACCTAAATTTGTAGGACAGATTATCTGACAGCATCACTTGGTGGAACACACATCCATCTTCCTAACAAAGCCAAATTAGAGAGAAAGAGAGCGAGGGAACATGACAACTTATTCCCAATGTCCACGATCAAGTGTCCTCTTTTAAAATGGGAAGCGGGCCAGGCAATGTGGTTCACAGCTGTAATCCCAACGCTTTGAGGGGCTGAGGCGGGAGGATCACTTGAGCCCAGGAGTTTGAGACAAGCCTGGGCAACAAAGCGAGACCCCTGTTTCTACAAAAGTAAAAAATTAGCTGGGCATGGTGGCATGTGTCTGTAATCCCAGTTACTCAGGAGGTTTGAGACAAGAGGATCACTTCAGCCCAGGAGTTAGAGGGCAGCCTGGGCAACAGAGTGAGACCCTAGAACTTGTCTGAATCAATCAATGAAATGGGACATATACAAATTCCAAAGGGTAAGTTAAGCCGTGGTTCGAGAAATAAAGCCACGACAATGGCAAGCAATCACTTCACTGCCTGCCTGGCCTTCTAATTATTCCACCAAAGGCAGGAGCCCTCAATGTCTCAATTGCTTTCCAAGAATTTGTCTCAGGCATCATTAACACAGCCAGCTGGGCAGGTTATCAGACTAAAAAAGAAATCCTTGGCCACTGATTTTAATTATAGGTTATTTCAGCTAAATGCTGCCTTACAGTTCTAATAAAGTGGTTCTAAAATGATTCAGATAATGCTGAAAAATTCCAGGTAGGGTAAGACCTTTCTAAGTTCAGTGGGGATAAAGGGGGATCCTAAATTTGAGGGACAAAAGGCTCTGGGGAACCTAAGACCAAGGAAGTCTTCTTAGTTCTCATCTAATGAGTATTCCTTTAACAGCTGGCTGGGACTAGAACACAAGAAGTCACCAAAGAGGACCCAGCAGCGTGTAGAGAATAAAGAGATGAAACTGACTGAATACAACCTCATCTTTTAGAAGCACTGGGAAGATCTTGCAATTGAGTTCACCCACTCAAGCAAATACTTCCTGGGCTCCTGCTATGTGGGAGCGATCTTGCATGGACAGGACACCAAAATACATAAGGAAAAAATTATTAAGATACCCTCCAGCCCCAAGAAGCTAGCGGAGGCTTAGTTCAGATACGTTCACAGTTAACAAAAAATGCAGAGTAGAATGTGCAAGTCCAGTGGGAAGAGAAATGAGGGAAGTGCATCTGCCGGGATCTCAGCAGGAAGTGGATGGCACCCCAGCACCCTCACACGCGGTAACGGAGGGGAGTTTAACCTCGGCTCAATTTGCAGAGTGTAAATAGGGTTAAGGGAAACCAACAAGGCCTGGGGGTAACAGCCCAAGCCTGGGGACAGTGAGGAGCCTAGCCAACAGGCTAGGGGAGGGAACAGTTACCAGGGACAGAGAGAGAGAAGCTGGAGAAGGCCTGGTCCTCCACAGACGCAAACAGTCAACCTGCAAGGATCCCACAGGGAGGAAGCCGGGAAGTAAATAGCCCCGCCTCTCACCTTGCCATCTTCCACTGCTGCTCCCACTGGCTGAGCCCAGCCAGAAGCCAGAGAGGCAGGGAAGCCCTTCCATGCAGCCCCCAGCAGGCTGAAGAGGCTGCACCGGGAAGAGACCCAGCTAGGCTGGCCATGCGCGGAGAGAATCTGTGCATGGGGCAATGAGAAGGCAGGCACTCCGAGAGCAGGACGAGCGTGAGCACAGAGGCAGGAAAGTCCATGGCAAATATGGGGAATTTGGTTCCCCGACAGCGTAGGCAAGATCAGAGGAAATCGTGGGTGCCCAAGGCCAGGCTGAGGATGTGGGAGAGGCTTTTAGGGAAGGTAGAGAGTCACTGAAGGTTTGACACCAAGTGTTAGGGGCTGACTGTGTCCACCCCAAAATTCATACAGCAAAGTCCTAGTCCCCAGTCCCGCAGGCTGGGACACACGGAATGTGACTGTATTTAGGCAACTTTGCAGAGGTGATTAAGTTAAAATGAGGTCATCAGGGTGGGCCTTAACCTGCTATGACTGGTGTCATGAAGTGGGGAGATCTGGACACACACAGGGACAGAGGGGAGACGAGGTGAAGACACAGGGAGACGACGGCTACCTACAAGCCAAGGACAGCGGCCCTCAGGGGGAACCAGCCTTGCAGACACCCTGACCCCGGACTGCTGATGAAACAGTAAGTTTCTGTTGCTTGAGCCACTTTGTTACAGCGGCTGACACAACGGAGTGCTGTGAGGGGACCTGAACTTGAGGAGTCAGATTTGACAGCCAGGCGACTAGAAGGGACCAAGCCTGCAGAAACAGGGGCAACGCCAGGTCGAGGATGCTGAAAATCATTCCGACACCTCCCCTTGCCCCAATGGCAGAATCACACCCTAGTCCTGTCAGTTCTGTCCCCCAAATATATCTGGGACCCAATGTCTTCACGGCCACCGTCACCACACTAAACCCACCCACCGCTAGGAGGCCAGTAGCAACAGCCTCCAAGCCCTCCTCTCCCTCCCCAACTTCAAACTATTCTCAGTCTTTAAAAGCTTTCACTGAGGGCTGGGGGGAGGGGAGGACAGGAGAGAGTGTCAAACGGGTATGGCTACAGGGTTCCGGGGTTTCTGTCTGGGGTGATGGAAAAGCCCGGGGACAGATGGCAGCACGACACTGTGAGTATACATGATGCCACTGGACTGTGCACACTGTAAATATGGCTGAGATGGTAACTTTTGTACAACATTAATTGTTTTACCACAATTAATAAAAAGTACCAAAAAAAAAAATCATTCAGTGGCTCCCGATGGTACTCAGGATCAAATCCAAACTCTCTACCGGACCCACAGCTTGCTCCACACCCCCCACTCGGCCCAGCCGCCCAGTTTCAGCCTCAGCCTGCATATCCCTCCAGGGAGAGGCCTCCCCACCCACTGCCACCCCTGCTGAAAACCCTGCAGGCGGCCCTTGCCACGGCACCCCCTTTCATTTTCCCACGTGGCACTGCCCACGCTGGCTTATTATATATTTGTGTTTCTACCTGTTAATTGTCTATGCCGCCCCTAGACTGTAAGCTCCACCAGGACAAATAATAAATAGGTGTGTTTCTTCTCCACCCAATACCTAGCACAGGGCCCTGTATTATTCACGTACGTGCTAGTCACTCATTCATTTGTGGAAAGAACGAATACAAGGAAGGAACAGAGACAAGCAACAAAGAAGTACAGCCAATTCTTGTTGCTGGAAAAGTCACCCTGAACACGGCATGGGCCAACACTGAATCCTTGCTCTCAGGGGAAACACAGGGTTAGGTTCCTAAGAGCCTCTAGTCACACTTTCCTCAACTGTTCAAAACATAACCTTGTTTTATGTGCATTTCTGTTTAAAGATACCTTTTCCACACATATTTTTGATCCATTACCATTGAACTTACAGAAAAATCACCAAAAAAAAAAAAAAATACAAAACTTTGAAAAATGTGGCACTACATAGACCACAAAAAGGACACTTGTTTCCAGTATAAGAGCTGAAATGAGATACAAAGTGTTGCCTTGTTCATCACAAAAGTGGTATGAATATGGATTTTGGGGTTACAAATAAATTTTACCAAGTAGGCAAATTTGCAAATACAAAATCTATGAATAATGAAGCTCGACTATACTTTAAGCCCGAATTTTTGTTTATTCCAAGGCGATGTTAACAGGCTAGAACTTTTACCTACAAAAAGCCAGCAGGTAAAGCTAACGTCCCATCCTGCCGACATCTCACGAGTGGTGGGACTCTAGAAACTTCCACTTTCTGGCTTCAATGTACTCCACTAAAAGAGGGTGAGGAGGGCTTTGATGGGATCCCTGTCACTGGGCTCACCCGCAGGTACAAAATAATACGGTTCGGCCACTGACAAATCTGGAATCAGAGCCCTCACAAACTGGTCAGAGACCCGGGTCCCAGCTGGCAAGAAACTGGGGCATCCCTTTACCACCGATAATTTTCTCTGCACTGGATTTTTCTGTTGTTGATGTTGTACACTGCATTATTTAGAACAGCAGTCCCCCACCTTCATGGCACCAGGGACAGGTTTCATGGAAGACAATTTTTCCATGGACTTGGGGGGAGGATGGGGGATAGTTTTGGGATGATTTGAGCACATTACATTTATTGTGCAGTCAAACCTCTCTGCTAATGATGTGTATTTGCAGCCGCTCCCCAGCGCTAGCATCACCACCTCAGCTCCAGCTCAGATCATCAGGCATCAGATTCTCATAAGGCGTTTGCAACCTAGACCCCTCCCATGCGCAGTTTACAGCAGGGTTCTCGCTCCAGTGAGGATCTAATGCGGCTGCTGATCTGACAGTAAGCGGAGCTAATGTGGTGATGACAGCGATGGGGAGCGGCTGTGAATACAGATGAAGCTTCGCTCACTGGCCCGCTGCCCACCTCCCGCTGTGCGGCCCGGTTCCTAACGGCCCACCGACCAGTTCACGGCCCAGGGATCAGGTTCCGCAGATTTAGAATAAGCAGACCATCTTCTGTGGGCATTCTTTTGTCAGAGGTTTTTGTTACACTCCAAAGAACTTGCCAGACTCCATACTCCACGAATGACTTAACCATCACTTAGGAAAGCCCTTTGGATTCTAGATCAGGAATCCAGACATAGATAGACAGATATTTTTTTCTTTGCAGAGCTCCCCTAGAGCTGCACCCTTCCAACAGCAGCTTGCTTCTCCTTTCTCTGCTCTCCCGGCCTCCACACCCCGGCCCCGTGGCTGCCACCACCTCCCTGTCCCTGTGCCGAGCTGTACAGCCCCTCTCTCGGAGGCTGCTCTCCCACGAGGCTTTCTCAAGTCCTGCCCTGCTCTCAGGACTGGACGCCTGACACCCGTGGCCTGGACACCCTCTCCTCCTACCCTCACCCAGCAGGGGAGCCCATGGCCTCAGCTGCCTCCAACCCCCAGAGAACATTCTAAGGCAACCGTCACCCTCCAGCCCCGGAAAGGGCCTAGAGCTTCCCCCTTCTAGGGGAATGAGGAAGGCATTTAAAGGAGAAGCAGCTTCTTAAACCAGCCCCGCCCCCAGCTCAGCAAAGCCACAACTATTTCAAGAAAATTAAGTCATTCAGGCCCTCACTTGAGACTAAGTTTTGCACAAGCAAATAATAATTTATGGATGGGAAATGTCTCTACACCATTCAGCACAATCCCTGCTCCCAAGTCCTCTATTTCTATACCAAGCATCAAACGCCCGAGTGGGCAGATTCAAAGTTACTGCTCACTTACAAACCATAATTCTGAGAGATGATAATCGTTACCACTGATTGAAGGCCCACTACACAGGTGTTTTACAGACAGCATCTCACAGCAACCCTGCAAGAAAGGCACCATTAGCTCCTTTTACAGATGTGTAAACTGAGGCTTAGACTTGCCCAAGTCAGTGGCAGAGGCAGGATTCAATCCCCAGGTGCATCTGACACTAGCGGTGCAGAGAGTGACCCGGGACGCATTTAGAAAGCACAGATTCCCAGGCCTCGCTCCAAACCTACTGAATCACAATGTCCAGGGTGGGGCCCAGGAAGCTGTATTTTTTAACAAGTTCCCCAGGTGAAGCTGATGCCACCAGCCTGAGGGCTGTTCCTCATTAGACGGCACTGCCTAGGAAATCCCGAGCAGGTGACAGTAAAGGGCGGCCATTATCTCCAGCCTCCTCCTCCTCCTCCTTCTCCCCTCCAATGGTACATCAGCAACTTAATTACCCTGGGCTGACAGGACCCAGAGCAAGGCAGAGAGCAGAGCAGCAGGAAGCACAGGGGCCGCTTCTACTCAGTTATGTGCTTCTCCCTCAGCAAAATGCTGCGTGTCACTCCCGAGGGACCCCAGACTGCTCAGGCCTCCCAGAGCTAAGTGACCACCTGCGGAGGAAGGGGAAGAAAAACAGGGCAGGGCCGAAGGTGACACAGGCATCGGTTCCTGTGTGAGCCCGTGAGGTCCCCATAAGGAAGCTGATCCAATAACTACAGAGGAGGGCTGTCCCCAAGTCCCTGTCAGGGTACTTGTCCTACACACTTCAGCCTCTCTGCTCCTGTACTCCAGAGAAATTGCCAATAATTGAAATTCAAGTGGCAGCCTGGGTTGGCCACTAGAGATAATGGATGAAGAAGCAGGATGTTTGCATCAACGGGCCTGCTAGCCAGGGGCAGCTGGGGCCCGGTCTCCCCTCCGTCCTCAGTTTCCTCCTTTGGGAAGGAACCAGCCAGCCAGCCGGCAGGAGTGTCTGGCTGCTGAGCAGAAGGTCAGCTCACTAATAAGGCCGAGGTCAGAGGCCGGGCCTCAAATAAGCCCAGTCCCCTCCCCCTTGCCTCAAAGGTCACAGACAGGCCCCCCAAATCCCGCCAACTGGTCGTAAAAGGAAGCGGCCAGAGTGTAGACAGATCAAAACAAATCCAACACCACTCGTGGAAACGGCTAATCGGGTGAAGGGTGACAGATGCGGAGTCAGTAGCATCTTGGATTTGAAGGACAGCACCTCAGAAATGACCTCACGGGGCCTAATCAGTTCCAGAAAAGGGCTCTGTTCTCCTGGAGGCGAGGTGGGAGATCAAAGCATGTCTTGCTAATCATCATTTAGCATTAATTACTTGTTAAGTAACCCAACCCAGATCAAATACCACTCCCTACCTTGCGTTCTGACAGCCTCAGTGGGCACCCTTGATCTTTCAACCCAACCTGTATCAAATTGGGAGGAAGCCAACTGCGAACCTGGGAACCGAGAGACCCCGGGCGGCCTGGGCAGTCAGACATTTAGCTACTTCTTCCTTTCCTGTTAACTTTTTAACCCCACCAGCCAGGAAATGCATAAATACAGCAGAGGCCTCCCCTCCCCCTCCCTCTGCCACATTTCATTGGGTTCCTCCACATCTGGGGGCCAACATCCTACTTCTCAGTGTGTGTTGCACTTGCTAAGCCCCCAGTTTCCTCAAACGCACCGCAGAGATACTACTGTCCACCTCCCAGGCTCAAGGAAAGGAGAAAGTAAAATCTAAAATCCGCATCTAGAAGCTGGTGCGTACACCGTACACCGAGGACCGACACCCCCAGGGGTTGCAGCTGAGCTGGCTGGCATTTATCTCTAGAGCTGGGCGAGGGGCCCATGGTATTCACTCTTCTTCTTTATACCTTTTGGTGGCTCTGAAATAAATTTGAATCAATTTTATTTATTTATTTGTTACTTATTCCATATGAATTTATTATGTTATAAATTTGTTCATTATGTGAATTGTGTCCCTACCCCCTAAATTTGCATGTTGAAGTCCTAACCCCCAGTGCTTCAGAATGTGATTCTCTCCGGAGAAAAGATGATTAAAGAAGTCATTAAGTTAAAATGGTGTTGTTAGAGTGGGCCCAACCCAGGGTGAATGGTGTCCTTGTGAGAAGAGATTAGGACACAAATAGGTACAGAGGGACGACCACGTGAAGATAGAGAGAAGACAGCCAACGAACGAGAGAGGCTGCAGAAGAAACCAACCCTGCTGACACCTTGATCGTGGACTTCTTGCCTCCAGCACTATGAGGAAATGAATTTCTGTTGTTTAAGCCACCTAGTTTGTGGTACTTTGTCATGGCAAATTAATACAGGTTCAAATGAATTTTAGAAAACATAACGTAAATTAAAAAGGCTGCACGTGCATACCTACAATAAAAAAGAATGATACCAAGTGTTGGTGAGGGTATGAAGAAATTGGAACCCTGCTATACTACTGGTAGAAATTTTAAATGGTGCAGCCGCTATGGGAAACAGTCTGGAAGTTCCTCAAAAAGTTAAATACACAGCTACCGTGTGACCCAGCAATTCCACTCCTAGGGTATGTACACAAGAGACATTAAAACATATGTCCACCTAAAATCCTGTACACGAATGTTCATAGTATCATTATGCACAATAGCCAAAAGGTAGAAACAACCCAATTGTCCCTCCACAGAGGAATGGATGAACACAATGTGATCTATCCATACGATAGAATATTACTCAGCCGTATAAAAGAATGAAGCACTGACACGTACTACAACCTGGATAAACCTTGAAAACATCAAGCTAAGTGAAAGAAGTCAGATACGAAAGCACGTGCAGTGTATGATTCCATTTACATGACATGTCACAATAGGCAAATCAATAGAGACAGAAAGTAGATGAGTAGTTACCAGGGGCTGGTGGGAGGAAGAGGAAGCTTAGGGGAGAGGGGACTGACCATTGATGAGGTTTCTTTAGACTCATACCCGGCAGGTGTTGTTACACGTCACCTATTCTGACTCCTCCCTCCCCACCACCCTCTCCCTCCCAGCTTGAGGCCTCCAACCTCTCCCGCCAGCACTGACAGTGCCAGCCCTGCTGAGCCGTGTGCGCACCAGCGTTTACAAACCCATCCTCTGCGGAGTCTTAGATAAAGTCTACTCCCCCCCAGAAGCCACCTTCCTGCTTCTAGGCCTTCAGAGGAAATGGAACAGTTTTGGTTTTATTTTAAAAAGTGCCTATAAATCTCTCAGGGGGTGGGCTAGAGCCTCGGGCTCAGAAGGCAGGGCATATCTATCTATCTATCTAACGTGATTTCCCCGACAGACGATCATGTGGGCCTCTCCATGAATTCTGAGATTACAGTGGGCAGTAGCACGTTTGTTTTTCCAAAAGCCAATGTTCTGTGAACCCTACTACTTCCCCTGGAGCTACTCCTCAGCTAGGAGGGAAGCCGGCAGGGAGGCGAAGTCTCACCACTTTCCTCTTCAGGTTCTGCGAGGCCGGGGCTGGCTGGGGTGTTTTGGGGAGCTACCTCTGCAAGCAGAGCCTGCGGTTTGCTGCACAGCACTGGCGCTGTTACTGCACGCGCAGGGAAAGCCATCTTTAACACCCCACACGCTTTGCAGACTGGGGAAGAAAGGCAGAAGACACAGAGGGGAATCCTTTGTCGTTATTGCCCCCTACGTTCCTGCTAAGCTTCTAAGAGAATTTCATTCCCACAAGTAAGGGATGCCCTTTTCCCCAGCAAGTCCACATTTAGGAACATATCCTGAGCAGATTATCAAACAAAAGCGAAAAGAATCTAGAACAGCACTGCCCAATACAAATATAAGGTGAGCCACATATGTACTTTGGAATTATTTTGTAGCTACATTTAAAAAAGTAAAAAGAAACAGTGAAATTAATCTTAATAATCCATTTTGCTTATATATCAAAAATATTATCATTTCAAATAAGGCTGCCTGATTTAGCAAATAAAAATATAGAGCATTGGTCAGATGCAGTGCCTCATGTCTGGAATCCTAATAGTTAGGGAGGCCGAGGTGGGAGGATTGCTTGAGGCCAGGAGTTTGGGACCAGCCCAGCCAAAATAGTGACACCCCCATCTCTACAAAAAGTGAAAAAAATTAGCCAAGCACAGTGACACATGCCTGTGGTCCCACCTACTGAGGAGGCTTAGGCGGGAGGATCACTTGAACCCAGGAGTTGGAAGCTGCAGTGAGCTATAATAATGACACCGCACTCTAGCCTAGACAACACAATGAGACCCTGTCTCAAAAAAAAAAAAAAAAAAAGATATGGGGCACCCAGTGAAATTTCAGATGAACAATGAATAATTCTTTTGAGCATAAGTATATCTCATGTAATATTTGGGATATACTCATACTAAAAAACTATTTGTTGTTTATCTAAAATTCACATTTAACTGGGTATCCTTTTTTAAATCTGGCAACAATAATTTCAACATGCAATCCATATTTAAAAAAATAATTAATGAGGTTTTTCCACTTTTTTTGTACTAAGTCTTTGAAATCTGTTGGACATTTTACACTTACAGCACATCTCGGTCTGGGCTAGCCATGTTTCAGTGCTCAACAGCTACATGTGGCTAGTATCTACCATTTTGGGCAGTGCGGATCTAGAATTTCCCTCTCAGTGTTTTTTATATGACAGCAAAAAAAAATCAGAAATTAGCAAAATACTCCAAAGGGCTGCTTAAGTAGTAAATAACACTGAGGAGTACTAACCACCTTGTCCTAAGGGCTTTGCATGTGTTAATATTACTGTATTTAGTCCTGACAACCATGTGAAGAAAGTGCTGGTATAAAACCCCTTTTTACAAAGGAGGAAAGTAAGGTCCAGGGAGTTTATGTCACTTGCCCAAGAAAGTGGAAGCTGAGTGTAGACAGGCGGAGAGGTGGACTGACGCGTACATATCCCGCCTAGCACGGCCTTTGGGAGGATGAGCGCCAGAATGTCACCGTTTCCTCTGGGCGGTGGCCTCTGAGGTGGGCATCTGTTGAGTTTGGTCTTTGCTTTCAAACCAACGAAACTTTGAGTTCTTGGCTCTGTCCTAACAAGTGACTTCACCTTTATAAGCCTCAGTTTCCTCATCTATAAAATGAGAGAGAGTCACAACTGTCCCCCCGACAGGGTTGCTGGCGTCTAAAGAAGATCAGAGAAGTGGAAGATGGGACAACAGCAACCTGCTCCTTAAGCCCTCAGTGATAAAACTGTTAACTATCCTTCCTAGTGTCTTTGACTTTGCCTGTCTGATTAGACATTTTTATGTTGAGCATCAATCAGTTTTACAAAGAGAAAAAAGCTGCTTTCAAAAGAGGGGAGACCAGCCCGAGAAGCAGCTGGAGGAAAAGGAAGAAAGGAAGGAAAGAACAAGAGCGCGAGGGAAGGAGAGAATGAAAATCTACCGAGCGGCACGGAAAGGCGAGGCATCAGCGCCCCACAAGTGACCACCAGGGGGCACTGCTTGCAGTTTCCACAGCTTGGTAAAATGATCCTTTTCAAAAAACAAAAACTTGCAATGAACAAATCACCAAAATCATTCATCTTAACTGGGATGCCCTCTCCCAGGAGCCCCCCTGCCCAAAAACCTGCCGACATTCATCCTATAGGAGGTGCGAAAGGCAGCGGGAAGCAGTCTCCCAGCTGGGGGCAGTCTGGGTCTTACCTTTGGAGTCTTCTTTGGCCAAGTGACCACGGGGACCCCAGTGATGGCCAGACTGGGGTCATCATCCGCGTGCTCCTTCAGGACGTTCTGTGGCCAAACAAAGGAGCCATATTAGCCCAGGGTGAAGGGGAGGTCTCTGAAGGGGGCTTGGTTGGATGTAACCCAGCAGGAGACTGAGTGCTCTTCACAAAGTCAATGCCTGCCCACGGCTTCATCACCGCCCACACATTCAATAGAAACCAAGTCACTAGGGTCCTCTGGGGTCTGCAAAACACACAATAGCCCCCTCTCCAAAAATTTTCTTAAAAAGCAAATCACATACCTCCCTGTGACTTCCATGCATTTAGCACCCACGGTCACACTTATGACACCAAGCACTTGTCCTGAGCATCACATAGCACACAATTTTCACTTAATTCTTATCAAGTACCCTGGAAGGGCCGGGTAGTGGCACCACAGGTCCTCCAATGTACACAAACTGAACTAGGTACTTAGAGAAACAAACAAACAAAACCAACTGTGACATCTGGACACCTTTGAAGAGCCCTGACTCTGTCCTCTCAGTCAGCGGACCTCATGTATCCTAATCCTGGCATGTAAAGACATGTAATTGGTTTTTTTTTTTTGCAACATGGGTCCAAAACACAAGTAGATATGTGATCTGGTTTAACCAAGGATGGAGTCATCTGGCCAAATGCTGGCCGAAAAATTGTCTGCGCTGGACATACCGGCAGGCTGGGTGGGGTTCCCCCACATAGCACATTGCGTTCATTCCTTTGTGAGTAGTCTGAAGGTTCCTCAAGGGTAATTCTGACTCTACCAGATTTTGGCCTTGTGTGTGGCTGGACATTAGAATCTCATCTAGGTGTAAGATGCCACTCCAAGGAATTATCTAACACACAAGTGAGGTAACAAAGCTCAAAAAGGCTCACAGGACTTGGATGCCGCCCCAGACTAGGGAGGGCAGGGCCCCTGATGAACCCCACTCTCTGGCACTAGACCTTCCACCCCATGACCACATCAGACAGGGTTTTTCTTGGCTACATCCACAGCATGCCACAAAAAAATGTGTTAAAAGACACAGACCTGTCGCTGGCCTATTCTGAACCTCAATCATGAATTTTTGGATTGTATAAAAATACTCTTTCAGGGACATTCAAGAACAGAGTAAATCACACAGACACACTTCACAGGAAGAGCAGAGGAGCTCAGAAGATAAATGTAGGTGAAGAGATTATTTTAACTCACTTTCCCTAATCCACTTCACCAGAAATGACTCCATTTCACTTTTAATTTGCTCTACTTATCGTCCTACTTTCCTGATCATCATTGGGTTGCTTGATTTTTCAAGATGTGTGCCTATTACTTCACACCAGCCTGAAGAAATCCCTCCTCTCCACACGGGAGGCAGCAACAGCACAGTAGTCAAGGGTGTTGGCTCTAGGACTGGCTGCCTGGGTTCAAACCCCACCCCCAGCACATACAGCTTCCTCAGAGTCCCACAGTCAATGTCAATGAGTTATAAATGCTATTTATCAGCTGGGCTTTGGTAATCCCAACTACTGGGGAGGCCGAGGCAGGAGGATTGCCTAAGCTCAGGAATTCCAGACCAGCCTGGGCAACACAGCAAGACCCCATCTCAAAAAAAACTTATAAATGTTATTTATGAAATATCTTGACTCACTGCCATATCCCCAATGCCTCACACAATGACTGACCTATAGTAAGTTTCCAGTAAATAAAAAAACAAAGCCACAAATCCCCAAAGAGGGACATTCTACAAAATAACTGACCAGTACTCCTCAAAATTGTCAGAGTCACCAAAAACAAGGAAAGTCTGAGAAATTGTGATAGCAAGAGTAATCTAACAATACTAAATGTAACACGGTGTCCTGGGTGGGATTCTGAAACAGAAAAAGGACATTAGGTAAAAACTGTGGGAATCTGAATAAATCCATAGACTTTAGTTACAATGATCATGTGTCTATATTGGTTTATTAATTGTAATGAGCGTACTATCCTAATGTAAGATGTCAGTATTAGGGGAAAACTAGGTATGGCGGTTGTATATGGGAACTCTCAGTATTATCTACTGAATTTTTCTATAAATCTAAAACTGTTCTAAAAAATAAAGTTGATAAGTAAAAAATAATATAAAAAATGATAATCCGACAATAATAGCACAATAAAGCAAAATGGGATTCTTAGGTTACCAATTTCTCTAACATGTATGCAGCATATTTAAAAAGAAATAGAACAGAAAGGAAACAAGAATGAACATTATTCAATTAAGGTATGAACTTCACATGGGGTATAAGAAAGGCTACCAAAGCCAAGTGTGGTGGCTCCAGCCTGTAATCCCAGCTACTTGGGAAGCTGAGGCGGAAGGATCACTTGAACCCAGGAGTTCAAGTCCAGTCTGGGCAACATAGCAAGACCCCACCTCAAAAAAAAAAATGCTGAATGAACCTAAGACAGTAAGATGCACTGGTGCTTGCTCTGTGCAGGGCACTGCAATAAATATTTCATATTCATTCTCACTCATCCCTGTCAACACCCTGTGACATGATGATTATCTTACTTGTGTGTGGCACAGATGAGGAAACCAGGGTTTAGGCAGATGAAGGGAACTGTCCAACACCACACAGCTAGCAAGGGGTGGTGGCCGGGCTGAATCCTCATCAAGCCAACTTCTAAGTCTGTGCTCTCATGATGACAACATTCAGTTTATCTCAAAAAAAGGGAGGCCCATGTTCATAGCAGCATTATTCACAATGGCCAAAAGGTGGAAGCACTCCAAGTGCCCGTCGACCGATGAATAATACAAAAAATGCACTCTATTCATACAACAGAATATCACTCACTCTGCTTAAAAAAAGAGAATTCTGACATAAGATACAATATCGATGAACCTTGAGGACATTATGAATGTTGGCATTATGAAATAAGCCAAGCACAAAAGAACAAATACTGTATGATTCTATTTACATGCAGCACCTAGAGCAAATCATAGAACGGGGGGTGCCAGGGGCTGTGGAGGATGCAGAATGGGGAGTTGGTTTTAATGGGGACAGAATTTTGGTTTTGCAAGATGAAAAAAGTTCTGCGGATGGACGGTGGTGATGGTTGCACAAAGATGTGACTGTACTGAATGCCACAGAACTGTGCACCTAAAGATGGTTAAAATGGTCAATTTTATGTTATATATATTTTATCACAATTTTTAAAAAGGGGAGGGGAAGTGGGGTTCAGTAATCTCTCATTGCATGTTTTCTCTTAATAACCCTTATGAATTTCACACCCTCCCCGACATATATCAGTGTTTGGTTTTTTTTAATAATAGTACTTCCCATTCCCCCTAAAAGTTCATTAAGGAAAAAGAGGCTTTCCAGAAATATTTTTCCTGTTTAGCCAAAGCCTTTGAATTCCCCCTCATATGTCTCACAGGACTTTCTGTCCCGTTGGCCCAATCCCAAACTCTAGGCTAGGGATGACAAACTCAAATACCTCCAGGAACCAGGCAGTAAGTGAAAGATGTAAATAGACCAGGACAATAGGGAGTGGTGAGGCCTGTGGCAAACTGGAGAGAACACATGTCCCATTTAAAGAGGCAAATGCTACTCAGTTCCAATTTATTAACCTCCTGTAGGAATGAAAGCCGCATGAGATCACCGATTTTTCAGAAGAAATCAAAGATCAAGAGTTCTATTTGAAACCTTGCATTTTTAAATGTTGGCAACAGGTTGAAACTTTTTTTAAAAAAGTAACTATGAAGGCCGGGCATGGTGGCTCACGCCTGTAATCCTAGCACTCTGGGAGGCCGAGGCGGGCAAATTGTCTGAGCTCAGGAGTTTGAGACCAGCCTGAGCAAGAGCGAGACCCCGTCTCTACTAAAAATAGAAAGAAATTATATGGACAGCTAAAAATATATATATAAAAAATTAGCCGGGCATGGTGGCACATGCCTGTAGTCCCAGCTACTTGGGAGGCTGAGGCAGGAGGATCGCTTAAGCCCAGGATGAGATCAAGCCCAGGAGTTTGAGGTTGCTGTGAGCTAGGCTGACGCCACAGCACTCTAGTCCAGGCAACAGAGTGAGACGCTATCTCAAAAAAAAAGAAAAGTAACTATGAGCCCAACATATTTGTGCGCTGGTTTGGCCCATGCGCCACTGGTCTGGAAACCCGCCTCTATGTATGACTGAAAATGACACCCACTCATCTTTGCTGGAGTTTCTCCTTCTGAATTGTCTCAAAATTTCTTGTCATTTCAGTTTCAGAGCTGGAGTCTGTAGGTCACAAGCATTGGGGTGGAGGCCTCTCTAGAGGAATGCCTGGTTACAAAAAGCTATTACTGGAGTTGTAAGTACTAGTCTTAATAAATTAATAATGATAAATACAATTTTTTTTTTTTTTGAGACAGAGTCTCGTTTTATTGTCCAGGCTAGAGTGAGTGCCGTGGCATCAGCCTAGCTCACAGCAACCTCAAACTCCTGGGCTTAAGCGATCCTACTGCCTCAGCCTCCCGAGTAGCTGGGACTACAGGCACGCGGCACCATGCCCGGCTAATTTTTTCTATATATATTTTTAGTTGGCTAGATAATTTATTTCTATTTTTAGTAGAGATGGGGTCTCACTCTTGCTCAGGCTGGTCTCGAACTCCTGACCTGGAGTGATCCACCTGCCTTGGCCTCCCAGAGTGCTAGGATTACAGGCGTGAGCCACCGCGCCCGGCCATAAATACAATTTTTAAGTTATTTAATTAAAAAAAAAAAATTTAGCCAAGTCCTCTGAGTCCCAGATCTCGGATACTTCAGAGTTCCCCTCTGTGTGTGGCCCTCTGTGGCCACCAGGGGACGCCCTGGGATCTGACCCTCAGGGAAGAATTTTCATTTGTGACAGGCTTCAGGAAACGGAGATTATTCTAATTGGAGATTCTGTCTCTGAGAAATAGATCGCGCTGGAGGGAAGCATGTCACCGGTTTCCCTAGACACTGCCTGAATTTATACACTCCCTGGGGCTCCTGGAAGCACAGATACAAGGAAGGCTGGCTGCCTGCACCAGCTCAGCACCCTAAGGGTTTCGCCCTACAAGGCTTCCGTCTGGGGAAGCCCAGGGCACGCTTTCTAAAAGAGAAAGACTGGGCCACAGCACCCTTTCTATGGCAAACTGTCCCGTGTTTGACCTAACAGGATAACCACAGACAACGATGGCTGAGCCTTGGCTCCCCGTATGCCAACTTCTGTCAAGTAGTTTAATTAGTTAACAATGGATTCAGGTCCCACTGCTCCCCAGGGTGGGGCGTTAATAATTAGAACCTCCATCTATGCTGTGACTAAAAATACTGCCACTGTGAAAATAAGGCAGAGGCAGGCATCGGGGAAGAATCACCCACCACGGCTCCTAAAAGGGAGATCCAGCATGGAGCAGCTCACACTGCTGCTCCAGGGAACCCGGCAAGTCTCAGGGGTCCCCCCTTGCTAACGGGTAAGGACCCCCACCAGGTGTCAATGCACCCTGGGTCTCTCAAGTCCCCTCCCTCCATCCCAGCCCAACCATCTGTGCCTGCCTGTAAAAACCCATCTGTGGTTCAATTGTGTCCCCCAAAGAGACTACGTTCAAGTCTTAACCCTCAGTACCTGTGACTGTGGCCTCACATGGAAAAGGGTCTTTGCAAATGTTAAGGATCGCAAGATGAAATAATCCTGGATTTAGGGGAGGCCATGACTAGTGTCTTTATAAGAGAAGGAAGAGGGAGATTTGGACAGAGACACAAAGGAGTCCATGGGAAGATGAAGGCAGAGACTGGAGTGACGTGGCCACAAGCCAAGGAGTACCAGGTGCTGCCAGGAGCTGCCAGAAACCGGAGGAGGCAGGGAAGGATTCTGTCCTAAACCCTTCAGAGGGAGCACAGCCTTGCAACATTTTGATTTCAGACTTCTGGCTCCCAGGACTATTAGAGAAGAAATTTACTGTTCTAAACCACCCGGTTGTGGCAATGTGTTATGGCAGTCACAGGAAACTAACACATGACCCTTGCCATAGTGCATCATGGCTAAAAGATTATTAGCTATGTCACTTTAGGCAAGTCACCACATCTCTCTCAGTCTCAGTTTCCCTACCTACAATAATGGGACGCTTGACAGTCTCTACCTTGCCAGGCTGCGGCAAGTGTCCTAACGCACGCGTGTTGGCTGATTCCCTGTGGGCCACACCTAACTTCCTGATGGGATACACTGCCCTCCGCTGGAGCCTGCAGAACTCATCCATTTAATAAGTTCGAAGCAGAGGGAAATTCAAAAGTTGATTTAGTTGGAAGGGAAGTTTAAAAGTTGATTTAGCTGCATAATAGCAGGGATAATAAATGTGGTTCGGGGGTCAAAAAAAAGCCCCACATGCCATGGATCAACCGATCCGTTGTTCAGGTTTGGGTTTGGCTGAAACTGAGCTCCCCGCCCCTCTCTCTGCTGCTCTCCTGTGTTCTCCTGAGGTGGTACAGGCAGGGGACACACAGTATACATGGCTTGTTCTGTTGTCACACTGGGAGCTCCCTAGGCCAGAGGCCTTTCTCATTCATCCGTGTATCAACCGTTTCTCCCCTCACTGCCCGACAACAATGCCAAGCACGGGGCTCAGCATCACACCTGGCCCCAGCGGGAGTGTCTCAGCACCTGTTGGAGGTCTGACCGCCCTGACTGGCCTCAACCTGGCTGCCCTGTTTTCTGTGCTCTGGGTTATCTGCAGGGTGTGAGAGGCGGCAGCCCTGCCACTGGCTTCCCTCCTTTTGGCTCCTCTGAAGCAGGTGGGGGTGTGATAATTTTAAAAAGCTAACAGCGCTGGAGGTCTGGGCTCTGCACCTCACTGTTCTGCTAATCAGCAAGACAGCAGAGGGCAGTTGCTTCAATGAGCAGGTGTGTTCCAGGGCTGGGAAGTGATGACCCCAAAGAGAGAAAAGCTGTGCACACCTTCCACGGTCATGGGTTTCACAAGCTCTCCCGCTTGACCCTGAACCGGACTGTTTTCATTCCACAGTGTCTGAAATAATGATAATAACAATATCCGCTCCAGTTTACTGAGCACCTAAAGGCTCTGCTGAGGCTTAAAGCATGTCACCTCCCTGAGTCCTCATGACCATGACATAGGTATTCTTACTACTCCCATCTGACCGTGTTCCCTGCACATTCAGCTGGCTAATGGATGGTGCAAGGGATTTGATCTGATTCCAGAATATTCAGTCTTAAAATATAACACCTGTTTGGATAATGTACTCTTCAATTTAAGATGATTTTCTTTCCTATTATATTTGGGGTTCGATGCAAGAACAATAGAATTGATCTCTATTTTGATGTTAAAAAAGATAACAAAAGCAATGGTACCTGTCTCTTCCAGCCCAGTAACTCCCACAATCCCATAATCCCATGCGGTTCCACATTCCAAGCAATCCCATAATTCCATGCGGCCCCATATACCAAGCAGTCCCATGATCCCGTGTGATCCCATAATTCCAAGCAGTCCCATAATTCCACGGGGCACCATAATTCCACACAATGAGAAAGGCATTGTCTGCACTGAGCTGGTATTTCCACTCCAAGCTGATACTCTGGCAGACGGGAGTGTGCCGTCGGAGAGCATGGAGTTACCATAATTAACGAAGACTCGGCCTGCAGTCCACTCATGAGCGCAGGTACAGAATCGCCTTGCAAAGGGGCATCTAACAAAGACTCCCCCCCTCCAGCCTCAGTGGTTTCTGCCCAATCAGGCCTGCGCCCTTCACAGTATGGCAAAACACCAACTATTTTCAAGTCATTAACAATCAATTTGAGGACTAGACCTGCCCACAAATAGCCCACACGCCCTCCTACCCTCCCATCAGGAGCCACAGCTCGCTCTCTCTGAGTTCTCGTTGAAAGCATAGATTCTTCTAGGGGGGACAGCATACAGGGTGACTCCCATCTTATTGTGAATTACTCTGTCCACCAATTAATGGTTGCAAATCCAAGACGAAAGAGGGGAAAGATGATGTACCGTGTTTTTTGTTTTTTGTTTGAGACAGAGTGTTGCTCTGTTGCCTGGGCTACAGTGCCGTGGCATCAGCCTAGCTCACAGCAACCTCAAACTGCTGAGCTCAAGCGATCCTCCTGCCCCAGCCTCCCTAGTAGCTGGGACTACAGGCATGCGCCATCATGCCCGGCTAATTTTTCTATGTTTAGTTGTCTGACTAATTTCTCTTTATTTTTAGTGGAGACAGGGTCGCTCTTGCTCAGGCTGGTCTCAAACTCCTGAGCTCAAGTGATCCTCCCCGCCTCGGCCTCCCAGAGTGCTGGGATTACAGGCATGAGCCACCACGCCTGGCCGATGTACTGTGTCAAACGGTGTGTCCCTAAAATTCATGTTCCCCCAGAGTCTCATAATGATCATGAAATCTCTGTGGATTTACTCAAGTTAAGATGAGGTCGTGCTGGATTAGGGTGACCCCTAATACAATGACTACTGTCAGTTGCTGACAACACAGAAAACTGTTATGTGACAAAGAGGTGGAGATTAGAGTGCTGACAGCCATAAACCGAGGAACACCAAACACCAGGCGGTTGTGGAGGTGAGGAAGGATCCTCCCCTCCAGCCTGCAGACAGAGCGTGAGAGGTGAGAGGACAATTTTCTGTGGTCTAAGCCACAGACTTGGTGGGACTCTGTTACATCAGCCCTAGGAAACTAATACAGATGGCAACCTTTCACCTGAGGGAGGAATGCGGCACTGTGGGAAGAGAGAGGAGAGGGAGAAGGGAAGGAGCACGGGAAGGGCGGGGAGTTGGCCAAAGCCAGTCTGGCTCACCTTCAACTGCTACCCGAGAATTGCTCGCTCTCCTCCAACGGCCTGCTAGATGCTTTATGTTCATTACTTCACTGTTCCTCAAAATAATTCAATGGCATAGGTCCCTGTTGCGTTACGCCCATTGTACAGTGCGATCATTCAGGTTTCTCTGAAGAATAAACACTTCAGAATGGACAAGGGAGCTGGGCATGGCAGCGCACGCCCATAGTCCCAGCTATTCAGGAGACAGAGGCAGCCTGGGCAACAGAGCAAGACCACCCCTCCAACCCCTAAGTCTTAAAAAAAAAAAAGCCAAGGAACCACAGAATCTGGTCCCCAGAAGAACAAAGCATATGTCATGCAATATCCTTATTTTACATACAGGTAAACAGAAAGGTAAAGTAGCTTGCCCAAGGCCGCACAGGAAATAGCAAAGAGCAGAAACCAAACATGAACCCAAGAGTCGCCTGTGTCCTCACTTCTTGTTCCTCCCACTCCATACAGGCCAATATCCTGGCACCTCCATCAGAATAAGTGTCTTTAAAGAAGAGGGTCACTGGGCCAGGCACAGTGGCTCACGCCTGTAATCCTAGCACTCTGGGAGACCGAGGCAGGAGGATTGCTTGAGCTTAAGAGTTCGAGATCAGCCTGAACAAGAGCGAGACCCCGTCTCTACTAAAAAGAGAAAAATTAGCCCGGTGTGGTGGCACATGTCTATAGTTCCAGCTACACAGGAGGCTGAGGCAGGAGGATCACTTGAGCCCAGGAGTTTGAGGTTGCAGTGAGTAAGCTATGACGATGCCACTGCACTTTAGCTGGGACGACACAGCAAGAGTCTCAAAAAAAAGGTGGGGGGGGGTCACTGAAGGTACCTCAGTGCCAACTCCCTGGAGCTTTTCACAAAGATGGGCAAGGGAATGGCTTTCTTAGATTTCCATAAGATGCTGGAATCTCCCTTTCCTTCTGCAAACGAAATTAAACAAGATGGTCATTTCAGTCTGAATCTAAATCCATACCCCTCAAGGCAAGTCACTCACATCAGCATGGCAGAAAGGACCAACTTAACTTTCAAAAGTTCTGCCCACGCAAAAGAGTAAAATAGACTTAAAGGTACAAACACAAAAAAGAAAGCTTTAAGAGAGAAAAGCAAGTTGTAGAACAGAATGATCTAATTTTTAAAAATTATGTATATATGTGGATGTGAAAGGAAAGCTCTAGAAGTATATAGACTGGATGGTTAGCTACAGGGCATGAGCATTGAGGAGGGGGGATGTTTTCTATCTTCTGGTCTATAATGTTTAATTTTTTTACATTGATCATATAACACTGTTACACTTAAAACTTTGATAAAGATAGTTTTTAAAAAGCAAATGTGAGGATAAAAAAGTACATTATAATGAAATATCCAGAACAGGTAAATCCATAAAGATAAAAAGAAGATTGGGGGGAGGAGGAAATAGGAAATGACTGCTAATGGGTCCAGGATTGTTTGTAGTGATGAAAAGGTTTCGGAATGAGTTAGAGGAGGTGGTTGCACAACACTGTGAATATACTTTATATCACTGAGCTGGATACTTTAAAATTGTTAAAAGAGTAAGTTTTACGTTATGTGTATCTTTGTTTTTTTTTTTTTTTTTTGAAACAAGATCTTACTCTGTTGCCCAAGCTGGAATGCAGTAGCGCAATCATAACTCACTGTAGCCTGGAACTTCTGGGCTCCCACCACCATGCCAGGCTAATTTTTAAAAATTTTTTGTAGAGATGGGGGTCTCACTACATTGTCCAGGCTGGTCTTGAACTCCTGGCCTCCCAAAATGCTGGGATTACAGGCATGAGCCACCATGCCCAGACAGTCATGTGTATCTTACCACAATAAAAAAAATACATTACAAATGAAAAAAAAAAAAAGTTTCTTAATAGAAGCCAAAACCTAGCCATCTGGGGACTGAGTTGGATTGGGGATTTCTTCAATACCAGGGGCTCTGGTTACGCTGAGCCACCGTGAGTAGCAGGCTCTGAGGCCCCAGAGAAGGGGAGAGGAGAGAGGCCATCATTTTGGAACATGAGCCAAAGATCTTAATTGGTTGATCATCAGGAAGGAACCAACCACACTGGCCAGAAACAAACCCCTCAGCAGTAGCCAGGGAGGTGGGCATCAGCTACGAACTCTGTCTCAGACCCACATTCCTGAGCTGTTTTCGTTTCTCAGCCAATGCAAAAGAATCCCCAACTGCTAAGAAGAGAGAACAAAGGGACCTGAGTGTGCAGCCGGGAAGAACCCTCTGTGACGACACTCCCACCATCCCACTCCCAGTCCTGGGTTCAAAATCTTTTCTGGTCTCCAGGGATAATGAGGGCCTCAGGGCCTGTCAGGGGAATCAGAAACTCCCCCGCTCTGAAAGAGATGACAGGACCCCCTGCCCCCATACAGGAACTTGGCCACACACCATTTAGAGATACTAGCAGAAGTTCCAATTTTCCTGGAGCTCTAAGAAAGTCTGTCTACCCAATGTACAAACTCTTCAGCCTAAAAAGAGCCTCTTTAGGCAAGGCTTAAGAACATAAGTATTTCTAAACAGGCCGGGCGTGGTGGCTCATGCCTATAATCCTAGCACTCTGGGAGGCTGAGGCGGGAGGATCACTCGAGGTCAGGAGTTCGAGACTAGCCTGAGCAAGAGCGAGACCCCCATCTCTACTAAAAAATAGAAAGAAATTATCTGGACAACTAAAAATATACAGAAAAAATTAGCCGGGCATGGTGTCACATGCCTGTAGTCCCAGCTACTCGGGAGGCTGAGGCAGAAGGATTGCTTGAGCCCAGGAGTTTGAGGTTGCTGTGAGCTAGGCTGACGCCATGGCACTCTAGCCAGGGCAAAAGAGCAAGACTCTGTCTCAATAAATAAATAAATAAATAAATAAAGATTCCTTTAGGAAACCTAACATATTAAAATCCACAGCAAAAGATTAGGGGTCTTAAACTAGGTCTTAAAGAGGAACATTACATGTAAAATTTTATGTCTATAAGCATATTTGGGGGGGATGGGGGAGTCCATTATTTTCATAAAATTCTCAAGAGAGGCCAGCAACCTCCAAAAAAGTCAAGAATCAATGAAACAGACCCATTATCAGGTAAAGATTTGCTTTCTAGGATTATTTATCACAGAGTTTTTTCACCTGTCAATTTCCCCTAAATTATAAGATTTCAATTTCACATACCTGCAGGGGACATACCTGCTATATATAAAGGGAGGGACACCTAGATTAATTATTTTGTACACTGGCTCCCTCTGCTGGTGGCACCTGTTAGGCTACCTGATGTGGGCCCCAGGTCTCCACCACTATAACCCAATACGCCCCTAAAGGGGGTAGAATCTTAACATTTCTATATCCCAGGGGATGACACAATGTTCCCTAAAAGAACACATGAACTACCAAGTCCTGGGTAGTTTTCAGCCATTGAAGAAGAAACTTAAATTCAGTACCCAATCCCAAGCAGGCAGCTGGGTCACTTAAGCACCAGACATTGGAGAAGGAAGCCCAAATGCCTACGAGGCCTCACACTAAAAAGCCTTACCAATGCTGCAACAGGAGGCAGTTTCGTGCAGTGGTACACACACAAGTTCTGGAAGTCACCCTGGGTCTTGATCCCGCCTCCACCATCTACCTGATCTGTGAGCTCAGGCATGTCCCTTAACTTCTCTGTGCTTCCTACTTCCTCATCATTTAAATGCAGATGATGAAGGACACCGCTGAATCCTATGTGGCCACGTGGTGCCCGCATAAGCTGGCCGGGTGGAGGACCACGGGATGTGCAATCTGCTCACGTGAAACAGATGCACGCTGCAGGGAAACCAGCCCCAAACACCAAGTCTTCCCGACAGAGATGGAGTCTGTTCCCAAGCTCAACAACAGCACTATAGCCGCACACATCACACATTCTGCCTGGCAGAGCTCCGGTTTCCAACACGTCCTGGGAAAAAACTTAACCAAAAGCCAGCTTCCACCATGCCGTTCCTCTGCAGCCCTTGCTAGTGGCCTCTGCACGGACACAGACCCCAGAGGTCTCCTCCCAGCACCTGGACAGATGCCCAGAACAGTTTGCACCAAGCCACCCTGAGCCATGCTGCCACTATCACCTTGAACAGAACCTGCCCAGCCCTGCTCAGTTGCCCAGCCCCAGACTCGACCCCTGCCCACCTTCACGCCCTCCAGGAGTGCCTGGGGGTCCTCGATGCCCTCAGGGACACACTTCTTGTTCTCTGGGAGGGATTCAAGTTTCTCCACCAGAGCTTTCAGGCCCTTCAGTTCAAACTCAGTGAGGTGGGTCCATTTGGCAGCGACCTCTGTGGCGGGAGAGCCAGTGGGTGTCTTGGGGTAGTCTATGGGCATCGTGGTGGACTTCACGCTTTCCTCCGACTCATCAGACAAAGTCCTTTTGAGGAACCTCATGGCAGGTGCTTTGGGCTTCTTCCCGGGGGCCTCCTGGTCCTCAGAGGGGGTGCTGGTGGGCGAGACGGGGCCATCGGCGGGCGGCTTCGGTGCCTTGTCTGCACCCTCCCCTTCTTCCTCCTCCTGCTCCTCCTCTTCCTCCTGGGGCTGCTGCTCACAGGACTCCTCCTCCATCTCCAGCCAGGAATCGGATGAGAAGCCGTCTACGCTGGGCTTTCTCGGGGCATCTGAGGGGACGCGGGGGTCACAAGAAAGACTGAGATGAATGCCCAACTCCCTGCTGGAAGTCTCTGGAACCTCCACTCAGCCTGCCTCCCCTTGACTCCAGAGATCAAGCTTCTCTGACGACCCTACTGGTCTACGCCTCCCAGCCCCTAGAAAGACGGTTCAGTCAGACAGAGGTTCAAATCCCAGCCATGCTGTGTGTAGCCACACAGGTTGCCTTAAATCTCTGAACATACCTGGTACTTTATTTTTTAATGTCTAAAAATGAGCCAAAAAGAACATATATAATTCCATTCATGTGAAATATCTAGAACAGGGGGAAATCTATAGAGAGAGGAAGTAGATTAGTTGATAGGGGAGAAAAGAAAAAAGAAGCTAACGGGTTTCTTTTCAAGGTGATGGAAATGTCCTAAAATTGACTGCAGCGGTGGCTGCACAGCCCTGTGAATATTCTAAAAACCCCGGCATTGTACACTTTCCATGAGTGAACCATATGGTATGTGAACTACATCCCAGTAGAGCTGTTTACAAATATAAGGCAGTAGGCCGGGGCACAGTGGCTCACGCTTGTAATCTTAGCACTCTGGGAGGCCAAGGCAGGAGGATTGCTCAAGGTCAGGAGTTCGAGACCAGCCTGAGCAAGAGCAAGACCCCATCTCTACTAAAAATAGAAAGAAATTATCTGGCCAACTAAAAACATATATAGAAAAAATTAGCCGGGCATGGTGGTGCATGCCTGTAGTCCCAGTTACTCGAGAGGCCAAGGCAGGAGGATCACTTGAGCCCGGGAGTTTGAGGTTGCTGTGAGCTACGCTGACGCCACGGTACTCTAGCCCGGGCAACAGAGTGAGACTCTGTCTCGGAAAAAAAAAACAAACAAAAAACAAATATAAGGCAGGCCAGGCGCAGTGGCTCACGCCTGTAATCCTAGCACTCTGGGGAGGCCAAGGCAGGAGGATCGCTTGAGGCCAAGAGTTCGAGACTAACCTGGGCAATACAATGAGATCCCATCTCTATAAAAAATTAAGAAATTAGCCGGGCATGGTAGTGGCCGCCTATAGTCCCAGCTACTTGGAAGGCTGAGGAAAGAGAATCACTCAAGTCCAGGAGTTTGAGGTTGTAGTGAGCTATGATGACACCACTGCACTCCAGCCTGGGTAACAGAGTTGAGACCCTGAATCAAAAAAAAATTTTTAATACAAAAATAAATAACAATATAAAGCAAAGCAAACATCCTCTGGAGGCTGTGATGAGGAGTAAACAGGCATTGCCAAGCACAGTTCCTGGCACACGAGTAGCACTGGAGAAAGGGGGTGTCTCCCTCACGTCTCCCCTTCTCCTTGGCAGATGGGCTGGAAGAGCCGGCAGAAAAGCAGTGGCAAGAAAATGTAAGAAAAAAAGTGAGCACTGATTACCCAAGCACTGCCTCACGATCTCCTCTTGTGCCTGCGAATTGGAAATGTTCTTCCGCCCTAAATATCCAAGTGAGAAAACCAGCCTGTGGTTTCCCGGCCTGGGGATGACTGACACTCAGAAATCCTTTCACTCTTCCCAACCTCTGGTCCCCAGGAGAGCGTGTAGCTACTGCAGTCACAGTGGCTCTCACACTATTTCAGGATTATTTCCCTTCCCTCCCACCAGGCTGGGAGTTCCAGAGGAGCAGGTGGTGGCCTTCCGGTACTTTCCAACCCCTGAGTGTGGCATCATCTGACGGGAACGAGACTCACGACACACCTCAAAGACAAAGATCCCTGCAGAAACTCTAGTCCCCCCTCATATGCCCAGCCTGAAGCCCCTAAAAGTCACTGAGAATGAGACTTCAGGGAAGGTGGGGAGGAGGCCTCCTGCAGGGGGTTAAAAAGAAGAATCTAAAAATCCTGCAGGAAAAATCGTGCAGACCCTACAGGAGACAGACTCCTCTCGTCTTTCCATCCCGTGATGAAGAAAGTGGACTCTACATCCAGGAAAGCCCTCAGTGACAACGGCTCAGAGATCCAGCCAGGAAGAATCGTGTTCTTTCTCTAGACTGCTGGTCGGGGCTTGCTGTCACAGCCAGATGCAACTTCAGGGCGGGCATTTGTGAGGCAAGATTCAAGGACAGAGCCACGCTGAGGGGACGGTGTCCCTTTAAGTCCTGGCAATAGGGCAGGGCACTGCAGCGGCAGCTACAAATGCTGTCTCCTGGCTCCCCCAAGCCTGCACCACCAGCCCTGGTCACCCTTCCTGCGGGCTCAAAGGCAGCCTGCGTTTTGGGGGACTAGCTGCATCTCCCAGGCCTCCTCCTACATAGACAAAAACCCAACCTTTCGTGCAGGGGGTGCAATCACCTGGCAACCACGGTGGAACCAAAGCACAAGGATTCTTTGCTCTGGGGGTGACCCTGTTTCAGCAGCCATGCCCGGGACCAGCCCCTCCCTGCCCCTGCACAGTCACAGGCTGGAGGCCACAAACGTGGCTCTTTGGGGCTCATGAGTTCATTTTCTTGGACTCTACATTCAAAGTGGGAAGCTGACAAGAATGGCTTCCCTGCTAAGGGGTCTCTAGGATGCTGCCCAATACTCTGGGCTCAAAAGAATCCCCTGAACCCAGGGGGTCTCTCCAGGGCCCACTAGAAAACAATTTCTGCCCCAGCTGCACAGCTGAGGCTGTGGGCGCCCTGCGGCTCACTCACCAATAAGCATGGATTCTCTCTGGTACTCCTGAGTGAGGTAGGAGCGCTGGGTCACACAGTACACGTATCTCTCCAAGACATACCAGCACATCTCATAGTAGAAAGGGTAACGGAATTTGGGCTGCACCTGAAAGCAAAGACCCAGGCAGGCGGAGGTCAGTTTCTGGAGGGCAAAGGGGTAAGGAGGGAGAGAAGTACGAGGACGCTCCCTGGGGGTAGGGGTCATTGTCATCATCTTAGCAAGAGCACAAATGGTGGGAGGGAAAATGGGCGGGTTGCCGGGAGGGGAAGATGCCAGCAGCATGCACAAATGAGGCGGAGGACGTGGCCCATGTGAGAGCGTAATCTCAAAGGTCCCTGAGCTGCATGCCCTGGACGTTGAATGGGGGCCACTTGGTGCTTCTGTGAGATGCAGAGAAACAGAGTTCTCCCCTGACCTGCTAGCAGATGGTGTGAGTACCTGCAGATGGGAGCCACTGCCCGATTCTAGCCATAAGAGACACGGCTCATCCTTCTTGAAAATTCTCGCAGACTCTTCTGTCCCTCCCACCCCCTTGAAAAACAGAAATCTACCCCCAAACCTTACCCATTTGCAGACAGGCTAAGGAGCATCCTCCTGCACACTGGGAAGGAGGCTGGGCCAGGCCAACCAATGAGGGTGTGGGGGCGTGGTCTTTCTCCCAGGGGCGGGGCCTCAGAGGCTCCACCTCCTGCTCCAACCCCACACCACCTGGCACTGCCCAGCCTGTACTGCCACAAAGGGCTTCCTCGGACACAAGTCTCAGGTATGATCTGAGACCATCCTGACACTGGGGGAGGCACAACCGGGTCTGGAGCAGAAGGCCACATGGAGATCCCCCGCGGGAGGTTTCTTACAGGGGAGGAAGAAAAGGTGGCGACAGCTCTGTGTATCAGAACCCTAAAGAGGTCTGGGCCCCAGAGGGATTCCGATGGGTGGCAGTTCGGGGTCTAGAGATGGGATGACACCGAAAGATGCAAGGAAGCAACACCACTGATGGACCTGGCAGGATGAGCCTTCCGGAAACTGCATCCTGTGCAGTCAAGGGAAGAACAAGGACGGCAGGAGGGTGCTCCCTGACTGCCACCGCTGGGCCCCTCTCCTCCAGAGGCTACACAATGGGTCTTCATGTCCACACTCACACCTGGCTTGCTTTCTTGCCCTCTCACCAAGGGTGTCTCTGTGAGGGCCAGAGACCCTTCCTCCCTTCCCTGATCCTCCAGGAGCTCAGGAAGTTGGAAGTTAAGCAAGCACACTCTCCCACCCCAGCTGCCCTGGTCTCTCTGCTGACAATAAACAAATGACATTCTATATCTGAGACAAAGACAAACACAAGCAGATCTAGGTTCTCCACTGGCCCTAAAATACCATTTTCCTGCCTTTCTCGAGATGCCCACCTGGAAAAGGCCCCAACTTGGCCGTCTCTGAGAGACCTAGGTCTCACTCAGCTCCTGCCCACTCCTGCTAACTCAGTTTTCAGCTTCGAGGCCCTTTTCCCAATGTGAGGGCCTCATTCCTCCCATCTGCACACTGGGTCCGTTTGATCTCCCTGCTGCTGGCAGGTGGTGTGCTCTGCAATGAGATCATGGCCGTCACATGCTTTCGAGCTCCTTGAGGGGATGCATGGAGTTGGGATCATAATCTAGTGGTTTCCTTGGCTCCAGCTACTTTCCTGAGAACCCCAGTTTTATTGCTGCGATAGTACTGATCTTTTTTCACAGTTAATGGATCAATGCCCTCTGGAATTTAAAAAAGAGGGACTCTAGCATGAAGCAGACCTTGATTTCCTGTGAAGAAGGGTTTTGGGGGGATCTCAGCCCCACCTCTAACAAGGGCCAAATGATTTTGAAACAAATTGCAGGCTGAGGACAGACAGACGCTCACTCTCATCTCCTGACATTGGTCTTGATTGGCAAAACTCTGAAGTTGGTTTGGGTTTCCAAATTCTCGGACACCATCCAAGCCACCCTGCCATTGATGGACACAATGACCGTAAGTTAATTTTTCTAGATTAGAAAAAAAAATGAGGGGGCTATATTTCAGGAGGGGAAAATAAGTTTCCCTTCTTTGTTGCTGAACCCAAGGGAAACCAACTGGGTGAAAACAAATGCTGATGAAGGAATTCAAAATTTTTAAATTTTTTCTAAATTTTTTTTTTCCAAGAGAGGACTGCAGGAAACAAAATTTGCAAAGAATTGACTTACAAACAGGTTGTCGCCTTCCACCCTTCGCCTTCAAAAGGTTTCAGCCACATGCCTGGGGACATTAAACACATGATTGCTCAACATTATTTGTTGACAAATCGGAGCCTCACCAAATCGAGTTGTTAACCAATGTCAATCCAAAACAAAGGGCAAGGCAGTCAGAAAGCATGCAATGCTCCCAGCCTGGAGGGACATCAGTCTGTCAGGATCTCAAGGGTTCACTTTGAGTTCCAAAGGCCCGTTGGTTCATGTGGCACCTGGCCTGAGCTCTGCCTCGGAGGCCCAAGTCATCTCAGAGCTGAGTGACTACAGGAGATGAGAAGAGTAGGTTTCTCAGGACATCTACAACTCCCAGGTCTCAAGGACTTGGAAAAAGTAAAATATGAGGGTGGGTGGAAGTGTCCTAAAATTTGTTTTTCTCCTGGAAAAAAAAAAAAGTCAATGGGGAAAAAAAAAAAATCCAATGGTAGGGAGAAGGGGAGGGGTAGGGTAAATTATTTGCAATTTCCAAATAGATTCACTGGCCAGGAGGGAATGGGGTGTGCTGGCATTACCTTTCCTGGGAAGGCTGCTTTCACTAAAGCCATTAGGGGGAAAAAAAAGACAAATATGAGAGACGGCAGTTTAATGAGTGATCATTTGGACCATCCCTACCACTTATCAACCTAACTGAAGTTAAAACTATGTAGTGATTGTTGAGACATTATCTTAAAATAGCAAACAGGTGACATATCCACTTGGGTATAGTTCTCGTATCATTCTTCATATCTTCAGAATGGGGGAAGGGAGATCTCATCTGCAAGGGGGGAAATGGAAATCCACCAGTCCCCAACTCCTGCATGTGTTCAGGCTGCCTAATGGGCAGTGACACTGCATGATGAGGTCACCTATCATCCAGCCCAGAAAAATGAAGATGGTGACAGTAAGACATAGCTTCCTAAACCCAGGAGGACCCTGGGGTTCCCTACTTTGGATGGGGGTCCCCCACTGTGGGCCACAAAGGCAAATTCCTTCTCCAAGACAAACCCACACCACAGAGCTTGGAAACTGACAATTTCCTCTGTCTCACCCCCTACATTCGGTTTCTAAGCAAAGCCATGTTATAGGATTCCTTAAAAACTATTAAATATTTTTAAATGGCCATAACCTTCTTAGGCAAGCTCTGGGGGATGTGAGAAATTAAGCTGTAGCGAGCTGACAGGGAACGCTGGCATTTCATCTGGCTTCTAGTGCTCTCTCCCCAGCGCCTTTTGTCTGCCTTGGCTCCCAAGACATAAACAATTGGGCCTTGTAGCCAAGCCCCTCTCCAAAGACCAGAAATCAAAGCAGATTAAACAGACTGCCGCTGGTTCCAGCCCGCCAGCCCCTAGCCGCCAGCCTGCTTCAGTGAAACCAGATGGGGTGCCCGGCTCAGAGGACAGGGACAGCGAGGCCTGGGGGAGGGGACCCTGCCGTTCTCCACGTGGATGCGATATCCCACACGAGCTCAGTAGGTCACTCGGGGGTCCACTCCGCTCGTTACCCTGCTTCCCGCCTCTTGGAGCGGGTCGGGGAGGGGAGCTGGGCTCCTAAGGGAACAAGAGGACCCAAATCCACTGAGTCATACAATCGGATTCCCAAGGGGAGGGGACGGCTGCCCAGCAAGTTGCCAAAGCCTTTAGAAATGCCAGCCTGACTCTGGCTTTCAGGAATTGCCTGCGAAGTCCCGGGCCCGGCTTCTCCCCCTAGATTGCTCCTTTTCCATCCCACACCTGCTCGCCTGCTCACACACAAACTGGCCCGTTCTTTAGGGCCAGCCAAGGAACAGTTGGCCGGAGCCCCAGACAGCACTCGACCCAGACTGTGAGATGACCACTTGTGCCCAAGTGGTGCCTTTCTCCTGAACGTCACAGGACAGCATCCCTCAGACCAGGCCCGGGGCTGGCCTGCCCCAGGCGGGACAGGGACAGTAGGCAACGGAGAAGTAAAGGAAGAAAGTCCACGAAACAAGGGCCCCAGCCCAGACTCGGGTCTCTGCAGATCCGGGCATCCCGGGCAGCAAACGTGCCAATCGGCATACGTGCACACGTCCCCGTGGCACCAGGCCACTGTATACCACTCCAAAGGGTCTCCAGGAAACCCCCAAACGAGGTCCCTCAACACCAGGACTGTGAAGAGGTTCAGAGACACACACAGTGGCTAAGACTTTCACTCATGTATACAATCCCACGAAAACCAAGGCCTGAAAACAAGACCAGGAAAGACGGGTGCTCTGGGCAGAGCAGCTGCCTGTGCGGGACGTTTCCTTGGGGTCCAGGAACAGCAGCACCTCGCTGGGGCAAAATGCCATCTCTGAGGCAAAGCCCAAGAAGAAATGGCATGGTCTATCCATACGACGGAATATTACTCAACCGTAAAAAGGAATGCGGTACTGACAAGTGCTACAACATGGATGGATCTCGAAAACATGCTAAGTGACAGTCACAAAAGGCCACATGTCATATGACTGCACTTTAGAGTGTATGTCTAGAATAGGCAAATCCGTAGACAGAAAGTAGATTGGGGGTTTCCAGGGGAGGAGGGGACAGGGAAATAGGGAATGACTGTTCATGGGTACGGGGTTTCTTTCTGGGGTGATGAAAATGTTCTGGAATTAGTGGTGATGGTTGCATGACCTTGCACATATTCTAAGAACCGTTGAATTCTGCACTTTAAATGCTGCATTTTATGGTATGTGAATTATATCTTAGTTTTTAAAAAAGAAAGCAAATATTTGAATAGCTATGTAAAAAAAATAAAGAGGAAGAAGAAGAAATGGGCCCCTTTTTGTCCCAAGCCTCCAGTGTCTGACTCCGTTTCAGGCCTGGGGACACCTGGTCAAGTCCCCACATGGGAAGGGAGGGATAAGCTCCAAGCCGCCGCTGCTGTTCAGGGGAAACTCGCGGACAGGAGGGCACACGCCAGGCGTCTGAGCCTCAGCCCTCCGTCCTTGGACATGGGGCGGGGGACGCTCAGTGTCTGAGAGACCATTAATGTCACTGCCAAGGGCAGAGGAAAGTGTCAGCCCCAGGGAATCGGGGACCCCCGGGCAGACCCTGAGACCTGCGCAGAGACGGGACCGGGGGCTCACAGACACTGGCTTCCTCAGGGGCTCTCTCTCCCCAGTCAGATCCAGGGTCCCCAGAAGACCACATGGCCGAGACCTGACCTCAGACCAGGCCAGACCCTCTTTCCAAGGTGCACACCCAACCTCCACACAACAGCACCAAGATCGCCCCACCCCTCGTACCCCTGTCTTCACGTGAGGAGGAGGAGGAGGAGGAAGTAGGGTCCCTGAGCTCCCTTGGGGCTTTCTCAAGAGATACTTCCTCTTCCACAAGGGGGTTTTGGCTGCCACCGGTCAGGAGTGAATAGAAACTCCGGGGCCCCTGGGTGGGGCTCCTGTGGGCATCCCCGCAGGCTAGAGACAGGGAGCGGGGGGCTTCAGAGTGACCTACTCCACACACCCAAGCGCCGGGCAGAGCCCAGGGGCCAGGCACGTGCGCAAGGAGAGAGAGAAGCCCCTTACCCGCGTTCTGTCCTCGATCTCGTAGATGCGCAGCTGCATGGGCACGTTGAAGCTGTGCAGGATGTTTCCGCCGAACACCAGAGAGTCTACAGGGGTGTAGACTGCATGGATCCAACCTGGCGGGGAGGGCAAAGACAGGATGAGCCGCTGGCCTCCTGGGGTCCCTCTCTCATGAAGCTGCAGGGAGGGGAGCCAGCAAGCAGGAGGGTCAGGGGGCCAGGAGAGCACCTGGGGCCAGGAGCGACGGTGCTCAGGGACAGCCAAGGCTCCTGGCCAGCCGAGAGGACTCAGCCTGGCAGCCCCAAGTGGCCGCTGGCTAACTTGAGTCGGGGGGTGGGAAGACCCAGCTGCGGAGAAGCTGCCGTGGGTCTCTGGGCTGTCCAGGCCTTAACTCATTAATTCTCTACAAAGCCCTAAAACGTACATACTATATTCAACCCCAATTTACAGATGAGGAAACTGAGACACAGGAAAACGAAGTCACTCATCAGGATTTTGAACCCAGGAAGTCAGCCTCCGAGAAGGCTGGGGCAATTATTCAACATGTCACTGCCACATCTCAGTCCACGCTGGCCACGCTGCAAGTGTTCAAGAGACCCACACGCGGCAGAGCTAGGAGACAGGCAGTATTACAGTCAACCCCAATTCGCGGGCACTGAAACTGAGGGCACATGGAGGAAAGCCACTTGCTGAATGAAGTCACAGCTGGCAGGGGACAGCAGCTCCGTTTTTAGCCACTAGGCTGCATCAAAGGCTTAGCACAGGCCTGCGAGTCCCAGGGGACAGGCATGGAAACAGGTAGGGGCAGCAAAAAGAGACATGCAGGGAGAAGGAAGGAGGCAAAGACAAGGACAGACAGGGGCAGAGACTCACAGCGAAAGCCGAGCTGGGGGGTGGGGTGACGCAGGGAAGGCGGCGGCACCTAAGACCCTGAGCCTCGACGAGCCTGGCCCCAGAGCCACTGTCCTCTCATCTCCAGCCCGTGTGCTTAATTCTTTCACTCTGAGTTAAATTACAGAGCCTGACACCCCCTCGAGCCTGAGCGGTTCCAGGCCCTCGCCCCCCGTGAGCTGAAACATGCCAGCCCTGAGTCACGGGCAGCCGCCGCCGCTGGGAGCAAAGCTGCCGCCTGGGATGGCGGCGCAGAGGCTGCGAGGCCACTGCTGGCGCCTGTGCTGTACGCTCAGCTGCTGGCCCTCCCTGCCGGGGACAGTGCATAGGACAGAGCTGGCCGTCCGCAGGGGAGAGCAAGGGAAAGCTCGTCACCAAGAGCCCAACGCCGCCCAGCTCAGGAACGAAGCCTTTGCCTTATGGAACCTCGCTCTGTGCTTAGCTCCCTGGGCCTCTGCTGTGTCTCGGAGGCGGCTGCTCTGTGGTCGCCAGTGACCCTCGAGCCCCCAGGCCCCTTCCCCACGACTCATTCACTCTCCACACAGAAGACTGGGACCTGGGACCACCGAATTCAAGGGCCTGGCTCTAAGACTGTCCCCTCTCCTGCGGGGACACTCCCTCCAACCCCCCGTGCGGGCTCTGGGAAAGGACAGTGCCCACGTAAATCCGTATCTACCAGCCCTGAACGCTCCCTGCTCTCCCGGCAGGAGGAAAGGCAGACACACCTGACTTACATCTGTCGCCCTGATGTGGAAGCAAAGAGAAAAACAGAAGAGAGTTGCTACTGCAAGTGAGAGGGAGGCAATCTGTATGTCCAGACACTGGAGGGATCTAGAAGCTTCGTCCTGAGCCACGGCCACACAGGTGGGACAGGCAGCCCCCTCCCACCCCGGATTAGAGTCACTGCCCAGCCCCTCCCCCAGCCCTGCTCACATCTGCTTCACCACTGACATGCGACCCTCAGGAAGAAGTGACGATGACAGTGTTCACAGCCCTGTCCATACCCCGATGGCAGCTCGCTCGTGACAGCCCAAGGAGCTTGAGAGCAGCAGGTGTCCCAGGCTGGAGACTGGGTTGGGGAGGCTCATACCTCCTGCTTCCAGGCCAGAGTCATTGACAATATGAAGGCAATAAACAGCCTATTCGGGCCAAGCGACAAGGGACAGATCCAGTCACGGAGGGAAAGCCAGCGACACACAAAACCTACTGACAGGGTATCCGCACATCTGCCTCCACCTTTGCGGCTGCTACAAGAATAAACCCAAAGGTCACAGAACTCGGGGGCACCTCACAGCCAGCCGTGACCCAGCTGGGCCGTGGCTTCCTTCATGAGCTTCAGAGACCTCCCTGTGCCGGACTGGGACCGGGACCAGGCACCGTGGCTGCTGAGACAGCCTCTCCTCTCAGCCTCACGGCTGGCTGCAGGGGCCAGTTACCTCGTTCCACTCCGACTTAGAAAAATGGGGACATTTCATATGACCATCTGAATTGCTTCCCTCACAAACAAGGGGGCTGGCATGCCAGGCCCCACTCCCACCTGGCCCCGCCTGGTTTCCCACGGCCTCACCACCTTCCGCACCGCGTCCTGCTTCACTGCTGCCCCCTCCCGGCTCCAGACCCATTTTATGGGTGCAGCAGCTGAGGCCCAATCACGTTACACCACTAAGGAGCTACTGTTTCTGAGACTTGCTGGAGTCTGAGAAATACCCGGGGCTACCATGAAGTGTGGGTCTTGGGTGGTTCTTGCTACAACGCAGCCCAAGTCACAGATCTCCAGGGTCCCCCCCAGGGACTCCCACTCTTAGATTGGCAAATAAAGTCCCCACCCTGGGTTCCAATACCCTGGCTGCCGCCTGGCTGGACACATACGCAGGAGGGAAGGACTCTAACGCCCCCGCTCAGCCCCTCCCACACTGCCTGGCACCAAGCGGGCTCTCAGGTAAGTTTGTTAAATGAGCAAACAGTTCTCCCAAAGTCACCAGCCAAGGAGGAGGACCAGACCCCAGGTCTCCTGACTCCCAAGCTGACGGAGCAGCAGGTGGGTGCACCTAGGAATGTGGGCTCTGAAACGAGGCACACCTGGGCTCCCACTCCGACCCTGTTGCTTATTAACATAAAACCTTGGGCCTCAGGTACCTCCTTGATAAAAAAAAAAAAAGAAACGGACGTTAAATTTTTCCTCATATGCTTATAGAGAAGATAAATGGCGTGTGGGCAGTGTTCATTGCTCAGGACTGTTAACTGCAGCTCACCTGGACTGACGCAGCCAGAGGGGGAGGCTGAGCCCACACACGTGGTCAGGACGCCGGCCCAGATCAGGTGCGGATGGAGGAAAAACACATCACCTGGTTCACGCAGGTACTTAAGGTCTCTGCCTTCCTATTCCTTGGAGATGACTTCATCGCCAACTTTCCTCACTGCTAAACATAAGGCCTGGTGACCCCCAGACACCCCTGACTCTGGCCTCAGTGTTCCTCACCCTGATGACATCTTCTCACCCTCCTCTGCCTCATCGCAGGCTGCCCAGGTCAGCACGACAGATACAAGCCCCTTTCTCTGGGTCACTCTACTCCTTGGCCACGTGCAATAGTCTTCCTCTTCCAGGCAGCCTTCCTGGATTACCCAGGAATGAGCCTAAAGAACCACCGCTGCTGAAGCACAGCCAGTACCCAATTCCTCCATCCATACACACCAGAAGAAAAAGTTAAACTGCATCTCACAAAAATATTTGGCCATTGAAAATGCCCAGTGTGGTGGCACGCACCTGTAGTCCCAGCTAATGGGGAGGCTGAGGCGGGAGGATCACTTGAGCCCAGGAGTACAAGGCTGCAGTGAGCTATAATGACATCACTGCACTCCAGCCTGGGCAACAGGGTGAAACTGTCTCTCAAAAAAACTAAACTGAAATAAAATAAAATATTCCTAACCCATCAGCATCACGTGAGCTTGCAGAGAGCTGAAGACCCTTCAAGTGACAGCGTAGGAGGAGACATGCCTAAGGTCACAGCGTGGGGATGAAAACCCGGGGTAGAGGTGGGAAACGCCAGAATTAGATTCTCCACTTCAATACAGAAAAACGCCCATCCAGGGAGCTGCAAACGCTGCCTGGATTCCCTAAGGCTCTCTCCCTGAAAGCCACAAGCCAACCACCACAATCTCAGCTGTCTGTCTGTCCGGGGCAGAGAGGGCAGGGATGCTGGAGAGACTCCCTAGGCCCTGGGAGGACCCAAAATAAACATCTAGGTCTGTGGAATCCAGGACTCTTAGTCTGTTCGTTTTCAGCAGTTGGCAGAATTCGGGAAAAATAAAGACGGTGCAGATTTTCGTAAACTCAAAACTATTAAATTTAAAGTACTATTCTTTATTCTGAAATTTTGTACTTGCGACCTTTTTAGTTTAAGAATAGTCTTTCTTTCATAATAGATGTTTGTTGGCTTTTTTCTTTTAATGAACGCCCATCTTTAGCAAAATTACAAGTCAGTAACTCTGTAGCAGTTCCCAACTTTTTTAATTGGATTGATCCATGAAATCAATATCTGGGAACCTCTGAACTATTTTGTCCCTTCATCCCCCCGCTGAGGAGATGACAAACTTCAACTATCCCTTTTCTACTTTCCAGAAATCCAGGAAAAAACCTGAGTGTCTCACTCATGACCCTTAGGGCCAGAAGTCTTTGCCGGGGTCTAACTTGAGTCCTGCTTGCTGTAGTTCCAATCCACATCTCCTCTTCCCGCCTTCAGCAGTCACATGCCCGCTGTGGCCTTAGATGCTGCTTCTCGAGACCTTCCCCAACTTGCTTAAGTGGCTTAAGTCACCAAAATCAGCACCCCTCCAACCCCAGACTGGGGCAAAGTGATGAGCCCCCGCCCAGGTCTGCGTGAGAAAGGGACTCCAGGCCAGTCCCCCCAGGGCTGAGGAGGCCAGCACGCAGGGGAAGGGGTGGGGACAGATCCCGAGGGTCTGGGAGTTCAGGTCCACCCCACCCCCAAGCAGAGATGGGACAGCTGAGGTGCAGAGAGCAGAGACCAAGGTCACCAAGTCAGCGGCAAGGCCGAGAGCACTGCAGCGCCCCCCTGACTCCGCCAGGGCCCACCCACCAGTACCTGCAGAGTGGCTTGTGCACACTTTGAGAAAGACACCACCTCCCTCCTGCCCGAGCCTCCGTTCCACATCTGCAAGGTGTCCCCCCAAATACTGACCACCACGTACAACCCCTTCTGTCCAAAGCCGGGCTCCTCCCCTCCCTGAGTCAAGCAGGGCTGAGGACGGACCTGGGGCCATGGTAACAAAGTCACCCCCACTAAACCCTGCCACCTCCAAATCCCAAATTTCCCTAAGAGAGAAGTCTCCACCTTCTGCCCAACTTTCTAGAAGAGCCCAGGAGTGCAGGCCCCACCCCCACAGCAGGAACCGCCACAACCGCACCAGCCCCTTCAGCTGATGCCACACACTAGTGCTCGGTGTCTACACCCAAGGCCAGCTTCCGGCCCAACTCCCAGAAACCTCAGTGCGACCGGCTTCTCCATCTAATGAATCTTAGTGGCCTCAAAGGATACTCTTAGCCTCTAGTCCAAGCTTCCACCCAGTGGTAGATTCTCTGCAAGCTCCTTGACACACCCATATCTAGCTTCTACTTGTATAACTCCAGTGATGGGGAGCTCACTACCTAATGAAGCAAGTTATTCCAACACCACTTGCTCTACCTCTTCCAGAAGACAGTCCTCCCCTCATGGCTGGCGGCAATTACCATACGCCTTTACTTCCTGGGTAAAACAACCGAGTTCCTCCTTCAAAGTCATCTCTCCCGATGTGCCTTCCAGACTCCTCTCCCTTCAGGTCGACTTACTCTCCTCCAAAGCACGATGACCCAGAGGAATGAAACCTTCTATATGACCCCCTCATTCTATACAATGCGATTGTCACCTCCCTCATCCCGGGTCAAATGCTTCCATTAATGCAGCCTAAGACTAAATTTCCTGACTCCTAGGTCATAAGCCACGTCCACTAGTGACTCACTCAGCCTATAACCAGGCCAAAGCCCTTCATGTACCTCCACACAACGACAGGCAAGTCGGTGGGAGCGCACTCGGTCCTCACGGCCACTTTGGGAAGTCTTAATCCCATTTCACAGATGGGAACATTGAGGCACAGGCAGGTGAAGTCACAGCTTGTGAGTGGAAGAGCCTGAATTGGAGGGGAGGCCCCGCACTGCCCTTCCCCAGAGCCTGCCTCAGGGTAAACCCGCCCCCCTCACCCGAGGACCACTGTTATCACCTCACACAGAAATCTCACAGGAAGTCCTGTGGAGGCAGCAAACCTCCCCTGGCGGGCCCCAGGCTTCCAGGCCACAGGCAGGGAGATGCAGGTCAGACCTGAGGGGAAACTGGGGTGCCTCCCCCCCAGCCCCCGCAGCTTGAGGCCTGTCCCCCCCAGGGGCTGCCAACGGCCATTCAAACCCGCAGGCCCCGAGAAACCCTCCCTCGGCCCAAAACCCTGGCTGAGGCCGCAGGAGACCGGGAGCCCAGCGCCAGCCCCGCCGGAACCTACCGGAAGGGATGAAAAATGTGTAGCCCTGTTTCAGCTCAATTCTTTGGCATCGTTCCACGCGGTCTCCCAGAAAGATGTCACTCTGTTTGCCTGACAACACCCACTCCTCATACAGCGCCAAATTGTGCAGGGTCGGAGGAATCAGCCAGAAGATCTTGGGAGGAGAAGGAGGCAGCGGTCAGCCGAGGGTCGGGCCAAAGTCCTCGATTTCTTCCAGGCCCTGACACAACCCAAGGAGACAGCCCCACCTGCCTGGGGGGAGAGGGGGGTCATCCATCCCCGGGACCCCCTGCAGGACGAGGCGCCAAGGGTCTCTGAGGAGGCAGGAGGGCTGTGCCCACCTTCAGGGAATCTGCATTCCAGCTGAAATACCAGGCTGGGAACACTTTCTGGACTGGGTGGAACATTCTTTCTCCCGAGCCACAGGATTGTCTGGGAGGTGGGGGAAGGAGAGCAAGGGAATTTCCTAAGTTGTACGATAAAATGGCCCAATAAATAAACCCAGCTTGTGCTCACTTTGGAGAAGGAGGAAAAACATCTGGAATCAAGTGGGTTGACTTCCTCCTGGAATCTCTTACGATAAACGCGCGCGCAGACCCCGAGGAGCAGGGTGGCACATGCGTGTTCTCAAGAAGCGCCCACATCCGTGCAGGGACACCTACGTCCCCACGTGGACACACACGCAAGAACAGACATGCCGGCGCACCCTGAATGCGCACCCCACCTCCTCAGGGTGGGGTGTCTCAGGGTGATGTCTGTTCCAGTGTCACATGGTCCTGGAGGCAGGTGGTGCTGGCACCTAGACTTGGAAGTTTAAAGGTCCCAGGGCTGGATGGAGCTGAGATCACAGCCAGGGAACGTCAATGCTACAGGTTCTTGGGAGCCAAACCAGACTTCAAATCTGGCCTAAGGGGCTTAGAACACTGGGCTGGGCCAGCTGGAGGGCGTGAATGGGTGACTAGATGTGACATAAGACAGCTGACCGTGAACTTTCCCTCCAGATGGTTCCAGGGGAAGGAGTGGCCCTGAAGGTACTCAGAGGGCAGGGGCTGGCTGCAGGAGGGGGTTGAAGGAAGGGGAAAGGTGAGTGAGCCCCCCGACACACCCCAACAGCTGCAGATACACAGAAAGTTGAAGCGACTTCACTGGAACTCACCTTCCCACCCCGGAAAACATGGTACCAAACGGAAGTGCCTCCGAAGTCGATGTGGAAGTCAGTGAAACAACCTTTCACACTCATCAGACAGTACCTGTGGCACAGAGACAGGGGGACAGAAAATAATAATTCAGGCTCTCAGTCACAGGAGGTGAGCACACGGCAGAGCCGTGCCTGACCTGGTGCCCTTTTATAAATGCTGACGCTGGGGGATTTCTTGTTTTCTTTTTTTAAAAGCCAAATCTAATTGGAGTTCCCCACAGGGGAAGCCCCTGGGATCAGGTGACAAATCTCCCACACTGGCCACCTACCCCAGAGGCTGGGGGTGCTAGGTTTTGTTTTCAGCAAGAAGTGGCAACCCTCAGGCCACTTCATTCCTTCCTCGAGCCTAGTTTCTACCCAAGTAAGAGGCTTCATTTCTGCTCCTTCCCTGTTCAGATACCTGCAGTAGCTCTTCCAAGCTGCCAGCCCCCTTTGGTAGCAGCTGGGCCCCCTGGAATTCAGTTGTAAATAAACCACCTGCATGGCTTGCCAATTACCAGTCTCCATTCATTTCCTCATTCATTCAACCAGTGGTCCAGCCCTTCGTGAGCTTGGGCATTGAGGGAAACGCATGAGAATGCATAAGACCCCTGCCCCTAAGGATGTGCCACTTAAGGCAGCGATGTACAGGAAAAGCTACATGGCAAGACAAACTGCAACTGACTGCCAAGTAGGCAGTGCAGCTAGAAAGGAAAGGAGTATCAGCCCCAAAAGCTTACACCGCATATGATTCCATGTATAGGAAACGTCCTGAATAGGCAAATCTATGAAGACAGAAAGCAGATTGGTGGCGGCCAGGGGCTGGGGCTGGGGAATGGGGAGTGACCGCTAATGGGTACAGGGTTTTATTCTGGGGTGAGAAAAATGTTCTGAAGTTGATCGTGGTTGCACAACTCTGTGAACATACTAAAAAACCATCAAATTGTACACTTTTAAATGAGTGAATGTTATGTGAATTGTATCTCAATAAGGCTGTTTAAAAAAAAGTAAAGAAATTAAGAGAATGTAGGGGGTGTTGGCTGTGCGGAGAGGGAGGGAAAGAGAGAAGGGAGGCAGAGCCTGGGTCTTAGAGGCGTGGGCCCGGGGAGTGCATTCAGGGGCTGCCAGTGGCCCCCTTCTGAGTGCTAGCAAGAGCCGGAAGCCCACCCTTCCTGAAGGAACAAGCCAGGACCCTCCCTTCTCCCCCAGTCGCTGCCCTCCTAGGGGTGGGCAGGGCTTAAGGAGGAGGGGGCATGAAGCAGGCTTTCAAGTCAGGCCTGGCAGATGATGGGGCCAGGGCCCCCTCCCTAACACTCACCCCTTCCCACAGGAGCCCCAGGGGGCATGGAGGGGCAGCCTCCCCACCACTCTCGTCCACGCACCTTGGCACCTCGGGAGCCCGCACACACATGCTTACCCCACTGACCTCTTTTCCCCCGCTGCACTTTGCTTTTCCATGGTTTGGGGAAGAGGGGAGGAATGGGGCGGGGATGGGCAGGGAGGAGCCAGCTGCAAGCGGGGCAGAGATAATGAGGGGCGGGGGGCTGAGCTGGTCAGAAGGAGGAGGGCTCTGGGTGACCCCTCCCTCTGGCTGCCTTTGCACCTCGCATTCAGGTGGCCCCGGGGCTCAGCAGTATGCAGGCTGCGTGCCGCGTCCCTCCTCCCGATAGGCTGGAAGGAGCCTTAACCATGTGTCTGCAGGAGGCTGACAAATCAGAAGGCCTTCCCGCACATCAGAGCCCCGCTGCCTAGCAACCCCATCGGAGGGGTGTAGTTGACAGCACAGGACGCAGGCTGTCACGAAGACAGGCGCGGGCTGCGGAGCTGCCACTGGGGCGCTTAAAGTCCCGACTCTGGGCTCCACATCCTCCATGCCTGAGGCACGCGTGGACCCAGCCCGGTCCCCAGCCTGAAGGCCGGGGTGACCCTCTTCTCTCCAAGGAAGGGGGTCGGGGTCCTGAAGCCCTAACCCACCCCACCCCCATGGACCACACTGGCCTCTTCTAAGCACCACTTCAAAATATTAGTCCTCATTTTCCCAAAACCATCTCTTAGTCTTGATTTTTTTTTTCTTTTTTTAATGTAACCTTGCTTTCCACCGGCTCCAGGCCTCAGATGAACACAGTCTACAGAAAACAATTTAAGTGTGTGGGGTGACCCGGCACCCACAGCAGAGAGGACAGGAGCTTGGGCTCCAGGCCCCAGGGCTGCCTGGCCAAACTGGTCACCCCCAGCCTGCCCACCCTCCAGCCCCCCAGCGCCAACCTCCCCCGCATGTGTGGAAAACGAGAAGCTCTGCAAACTGGCTGCTGTGTGCAGGGAAAGTTCTCCAAGTTAAGCCTGTGTCTGGTCTGCCCTCTAGGTCCCCCTCCAGCACCCACTGAGGGCCCTGGGGAGCTGGGGGCGCCACCTCCAGACCTGCCTCTCCTGGAGAGGCCCCTCCTCCTGGCGTCCCTCATTTCCTGGCTGCCAGGCCCCGCCGCCCCTCCCACCGGGGGATCTCAAGCATTAGGGCAGCCAGGGCGGTTGTGACAGGGCGGCTTTGTCCTGGCTGTAGGGGCCAGCCGGCAGGCCACCCCTGGCTCCCGCCCTGCGCTGACTCCGGGTCTCCCTGCTGGCTCCCGCTCGCTCGCTCTGGCGTGACGCCTTTGCACTGACCTCTACAGCTTCCTCTTCCCAAGCACACCGCAGTCACATGGGCACCCCGGCTCGGTGCCACCGCCGCTAAGCTCTCCCCCGCGGCCAGCCGGCTAGCCCGGCTTCCACCCCGGCCCCGGCCTGGGCTGCCCGCTGCCCAGAAAGCCACACTCCGGACCACCCCTCGGCCCAGGTGGCGTCTGTGTAGGAGGGCACCCTCCAAGTTGGCTGAAAATTGGGAGCCCCAGAGCTAAGCCCTTGGGGGGTTCCCGCCCCGCAAGGCCCGGGCTGCCTGGGAGGAGCGTGGTAGGAGGAGGGGTCGCTGCACCTGCAGCACCAACTTTGGGGGCTGCCTGGGGGCTGCGGAGGGGGCGGCCCCGCCCCACCCTGTCCTCTCCAACTTAGCGAAACTCCCCCCGCGGCCCAGGCGGCGGCCCCTCGGGCGGGCGCAGGGCAGGCGGGGGAGGAGGGGCCGGGGAGCTGGCACGGTGGCGGGCTGGAGGTGCCAAGCGCGCGCACTGCGCACTCACACCCAGCCCCGGGAGACACAAAGGGCTGCTCCGCGACGCCGGCCGGCTGTGCAGCCCGCGGGCGGGAGGCCACCCACACCCCGCCCCGCGCGCCACAAAGGAGCGGGGCGCCGGGGCAGCCCGGCCCGCGGTTACCCTCGGCGGCGGCGCGACTCCCGGGCGTCCCTTTCCGCGGCGGAGGCTCGACGCGCGCCCGGCCCCAGCGGCGACCCGAGCCGAGCCCCCTCCACGGCGCTGCCAGGCCCCGGCCGGCCGAGGACGCTGGGGCCCTCGCTCGCTGCCTTCCTTCCTCGGGGAGCCGGGCGCAGCCTGCGCTCATCCCCGCGCTGAAACTGAACACCGGCGCGGCGCGGCGGCCGCCAGGGAGGCGGAGGGAGGCCGCCGCGGCGACAGGGAAGCGCGCCGGGCCAGCGCCAGGGGACGCCGCCGTCGCCCGCGGCCGCCCCTCGCCCTAGCTGGGTGGGGGCACGAGGGCAGCTCTCTCCACCCCCGCCTACGGGGCGGCCACTTGGGGACCCCCGTGCCCCCGTTTTCCGGGAGCGTGGACGCCGCTCTGCAGCTGGGGTGACGACCCAGCAAAGCCACCTTCCTTACATGTGCCCCTCCAGGCACAGCTACCGAAAGGACCAGTGCTAGGGGATAGGGCTAGTGCCAGAGCCCGAGTATGGCAGCCAAGAGAGGGATGCAGCTCTGACCCTAGGGCCAACTAGCTGTGCGACCTTGGGCAACTTACTTCCCCTCTCTGAGACGTTTCCTCCTCCCTCCTAACGGCCAGGTGGTGTCCTTAAATTCACCCCTGCATTCTGAGATGCTCTTTTGCAGCCCCTTCCCCTACATGCCCGCTTAGTAGCTGTGTAAACCCTACATCATAGGATTATTGTGGGAATTCGTTGAGATAAATACACATGAACCCAAAACTATTAATATGATACTTAGATTATTTAATCCAAACTTCACAACAGCCCTAGAAAGTCATTCCCAGCATTGCCCCCATTTTTCAGATAAGAAAGCTGAGGCTCAGAGGTACAGTTACTCACTCTGGTCACTAGCCCAGCAAGTGGCAATGCTTACCCAGGCAGCCTTGCTCCCAGCGTCTCGGCCTTTCTCTGCAGGTCTACCTGGCAAATCCCAACTCTAAGAAGCAGTGTCTAGAGGTTACAGCCAAACCTCAACCACTGACTTCCTGCTGAAGGAGGTGATCCAGCTCAAATCAGAAGTTCCACCCTCCAGGTCACCAGGGCCACCGCCCTGCCCTCCCCTCCCACCCGGCCCCCACACCCTCCCCCCAAACCACAAGGAGGCAGGAGATGGTTATACAGTCTCTGCAGGGGCAGAATCAAGCTTCTCCATTCGTTGGCCAAACCCCATCCACTGGGGCTACCCATCAATATTAGTAGGTTCTAATAATGAAATGCTAATAATAATAGCCATTTACATGCATGATCTCGTGTCACCCTTAGAACAACCTGATCATCCCATTTTAGGGAAGTGATTTCAAGGTAGTCAATGCCCGGGGCCACCGTGTTGCTTCTTGATGTCATTCATGGTACAGCCTCCCACGTGGCCTGCCCAGGAGGTTAGACTGACTATAAACTCTTTGAAACCGGTTGGATTTTTTTTAGCATGTGTATGTTTCCCTATTTTAAAGAAAACTAACAACATTGGGAATATTTTCTATCTTGGATTTGAGCACCAGTCATTGAGCAGGTGTCCTTGAGCAAGAAGTTTGTCACACTTTAAAAAATGGATGTAGGGGCCAGGCATGGTGGCTCACGCCTGTAATTCTAGCACTCTGGGAGGCCGAGGCAGGAGGATCACATGAGGCCAGGAATTCGAGATCAGCCTGAGCAAGAGCGAGACCCTATCCCTACAAAAAAACAGAAAAATTAGCCAGGCGTGGTGACGCGCACCTATAGTCCCAGCTACTTGGGAGGCTGAGGCAGGAGGATCGCTTGAGCCCAGGAGTTGGAGATTACAGTGAGCTATGACGATACCACTGCACTCTAGCCCAGGTGACAGAGTGAGACCCTGTCTCAAAAAAAAACAAAAAGTGGGGTTAAATGCGCTAGGAGTGAAAAAGACAGCCCAGACAGCTGGACCAGGATATCCACAAAAGAATTTTTTTTTTAGTAACAAACGCCTCACCTCCTCGATAGCAGGGACTATAGCCGATTCATCTGTGTAAGTGCAGCACCCAGCAACAACCCAATAATTATTCTTCTCAGCTTTGTGACATTGGACTGGTCTTCCTTTCTGGAACTCAGCATCCCACTAGTCAGGGGCCTCTAACTGGTGTCCTCATGAATCAAACCAGGCCCCAGATGTGCTTGGTGTGACCTGCACCTTTTTTTTTATTTTAGGGGAATTTCTAAAGGCCTGCCTCTCCAGTTAACCACAGCCCCAACAGCCCCTACTACCTTACACTCACCCATTACCTGCATTGAACCACTATGATCTTCAGTTTCCTTGTCTGTAAAATGGGGATATTAGCGCTTGTCTCCAGCATTAATAAAGGCCTGAAGATGCTTTTGAGCTTCTTCACTGTTTGTCAGACCATAGCAGATCATTATACCAGCAAACCTCATTTCTGCAAACCCTGTGCGTTATAGGATCAAATGAGAAGGGGGCAGTCTTGCTAATCTCTTTCTCGAAAAGTATTACAATAGCCAGGGATCCTAAGCAAAAAGGTAAGCCCATGTCATAGACCTGGGGAATCATGGAGGCTTTTAAACATGTCCACAAATTCTTTGATAGTCCTCCCTTCAAGAAGTAGAGCTAAATCCCCCTCCCCTTCAGTATGGCTGGACTTAGTGACTCACTTTTAATTAACAGACTACGGCAGAAGCAAACAGTGCGTGACTTTCAAAATTAGGTCGTGAAAGGCACTGGGGCTTCCACTTTCGTCTTTCTTGAACCACTCACTCTGGGGAACCCACTACCATGTCATGAGGCCACTCAAGCAGCCCTACAGAGAGGTCCACATGGCGAAGAACTGAGGCCTCCTGTCAACAGCCAAGTAGGGGCGCCATCTTGGAAGCAGATCCTCCTGCCCCAGTTGAGCCTTCAGGTGATGACAGCTCAGGCCTGTGTTGACACAACCTCATAAGAGACCCTGATTTAGAATCGCCCAGCTGAACCATTCCCGGATTCCTGACCTACAGAAACTATGAAATAATGTCTGTTGTTTAAGCTGCTAAAAATTTTTTCAAGCTGTGAAATTTTAGGGTAATCATCATGCAGCAATAAACAACTAATAAGAGAGTACTCCAAATAATTGTCACTGTATAGTTATAAGAAATTTTCTAAGACAAATAGTTCTGCATATCCAACAAAGATGCACCATTTGGTCAATAGTCACTCAACCCAACCCCCTTTGTCCTGCATTATGTTTTTTTGTAACACTTGTATCACCTCCTAAATCATTTTATTCCCTTTTTTGCTTGCCTGTTTTTTTCTCCCCACAACATAGGCTCCAGGAGAATGGGGACTTTGCTTTATTCACTCAAGTCCCACCCACTTCTACTCCACTTAGAATAATGTCTTGCACATAAGATAACTACTAGGTTAACACACTCTTTACAAATCTTCTGTCTCACATGAACTCCCTCCACTCTTGTCACCATCCATGGCCTTAGGTATCTCAATCAAAAACCAGTAAGGTTCCTAAACTCATCAAAACTGAACAGCATAAATCCTGGAGCCAGGGAGATAGCAGTAGTGTGTCTGTATCCCTTCCCTCTTCCCTGCTGCAGTTCAGGTGGGCTGTCGGCCGTCTCCACTCCCAAGGGGCTCCAGCATGGAAGCTCTGTGATTTTTTGAAACAGTGTCATTTTAATTAAATTCCACAGAACCATTGTGCAGTCCCAGAGGCCTTCCTCGTGGTGGGATTTTTACCTTGCTTATTACCTGATATCAGCATTCTTTTCGGCCGAACAAATGGACTATTTCTAAGGATGATAATTTCCTTCCTAGCAAGGTTCAAATCCTGTAACAAATTCCCACGGCCACTGATGGGGTCTGTAAATCTCTTTGCCACACAATCCAACCAATGCATCAAAGACATGTGGTCTTAGGAAACTAGGAGTGTGTGAGCCTCTGTTTTTGGTAATTAGATACTAGGATCCTAAAATAGTAATATATTAATAGAGCTTACTATTTAAAGGTATCTTTCAATAAAGTGAAGAATATAGTGACTATCTCAGGGAGGCAAGGTAGGCATTAATTAAGTAAGTGAAAGCCATGTCACCCAATGCTATTTTACCTTCCTAAATACACGTCCAACTGGACCGTCCCTCCTCTCCTCTCCCTGCCCTGTCATCCCCTCTTCTAGACCAGGTCCCCTCATATCTGCTCAGCCCCAAGTCCTTCCATCCACACAGCGGCAGGAGCATTTGCGAGGCGCAACCTGATCACATCTCTCTCCACTTAAAATCTCAGAGAGGGTTGCGACTGTCCTTAGGGGAAATGCGGACCTTCACCTGGGCCCCATTCAGCCTGGCCCACCCAACACCCACCATGCTCCCACTACCTCAGCTCCAGCCCCACTAGCCTTACTTCTGCAGGTCGCCCTGCCCCTCCCTGCCATCCTAGGAAAGCTCTTCCCAGTCCTCTGCACCTAGGTAACCCCCTTCACTCTTCAGACCCCAGCTCGGACACCTTCCCTGACCTCCCTGCCCGGGTGAATCCCCTGCCCCGGTAGCAGCTCCGCAGCACTGCCGGCCTCATCGCAGCCGTGGGTCTCCATCTGTTTCTGTGATCACTGGAGTTATCTCCGTCTCCCCCACAGACTGTAAGCTCCACAAGGGCAGGAACCTCACCTGGTTCTCTCCCCCGTACCCCTGGTACACAGCACCCGTCAGATGCTCGAGACATAGCTGCTAAATGAACGAATGAGTGAATCAATGAGCCATCACCTGCCTCTAGCTAATCCTTGAGTCCCACAGCCCTTCTTGGAGCTCACGATTCCTTCAATACCCTTTGCATTTCTCTTCCGTCTCCTCTGTCATTTTAAAGCCCAGGTTGAATGTCTCCTCCAGGAAGCCTTCCTGATGACGCCAGCCAAATAGGATTCATCCTGTCCGCGTCACCCTCCCAGCACTAGAGGCGGACCTCAGCCCTTGTGCTACATGGCACATTCTCCAGAGAGTAGGGGCTTTTAGGCTTGTTCATTGTTTTACTTCCCCATCCCAGGGGCTCTGTAAATTTTGCTGCCATCAGATGGGAACACAATGGAATTGAAAACAAGCCTTGCCCCCTCCCCACCTCGAGCCCAGTCTTCGCCTTTGACACAGCCCCAATCTAAGGCGTGTAAGGAGCTTCAGCTTGGAGGGGAGGAAAAATGCCTACCAAGTAATTAAAGAAAGAGAGCGAGAGTGCTTGAGAGCAAAACCTGGAGCAGCCCAAGGGCCAGCACGCTGGCTTCCCTTACAAAGCCTGGCACGCAGTCTGCACTCACTGTGCCCTGAATGAAGGGCTGAGTGGATGAAAAGTTCACAGCCTTGAAGCTCCTGGGGGCATTCCTGGCAGCAGGGCTGAGAGGAGAGACGCTAATTGATTCAGGCCGCCAGCCAGCACGCCAGCTCTTCTAGGAAGCCCAGAGCCGCAGCCCTGCCTGGGATGGCCAGTGTCTCCTTCCCCTTTTAGAGAGGGAAACACAGAGGCCTGAGCCGGCGGGAGCCCCAGAGGTGAGTGACTACCTCCTCCCCAGACGTCTGTTACTCAAGTCCTTGAACGTGGAGGGGCTCTCAGGTGCCTCTGCTAGGGCTAAACAATCAGTCTTAGGACTTCCTGGTCACGCTACTATGTGTTCTGATGTCTCTGCTATTAGACCACAATTACCATCCCAGCCCAGTGCCAACATCCTGCTCAGAAGGCACCATCTAAGGTACGTCTGGTGACTAAGAGGCCCCTGGGCTTTGTCTGGGAAAGGCTCTTCTGGGTCAGAGCTCCCAGGTCTCAACACCAAGGAACAAAGGAACACCAAACCCTTCCCCATCACTCACCAAAACCAAAGTGTCCAATGTGGGCAGATGCCCCTGAAATGCCCACTTTCGGAACACACCGTCACACGCAGGGAGGAGGAGCCACACGTGTGACGAGCACGCACAATCGCGTGCCTACACGACACATGCACACAGCGACGTCTCCCATCACTCCTGCGCAGATCCCGTCCCCGCAGGGGAGCTGGCAGGGAGGCCACAGGGCCACGTACATGGAGAGTCCAGCCCCAGAGCAGAAGTCAGCGTCCCTGCTTTCCAAAGAAGCAAGGTGCCAACCTGCCCACACCAAGGGCCCCCATCCCTCACGTCCCAGCTGTGTCCCCACAGGGCGAAGTCCTTCCATTCTGAAGGGGAACGGCTGCAAAGGGACATTCAAACCTCTGCCGATGGCCAGGAGCCCCCCTTTCTGCCTCCCCAAGTTTGGGGTCACCCCTCCCAGCTCTCCCTTCCCACCCCACCCCAACCAAGCGGTCTTACTTCTTCACTTTCGGGTACTTCATCTCTGCGATGGCATTCGTGGCTTCTGTCTGCTTTTCCTTCAGATGCTGGGGCCACATGTTGTCCACCCAGTCCACCAGGTCTACCTGAAAGCCACACCACCGTCAGGGCTTCGTTCTCCACCACCAGGCCAGAAGCAAACACCCCCCTTTGCCCTGGGGAGCCTCTGGGTCTACACCCTTCAGCTGAGCCCCCTCTCCAAGCCCACCCCTTCGTCCTGCTCAGCCTGCACTGCGGCCAAAACCTTGTGCCCAATGTCCCCAACCCAGGGAATCAGCCTTGGCCACGCCCACACTGGCCACGCCCACCCAACAGCCACGCCCTTCGCCAGGTACAGGCAGGAAGGCTGGACAGATGAGGTGGAAGGTGCCAGGGGAGGGGACCGCGGCCAGGGCCTACCACAGTCGGACGCTTGACTAAGTGCTCCAGCTTGGTGTGGCTGAACTCGAGGCTGATGACGTTGTACAGCTTGTCCCGCTGAGCCTCGGGCGTCTCGTAGTAACGCACGAACTGGGACATGCTCATCTCCGTGCCCTTCTGGGTGTTCACATCCATCACGTCCACCAACCGCCGGCTCCCTGCGGGCAGAACCACATGCCGGTCGCTCCTGCCAGCTTAGGACCCCAGATCCTACGTGGGAGCCCCTCATAAAACAAAACCTTCCTCCAGGGTTCCCCATAGCCTGCACCCCTATTCCATGTCTGCTCAACTACCTCCTCCCGTCGGCTTTCCTTGTGGGATCTGTCTCCAACCTGCCTGCTTCCCTCCACCACCGTGGACTCCCTTCTAGTCTAAGATGGCCTGAGAGCTTCCTAAAAGGGTCTCGGGACTACCTCCTCCTACTCGCCCTCCACACTGTGGCCAGGGTGAGCTTTCTAAAACAGAGGCCTGACCATGGACACTCCTCTCTCTGCTTACAACCTTCAATGGCTCCCCGTTGCCTTTGCACAGCACTCAAAGCCTTTCTGTTTATTCATAGCACTAGGAGAGTACTTATCTCAGCAGAAAATTAGCTGTTTAGTCGTCTCCCTCCCTAGATGGTGACACCAGCAAAGTGACTTGGTGTCTCTGAACCTCCCTGTGTTCATCTTGCTAACTCTTCTGATAGGTAGTTGTGGAGACTAAATCACATGATGACTTGGCACAGTGTCTGGCACATAAACGAATGGGTGCCCTGTTACTCCCTAGTGCTAATCACAGTTCCTAAATACTGTCCTTCTTCGTCTTTCTCGTCTTTCTCCCTACTATTCTATAAGCACTGTGAGGGCAGGAGTCTCATCTGCCCTGCTCACTAACTGTACACCAAGTACCTAGAATCAAGCTTGGCACACACTAGGAGCTCAGTAAATATCTGCAGAATTAATAATGAAATGTTGGATGTCCTGTCAGCATGTGACATAAGACTTCATCCATGAATGACAGCTGAACAGAAGAGAGTAAGAGTGCGTGCCCCCAGCACCCCGAATCGGGCAAATCCAGCCTTTCGTGTCAGCAGAGAAGTCTGCCTCTCACGGCTGGCTGGAGAGAAGGGAACGAACCCTGGACGAGGAGACAGGGACCTTCTGTGCTAGCCCTAGAGCTCCCACTCATCCACAAACCATCAAGGAAACCACGACCCTTTCTGGGACTGCTCCCTCATCTGTAAGGTGGGAATAATAGTGTCCCTGGACCTCCAGCCAAGCTGGAAGGCACGACTAAAGCTAAGTGAAGTGCTCTCAAAGGGAAGACAGCACACAGAGTGGACTGCCACGCGCACGGCGATGTGTTCTCAAAGCTGATGCCTCCTGTGTGTTAGGACTCAGAGTAAGCATCAGAACTGCAATGGGAAGCCACCCCCCCCCCCCCCGGGGACAGAAAGACCTCAATGACCCCTCAGCTCAGTGGCACATAGATGGCCCAGGGATATTCAAAAATATATAAACAAAACAAAACAAAAAGAAGCCAGTGACTACATTGTTCACAGCTACCTCAAAAGGTTATGGGTAAACCAAGCAGGGTCAGCAAATGACAGCCCAGGGGCCAAACCAGCCTGTTTTTATCTGGCCCACAAGCTAACAATGGTTTTTACATTTTTTTAATGGAGGGGGAACATTAAAAGAAGACTATTTCGTGATGTGAAAACCATATGAAATTCAAATTCCCAGGTCTGTATATAAAGTTTTCTTGGTGCCTGGCCAACCTCACTGGGTTACATGTTGCCCAGGGCTGGCTCCGTGCTACAACGTGCTATGACGGCAGAGCTAAGTAGCTGCGACAGAGACAGAATGGGCCACGAAGCCTGAAATATTTACTCTCTGGCTCTTTACAAAGAAAGCGTGCCAGCCCTTGAGCTAGACAAAACTCTCATGGCACTAGGATGCTGATATGGGTAGTAGTCCCATCCCGTTCACAGAACCCATCCTATAATGGCCCACGGTCAATATTTGTTGAATAAATAAACACATCACCTTTCCCAACATAGGAACTGAATAATAAAAGTAACTCCTTAAGTGCGTAGGAGAACTCAGGTGTTATTATCTTTTGGGTTACAGATCTAATTGTCACAACCCTGGGAAAGCGATGTAAGACTGTCCCTGTTTTACAAATGAGGAGACCAAGGCCCAGAGATAAAGTGACTGGTTCAAGGGTTCAAGTCCCCCAGAACACACTCTTCCTATCAGTGATACCATTTACTGAGCACGTCAGCACAGGCGAGCTCTCAGCACAGCTCATCTCATCTTAAGTTCATCATGGTCTCAGCTGGGAAGAAGAACTTCAATTATACCCATTTGGCAGATGAGACACTGAGCCGTGGACAACAAAGGTGCCCGGGAATCCCCAGGTAGCGAGTGGCAGAGCTGGGATTTGAAGCCAATTCAATCCAGTGCCGGAGCCCAGGTTCTTACGTCATCCCCTGAAGACTGAATCTTGATCACATGCTAAGGTTGAAAAGTGATCCCAGACTTCAGTGGCTGGCTCCCACCCCACGGATCCCGGGAAGCAGAGCCAGGGGAGAACCGCTTTGCTTTTGCGTCGGGAGTGCAGATCCACCAGGGGGCATCCCTGACTTTTGCTGGGTATTCTTTCTGGCCTTGATCTTGGCAGCGCTGGCTCCTTCCTCACCAAAGGGCGCCCGGAACAGGTGGGCTCCGCTCAGGCATTCTGGGAGGCCCACCTGGCAGAGAACCTGCTGTCAGAGCCCCAGCCCCTCACTCCTCTCAAGCCAGCCTCCCACCTCCACTCACTTCTGCTCCCTAACCTTGCTCAAGGTCATGTCTGCAAAGCTCCCTGTGCAAGGAGGTCTACTGGGCAGCCAGGAGGTGGGGTCAAGAGCACTAAAGTCACAGCCCCAGAGTCACGCAAGTTTGACTTGACTCAGCTGCCCCTGTCAACACAACGTTAAAACTTCGGTGCCTCAGGCCTCCTGACTTCTCTGAATATCAGTTTTCCCATCTGTAATGTGGGGACAAAAATCGTAGCCAGGCCAGGGGCTGTCCTGAGACTTAAATGAGTTCATGTACTTCACACCCACATAAAGTGCCCACAGACAGGTAGAGTTAGCTGGTTGGCCGGTTTCATCTGAAGTGACAGGTGGAGAAAGGGAGGAGGGGGAAGTTTAGGGACTTGCCTAATGTCACAGCCAGTTAATCTCTGCCAGCCAGTCCCAATGGACTGACCACTGAGGATCCTAAAACATAACCAGGATGCTAACGGGCGTGAGGTTTTTGTGGGGAGCGATGAAAATGTTCTAAAGCTGACAGTTGTAAAGGTTGCACAGCTCTGTGAATATACTAAAAACCGGTGAAGTGTACACATTAAATGGGTGAATTGTGTGGTATGTGAGTTATAGCTCAATAAAATTGTTTAAAAAAATGGAGCTTCCCAGAGGTTGCAAGTAATCTAGAGGTGTTTTCAAATAAATGTATATACCTTGTACATATCATGACACTTGCCCTTTGTAAGATATTTTACGCAACATCTGTATACCCTCATTTGACTCCATGTATACATAACCCTCTCACATGCACAAATACACTAATCCACAAGTTATCATTTTCAGTCTTAGTCCAAATGTGGACCAAAAAAAAAAAAATCATCTGGTATTCATTAGGTACTCAAATATTTGATAAATGCAAGAATAAATGACAAATTCTATTTTGTGAAAAAAGGAACACAGGTTTAAAATAATCAGTTTAACAGTATCATTCAGTTATGAGGATGTAGTAATTTGCTAAATTGTAGCTTAGCACCCCTGAAAATGTTATTTATTTTGCATGTGTCAAGGTATCAAAAAATAAAACTCGTCTGGGAAAAATATTTTCATAATTAGAAACATAAGTAAGTACATAAAAATTTTAATTAAAAAGGAAAAAACAGTTGTGAGATTAGCTGACGTGACCCGTATTGAGTGGTGGATGCACAGAAGCTGGCTCCCTCCACCCCGACCCCCGGGCCCAACCTCACTTCCCTCTACTCTGCTCACAGGTTTTGGCCACCTACCCACCCACCTCGAGGGGCACTGGGCATTGAATTGCATTCCCCAAAAAGATACGCTCAAGTCCTAACCCCTGGTCCCTATGAATTCACCCTTATTTGGAAAAAGGGTCTTTGCTGCTATGATAGAGCTAAGATAAAGTCATACTGGATTAGGGTGGGTCAAAATCCTAATCCCTTATAAAACAAGGGAAATTCCGACACACACAGAAGGAAGACAGTCACGTGAAGACCCAGGCAGAGGCCAGAGTGCCGCACCTCCAGGCCCAGGACTGCTGAGCACTGTCAGCAAGCACCAGAGCTCAGCAAGCACCAGACGCTGGGGGAGGCAGGAAGGAGCCTGCAGAGGGAGCCTGCCCTGCAGACACCTTGAAATTGGACTTCTGGCCTGCAGAACTCTGGGAGAATCAACTTCTGTGGTTTCAAGCCACCCACTTTGTGGTACTTTGTTATGCAGCCTAGGAAGCGAATCCAAGAGCTGATGAGACAATTACCGGGTAAACCTACATGCTCCAAATACATAGGCAGGGAAGGGCCGTCGCGCCCGGACAGAACCTGGTACTAGCTGGTCACGGGGCAGACACCCTCCGTAACTAAACCGCATAGTTCGCCTAGTGGCTTCACAAAGAGAAAAATGTCATGCACCTCACACCACTTCTTTCTAAATACTGTATTTCTTTGTTGCTTGTTTCTTGTCTTTTTCCCCCACACTAGATGTGCTATGAGGACAGGAGCTTTGTCCATCTTGCTCACTACTCTGTCCCCAAGTTTCTGGAACAGAGTCTGGCACACACTAAGCGCTCACTAAATCTTTGTTGAATGAATAAATGAGTGTCATTATTTACTTTTATACCCTGTCTGGCATACAACATATGACTTCACATATAAACAGCAGCTGAATTGAAGAAAAGACCTGGGGCATCTAGGGTGGGTGTGGGAAGCCGTGCCCACAGCAGAGAAGATGAACTCTGCTCGCGGAAGACACCCGGGAGTCCTGGGCAGGCAGGAGCTCCAGCCTGGGGACAACGTGACGGGAACACAGAAGGACGGGTGAGTGTGGGGAAGGCCCGTGTTTACTGTTTTGCGCACTAACCAGGCTTCCCAACACCCCCGTTGCCCTTCCCGGGCTCCCATGCACCCCCTGCCCTCTGCTCCTTTGCAGCTTTCCATGTCACAGAAGCCACTCAGAACCAGCACTGGGAGACTCCTGGCCAGGCCAAGGTCCCCAGCTGACCCCAGCTGACCCCACCTCGGCCTGCCCCGCCCTCTGATGAAAGGGAGTCAGGACTTGGAGAGTCTTCACTCCGCCACATTCCTTCTCTCCTTCCCAAAACCAGGGTAGGGCTGTGGGGAACAGCTGGGGCCAGAGGCAGAGGGGGGAGGGTGCAGGGTGGAGGCCCGAGGGGGAGAGGCCGAGTGACTGTATTAGGAACTGACTGTATTAGGAATGGAAGGTTGGGACGCCTGGCTCTAAGAATAGCTTCCTTGGTATGCTGGGACCTCTGTCCAGCTCCCCAGGTGTCCTGGAAGGGGTGGGTGTGGGAGGGGAGGGAGGAGGAGGGGAAGCCAGTTCTGCTGGGAGCCTGGGCTCCATGGCCCTGGTCTCCAGGGAAACACAAACGCACCAGGAACCTTTAAGGCAACACTGCGGGGTCCAGCACCCAGCAGGCAGTGAATGGGACGCACAGGCATGACAGTACACTTCCAGGGAGACAGGTTGATATTGGTAGAGTGATCCACTGGCTTTGAAGTTGGACACATCTGGGGTAAGGACCAGCTCTGAAGCAAACAGCAGACAAGGGGAAGTTTCTCTCCACAGATACATTCCGCCCAGTAAGTGACAAAAGAATGACAGAATTAGACCATCACCACCTTGCAGCCACTGATGAACCAAGGGAGCTAGACAGTGAGCACCGATGGCTGCCAACATCAGAGAGAATGAGAGAGACGACCCGAGCTAGGTGCCTCCCGACGGAAAAATAGGATACCAACGATGAAGTAGGCTTGCCAGAAATCGTGAATGGATGACTAATGAACGAATGAATGTGCGTGTGTAGGGAGAGAGACACACCTTGAATCTGGTCAACTATCTACATTCAACCACCAATTTACAGGAACTACGGAGGAAGGAGGGACACGTTAACGCCAAGGGAATGCCATTGGAAAATCCAGAAGATAGAAGACTCTACAGGTTAAACAACGCAACTTCTTGGAGGAGATGGAGGGAGAACCCAGAGAGTAAGAGAGATTTGAAAGTCATCTCAACCTATCACACTGTATGGACCGTAATTACATTCTCATACAACTGTCCAAAAAAAAAAAAGACCAGCACAGTGGCTCACACCTATAATCCCAGCACTCTGGGAGGCTGAGGCAGGAGGGAGGATCCCTTGAAGCCAGGAGTTTGAGACCAGCCTGGGCAACAAATTGAGACCCAGTTGCTACAAAAAACAGAAAAAAAAAGTAACCTGGCCTGGGGATATGCACTTGTGGTCCCAGCTACTTTGGGGAGGCGGAGGCAGGAGGATTGCTCGAGCCCAGGAGTTCAAGGCTGCAGTGAGCTATGACCCTGCCACTCTACTCCAGCCTGGGTGACAGAGCAAAACCCTGTCTCTAGAAAAACAAAAATTTTTTTAAAGTAACATTTATGATATATATGAAACAACTGCAAATTTGACCAATGAATGTGAATATTTAGTAATTTTAAGGAGTTGTTTCTAAAAGACTAGGTGTGATCATGGTATTGTGATTACGTTTTTAAAAATTCCTTCTCACTGAGAACTATATACTGAAGACTTTGTGGATGGAGTGGTATGATGTCTATATGTGCTTCAACTATTGCAGGAGAGGAGGAAGCAGAAGGGGACACGATGGGACAGCGCTGACCATACATTGGTGGCGGGGCCAGGTGCGAGGTACAAGGGCGTTCATTTCACTTTCTGTTGACCCTTGTTAATATTCTTTAAATTCTCTATAATAAAAAGCCTAAAAACAAAATAATCCCAGCTCTGTAACTCACTAGCTCCATGGCTTAAGGAACCCACTTAACCTTTCTAGACATGGAGGGTATTTGTAAAATGGACCCGTTAATGTTGCGCTTAATACAATATCTGGCACACGGCAGGGTCTGAACCGCACGTAGCCACTGGCCACAGAGCAGGTCTGGGGCTGTGGACAGAACCATGAATAGAGGCGAGGAGGTGTCCCCTCAGACAGAAAGGGACAGGGAGCTCTTCCTCCCCTGCATGTGGACTTCTCAGGCACCCAAACTTTAACGACCACCCAGCGCAGGCCCATCTGGGCTCTTTTATTATCCCATGAAGAACCAGGCGGGAGGCTGGGGTACCCGACTTCTTCCTACACTTGACGGCCCTCAGGAACCACAGAATGAACCTCGGGGGCCTCAAGGGCACCCGGGACAGTGACAAGAGCCCTGGACTGAGCTCTAGTCCCGGCAACCCCGACTGACTCTTCCCTAGGCTTCAGTTGCCTTGCGTGTAAAGGCAGGAAGAAGCTGACTTTATACTTCTTTTTTTCTTTGCCACAGAACTCTTTCTTCCACAGAAGCTTTGGCAAGAGCCAAATACGCAAATAAAAACAAGCAGCCTGGGCTGCAGCAGGAGGCAGGGGGTGCTCAGAATTCAGACCCGGATTCCTGGGATTTCCTTTTGAAAACCACCGGGTGAGGACATTTTTAGGTCCTTTCCCAGGGCTAACACACTGATTTAGCCTAGTTCCCCTGAATACTCAGATCAGTTCCCTTAAGTGTGACCTGGGGGCATGTTGGGGGTAGGGGAGAAGACCCAGAGGGTTGACCAAGGAGTCAGCGGGTACACCGAGGGCCTGCCAGTCCCTTTCGGCCTGAGCTGGGAGATTAAGAACTCACGGTCCATCGTCTCAGGTTCCCGGTCTGATCTGCCACAGAGGCAAAGGGGGCCTGGGCTTGGGGGCCCGGTCTCAGAGCAAGAGGGTCAGCACCAGGGAGGTGGCAAGTGCCCCAAAGGGACAGAAGGAACAGATCGGTGCCAAGAACGGAATGCAGCCCTCCAAACTTTTAGGAGCAGCCACCCCTAGAGCAGGTGACAGGGACAAGCTGCCCTTTGGAACCCACGAGAGATCCACCCCACTGGAGCTCTCAGGCCCCCGAAGTCAATGGGTTACACGAGAAACTTTCCGCGTGGGAGCGGTGCCTGCAGTTCCTAAGTAGGCCAACCGCCTCCTCCCTCCCTCTCCCTCCTCCCTCCCGGTCTCATCCCTGCTCTGGGCTCCCGGACTGCACACGCTTCCAACAGATTCCAGCTGCGGAAATTAATCCGTGGCCCCGTGGCCCTTGCTTTGAAGGCGCCATCCGTCAGCCCCAAGAGCCGTGGGCACGGGGCCAGGAAGAGGCTGCCTAAAGTCACCTTGAAGGCTGATGCGAAGCACACGTAAACAGTCAGCACCCCAAACTCCCCCTGAGCGAGCCCTGCTCTCCGGAAGGTGCACAGAACTGTTCCACCTCACAGTTCTGGAACCTTCTCTATCATCCAGTTACTAGACTGGTTTCTTATTCTGCTCCTTGGGCGCATCTCCTCATCCTCCTCTCAGAGGCAGCATTTATTAGCAAGAGTGCTGGCCCTGGGTTCGAATCCCACTCTACTCCACTATTTCTAGAAATAGGCCTTGGGTATACCTCTAAACCTCTCTGGGCCTCAGTTTCCTCATTGTTAAAATAGTGAACATAGGACCAGTCGTACTGACCTGACACAAATTTTTTTTTTTTTTTTTTCGAGGCAGGGTCTCACTCTTGTCATCTAGGCTGGAGTGCAGTGGCATGAACATAGTTCATTGTAACCTCAAATTCCTGGGCTCTAGCGATCCTCCCACTTCAGCCTCCGGAGTAACTATTACAGGTATGTGCCACCACACCCAGTTAATCTTTTTTGTTTGTTTGTTTGTTTGTTTGTAGAGAAAGGGTCTTGCTCTGTGTCCCAGGCTGGAGTGCAGTGGCCTGATCAAAGCTCACTGTAACTTCCAACTCCTGGGCTCAAGTGATCTTCCTACCACAGCCTCCCAAATAGGTGGGACTACAAGTATCTAACACCACGCCCAGTTATTTTTTTTATTTTATTGTAGAGACAGGGTCTCACTAGGCTGCTCAGGCTGGTCTCAAACTCCTGCCTGGCCTCAAGTGATCCTCCCACATGGGCCTCCCAAAGTGCTGGGATTACAGGTGTGGGCCACCTCACCCAGGCTTGACACAATTATGAAAAGCACTTTGTAAACTTAGAAGCAGAGGTCCTCTTGGGGACATGGCCCCAAACTGAGGGTGCAAGAGTGTCGGCAAGGGGAAGGCCCAAGGCCGGGAGTCATGGCACAACATGGGGCAAGTCTCTCCCCAGATCTAGGCCTCAGGTTCCTCCTTGCCAAGGCCCCCAGGTTGTCCCTGAGCACTAATACCTTCTGGTTCCTCATCTTTGTACCTTTTAAAATTATCCCCAGGACCATCCTCTGTGCTCTAGGCTCAAGACCCTGGCACGCACAGGATGGGCCTAAGACTAACAAATCTAGGCTAAAACCAATCAGGCCAGAAAAATCAGAAAAGATACCCAAGCCAACACGAACAAGGACGTCTGGAGTATGAGACACCCAGAGTCAGCCACAGGACTGTGCAGAACAAGTTAACAGAACAAGCTATGGTCAGACCGACACGGGCTAAATCTCAGCTCTTCCACACACTGGCTATCTGACCACGGATAAGCAACTGAGCCCAAGTTTGGACATCTATAAAATGGGCACAGTGATAAATAGGGTTTTAGGTGGATCAGACAAAATAATATAGGAGAGGTCCCTGGGTCATAATAAGAATTTAGTGAACAGCAGCTAATGCTGTTATTTATGTTTCAAGGAGCTACCCACAGGAACAGTGATTCATATTAGGAAGAACAGTGGGCAGGAGCGAGTATAGTTCCCCTAGGCTCCTAAAACAATTAAGATTTTGATTTAAGAGCACTAGCTTTCCAGGAACAGGGAAATAGAACAAATCAGTGAGGTGGATGAAGAGAAAACGTACCAGAGAGCATAACTGACACCCTCCTCATGCGGGGCCTGTGACCCTCAGCTCCTTCCCAGCATTTCTCCCATCCATGGACTAACCAGGCCCGGCCCTGCTCAGCTTGTGAGATCAGACAGGAGCAGACATGTTCAGGATAGTGTGGCCACAGCTGGAGACCTCCCTCCTTGCATTTCTATCTGTCCTGCCAGTTGGATGATGCCTCCCCGACCTGCCTGTCCAACCCTGACTTCTCTCCTGGGCTCATGTTCAGTGTGGCCAGAACTGAACACGTCTATATCCACCCCCAACCCAAGTTGCTTTTCCTCTGGGGATCTATTATTAAGAGAAGTTTCATCTTCCCCAATCACTGAAATTCGAACCCACATCTGAATCTGATGTACTATCTGGGCAACTCAAAAGTCACTTTTCTCCAGGCCTCAGTTTTTCCCATCTGTGAAATGGGAAAGTAGGACTAGAAGAACTCTTAAGACCCCTTCCCGGGTTTAAAATTTTAAAAGTCTGTGATTTTAAACTAACGTTTAAAAGGTCTGGTGACAAGTCAGCCACCTTTGATTTCCAAGGAGTGAGAACTTACTCTTTCCCTTAAACATAGCCCATAAAGGGCAGAACTCGTGTCTCCTGAGTCTCCTTAATGCACACCCAGCACAGCTGTGAGGGAAGGATCAGCGGAGGAGGAGGAGGAGGAAAAGGAGGAGGAAGCCGTGACTTGGGTTTTGGAAACACCCAAAGCTGGGATCAGTCCTGGTATCACTCAGTGTGGTTTATTCCCTCTGAGCCTCAGATCCCCCACCTAAAAAAGTGGACAAGGCCGGGTGCGGTGGCTCACGCCTGTAATCCCAGCACTCTGGGAGGCCGAGGCCGGTGGATCGCTCGAGGTCAGGAGTTCGAGACCAGCCTGAGCAAGAGCGAGAACCCGTCTCTACTAAAAAAAAAATAGAAAGAAATTATCTGGCCAACTAAAATACATATATAGAAAAAAAAATTAGCCAGGCATGGTGGCGCATGCCTGTAGTCCCAGCTACTCAGGAGGCTGAGGCAGTAGCATCGCTTAAGCCCAGGAGTTTTGAGGTTGCTGTAAGCTAGGCTGACGCCATGGCACTCTAGCCCAGGCAACAGACCTGCTTCATAGGATTATTGGTGAGGACAAAGTGATGTCATATGGTAAACATTCAATAAAAGATAGGTGGTTATTACTATGATTGTATGAATAAATGAATACTGAATGAACTAATTTATCATTAAGATTTTTCAAGAAAAGGGGCCAAAGAAAGCCATTAGTTGGCCTGTATATCCTTATTAGAGAGAAATCCAATAAAGACATAATATGCAAGACTCCAGAGCCACGGGCAACCCATCCCTCAATGACATCAGTATGGACAGTGAGTGGGGACCCAGCACGTTATGGCTACCTTTGGCCAGGGTTAAAGCACCTTCAGAAGCCAACAGAATTCTCTCTTTCTCAGACCCCTTATCCCTTCAACCCCCAATCCCTAGATGTAAAAATATCCCAATATTCTTGGTGAAGTATCCAGGACACAGACCCTGGGGGGTATAAGGGAGGGACAGCATCACCCAACTCCACCCCCAACCTTAGGTCCCTAATTGGTCTGATGGAAAAACCTAGTTCTGAGTCCACATTCTGCAAATGTGCCACCACGTAATGCTGGCAAGGGGCCAAAAGTCCCTGGAGTTCCAATTCCTCATGAAACAGAAGTAAGAACAACTTCCTTTGGCAACCACCACCAAAATAACCGATTCAGGCAAGAATCAACAATAGATGTTAAATCCGTGGGGTGAAAGGTTATTGAGGAACAGGTTACTTACAGTGGCAAAGCACCTCCCAAAGATTACGTATTAGTAACAAACGGAAAAAGGCACAATGGACCAATCTATTAAGAACGGATAACCACCTTAACAAAATGATCAAGCTTAACCATTATTGGGTGCCCATAATGGGGCCCAGTAACAGCATGTGCCTCCTCATGACATGCTGTCATACACCAGCAGTCCCCAATCTTTTTGGCACCAGGGACCGGTTTCATAGAAGACAATTTTTCCACAGACGGGGGTGGGGGGGGGTGGGAGGCGGAGCTCAGGCAGTGATGAAAGTGACGGGGAGCAGCTGTAAATACAGATGTTCTGGGCTACCCCCCACCACTCCCAGTTCCTAAGTTTTATGGAAGACAACTTTTCCACAGATGGTAGAGTGGGGAGGTGGTTGTTGGGGAGAGAGGTGGGAGGGGAGGCAGCAGGGTGGAAGGCAGGGCTCTGCAGCCTCATGCACTGAGAAAGACACAGCATCACCTGTATAATCTTCCTGCCAAACACATGTACCTGAATGGACTCATAGGAAAGCAGTCACACAAACCCCAATCAAAGGACATCTGCAGAACAATGGGATTAGTCATTTCAAAAATGTTTAACTCATACTCCTCCTGCCAAAAAAAAAAAAGGCTCAGGGAAATTCTTTTGGGGGATGGTGATAAAATAGACATGGTAATAAATTCAATTTGAGATCTTTACTTACATGCTGGATCAAAAGCTAAAGGAAAATAACAGTTATAAGGACATTTTTGGGACAAATGGGAAACTGTATATTACATATTAATATTGTATCTATGTTAAATTTCCCGGGTGTAGTTGATAATTTTACTGAGATTTTGCAGGAGAATGCCCTTCTTTCTTAGGAGATACCTGTTGCAGTATTTAGGGGTGATGGGCCATGATTTCTGCCGAAAATTCAAATGGTTCAGCAAAATGTATATGTTGTTTGTGGGGAACTTGGAGGGAAGTGAGGATGTATGCAGAAAAACAAATCAAATGTGGCAAAATGTTACTCTTCAATCAAGAGTGTATGTGGTTTGTTCATTGTACTATTCTTGCTATTTTCCTGTAGGTTTGAAATTTTTCAAAATAAAAAGTTGGAGGGAAAAACAACATTCTTCCTCTCTGCTTCAGAGGCTCTTGTAAGTATCAAAAGGAATAAAGGAAGTAAAAGATCTTTTAAAAGTATAATGCGAGTGGAGGTCCCAGCCAGTGCAATAAGACAAGGAAAATAAAAGGCATAAAGACTGGAAGAAATAAAACTGATATTGTAGTAGATGCCATGATTGCTTAACTTAAAATAGCAACCCCCTCAAAAATCAAATACCTAGCAATAAATCTAACAAGATAGGAAAGTCTTCTACAAAAACAACCTACAAATAAGTGGAACAATATGCCATGTTTATCGATTAGAAAACTCAATATGACAAAAAGTTCCTCAGTTAATCCATAGAATCAACAGGATTCCAATCAAAATCACAGCAGGGTTTTGAAAAATATTGACAAGCTGATTCTACAATTCATATGGAAATGCAAAGGGTGATAAGAGAAGGCAATCTTGAAAAAGAACAAGAGCTGGAGGGTTTTGTCACATACCCAGTCCTATTATAAAGTTAAGTAAGACAGCATAGCACTGGCTGCAGGACAAACTGACCAGTGGAGCAGACAAGAGCATCCAGAAACAGACCTGCACAAATGCGGTCACCTGATTTACGACAAAACAGCACTTCAGTGCCATGGGGAGAGGGCATTTTTTAAATAATGGTGCTGGGTCAACTGGATATCCATACAGGGGAAAAGTAAAAAGGATCTTGACCTTGATCTCCCACCAAACACAAAAATCAATTCCAGATGAACTACAGATCTAAATGTGAGAGTTCAAACAATAAAGCTTTTTGAGAAAAACATATGAAAATCTGCATGACCTTAGAAGTAGGCAAAAGTGTCATAAGCAAGACATAAAAAGAACTAATGGACCACGTAGAGCTGAATAGTCTGTGTTAAATTAAGAACTTCTGTTCATTCAAAGACGCCTTTTTAGGAGTGTGAAGACAACCCACAAAGTGGGTGAAGATTTTTGGAATATATATATCCAGCAAAGGACTCATATTCAGAATATATAAAGAACTTTTATGTCATGGGCTAAATTGTGTCCCTCCAAAAATTTATATATTGAAGTCCTAACCTCCAGTACCTCAGAATGTATCCGTATTCGGAGATAAAGCCTTAAAGAGATAATTCAGTGAAAATGAAGTCTTTAGGGTGGGCCCTCATCCAGTGTGACTGGTGTCCTTATAAGAGGAGTTTAGGACAGAGATACATACAGAAGGAAAACTATGTGAAGACAGGGAGAAGACAGCCATATATATGCCAAGGAGAGAGATCTCTGAAGAAACCCAATCTGCCGACATCTTGATTTTGGCTTTCATTCTTTCTTTCTTTCTTTCTTTTTTTTTTTTTTAAAGACAAGATTTCCCTCTGTCGCCTGGGTAGAGTGCATTGGCACCATCATAGCTCACAGCAACCTCAAACTCCTGGATTCAAGCAATCCTCCTGCCTTGGTCTCCCAAGTAGCTGGGATTACAGGTACGTGCTACCACGTCCAGCTAATTTTTTTATTTTTGTAGAGATGGGGTCTTGCTATGTTGCTCAGGCTGGTCTTAAATTCCTGGCCTCAAACAATCCTCCCACCTTGGCCTCCCAAACTGCTGGGATTACAGGCGTGAGCCACCATGCCCACCCAATTTTGGATTTCTTAACACCAGAATTGTGAGAAAATAAATTTCTGTTGCTGAAACCCCGTGGTCTGTGGTACTTTGTTATGGCAGCCCTAGCAAACTAACACACCCTACGATCAACAAGAGACAACCCTTTAAAATAATGGGGAAAAGACCTGATCAGACATTTCACAGAAGAGGATAGTCAAACAGCCACCAAACATATGAAATAGAGTTCCGTTTCATTAGCCCTTAGAGAAACATCAACTAAAGGCACAATGAGATACAACTATACTCCTACCAGCATTAGAGTGTGGCTGAAACGAAAAGAATGAAAACACCAACAACTGGTGAGGATATGGAACCAGACCAACCCCTTGGGACAACTATTTGACAGTCTGGACTAAACCCGAACACATATGCATCCTCCATGACCCAAGGAATTCCACTCTTAAGTATATGCCCAACAGAAATGCACCCATATGTTCACCAAAAGTCATGTTCTACAATGTTCAAAGCAGTACTCTGCAGATAGCCTTGAACTGGCAGCTACCCAAGTGCCCATCAACAGTAGAATGATAAATTATAAAATATTCACAGAATGGAAACTATATAACACTGAAAATAAATCTACAAACACACACAACAAACAACATGGATGAATCTCATAAACATAGAGTTGAATCAAAGAAGCCAAAAGCAAAGGAGGACATTCTGCATGATTCCACCAACATAAAGATGAAAACAGGCAAAATTCAGTCATGCTGTTGTAAGTCAGGGCAACCAACAGTGGAGGGCAGTGACCAGATGGGAACACGAGGGGGATGCTGGGGTGCTGGTTACCCTGATGTGTTCGCTTTGTTAAAATTAATCGAGCTATGGCTGGGCATGGTGGCTGATGCCTGTAATCTTAGCACTCTGGGAGGCCAAGGTGGGAGGATCACTTGAGGTCAGGAGTTCAAGACCAGTCTGAGCAAAAGCGAAACCCTGTCTCTGCTAAAAATAGAAAAAATTAGGTGGGCATGGTAGTCCCAGCTACTGGGGAGGCTGAGGGCTTAGGAGGATCACTTGAGCCCAGGAGTTTGAGGCTGCAGTGAGCTACGATGACACCACAGCACTCTAGCCAGGGAGACAGAGTGAGACCTTGACTCAAAAAAAAAAAAAAAATTAATTGAGCTATATAGTTACAATGTGTGCACTCTATATGCATATTGTACTTTAACAAAAAGGTTTTTTTAAGTGTACAGTATTACAGAAACGGAAAACGCCCTTTTTAAAAAAAAGCAGGGAGCTAAGAACAGACTGCTGATGGAAAAAAGTCCGACTTCAGGACATTAGAGAAGAGTCTGTAGCCCCAAGTTGTGGCCTGAACCGCTGACCATGCAGCAGCCCCCTTCTCAAACAGCCACCCGGCAAGACGCACTGCCTGGGGCAGGGGCAAGAGGCTGGAAGGCAGAGGCTGGGACCCTGCACTGACCGGAAGGGCTGGCCCAGCCTCCCCCCAACACTGCTCTCCAAAGCAGAACTGCCCACTGCTGTTAGGGGCATGTTTATGTCACCCAGCAACCCTGGAGAATCGCTCCTTCCCCACTTCCAGTCCACGTGGTTCTGCCGGGCTGACCCAGCCTGGCTTAGGGCTACGCTAAGGCTTCAGAGCCAGTCGGGAGACATTTGATGGAATGACCGAGGGTTTGGGATGGGAGCAGGTAGGACGGAAGCCTGGAGCTGCTGGCTTCCCTCTTTATCACCACGCCGGGAGGAGCCTGCCCCAGACCGAAGCAGAAAGGAGAAACAGAGCTGACTTCTACAGCTCATTTTTGAGCATCTAGATCTGCATGTGCCCAGAGGCTACACCCTGAACTTGTTACCTCAGCCAGTGAATTTCCTTCTGCTTAGGCCAGCTTGAGTTACATTTGTCACTTAGGTCACTTACGACAAATGTGCCCTATCACCACTCTCTGGAAGCCTGTGTGAGGCTCAGATACCAAAATGGGCATGGTAATTCTCCATGCTGACTGCCATCACGGGCACCCCTCTGAGGCACCGTGGACTATACCTCCAAAGACACATTTTTTTTTTTTTTTTTTTTTTGAGACAAGGTCTCACTCTGTTGCCCAGGTTGGAGTGCAGTGGCGTCACCATAGCTCACTCTCCTCAAACTCCTGGGCTCAAGCAATCCTCCTGCCTTAGGCTCCCAAATAGCTGGGACTACAGGTATACACCACCAGACCTGGCTAATTTTTCTATTTTTTGTAGAGATGGTTGATCTCTTGCTCTTGCTCAGGCTGGCCTTAAGCGATCCTCCTGCCTCAGCCTCCCAAAGTGCTAGGATTACAGGAGTGAGCCACCACGCCCAACACTTTAGTATTCATCATTCCATTTGATCATCATAGAAATGGGGGTAGGCATAACTGTTCCTGCTTCCCTCGCCACCCTAGACTATTCCAGAGCTGGTAAGGACATCGGGACCGTCTAACTGGATGGTAGAAATGAGTCTGTAGCCCCTTTGGCTTCCAGGTTGAGAAGACGGAGGCCCAAGGCAGGAAGAGACAGCCTAGCCATAACCGGAGCCTCAGAAACCTGCAAAAGGCTTGAGAGTATCTCAAAAGGGCCTGGGGACCAACAGTATTTAGGAAAGCGGTAAACTGTAATGTGGCCTGAACCCCAGATTTGAGGTTTGGCTTTAATCATTGCCCATATCCTTCTGTTATAATAAATGATCAGGGCCATTTATTGAGCTCTCCTCATCTGGCATAATGCTAAGATTCCTTCATTCATATTCTTATATAATCCCTCTCTGGGCAGATTCTGTTCTTAGCTCCATTTTGCACGTGAAGAGACGGAGGCTTAGGCGGGTTAAGTAGCTCGTGGAGTTGGGCCTCAAACCAAAGTTGTCCAACAGCAAAGGTGGGGCCAGGTTTGAGGCACCAGGCCAAGTTGCCTGTGCCAAGACTTGATTTAAAGGGTGCACTGTCCCATCTTCTGTCTCTTGCTGGAATAGTCTGTCTCCTTCTACTCTGGTGTTCACTTCCTTCAGCATTTCTAGAATACAGCTTTAAAAAAAAAATCCATTCCCGGAGCAAGCAACGCCTTCTCCAATTAACTGAGACCCTTTCATCAGTCCTCAGCACCATCTCCTTACAGCCAATGGGTTCTCCCCTTTTTGTGTACCTGTTAACACACTTTTAGGTCAATTATTCTGGCTGGATCATCTGACACACCCAGGGGCCAGCTGCCTTCATCCTCTACCCAGCAAAAGCCATCAGAGTGGGCTTTCATAAACCTTCGATCAGATCATGCCACTTCACACCCACTAGCACAGCTATCATCAAAACGACAGACAACAAGTGCTGGCGAGGATGTAGAGAAACCAGAACCCTCATGTGCTGCTGATGGGAGTATAAAACGGTCCAGCTGCTTTTGAAAACACTCCAGGAGTTCCTTAGGAAGTTAAACAGAGACCATGTGATCCAGCAATGCCACTCCTAAGCATATACCCACGGGAAATGAAAATGTATGTTCGCACAAGAACCTGCACATGAACATTCATAGCAACATTATTCGTAACAGCCCAAAAGTACAAACAACCAAAATGTCCATCAACAAATGTTGTCCAAAAACAAATGTTTCTGGATAAACAAAATGTGGTCTATTCATACGGTGGAATATTATTCAGCCAATACAAAGGAATGAAGTACTGATAACATGCCACAACATGTATGAACCTTGAAAACACTACAAATGATAGACGCCAGACACAAAGGACCACATATTACATGGTTTCACTTATATGAAATGTCCAGAACGGGCAATGGGTCCACAGTGGCAAAAACCACATTAGTGGCCACCAGGGAACAGAGGGAGGAGGAAATTGAGAGGTACATGGTCTACTGTGGGGTGATAGAAATGTTCTGGAATTAGATAATGGTGGTGGATTGTACAACGTTGTGAATAAACTAAACCACTGAATTGTATACTTTAAATTGGTTAAATGGTGAATTTTATAGTATGTGAATTTTAATCTCAATTTTAAAAAATGTTTTAAACTCCTCCTCCCAAGAAAATAATCTGATCACATAGGGACCCCCCCCACCCCACTATGGTTTCTCCTCCCAGTAGGAGCCAAACCCAATGCCCCACCAGGCCCTACGAGGCCCTGCCGGCTGGGCCCTGCGCCTCCTCCATCTCTCCTGCTGCTTTTGCCCTCACTCAGTTCCTCCACACGCCATCCCATCACTCTGCTTTACTCTCCACAGCCCTTATCGCCATGGGAAAGACGGATAGTTTTAAAAACAGTTTACTTCTGTACTGTCCGTGGCTCCAGCCAAGAGCGCAGGGATCTTGTCTTTCTGGTTCACAGCTATGAACTTGCCCACCACGTAGGCAAACCTTTTTCTGGAAACAATGGATTTCCTGAACAACTGCCTGTGAGATCTGAAATGCCACCTGCTACCTGGCCAAGAATCTGGAGCGCTCAGTCATCCACCACACTCCGCAGGTGCTCAGGGAGTTTGTGTGCATTTGCTCAGAGCTCCGTGGCGAGCCCTGCCCTGGGCCTGTCTAGAACCCTGAGGAAGCAGGAGGAATAAAATTCCTCCCCCTCAAAAGTCTTTCAGGGGTCACAAAGCACCCAGTGTTTACCCAGCAACCCACAAACAAAACACGAAGGAGAGGTGTAAGGTTGTGCTGCTGACACCTAAGCTGGAGCTAGGGTCCAAATTGGCCTCATAAAACCGTCCTGGCAAACGCCCTCTGATACAGGTTCTTATGACTTTGCAATCTGACCTGTTCTCCAGAATGAGACGGTTGCAGCTCACACCTGCTCCTGCCTCCTCCCATGGGGACTCTCTTTCCAGAGGCAATTAAAAGTCTAAACAGGCAGGTGGTGAAGGCCTCTTTCCCCTTCCTCTCTCCTCCTCCCTACTTCAGCATCTCTGAGCCACACACAGCCAGCAACTTACCCACTAGGAGTTTGACATCTCGGACTGTGAAGTCAGGGTCAGGCATCC